>NC_081842.1:182252690-183538861 GCF_963259705.1 Myotis daubentonii
AGGGTCCCCCAGGTGAGGGGCTGCATCTGTTCCAGGACATGGTAAGCACAGGGAGTGGGTGCAGCAGGGGTGTGCAGCCAGACGTCCCTGTGGGCTCCTAGAGCCCCATCTCTACCCCCCCCCCCCCCACTTCTCTCTGCCTCTTGCTCCCTTTTGTCTGCCTCACAAGTTCTCATTTTATGTGAAGTGAGGGATTGAACCAGCAGGAAGGAGGAGTGAGCTCAGGGCTTGTCCTGTGTCTTGTCTATGATCCCAAGAACCACGTCTTTCATAAATCCGTGTGTTTTGGAGGGTCTAGCTGTGATTGGGAGGGGATTCCTCTGTCTGTGGGGCACATCTTCTGGTACAGAGAAAGGCGTCTTGGGGTGGGACTTCTGCCTTGCTGTCTCCGTCAGTGTCACCCAGGCCAGGGTGGTCCCCTCCACCTCTGCCTGCTCCCACGCCCGGACGGTAGTCGGCAGGTTTTCTCGGTGCCTTTAAGAGGCCTATGGAAAGGGGGGCTCTTTGGGTTAGTGGAGCAGATACCTCTCTTCAGGGAGGCCAAGAGCTAGGACATCCAACCTGTCTGAGAATGAGCAGGGGATATGCTTTGGGGATGGAAAGGAGGCTTGGCTGAGGCTGGCAGAGGCAGCTAGATCATAGCAACTCATAAAGCCCACTTGGATCTCTCACTGCACCCAGCCCACTGGCCCAGTCTCGACTTCCTTCCAAAGTGGGAGTGATAGTGGGAAGTTTAGCTCCTCGAGGCTGCCCTCTCCCTCCAATTGCCTTGGTTCTCCTTTGGAACTACAAATGCTTTGCCCAGCATTAGCTTAAGTCGTCTTCATAGCTGTCTTGGGAGGGGAGTCATAGCCATGATCTCACTTTACTAGGTGACCAGTGGCTCTAGGAGAAGTGCCCTGGAACTCCTGTGCCAGCAAAGGCTGAGCAGCACCAGCACCAGGTTTTCTGAATTTCCTAAGCTTGGGTTTTACAGGCAGAGGGAACAGTGTGTCCTGAGACAAGCGTGGGCATGTGAGGTGTGTGTGCAGAAGAGTGTGTGTGTGTGCGCACGTGTGTGTGTGTGTGTGTGTGTGTGTGTGTGTGTGGTGGTGGTGGTGGTGGTGTTTAGAGGGGAGGGAGTTGTATGGATGTAGCCAAATGTTAAGTTAGTAGTTGACTGAGTGAGCTCTGGTCTTGGAATTTGACCTTGTAGATGTGGTGACTATTCTTGAAAATCACGATTTTTGTAAGGACTTGATTCATCCAAAAAACATTTACTGAGCCAGCATCTTCTCTATGCTGTGCACACCATTCCTGCCTCCATCCCTGGGAAGACAGCTAGCTAATTTAATAAGGAATTAACAGTCAGATGTGACAAGTCCTGTGATGGGGAACACACATAGGACGAAGTTAGCACCCAGGGGGAGAGTGGAAGAGGATGGCTGGGCATATTCATCAAGTAAGAATGGGTGAAAGAAAGGCCTTTGTAAATTAGCTAAGAGTACTACTATATGTAAGTAATAATAGGTCTTTTTTTCTTTTCTAATGACACTTAAATAATCTAAATTGAGACCCGGATGAAGGTCTCTAAAGCTTCCTTTGTACTTTCAATACCATGTGAATTGATGGGGGGTGGGCACCTCTGTGGGGAATCCCTTGTCTGTTTAAGGAGCCAAGTTTGGGCCTGATTCTCAGTAGATGAACTGCCTGCCCCTCAGAAGCCTTTCATCAGGCAGGTCATCTCCAGTCCTTTCAGGCCAGGCTCCTTTAGCAGGTTTCTCACCAGGACCCTAAAGGATGTGTGTGTGTTCTAGGATGCTCTGGGCCAGTGATGGCGAACCTTTTGAGCTCGGCGTGTCAGCATTTTGAAAAACCCTACCTTAACTCTGGTGCCTTGTCACATATAGACATTTTTTGATATTTGCAACCATAGTAAAACAAAGACTTACATTTTTGATATTTATTTTATATATTTAAATGCCATTTAACAAAGAAAAATCAACCAAAAAAATGAGTTCGCGTGTCACCTCTGACACGCGTGTCATAGGTTCGCCATCACTGCTCTGGGCCCGTTCTTGGGGGATGCTAATAAGAAAGCCCTGCCTTGTGTACCTGGTAGACACCCAGCAAATATCTGTGCACCTCTTGGTGGGAAGCTCCTTGCCCTGCCACTCCCCCGGGTGCAGACAGAGCTCGGCGGGGCAGGGCTGCATCAAGCCCTGAAGCAGACCAGCTCTGGTGTACACTTGGCTTACCGCGTCAGCCCCTCTGCACTGGGCCTGGGCCCTGTTCCAGATGCCACCCGGCTGGTTGAGGGTGTGATGTGTCTTTCAGGGGCTGATACCTGTGATCACAGAATTTGAGTCAACCAGACCAGCTGTTTGGTTCCTTAGGGATACTAGGTACCAGAGCTATTACTTTCCTGCCTAAGAGATAGAGACAGACACGTACACACACAAATACACATGCATGTGTGTACATACACCCACACAGTATCCATGACCAGTTAGTCCTCTTGTTGGGGGTGTTCACATTTCTGTAAAAAGACCATTCTAGTCCCCCCTCCCCACCTCCACCCCCCCCCCCCCCCAACACACACATCAGCACCACTCCCTCTGTTTGCTCAGAACCCAGGGTCTGGGAGCAGGGGTGTTGAGAGTTACTTCTCTCTGGCCTAATCCAGTGCAGCAAACCTTCATTGTGCCACTTCCTGGGTGCCTGGCCGGCCTGATCCTGGAAGACTTCCTGGACCTGCTGCCTTTTGGCTGGGCTAGAAGGGCAGGTAGAACAGCAGGGGAAACCATGGGAGGAAGGGGCACGAGGCCGCATGTTTCGCGTTGACTGCTTGGCCAACCCATTGGCCTCGCAGTGGCCAGGGCAGCTGGGGACTTAGGTAGAAGGGACCGAGTTGTGCGGTCTCACTCCTCCTCGTAGTCTCATGGCCCACCCACCTTCACCCTGTCATTTGATAAATGAGGCACATGGGGCTCCAGAAGGAGGGGTTGACCTGCTCTTGTTCACCTGCTGGCTTTTGTAGAGGCCGAGCTGTCGCACTCTTTTGTGTCAGCTACAGAGTTTGGTAGAGGGGAAGAAAAGTGGACTTTGCAGTCAGATAGGCCTAGGTTCAAATCTCAGGACTGCTACTTTCTGGCTTGACTGTAACCATGGGCAGGGCAGCTCCCGGGGCTTTAGTTCTCTTCCCTCTGACATAGGAGCAGTAATGCCACCTGCACCCTGGGACTGTTGAGAGGATCAGGGATGAGGCACTGGGAAGCACCTGCTAAGTACCAACTGTTGCTTCTCCTGTCCCTCCTGTGGACAGTGCAGGAGAGAGAGGGGCTGTGGCCAGAGCCCAATCATCTCTGGAGGAGTAGAGCCCTCGATGGGGAGGGGAGGGCGGGGTTCTCTCTGGCTTCCCTGGGGCTCTGGAGGGCTGAGACGCAGGCTCGGCCATGGCCATTGCAACCGAGCACCCACCTGGTGGACAGGTGTAGCTTTCTCTCTTCCTCCTACGTACTCAGTTGCTAGTGATTGGGCCTGGCAGGTACTCGGGAGCCGGCTGCCTGAGGCCTCCAAACAAGGTTCTCTGCCTTCTACATCTTTGGCAACACTGGCGCCTTGAGTGGGAGGCAGGCTGACGCCCGGATTTCAGGCAGGAGAGCAGCGACACTGTCTGTCCCCCATCTAAGAGCTGGGTGTGGAGGGCCGCCCGAGCGGACAGTGGCCGACTCTAAGTGCCCAGCTCCTCGTGGCGTTGTTTGGTCCAATTTCCTGTGCATTGTGACCTACATCATTCTTTATTTGCTAAACCCTCTGAGCAGGCAGCAGTAATAAATCAATTAATGACTCCGATGAATCGTTTAATGGCTGACAAAATAACACTAAAGCCAACAGCTTGCATCTCTCCAGCAGTACCAAAGGACGCTGGTTGACTGGGGTGGGGGACAGAACAGGGACTGTTAGCTAAATTAGCTCAATTAGTGCGTGCTTTAAAGGCTTAGGTGGCATCTGCTCAGCTCTGCGCCTGTGTGTCCGACCCTGCACACCACGGCGCAGGCTGCTCGCTGGCCTCCTGGCCCATCGAGAGAGCCCTGGGATTCCCGGCCAAGTGTAAACGTCCCTGCGCTGATATCAGGGGCCGCTGGTGAACTTCCGGACTGTGCACATCGGTCCTGCATGGCAGGAACCGGCCGAGAGAAAGTGACTCTGACCCCCCCCCCTCCGCCCCCCAACTAGGGTGTCAGCTGAGCCAAGTGTGCACTCCTATTCTTGAAAGATGTTCTGAGGGCCATGCCTTTAATGATTTCTTTTAAACTCGGGGAAGAGAAGGTTTGTAGAAGCAGCAGGTTTTTTGTTCTCTGCACACCTCAGTCCTGGCAGGATTAAGTTGTCATTGGAACCAAGCGTGCGTGCGGGTCCACGCCAGGGAATTTCCCACTTTCCAGAAGCAACTGCCAGTGCTCTTGTTCAGGAGCTGTCACTGGCCTACTACGACATGTTTGCAGTTGTAAGTAGCACCTTTAAGACAGTGAGTAGGGGTGTGTGTGTGTGTGTCTGTGTTGCTAATGGTGTAAACCAGAGCCTGAAGCTCATCTCTCTTTAAGAAGAAAACCAGCGTTGTACGGATAGCGTGCTGTTGATGCACTCCACACTGTTCATTTGCGGGGGCACCTCCAGCCCTTAATCTCCTTGTCTTGCGTGTACATGCCTAGGACCGGCGCCCTGTGCCGTGTAGCCCAGCTGGGAGGTGTTTGCACACGGGGGAGGGCGCCCTGGCTGGTGTCCAGGGTATAACCAGGTATTAATTACACGGAACTCCACCTCTTACACAAACGGTGCCCTTTGATCCAATTCCCAGAAGAAGCCGGATGCTTCCTGGGATGGATGGGCAGGGCACGGAGGATGGTGGCCATGGCCTTCTCAGCACAGGGAGGCTGGTTCCCCTTTCTTTTGGAAATGTTGATTGGAGTGTGCCCCTTTTTTTCATTTCTTAAAAAAAGAAAAGGTCTTTTCCGGGGAGGTGCGGGGGCTGGGTGGAGGTGGGCAAAGGGAGGGGATGGGAGACATCTGTGACAGCGTCAACAATTAAAAAAGGAAAGAATTGGTGTTTTCCTAACGTCGGACAGAGACAGGCCACTCCTCAGAAGGGTGCCTTCTGAATAGCAGAGGGTGGTTGGTGTCTTCCAACAGCCCTGCCCCCCCCCCCCCTCCCCGTGTTTAGGGATTCCACCTGCCAGTGCTGTGTTGTTGGAACAGAGGCTTCTGTTTGCTGAGCGCCTTACGCCTGAGCCCCCATAGCTCCTGAGCCCCTTACCTGAGAGTCATATTTAAGTTCCCTACACCCCCGCAGAGGGTAGAGAGTTCCCCTCCTCCATAGATGACAATGAAGGACTCAGAAAGGTACAGGGAGGTGCTTGAGAACCCCAGCAGCCTCCTGTAAGTGTTATTTCAAAACGCAGACCAGAGCCGCTGGGCACAGCAGAGAAGCCAGGCTGTGGTTTTAGCAGACCTGGACTTGGCTTCCATTCTGCCCGTTCTAAGCCATGTGACCGGGGACAGGTCCCTGGACACCTCCGAGCCTCCGTTTTCTCATCTGTAGTCCCTGCCGGGCTCTTGGGTGGATGGGGGACAGAAACTGGGTAAGCCTCGCTGAGGGGAGCTGGGCTAGCGGGGTCAGCAGTCGCAGCCTCTCAGACTGGGTGGGTGGCTCCCCTGTGGAAGAGCCCCCTCTTGTTGGGGTGGGGGCTGAGTAAGCCCAGAGCCCACCCTGTAAACCAGAGGTGGGATTTGTGCTCCGAAGGAGAGGCTGTCAGAAGGCCTGCTTTTCAGGGAGGGCTAAGGTGACAGCAGTAATCTCTCCCTCCTATCACCTCCCGCATCTTCGAGTCCTGTTGTCCTTTTAGGCCCTGGCTTGAGTGCTACCTCTTCTATAAAGCCTCCCTGATCCCCCTAATCCCTGTCTCGCAGCGCCCGCCCAGAGCGCCTCCCCACACCCCTCAGTTCTCTGTCACTGAGACTCATTCATCCTCCAGACCTTGAGGGCAGAGCCTTCCTCTGTCCTCCCATCCCAGTAGGCACAGCGCTTCCCGGGCAGCCCCAGGAGCCAGTGTCTGCTGAATGCATCTAACGCGTCTGAAGCCCTCACAACCCGTGTGAGCTCCCACCTTGCTTGTTTCTCCTTCTCTTCCCAGGGTAACTTGCCAGTGAGACCCAGCAGACTCCTCAGGGGCATCTTGAATTCTACACACACACACACACACACACACACACACACACACACACCCCTCACCCCACCCCACCTGACCCCCCTTCCTGAGTGAAGGCCAACTTGGTGAAATATTTGCCAAAGAAACCAGAGTTAGGATGAGGTCTACTTGGGAAAGAGCAAGACATAGATGATGCCAAACGTAGAGAATGCACTGCGCTTACCTTATGTTTGTAGTGACCTGTGTAGTGTTTCTTTTTTATCATGTCAAAAAGCACACAGACCTCTTGGGAACTGCAGGGTTGGGTGGTGGGTGCGGGCACATCATTTTGGGGGGTTTCTTGAACCCAAGGTAGGGGGTGAAGGGACAGAGAGACTGAGTGAGAGTCACTTAGGACAACGCACTTCTCTGTGCCCGTTTCCTTACCGGTAAACAAAGTGACATCTTCCCAGGGATACTGAAGAGTAAGTAGCACCCCTCCCCTCTCTCCTGGTCTCTGGGATCAGTTGCTTCTCTTTGCATCCCCACTGCGCTCTGCATTCACCCCCTCACCCCAGGACACAGAAGTGAGATTGGACTTTTGGGAAGAAGCCCTGGTGTCAGGACACCCTCCCTTGGGCCCAGTGGCCTTCCTCTGGCTGATGGGGCCTTTTTTCACCTGCATGTGGCCCCTTTTCAGGTGGCTTGGCTAAGAGCTCAGTGTGATGCCCACTGTTTCCTTGGAACAGCAGGGTCTCAGCTGCCTGGTGTAGAGCTGAGCCGAGGCCCAGGGGCAGGAAGGTTTGTCCAAGTCACATGGTAGGTGGGTTCCCGCCGGAGTGCTACCCTGACCCTCACTCAGTCCAGGACTCCTCTCTCGTGTAATCCCCAGGAGATACCAGGCAGCACTAGGTGTTGTGACTCCCTTGAGCAGAGGAAACGGAGGCTGAGACCGTCAGCATGGCTCTGATGTAGCAGAGTGGAGATCAAGCCACGTATTTTATTTTATCCCTGATGCGGTTTTGCCACGTCCTGACTGTGAGCCCCCCCAAGTTGACATAGCTAACCCACCACTTCCCCAGGCCGCTCACCCTACTGCTCTGACCTGGAGCAGCTTTTGGTGGGCCAAGCGTTTGCCGCTGGACCAGGCTGCCCCCGGGCTCTGGGTGAGCACGTCCTCCCTCCACGTGACAGCCCCTGGCTATTTGGAGGCAGGGATCCTGTGTCAGTCACTCCTGTGTGTCATCTGAACCTATTTTTAACTCCAGCTGGCTCTGGCTCTTCGCATAGCAACCGCTCTGCCTTCTTCACGCTGCAGAATTAGAGGCCCTGTTCTCCAAAACCAAGTCTCTTGTGGTCCGTGCATAAAACCCAGAGGCTTCTCCTTGTACCTTTCCCTCTTTTGACCCCACTCTCTAGGTCTTGGCCTTTGAACCTGGGTGATGCCATTCCCTTAGCGACATCTTCAGTTTGTCGATGGTGCTAAAATTCCCTCCAGGAAACTGGCCCAGAGGGACCCAGGTCACTCCAGTTTTGTGCACAGAATGGTCTTGATGACACCAGTGCAAGCGTTCCTCCCTCTCCCGGGCACGAGCATCACTCAGCGGCCTTCGTTTCTCACTTGTCCTCCTGTGGTCAGTGCAGCGTGTCCTCACTCCCCTACGTGACCCATTGGCACACAGCCAAATCACTTACCCCAGCGTCCCGGGTGCTGGCCACGTGTGTTGGGTTTCAGTCAGAGAAGGCTGCACTTGGTGGTTTTGCATGTTGGACCCATGCTACATGCCAAGGCCTGAGTATTGGGGTGGGGCGAGGAGGGAGGGGATTTGCAGAACGAAGCTCTATTTTGTAGCCTTGTAAATCAGTCAGGAGCTGGGCCGACCTGGCAGGAGTCCCAAGGTCCACTCCAAGCATTTGTTACTCAGTTTTCCAGGGGCTTCATGTGCATAGAACCATTTTTAAGACAGAGTAAAAAATGGGGGGGGGGGCGTCTCATGCTGGTTTGTGAGTGAGGATAACGGGGGTTCTCAGGGTGCGTGCGGCTGGTATATAATGCCTTATAGGGAATGTCCCCTGGACCCTCACTTCTTGGCGGATGCGCGAATGCTTGTCGCCTCCCACGGGATACTACAATACTAGATGGGAGGCTGCTAGGAGCCGTGTTGGTTCCTCTGCAGGGGACTTCTTGCAGGGAGAAAGGAAAGGGCCCGGCCCCACAGCAGGGCTTGCCAAGTCTGTTCATTCTTGGAGCCTTGGGTTCTCTGGGTGTTAGAAGGTTTGTTGGGGATGCTTGGTACCGGGTAAGGCGGGTTCTCAGGGGCCACTCTTCTGCTCAGAATTCTTCCCTGGTGCTGCAGCAGAAAGTCCAGTCCCTTAGCACAGCTTTCAGGGCTCCTCACCGTCGCTCAGATTGCAAGGCCGGTTTGAACCCTGCTTTTTCACCAGGGAGGGGGAGAGAATATACTTGCTCTGGGGCAGGGGAGGTACTCAGGCACCCCTCACTCATGAAAAACAGATTTGGATAGTGAGGGATGCCTGCAGTTGGAGTGGACCTGGGCAACCAGCTGGCTTGTGTGTGGTTGTGGAGCCACTCTGGGGTCACAAAGAAACCTCTTTAGGGAGAAAGTTGTGGGATCAGCCCTCCTTGGAAGTCTCCCTGGCTGTGAACAAAACTGAAATTCTTTCAGAGAGCTTCAGGCATTTGTCTGAAGGCACCTGGGACTTTTCCAGTTGACTCTACCCAAGAGGCTTTGAGGAGGCAACTGACTGGAGTGAGCCACACCACCCTGCAAGGCCTGTTTTCTATTTAGAAAGAATTTTAAGTTAGTTTTGTAAAAATGCATGAGTTACCAAACTGCATGCCTAATTGGATTCTGCCTTTTTAGTCCATGTATATGTGCATATGTGGGTAAATGTTGGTGAGGAGGGCCTGGGGTGGGGGGAGCCCAAATGTCATCGGCTGTTATCTCAGGCTCCAATAACTAGTAGGTTTGTGGGTGCCTTGTAATCTCTGATCTCTGCGGGTTCTATAGTGCACGGAGGAGAGGTAACATGCAGGGTCCTCTGGAACGAAGATCGCCTGCCTGTTCATGTGTGAGCTGCTGTTTCCAGTCCCTGCCCCCCCCCCCCCCCCCCCCGGTGTGTGGACTGGGCTGGGGAGAGCAGCTCGAAGTCATCTTCTCTGACTCCTCCACCTGACATGTGAGGACACTGAGGCCAGAAGTGAGAAAGGATCTGTCCATGGGGTCCCAGCTATGACTGAGTCTGGGGGGGCGGGGGCGGGGAGGGGAGTGTCATCTCTGGCTTCCGAGTCCAGCACTCTTTCCTCTCCTACTCCAGTGGTGACTCCCATCCTATGCAGCTACCGCAGCCCCAGCCAGCTGTAGGCCTCAGTGAGTGTCAGGGGGTTTCAGTTTGGGTTTTGTGTTTTTAGAGAAAACTCACATGAGACGCTTTGCTGAGTGCCTTAATGGAACTCTAAGTCAGAGTTGGAAACCGCAGGGAGAGGCCGATTCCTAGCAATCTGGAAAGGCCTGGCTCCAGATGGCCAGGTTTGAGCAGGTCTTTGAATAATAAGAGTCATAATCATTTATTGAACACCTGCTGTATGCCCACATTGAAATGGGCAAAGCCCTTGCTGTTGCAGTGAAGGGGGGCAGTGTCATGTTAATAGATATGTGTGTGTATGTGGGGGGTCCCTTGGATTGGATTTTGTGAGAAATGATTATTTCTTAAACCTTTTTTCACCCTATAACTCTGGTTGCTGCTGTTCTTTTTTTTCCTCTTTTTTTTATGATGTTCTGTCCTTTGGAAAGTTTTCATTAGTCACATATTTTTCACGTCATAATCAAAGAATAGCAATAACTGTCATAATTCAGGATACAGATTTAAGCACTGCAGACTACTTAATGCTGCTGCTGGAGGAGGCTTTAAATGACAAGTCATCTCCTCGGCTTCCTGCCACCTTAGTCACTGCTAACATGGCCTGCCTCTTTCTGATGGGGAGCAGAAGTCCTTGCTCCACCCAGATGTCAGAGAATCACACGATCCACTTACTAGAACCATGGCCACCCAGCCCTGACATTCAAAGGACTGTGGACCACCCACCCACCCCCAGTTTCTGGAACCCCTGACTCCTTCCTGATTTCATGGAAAATGAGATCTTGGAGTGAGCCATGCTCCCAGGTTCAAGTTTTCATTTAAAAGGATTAAAAAAAAAAGATATTTATGTTGTATTCATTATATATAAAGAGCTCTTCTATATCACTAAGGAAAAAAGTCACATACCCAGATAGCATAGGGCATGAATGTTTTATCATAAAAGTAGATCCACAGATGGCCTGTGTAAACCATTTCAGAAGGAAGTGGTCCAAAGATAAGTCAGGTGCCAATCTGTAATTAGTAGGTTAGCAAATACCGATATAATGCCGGCTATTTTAATTGATTAAATAATGATACATCTATATTAATAATTTCAGTTAAAAAATCATGTTTTCTTTGGCCACTTAATTGGGGGGGGGGGGTAAGTGCTCATGACATTATTTAACAAATTACAGTGACCAGTTTTTTTTTTTTTACTTTGCTGTGTTCTAAAATAGGGCAGTGTGGTTGTTGTTTTTGTGTGTGTGTTTTTTGGGCAGTGTTTTAAATTAAATGATATATGCTAATTTAAAGAACTGAATTGGTGAAGCTTTCCAGATCTTTCTTTATACACAAAGCATTGCTTCTGAAGCCTGAGGAAGAGTAGGTCTGGACTCTGAAGAAGGCACATGGAAAAGGGTGTTTTGAGCTGGCTCTCCACAGGTGTTTGTTTCCTCGCCTGTGAAGTGGGGGTGCTTGTATCTGCCTCAGAGGACCATTTTGAGGGCCCAGGGAGAGATGGTGTGAAAGCACCAGCCGCTCCTGAGCCTCAGGCCAGATGGTTCCCACCATCCACACCACCAGGGCTGGGCCTCCACCAGATCCCCCCACCTCTCCGTGGGAGCCACACCCTCCCCATCCTCATCCCAAGAACAAGTCAGCTCCACAAAAGAGGGTTGGCTTTCCCAAACTGATAGCCGCTCCCACCCACTTTCTAATCATTCTTGGGGGGACTTGAATAATGACGGAACTACATAGCAGAGACCAGATCTTAGGAGGGTGCCTCTATTTTGGAAAGATGTCAGTTCTCTCTCCTTTAAATTTTTATATATAGGAGTGGACAAAAGCAGGTTTAAGTATCCACTTTCGTTAGTGGTTGGGTAAATTATCAGCCATCGTTAATGAAAAGATAAAATAACAATAATGATGGTAAGAAGACAAATAATACAATAATAAATAAATAATAATATGAGAGCAAACCCTGTGTTTCGTTTGTTCACCCCTGTCTAGAATAACTTTTTTCTTTTGGGAGGGAGGTGACTTTTATAAATGATCTGAAGTTTGGAGGGATAAGTAGATAAAAATAAACAAGAAAACTTCTATAAAAGAGTTAAAGGAGATAATAAAACACATTGTAAAACCGATAATTTAAATGGACTCTTAGAGACATAGGAGAGAATTCAAATGCTCAGAAATAGCCCTTTGTAAGAATTTTGTCTCTGGTTTAAAATGACTGGGGCAATTGCAATTGACTATTTGAGGAGTAAAGTCATATTCTTTCTTTACCAAAGTGATATCCTGAAGGATTAAAGAGTTAAATGTAAAACCAGTCTTTGAAAGAACTGGAAGAAAATATAGGTGGGTGCTTACCTCACCCCGTTCCTTGTTTTTTAAACTTTTCTGCTCCTGCTGCTGAGGAGTCATTGTTGGCTGTACATCACGAAAAGTTGCATTTTCACACTTTTCACAGAATCGCCAACCACAGACAAGCAGTGTAGCTATTGGATAACCTGGCATATTCCCCCAGGCGGCCTTCATCCCAGATAACAGGACTGGGTGTCTTCTTCTTCTTGTGAGTGGGACTGTGGCCTCAAACCTAGGCAGGTGGGAAAACCTAATCTGTAATGTTTGGGATGTTTACAACACATCACAGCAGCCAATGGCTGCATGAATTTTTAAAATATGCAATACCTGACTATTTACTCAGGGCACTGAATTCTTTTCCTTTAGATTGTCAAGTAAAAAAATGACAACAGCTAACACAACAATAGCCATCCAGTGTGAATGAATCAAAATTGGACCTTTTCTTTGGCCAGTCGCAGAATTTTGGTAATAGTGTCATGAGATGAAAATCGCTGCATTACAGGATGGTTGTCAGAACCTCTTTAATGACAGAGAGGAAGGGCTGCTTTTCTGTTGGCAGAATCATTTTGAAACATTGGGCCAGAGTGGTCAGCCCAACTCTACCCCATTCTCTTTACTTAGGGTCTGTTAAAATACCTACTGTGTGCCCATACCGAGTCCTCCTTGCTTCCAAATTACTGAGCTTTCCCAGTTTACAAAACACAGCTCATTTAGTCCTCTACAACCCTGACGAACAGGAGGGACAGCAGCCACCCCCACTCTTTATAGGAAACTCCTGCAAAAAGGCCACCCCCGCTGGTACAGGCTCCAGCGCTTGGACCCGGGTGGATCGGTTCCTGGGTCTGCTCACTTTGCTGCACGGAATGTGTTTGTGGGATTCACACATTGCCTCATCCTTTGGTCAGAGCTGGAAGTCAGGAGCTGTCTGATTTCTATTTTCTGGCTGAGGAAAGGGAAGAAGTGACTTCTTCAAGGTGGTGGCAGGCTGCATTTATGAGAGAAAAAGAGGCATTCCTGACCCCCGGGGCTCACTCTTGCCTCAGAACCAGTCAGACCCTTGGGAGATGATGAGTGACTCTGGTCCTGGTGAGGTCTGGGGACCACTGAGGCCTGAGGTGGGCTTCCTGCAGGAGGAGCACCTGGGAGCTTCAGGATGGGTGGGGAGGAGCAGGGCACAGGCCCAGGCAGGGCAGTCGGGCCTGTGTTGCCCTGAGCAGCCCGCCCTGGCCTGTGCAAGCACGGGGCCAGGCACAGACATGCTGACCACACGAACAGGTGGGACACAGATTGTCTGGAAGGAGGCCAGGCTGAGGCGAGCAGCGTCTGTTCACCCCTGGGAGGCATTTGTTGAGGCAGATGTACCAGGTAAATGCCAGAATAGCAGCCTTTAAAAGGAAAAGTAATGATGCCCCCCACCCCCAACACACACACACACACACACACACACACACACACACACACACACGGCACCTCCTGTCCTCCAGCACCAGGACCCTGACAGGACCAAAAACACACCTGCCCTCCCTCAGCCCCTCCAGGGACCTTTCCCAGCTGGGCTGTCTGTTTCCTCATTAAGTTGTGGGTATGTATCAGGCTTCTCCTCTGTGCAGCATGCCAGCCTCTTAGAGAGGGGACAGACACTTAGGAAGCACTCGCCTGCCCTGAGGAGCTTCGTAAAGCAGCCAAGCGGGTGAGGCAGGGCCTCCTTGCGTTCATAGCAGCTGCAGCATGCTGGCCGCCCCTACAGCTCTGCAGTGTGCCCGCAACATGGTGGGCATTCTCCCATTTGAGAGGCGAGGAGATGGAGGCTCAGAATTCATCACTTGCCCAGGAAGGGCGGGCAGTATTGAGGAGGGTCTGTGGAGGATGGAGGCAGACAAGGAGATGGGAACAATGTCTCTCAGGAGGTGGGGGCAGGGGGTCAGAATTCTCTCGTCATGGGTGCAGCCTCTCTAACTCTTCGCCTTCCTGTCTCCACAGAGTGCGGCAGCAGCCCCAAGCCCAGTGCTTGGCAACATTCCCCCCAATGATGGGATGCCTGGAGGCCCCATCCCACCGGGTTTCTTTCAGGTATGTGCTGGGCCCTGGGTTGGTCCTGTGCTCCTTTCACTCCAAGCCAGTCTCCGGCGGGAGGGAGGGAGAGAGAGAGGAGTAAGTGGTAGCTCAGTTTGCCATGGTCTAAATACCGTTGCTTTATGCTGGTTCGAGCCCTGCCCTTCCCATCGCTTTCTCCACCCCTTCCAAAAACCAAGGAGGGGAGAAAAGAGATGGAGAGCAGACTCCTCCTGCCTGTGCTGGAGTTTGTTTTCTTCACGCCCGCTTCACAGTCAGACACAGCCGCCCCTGGTCAGGCAGGCGGCGGGCTGCTTCCAAGTCCACATGGAGCTGTCTTTTCACAGAGGCGTTCTTTTTCTTAAACTAGTAAGCCGTTCTTTGTTTCTGTTTTGTTGCTGCTGTCGTTGTCATTGTTTACTTTGCCTGTCCAAACTACAAACCTTAGGCGTAATGTAAAAAAACAAAAACCCACCATCCTGGCAGGTCTCAGAGTCCTTTCCCTCTGGTTAACCACTTGATTTTTTCCGAGTGCGATCACAGACGGCACCCCACTAGCATCTGTGCCCGCACTCGGCCCGCCAGAGGCAGGAGCAGATCCCACGTTGGTCGAGAGTCTGGCCTTTTCCAAAAGACACCTTGTTGGGCTCTCAAGGGCTCTATGTTGTCAGGATTGGGTGTGGCTGCCACCTCCTTTGTGCCTCCTCCTCCTCCCCTCTCTTTGCATCTCTTCCTCCTCCTCCTGTGCACTCCCCTTTGAGGGGCTCATTCCATTTAAACCAGGTTGAGACCAGGAAGTAGCGTCTTGGAGAGGTGTCGGCATGCAGGGCTGGAAGGAACTTTTATGATGAAGCTCTTGAGTGTAGCATCCCATTCTTTCAAACCTGTCTGTGGCTGGGCTTGAGAACCTGCCCGAGTTCCCAGGGCCTTTGCAAGGTGAGCGCTTCCAGATAAGAATACGGAAGGAGCACTTGCGTGGAAAAGAAGGCAAAGATTTTTCTGTGGAGCCCACGAATTCTCAACTGTGCCCGGTGAGGCAGAGTCCAAGGACACTGGTGCTCAGTGGAAGCCAGAATTTCACACCATGTGCCCAGCAGTGAGAAGCGGGCTGCAGGAGGCAGGAGCTCCCTGGCACTGGAGTATCCGAGCAAACATGGGGTGGATACCTCTTAGGGATGTAAAGGATAGGATTCGATCTAGAAGACACTTTTGCTTTGCAAGATTTCACTTTTTGATGGATGTTAACTTCCAGGACAGGAGGGTTAGGACACACTGCTCCACCAGACAAGAAGGGAGGCACTGAAATATGGATGTTACCTGAAAACAAATAGCATATGGCCCACCAAGGTGTGGTGGTGAGGGGAGTGAGAGGGAATAGGGATGGTGGCTCAAGGCAGTGGGTGGCCACCCATGGTGTATGCATTCCTAGCATGCTGCCCAAACTGGGTATCTTGTCCCAGGGGTAGAAGTGGGTACGGCCTCAGAACTCAGTGTGTAGGCTCCAGGTTGGACTAGACCGGGCATGGCCTGGGGCTCAGCTTGTGGTAAGGCCACAGGCATTGGGAAGAGGGGCCAGACTTCAAAGAGAGTGAAACTTTAAAAATCCTTGGAAACCCGTGGGTCCAAAGAAGACAGGAGCCAGGTAGGCTCTCCCTTTCTCCCAGAGGGAAATCCAAGGGCTGCGATCTGAGATGGTCATCCATACCACGGGACAGCCGTCTTCTGGCCCCTGCACCCAGGGCATTCCGCACCCAGCTGGTGGCCTTGCCCACAGGTGTTCTGTCCGGGGGCTTCTTTCTCAGGATGCCATGATGCCCTTGATCGAATGCAGATGTGGCTTTCCTGCCTGGTGGACCGAGCCCACCCAGGGACCAGGCTCCACCTGTGTGCATCCCTGTTGAGGCTGGCTGTCATCTGGGTGCCAGTGCAGATGGTGGGAAGAGGTGGGCAATAGCTGTATTTTTAAAAATAGGCCATTAACTTCTATTTTGGCCTGAGTCTGGGGCAAAGCGAGGTCTGCCTGATATGTGGGTAGTTCCCTGCTTCCTGCTTTGGTATAATTGCCCATGGTTAAGGCTTAATTCCAGACATACTTCTTGGGCCCTCCCCGGTGACGTTCAGGGGTGTGTGGTCAGAAAGGCCAGACTGATTCCTATCCTTATTTAGCTGCCACCAGCCACCATCACACAGGGGTGGCTTTTGGACCCTCTTGACTTGAGGTATTGTCTAATCCGCTGTCAGGCTAAACCGTCAAGAGCTGCCTAAACCATTGAGCAGAGCTGGGTGCCCTGGCCCCTCTGCTTCCGGGGAACTTTGACCAACACCCCAACCATCAGAGGGCATCATTTCCCTATCAGTCAAATGAAGGTGAATGGGGTCCTTCCTGGCCATGATGCTGAACCCCTCAGGCTGGGTCACTGCTAAGGGGAAAGGGTATCATTCTGGCAGGAGTTAGCGGCTTCCCATTTCCGGAGCAGGCCAGCTCACAACAGGAATATTAGTTATTGATTGCCGGCCCTGCCCCTCACTCATCTTGCAGGCGGCCACTCTGATATTAGAAGGGAAGTAGAGATGGTATCCAGGGTTTTATCTGCAGCCAACAATTGCACTTCTTCCCCTGCTTGGCCACAGCCTGGGCAGGCAGCTCTGCTGTAGCAGGGTCTTTGCACTGAGGAGCAGCCTGGGTTGGCTGATGCAGCTTTGTTTTGGCCAGACCCTGTCCCAAAGTGGCCAGCCCAGTTTTCAGGTCAGCACTCCACCCCCAGTTGGTGCTAAATTTAGAAGCCTGCCAGGGTGGTGGGTGGGAGGGAGCAGCTGTCTGTTGTGCGCCGCGCCCCCCCCCCCCCCCTCCCCATTCTGGCTCCTCGGGAAGCAACAGATGGGACTGACTCCCTTCCTCAGGCCTCTGCCAGGCCGTGAGGCTGCTCCTAGGGTCAGAAGGTCTGGCCTCTGTCTGTTTACTCTTTCTTACGTGATGTTCAGTTTCCGAGGTGGACAGTGCCTGCCTGGTTCCTGTGCATGAGATTGTGTCTAGTAGCCGCAGGTTGAGGGCTGACAGGGAGGTGGCTTGGGACCCAGCCATTCACTACTGGGGAATATTGTGGGGTTCTCGGGTCATGGTAGAACTTAGCAAGGCCATTCTAATCCTGTATATTCGGTGTAGAAAGATTGCCTCAGTCTTGGCATCCCAGCACCTGGTGTCCACTAGGGCCCCAGGAAATGTTTGAACTGAGTTTATTTGTGTTGCTCACATTACCAGGAGTGGAGCCAAACCGGCCCCAAAGCTCTAGATCTGGCATTCTGACCAGGCTTGGAGGTCAAGGGTGGGGTTCCGGAGTGGGGAGGGTAACAGAGCTGGAGCCTAAGGCCCCTGTGTTAGTGCCCCACCTCCTCTCACATGCTTGCTGAGTGACTTTAGGCAAGTTGCTTCCCATCTCTGGGCGCAGTTTCCTCACCAGTAGATGAAGCCAGGTAGACCAGATGGTCTCTGAGGGCCCTTCCAACTTGGATTTTCTGCTTTGGCTCCAGATGGATTTTACATAATCAAGCAGCGGCATTTTTTTTGTTTTGTTTTCATGCAGCTTAAGTCAGTTGGGCTGCACATCTGGCAAGCTCGGCTTGGCTTTGACCAGGCCCACTGGTCTGGGTGGGTCCCCAGCGCCCTTGGCCCTAAGGTGGCTCTAAGAGAGGCGCTGCCCAATGAGGATGTCTAGGCCCAGAGCTGGAGAATTACAGGAGGGCAGGGGTCATGGAGAAGGGAGTACTGGGTACAGACTGTTTTTGTTCTTGTTTTGTTTTAAATTCCAATAATTGTTTTCAGTTATGTAGTGTTTTTAGACATGCGACTTACTTTCATTTTGATCACAGTTGTTTTTGCAGAGGAGGCATGGCTGATTGGGAAAGTGAGACTTAGGAAGGTGACTCCCCAAAGTTATCAACCCAGGGCTGTAATGGGAGTCTAAACCCAGGCTTCCTGGGTCCCGCTCCTAGTGCCCCAAGTGGCAATATCTGCAAGTACCTCCCAGTCTAGAGGAAGAAGAGACCAGAGAAAAAGATGGGGACAATGGAAGGAGACGGAATCTCTAGCCATCTTCTCTTGAAAGTAGCCAGTGTTTGCATTCAGATGCCAGCTGTGATTGGTTGGTGGTAGCTGCTGCTTAGAACATGGTGTTGAGAACGATTCTGAAGCTGTGTCCAGGCCTAATGGATACCCACTGGCCAGGTTCACCATGGGCAGGGGCACACGGACAGTAGTTCATGTCCTGCGTATTGGCCATCCCCAATTTACTCCGGAATTCTCATTTGTAGATGTGGAATGAAGGCTTCACTCATGGGACTGAAGTGAAGGCATAGGGCTTGGCTCTAGGCCAGAACTGAGTTAACCATAGTCTGCCCACGTGAGCACTCTGCCTACAGAGAGACTGACAGGTAAGCCCATGCCCTGTCGCAGGAAGTGAGAGACTTGCCTGCCCAGATAAGAGATTAGGGAGGCTTCCTGGAGGCAGCACAGCCCTGGCTGGGACAGTGGGAGACGGAGCTGGAGAGGTTGCTGGCTTTTGTTGATCTTTGTTGGAAGGTGCAGGCTCTGTCCGGTGGGCACTGGAGCACCAGGTCTGGATAATGCCTTGGCCAGGTGTGCATTGCAGACAGTTACTCTGCAACGGCTCGTTGGCTCTGAGGAGGCAAGGGCCTGGGTGCTGAACACATCGACGGACGTCAGCATTGCAGAGACCCAGCCGAGGGCATAGGGCTAACAACTGGGCCTTCTCTGGAAAAACAGCCCTGGGGGACCCAGCTCCCGTTGCCAAAAGCTCAGCCCATCCTGCTCTGAACATATTTTCTGCTGTGATGGGGGCAGTAGGTGTTGACACATTCCCCATTCCTGAGCCCTCATTCCTGCCACCTTGGACAGACAGTGAGGTCTTCCTCCAGAGAACCCTCCTGTCAGTTATGGGGGTGAGGAGAAGGAGCAAGTGATGTGTACAGTCCAGGAACCAAACAAATGACCCGGAAACAAAAGGTCCACGATCTCGGACCTTTCCTGTTGAGACTGTAGGGAACACGTCTCGCCTCCCACAGAAGTAGCTGAGGTTTTTCTGGGAGAGCAGCAGCCTCGGGGCTCTGGTGACAACTGAGTGTCTCGGTTCCGCGTGTAGAAGGTCCTCAGCCTCTGCCTCTGTGAGGCCGCAGCCCTTAGGTTCGGGTCCTTGTGAGAAAAGAAGAGGGAGACCAGTTTGAGTCTTGATAGGGGAGACATTTCTACCACTTGCCAATTAACAGTGAAGTAGTGAGCTCCTTGGCCACTCGTAACCGAGCAGGGACCAGATGAGCAGAGAGCCTGGGGGACTGTGAGCCTTGGAGTGGGGTGCAGTGTTCCCAGGGAGGGTCAAAGCCCAGTAAATGAGAACGTGCCCGTGCAGCAGCTCGGCGGGTCCTAAGAGCCCGGCCGAGGACTGTCCATTTCCTGCCTCCCCTCCAGCGGAAGCGGCAGCCGACGCCGAGTGCACTGACATTCCTTCTGCCAGAAAGCCAGCAACAGGAAGGACTCCCTGCGCTGGCCAGGGCCAGTGTGGGACTCGGGAGCCTTGGGGAGAATTAAACCACCTTGTTTTTGAGGTTTTTCAAAGCCTGCTGCTAGGGAGGATTTGATGATTTAAGGACCCGGATCCCCATTTGATAAACTGGGAGACCTGGCCAGGCTGGTTGATTAGCCCTTAGCCCAGGTGTGGTCTCTAAGGACACTGACCTCCTGGTCACCCAGCCCTGGGGAGCACTGCAGACTGAGGAAGCAGACAGAGATCTCACCGTCTGGTGGGGGAGACAGGCAGAAACTGCATGGAGGGTCCGCGCCACGGGGCAGGCAAGAGGAGCAGAGCAGCCAGCCTGGCCTGGGGGCTGTCTGGGAAGGCTGCCCCCAGAGGCTGATATTTGAGCTGAGGCCCTAGCAGGGGGCAGTTGGGGGCAGGCAGCCGGACGCCAGGATGGGATGTAAAAGGGTGAGCTTGGGATGGCAGGAGGCCTGGGTGGCTGGGCTGGGTGTGGGAGGGCAGATCCGGGAGAGCCCGAACTAGACTCACAAAGGACTTGAACCTGAAGACAGGGGAGCTGTGGGTTTCTAAAATGCAGGTGACATGATCCCAAGAAGAACAGCAGTGGCAGGAGGGCCGGGGTCTCAGCAGGCTGGCCCATGTGGAGTCCAGGCTGCGGCCCCTCTGGAGGTGGCCAGGGCCTGAGCTGGTGTAGTGGCCGGTGCTTCCCTACCAGATCCTGACAGCCCCTCCATGGGAGCTGGAGCTGGGGAGGAAGCGGAGCCAAGGGGAGGCCCGGGGTTCTGGCCGGCACGGGACCAGGCTGGGGAGGTCTTCACGGTAGGGGTTGTGGTGGGGAGAGGGTGAGTCCACTGCCTTCTCTCCTGCTGGGCCCCCTGTGGTGCCGTGGCTGTCCAGCCCAGCCCTCGCTGGCAGCCCCAGAGTGGAAGTGTCAGGTCCCTTCTTAAAGTTGCTGGTGGAACACTGTCCAGATTAGAAAAGGCATCCCCTTCTGTGGTTTCATTTGACCCTGTAAGGTGGGCTTGAGAGCTGATAGCATTCCCACTGTACAGATGGGGAAACCGAGGCTCAGGTGGGCCAGAGTTGCTCGGGGAAAATAGGCCTGCACGGGGCTGTGAGATCCAGAGCTTATGAACCTCTGTCTGTTTGGGGAGCACATCCCCTCCCCTTTCTGGGCCCCACTCACTCTCTGACCGCAGCCCCTCGTCCTGTCTGCTCCTCTGTGGGCGGGGAGTGTGATAGATCCATTGGCCTGTGTGTGAGGTGCTGTGTCTCGGGTGAGTGGGGACAGAAGCACCCCCTCCTCGCAGCCCCTGGCCCTGCCGTCTGGCTCCAGACTGACAGAAGGCAGGGTCGTCCCTGCTGAGAAGGATTAAGGAGGAGGCGGGGTGCCCCAACTGCTGTTCTCCACCCCTCAACCCCCATTCCAAGCTGACTTGGCTCCTGAGCTGGCAGCCCCTCCTGGTTGTTGCAACGAAACCAGTGGTGAGCTTTGAGCCTGAAGACCCCACCTGGGAGTTGGGTGCCTGGTTCAAGGCAAGGCGAGCCCTGCTGCCAAATGGCTATTTCCCCCATTGGGGGGCCATCCTCCCCTCTCTGGGCCTTAGTTTGCACATGTGTCCTGTGAGGCTGCTCGAGGGCTTTATAAACCCCTGGCCCCTCCGAAGCATTGTGGCCTGGGCTGATCTGGTCACTTACTCTCCCACCCCCCCGCCCACTGGGCCCCCCTCCCCAACAATCGCCTGGCCTATGTGGAAAGGCTGGGGAGGGGGGCTTTTTCTTTCTTGCCAACACCACCTCCACAAAGGTCAGGCTGTGCTCCCGCCCTGCCTGGCAGCCAGCCTGGTGCCGAACGCCTGCCCAGGAGGCAGATGACCGGCACCGGGCTCCTAGCAACAGTGGACAAAAGGTTACTCCTATCGTGCCAGGCTCCCTCAGCCCCTCGTCCTCCTTCCTGAAAGGGGTGGGGGGAACTTGCGGCCTTGACTGGCGTGTGTGCACGCATGCGGGCCTGTTTGTGTCTGCACACTCAAGCTCTTCCCCTCCCCCCGGAAAAACGTGAACTCCACATGTCGTGCCGTAACTCTCACTGATGAAATGGAAAGTTGAACATAAATCAATGTCTGCCGCCCTGTTAGCTATGCATCAGCAGTCCCTGCCTGGGAGATTTGCTCGGTAACAAAGCACCCAGCGGCTTCGTGGGCCTCGGCTGCCCCCTAATGCGGAGCCAGCCCCACACCAAGGAGCCCCATGGGGCTGTAGCGAGCTCCTGGCCGCCTGCTTCCCACCCCCTCCCCCTGCCCTCAGGCTTAGCTCCCTTTTGGTGAGAGGGGAGGGAGCATCTTGGACCTAGGAGGCCTGGGCTGTGCTCCCGCTCCCCGAGACCCCAGCAGCCGGGCCCCTCTCCCTGGCCTCTCTCCTGAGCTTTAAGCCGATTCCGGTCTCCGACTTTTGTGGATCTGATGCTCAGGGATTGGTGTCAGCAGCAGCCTTCACCTCTCGTTTATTAAGAGCTTGGGCTGGTTTATCCTTTCCCCCTTTGGACCTGGGTTTTTACTTTGGGTTTCTCTTAGAATTGAATTTTCACCTGCGCCTGAGCGCTGCTCTGTGGGTTGTCAGCTCACCCGCACTGTGGCTGTGTCTGATCCCCCATAAGATTCTCCCGCCTCGGGGGCGGCGTTTAGGTTTTGCCTCTTCATAGTTGGCTAAGGGGGTAGACCCTCTTTTGTTTCTGTCCCCACCTTTCTTCTCTGCGAATCATGCTGAGGTTTTTCTCCTTTTTTTTAAAAAAAAAAAAAAAGGTCAAATTCCTCAGCTCTTGTAGCAAAAGAGGTTTGAGGACAAAAATTCCAAGAGGAGTCCTGTAATAACACGCCTTGGCATCATGTGGATCAGGATGGACCCCCTGCATGAGATCACGCCACCCCAAAAGGAAACTGCTCTGCAGGGGGCCCAGGGCCAGGGGGCTGCACTGGGGTCGGGAGCATTCTGGTGCCTGGCTGGGTGTAACTGGGGCTCTGTCCTAGGAGCTGGGGACACAGCAGGAGACCACGGTGGGCTCCGCGGCCAGGTCCTGTTTCTGCCTCAGTTAGCTCCCAGCTGACCTTTCCCGACAGGCTCCTCCTTCCAAGCGAAGGCCTTGGGATGGAGGAGCCCTGGGCCAGGCCGCCGGGGGCTTGTGGACTTGTCTTCGGGAAAGCCGTCTCTCTCCGAGTCCAAACTGGTGGGGCAAGACTTGGTGAGAGCATGGACGGGCCACAGCCGCTGTGAAGTGCAGGCTCCAGGCCGGGTGCTGGGGTCTCCAAGGGCTCCTGGACGGGACAGCACGCCAGCTCCGTGGGCTTCACCAGCTAGGAGTTTGGGACCGCGGTGGGAATAAAAGGCAGGTCAGCGGCCTCCCTCCCAGGGGCTGGCGTTCGTGGGCGGCCTCTAGCCTGGGCCAGCCGCGTTCCCCTCCATCGAGCGCTCTCCCTGTCAGTGGTGTCCCTTCATTAAGGAAGTAAATGCCAGGTTTGGGGTAAGACAGCTTTTTCTGTGAAGGGCCCGATAGTAAATATTTTAGGCTTTGTGCGCCATCTGGTCTCTGTCGAAACTTCTCAGCTCTGCCTTTATGTCCTGAAACCACCGTATGTACCTGAGTGAGTGGCTGTGTGTCAATAAAACTTTATTTACAAAAACAGCTGGCAGGCCAGATTTGGCCCAGCGCCACAGTTTGCCAGCTCCTACCCTAGCTCCACACGTGGTGTGCTCTGGGGTCCTCCTGCTGCGGCCGACCCCTGCCTCCGCTCTGGGTGTGCCGGGTTGGCGCAGGGAACCGAGCCTGGACCTGGGGTAGTGAGTCCATGTCTCTGGGATCCGACTCTCCACCTGTGCACAAGGTGGGGGGGCCGGGGGAGGCAAGGAGCGTGTGTGGAGAGAACTTGGATCTGGACGCTACCTGTACTTTCATTTGCTGTGCTTCCTCCCTTTGTTTTGAAAACCATCGCCCGCTGATTGTGTCTTTTGTCACTGGCACAGCACGCCTCAGACCTCTTGAGTAAAACGTTTGCTGAGCGCCTCCTGCGGATGTCCAGGGGCCTGTCCCGGAAAGGGATTCAGGTGTGCGGGTCTCTGGCCCTCTCTGGCGGCCCAGTCCGTCCCGGCTCCTCAGAGAGGCACGGGGAAAGGGGTCCTGGAGTCTGTGCTCAGGGGAAACAGGGTCTCTGGGTAATCTTTGCTCAGACCACCTCAGTGCCTGGAGGATTCCGGATGTTGCACAGAGGTAACCCCAGGGGGGTAGACGTTGTGCACAGTCCTGCTCCCTCTCATGGGTGACTTCCCACCATCCCAGGGAGGTGAGCCACCACCCCTTGCCAGACTTCTCCCTGGCAAAACTGGTCAGTGTCCATAGAGGGTCATGACTGTTGTGGGCTCACCTCCTTGGCAACCAGGAGCCCCCTCCTCAGGTGGTTGCTTCCCAGTGGGTGTGGCCCAGCCCGGCCCCCTGAGGGCCCACTGTGCCTGTGTCAGGCTTGCGTTGGGTGGGCGTGAATGTGGCTCAAGCTCCCTCTGCCCTCAAGTAGGTAATCTCTGTTTTAGATCTGGCCTGTACACCCCCCCCCCCCCCCCCCACACACACACACAGACACACAGAAAAGACTTGTCCCCGGAGGGAACAGATAGAAGAGGCCAGGAAGGCAGCTGTCCAAGCCACTGCTGAGGTGTTCCCGTGGGTCCAAGTGAGGAAGTAACTTTTCCTCGGCGAGCTGTGTGTTAAAGGGAGGGAGAATTTAAAGCTCTGCTCCCCCCCCCACCCCCCAACCACACCCCAGGTGGTCAGCCTCCCGTTCCAGGGAGGCCATGGGTGGAGCAGAGCGAGGTTTGGGGTGTCCTCAGCACTCAGGCACACCTCGGCCCTCTCCCCAGAATGGGTAGCTAGCATTTTCTGTCACCATTCACGTCCAAGGAGCAAGTTGCATTGTCTGTCACGTGCCTTTTACTTTTACCACCTGTATAATTGTAATTTTATATTCACTCAATTAAAGTGACACACCCATCAGGCAGATCATAGAGGCCACCAGTAGTGCAAGTCGTCCGTCTCCCGCTGCCAGTTGATAAACTACCCCCCACCCGCCCCCATGCCCCTGCCTTCCCAGACCAGGGGCCAGTGTGCCCAGGAGTCGGGAGCGCCAGGGATGTGTAGGGTGTTTCGTCTTTTAGCAACCTAAAACTTCAAGTCCCCGTTCCCCGAAGGCCTTCTGCAAAGATGAAAGGCACACGTGGCCAAAATGGTAACGAAGCGCCTTCTGCTTGGGTGTCAGTCCTCTTGTGGCTTTCCTGGGGAGAGTGTCACCCGGACTCCCTGCCTGTCTTACAGAGGTGAGCTGAGGCCCAGGTGACAAGACAGGATCCCCACCCTAGGGCTGGGGCTCTCCAGGCCAGTGCTCACCACGAGCCCCAGCCTGTCCTCGTCCACCCTCTCTTCCGGGCTCGCCTCGGCACCCGAAAGCCTGGAGATGAGCCTCGGTTCTGCGATCCCACAATGTCTAGGCTGCTGCGGGGAATGGGGTGACATTTGGTGAAGGAGCAGTGAGTTTCGGAAATATTAAACGTAGCACATAGCTTTTATTTTCTTCTTCAAAATAAAAATCGGTGTGGGTGGGTTTTTTGTGGTTTTTTTTCATCTAATTTTTCATTTTAAGGAGCTGTCCTCCCTCACCCCAGAGTCTAGCTCAGGGAACCAACTTGGCTACCCTGTTGGTAGCGACTTTTTCTGCTTCCTTGAACACAAAAATGTTAGAGGTACCTGCGGCTGTGGGGGTCTGCCTGCTGGCCAAGCCTTGCTGCCCTGTTTGGGCCCTGCCCTGGGTGTTCACGTGGGGTACAAGGCAGTGTCCTGCCCTTGAGCAGCCACGAGGTACCCACAGATGAGGCAGAATGACTGAAGCGGACGCCTCTATCAACAGAGCACCTGGGTGGAAGCATCCAGGCTTTAGCGCAGGAAGACGATGGGCTTTGAGCAAGTTCAGCTCCCGCCCTCCCTGGAAACGGGCAGTGAGTGGCTCCTGGAGCATGAGACCTGGGGACTGTGGAAGACTGGGGATCTTCTCTGTGCCTACCGCTGTCACTGTGCCCTGGCCCTGGCGACCCTGCGATACTTGTAGAATGTCCCCCAGTAGACTCACAGTGTGCCCTGAGGAGCTGGGCTTGGAAGCCAGGGCTGTGTAGCTGTGAAGCCACAAGCCCGTCTTGAGGATGGATGGCTTCAGGTGGAACCAGGGACTTAGCCAAGACGTGGCCGGGAGGCACAGGGGGTGCTGCTGAGAGTGCTGGGTGGTTTTCCAGGCCTTGGACCCTTGTGCTGGGGCATGCTCGCTCCCCGCCAGCCAGCGCTGGGCAAAGGCTCTTTCCCTTACCTGTGTCCTGGCTCCAGGGTTTTAGTGAAACGGCCCTGCGTTTACCTCGGTCACACCCACCCAGAGCCTCCCTGGGCCCCTCCTAATGACTCTCAGAAGCTGCTGGATATAACACTACCCAGTGTTGAAATTACAGGAAAAAGAATTGAAAGGAAATGTGGGAATGATGTATCTCCGGTCAGAGATCTTGGGAACGTCTGAGACAGAATGGCAAGTCCATTAACAGGTCTGGGGCAGGGTGAGGGCCCAGGCAGGAAGTGGGCACAGCTCCTGCTTCCTTTTCCCAGACTCAGTAGAGGGATTTCTAGAGTCCCGTCCTCCCCCGCCCCAGTGAGGGGCTTTATTACGCAGGAGGTCTGGCCAGCTGTTCTCATCCAGCCCCGTGGCCTGCGCCTGTGGCCACAGCTTATGTGTCCCCTTGTCTTGAGCTTGTTTGTCACTGTGCCCTCATCCTCCCCGCTGGCCTGGGAGCTTGCAGAGCCGTGAGATGTATGTGGTGAGTGACTAGTGCCCCACAGTCCTTCAGCGCCCAGTAGTCCTTCCTCTGCTGCTCACGGCTTGTAGGGTGGCGGGCCCGCTGAGACCCCGGGGCCCCAGCCGCAGACTGGGATCTGGCTCTACCATTGAAGAGTCATGCAGCCCTGGGCACGGCTGCCCTTCTGGGCCTCTGCTCCGGCTGTAAAGTGGAGCGACAGAGAGCCCTCCCTGCGAGGGGCCGAGGGTTCATGAGCGGATGCAGGCCGAGGCCACGTTCGCCCCCTGGGACGCGTGGACCCGTTACTGTACTATAATTGTACCCATTTCGCTGACGAGAGAACAGAAGTCCCGTCGGTGGCAGAGTCCAGATTGAAACCCAGTTCCCTCATCTCCAATGAGTGGGGGCGTGAGGTCATGAAGAGAGCCCTGGGCTGGAGTCAGGAGATGTGGCCGTGCCACCGGCTGTCCCCAGTGGCCTGGGGTGTCCCACCGCTGGGCTGGGCCTCTCTTCCTCCTGGTTAGTGAAGGAAGGGCGTTGGTGGCAGGACATCTCGGGCTGCCAGTCAGGCGTGGTTCTCTCTGAGCTTCTAGTAAGGACCCCAACCCTGGTCGAGCCTCGTGTTCTATGCCCCTTGGATGTCCGCCCACCACCACCTCCCCTGTGCCCAGCCAGGGGCGTTGAGGAGGCCGCCCCTGAGGCGGAAAGCCCCAAGGTCCATGGAGGAGGCGGTCTAAACGGAGCGGGACTCGGGCGAGCCCTGGCCAACAAACAGGCTTCCATACACACTTATTTTGGTTCAAGCTTTCAGTAAGTAGAAGCCTGGGGGCCCCTCTGGGGAGATGTCCATTTGGGGGGAAATCATCAGTATTGTCAGCTTCAAGTCCCCCTCCTCTCCCCTTCCACCTCCCTCGTGTCCCGCCTGCTAAATGTGTTCAGATTTGGGGGAAGAGAGAAGCCTCCATCCCTACAAAGGTAGAATCCTCACCGAGATCCTTCTTTGTCTGCCTCCTACCTAGCCTTTTGCCTGAGTGGGTAGCAAGTTGAAAGACTATAAATCTACTTTGGTCTCTTGTTGAGAGTGTGTGTAGGCTTGGGGGGGGGGGGGGGGCGGGACCACTTCTCATTGCCGCACTTCCCCAGCATGGGCCCTGCTCTCTGCTTCTGAGAATGTGCCGGGTGCCGGGCCCTCCCTCTGCGGTGCCGTCTGAGGGACAGAGCCTGGCCCAGGTGTGGTGAGGGGACAGCTCCAGGTGCGTGGAGGTGGCAGAGGCGAGGACAGCTCTGGGTGGTGTGGGCGACCCACTGTAAATGGGAGGGCTGTCTGGCGCACAGAGCCCCGTGGTGCAGGGGCCGCGCTGGGAGGAGAGAAGCAGAGCCTGACCGGGTGCAGAGGAGCTTCCCCACAGGGAGGTGACCTGTGTGGAGATCATGGTGGGGTTTTCTCTTTGGATGACCGGCTGGTCGGGAAGGTTCCCTTGTCCTCGGTGTTCTGAACCCCAGCTTCCGTCAGAGGGGAGACTTCTGAGCTGCTGCTCCTCCCCAGACTTTGCCCACTCCCCATTGCTCCCCACAGGCGGGGCTGGGGCCTCACTACTCACCAGGCCTCTGTCCGGCGCAGACTTGTGTGGAGGCAGACCCGTGCCACGTCCACTCACACTCAGGGAGCCCCGAGGGAGTCACAGAGCCGCCTGCGAACCTTGGGGCGTCCAAGAGACAGTCGAGCCCCCTAGACTCAGGTTCAAGTACTGACCCTTCGTAAGCACGGCCATCTATATGGAGGCCCCCGTTGGAGTTAGGCACATTGGGCGCTTTATTTATGTTTTCTGTCATCAGTCATGGAGTCTGCCACTACTAAGCTCGCCCGGCTAACGGGCGCCCAGGTGCGAGGGACCTGGTCAAAGCCAGGCCGCTCCGAGGAAGACTGGCTGTCTCCAGGAGGGCGATGCAGGGTTAGAGGGAGGAGGCGCTCCCTTCTTGCCAAGAGCTGAGGAACCCACAGAAGGCCTTTTTGCCCTTTTTTGGCAACTGGACCTCACCCTTGAACCCTCCTCCTGTTCGTTTTCTTTTTCCTTTTTCAGGGGTTGGCTTCAAATTATCTTATTTGTTTACATTGCACCCAAGTTTTATGGTACAAAAGACTTGCAGGTGCAAATATGTCCCGCCTTCATTAACTTCCCCTTCCTTTTTAATTTATGTGATTTCAATTTTCCTTCCCTGTACTGTTAATTAGGGGACCCTCTAATCAGTGCCATTATCACAGTGGTATTCATGTTTAGGAAAGCCGCTAAACAAATGCTTGCAAAATTGCTAAATGGCTAATTAATGTCTGTTAATTAAGAAAATTGCTCATGGTAACAAACCATGCCGTTGCTGGCAGCCGCTAGAAAGACACACACTTGTTGAAATTAGTAGCATGGCAGGTAGGGGAACATCTGCTCCGTGGAGCTTTCCAGAAGTGAGCAGCCCTTGGCTTGGGCACGAAAATCCAGGCCTGTCCTTAGTGGCACCCCGGGTGGGGTTCCTGCCTGGCCCCCTCCATCTTGCTCTGCTCGCCTCTTCTCTGGATCTCCACACGCACCAGCTCAGGCAGGTGAGAGGCTGGGCAGCCTGGCTCTGAGCGAGAAGACGAGGGAGAAAAACGTGTCTCTCCAAGATTCTTTCTCCCTGTCTCTTTTCATGTAACCACACCCATTCCCATGCATGTTTTAAATTTTTCTCAAAGGCAACTTCCAAGGGCAACAGCAGCCTTGGGTGGATAAGAGTGAACGGGGAGGGAAGGGCTCCTCGGCACCGGCGTCCGGCTCGAGGGCCCCCAGTGGGCCGGAAGGCGGGCTTTTCATGCTCTTTGACTGTGACTTGCAGTAGGAAATACATTTGATGTGGTGACCCAGTACATACACACATATTTACAAATGAAATAGAAGTTAATGAAATATTTGCCTTCGAACACACAAAGCTCTCCAATATCTTTTATTCTATATTCTTATTCCGTTCCCAGCTTTTTAAAGAAACAATGGTTGCAACCCACTAAATTGATTTTGCCACCCACTAATGGGTTGCAGCCCACAGTTTGACCAACCCCATGGTTTCAGTGAATTCATCTGCCTGTTCCTCCTGGGAGGTGTCGAGGCCAGCATTGCCGAGGGCTTTGGGGGTCAGCCTGGAACCGTGGATGGCTCACCCCCACTGGAGTGGAAAGCCCAGCCCCCGCACCCACCCACCCAGCGGGCAGGGGCCTGCAGCCCTGTCTCCCTATTCTGCACGTGCCCGCCCAGCTCGGGGCTGCAGGGGTGAGGGTGGGCCTTGGACCCACCCGGCTTCTCGTCCTGGCTCTGCCATTTACCAGCTGTGTGTTGGTGGCCAAGTCCCTTCATCCCTTGAGACACAGTTTCCTCATCGGTAAAATAGAAATGAGAAACTGCACCTCACGGGGCCACTTTCCAGTGAAGGTAATGAGTGCCCAGCCCCAGGTGGGTGCTCCGCAGCCACCTCTTCCTCTCGTTTCCCCGTTTGTTCAGTCTGGGCTCCACCCGCTCCTTCAGCATCAGTAGCCAGGCCTCTAGGTCCCCGTGACCTGCATCTGTCCTCCCAGACTGGGCGCTCCTTGAGGGCAAGGTCTCTCACAGGCCTGGCAGACGGGGTCACTTTCTGTGCGCACTGTGCTCGCTGCGCCCACGACCACCAACGTATTTAACATGGCAAACTCGACTCCAACACCAGTCGGTGCCGGGCCCTGCTCCCGTGCTTTGAGAAAGGAGCTTGCTTGACTGGGTTCTTCCCTCCTGTCAGTCCCTAGGCAGGTGTTTATCAGCTTCTCTCCCTCCCGCTCGCCGTTCCCACCGAGGAGCTGGCGACCCAGGCAGCAGCTCGCACCTCCCCGCCAACCAGAGCCCGCCACCCGCACGCCCGCCGCCCACCCTTCGTTTTGGTTTAATTTTTGTTCTTTTAAGCTTCTCTTGCGCTTCTCCATGTGCTGTGATCTATAACCTGCCTCTACTGTCTGGCCTCACAGGGTCCTCCGGGGTCACAGCCCTCGCCGCACGCACAGCCTCCACCCCACAATCCCAGCAGCATGATGGGACCCCACAGTCAGGTAACGCGCTGGGCTCGCCCGCCCGGCCGGCCGGGGGGCACGGGGCACCAGGAGGACAGAGCCAGCAGAGGAAAAACAAAAATCACAACGTGCTCTTGCCATTGCCTTCGAGTCTTGATTGACAAATGAAGCGTTTTGGAAAAAAAATATATTATTTTCTAAAGAGAGTTTTCATTCCTTGGACATCACACCCGCCTGGATATGAAACCAAAAGAAGAGAAAGCCATTTCTGTGACCTTGTCAGCGGCCTTTGCGTTTTTGTTTTTTCCTCTCTCACTTTTGTTTGGTTTTTGAGTTGGTTAACCATTCGTTTGTAATCAAAGCTGCATCCGAGCCTTTTCTTTGTGCACTCGCTGCTGAGAGCTTTCCTGCTCATTCCCTGCACTGAGTTAGGGAGCCGCTGTCCCCTCACCCTTCTCATTGTGCGTCCCCTCAGCCCTCGCTCCCCCTCCCCACCCCACCGTCGGTGGTCTCTGTGTGTGTGCGCGCGTCCAGCTTTGCACACCCCGAAGAGCGTATGTCTAGGCTCCTTTCCTGACTCTATGGTGTGCCCTTCCCAAGAGCAGGGGTTTCCCTCCCTTGCCCACATGGATGTCACTGTTCGTCCGCGTCCTGTGCCAAGTCCCAGCTGCTGCCCCGTCACCCAGAGTCGATCTCCATGAACGGAGGCGGAGGCAGGGTCCCGTGTGTGGTGGCACCTACCGCTCCCTCTGCCCAAAGGAAGTTTTGCCCAGAGGGAAGCGGCCACGGGGAGAAAGAGAATTGAAAAGATGGCTAGTTGTAACCAAACTGGACTTTGTGGCTGGAGCGCATTTGTTGTTTGTCGCTGTGCGGGAGCGCAGGCTGTCATTGAACTGATTCCCTGTAATTGCAGCCTTTTATGTCACCGCGATACGCAGGCGGCCCCAGGCCCCCGATCAGAATGGGAAACCAGGTACGGTACCTCTTCATGTTCTCTCTCTCCCCTCACGCGGCCACCCTTGACCCCAGTTGGACTTTGACTCCCGTCATAATGTGAGGAAAGGATTGGGAGGTGGGGGGACAGGTTTTAACAGGGTAACTTTGCAAGCAGGTCCCCGGGAGGGCCCTGTGTCCACTCCGTGCCCTGGTGCAGCCCCGGCCAGCATTTTGCCTGCTCCTCTTGGGCAGCTCGGGCAGCAGTGCTGGAGCTTGGAGGGCACAGCAGCAGGCGCTGGGGTGGGAACGCAGGGTTTCAGCTCTGCCAGGGAAGGTGGTAACATCCCCCTTTCCCTCCCAGCCCCTTCTTGGAAAAGGGTCTTCCTCCTTAATGAAGTTAATTGACAATGTGCATTTTTTCCTGGAAGCTTTAGCGAATTGCCAAGGCTGGTAAATGGAATCCTGCTATTAAGGGGAGAAATGGCCCGTAGGAATGCTTAGATCAGGAGCCTGGGAGGCAGCAGAGCAGGACGCTCGGGAGTTTTCGGCCATGTCTGCCTGCTTCCCAGACCCAGCTCCACACAAGGAAGGATTTGTTCCTGTAATTAGAAAAGCGGTCTGCTTACGGGGAGGACTCCTCGGCCTGGGGTGTGCGCCTCGTGCTGGCCCCTTGTGCTGGCAGTTCTAGGTGGTCTGGAGAATTGGCCCGGGCCCCGCCCCAGTTCAGCCCATCCAGGGGCGGGAGTGACGCTGGTGACGGACAGATGAATATCCTCTTTTGAGGACAGACCAAACCTTAAAGAAACTTAAGGGAAATTTCTTTTTATGCCAAAATATTTTTTATGTATAATTCTTTGACCTTGCAAAAGCCCTTAAAAAACCTGACAGCAGCTCCAGTGCCTCCAGCCCTTGTCGCCTCTGGAGCTGGGAGCTTGGTTGCCAGCTAGCTGAGTGTTCTCTGAGTGGGATTACTTCCTTCCCAAGGCTCCGCAAGAAGGCCCCTGCGTGAGCCGGTGTGCGGGGACCACGGAGTGCTGCTTCTAACCAGGAGCCTCCGGGTTTTGAAGTTAATTTGCCTCTCAGGTTCCTACCCCCCCCCTTTTTTTTTCTTCAGAAGTCTTTTCTTTCCTATTTTCTCTTGACATGAAGGAGACGAATGTAGAAAGAAGAATTAGAGACTTGGTTTTTTGAGCAGGAGGGCCCCCTGGATACCTCACAGATGAGGACACAGAAGGTCAGGGTGGTGGGGCAGTGACGTCCGAAGTCTCCCCGTGAGCTGGGCTCCAGTCCAGCTCCAGCTCCGGGGCCAGTGCTGTCCGCACCTCACCTGTTATTTAGCTCTCGTGGCTGTGGAAGTGCGGCCCCTGCCTTTGTTTTAACCAGTCGGCAAGTGGGCCTCCTCCGCCATCACACACCCGGGCCCCAGCTGCGACTCTCCCTCTGCCCGTGCGGGGCTCCCCTGGCCTGAACCGGCTCTGCCCCAGGACGCTTTCTTGTCATAATTGTGGCCCTTCCTCCAGCTGTGAAGGGACACGAGAGGAGGAGACGTGTTTCTATTTGTCAGTCAGTCATGAGCACGTACCCAAGAGCAAATGGAGAATGAATCGTTATCTGTACCTGGTGTGAGAAGCCAGTCTTCCCAACCTCCCGCCACCCCGTCAGAACGTGACACCGATTTTCCTGTTTCCTGGGAACTCGAGAAATTCTCGTCCTCCAAGGAGGGGAGGGTTTGCCCCTGGGAGTTCCTTGGAGAATGACTCGGTTGGGGCTGCCAGTCACCAGAAGCCTCCCGCCTACCCCCACCCAGCGCAGGTGGAGGCAGCAGGACTGGCTCAGGCTCACATGGCCCCCTGGCTTAGCGCGATGAGAGGGCCCGTAGAGGGACAAGAATCTCAGGGTCATTGGCTTGCCACAAAGTCTTGTAAGAACCAGCCTCTTACCTGCCGCCAGACATTGCCCAACCCCCGCAGCTGCTCTTCCTACCTCAACATCCTGGGACCCCCCCAAATCAAACAGCCTCAGAGGCAAACAGGCTCAAGAAATCTCCCAGCCCCCCAAGAGGGCAGACACACGCCAGCCAAGTGACTCAGAGCTTGGGGACTTAGAGAGGAAGCAGGGCTGAGAGAAAGCAAGAGGTCAGAGCAGCCTGAACCCCAGCTGGAGAGAGAGGGTGGGTGTCGTCACCCAGTGTCCTGTTCCTTCTCCCTCCGCCCCCTCAGGTAGAAACGGGAGGTGCCACTTCATGAACACCGGGTGCTCCCCAGGCCTGTGGCCGTCCCATAAGCCTCCCCCGCCCTAGACACCATACACACCGCATTCGGAAGCTGAACTGAAGACTGGTCCCTTCCCTTCCCACCACCTCGTTCCAATACCGGTTTGGAGTTCATTGTTGGGCCAAAGGCAGACCAGGGTCCCACTCAGCCCTCCCGTGGCAGTGAGCGGGTGGGGTGGGGGTCCCCATCACAGGTGCCACCTCGGAAGCACTGGCTTCTGCAGGTGGGAAAGCATGGCCTGCTTTCCCAAAGGCCTTTCCTCTCAAAGGCGGGGCCCGCATCTAGTCCTCGGGCCTGGGGTTCTAGAGTAAACTTTCACCCCAGCGCTCACTCTCTCTTTTGCAATGGCAGCTGAAATAACTTGAGTCCCAAGTAAATCACTTTTAATATGTTTTTTTATTGATTTCAGAGAGGAAGGGAAAGGAAGAGAGAGAAACATCAATGATGAGAGAGAATCATTGATCGGCTGCCTCCAGCACGCTCCCTACTGGGGATCGATCCTGCAACCCGGGCATTGCACCATGTGTCCTGACCAGGAATCGAACTGTGACCTTCTGGTTCGTAGTCAGCGCTCAACCACTGAGCCATGCCAGCCGGGCCCCAGTAAATCATATTAGTAGGTGTGCCAAGAAAGCCACGGCCCCTGGCCTTCGCCATCCTAACAGTAACATCCCTGCATCGGGCTTGGGGAGCAGGCTCACAGCCCCCTGCTCGCCCCGCTTCCAAGGGCTCTGCACCCCCGGCGTGGGGGGGTGGCATTTCACGTGAGGGACTCGGCAGTCCCGGGTGGTCTCTCTGGCTCTGCCAGTAGGTCCCTGGGGCCTCTGGGCCTCGTTCCCCTCTGCCTCCATCTCAGCCACCTCCTCCCATTGTTACAGGGTTTTAGCTGGTGGGTCTCTGGATCCCCACAGTTTAGAGATAAGGACAAAATGAGTTACATCTCCATGAGGCGAAGGAGAGACAGGGTAGGGGGTTGGTAGTGAGAGGGAGGGGCTGTTGCCACTGAGGAGTGGTGGCGGGCAGCGTGGCCAGAGCGAGACCCGGCTGCGGCGGGATACGGGCCCACAAAGCAGCAGGGCGGAGCAGTGGTTCCTCGCCCAGAGACGAAGCCCGACCCACACGGGTGCTAAGGCCCCCGGCTGGCTGCCACCCCCAGGGGACCTCCCGCTGGCTGGCAGGCAGCAGGAATGGGCTTGGGGAGGACATGAGTGGCCCTAGCTGGTCAAGTGGGGAGCTGGGGCATGCAGGCGTGTCCCCCTCTGTCCTCCAGCCTGGGGAGCAGCCCTCAGCTCCTGTCTCATCTCTTTCAGCCTCCGGGAGGAGTTCCTGGGACACAGCCACTGCTGCCCAATTCCATGGACCCCACACGACAGCAAGGTAGAGAGGGATGGGTGGGCCGCCGGGGCGTGGGGAGCTGGAGGGGCTCCTCCCTCTACTGCCTGCCTTGCCACTCACCGCTCATCTACTCTCTCATGCAGGGCACCCCAACATGGGAGGATCAATGCAGAGAATGAACCCTCCTCGAGGCATGGGACCTATGGGTCCCGGCCCACAGGTAACTGCCTGTGTCCATCCATTCCCCTGACCATTTGTGTGCCCCCGCCTTCTCTCCTCTTCCACAGTCTGTCCGCCTTTCCACCTCGCTCAGCTTGCAGGGATGAGAGCAGAGGGTGCGGCCAGGTCCCCAGCTCCTCTCTGCCCCAGGCTCGCTGGCCCCACGCACAGCCAGGAACAGCCCCTCAGCAGGCAGAGGGGAGGGATCCCAGGGAGGGTCCTGGTTGGCTGGCCCTCCCGGGGAGGGGTGTGCTAGCCTGTGGTGTGAGGGGTTGGGAAGGCAGAGGGGCTGTACCCAGGCCGTGGGTGGTCCTCCCGGAGTCCCAGAGCCTCCTCCTGTCCTGGGTGGGTGGACTTGAGCTTTATCATGACCCAAAGGCGGGACAGATGAGCGGCTGTCCTAGCTGTTTCCGGTTCACCATGGACAGACAGTTTCTCCTCTGTGGGCCCCCGAGGCCTCTGTCCCCCCCTGGTGCCACCAGGTGGGAGGAGGCCAGGCTGCCCAGGCCCAGCTCACTTCAGCCCGGAGCTTTTGCCTGTGTCATAAACTCGGGCCCTGCCGAAGATTTCAAGTGCCCTGTCTACCTCTCTACGGTTACCGCACCGCGCTCGCTCCCTGTGCCGCAGCTCCATAGCCCGTCACCGGGACGCCCCCCAGGGCCAGCAGGCAGGGTCGGCAGGCCATCCCTGTTTCAGAGCCTCCTCGCGGTTGGCTCCCATCTTAGTGGGGGAAGGTGGCTGCTCCTGCAGGAGCTGTGGCAGGTGCTCCGCTCTCCCCCTTGGGAAGACTGCCTGAAAGAAGCCAGAAGTTTGGGTCAGGGCGGAGCTCCCTGGAGTGAGGGCAGAGGGTCCTTCACTTCCTGCCCTGCCCACGAGCCTGCTTCTCCTTCCCACCTGCTTATAGATGTTCGGATGCTCTGGGCCCCTCCTAGATGTTTGGTTTCTGGTTCCCTGGGGCTGGAGTAGCATCCCCCCCCCCCACACACACACACACCTCCCTTCTGCACCCCAACCCCCCTGCCCCCGCCCCGCATTGTGCTGGCAGCAGGCCAGCCCCTTCCTTCTCAGGTTGTTGCCTTGGTGGTGGGGACACCTCAGGGAGGCCTTGCCCTAATCCTAAAAGGCAAGCCCACTCCAACAGCAGCCTGTTCTCCTGGTGTTTTTCTTTCTTTCCCCCAAACCTGACTTTAGCCCCACTTTCCCCGTGACTTGCCGTGTGGCCTTGGGCGAGTCTCTGGCCTCCTTGGTCCTCCAGCTCGTTGTCTGTGAAACGGGGAGGTGTGAGTGGCCCTCCAGGGTCCACGCTTCCCAAGGGGAGAGGACCTGGTGGGCACGGTCCCTCCAGGAAGCAGCCCTGCTGCTGTTGGGCGGGGCAGGGGCAGGAGCCACAGGTGGTGCCCGGACCCTCCCTGAGGCGTCTTTGGGGAGTGAGCACCCTACTTGTCCTCACACTGTGCTTCCGCCCGCCCCAGGCCTCCCTCCCCGCTTTTGCTCCACGTGCAGGTCGCTCTCCTGCTGGGAGGGCAACAGGACACAGTAGCTTTGGCCCCTGGAAGACAGACACCTCTCTCTCTCCCCCCCCCCCCCCCCTCTCTCTCTCTCAGTGGACTGCCTGGGCAGGCGGTGAGCTTCCTGTTCTGTTCTGGAGGAGCCCGAATGAGGCTGAGATTTGTAGAGAGGATCTCATAGCTGCACGTGGGGCTTAGGGTCCTCGGGAGCCGAGGTTCTGGGATGCGTAAGGCAGGATTAGGGGCTTTGGCATTTGTTCTGCTGCCCACAGCCAGCGTCCGTGCACACCCTGAGGACTGACAGCACCTCAGAGCCAGCATGTCGTCTGCTCACGGGCCCTGTCGGGTCGGCCGTTCTTTGTCTCCAGTCTGCAGACAAGGCACCCAGTCCCAGCTCTGCTGCTGGCGTAGCTGCTAGAGGCACTGTCACTCCGCTTCTGTGCCTCAGTTTTTTAACCTTTAGAATGGGAATAGTGGTGGGGTTGTGAGGGATTACAGATAAGTGATAAAAAGTACATAGCACGGCCAGGTAAGCATTATTGTTAATTGTGGAGTTTGCCCAAAGTAGCCAGCAAGTGGCTGAGCCCGGGTGCTAACCTCCCCTGTGTGCTGACCCCAAATCCGTGGCTCTACTCACTGCCCCCTGACATGTCCCTGGAGCCTCCACTGTTTGCTCGAGGGTCAGCGCACACCTGCTCAGCCCTGATCAGGCGTGTGGGAGGCGGGCTTTAAGAGTGCTGGCTGGCTCTGGCTGGTGTTGCTCAGTGGTCATAGTGTTGCCCACACACTGAAGTGTTGTGGGTTCTTTTCCTGGTCCCTGTGGGAGGCAACCAACCAATCACACCCATGTTTTCCTCCCTCCCTTCCTCCCTCCTTCTCTCCAACCCTCCTTCCTCCTGCCCTTCCACTCTCTAAAAATCAGTGGACAAACTATCCTTGGGTAGTTTGAAATAAACTTGGGTAGTTAAGAAATAAACATTTTAGTCCTGGTTTGGCTCAGTGGATAGAGTGTCGGCCTGTGGACTGAAGGGTCCCAGGTTCGATTCCGGTCAAGGGCATGTACCTTGGTTGTGAGCACATCCCCAGTGGGGAGTGTGTAGGAGGCAGCTGATTGATGTTTCTCTCTCATCAATGTTTCTAACTCTCTATCCCTCTCCCTCTCTGCAAAAAATCAATAAAACATTAAAAAAAAACAACACATTTTAAAGAAGAGTGCTGGCTGCCTAGGGGTCCCTCTGTGGCTGTCCTGCCCTGCCTCCCCCAACTCCAGGCCCTGCTCATTGCCAGCCAGCCTGGCTGCTCCTGCACTTGTCCACACCCTTGGGGCATTCTTCTGGCCTCCAAGCCCTCTGTGGGTGACCAGGCAGAGGAGGTGGCCCCGCGGCAGTGAGGTTGGGGAGATGGTCCCTGGCTGAAGAACTCAGCAGCAGCCTGGGCTTGGCTCTGAGTTGGTAGCTCTGGCTCTGACTTCCTCTTCACCCATCCCTCTGGCCCCTCCGGGGTGTGGCACAGAGAGTGATCCGGAGGCTTCAGATCCCGGTTGAAACCCAGTTGTGTCATTTGCTGCCTGACGTTGGGCAGATCTTTCTTCCCTGAGACCCTCAGTCTCCTGTGGAGCAGGGATGAGCCCAGCCCCGTGGCACTGTCACAAGGACCAAGCCAGGGCCCATGTATTACGCTTGCTATGTGCTCAGTAGAGAACAGCTCATTTGGGCTGTTCCTGTGCCACCAATTCTACCAGCCTACTTCTTTCAGATTCTCCTGCAGGACAGAGCTTAAGCCACAGCCAGGCTCACCTTACGTTTCTCTCCTTCACTGCTTCCCTGATCGATTCGGCACCTAGTGTGTGCCCGCTGCTGCAGGGAGTGAGGGGCTGGCAGGTCATGAAGACGCAGCTCCCATCTTCCAAAGGCACTTGGAGTTCAGTAGGAGATGGACAGGTGGTCGTGATCATAATCCAGAGTGGTGTGGGCAGTGGAGGAGGGGAGTGCAAGGCATTCTGGGAGTAGGACGGAGCAGTTAACCCCAAAGGGTGGGGCAGGGAAGGCTTCCCAGAGGAGGTGCAGTCTGAGCTGGGTATTGGAGGGTGTGTAGGACCCCACCTGGTGGAGAAGGGAGGTGGGCAGTCATTCCTGCCAAGAAAATAGCATTGGGAAGGGGAGGCAGGCTTGTCTGCAACAGGAGATGACCCAGGTGGAAGGCCCGGGGGCCTGGTCAGGTGCTCTTGTGGACCGTCCCACCTGCCTCTGGGCTGGACTGAGCTGGGCTGGGACTCCTGGGAGATTCCCAATTCTGTCTGGACTCTTCTCTCAAACAGAACCTGGATTCCTTCTGAGGGTAGAAACCTCCTGCTCAGGGCACTGTGCCTGGTGAGGCCCCACATGCTGATGCCTGGATTAGGCAGCTTGGTCTAGGGGCGGGGGCACACCCAGGCCTGGGCTGGGGGGTGTCTGTACATGCCAGGCCTTGGGGACAGCTGCAGGTCAGGCTTTTGGGACTGTTTCTTCCCCTCCTCGTTCAGCCCTGGCCCCGGCCCCGGCCCCAGCCTGCCAGCAGCTCCTCCCTCATTGTGTCCGAGGTGCTGGCCCTTCCCAGTCAGATCTCGTACGTCCATTCCCCTTTCCCCGCCTGGACCTGAGGGGGAGGGGCCCAGAGGTGTGAGGGGCTTGCTTGACGTCCGTGTGCTTTTGAGAGAACCCCCTTGGAGCCCCGAAGCTGCGTCTAAAGCTGTGACTGTCCCTCTGTGCTGGCTTGTCATCGTGATCCCATCACGTGGTTCCCGCCCTCCCTCCACCTTTTTAAAACAAATGTGTTATTTTTTCTCATCAGATTCTCTTCACAGACTAACCCTCTCACTTATATTCTGTCTGTTTTCCCTCCCTCTTTCTCTCTCCGGTTCCCCTTCTCCTTCTCATAGACTGACCCTTGGTTATCGTTGCAGAATTACGGCAGCGGCATGAGACCACCACCCAACTCCCTCGGCCCCGCCATGCCCGGGATTAACATGTAAGGCAAAGTGACCCGCCAGCGGCTCAGAGCCCATGGCTTTCCCACCCTCTGCTGCCCTCCCGGGACACTTGTGACCTGAGCCATTACTGGCCCCTCTCGGGGCCTCAGTCTCCTCATCAGTGCAGCGAGAACGCTGCTGCCCGTACTGGTGGTGCGGCCACCCCATAGGGTGCTTTACATGCCCAGCACGGTTCTCAGCATGTTACATGGCTCAGCTCACCTAATCTTCGTAATAGCCCGCGAGGAGGTTATGTCAGCTACAGGCGGGTAACCGAGGCACAGAGAGGCGAAGCCGCTTGCGCGGCTCACACAGCACAGAGTGGGAGGGTCCAGATGTGACCCCTGTAGGCCGTTCTAGGGCTTCTGCGTTTCTTACCCCTTCTGCGGTGATAGATCCCTAGGCAAGCACACATGCGGAGGTTTTCTGTATGCTTCTGCGTTTCTTACCCCTTCTGCGGTGATAGATCCCTAGGCAAGCACACATGCGGAGGTTTTCTGTATTTCACAGGTTTCCATGTAACTTACAGGAGTTGGTAGGTCTCTCCCCATGGAACTACCCATTACAACCCCAGAACCCGGTGGTCCCTCAGGCCCTGGGCTGCTAGGCAGGACTTCCTGTCAGTCAGTTCAGCCCTTTCACTCTGCCCCTGCTGGCACCACCCTTGGAGTTGACGGCACCTTTTTCACTGTCTCCATCTCTCCCTCCATCAGGGGCCCGGGAGCTGGCAGACCCTGGCCCAATCCTAACAGTGCTAACTCAGTGAGTACCAGGTCACGTGGGCATGTTTGCCAGGGAGGGGATTGTGAGGTGCAGGGTGGTTCCTGTCCCCAGGTTGGAGGGGAGATACACCAGGTCTCTACCTGACGCCTCCAGGAGAAGCCCACCTGTAGGCCTGAGCTTGGGAGTAACATGCCGGGGCCATCCTGGGCTCAGCCCTGCGCAGCCCAGCCCACTGCTCTGCAGAAACAGGTGTGAGCTGAGAGCTGGGACCCGAGCACTGTTCACATAGAGGCTCCTGCAGGACCAGCACTCAGAGGAAGGCTGGGAAGGGGCCACGCACAGACGGTCAGACGGTCCAGGGAGAAGCATAGAGGCGTGGGGCGACGTTCCTGCTGTCCTGCCCTCTGGAGCTGGAGGGCCCCCCAGGCTCCCGGGGAGGTTTTCAGGATCAGCTCGGTGCAGGAGCTGGACTTGGCTCACACCCCTGCCCCTGGTTCGGAGGGTGCCACAGCCAGTCCCATCAAGAAGGGGTCGTGTCCCCAAGTGGGTTTAGAAGCCAAAAAGTGCTGCCTGTTGGCGGAAGTGACTCTGACACGTGCTCCCTGCCTCTTGTTTCTAGATTCCATACTCCTCCTCATCACCCGGTACCTACGTGGTAAGTGTGTGAGTCGGGTGCTGCATGTCGAGCCGCTTGTGACTGAGTGTGCAAGAGAACTCCTCAGGGAGCCCTGCCTCTTTCCCTTTCAAACACATCGGAGCACAGATTCCAGCTGTGCTAGAACTTCCTGTCAGTATTCTGGAGTTTGTACCTCCTGCTGGTCCCAGAGTTTCCAACAAGCCCTGGAATTGGCATCCCCATCTGGGGGCTGACTAGTGGGTGGGTGGCTTGCAGCACAGGCTCTGGTTTCGTCAGTCAGCATGCATAGGAGTACACATGTACACACACACACACACACACACACACACACACACACCTCGGTTCAAAGGAAGAAAGGGGAGAAGCCAAGTCCAGTCCCCTAAGGCTCAAACAGGCGGGCTCTGCGTGCGTGATGGAGGATGAGCGAGAGCCAAGTGCCGGCTGGGCCCGGTGAGCGCTTGCTGCTGTCCTGGCTGGAGCTCGGTGGCCTCACCCCCATGTTACCACCCTGGGTTTCTGATGTTGATTTTTGTCTCATCTCCAGGGACCTCCTGGCGGTGGCGGCCCCCCAGGAACACCCATCATGCCTAGTCCTGCAGGTGAGGGCTTGGGGAGGGGTGCAGGGAGTCCTGGAGGGGCACAGGTGCAGAGCCAGAGCTTGCCAGCCGCTCCTGAGCAGCACATCCTCTGCAGATCATCTTGGCATCCGGGATTGGGCGGCATGAGGCCCCTGGTGCCATGAAACCCCTGTGTGGCCTCAGCCAGATCACGGCTCCTCTCTGGTTAAGGGACGAGCAGAGCAGGGGGATCTGGGACAGGAGTCTCACTGGCCCTTGGTCTGAGGGACCCCTAGCTGACTGTACATTTCTCCAGGTGACAGAAGGGGCTTTTGGATTCTGGCAGCCGGAGCCCAGGACTCTGTGCCCGGTCCTCTCTGTAGGAGGCCCCTTCTCCCTTTTCCTTTAACCAGAGGAGGGCATACAGCACACACGCAGCATCACGATTGTGTGTCTCTCCGGCTAAGAATAGCATGCCACCAGCTAGGAGGAGTTCAGCATGCAGCCCTTACCACCCAGAAATAAAAAGTGAGAGGTGGTTGGATTTCTGCCTGAGGAATAGGGGGCCTGCTCCTGATACAAACCTGTTAGCTGGTTTCCTAAGGAGACCTTTCTGCCTAATTGGGGAGACGGAGGGGTCCCTCTCTCCCACCCTCCCCTCTCGGCTCCCCATAGCGGGAAACTCTCAGCCGCAGGGGTGGAGCTGGCGGGCGGCAGCGTGATGTTCCGGCTCCCACTCCGACTCCTTTCTGCTGCTGCATTTTTATGAGCTGCATGACCTACATTCAGACTGGGTCACGTTAAACCACTCCATATGCTAATGTGGCTCCTGCCCAGCCCTGCCTCTCCCCCTGCCCCACCAGCCTGGCAGGGCGGCCCCTGGGTGATGTGAGGTGTTTCTCTTTCCCCGATTTGATTAAAACTGCTGGGTTAGGGAGAGCACAGGTGGCGATCTGGCTGCCCCTGCATTGTCCCAGCAGGAGCAGATGTGAGGTGGGGTGGGGAGCCGAGAATTGGGACCTGTAATCCCCCTTTTCCTTGTCCACACTGCTGTCCAGATGTCCAGACACCCCAAAAGTCTTCATTTCAGGGTTGAGTGGTTTTCACAGTTGAATTTTCTGTGATTAAAAACTTTGTGAATCTTCATTAAATACAAATTAGCCAGAAAATGGCGGTACTTAAAGGAAATTTTAGGTGATAAAATACAAAAGAATGAGTTCAAGTGCCACGAGTTTGTTTTAATTAAGAAATGAATTAATCACCCCGACTTGCGGGTTTCCACTATTCTACAGATTCAACAAATTCCAGTGACAACATCTACACAATGATTAATCCGGTGCCGCCTGGAGGCAGCCGGTCCAACGTAAGTCTGCTTTCTAACAATTTACATATCAGATACCATAACAAATCATAATTAACTTCCGCAGCTGAGGGGAAAGCAAGTTTAATTGATTTCAGCCATTTGTTTCCAAAGATGAATAAAATAAACCATCAGAAAAGTGATTAACTCTTGGGCACCTCAGTTCCCATCTCAGCTGCCAGGGGCCAGGAGAGAAGGGGATGGAGTGATTCCCACTCACCTGGTCAGAGCGGGTGCCCACGGTAGGGGCCCTGCTGCCCTGTGTGGGGTGTTGGTGCCGGAAAGCACCGGCTGCGGGTGGGGTTTGGGCCGTGCCACACCCTTTGGTGCCTGTTTCCTTGGCCACGCAGCGAAGAGGGGGGCCACGCAGGAGCACGTGCCTACTTGGGGACCTGCCGCCCTGTGACCCTCGCCCCTTGCACCTCTTTGCCTCTCTTAGGCCATTCCCCTGGCAAGAAGCCCCCCTCCCCCTCTTGGCCCCTCTAAGCTCCCACCTTCAGTGATGCTGCAGCTGCAGTTCTACCTTTTCTCATCACCCACTCCCTGCCCCTCAGTCTGTGTCATGTGGGACTTGGCGATGCAGCTGGAGCCTGTCTCCCTCCCAGCTGGGAGCACCCCGAGGACGGTGCCGGTCTCTCTCCTCCAGGCAGCCCTCCCACGTCGGCCCAGCCCGCCTTGCCCCCTGGAGCTCAGGGTTTGGAAAGGAGGCTGCCTGTGACATCAAGTCTGTGGACTGCAGAGCCAGAGGGTGGGCTTGGGGCCCCCAATTGCCTATGGCTTTTGGGGTGCTCTATTTGGTTTTGTTGGCTCAGTTCTTAATGTGACGTCTAAACCACCCCACGTGCTGAACTCCGGCATGAGCGGCCCCACGCTGGCCACGGCGCATGTTTAAGCTCTTGCAGCCTCTGTGGTGAGGGTCCGTGGCCGCCGCCTCGGGTGCCAAGGTAACCAGGGTCAGTGGATGGGAACCTGGCATCACATCTGATGCCCCTCGCCCCTCCCTCCCCTCAGCACCTCCCACCGCCCGCCTCAGCACCCATTTCTCACGAGGGTGACCAGCCATCGCGTTTTAGCTCCAGAAGCCTCGTGTCCCAGGACGACATCCCAGGACACACAAGGTCCTGGTTTATGGCAGCAGCTGCAGAAACTTGGGTGGGAAAGTGTGAGACCTATACAGCGGCCAAGACGGGGACTAGGCACCCTGTTCAGTGTCCCACGGAAATGGCGTCCATCCCCTCCTCCCATGGTCGCTGTCCCCGTGCTCCTCCTGACCACGGTCTGTCCCTGGTGACCTGTGGCTCCCAGGGGTGCGACTCGAGTGCTGCAGTCATGGGCCCGACGGCGCCTCCTGTGGCTCTGCCTGCAGGGGAGCCGCCGTGCTGTCGGGACGGGGCAGGTTTCGGTTTCATGCTGTGAGCCTTGGGACCGTGTTTTCCAAGGGTCCCGGTGATGAGAATGAGGACACCGGCGCCAGTGGGACCCAGACGCCGCTGGAAAAAGGACGAACGGCCGTGTTACTCTAACGACAGGTGGGAGGACACCTGCGGCTGCACTAGGGCGGTAAACGGCCAGGAGGAAGGTGCTGCGCGCCTCCGGCCGCGCAGGCTGGGAGGAGACGGGCACGTCCTGCTAAACCCATCAGAAGTTCTTTGCATCCTCCAAAGAGACGCCTAGGCTCCATCAGAGAGAGCGGCAGCCGTGTGCGGTGGGACGCAGCCCTGAGGAGCCCGTCACCGCCGGCCCCTGAGCTGAGCAGCTGCTGCTGAGGCAGAGGCTGCGGCCCGTCCTCCGGGTGAGCAGAGCGGGGCTCTGATGACAAGCACCCTGGGCCTTTCTGCGCAGCGCTGACGCCGACAGATCCTGCCGGCACTCGGGCGAGCTTCCTGCCGGAGGTCAAGTGTGCGGCGCGTCCTGCCGTGGAAGCAGGTCCGACCGCAGGCCTTGGACGCTTTGACCTGAAAACTGGAGCTTCAAGTCGTCCTCTCGATTCCTGTGAAGAAAATGCAAATCGGAGATTGTTGTTCTCTTGTCCAAACACAAACGTAGACGTTGCTCGCTGGCCTGCGTGTCTGGCCGGCAGTACACAGTTGATTTGGCAACTTCCATTTAGTCTGCGAACCACTTTCCTGCTCCATGTCCTGGACACCTCGCCCCCACGCTGCTCCCCAGGGGCCGGTAGGCTCACCTGTGGCCTGAGGCTCTCAGAAGTAACGGGAGTGTTCGTTCACTTGTCAGTTTCCTCAAAACATGCAGGTGCGGTTAATGAGGTTTTGACTATAGAAATCGAGAGCCTCAGGCACGCGCCCACAGGGAAGATGTTAAAATGTTGGCCTGCTGTACTGTCCTTCTCTGATTAGGAAATGCATTGAGATGAGAATGGAGAAAGGAATTAACACTGAGAAAGAAACATATGCTGCGTCCCCAGAACCGTCTGAGGGTCTGTACAGAGACCATGAGGAGCCTAGATGTTGGGGGTCGTGGGTAGGGAGGCAGAGGGGCTGCACAGAACTTCATGCGGCCAAGGGAGTGACTCGACTTTGAGAAACGAAACTGCTTGAGGACTCAAAAAAATGTCGCCAGGAAGGGCAGCCACCTTAAACAGGACTTTCGTAATTTCTTTATTACAACTGTAACTTAATTGTAATCTGAGCAAGGACTCCCTGAGTGAAGGATTGCTGCTTACACCAACACCCAAAATTCACCCCAGGCAGACGCGAGGCCGAATGGCAGAGCTGACGCGTCGGTCCTGTGGCCTGGGCCACGCCGAGCTGGCTTAGCTGCAACCCCCGAGCACAGGTGACAAGAAAACAGGTGCTGCACGGGACCGAGCAAAACTTAAACTTGTGTGTTTCTGAGGACTCGACACCCCGCAGAGGGGAAACACCTGTAAATCACATCTCTGATGAGGGGCTTGAATCTATAATACGTAAAGGACTCTTAATTGGAACCCAATTAAAAAATGGACCAAGGGTCCAAATAGACATTCCTTCAAAGAAGAACAAGTAAACAATGAAATGACGCTCGGCAAACGAAAACGACAATGAGATGCCACTTCCTACCCAGGAGGATGGCTGTCGTTTCCAACCCGTGTCGGCCAGGACGGGAAGAGGCGGAGCCCCGCCCCCTGCTGGTGGCGTGTCCGGGGCTGCGGCTGCTCTGGAGCAGTCCGGCCGTCCTGTTCTGCGGAAGGTCCAGCAGTCACCCGCGACCCTGCCAGTCCATGCCTAGGTCTCTGCGCAGAGAAAGGAAAACGCGTGTCCCCACAGTAATTGTGCACAATGTTCATAGCCTGATTCATAATAGCCAACAAGCAGACACGACCTGAACGTCCAGTGTTGGGCCTTGAGTGTGTGAGGGAGGAGCCCCCAGAGTGGGAGCTCCTTGAGGCCGGGCCGCTGGGCCGCTCAGCCGCCGTCTCTGTGCTTCTTTCAGTTCCCGATGGGTCCAGGCTCCGACGGCCCGATGGGAGGCATGGGCGGCATGGAGCCCCACCACATGAACGGATCGTTAGGTGAGCCTGCTGCCCCACCCGGCCCTGCCCCACAGCCTCCTCTTGGCCTCTGCTCCTGGCTCAGCTGGGCCTGGCCCACGGCCCTGGCCTCGCCTGCCCACAGGAAGATCTGAGAAATCCTCTGCACAGAAATAGCGGGGGACTCGGGTGGAAGGGTTTAGAGGCCTCTCCACGGAAGCGTGGGCAGGAGACTGAGCGGGATTCTTTCTTGCTTCCAGGGTCAGGTGACATAGATGGACTTCCAAAAGTGAGTGTTTGATGTCTCCTCCCTGGACACGCCACCCTGTGCCCCCACCCCCACCCCTTCCCCCAGAAAGCCTGTCTCCCAGTCCGGCTGGCAGGCCACGGGGCCGGGGCTCACCTCCTCTCCTCTCCTCTCCCCGCAGAATTCTCCTAACAACATAAGTGGCATTAGCAATCCTCCAGGCACCCCGCGAGACGACGGCGAGCTGGGAGGGAACTTCCTCCACTCCTTCCAGAACGACAATGTAAGTGCCCGCTGCCACGCTCCTGTCATCCCTGGGCCGACTCCTGAACGATTTGAGAGCCTCCTTCCTGGCTGAGACCTACCCACAGGGCCCGGGCCTAGCAGCCTTGTGGGTCTCGCCTTCCTCCCTCCCCCGTGTGCCCTCACCCCTGCCACCGGAGTCTTACCCCAGCAGATCCTCCTGGAGCCTGTGTGCAGGTGCCTGCCTCGGGTGCTGCGCCCCAGGCACTGGTTGAGCTGATGTGGTTGAAAAGCCTGGCCTGGCCTCTGGCCGCTGGGTCACAATCCACCCATCCGTTTCCATCTGTCCTGGGGGAGAGGTTCATGCAGACAGTGACTTCCTGAGGTCTCACTGCAGAGGGGCTGGCCGTTGGGCTTCTGTCCACAGTCTTCTTTGAAGGAACAGCTTCGTGGTTAAGCAGTTTTTGAGAACCCCCAACGGGCTCCCACCCCAGGGCACCCTGGCTCACCTCCCAGTCCTCTGCAGCCCTGTGCCTGACCCTACGGCAGGAAAGCCAGCTGCAGCCTGTGGCGGGTAGGGGAATGGGGGAGTGGGGAAGGGCGCCTCTTCAGCTGGAAAGGGGTGATTTGAGGGAAAGGGGGGTGAGTTCCTGGCAGGCACAGGCTGCTGCTGAGAGGCGCCTCCTGGCCCTGCCCACCCAGTGTCACCCAGTCTCAGCCCAGCCAGGCCCCCAGCTGGTCTCCTCTGCAATCAGACCCCCACAAGTCTCCCACTCCCCGGCCCTCACGACCCCCTTCTCTGCTTCTCCCCGTGCAGTATTCTCCAAGCATGACGATGAGTGTGTGACCCTCCTCTTCTCCGAGATGCTGAGAGAGCCGGCATTGCAGGCGGGAAGATGCCAGAAATTATGCAAGAAGAAGTGAGGTGTCATTGCCCAGGCGCCGGGGGAGGGGCACCTCCCGCTCCCCCTCCACCCTGCCCTCTCCACTCCCCCACCTTTCCCAATTTTAGTTTCATGCAATAAAAAGGCCGAACTTTTTATTCCATAAAACATGAAGGACAAAACTCAAAATAAAAATATATTTCAAGTCATTGACCAGAAAAATCCCACCCCTTGCCCTTCCCAAAAGGATCTTTTATGTACATGACACTTTTTTGTTGTCTTTTGTTTGGGTTTTGCCATTGTTGGGATTTTTTTTTATTTGTTTTCTGGGGTGGGGTTGGGGGGGGATTTTTAAAAAAGGAAGCTTCTAGCAAACCCCCACCCCATTTCACCCCAACCAACCTCTTTGCTTTCTTCTTAAAAAAAAAAATAGAAAAAGGACAAAAAACCCCCACCAAGCCCTGCTGTCTGTACCCAAGCCCTTCCACCGGAGAGCTAGTCTCAGTGTGCGATCTCACGCTGTCATTGTAGCCACCTAAGAATAATAATGATGATAATGATAATAATAAACTGGGCCGTTTACAATCAGTGGTTTCTTTCCAAGGGCCTTTTTTGGAAAGCAAACGGAAGTCGCCCGTTTCCATTAGAGGGTTTTGGCTTGTGCAGATGGGCAAGGGAGGGGCGGGGACTGTTTTGTTTTTTTGCTTAGTTTTCTCCTGGGCAAGGTGGCAACAGCAGCTGCACAACTTGGACCCCAGAATGTCCCCCACCCCGCGATGTGGCCGGAGGGCCAGGCCGCCTGGTTCGGGCTTCAGGACTCCACCGGGCGGACACTCGCTGGAGACTCGCTGCAGCCGGTGGTGGCGTTGGCTGTGTGCCCAGGACTGCTGCTCCTCCAGGGGTCCCCTGCAGCCCCGCCTCAGCCCCCACCCCGTTTTCCCAGCGAGAAGCCTGCCAGCTGGGTGGTGGTCTGGAGCGAGTGGGGAGCCCACCCCCGACAGGATGGCCGTGGCTGGGACATGAAACTGACCTCCGTCCTCGTCCCCTGGCCCTGCGTCCTCGGTGTGTGCTGGCAGTGTAGCGCTGGCGTTGGGGGTTTTCTTTTTTTCTGTTGATTCTTCCTCCTTTCTCAAAGACGGGATATTGACCAGAACTGCTCTGCGTATGCTTGGAACTGAATGGAAAGACTTTGGAATAGCTGTGGGGGTGGGGGGCACCAGCCACCAAACGGGCGCGCTGTTTCCGGTCCTGTTTTTATTTTTAAAAACCGACACGCGACAGTGGAGCCTGTCCCCTCCCAGGAGGGGTGACTCGGCCTCCCTCACCTCAGCACCCCACGGAAACCTCTGTGTCTGGCCCCGGAGACACCCGAATTCTTTGTACATTTACTCCCCGCCCCCTCCCCGTAGCTGGTCTTTGTTTCTCCCCTTTCTGATCCATGTATATCATATTATGTGAGATATCATCTGCCTGAAAAAAGACCTTGTGCGGATTATTGGGAACATTGTAGCTGTTTCTGTGTTTTTTCTTACCTTGTAGCCTGGTTCTGAATTAAGAGAGGAAAAAAAAAAGTAATTATGATACATTGTAGTTTGTGTACGATATATGTTGATAACGTTTTATTAAAGGGACATCTTTTTTCCGCAGCCCTTCCTGCCATGTTTGGGGGGGACGCGGGTGGGAGTTTATTATACGGATGACAAGATGCAAGACGCCGGGCTGCACCGGCTTTTTCCACGTGTTTGTGTCCAGGCCCCTCCCTCCCCGCACGCTCGCACGCGCTCTGTGGCGAGTTGCAGCGGCCTTGGGTGAAGGGGTTGGGAGGGGGGACATGGGTCTCACTTCAGAGACTTGGGGCGTTATTAAAGCCAGTGTCAGTTTCCTGTCTTGCAAACACAGTTTGGCTCTGCAGCGTGGATGCTTCTGGAAGTAGATGTTCCTGTGGCCTGTGTTTCCCGAGAGTCAGTCCCAGCAAGGATGGCCCCCTTTCACTGGTCCTGGGTGCGGGGCTACGGGAGCCTGATGGAATTTTTTTTTTTTTTTTTTCACTAAGGCAAGGGGAGCTCTCGAAGGGCTTTGAGTAGCACAGTTTGGTGTGAATTTAGGAAACGGGTATAAGCAGCATCAGAAGGCCGGGTGGGCTGGGAAGATGTGGGGGTCACCTGGGCGCGAAGTACCGAGCGGGGTGCGGTGAGCTGCGGTGGGTGCCGATTTGAATTTAGAAAGAAGTTTCTGTCTGCCGGAGCCCTGGACCTGCTCCAGGCCAGCGGCAGGACGGGAGGGGAAGTGTCTGCAGCGGGAGGCTGGGTCGCCTTCACAAGATCCCAGCCAGCAGACGATGGGGTGCCAGTTGGGTGTCCTGCCTTTGCACCGTGTGGCCATGGGCAAGTGAGTTCCCACCTCTGCTCGGTTTCCTCGCCTGTAAAATGGGATAATGGTTGACCCCCCTCACAGGTTGTGAGGGGAGGGGACGGGTAGTGCTCAGAACGGCCTCCACGAGTCAGCGGTGGTGCCCGCTGTTAGCATCACCTCACCTGGGAGCCCACATGGGTGCGGTGGGAGTAGGGAGGGTCCAGGAGCCCCGTTTGCACCTCCCTCATCTTAGACAAGGTTCTGTAGGCTCCTCAGCACAGACACCTTTGAACTACTGGGAAACATCACTGGGAAACATGAGACGCACACCGTGGCTGGGCTGCCCTCAGGTCTGAAGAGGTGTTTATGCCATGTACCAACCCAGTGCTGGGCAGGGGAGACGGTAGAGATGATGGGCAAACATCCCTCCGTACCCTGCTGCTAGCCGTGTGCCCAGGGCAGGACTCAGGACAGGAGCCGTGGGGGGGGCGGGGGTGCTGCGCTGAGGGGGACCCAGGTCATGGGAGGGCGGGCGTCTGTAATGAGAGCCTGCTGTGTGCCTCACTCCTGCCTCCGCTGGGGGGCTGAGGACACGGTGCCCTACCGCACCATCCCTCCGCCTCCGGCAACCCCTGCAATTGCCTTTGCAACATTCGTGGCCCTGGTGAGGGCTGTGCAGGGTTGGCCTTCTCACCCAGGAGCAGAGCGTTGAGGAGAGAATGTTTTCAACTGCCTCCCAGACATGAGAGACACGCGAGGGCCGGGCCAGATCCAGGCCCAGCAGCCAGGAGAAGGGTCCCTGAGTGAGAGGAGATGGGGGGAGGGGGGTGTCCTTCCTGCAGCCCATCCCTGACACAGAGGAATCAGGTCAAAGGCCCAAGCTCATCCTGCCAGCATCACTGTCCACAAAAGTCCCACTCCTAGGGGACAGCCACCCTGGGGGTCCAGAGCGAGGGCTGGGCCCTAGTCAGAAAAAGCTGGCCTGGCTAGAGACACCCTCCTGGCTGGGCACCCCTCCCTGGAGCCCAAAAAGGAGAACCTGGAGGCAACCCAGCTGATACCAGCAAGAAGGCCGGGTGGGTAGCCGCCAAGGTGCAGGGCCAGAGCAGGACTCTGGGCTGGGCTCAGCTGGCTGGTGCGGCTCAGCCTGAAGCCCAGGTGACCCTGAGGAGCCCTGCCCCTGGTTCTGCTGCCCCTGCAGTTCCACAGGCTCTGGGCTGAACCCGGGGCACAGCCTGGTTCTGGGAGGGTTCCGCCCTGAATTGAATGGAGCTGGATCTTCCTGGGCTGGGTGGAGAAGACAGGGTGATGGTTGGACGTGCCCTACCTCTGCTCTGCCCTGGGCTCGCTGGGCATTGTCACTAGGGGTACTGGATATAAAAGGCCAGCCCAAGGGGAGGGTGCTTTAAGTTAGGGGTCCAGCCCTGGTGCAGAAATCTCTGCTCCCACATGCCTATAGAGGCCCAGTCCTTGGCATCTGCTACCTGGGCATTCAGCCACTTCCTTGGTATCCTGCCCCCATCTCAGCCCTTGACAGGCCTCAAAGATCTAACTCACTTCTGAGCAGCCTTACACTCCACTCACTCGTGTCTTCATTGCGCACCTACGTGCCAGGGACTGTCCTGGCACTAGGAATATGGTCATGAGCAAAACGGAAGGCCTGGCCAGTGTGGCTCTGCTGGTTGGGCGTCACCCCTGCACCGAAGGGGTTGAGGGCTCCATCCCCAGTGCGGGGTGTGCAGGAGGCAGCCCATCAATGTTTCCTTCCCGCATTGATGTTTCTCTCCCTCTCTAAAAAAAAAAAAAAAAAATCAATTTTTTAAACTCTTAAAAAAACACCCGCACACACACGTAAGGATGGAGCCGCAGGGTGAGGTGACGCTCTGTGTTGACAAGTTCCATTTGAGATGCTGTGCGAAAGGTGTCCAGGTGACGATGTCAAGTAGGCAGTCTGGCTGGAGGCACTTCGGGAGTTGTTGGCATTTGGGAAGTCTTCACAGCCACGAGCCTGGGATCATCTGGAGAGCGAGTGGACAAGGGCCCAAGGACTCTCAGCAGTGAGAGCTGGGAAACAGACCAGCACAGGAGGCAGAGAAGCGAGTGAGAGAGCAAGGTGCCCGGAGGCCAGTGAAGGAGACGGCAGAGCAGAGCCAAGTGCCCTTCGCTCAGACCCGCCTGACCACCTCCTGCTCTCTTGCCCTCAGCACTTCAGGCCCCAGCCATGGAGGACAGCTCAGTGATTGTTTCCCACGAGGGCCCGTTTTCCTTGCTGTTTTCTCTTGGCATGCCTCTCCTGCTTCCCCTTCAGAATCCAGCTCAAGTGGCCCCTCTTTCAGGAATTCTTCTGGCTGAGTTAGAGGCGTTCTCTGGGCCCCCATGGCCCCTTGGCTGTATTGGCTCAATGTCTGCCCCATCGGGCTGGGAGCTCCTTGAAGCCAGGAAATGAGTGTTCCCTTCGCCAGATCAGCCAGCACATGCTCAGTGAGCGTTCACGGAGGAGTCAGCCTGCTCAGAAGTGGGAAAGAGGTGGCCGATGGCTGCTCTATGAGTGTCTGTCAGCCAACTGGGTGCTCCCTGAGGGCTGGGACCATGTCTCTCTCATCCTGAATCTATGACTCCCACAAGGTCTGGCACACAGTAGGTGCTTATAAAATCGGCTGAATTGTTGGACTGCCCCTAGAAGAGGTCTGTAGTGGGAACCCCCTGGTCCTGACCTTGAGTTCTATCAGGGCCCCAGCTGGGTATGAGGAGACACATTGTGTGTGTGTGTGTGTGTGTGTGTGTGTGTGTGTGTGTGTGTGTGTGTACGCATGCACGGGAGGTGACAGGAAGCAGGGAGAGGCCACTGATGCTCTTGACAGGCTGGACTCTTGCCCTGGGCAGCAAGCCCATGCCCTGGATACCAGCTTTGGGTGTGGGAGGAGGGTCAAGGGTGTCTGGCATGGTCTAGTCTGAGGATTGCAGGTGATAACCAAAGCAGGGTCCATAACAAGAGGGGCTGGCCGCCTCCACCCTGCTGTCCGCCCTGCCGAGGATTTGGGTCCCTGTGCCCGCTCTGTGATATGGCCTGAAGCAGGTAGTGGGTTGAGAAGTGGGTAGAAGTTGAGTGGGAGGCACACACTGAGCTTTTGGCTTTGAAGCGTTTAATTTCTAGCCTCAGGTCCCTGCAGGTGAGTCTCCTGGCTGAGAGCACATGAGGTGTAGGGCCCCAGAAGGCAAAGCAGGGAGCCTGAGTTTCAGCTTCAGGATGACAAAGAATGAGAGGCTGAACCAAGAGTAAGCCGCTGGCAAAGGGGTGGGTGGGTGGAGGTCCTTGGGGCCCCAGGGGCAGAGGGGAAGGTAAGACCCTTCTCAGGGGCAGAGCTGGGGTTAGAGCCAACTCGCTCAGACCTCTAAGTCTCCCCAGCTTTCTGGCTGTTTGTACCACCTCTGAGCAGTCCCCACAGATTCCTAGGAACTATGACTTGAATTCCTTCCTTTGCAGCGAAGGGAGGGCTGGTGGCTGTAGGCCAGGGCATGAGGGATGGGCTCTGATGAGGCAGCCTCGAACTGTTCTGCAAACACACCAATCCCCTCCCCATTCCAGCCACCACCTTCTCAGCTACTCCCACACTTGATTCAGGGTCTGCTCAGAGGCCTCCCTGACCCGTCACCTCCCCCTCACCAGATGCAGGTGGCCCACCACTGTGCCCCTGCTGGGCATCGCCCTGGGCCCATGGAAATGCCTCATCTAACCAGGCGCTTCACCTTCTCCCAGTGGTCTGTGGCTGATGAGGGACCTCGAGGCCCCACCACTTTGCCTCAATTTGGGAAACTGAAGGACCATTCAGCTCCAAGCTCCCAGTGGCAGCCTACAGTGAAAGCCGCCTTCCCACGGGGCTTCTCCTCGAAACCTGGTCAAGGGCAGCTTATTAACCTCCTCGCTTGCTTACAGGCGTCTGGAGAGTGCTCCCCAGTACCCCTGCCACACCCTCCCTCCCAGTCTGTTCCTGCTTCCCTGCTTTCCCCACCATCTTCCCAAATGTGGTGAGGGGAAGGCCCTTATTTTGTTCACTGCTCTATACCCAGGCCTGTGGCAGGCTTGCCACATACGAGATGCTCACGGACCCTCGTGGGATGAATGAACCAAGTGCCTGAGAGCTTACCTGAGGTGCAGGTGGGCCCCAGGACTGCCCTGTAGCAAGCACCCATCTCTGGGGAGAGGGTCCCTATAACAGGCTGATCTTCCAGCAGCCAAGCAGGGAGGCCCAGTCATTGTGGTGTATTCATGCCAAAGGGAAGACCGTCTGCACTCAGGTCACAGGCTTGCTTTAAGGGACTTTCTCAGGAAGCAGGGAGATCCTGTGCAAAGCCTGAGGGCCCTGGCCTGCTCCTTTGCCAGCACTGGGCTTGCAGCTGAGGGACAGAGCCTCTGGCAAGCCTCCCTAGGTCCAGCCCGCCTCGGGGGACAGAGCAGCCCACAGGGGAAAAGCCACCTTTTCACGGGGTTCTGAAAAGTCCAGATCCAGTGCCTGGAACCCTCCTGGACAGGTGCAGCTTATTAATCTGAGGGGGAAACCTGAAACGGAGGTGCTTCATCCCGTTTTGCAGATGAGGAAACAGGAGAGGGAAGCTGGAATACAGGAAGCTCTTAGAAAAGGCTTCCCTCAGTCCGTTCCCGCTGCTGAAAATGAATCGAGGAAACTTAACAATCAACAAGACACAAACCTGACCTGACGAGAATATACTCACAATGGCAGTGTCAACATTTTTGTTCCGAAAGTCTGTTGCTCAGAAGCTCAAGTCCCTGTAAGTGGGTTTTTATTATTTTAAAAATATTTTTATTGATTTTAGAGAGGGAGAGGGAGATAGAAACAAATATGATGAGAATCATTGATTGGCTGCCTCCTGCACGCCCCCTACTGGGGATCGAGCCTGCAACCTGGGCATGTGACCTGACCAGGAATTGAATCGTGACCTCCTGGTTCACAGGTCAATGCTCAACCACTGAGCCACACTGGCTGGGCTGTAAGTGGGTTTTTATGCCTATGGTGTGACCTCCCATTCCCCCCACAGTGCTTCTACTTCCTCCCCAGACTGACTGACTCGGTAAGTAGTCTGTTCTCAGGCCTGATGCCAAACAGGCCTTAAAAAATCGTCCTGCATTTCTTCCCTCTCTGTTTAGGGGGGAAAGGAATGTAAGAAGGTGGTGAGGATGAGGTAGGTGGGCACAGCTCTGTGGGGGGGAGGGAGGGGAAGGCGGGGGACTGTCATCACCAGCTTCCCAGCTCTCCCCACTACACCATGTGGTCTCTGAGCCCGTTTCCTCATCTGTGGGGAGGACAAAATCCTCCATCCTGCTGGTCTCACCCTGCAGGTCCGCTGCAAGGGGCTTGAAGTCACAGTGCAGTGGGTACCAGGCTCCAAGGCTGAGCTCCGAGGTGGACACACCAAGACCAGCCACAGGGCTGTCCTCACTCAGGGGGGCTGAATGAGGGTGGTCGTCAAGCTGCAAGGTCCCATCTGCTTCCCCACAGCTTCAACACTCAGGCTCACTTCGCTCACTCCCCACTCCTCCCCCGTCGCCAAGGGCCTTCAGCCTGCTCAGCCTGGCTTCAGGCCACCACCATCACTCACCCAAGAATTACCGCAATGGCTTCCAGCTGGGCTCCGTGCAGTCACCCTGCCAACTTGTTTTTAAAATCCCTTTGACTCAGCAATTCTGCTAGGAATTTATCCGAGGGCTATGCTGGCAAAAGTACTCTAAGACACATGAACAAGGGTGCTCATTGCAGCATTATTTGCAATAGCTAACAACTGAAAATAACCTGCCCATCGATAGATATTAATGCAGCTGCTCAAAAGAACAAGGTAGCTCACATGTGCTGACGTGGCAAGATCCTGCACTCCCAAGGCACTGGGTGAGAAAGGGAGGTGCCGAAGTCTATAAATAGGATGACACTAGTAACATACATGTTATTCCACGTCCTGTGACAGTATAAGCATGAAACCTTGGAGCTGTGGTTACTCTTAGGGAGAAGGACTAAGGGTTGCTTCGGGTGGGGTGACTTCACTTGTATAGTACACGTCTAAGTTCTTTCAATTTTCACCATTTATATGTAATAATTATCTTTTCTTTTTTTACTTTTAAAATATGGAACGCTTTATGAATTTGGGTGTCATCCCTGCACAGGGGCCATGCTAATCTTCTCTGTATTGTCCCACTTTTAGTATGTGTGCTGCCGAAGCGAGCACCTCATAATTATCCTTAAAATGGGAACCAGGCAAGTGATTCCACTGGCCCCACCCAGATCACTTGCCATGGGAAGACTGGGATGCTAGGCATTCAAGGCCCCTTGTGGGTTGGCCACTCCAGCCTCACCCCAACCTGCCTGACTCGGCAGAATCCTGACGCCCCCGCTTTTTCATACCATGTTCTGTCCCCAGTGACCCCTTCACACCACCAGCGTAATCTGTCCTTTTCCCAGTAATCCCTTTGCTACCCCACCCGTCCCTGCCAAGCCAAAAGGTGTTCTACGGTGGCAGGAACGCCAGCCCAGGGTCGCTCCCTCTTCAGAGCAGAAGTATCCACACCCCGCTGCTCTCAGCGGTCCCTCTGAGAATTGCACTCAGCCCAACAAAGCCACCCAACCCAAGGTCCCCCCAGTTCTGGGGAGCAGTGCACATCCAATGGTTTGCAGAAAGGCTCGGCACCTCTGGTGGGACCCAAAAATCAGAAATGGCCAAGGCCTCAGGTGCACACCCACCAGCTCAGCCTCTCCTCTGCCCCATGCTGCCACCCTCTCTCCGCAGGGGCTGACAAAGACTCCCCACACTTGCACCTGCCAATCTCCATCTGTTTCCTGGGGAAGCCGACCTAAAACAGCAGCTGTGTAACCTTGGACTTATTCCTTACGCTGTGTCTCATCTTTAGGGGCCAGCACAGTGCCTAACCCATAACAGGCACCCAACATTTTTCCTGAATATGGAAACGACACTGACCTCGCAAGGGCTGTGTGAGGATTACAGAGGCGGTGCACAGGGGCCGGGCCAGAGCAGGCCTTGATGCTACTAGAACAGAGAGAGAGACGAGCTGCGCCAGGGATGTGCTGATCCATTAACCAGGACAGGGTGAGAATCTACAACAAATACTCAGCTGTTCTGCAGCCACTGTGGGAAGTGTCCACAATTTAAATAATCCCGCAAGAACCTCGTGACCGGCACAGAGCACCCATGATGTGGTTTTGAAGCTACAGTCTTCAAAACAAGGTAGATCACATTAGCCCAAGTTTCAGATGAAGAAACAAACTCAGAGGTGAAGACTCTGCGTGGGCAGAGCTGGGGCAGGTCACGTGCAGGGCCTGCACTGTGGAGGCAGGCGACTACGGGTGCCCCGGGGACAGCACCCTCACACCAGCACAGGCTCCAGTGCACCGGAAGCACACTTTATTGTCAGGGGGACCCCAGGCTCAGCCCAGGATGCAGCATCTTCCGTGGGGGAGGGAGAGAGGATTTCGGGCCTCAGAAAGGGCCTTGGCTCACACAGCACCGTGCAGATAAAGAGCTAAAAACTTCTTGAACGTCTCCGGCTGGAAGTCAACTGGCCCAACAGGTTCCTGGAAAGAACACAGCCCATTAGGATCCTGCTACTAGGTTTAATGGCAGCAATTAAACCAAAGGTTGGTTCCATGTGCATCCTAAGTACCTGGACAATAATGTTTCTTTCTCTCATGAACCAAGGAAGGGCCTGGGTCGTTGGCGCCAGAGAGGTACCCCAGAGTCGAGAGGACATGAAGCACTCCCAGCTGCTGCTTCCAAATCTTGTTAACCCGACCTGACCTAACTCCTCTGACTTCACCCACTACAAATGGTCTGTTGCTCCTTCCCATCCCAGGAACAATAAATAAGCCCTCGCGCACTCCACACATTTATCAGGCACCTTCTCTCTGTATGGGGCTGTGCTGGAAACCCGCAGTGACTTGAATCGGGCCCCTGCCCTCACGGAGCTTACAGCCAGGTGGTCAAATGGGACAATAAAAGATGCTGCGCCTCATAGCAGAAGTAGGAAAAAGATGGGAGAAAATGACTAACTCATTGACTTCCATACACAGAAGAGATCATGTATAAGTGAGTCTTTTTGGGAGGAGGGGGGTGAATCTTAAAGGGCAAGTAGAATGGGGCAGAAAGAAAAAGGAAGGAGACTTCAGAGAGACCAGTACATGTGCTGTACAGAGGGACACACGAAGGCAGGAAGAGCAAGGGCGAGGAGGCTGATGCTGGTGGGGCTGGGGGTGGGGGTGGGGGAAGAGGCCGGTGGGAGCAGGAGCTGAACTGGAGAGGGAAAGAGGAGCCACTGACCACACCAGGGCGGCCTGGCACTAAGTGTTCTGGAAGGAAGAGGAGAGGCATGCAGGGGGAGGGGAGGACTGAGGTCAGAGGCGCGGAGGAGGTGGGTGAGGCTGTGCCAGTGAGACACACTGTGTCTGGGGCAAAGAGAAGGGTCCAGGCCCAGGAGGAATTTCAAGGGTGGAAACAACACTGTGCTGGAGACTAACTATGCAATGACATGCGGACGATGTTCAGAGGCTGAACAAGGCCCTGTGTGGCACACGGGACAGCCAGTCAGATCCAGCAGCGCCCTGCTCTGTTCTCTCATCCTGATCCCACTTTATGTCTCTTCAGTGCTTAGCGCTGCCTGAAGTTACATTATGAATTTATTTAGATGCTGCACCGCCCACCCCACAGGAAGCAGGCCTGACTCAGCTGATGCTGGGAGGGCAGCAGTCACAGGAGGAACTCCCTCCCTGTGGAATGAAATGAATGAATGCATCGCTCGCAGGCCCTTCCTTCAAGGAGCTTGGAGCTGCGTGTGAGGGAGAAAAACATGTAAACAGGGGATGCAGAATGTGATCGTGTATGATGGAATATAGGGGCTATAGGAGTGGGCTGGTGGGGCCTTATGCTAAACCTGGAAGGACAAGTGGAGGGTGGCCAATGGAAGGACAATGGGAATGTGGGGGCGGGGGGGGGGAGCCTCCTTTGCAGCATCCCCAGGATTCTGAGCTACTTAAGTGCAGGGCACACTGGGTAGCTGAGGTGCTGGGTGTGGTAGTGCAGAGGGAAGCGGGAGGGAGAGCTGGGCAGAGCTCAGGGTGGAAGGCGTTGTTTTAGGGGATGGGCATGGCTGAAGGAGCCCTCCAGTCAGAGGTCCTGGGCACCAAGCTCCTAAAGTCAGGGTCCCACACATGAGTACCCCCTCAACCCCACTCCCGCTCACCCTGGGGAGGGAGAGTCACGACCCTGCTCTGTCACAGGCTGAGATGGTTGGACTTACCACCACCACCTTCTTTTTGATCACCGGGAGGCACCAAAAATGCTGATAGAGGAGCTGGTCTGAGTCCACCCAGACCAGATTCTTGATGCCCTCACTAGAGGCCAGATCTGTGGTGTTCAGCTGTAAGACCAGGAAGTGGAAGACTCGGCCATCAGTGCCCACACTCTGCACGACTACTGGCTGCTCCAAAACCTTCGCGTCGTTCTGAGAGGAAAAGGGGACAAGTAATCAAATCGGGAATTGTGGGAATTGTGGAGCGCAAGAGCACAAACAAGGCAGCTTCTCTCCTGGCCTTTAAAACAATGCCCACTCCCACTCACTGGTTTCACCACAAGACAATGAAAATGGGATGAGGAGTTCAGGGCACTGACCAGGGCCAGGCCATCCCCCCTCACCCAGCCTGGCTTTGCCTGGCCTTTGCACAGGACAGGAAATCCTCAAACTCCTGGTGACATCAGCTCTGTCAATGTGGGCCCGGAGGGTCATTGGATTAATGCAGTTTCACTCCACTCTCATTCCATCTGACAGATGAGGAAACAGATTCAGCAAGGCAAGTGGCTTGTCTAAAGGCACAATGATGCATGACAGCAGACATCTCTGAACCCAGACTGGCTAAGTCGAGCCATGCTCATCTCCACTCCCACTGGCTCCCCAAGGCCTGGCATCCTGGAACGCAGGCAGTCGTCTGCCTGGGCTTCATGCCCTCCATGCAGCTCTGAATCAGCCATGTCAGCTTCAGGGTTTCACCAATCAACCTATTTGCTAATTCTCTTTCAATCAGTGCCACCTGCTAATAAAAACAACACTAGCAACATTTGCTGAAGACCTCTCATGTGCCAGGCATTGTGCCAGTCTTACATAAAGTCACTTCTACGCTCATAAATCTTGCGATATATTCTCACTAAACAGATGAGGAAACCGAGGTTCGAAGAGGTGGCATAATTTGTTTGAGGTTACCATTGAGGTGTGAGCCCAACCCCATGCTATTAAATCACTTAAAACCCTACTGTTCTGGACCTAGCCGGTTTGACTCAGTGGATAGAGCACTGGCCTGTAGACCAAGAGGTCCCGGGTTCGATTCCAGTTAAGGGAATATGCCTCGGTTGCAGGCTTCTCCCCGGCCCAGGCCCTGGTCGGGGCATGTGCAGGAGACAACCAACTGATGTGTTTCTCTCACACCGACGTTTCTCTCTGTCTTTCCCTCTCTCTTCCACTCTAAAAATAAAAAAATCAATGGAAAAATATCCTCGGGTGAGGATTAACAAAGATTAACTTGCTCTTGGGCAAGTTACCTAACCTTCCAGAGTCTTCAGGAAATATATAGAGAATAGAAATGAAGATAACCTTACAAGGACAAAACAAAACAAAAAGTCCCGACTGTTCTGGTCTATGCCAGTGTCCCCTGTGTCCACTAGCAGCATCCCTTCTCTCTCACAGTAGGGTCCCAGCTTGGATGACAATCATGTTCACCCACAGAGACTCTGCAGCAATCAGTCTCATGACTGCTACCCACCAGACAGAGATCCACTAGGCAGCCCCATGGAGCACAGCATCCTTGATTCGAAAATGCTGCCTACATTCACCCCTTCAGGGAATCTAACGTTAGGAATAGCTACTGTCAAAACTCCGTATGGGCCACACCGGGACTGCTGGCCTTAGAAATACCTGTTCTCAACTGCATGAGAAATAAATAAAAAGAAAAGTGCCTCTAAGTGTTAGCTGAGAATTCTGTATTGACTCTTATCTCCCTCTACAGATCAATAAAGCTGCAGGTAGTACATAAATTTCTCAGCAATTTTACCTTTTACACAGAGGCTCTTCCTATAATTGCTCACCTTCACATCCCCAGGAATAATTTGTACCTGGAGGGGCTGGTGAGAGGAGCGCTCCTTTCTACCCAACTGGGTGGCAATTAGTGACAGCGCTGCTACCCATGCTCTGCTGGCAATAGCTGGCACAGAAGCCACAACGCGCCTGCAGGCCTGGAACCCAGCCCTGGATGATCTGACTCCTTCCCCTGCCCTGGGAGGCAGCAGTCCTTCGAAGCTGGAAGGATCAGGGCTCCGGTGCTTGCCGACCTACTCATTAGCTGTGGGCTCTTGGGCAAGTTACCTAACCTTCCAGAGTCTTCAGGAAATATAGAGAATAGAATGAAGATAACCTTACAAGGACTGGAAAGACACAAGGAGGTCACAGAAAGATGTGACAGCTGCTACACTTATGGCTGTGTCACCTTGGGCAGTTACTTAGCCTCCCTGAGCCTGTTTCTTCATCTGTAAAATGAAGCTACTAGTATCTGCCACAGGGGGTTGCTACACGGACTAAATAGTGCAGTGGTTTCAAACTTGAGCTTGTACCAGCATCACCCGGAGGGCTTGTCCAGCACAGATTGCCAGGCCCACCCCCACAGTTTCTATACAGTAGGTCTGAGGTGGGTCTGAAAATCTGCACTTGCAACAACTTCTCATATGATGCTATTGTTGCTAATCCAGGACTGTACTCTGAGAACCACTGACATAAAGATCCCTAATTAAATGACTGCATGTAGCAGATGCTCAAACCAGGCAAAGTCTATGCCACTCTCCATCTCATTTGGCTCACCACCTTCCCAGCCCCCCCTAGTTCCCAGATGGAGTGTGATGGACAACAGAACATGCTGAATTTCCTCACTCCCCCAGGAGGGCCTTCGGCTCTAACCAAGATCTATTCTAGACGTTGGCAGCAACTCCCACAAACGCTTTCCCGCAACCTTGAGGAAGCTCCATGTGGCAGCCACCCAGCCTGCATTCTAAACCATATCGGTCCCCGAGCCCTCTTCTTAGAATCAAGGGGCTACCACCAAGGGGACCTCGGGTCCCCCGCACCTGTCCAGACTTGGGAGGCAGGTCAGGCCACTCTCCTGCCGGCCCAATGGAGACTGGAGCTCCGGTTCTGATACTGTGAACAGAGGCGGTACACTGCAGACACACAACAGAAGCTGCAGGAGCTGGGGACACCAGGTTCCCATCCTTTCTCCACCACTTACTGCTGTGTAACCCTGGAGAAGCGGCTGAGCCTCCCTGCGATTCAGTGGCATAATCTTAACACCGGGGGTCCCAGTGAAACCGTGTGGACTACTGTGATCAACAAACAAGGCATCTTACGTAAAAGGCAGGCACAAAGCAGGCCCCAGCAGATGGCAGTTCATCTCTGCAGGGTGAGTGGAAGTGCCTGAAGTTCCTCTGTCGAGCAAGGATTCCTTCCCTGCACCCTTCTTTCCTGAGCGGTATAAGGCAGCCCAGGGGTCTTCCCCTGATACATACCCCATAGAGAAGCCGGGCCTGGGCCAGGGCATTGCCAAAGGCAAACAGGATCATCTTGGCCCTCAGCTGATCTGGTTGAAAGCGTAGCGGTCGGATATTGGCTGCCTCCAGCAAATACAGAGTGTGGGGATAGGGGTAAGGATAACCCTCCTGGAAACCTGCAAGATACACAACCATGGAGAGGACAGCAGATTAATCAGCCTGCCCACGCCTCCGGAAAGGCAGATACTACCACCCTCGCTCAGGGGCTGGCAAGCTTCTGCATGCCAGCCAGATCTGGCCCCTTACCCATTTTTTAAAATGAAGTTTTTTTTACTATAGCACCACCCTGCCCACTCACTCATTCACATAAGGTCTACTAAGTAGCTGAGAGATAGACCATATATGGCCTGCAAAACCTTGACTATTTAGCTCTTTACGGAAAATGTGAGCCAACCTGCTACAGGTGATTCTTGCATGAATCTAACTCCACCCCTTCCTCTTTTGAGCACACGGATGACAATGCTATCAGAAGGGAAACCTGAAACCTGTGGTAATTTTGTTTTTAAAGCACATCATCTGTCCCTGGCCGTTGTGGGCCCGTTGATTGGAATGTCGTTCTGTGCACCAACGGTTTGACTCCCAGTCAGGGCACATGCCCAGGTTGTGGGTTTGAGCCCTGGCCCCAGTTGGGGCACGTGTGGGAGGCAACTGATCCATGTTTCTCTCTCACATCAATGTCTGTCTATCTGTCTGCCTCTCTATCTCCTTTCCTCTCACTCTGAAATCAATTTTTTTAAAAAGCAAATCATTTGCAAAATTCAATACTTTATTATTAATGATATATGACTTGCCTCATACCTCACAACTATCTACACAACACTGGTGCTGAGAATCCTAGTATGTGCTCATCTCAGCCAGGACCCTGCCAGTCATCATTCTCCTCCCCTGCAGGCTCTGGCGAACCCTTAGCAGGCTGGGGGCTTCTAGAATGAGTAACCTGCATTAGTGAAAGTGGGTGAAAAGGGGGAAGAAAGAGGCTGGGAATTTGTAGGCTCTGCAAATCCCAAAGAGCGCTACTTAAGAGAGACTTAGCTTTCCCATCTGCCTCAATTCTTGCTTCAGTCCCTCAGCACTCAGCACTCACTCTGTGCCAAGCTCTAAGACAGGCACCAGGGGCAGGCAACGCAGAGCCTGCCACTGCCTTTGAGGAACTCACAGTTCAGAGGGGAAAACAGACAGGAAAACCGATCCTAGAGGGACATGTCGAGATACAAGGCGAGTCAGGGGCTGTGGGAGGAAAGATAACAGGTCCTTGAAGAGACTGGAGCATTTCTGGGAAGAAGTGATTCCTGAGATGAATTATGAAAGGCGAGGAATTATCAAGCTGAAGACAAAATGAGGCAAATCGTCAAAAGTTCCAGGTGTGCAGAGGGAAGAGTGTGTCAAAGCATGGAAGTGAGAAAGGGCATGATGCGTTAAGGATAGCAGCAGTAAAGGGGGCCTCTGGGAGAGCAAAGATGAGGCTGGTGAGAGAGGCAGAGGCCAGACCTGCAGGCCTTCACGTGGTAAGCTAAGGAATTCAAACTCTGTCCAACAGACAATGGGAAGTGGGCCTGGAGAGAGGTGGGATTACTTTTGTTTTGGAAAGGCCAGACTGTGAACTAGACGGGCAGGAAGGAAAACAGCCAGGTCACACTGACCAGCTGGGAGACTATGGCAGTAGGCTGGGTGAGAGACAGCAGGGACTGGCCGGGGCCACAGCGGTGGAAATGAAGAGGTTCAGGAGACAGTGCGGCTCATAAAGGCTGAGCGGACAGCAGGAGTTGTGGGCCTGCCTGGCCTGACTGGGTAGCCGGTGGTGCCTTGGATGAACAGCACCGCTCAAGGCCTGTGGGGCTTCCTCAGTCCTACCAGGAGGCTGGCCGGAGTTTACAGAGAAAGAGGGTCTTTCAAAGGACCCATGACTACAGGAAACACCTGACCCTGATCAAAGTCCCTCAAGCTGCCCATTAAAACTCTGATGTCACAGAGTTGCTCTTCAAGTGTCAAAAGCAAAGTCAACCTTTGAGCAAATCATGTACCCTCCCCTGAGCCTCAGTTGCTTTGCCTCTAAAGGGAGACAACAGTGCCTGTCTCACAGGGCTGCACCATGGATCTTAGAAGAAAACGCACGGGAGGCGCCTCGAACATAGTAAGTACTCGGCAGATCCTTCCCCTTTGGAAAAAGCATGTCTCATCAGCACACTGTCTGAAAGGCAAAGGCTCCAACACTTACCTGTGTCGTCTTTCTCATCATAAACATTGGATTCCTGAAGACCAATAGTGGGAGATATGGGATAGAACGTCTCGAGAACATGATTCTTAGTAGCTTCAACTTCCTCTCTGGAGGCGATGGGGGGCAGAGGATCCTTGGCATTCAGCCGGGTTCCGCTAATACCATCGACCTGAAGGAGAGCAGACTCTAAAGGGGAGAAAGACGATTAGTCTAACCTGGTCTAAAGCCTTATCTCAGCTTCGTCCTGCCACGCTCGTCTTTTATAGCTTTCTGAGTGCTCACCCTAATCACAGAAAACAAAACTTTGGTTAAGATATTAATCCTGGGACTAATGCATTTTTCTTTTTATTATTTTATATATATATATATATATATATATATATATATATATATATATATATATATATATATATATATATATATATAATTGCCCCAGCCGGTGTGGGTAAGTGGTTAGAATGTCAGCCTGTGCACCAAAGGGTCATGGGTTCCATTCCCAGCCAAGGGTACGGACCTGCCTCTGGTTGGGGCGCGTGCGACAGGCAACCAATGAATGTTTCTCTCTTTTTTCCTCTCTCCCTCCCTCCCTCCCTTCCTCTCTCTGAAAAAGCAATGGGAAAAATACCCTCAGATGAGGATTAACAAAAAAATTAAACATATATTGTTATTGATTTTTAGAGAGAGAGGGAGGGAGGGAAGGAGGGAGAGAGAGAGAGAGAGAGAGAGAGAGAGAGAGAGAGAGAGAGAGAGAGAGAAATACCATTACCTACCTCCTGCACTCCCACCAGGGATTGAGCCCGCAACTTGGGCATGTGCCCTGACTGGGAATCAACCGGCACCCTTTTGGTGCACTGGAGGACACCCAACCAATTGTGCCACACCAGTCCGGGCACATTCTTCTTCCTGTGTTCCCTTCCCAGTGACGCCCTAAGACCTGGCGGTTTCTGTAGGTTCGAGTCTGCTCCACACAGATCATCCCTGCTCTAAGCTGGAGACCCAGAAGTAAGTGAGAATTACTCTCTGCTCTCAAGACGCTCACCAGATAGTAAGTGCTACAGCAAAAGGGAACCACACTCAGAGGTCGTGGAGGTGGGGACGGCCTCCTTCAGGACGCCTGGGAAGCTTCCTCAAAGAGGCATTGCCTTCAAACCAGCCTCTGAAGGTTGTCAAGGGCAGAGTTCCTCAACGTTAGCACTATGCTCATGTGGGACCAGATGATTCTTTAGTGAGGGAGGCTGTCCTGTAGATCTGACAGCGTCCCTGACCTCTACCCCCGGGATGCCAGAACTCCCTCCCCACACCCACAGCCCAAAGTCATGCCACAATAAAAACTGTATCCAGACACTGGCAAATCTCCCCTCGCGGGCCACCCCGCCCTGGATTGAAAACCTCTGGGTAAGAGCTGCCAGGCAAAGGAAGGGGAGGAAAGCATCCAAGTTAAGGAGTAACAGGTGCAAAGGCATACAAGCGTGCTCCTCCATGGCAGAGTTTAGGGAAATGCCTCCAGATGACCAGAGTATGGTGTAGTGGGAGGGAGAGCAGAGAGAAAGAAGTGCTGAGAGAAGAGGCTCAGGAAAAGGCTATTAAACCCAGGATGTTCTCAGTAACCGAGTGAAAGAAACCAGGCCAGAAAGCCTCACTACGTTGGATTAGCATATTTGCTACAAAGTGACATAGGTGTACAGAAGAAAACTCACATCTGACTAATTAGCAAGCCTGCCACTCTGGATGGGAATGACCTTCACAGAGGTCCCCACAGGTGGCCACATGCTACCACCAGAACTCCTTGAGAATGGCTTCATAAGAATTCTCCACGGAGGCAAACCTTCCTCTAAAGATGTGTGGTTTTTTAGAAATAGTCAAATAGCTGTGCAATAGTAATGGATCAAGAATGAGGATCTTGCTTGACTGGCATGGCTCAGTGGTTGAATGTCGACCTATGAACCAGGAGGTCACAGTTTGATTCCCAGTCCGGGCTGTGGGCTCAATCCTGAGTGGGGGGCATGCAGGAGGCAGCCGATCAATGACTCTCTCTAATCATTTGTTTCTATCTCTCTCTTCCTCTCTGAAATCAATAAAAATATATATTTTTTAAAAAGAACAACAAGCTTATGTGTTGTGTGGCCATTAAAAACTGCCATTTAATTAGCATGCGGCCTCCCTTATTGGGTATGCAGAAAAGGGATACTACATCTATGAATAGATAAACTCTATTTGTTAAAATAAATCATACCTATACCTCAGGAACAGTTTTCTGAAGTATTTCCTGTTCCTCACATTTAATCTGCAAGGAAGATAAATGTGCCTGGACCTCTCCTAACCTTGGGTTTTAGCTTCTCCCCACGGACCACTCTAGTGTGGTTTCCAATTCAATTCCCTCCACATCCCTCCTCCAGTGACAGCTCCAAATGGGGCAGTTTAATTAGAGGTAATACTTGATGATGGGCCAACAAGTGCTCCTCTATTAATGAGGTTCACTAATTTCCTTAGTGGTGCCATTACCTCTGCAAAGCTGACTCCTTGCCAGGAAGTCGACTCTAAGGGGCAAGCTGGAGAAATGTGACCAAGCAGATGTCCTGAAAATCCCAAATTATTCCCTCGCTGGTCTCCCTGCTTCAGGTTTCCACTCATCAGAACACCTGTGTACTCTGACCATCCCTGCCTGAGACATTTAAAATTTGGTACTCATTCACACATCCCTTCAGTCAGCACCCATCATGTACCACGAACTGTTAAGAAACTGTAGACAAAGTTCACAGTGCAGTGGAGCAGACAGGAAAAATCTCTAATAATAAAAGTGTAATATGCTAATTAGACTGGATGTCCTTCTGGACGAAGCCAGGGCTGCGAGGGAAGCCCAGGTCTTGGGTGCCGGAGGGAAGCTGGTGTTGGCAGCTGGGGGAAGGAAGGCCTACTCTTGCACAAGTTTCGTGCATCGGGCCTCTGTGTCAGATAATTACAATACAGTATACTATGAAAGAAGTATGCATAATGGGCATAAGAATCACAGAGTAGGAATAGTTAACTTGTGTGGATACACACAAGAAGGGGGCATGAGTTGAGTCTTACAGGTAAGAATTTACTTAAATGAAGAAAGTAGGAAAGAGCATTCCAGATAGAGTGCACAGCATGTGCAAAGGTGTAAAATCTTGATGCCAAAAAGCTGCAAGTGGCTAAAGTATAAATTTGGGCATGGAGAGTGATAGGCAGTAGAGCAAGAGACAAGGCTAGAAAGACTAGCCGGTGGCCAAAGCACAGCGGGCCTTGGGTACTGTGATAAATGGTTTAAGCCACTGGGAGACAGTGAAGGATTTGGTATGAGAGGCACCTAAGATGTGCACTTTAGAAAGATCACTCTAGCAGCTGCGTGGAAAATGGGTTGGAAACGGAGAAAAGCATGCATGGGATACAAAGGCTCTGGCAATAGAATATGAGCTTTGTGAAGGCAGAGACTCCGTGTGCTTCATTACCTCCTTACGTTGTCACCTTTAGGCCCCTGCAGGCACTCAATAGATACGGCTGAAGTAACAGTCTTGGAAAGAAGTGATTAAAAACAAAACAAACAGCCCTAGCTGGTATGGCTCAGTAGATACACCGTCAGCCTGTGGACTGACGGTCCTGGGTTCGATTCCAGTCAAGGGCATATGCCCAGGTTTCAGGCTTGATCCCCAGTGGGGGGTGTGCAGGAGGCAACCGATCAATGAATTCTCTCTCATCACTGATGTTTCTGTCTCTCTCTCCCTCTCCCTTCTTCTCTGAAATCAATAAAAAAATATATTAAACAAACAAACAAACAAAAAAGCTGGGCCCCTCAAGCTACCCATTAAAACTCTAAGGAAATTGAGGATGTGCCTAAGCCTACAAAATTGGACCATGAAGGACAGAAGTGAGGATACACATGGGGGTGTGGTGGGGGGGCGGGTGCTGATCATGTGAGTTGGTGGTAAGGCTAAGAGTAGAAAGATAAAAAACAGGCTAAAGCTTTCTGGCTAACAAATGACCAACCTCGGTTCCAGGTGGTGGATACCCTGGAGTTTTTGGCGCAGATCCGCCTGGCCAGAGCAGGATGCTTTAAAATCTGGGATTTACACAGCTGTATCAGGCTGTCCACAATGACGGGGCTTGGAAAAAAGAAGAAACATTTGTAGACATAAAACAACATGTTGACCCCAAAATCCATCACCTGGAAATCTTACTGACTTGGGGGAAACTTACCAATAGGTCTTTCTCTTGGGGATGTCTTCAGTGGAGTGCCAGAGACGGGCATGAGAGATCACGTTCAGAACGCGTTCATCTTGGTTCTCTATGTGGTTCCGTGGGTCGTCAACAAGGCTAAGTACTTTGTCGGGAAGACCTTCAATTAACTTGGTCTTGGTGAGCCAGAGGGCCTGCTTTACACCTTTGGGATAGGCAGTCACCAAAAAAAAAAAAAGACAATTCAGACTGAGATACTTAAGCCCATCTTGTGGCAAAGGCTGGAGAGAGAGAGAGAGAGAGAGAGAGAGAGAGAGAGAGAGAGAGAGAGAGAGGAGAGGGAGCCATCTGAGGGGTCAGAACTAACAATAAGGAGCAGAAGCTAGCACAGCCAGATTTCAACGCCCCTTCAGGAATGACTGTCTACCGATGGGTGGTTAACTGAGACCCTGCGTGCCAGCCCCAAAGCCATTAAAAAGGGGCTGAGGCGGCTGGGCCATAAGGGTCTGTCTGCTGCACTCAGACCGACCCTGGGGGATCAGGTCGATGGAAGCCCACCTTTCCAAACCCAGATCTCTTCTACTGACCCACCCCCATTCCTGACAGGAAAAGCCCATATCTACCAAAGGGGCCTCATGCTTTAGGATTAAACCCATGCAAACGTGTAGAAACGGAATTTCTGGATTTTGCGGTGGAGCGTAAAAAACCCTGGAGCGGGAGTGGAGTTTGAGTCCCCACACTGCCACTGCTCCTTAAACTTGAAAGCGTTCTGGAGAGTCTGTAACAAAACTCCGGAGGATCGAGAGCTAGAGAACCAGATGGGGGTAGGGAAGCGATCGGGGACTTTACAACCCACTGAATCCAAACGCCTCTCGGAAAACAGGAGTCACTACTGGCCCCGTTTCGCAGACGAAGAAACCGAGACCCTCGGAATGTCAATGTCTTGCCCGGCGCTACCGAGGGCAGGGGTCAGCGCTGGGAAGAGGAACGAGGTCCCCTCCCGCCCGGCCTGGGGCCTCACCCTCCAGGAGGCGGCAGCGCTGGTGGAAGGTGTGGCAGGTCCGGTCCTTGTACAGCGGATGCTCGTGCACGGGGGGCGGCTGGCAGAACCTTGGATGCGTCCAGCCGCGATCCCAGGGCGGGAAGACCGGCCGCGCCAGCCATGGCACGAAGTGCATCTTCCCCGCGTAGGTGATGGGCTCCAGTCCAGGGATTTCGTACACCCTGTCCAGGGGAGGAGGCTCGGGCTTCCGCGTGGAGCGGACGCCCCACTCGTACGCCCCGCGTTTCGGGGCCCCACAGCCCCCAAGGCCGAGCTGTCCGGGGCGAGCCAGCGCCAGCCTGGCGGGCCCCGACGCCAACGCCATGCCTGCCGACTTGCTCTCCTCAAGACCTCCACCAGGACGCCGCCATCTTCCCGTGCGCAAAGCCTGCTGGGAACGAAAGAGGCTGGGCGCCGAGCCTCGTCCTGTGAGTGGCAGCCACTCGAACCAATCAAGGCCAGGCATCCTTGTCTTGCCCCACCCTCGGGGGCGGGAACAGGAAGGATCCTCGGGTGAAGGGAAGCCGTTCTGTGTAGGTGAGTGGTCGGGTCTGGGCAGGGATGGGACCAGAACACCCGGACTTCAAACCCGGACTCGGAGGAACTTGGGCCGCTAACCAGCAGCTGGAGCTTGGCGAGGACTTCCCTCTGAGCCCAGGGCCCTTTGCTGTAAAGACAGAATAGAAACGCCTAGGCCAGCGCACCTGCGCAGCGCCCTGCACGTAGTGGGTGCGCTGAGTGCCCTTCCCTCTCCGCCACTTCTCGCAGCTGCGGGCCGGTAACCGCGTCCCTCTCCCACGCCTGACAGCGGCCCTGTCCACACACCAGCGCCGCGGCTCGGCTCGTGGTGCAGGCCTCTTCCCAGCGCCCAGAGGGACTGACTTTCCTCCCTTTTCCTCGGGATTTCCCTTTCCGCCTCCTGGAAGCGGGGCCAGAGCGATGGAGGCGGCCTTTGCTCCTGGAGCAACACCTCGTTATCACATGCCCACTGTGATCGTTTAGGGGGGAAACAGCCGGGAAGCAAACAAGCAGTTGGAGAACAGACACACACACACACACACACACACACACACAGAGAGAGAGAGAGAGAGAGAGAGAGAGAGAGAGAGAGAGAGAGAACTGCCTGACACATAGTAAATACATGTTTAACGAATGAATACTAGTAGAAGCAAATAGTGTGCATGGTGGAGAATGAGAAGGGGCGGTCAGGGAGGGCCTCCGAGGGGAGGTGGCCTTTAAGCAAGGCCTGAAGGGTGAGGAGAGTCATCCAGTAGAGGCAGTGGGTGTCAAGGCATGGCTGAAAGGTGGTGCCTCTGAGACTGAAAAGGCAGAGACGGAAAGGAGGCGTGAACCGTGAACCGGGTCTTTAAAATTCGTGACTGACATGGCCAACTTCTCTACCAGTTTCCAAAATACCAGAGAAAGTGGGATTACTAAAACATGGAAAAGGTAAATTTAAGGCAAAGACTGATAGGAATAACCCTCACAATATATAGCTGCTTACAATAAATGGAGTTCTTTCCCTCATCTCACTTTATCTTTCTTTTAAATTGATCTTTATTGTTGAAAGCATTACAGATTTCTTTTGTTTTTTGTGTGTTTATTCCCATTGACCCCCTCCTCCAGCCACCTGCCCCTCCCAAGCTTTCACCACACTATTGTCTGTGACCATGGGTTATACATATCTATAATAATAAAAGTGTAATATGCTAATTAGACCAGACAGCTGAACGACCTTCTGGACTTCCTTCCGGACGAAGCCGCTGCAGCGGGGGCCAAGGCAGAGGCAGTTAGGGGCGATCAGGCAGGCAGGCAAGCGGTTAGGGGCAATCAGGCAGGCAGGCAGAGTGGTTAGGGGCAATCAAGCAGGCAGGCAAGTGGTTAGGGGTGATCAGGTAGGTAGGCAAGCAGTTAGGGGCAACCAGGCAGGCAGGCAGAGGGGTTAGGGATGATCAGGCAGGCAGGGGTGATCAGGTAGGTAGGCAAGCAGTTAGGGGCAACCAGGCAGGCAGGTGAGTGGTTAAGGGCTATCAGGAAGGTAGAAAGAGTAGTTAGGGGCAACCAGGCAGGTAGGTGAGTGGTTAAGGGCTATCAGGAAGGTAGAAAGAGTGGTTAGAGGCAATCAGGCAGGCAGGTGAGTGGTTAGGAGCAACAGGCAGGCAGGCAGAGGAGTTAAGGGAGAGAGATCAGGCAGGCAGGCAGAGGGATTAGGGGCAACAGGAAGGCAGTCAAGCAGAGGGGTTAGGGCAATCAGGCAGGCAGGTGAGTGGTTAGGGTGATGAGGCACGCAGGCAGGTGAGTGGTTAGGGCACTGAGGCAGGCAGGCAAAGTGGTTAGGTGTGATCAGGCAGGCAGGCAGGCGAGCGGCTAGGAGCCAGCAGTCCCAGATTGTAAGAGAGATGTCCCACTGCCAGTTTAAACCAGCAGTTGGCCATCCCCCAAGGGGTCCTGGATTGCGAGAGGATGCAGGCCAGGCTGAGGGACCCCCTCCCTGCCACCGTGCACGAATTTCATGCACCGGGCCTCTAGTATGCATATAGGTTCCCCAATTAATCTCTCTCCCTCCCTACCCCCACCTTCCCTCTGAAATTCATTCATCTGTTCATGGTTCTATTGCAGAGAGTAAGAAATTGGCATAGCCTGGCTGGCATGGCTCAGTGGTTGAGCATCGACCTATGAACCAGGAGGTCACAGTTCGATTTTCAGTCAGGGCACATGCCCAGGTTGCAGGCTCGATCCCCAGTGTGATTGTACAGGAGGCAGCCAATCAATGATTCTCTCTCATCATTGATGTTTCTCTCTCTTTCTCTCTCTCCCTCTCCCTCCCTTTCTCTCTGAAATCAATAAAAATTAAAAAATAAAAATGAATTGACATAAAGAGGGTACCAGACCTCATTCCCTCATGTACATACCTGGCACATCACATGCAATAAAAGTGAGTCAAATTGATGTAACACCATGCTAGGCTGCAAGCTCTGTGAAGATGGACCCACGTCCCCTTTACCTCTGCTATAGCATAGCACCTAGCACTGTGCCTGGCTCCCAGACTTTATCTGTAAACAGAATGAGCACTCACCACTCACTGGAGCCTTACAAATGCCAGGCCTGAGCTTGGTGGTAGAATACAGAAAAAATAAGATGCCACCCTTGCCCTCAAGGGGGTCCCAGCCTGCTAAGCCTTCCTGAAATAGCACCAGTAGTAGAACCAGGTTTTCTGAAGCCAAACCCTTTCCTCTATAAGATAGATTTATTGCACACAGGGGGACTACCCTTCTAAAACCAATGAGAGTAAGTGATAAGAAAATTTGGACAAGCTCTGATCAGGAAGAGCCTTGGGCATCGGGCAAGAAGATTGGATTCAATCCAGTAGGCGATGGGGAGCTGTTAGAAGTTGCTAAGCAGGGGACTGGTGTCATCAGAGCTGGTGGCAGGTGCACTGATGGATGGTGTAGAGAGACTAGAAGCACATCCTTTGGGCCTGTGGGAAGCTCCAGCGTAAATGGATGTGGGAAGCAGGAAAAGTGGAAAAGTTCTTAACCATTAATATTCCTTGGGAAGGCCCTGGCCCAGTAGCTCAGTTGATTAGAGTGTCGTTCCCAATACGGCAAGGTTGTGGGTTTGATCCCTGGTCAGGGAACATACAAGAATGAACCAATGAATGCGTGCATAGGTGGCACAACAAATCGATGTCTCTTTCCTCTCCCTCTCTCTCCCTCTCTTCCTGCCCCCTCTCTCCCTTCTTCTCTCTCTAAAAAAAGATTCCTGGGAAGTGATTGGTAACCAAGAAACAGGACTTTCAGATCCTCTGGCCAACTTAGTGGTTTAGCCCTCTGCCCTTCCACAGACTTGGCCCACACCTTGATCCTAGCACTTTACGCACAAATGAAATTAGTGCCATTGGGAGGCTCCGGGGTAGCCATAAAATTCAGTGACAGTTTGGCAAGTTGGACCCTTGTTCTGTGCCATCAGGCGCTGGGAATTGTATGAAGACCCTCCCCCCCCCCCCCCGCCCCCTGCTCTGACTCCATTCTTCCCCCGTCCTCCAAAAGCATGAAATCTAGTGAGAAAGAGCACTAGCCTGGAGACATAAGAGACCTGCTAACCTTACCACTCTGGCTTCCTGACCTGGGCCTCAGTTTTCTGTGAGGTGAGGAAGAACACGGATTGAGTGGGGCAGTGCAAGGTGCTTGGCGTAGACTCTGGCTCAGTTGGTGGCATCTGTTCTATATGGTTATTATCCCTTTAGAGCATTGGTTCCCAACCTTCCTAACGCCGCGGCCCTTTAATACAGTTCCTCATGTTGTGGTGACCCCCAACCATAAAATTATTTTCGTTGCTACTTCATAACTGTAATTTTGCTACTGTTATGAATCATAATGTAAATATCTGATATGCAGGATGTATTTTCATTGTTACAAATTGAACATAATTAAAGCATAGTGATGAATCACAAAAACAATATGTAATTATATATGTGTTTTTCCGATGGTCTTAGGCGACCCCTGTGAAAGGGTCGTTCAACCCCAGAGGGGTCGCGACCCACAGGTTGAGAACCGCTGCTTTAGTGGCTGACTCTCCCACAAGGCCAGTTGCTCCTCCAGAGCACAGACTAGGCTCACTCACCTCTGCATCCCAGCACCTCATTCAGCGCCCCTGTTCGTGTCTACGGCAGGAATGAATGAGAGGAAATCAAAGGCGGGGGCTCTTAGAGGTCGTTGCATTTTAGAGGAATGATATTTAATCAAATAATGTTCTGTGACGTGAGATTTATCCTCAGTTCTATTCTCAGGCAAGAGGGAGAGAACGTCCTCTTTTACTTCAATTTCCCTGTGGAATTTTAAAATATTTTTAAAATTCAACAAGATTTTCTATGTAAAGTGCTTAATCCAGCACTCAGAGCACAGGAAAAGGTCAGGAAACCTTGATGCCCGCTTTGATGGTTCTGTTCTGTTTGCCTGCCTCCCGCTCCAGGCACCAGACTCCAGGGTGGTTCATCCCTGTCCTCAGTGCTCACACAGCGCACGCACATACGCAAGGCATCTGCACATCTCAGGAGGATGGGAGGAGTCGAGGTGACCAGAGTGTAACGATATGTTTTCCCTCTCCGGACCTTCCAGGGAACGGGGCCTGGGCCAGTGACTCTCACAGAGCCAGGCCTGCTCTGGGAAGAGCACCTGTCGTCTCCCCCCACCTCCTACCCCCCCAGGCTGCCTGAGCCTCTGATGATGGATGAGAAGGGGGAGGACGATGATGAGGAAGCCTGGCTGCAGCTTCGGCCTGTGGAGCCCTTGCCCTCCCAGTGCTGCGGCAGTGGCTGCTCACCCTGTGTGTTCGACCTCTATGACCGAGACCTGGCGAGGTGGGAGGCAGCCCGAGCCAGCAAGGACAGAAGCCTGCTAAGAGGGAAGGAATCACCGGTAAGGGTCTCCTCAGACCAGAGGGCTCGGGTGGCAGCATCTGTCTGGCCTCAGGTCCGCCGGGATAGATAGCCTCTCCCTGGGGAAAGTGGGGAAGATGCTTGCATGTCTCTTGAGTCTCACTTTCTAGCCGCTGGATATTTTCCTGTTGCAGAACTTCCCCTCCAAACTGAGCCCAGAGACGTTCCTGGCCTTCCGCATCAGTGCCATGGACAAACTCACTCAGGACACCTACTGTGTGCGGTTTGCACTACCCGGGAGCAGCCAGCTCGGCTTGCGGCCCGGCCAGCACCTCATCCTACGGTACACTCAGGTAGTGGGAGGATCAAAGCTTTGCAGCTCTGCTTTGCCATTTGCTAGCTGTGTGGCCTAGGGCGACGGCTTAACCCCCCACTAATCATCTTCAAAGTAGACATGGTAATACATGATTCAGAGGGTTCTTGGGATTGAACAAGAATGCATTTTCATAGTAAATAAAATAGCAAACACTAATAGCACATACTATCCAAGGGACAATTCTGTGTGCTTATGAGCTCATTTAATTCCCACAAATCCCGAGGAGTAGGTACCGTTAGCATACCCGCGAAGAAACTGAAGTCACCGAGGCTTAGTAGCCTGCCCAAGGTCACACAGTTAGGAAGTGTTGGAGCCAGGATTGGAAGGCAGGCAGCGTGGCTCTAGCGCCTGTGGTATTAACCTGTATGATTCGCGCCAGTCGATAGAAAGGACACTGTCTTTGAGAACAAGGGACTTGCCCAGTATCACATAGCCAATAAGTTGTGGAGCCAGCATTCAAACGCAGACAGCCCAGCTCCTGAGTTACACTCTTAACCACTCTCAAGTTTCTTCTTCCTCCAGCCTACCTGTGTACTCTCCTCCCGCCTGTTTCCACCTTCACCTGTCCAGGCACAAAGACCCTTTGGGACCTCCAGATGGAGGCCTCTGCCGGGCAGTTAACGCTGTGGATATGAGGCTCAGCAGAGAGATCTGAGCTGCAGACATGGGCATGGGAATCATTGGCATCTACCTGGACAGCATTTGGGAGCACGTGGCATGGAAAGAGGGAAGGGCAGGGAACCAAACCCTGGCTACTCTAGCATTTACGGTATTGGCAAGAGGAGGAAGAGCCAGCAAAGGAGACAGAAGGTGAAGCCAGAGGACGACGAGAACCAAGAGAGAGCATATTACTGGTCACCCTCTGGCCACTTGCCTTGCACTGACCCCTGGTGTTTGTGCCCAGCTCGTTCTGGCCTGTGGCCTGGCTGGCAGTCCTTAAAGCTCACCATTCCCATGGATGGGAGGGGCCAGAGGGCAGGTCACAGCTCCATGCAACTGACCATAAGTCAGGAACTCCCTCCCTCTCCTCCACCCTCTCCGCCACTCCAGTGACCTTCCTAACCCATGCAGCTGACCATGTCACTCCCTGTTCCAACACCTGTGCTCATGACGCCTACATAATGGCATCCTAACCCAGACTCCCAGCTTCCTTTCCCATCAAGTTCTCTCTCCCCCTGCTGCATATGTGCCCCTTGTTCCAGCCTCATGATCCACTCACCAGTTCCTGCCCTACATCATCCTACCTCTAAGCTTCTGCCCAGTATTCGCCTGCCTGGAATTACTTCCCATTCTCACCTGTCAGTGGCCTGCTCACCCTTTAACCCCAGCTCCGGGAGGCCCCCTGAGGTTCCCGGTGCTCCCAGTGAGTGGTTGCTCCCTCCGTAGCATGTCAGTTTTGCCTGTTGTAGCAAATGTCACCGAGCTCTTTGCAGCCAAGCCCAGCTCCTGAGTCACACTCTTAACCACTCCTCTGATTTCTGAGAGAAGAAGGGAGAGAGGGATAAACACATGAGAGATAATCATTGATTGGCTGCCTCCTACAGGCCCCCTACTGGGGATCAAGCCAGCAACCTAGGATATGCCTGACCGGGAATTGAACCCTAACCTCCTGGGTCAGCACTCACTTGCTCACTGAGCTACACCGACTGGGCAGGACAGGACTTTTACAAAAACCTTTGCGTACCTTGCAGGGCTGGAGAAGGGGAGCTCTGAGGAGTGGTGGTGAGGAACATGGCTCGGCAGTCAGAGCTGTGGGTGACTTTGGGCAAGTGGCTTTCCTTTTCTGAGCCGTGTGTTTTTCACGTGGGTTATTATTTGAATTAAAGAAGATAATGCATATAATGTGCTTGGTGTGTAGTAGGCAGGTAAGACAACAAGGGTGCTATTTTCATGACAATCATTCTGCACCCTTGTTGACAACATTGTGCGGAGGATTTATACCCGGGGTCGGGCTTTGGACTAGGGCAGCGGTTGCCAACCTTTCGGACCTCACGGACCACCAGTTGGTGACCACTGGACTAGGGCACCTTTGAGGGTCCTTCCCAATCTAATGAACCTGGCACGTGGTAGTAAGTATTTAATAAACAACTTGTTAAAAACAGTTGTTTTTATCTTTATCATTCTATGGTTGAGAAGAAGTCAGGAAAAAAACACATTGATGTCCTAAAAACAGCTCACATCATCAATGTATCCTTTTAAAAAAAAAATATATATATATATATGTTTTTATTGATTTTAGAGAGAGGAAGGGAGAGAGAGAAACATTGATGAGAGAGAAACATCCATTGGCCGCCTCCTGCATGCCCCCCACCAGGGACTGAGCCCACAACCCTGCCATGTGCCTTAGCCAAGAATTGAACTGGTGACCTCTTGGTGCATGGGTCAGTGCTCAACCACTGAGCAACACAGGCCAGGTATCAATGTACTCTTGAAGCAATTTCCCATCTGTAATCCCAGTGGAGCTACACCACAGGGACAAAGATGGTTGGCCCATTTCATCAAAGGGGGCAGTTTCATATTGATCATAATTTATAGATGAACTAGAGGCCTGGTGCACAAAATATGTGCACTGGGGGAAGGGGTCCCTCAGCCCAAACTGCACCCTCTTGCAGTCCAGGAACCCTCGCTCCTTACTGCTTGCCTGCTCACTGTTCCTTACTGCTCAGCTTGCTTCTCTTTAGCACTGCCCTGGAGGTGGGAGAGGCTCCCGCCACTGCTGCTGTGCTCGCCAGCCGTGAGCCGGCTTCTGGCTGAGCATCGCTCCTCCTGTGGGAGCTCACTGACCACCAGGGGCAGCTCCTGCATTGAGCGTCTGCCCCCTGGTGGTCAGTGCGCATCATAGCGACCAGTCGTTCTGGTCGGTCCTCTGTAAAGGTCGCTTAGGCTTTTATATATATAGATGACCTGTGGGGGGATGCAGCCAGCCTGGGGCAGCGGGGGGCTCAGTGAGGACCACTGGGGATGACCAGGCCCGCCTTTGCTTTCACCAGCCTGGTGGAGCGGATCCTAGACGGGTTTGTCGAATGCCTGCCTGCCTGCCTGACTGAGTGCTTCTCTCTCCCAGAGGGACAGTAGATGGCTTAGAAATCCAGAGAGCCTACACACCCATCAGCCCTGTCAATGCAGAAGGCTACTTTGAAGTTTTAATCAAGGTGAGCTGACTCACACGATGCTCCGAGCTGTGGACGGAAGCCCCCATTTGCTGGCTTGGGTGGGATGGGGCAGTTCCCACTGATGTGGAAGAGCCAGTGCTCACATGGAAGGAGGCTGGCCCGAGGGAAGAGAGGGGCTTCTCCCACCTCCTTCCTGGTGGAGGGGTCTGCTCGACCCCCAACAGAGGGCTTATTCCTGACAGATTTTATGAAAAGGAGCCTCAGACTGAGCAAGTGAAAGCTGCTCCTCATTTTTGTGCCTGTCGGTGGAGAGAGCACTGAGCCTGGGGGAAAGGGGACCCATTGTGTGCTGGGCTTGGGGGTCCTCAGACAGCGGGGCAGCCAGAACAATACAGTGTGTTAGACACATAGCCAGGAGGCCCCAGTGCAGCGCAGGGTGGCTGGCGCTATGGAAAGCAGGCTGGGCCTCCGTGCAGAAGATGCTGTATGTTTAAGTAAAGGGGTGGGGAACCAGAGGGAAAGGTGGGCGGAAGCTCTAAGTCAGCGGTTCTCAACCTGTGGGTCGCGACCCCTTTGGCGGTTGAAAGACCCTTTCACAGGGGTCGCCTAAGACCATCCTGCCTATCAGATATTTACATGACGATTCATAACAGTAGCAACATTACAGTTATGAAGTAGCAACGAAAATAATTTTATGGTTGGGTCACAACATGAGGAGCTGCATTTAAAGGGCCAGAAGGTCGAGAACCACTGCTCTAAGTGCTGGGAACTGCATGTGCAGTGGAGAAGGAGGCCTGATGGGGGAATCTGCTTATTTGTCCTGGATCGAAAGGGGCCATGCAAGGAAAAGTGGGATGCGGAGCACCTTGTGGACCAAACTAACCTGAGATGACTTCTCAGGGAAGTGGGCAGGGGCTGGGGCATTTGAATTGGGTCTTAAAGGAGGAGTAGAAATTGGCAGTGGCAGGGAATGGCATCTAGGCCAAGAGGATGGATAACCAAAGGCAGGGAGAGGTGAAACAGAGCAGGGTCTTGTGGAAACTGTTCCCAGTCTGAATGGCAGGAGGAAAGGTGCTTGTGGGGCAGCCAAGGTGGTGAGGGGTTTGGCCGAGATGAGATGAACAAAGTGGGTTGGATACAAAATACCCCAGAGGCCCAAAGAATAGACACCAAGTATATAAGAAGTCATGAAGGTCCAATTATGTGGAAAAAATAATTAGGTGGGACTGCATGAAATTGCTGATACTCTAATATTTTTGACTTACAGAAACAGCAGTGTCATGTGGGTCAGCCTAACACATAGCTCTAGATCTGTGGTCAGCAAACTGCGGCTCGAGAGCTACATGCAGCTCTTTGGCTCCTAGAGTGTGGCTCTTTCACAAAATACCACGTGCGGGCGCGCACATACAGTGCGACTGAAACTTCGTGGCCCATGCACAGAAGTCGGTATTTTGAGGAAGAGCCACACTCAAGGGGCCAAAGAGCCGCATATGGCTCGAGAGCCGCAGTTTGCCGAGCTTCAGTTTGCCGACCACTGCTCTAGATCATCATTTCTCAAATGCAGTCCTAGGAAACACCAGTGTTTAAGAATAGCTTTCACATCCTTTTATCTCCCTCGTAGGACAGGGATTACCCCCATTTCATTGATAAGCAAACTAAGGCCCCAGGAGAACTTGAAGCTCCACAGCCAGTAAGTGTGGCAGATGGTGAGCCCTGGCCTCCTGACTCCAAGACCCCAGCACTGTCTCTGGCTCCCACCTCCCCTGCCTGCCTTCAGAGCCCGAGTGTTTACTCCCTCCCACATAAGCTTGGATGGGATCCCTTCTCCGCACAACTGTTTGTCTGGGAGATTCCACAAATCCTCTCCAAATGGCCTGCTTCCCCAAGCTGCTTGTCTGGGTGTGTTTCTGTTGAAAGGATAAGCCTAGAGACAGTCCCCTCCCAGCTGCAAGGCTGCTTTTCTCCTTGGTTTCCCAGAAAGCCTCTCTATAGAGAGATGCTTAATTACCCCTAAGCCGCTGGCTAGGAAGAGCTGGAAATGTCTTTGCAAATTGGGCAGACAGATGGTTTTAGGTTTACCCTCCCTGGTAGACGAGAAGGAGGAGTTCCCAATTCTCAGGCACCTCCTGGGCACCAGGCACTGCTTCTGGCTCTTTATTGTTTCGTTTCAACCTCATAACCACCCTACAGAGTACGTCATATCCCCATTTTACAGATGGAGAAGGGATGACATCAGAGGGGTGATGTCATTCTCCCCAGGCCCCTTGGGTAATACAATTCCAAGTGGAAGAACAAAAGTTCAGCGTCTGTCCTGGTTAACTAGTGTGTACTGAGCCAGGCTCTGTGTGGGCTGTGCCTTCCCTGAGACTGGGGCCAGAAAACAAGGTGTGCTCTGAGACAGCTTCCAGCAAGTTAGGGAACTGTAGCTTCCCTCCCAGACCTCTTCCAGGTGAGCCTGGCAAGGATTCCCTGGCTTCAGGCACCGGGTGTCTAAGGAAGTCAGGGATGGTGCTAGAGGGGGCTGCGGGTGCCGAAAAACATGTCTGGTGACCAGAGCCCAGCCTGGTTATAATCTCATATCAAACACCCTTCCAGTCCTGTGGTTCAGTGCTTCCCTCCTACCCCCACCCTACTGTGTCCACTTGCTGTTCCCAGCACCTGACCTGGGCTGTCCTACCCCTGACCGTACCATACTTGATGCCCAGAATCCTCTCTGCCCTCTACCTCCCATTCCCAGAGAATTCGATCTTACCCAGTTTTCAAGGTCCAGCTCAAACGTTTCCTCCTCCAGGAAGCTATCTTTTTTTTAATGTATTTTTGTTGATTTCAGAGAGGAAGAGAGAGAGAAAAACATCAGTGATGAGGATCATTGATTGGCTGCCTCCTGCACGCCCCCGACTGGGGATGAAGCCCACAATCAGGGCCTGTGCCCTTGACCAGAATCGAACCTGGAACCCTTCAGTCCACAGGCTGATGCTCTATCCACTGAGCCAGACCATCTAGGGCCAGGAAGCTATTCTTGATCCTGCTCCATTGGAAGTGACTGCACCTCTTCAGTGTTCTCCCAGCACTTTATCCTTCTCATGCAGTATTAGGTGGTCTCTACCATGTGTGTGTCTGAGACAGGACAGGTTCCTCCTGGACTGAGAGCTCCTTAATCTGAATAACTGAGTGATTGATCGATTCACTCATTCATTCATTTGTTCATTCATATATTTATGAATGAATTCAGGTCAAGCTGTCTTCAGCAAGGTGCCTGGCACAGCGAGGGCAGGCCCTCAGAAAATGTAGTCTGCCTCACATGGAGGAATCTCCACATCCTTCATTTTTTCATCCATCCAGGAAACAGTGTAGGCTGGTGCAGAGCTTTCAAATGAGTGGGCTACACACTGATTCCAGCCCTAATTTTATTTGGATTTGGCCTGTAGAGTGTTTTAAAAATTTGACTTAATTGCTGACATTTCAAAAATGGGAGATTTAACATAAAAATATGGATGTTTTGCTCCTATGGAAAATCAGATCTGGCATCATCAGCCCCACCAACTGTACTGGAATCTACAAAGTGGCTTCTTCCTTTAGAAGGAACATTCACTCCCCAATTTACCACAGTCCCTACCGTTCCCTGCTGCCCTCTGGAACTGAGACTGTTAGTTGTCACTAATCATTTCATACCCAGCTCTGCACTCAGTTATGTTACCTGTATGGGCCCTGAGTTATCTGGGTTGAGACCTCTGTAGTTAAAGCTGAAGGTCCTATGGATTCTCATCCCAGCCTCCCCATTTCCCTGGTGTGTAAGCTCCTGGGCCTCCTCTGAACATTGGGAATGACAGTACCAATCCTGTGGGATGAGGAGGATGATTAAATGAGATGACGCTTGTACAGTATTTAGCGTTGCAGAAAGGGCTCCCCGGGAATGGCTGGTGTGGTGTGGATTGGCAGCACTGCCCGTCCCGATGAAGTCTCCTGTGTTTGCTCCCAGTGCTACCAGACTGGGCTGATGTCCCGGTATGTTGAGTCCTTGAGAGCAGGAGACACGGCTTTCTGGCGAGGACCTTTCGGAAACTTCTTCTATAAACCAAACCAGGTCAGTGCCAGCACACGGAATCCTCAGGAGACCCCCCTCCTTCCCCCCTCCCCTCCGTACCCCTCCGTACCCCAGCTTAGCCTCCAAGACTGCAGCTTCCAGTTTCGGGTTTCTGAGTCTCACGGTACCATTCTTCCTGAGAGTATCCTTGGGGCTGGACGTGGGAGGCGATGGACTAGGCACTAAGAAATACAATCGCCTGCCCATGCTCCAGAACTGTCCATGGCTGCCCATCTCTTAGAAAACTCCGACTCACATACTTGGTATTTAAGACCCCGATCCCATCTCACCCGCAGATATCTTTCCAGATGCACATTCCTGTTACAAGACCACAGAGACTGCCCCCTCATTCTGTCTCATGGCTCACTGCCTGGGAGGCCACTGCTTCCCAGCCGGGAAGGCTCTTCTCCTTATCTTCATGCTACGCTCAGAGCCTTCCCTGATGTTCCCAGGAGGGATCAGTAATTTTGCATCAGTTGGTGCATATCTGGAAGGCAGTTTGGCAGTATGAAGAGTCTTGTGAATCTCTGACCCAGTAATTCCACTTCTGGAAGTCTGTCCTGTGGCAGGAATCCAAAACGTTGACTCTTGCACATGTTCATTACAGCTTTATTTATGGTAGCAAGAAATTGGAGATAGCTGAGTATTCAGCCACAGGGGAACATTTAAATACACTGGGTTTCAGGTACTTAAAAGAATTATCCTGGATTTTAAAATTATGTTTATAATTGATATTATATGTTTATATTATAAGATCAAGTGGCAAACACTAGGCACAAAACTGAATAGACACCAGACTGGGAAACTAAGTTAAAATGCACAGAAAAAAAAATATGGAAAGAAAATGCAATTAAATGATAGCCTTATTTCAGCTCTGGGTGATGAAATAAGGGGTGATTTTTATTTTCTTCATTATACTTTCCAAATTCTCCATGATGAACACCTATTACCTTTCTAATTAGGAAAACAAAAACAAGGAAGAGAACGAGTCATTCCTCTCCATTCTTTTTGTTTAAAAATAGCTTTTATTGTTTGTTTTTCCTTATTATAAATGCAATACATGTTCATTACCAAAAAATAAAAATAAAAATCAGCAGATATATAGAGAGGCAATAAGAAGAAAATAAAGAACACCTGCAGACCATCTACCCAGACATATCAGTCTTAGTACCTTGGCATGTACTCTTCTAGATCCTCTTCCATGCGTCAGTGTATGAACAAGTGCACACACCTTTGTGCATATAGTGATATCAAGCATGTATGTGCCAAGCTCTGATTTGAATCCTCACAACAGCTCCTAGTACTGCTACCCTCATTTTACAGATAAGGAGTATATATATATATATATATATATATATATATATATATACATATACATATATACATGCATACAAAATATACTTTAAAAAAATACATTTTTCAAAGTATATTTTTATTGATTTCAGAGAGGAAGGAAGAGGGAAAGAGAGAGATAGAAACATCAATGATGAGAGAGAATCATCGATTGGCTGCCTCCTGTATGCCCCCACTGGGGATTGAGCCTGCAACCCAGGCATGTGCCCTGACCAGGAATCGAACCGTGACTTCTGGGTTCATAGGTGAACGCTCAACCACTGAGCCATGCTGGCCAGGCAGGGTGTGCATATATTAACACTCTTCTACAATGTTCTCCTAGTGCTAACCATTTTCAGCCTTGCATTTCAGTTGAGGATGTCCCTGTGTCCCCCAGACCTAAGAGCAGGCACTGAGGATCTTCCGTTTTCTCGCAACCTTGAGGTGCGCCTGACGAAGGTGGTCTTCACCACCTTTTCTGGGTGGAGCCTCTCCATGCCTCGTGGCTGCTCCCTTGCATCCACAGAACACGGATGGAAACCCCTGCACTTCCTGTCTAGGGAGGATGTCGGGCCCAGCAGTGAGGAAGAAGAGATGGGGTCCCACACATTGACGCCGGCCCCTGAGGAGGCTGGGGTGTCTTGCTGCTCTGCAGCTGTCTTCACTGGAGATGGACATCAAGTCAGCCTGGAGGACTGACACATTAGCATTGATCTGTGTGCTCCTCCACACACATTCCCATGCCTTCATCCAGGGCCGGGCCCTTGCTGGACCCTGGGGCCCAGGACGGGTCAGACAAGAACCCTGTACTCCAGAAGCTCATGGTCTAACGGGGAGACTGACACCCAAACAGATGACCACAGCACAGCATGGCCAGTGTTGGGAGGCAGGTCCACAGGGGGCTGAGGGAAACCAGGAAGGACCCCTCACCTGTCCCTGGCTCAGGGAAGGCTTCCCAGGGCAGCACCTGAGCAGCAGGAGGAGGAGGACCAGGGTAGGCTAACGACTGGGAGACGGCAGGGCAGGGAATCGGGCTGGATGGTATGGCGGGCAGTAAGGGGCTCAGAAAGGGGAAGGAATCTATGTAAAGTATCCTGTAGTCTGGAGAGGGGCAGGCTCAGGTTTCCAAACCAGCGCCCTGAGAGCTCTGCAGGGCTGCCCTGGCACAGAGGAAGCAGCCCGAGTGCAGGGCCGGCATGGTGGCAGTGGGCCAGGCTGTGCTGAGAGCAGGTTTTAGCTCAATGTGAGGTGGGAAGACCTCCCTGGCAAAGGGGGTCAGTCCGTCATAGAGCAAACTGCCTGGCAAGGTAATGGGCTGCCTGTCAGCAGAAGCATGTAAGGGTCCTGTGGGGATGTTTAGCAGGAAAACAAACCACTGTAGGATGGGCCACACCCTCAGGCTCCCTTTCAGCACCAGATTCCTTGGTTTCTGTTACACAGACCTTCCAGGCTGTAGACTAACAAGCAAGGTGGTATCCTAGAGAAGGCAGAGCGGGCAGCACTAGGAAGGGCAGGGCCCTCCGGTTCGGGCAAGCCCAAGAACAGGCCCCAAAGCGGGTCGGTCGGGTGAGACCCCCCCAATCCTTCCTGTCTATACCCCTCCTGTTCCCCAGTACGGTGAGCTGCTCATGCTGGCTTCGGGCACCGGCCTGGCCCCCATGGTGCCCCTCCTGCACAGCATCACGGACAATGCGGAGGATGAGACCTTTGTCACCCTGGTCGGCTGCTTCAAGACCTTTGAGGGCATCTACCTGAAAACCTTCCTGCAAGAGCAGGCCCGCTTCTGGAACGTCCGCACCTTCTTTGTTCTCAGCCAGGTAAGCCTGGGGTGGGGTTGGGGGGGCGACTTCCTTTCCCAGTTGAGACTGCGCTTCTGCCCCTGTCCCAAGGCTTCTGTGGTTCTGCTCCCAGGCTGCAAAGATCCAGCCCCTGGTGGTCCTACTCCAGAGGCCCTGCCCTTACTGCTCATCAGTATAAGACAGCACAGGGATGGGTGCTGCTGAGGGTGTTCAGGATGCTGCAGCAAGCAGGGAGGGTTTCACAGAGGAGCTGGCACCCAAACCTGGGCTTGTGGGTAGAGTTCAAGTTCACCAGCAATAGAGGGCCTTCAGCTCTGGGCTGGGGCTTGGATGATGCCAGGGGCCTGGCATGGGTCAGGCGAGTGGGCTGGCCATCAGTGGCAGGGACCATGGAGTGACAGGCACCTCCTGTTCGTCCGCACTCCCTCCACTCAGGTTGCTCCCTCTCCTGCCTGGTTGCAGCGACAGCTTGAATCTTCGAGCGAGCGTCTCCCTGCTCCAGACACCCCCTGTTGATTTGTCCTTCATCCTGCAACTGGGAGGGCAACTCTGACACACCTCCGCCCGGCGTCCAGCCCTTCCCCGGCTCCCCACTGCTCTCAGCCCGCATGGCTGTGCCAGTCCTCTGCCGCCTTGCCTCCAGGCACGCCCTCCCTGCGTGCTGCGTTCTGGTGGCACTGGTCTGCTGAGCTTGCAGGTGCTGTCTGCTCTTCTGGCTGCTGGGCCTGTGCTCACCACCGTTCCCTTTGCCAGGAGTACTCCTCCCTGCTTCTTCCCCCAACACCTACTCATCCCTCATCTCCGCTGAGGGAATGCCATTCGGAAAGCGCTCCCTGAGCCCAGGCTGGATGGATGTTTGTACTGTCACTGCCGGGGCTCTCCTTTGCAGCAGCACATTGTTTACCGTCCCCTCCCCACCTGAGCAGTAACCAGACCCTGTGCATCTCGGGTGTGCAACTGAGGAGGCTGAGCGAGCCTAACTGGCCTGAGGGAATCGGGCAGTGGGAAGGAGAGGGGAGGCCAGTGTTCCTGCCCTCAAGGGCCCATAGCAGGGGTCCTCAAACCTTTTAAATGGGGGGCCAGTTCACTGTCCCTCAGACCGTTGGAGGGCCGGACTATAGTTTAAAAAAAAAACTATGAACAAATTGCTATGCACACTGCACATATCTTATTTTGAAGTAAAAAACAAACAAAACGGGAACAAATACAATATTTGTATTTGCATGTGGCCCGCGGGCCGTAGTTTGAGGACCCCTGGCCCATAGGGTGTGTGGGAGCTTGGAGGGAGCCAGGAAGATCCAGGTCCTCAGAGGACCCATCAGCACCACAGTGCTGTCCTCAGAGGGCCCCCAGGGTCAGAGGAGCTCTGTGAGGTGGATGCCCAGGCTCTGGACTGCACCTGAGATTAGAGCCGTGATGGCGAACCTATGACACGCGTGTCAGAGGTGACATGAGAACTCATTTTTTTGGTTGATTTTTCTTTGTTAAATGGCATTTAAATATATAAAATAAATATCAAAAATAGAAGTCTTTGTTTTACTATGGTTGCAAATATCAAAAAATTTCTATATGTGACACGGCACCAGAGTTAAGTTAGGGTTTTTCAAAATGCTGACATGCCGAGCTCAAAAGGTTTGCCATCACTGGGTTAGAGGCTGCCCTCACGGAGCCTCTACCAGGTTTGCCATCGCCCGCCCTCCCCACACTGGCTCAGAGAGAGGTCACTGTCACGCGGCCAGGAGTGGCAGCAAAGTCAGATTCCAACCCAACCCGAACCCCTCTCTCCTTCCTGCCTCTGCTTAGCCCAGGAACTAGAAGCTCAGAGGTCTGAATAGTCCTGTTCTGTTGGTTTTTGTTTGTTTGCTTTGGGTACTGGTTACATGAGTTCTTCGTTAAAGTTCTTCAAACTATGTATATGTAATGATTCCTACGATTTTTATACGTATGTTATGCTCCAAGTCGGCCGGCAGCAGAGCTTTCCTTTAGTGGCCCTGAGGCCGAACGCCACAGCCAAGCCAGAAGCACAGAAAGAGCCGCCCTGGTCCCTCGGCTCCGTGCAGCCCGAGCCACCTCCACCTTTCCCTGAGAGAAAGAGACCCGCTCTTGGTCCCGGCGCGGCTGCTGGGAGCTCTGACCGGCATGGGCAGCAGGCGGCCGGGAACCTTGCCTGTCAGAGCACCGGCCCCGTCCCCAGGCCTGGCACAGTGCTAGGCACAGAGTGACCACCCAGTAAATACTGGTAAACCAACAAGTTAACTGACGTCTTAAACAGTGAACGCCAGTTATGCTCCCAGGGTGATGGTGTGGACAGCCTTGGGGAGATGCTGGGAGACCCACGGTAATGGGGAGAAAACACTCCCCCCACGGTGACAGGTACAGTGGCCCCCAAGAGGCAGTGAGGAACACAGGAGCCTGAGTTCTCCTGCCTCTGCTGCTACCTCATTGTGTGCCCCCGAATGTCCCTCCTCCCTGTGCTCCCCTGTTGTCAGAGGGTAACTGCCTACCTACAGGCTGGCGGTGGGGTGCTGTGTCCAGCGTGAGCAAGCGCCTGACTTGCGGTAGGGCTAGGGGAAGGTTGCCTTCCCATCCCCTCTGCCTCAGTTTCCTCATTTGGCGGGGATAGCTGTGTGTGAACTCGGAGGACCCCCAGCAGTCACCCCCACCGTTTCTCATCATCCCAGGAGAGCTCCCCGGAGCAGCTTCCTTGGAGTTACCGGGAGAAGACCCGCTTTGGCCGCCTGGGCCAGGACCTGATTGAAGAGCTGGTTGGCTCCTGCCGGAGAAAGCCGTTTGCGTTGGTCTGTGGCTCGGCCGAGTTTACCGAGGACATGGCCAAGGGCCTGCTGCGTGCGGGCTTGGCCGAGGACTCCTACTTCCTCTTCTAGGCCTGGCCTCCCTTAAGCCCAGGCCAGGGGCCTGCCAGTGAGACTCCGGGAGGAGCACAGACTGGGACCAGAAAACGCGGCAGAAGACCACAGCTGACTCGCCCCGTGATGGCGGCGGCTGTCTGTACCTCCCCGCACCTGTTTCTCATCTGCTACCTCCCTCGGCAGGCATTCTGCAGTGGGGGGGGCGGGGGGGGGCGTGGAGGTGGCAGGAACCTGGGGAGGAGTAACCAGCTGGGAGTCAGGAAGGACTTCCTGGAGTCCTGGTCCAGGCTGAGCCCCAGGAGGAGGAGGGTTGGTAGGAAAAGGGGCCAGAAGAGCTCCCCCGGTTCCTCAGGTTAGGGGCTTGTGCCGTTAGACCATGTGCTTCCCCTGGGTGGCCTCAGGGCTGGCTCAGTGACTGTCCGTTAAGCACAGGGAATGACCACGGGCGGCTGAGAGCTCTTTGGAGGAGGAACTTACCTTCTGTACCTCCAGTGCCAGGAGCCGGACACCAGGAAGGCCTTGGGTTCTGTGACCTGACCCCATCCCCGAGCGAGGGCGGGCTTTGGGTTACCTTTGCTTTGTATTGGCCCTGGGCCTTTCCTGCTGCGAAGGGCTTCGCTCAGCCTCCCTTCCCTAGAGCCCAGCCCAGAGTCCTTTTTCCAGCAAAAGAGCCACAGCCACAAATGCCCCTCCTCCTGCAGGCAGCCAGCTCAGCCCTCCCTTCAGCTCTGGTGCCCTGGCGACGGTTGCTATGGAGATCTAAAGATAGAGCAGGAGTCAGGAGACCTGGGTCCTTCTCCCTGCTCTGCCCACTGAGTGGATGCTGATTCTGATCCACCCGCCCCTCCCGTCCACCCCCGCCCCCTCCATCCTGCGTGGGGCGTGCCCTCCCCGGGGAAGCGGGCGCCCCTGGGCAGCGCACTGCAGTTAATGAATTCTGCCTTCCGCAGCCGGGCTCCAGTGCGCTGCACCAGCTCAGGCTGGCTACAGGCCGCCCCAGAACCAGAACGTTATACCAGTCACGGCACCTCAGGATGAGAGAACCATGGAATCATCTAGTTAGAACTTCACAGTCAGAATCCCAGCCCTCCTCATGTCAGAGACTAAGTTCAGGTCTCCAGAGAGCATCTAGTCCGCCAGGCTCATTGTGTCGATGGGGAAACTGAGGACCAATGAGGCTGAGTGACCAGAGCAAGGAAAACCGTTCGCGGCGGGGCCAGCACCAGGAGCCAGGTCTCCAAGTGGCAGCCCGTGCTCAGTAGTTTTCAGACTGGGCTCCGCGGGACACAGGGGTTCCTGGTGTGGCAGCAGTGACGGGATGGCCAGGCGGGGTCTCCAGGCCCCCCTTCAGCCAGAGCAGCCTCATTTTTATTCAATTTATGTTTTGAGGCGGGGATTAATTTTCACTTCTGAAAAAACGGCTTCCTTGCACCACCCCAAAAGTTGCAACAAATCTGTGTGCTGCGCCATGTTCCGTAAATAATCATGACAGGCAGTTGGGGATGTTGCCAAGGGTTTCAAAGGCACAATTCCATGGTCAAATGTGTGTGGGGGATACCGACTGTGACCTTCACTGAGAATCCCATGCCCACGAGGACAGTAAAGGCTCCGAGAGTCCAATGGTGAAGAAGCGTTTTCCCTGTGTTGAACCCAGAGTTCCCCACGGTGTTTCCCTGTGGACCGTTGCTACCCACTAGACCTAGAGTCTGTGCCTGGCGCTCCTTGGGACATGCGCTGGGAGGTGCCAGGCTGCCGCAGCACCGCCTTTGAGCTCAGTGCGGTGTGCGGGGAGGCCCAGCAGGAACTGTGACCTCCTTTGGCCTCGCCTGTGACTTGGACAAGACATGTTTCCTCTCTCGGGGCCTCAGAAATCTGGGCGTCTTCCCCATGCTTTCCTCTCCCTAAGCACCTCTCATGCTCTCCTCACAGGGACTCCTGGGGTCCGATTATGGGCCAGGCTCTGTTGTGGGCACCGAGGGAGCAACAGGGAAAGGCAGGTGAGTTCTGGGAGCTCCTCCCGGAGCTTACAGCCCAAAAGGGGAGCAGGCGAACCTGCATCCCAGGGCCGCGTGTGTTCTGGGCGGGGACGCACGGAGTGCTGCTAGAGTGGACGGCCAGGGAGGGCCAGGGGCCCTCTGCGCTGGGTGAGGAGCTCCCAAGAGCATTACCCTCATTCATAAGGCTGATGGGGGTCCCCACTTGAGGGGTGGGGAGTCTGGGGCAGTTCTTGTGTGTCTTTGTCCCCTTTAGATACTTGACGCGTAGATATCACAGGCCACCCATGATACCCAGAAGCCCCTCTCGTCCTATAATGTCACCCCCCGCTCCCCTTCACCCCACGTGGGTCTGTGCAGCCTGGATACGGGTGGGGTCTCTCATCAGGGGACAGTGGTAGGGCCCCAGCCATGCCCTTGGTGCCAAGACGCCAACAGCTGATGTTGCCCGGAAACACGAGCTCATGCTGGGTGCTGGGCCTCGCAGGGTGCTAGTGAGCCCCGGACGAGGACTGGTTGGGAGATGTGGGGATGCACCTCTTTGAATCGGGCAAGGTTCCCGTCCGCTGGCCACTGCTGCCGTCTCTCTCCTGACGATGCCCCCGCCGCATGTCGTGGGAGGTGTGCTTTCTGGGTGACGGCGGCAAAACGGCAACGGCCTCAGTCCAGTCTTCACCATGCTGTGCTGCACCGCTCAAGCGACCCCTCGTTGGCCTCCCGGCCTCCAGCCTCTCTCCACCCCACCCCCCACCCCCGCCCTACCTCTCCAATCTTTTTGACTGTGGTGAGAACACTTAACATGAGATCAGCCCTCGTCACACACTTTTACGTGCACAGTGCATTATTGTTGACTAGGCACAGACCCCCAGCGCTCATCCTGCGCCCTTTTCCTAACACACATCTGAGCCCATCACGCCCTTGCTTAAGATCCTCCAGCGGCTGCCTGCCACCCTCAGGATACGGCCTCTCAGCTGTTCACCTCTCCAGACTTCCTTCATACTGACCCCTGGCCCCCAGCTCGTGTGCTCCAACTTGCTCTCTTGCATCAGCCATTCCCTTCCCATCGGCTGCTTCCCCTGCCTGGGCCATCCTGCCGTCCTCCTGTCGCCACGCGCCTTGGCCTTGTCTTCTAAGGGCTCAGCTCGGGGTCACTTCCTCTCGGAAGCCTTTCCTGCCTCTGCCGCTCCAGGCGAGGCTAGTGAGCGGGCTCGTGTGTTCTGTGTTGCACTTCTCAGACTCTCGTTTGTGTGCGAGCACCCCAAGGGTCCCCTACAGAGGCCTGTTAGGTGTGTTCCCAGTGTGGGGGGGTGCTCCGTGCATCCTGAATGTCTCCTGCCTGAATAATAAACAGCTAATGCTCATGGAGTACTTTACAGGTTGCAAAAGGTTCTTACAGCTGCACTGAAGCATGTAATTGTTGCCAAAATGCATTTTAGCGCCCATTTTACCGATGAGAAAACTGAGCTTATGCGACAGCAAGCCATGCTGCAAGGCCAGGTAGGGGTGCACGCATTCCAGCATGCTGTAATTGTTACACTGATCATACATGACACATGCGTGCACCAGGAGATGTGTGTAAAGATGGTCATTGCCACACGTTTGAAATAGCAAAGAGTAAAAAGTGCCTGTCTGTGCGTGAGTAAGAGAAGGCAGAAATGAGCCGAACTGTTCTATGGAGACCACCAGAACGTCGCACGGCAGGCACCACGAAGGACCAGGCCTGCACGTGCCAACACAGACTAAATCCTGAGACGGAATAGCTGAGTGAAAAGGGAAAGACACAGTGAGATAACCATAGTCAGAAAGTTTAAACACAGAATGGCGCCTAGTACTCAGGGAGGAGACCCACCCATCAAGGAGAGGTGACCTCTGGGGACAGGGAAGGGGCTGGGGGTGGAGGGCTCTTACCTGGTCACTGTGCTATAAGAATAGTTGAAGTGAATATGGCTGGACAGGAACCTCTGGTGAAGCTGGGTGACGGGTTCAGTGATTCTGCTTTATTATGCTCTACCGTTTTTTCTGTTTGAAATAGTTCCATAATCAAAGATTAAAAAAAATAAGATGAACAATACCTGCTCAAAGTGCTTCCGAAACTAGAGGCTTAACAACATTCATTCCACCCAGCCAGCGTTGCTCAGCGGTTGAGCATCGACCTGTGAACCAGGAGGTCAAGATTTGATTCCCGGTGAGAGCACATACCTGGATTACAGACTCGATACTCAGTGTGGGGCACACAGGAGGCAGCCGATCAATGATTCTCTCTCATCATTGATGTTTCTCTCCCTCTCCCTCTCTGAAATCAATAAGAATATATTTAAAAACAACAAAACATTCATTCCCTCTCCCCCACCTCAGGATTTGCTATGTCCCTATATACCTCCAAACTTTCAGTCTCTCAGTTGTGAGCACCTACTGTGTGCTGCCTGGTCTAGACACAGCAGCAATGGTGTAAACAATGCCCAGCACTCAGCTTCCGTGCTGTTCCTTCTTTCTGCTTGTCCCCCTTCTGTCCCTCGGAAACTCAGAGTGACTTTCCAGACACCACAGGTGGGGTTCTTTTTTCCTTCTTTTTATTTGTTTGTTGGTTGGTCTATTTTTAATCCCCACCGAGAATATTTTTCCATTGATTTTTAGAGAGAGTGGAAGAGAGAGGGAAAGACAAAAATATTGATGTGAGAGAAACACATTGGTTGCCTCCTGCACTCGCCCTGTGGGCCGGGAGGAGCCTGCAACGAAGGGACATGCCCTTGACCAGAATAGAATCCGGGACCCTTTGTTCCGCAGGCCGGTGCTCTATCCACTGAGCAAAACGGCTAGGGCATTTTCCCTTCTTTTTAATAAATGTTCCTTTTTATGTGAGGCTGAACTAGGTTCAGATCTCTTACTGATCCTAAGCAAGTGGCTTGGCCTCTCTGAGCCTCGGTTTACTCCTCCACACAGTGGGGTGGTAGCACACTCCCAGGGTTGTGTGAGGGTGAAGGAAACCCGTGGGAGCCCGAGCACAGCACCTGGCACACAGTGGGGGTGAGAACTTGGGCCCTGCTGGCCTCTCCCTGCTGGCCCTTCTCAGCAGTGCCTGGCTCAGGGCGGCCTCTGACTTTTCCCTCTCAGGAACTCCCCTCTTTGTTATTTTCCCCACGCTTTGGAAGATTTTGATCCCAAATTGCATGTATTAAGTCATTATTAATTTACCTCCCATTTTTTATTAATCAAAGACATAGATAGCTGCCCCTCCGAGCGTCTGATCTGCACAGCCAGCTGGGAGCCGTGCGTGGCTGACATGATTCCAGCCAGAGGCAAAGGCATCAGCAGTGTGTGGTCCGGGTGCCCGAGGAGGCCAGTGTGGATGCTCGTCTTCGTTTTCTTTTCATTGACCATGACGTGCAGCTGGCACTGCTCTGACAGGTCACCGACGGATGGGCTAGGCGTTGAGTTTTGGGGGCCAGGCTCTAGCATGGGGCCCCACGCGGGTCCCAGACCCCTCATCCCACAGAGTTCTCTCTGAATAGATGGCATGCATCAGCACCATGCAGAAGAGTGAGGGGCTCACACAGTGGGAGGTGGCAAAGCTGTCTGCGTGCGGGTCCCACAGGCTCCGGCTGGTCACCATCACATTGCCCAGCCCTTTGCTCCCAATACAGGAAGAGCACACGAGTTTGTAGTGGGGGCGGGTGAGGGGGGGCAGGCGGTGGCAGGGTGACAGCCTTGACCAGGTCCTGGATCTTGGCACCCAGCACTGAGCCAGGCTGGCGCGCACACTGGCCAGAGGGCAGGCCATACTGGCCAGCACGGAGGGCAGGCGAGCCTGCATCAGCTCCTCAGCCCGGAGGCAGGGCTGACACAGGGAACCTGCAAGGTGGTGGTGTTTGCAACAAGGAACATAGGACTTGGGCTGGAAGCCTAATGTGTTGACCGTAGAGCCCTGAGTTGGAGCACACGATCTGGGACGTTGGGATGGAAAGTGGATGCAGAACCTGGAACACAGGACAGTAACTTCACAACTGCAGTGCTGTGCGGAGATGAACCCGCCTCTGGTGGCTGGGCCCTCCCGCTCCTGCTCCTCCGCCAGGCCACCGGCCCACTCTAGCTCCTGGCTGCTGCTGACTGCTCTCCACCAAGTCCGGTTCTGCAGAAGTGAAAGTGAGCCGACTGAGTGCCAGGCTGTCGCCATCTGTGCCAGGCTGGGGTTGCCCCACAGCTGACTCTGAGCACGGGAGTTTGTGTGGGAGGTGATTCAGGGAAGCAGTAAGCGTGGGGGGCGGGGAGCCCACGAAGGGTGTGCTGATGGGCAGGTGACCCAGGGCAGCCGAGCTCACTGCTGGGGTCCTGTGTGTGCCCCTCAGACTCTCCCGCCAAGGGGCATTTACCCGCCAAGGGGCATTTACCCGGCAACGCCCATCATCCTTATGGCCGAGGCTCGCGCCAGCGCACCAGCTCCCGCGGCGGCGGTGGCCTCCCAGCGGCTCAGTGCCTGGCAGCCAGCGAAGCCCTCGGACAGGGTCGCAGGAAGCCGGGTGCACTAGGAACTTCCTGCAGGTTCTGCCGGGCCAGGGGAGCAGGGTGTCAGGCGGCACATGAACAGTGTCCGCTAGGCCATCGCACTCAATTCTCACAATCCGCAGCGAGCAGCAGCTTCCCCATTTTGTAGGCAGAGAAGCGAAGGCTCGCGAGGTGGTGGACGGTGTTCTTGCGTGAGGCAGGGCCCCATGGCACGTCCACCCCCCCCCCCCCCAGAGCAGCGTCTGGCCAGTGAGTGTGGAAGCAGCATGAATGGATGACCTGGTGGAAGACACAGGCCGTGGGTTAGCGACTGCTTTGAGGACCACAGGAGAGTGTGGAAGTGAAGGGCCTGGCGCTGTGCTTGGCCCACCGTGGGGTCTCCATGGGTGTTAATTTTCTTCCTGCGACCCCTCTAAGTGCAGCAGGGGTCTTACCAAGAAGTGGACCTTCGTGCCCAGCTCGATGGCCACCTTCGGGGAGCTGCCCCTGAGCCCCCAGATACAGGGCCCCGGGACTCTCCGCATGTCTCCGCCCCTCCACCAACCAGCCCGAAGCCTCCAAGGCTCCCCGTGTCAACTCAACAGAGCACAGCCACGCTCGCCCTGCTGCCATGCTGTTCCAGAGCACAGCCACGCTCGCCCTGCTACCGTGCTGTTCCAGAGCACAGCCACGCTCGCCCTGCTACCGTGCTGTTCCAGAGCACAGCCACGCTCGCCCTGCTACCGTGCTGTTCCAGAGCACAGCCACGCTCGCCCTGCTACCGTGCTGTTCCAGAGCAGAAGCCACGCTCTCAGTCTGTCTCTGTCTCATGTTTTCAGCCCCTCCTTGAAGAGCTGCCTGCAACTTTCTCACCCCCTTCACTCCTCTACCCACGGCCATCTGTCCCCGCCCCACGTGCTCGCAATACGGTTCCTGGCGCCCAGAGATCACTTTTGGCAGCAGTTGAAGCTGTTGTCGATCCCTCCTTTCTGAGCCTGTTCCCTCAACATCGCAATAGTTCCTACCTCCCCAGCTTATTCTGAGGACCGGCTAACGGTCCTCTTCACTCGGGTGCTCAGCCACATTTCAGAACTCCTCTGTGCAGGCTTCCTGCTGGCTCTCGCGGACCCTGACTGCGGAGGTGCCCACAGTCTCCCGGGCGCACAGGTGCTGTTATCACACGTGGGGGAGAGCCCGGCACTGCCTGCTCCTAGTGGACACTCGGTGGATGTGGGGCTCTGTGTCCCTCCTGCCATCTCTGGGTCCCTGAGAATAGGTAGTAAGAAGGGGGTCGGTTTTGCTCTCTGAAATCCCCTCCAGCTGTGATGGTCCCAGGCCCTGGCCCACCGTCCTCGGGCTTCTGGGCCCTCCTCCACAGTGAGCCCCTCTCATTTTGAGCTCCCGCGTGAGCCTGCGTGCAGCCAGGACGCCCCAGGGGCTGAGCGTGGCAGTTTCCGTGTCTGGACTTTTTGAAGCTTGGCTGGCCCCCTTCTTGATGGGGGAACTGATGTGCCGCTTTCCTGACAGAATTGCCAGTGGCCTGAGGGGCAAGTCGGAGGCAGGAGGGACCAGGGCTCTCAATGAGTAAGGCTCCAGGGGTCTTGGCCCCAGGTCCGCCATTCCAGGCATCTACCACCCTCTCCCCGAGTCTGCACTGAGCTGAAGGGCCTCCACGCGGGAAGAGCCAGCGTCACGGTGAGAACAGGGGTTTCGAGTGGTCAGATGTAAACAAGTTTCAGCGCTGCCGCTAAGCAGCTGTGGGGCTTGGGCGAATCATTCCTCTCTCTGAACTTCAGTTTCCCCACTTGTAAACGAGGAATCCTTTTTTATTTAATTTTAATTTTTTTTATTGATTTCAGAGAGGAAGGGAGAGGGAGAGAGAGAGTTTCAACCAGGGTAGCACTGCCCCCAGGGGCTATTTGGAAATGTTGGGGGACACTAACACCCCTCACAGAGCTGTGAGGGTTAAGTGGGATAATGTGCACAAGTAGCGAGCGTTGGCCTGGCACGTAGTAGGTGCTCAATAAATACCTGTTGATAAATGAGCTTGTAAAAGCAATTCTCTCTGAGCCCCGGTTACCAAACAGTGAACTAGAGCTGGTCACTCTCACCTTGCGAAGTTGTATAAAGGGGAGGAGGGTGCTCCCTCCCTCTGGCCTCTGCCCCCAGGACCACACTCAGGGGAAGCTCCCCCAGTTCGCAGGGCTCTAGTTAGTGGAGAGATGTGGCGCCTTGGGGCCCAACCAGAACCCCCAGGATGGCAGCCTCCCTGCCCCTGTCCTCTGCCTCACCTCTTTCCACCACACAGACCTTTGTGGAAGAGGGAGGCGTCAGGGCCCCTGCAGCCGGGAAGGAAGACCATGTGGGGAGTTTGCACGAGGGTGAGGGAAGAGAGGTGGTTGTCCGGGGGTGGAACGAACATTTCAGAGGTGAGCGATTCCAGAGACAGCAGTGGATGTCTCAGTGGATGCTGTCACGGCCCTGCCCGCATCCTGTGACATTCCCATTCCCAGGCAGGCAGGCAGGCAGCTGTGCCTGCCACTGGACCACCACCCCATTCCCAGGCAGGTGGGCAATGCCAGGGTGATGCCCGCAGAGCCTCACCCAGGGACAGTGGCAGCTGGGGGACAAACACTCCACTTTGTCGCCCTCAGTGGAACTTGGGGGCGTAGTCTACACTGTCTCTGGAGGAGCCCGTGGGGGCCAAGCCTCACTTGCCCGCCATGAATGGCAAGCTGCGCATTAACACCCTGAACTGGCCTCTCACCCTGAACCTTTCCTCCTGCCAATCAAGCCCACAGGTAAGCAGATCCCTCAGGCCTGGCTCTTCCCGATGCTCTTTGCTGAGCACCTTCCAGGTGGCCGCCCACGCTGGGCTCCCTGGGGGCCTCCTGGCAAAGGACAGGCCAGGGGCAGCATGTGGTCTGGCAGATGGACATCTGAGTTCCTCTGAAGAATAAAAATCATACTCGCTCCTGAGCACGGAGCCAGGCACTGGAGAAGTCTTCCCACACACGATCTCATCGAAGGCTCCCAGCAGCCTGCAGGCCACTGCTTCCGCCTGCTGCCCAGTCGGAGGCCGGGCCGGGGCAGGTCAGGTGACTTCCCGGCTCCCTCCGCCCGGCAGAGGGCGGGAGAGCCAGCACTCGGACCTTGTCTGTCTGACCGGAGCCCAGGCTCCTCACTGGGAGGCGGGAATGTGCCCTTTCCCCCGAGGCCCCGTGCCTGGTGCAGGCTCTGAGCAGAGGAGCTTAGGAGATGCGTGTTGGGCTGAACGGAACCAAATAGGGCTCCTGGAGGAATTAGACACCGAGCCGTGGAGGGCATTTCTGCAGCCGAGCTCCGACCACAGGGCCTGGCACGTACGATGTTCAGGCCAGGCCTGTGGATCAATAAAGGAGTGAACACTTACTATTCTTGGCCAGAATTTACACTGTGGCCCCGATGGCGTTAGGGGCCGCACAATGTGATTATCCCGTGTGTTCTCCCTGCCGCGTTCTTCCACGAAGACTTTTCCCTCGTCAGCTGCCCGCTACCGCCTCCTTCGCTCTCCCTCTGAGCTAATCTAAGCGTGTCTGAAGGGCGCTTGTCCCGTTGTCCCACTAATTAGAGATGCCCTCAGGTCCCCCGTGAACGGGAGATAGGAAAAACCTGTAGCGAGCACCCACTCTGTGCATCCGCTTACGTTGTCACTTTCATTTCCACAGCAACCCTATTGGCAGGGCTGAAAGGTCCCACTGGACAGATGGGTAAGACTGAGGCCTACAGGAATTAGATGATTTGTTCCAGGTCACCCAGCAAGTTAGAGGCTGTTCTGGGATGGATAGAAGTCTGTCTAGCCCCAGACTCATGCCCTTTCTCCACCCCCAAATTCCCTTCCAGCCCCAGCTGGCTTCCCTTCCCCATGCAGGTGGCCAGTGCAGATCTCAGAACGTGTAAACCGGGAGACACCAGATCCGTCACCTCTGGGTGGAGTGAAGGAAGCACCTGGGGATCAGGTTACTAATTCGAGGCGCCGATGAATTATTCACACCACCATTAACTTGAAGGCCCTTTCAGTCTCACCTCACTTTCCCCTGCTCCAGACCCTCTGCTCCTGGCCTGCCCGGACTGCAGACTTGTGAGGGTCCCAGGTGGGGAGATGCTGGCAGAGCTGGGGTCCTGTCTGCTGCTGGCAGTGGCTCTGCTGGGCCCAGGCCCCAGGGCCCGAGCCATGAAAGGTAGGAGCTCCTGGCGACAGGCGGGAATGGGGAGGAGGGGAGAGGAGTGGGCAGGCAGCAGCGGGGGTCCCGGGAGGTTTCTCGGAGGGGGACCAGAAAGCAGGAGGACCCTTTGGGAAGGTGGCTGAGTTGGGGATGTATCAGCTTCTGAGATGGGGGAAGAGAGAATTGACTGGGTGCCTGCTATGTGCTGGATGCTTTACGTTTATGATTGCATTTAAACTTCACAACAGACTTCAAGGTGGGTATTGGTCCCCCTTTTTACAGATGAAAAACCTGAAGGTGAGAGGTTAAGTAAGCTGTCCACGGCTGCATGGCTGCCAGGGCAAAGGGAATGGCTCAGAGAACGAGTGCAGGTTTGTTGCTGGAAGGAGTCTTCATTCGCCCCTGAGAGCCTGTCCCTCCCCTGCCGACCAAGTGAAATCAAAGTTCCGTACGGCGGGCGTTCGGCTCCCTGCAGCCTGGCTCTGGCTCCATGTAATTTCCAGCCTCAGTGCCTGCGCCCCCGGGGTCACACCCCCTTCCAGAGATGCTTCGCCCTCATGGCTCTCACCCTCGGCTCCTCTGCCTGGAGGGCCCCTTAGAGCATCTGGCTCATCCATCAGACGAAGGTCCAACACCACCTCCTCCAGGACCCCTTCCAGGTCCCTGCATCATCCTCAGATGCTCCCTCCTTTAGCTCCAGGCCCTCTGCCAGCATGCCGGTCCCAGGCCACTTTGCACGGCTGTAGCCCTTCCAGTGCTGTGTGGGTGCCTGGGGGGTGAAGGTGATACCGTTTCACCATCGAGGGGTATGCATGCAGCTGGGGCTCAGCAAATCACCATTGGAGCCTCATTTTCCTGCAGGCTTTCGAGGGTGGGGTGGGGTGGGGTGGGGTGAGGGGACTCAGGAAGGAAGCATATCTTTCCAGTCACCCAGTTGGTGGCACAGATGGGCTGGGCACCAGGTGTCTCACTTCATGCCTGGGTAGTGGGAGGAGCTAGTGGTCCCCATTTTCCAGTACCCAGGCTTTGGTGGCCTTGGGTGACCTTGTGGGTCAGGGTGCCTGGCTGAGTCCTGGAAGACAAAGCCTTCACTCATGGTGGTGCCAGGCCTCCTGGGCCATAGAAGTCCTGCTTCGACTCTGTCACGGCTTTTCCTGTCCTGTGGGCTGGCTGGGGAAGGACAAGGACAGCTACTGGACAGACTCCCTCTGTCCTCCCCCCACCCACCCCCGCCATAAAGGCAGGAAGCAGACACCGTTCCCGCCCTGGCCTGACCCCGCGGCAGACAGAGAGCTGGTGATGTGAGCTGGTGTACATCTTGCAGGCCTGCATGGCTTTATGCCATCACAGCTCGCAGCTACCCAGCAAGGGAGATGTCATTCTCCCCATTTCACAGACGCACAACTGAGGCTCAGAAGTGATGGTGGGTCTGAGCCTTTGCTCATGCCATTCCCTCTCTCCAAGTCTTCCCGACAAACATACCTTCTCATTTTCCCTAGTCAAACTCAAATACCACCTCCTCTGTGAATCTTGTCCCTCCTCTGATAGTGCTGGCCCCAGCAAGGCTGGCCTCGCTGCCCCTGGACCCCAGGGCCCTGTGTGGCCAGACACGATCACCCTGCAGGACTTTGTCTCATTCGCCTGGCTTTCCCCCTCCCATCCCCCACCTCCCCACCGTGAGCTCCCAGGGAGGGGCCCATTCTGAATCAGGACAGTCCTGGGACAGGGCACATGCTCCGTGCGTGTGTCTTCCCTTACAGGAACTTTGCTTAAGGGTATTCCTTTTTATTAAAAGAAAAAAAAAAAGGTCTTATTGATTTGAGAGAGAGAGGAAGGGAGAGGGAAAGAGAAATTGTTGACGCTCTTACACTGATCGGCTGCCTCTTGCACACCCCCTACCAGGGATCGAGCCCACAACCCGGGCATGTGCCCTGACTGGGAATCGAACTGGTGACCTCTTGGTGCATGGGACCAATGCTCAACCAACTGAGCCACACTGGCTGGGCTTAACGGTATTATTCACGAAGCTTTTGATTGCGAGTGACAAACCCAACCTGAATGAGTGGAAGCAAAAAGAGGAATGTATTGGCTCTGTAATGAAGGAGGCAGGAGTGTAACTTAGCTGGACTCAGGGATGCCTTCAGCCAGGACATCTTGGCTTCAAGGTCATTTCCACTTTTCACATGGTTCTTGCCATGTGCTGACAAGCTTTCTCATGGGCCCTGAGCGTGGTCCTGCCCAGGGCTCTCACTCCCAGCCCAGGGGCCAGGGAGGACAGGGTTCTCCTCCAGCTGTTTTGCAGCAGGACTCTGGCCTGACCTAGACCACAGGCACCTTGCAGCCAGTCACTGGGTGGTGGTGGGAGCCCCAGGATTGCCCAGCTGGCTCATGTGTCAACCCCTATGGCAGGGGTGTTACCACATGGAGGCAGGGGAGCCAGTGTCTAAAAGAGGAGGAGTGTTGCTGCAAGAGATGGAGAAATGGACTTAGGGCAGACCAAAACAATAGATGACAACTACAGCGAGTAATTTCCCTTTCTGAGCCTCAGTTTTTCCATCTGTAAAATGGAGTCAATAACACCTGCTTTGGCTATGTTATGGGGCTATTGTGAGGATGCTATAAGATCATTCACTCATTCTTTCAGCAAATATGTATTGAGCGCCTGCTTTATGCCAGGTACTATTCCAGGTGCTTGGGATACAGCAGAGGACAAAACACAAAAAATTCCTGCTCTCAGAGAGTTTACCTTTTTGTGGAGAGAGACTAGCCATGAACCAAACAAGTCAAATATGCAGTGTGCATTGGATGGTGGTGAGTGCTATGGAGAAAAATGTAGCAGAAAAGGCAGAGAAAGAGTATAGGGATGGGAGGGTTACATTGTTGGGGAAAGCATCACTGAGAAGGTGTTGGTTATTTTTTCACCTTTAATTAAAAAACTTTCAAACATACACAAAGTAGAGAAAATAACATAATGCATCTCCATGTCTCCAACAACCATCTTCAACAATTACCAACATTCTGCCTGTCTTGTTTCTTCTATCCTACCCACCTCCATTTTTTTTGTTGGGGGGGGGGTGGATCTGGGCAAATTTAAGGCCAATCTCAGATATATTATTTCACCATAAGTATCTCAGAATATATCTTAACAGAGAAAGATATACATGCTGATCTTTCCCCCGGGATTGACTTTTTAAAAAAAATTATTATTTTTTAAATATATTTTTATTGATTTCAGAGAGGAAGGGAAAGAGAAAGAGATAAAAACATCAATGATGAGAGAGAATCATATTTTGGCTGCCTCCTGCACGCCCCCTACTGGGGATCAAGCCTGCAACCTGGGCATGTGCCCTTGGCCGGAATCGAACCTGGGACCCTTCAGTCTGCAGGTTGACGCTCTATCCACTGAGCAAAACCGGCTAGGGCTGACTTTTTTTTTTTTTTTTTAGATTCCACATGTAAGTGATATGCAGTATTTGTCTTTCTCTGTCTTATTTAATTTAGTAGACTGTCTTCAAGGTCCATCCATGTTGCAAATGAGAGAATGGCCTTCTTTTTATTTTTTTAAAATATTGATTTCAGAGAGGAAGAGAGGAGAGAAAGATAGAAACATTAATGATGAGAGAGAATCATTGATCGGCTGTCTCCTGCATGCCCCACACTGGACATGTGCCCTGACCCGGTATCAAACCATGACCTCCTGGTTCACAGGTCAACGCTCAACCACTGAGCCACACGGGCCAGGCTAAAATGGCCTTATTTTAATTCTATTCTGTGTATACATATTTATATATTACATCTTCTTTATCCATTCATCTATTGATGGGCACTTACGGTGTTTCCATATCTTGGTTATTATAAATGCTGCTGTGAATATAGGAGTGCAGATCACTCTTCAATACCCTGTTTTTATTTCCTTTGGACATATACCCAGAAGTGGGATTGCTGGATCATACGGTCGTTCGAATGTTAACTTTTTGAGGAACCTCCATATGTTCCCGTGATGGCTGCGCCACTTTACATTCCCAGCCACAGTGCACAGGGTTCCCTTCTCGCCACACCCTCGCCGTCCCTTGTTAGCTCTTGTCCTTTTGATTATGTCCGTTTTTTATGGGTGTGAGGTGATATGTCGTTGTGGTTTTGATTTGCACCTCCCTGAAGGTTTGTGGTGTGGAGCACCTTTCCATGTACCTGTTGGCCCTTTGTATGTCTTCTTTGGAAAATGTCTGTTCAGTTTCTCTGCCTATTTTTAAAATCTGACGATGTGTTTCGTTTCGTTTGTTTTTGCTATTGGGTTGTATGCATTCTTTATATATTTTGGATATTCAACCCTTATTACATGTATGATTTGCAAATATTTTCACTGATTCCATAGGTTGCCTTTTCATCTTATTGCCTTTAAAAGTGACTTTTTTGGGCATTTTTTTTAATGATAAAATTTTTCAAATATATAGCAAAGTTGAAAGAATTTTACAGGGAATACCTATTTACCCAACCTCATTTACCTTTTTACTCAGGGATTAGAACAGACATCGAAGATGAGTATTTCATTAAGGTTTACAAAATTATATTTTCCTAACATGGTTATTCTTTCTGCAGTCAACTATAAATAACAGTGTCCCTTCATCGGCTATTTGGTTATCCCAAAATACAGCCCACAACAGGAAGGGCAAAGTAGATGCTTAATTCTTTCTCTAAATATTAATTTTCCAAAAAATGAATTTATGCTCCAGCAACCACTAAAGGAAATCAGTGAGTTTCTTTTTTGTTTCTTTAGAGTTGTATTATGAATTCATGAATGTTTATGTATTTGATGTGTTTCAGTCCACTGCAATCTTTCTTCTCTTGTGATGCTCAAATTGTACCCTGTTCGGCCAGTGGAGCCCTGCAGGTGGGCGCCTTTGACACGTTCCCAGCAGCCTCTGGAAGCTTCTTTGCTTTCTGGTGTGACAAGATGTCCCGAGTGCATTTTGTATATTTCCTGTCCTGGACCCACTGGTTCTCGAAGGAGCCCTGGCTCATTCTAGTTGGACATAATAACCCTAATCTACGGCAGAGGGTGCAAAATATTACTGTAACATTGTTTCTTTTAGGCCTTTCTAGTGAACAGAACTCGAAAATGATTTTTTTAGAAATAAAAAAAATCTAAAAAGAAATTTAAAAATCTTAAATTCATACTTATGTTTTCAATTCAAATTAAGGATCACAGGGTTTTCCTTAATCTTTGTATTTGTATCACTCTTCTGTTACACTGAAACCTTCGTTGCTATTGACATCAGCCTACTTGCTCTATTTCAATATATAAATACAGTGACAGTGTTTACTATTATCATTAATAGTCAGTCTGCTGAGTATACTTTATGATTTCTTTGTGGTTTTGTTCTTGGATCTATTCCACCAGGAATGCACAGTCAAAATAGTCTCTCAAAGTCATGTGGAAGTCATTTTTCTCCACGTGAATATGCCTTCAACTAGATATATAGTTAAGTTTTTCAGTTTGGGATATTTAAGGGTTACTTAAATACTTTTTGTAATTTAAAAATTATATGAACATTATTCATAATTATATAGTCAAAATGATAGAACAACTTGCATGTGTAGGGTTCCAGCAGTCATGCCTGTTTCCTCCTTCCCCTGACAGAGAATAATTCATTTCCTTCCATTGTTTTCTTTTTAAAACTATAAGCAAATATGTACATCACTAGAGGCCCGGCGCATGAAAATTCCCACCCCATAACCCAGCTTTGCAGCTGGGCCCACCACCTGAGACCCTGGTGCTGACTCTGAGCCATTCTCCCTCTTGCCCCAGGTGTCAAATGTGGAGGAGTGCTCTCAGCACCTTCTGGAAACTTCTCCAGCCCCAACTTCCCCGGACTCTACCCCTACAACACGGAGTGCAGCTGGCTGATCGTGGTGGCCGAGGGCTCCTCGGTCCTTCTCACCTTCCACGCCTTTGACCTGGAATACCACGACGCCTGCGGCTTCGACTTCCTGGAGATCTACAATGGGGCTGCGGGGGACCAGGGCAACCTGCTGGGGAGGTTCTGCGGCCAGGTGCCCCCGCCGCCCTTCACCTCCTCCTGGCATATCATGTCTGTCATCTTCCACTCCGACAAGCACGTGGCCAGCCGCGGCTTCTCCGCAGGCTACCAGAAAGGCAAGGGGGCCTCGCAGTGCAGAGGGAGGCCTGGGGTGGAGGTGGGGGAGACTTGCAGGGGCGCAGCATCTTGGGGGGTAGGCTGCTCCAGAACCCGGATGACCCTGCTCTCGTAGCTCAGTCTCGGGATTGCGGGCTCCCATCTTCATGGCGGCCATCGCGGGCCTCCCTCCGTTGTTCCTGGGAGCCTGGAGGCCGCGCTGTGCTCGGGAACGAGGCCTCGCGTGCTCTTTGGTTCTTGTCCCTCTTATCCCTGCCCTGGCATCCGGGCACAGGAGGGCGCCATGCTGTCACTGCGGCGGCCCCTCTGTGGCACCCCTTTACTTCACATGCACATGCCCCACCCACCCCGCGGTCCTCCAGGAGGGGCACAGGGTCTTTGGACCTGGTGGCTCTCAGGCCCAGAGCCTTTCCCAACTCGCCTCTTCGGTCTGGGGTCCCCCCCTCCTTCCGCCCCGCAGTCCCTGAGGGCGCAGAGGCCTGGCTCTCCTGGCCTCCCTCCCGGACTCATCGCCCTGCCCCAGGCTTCTGCACAGACTCACCCCCTGCCTCCGCCCAAGGCCAAAGCCACGCCTTCTCCATGGGACGGGAGCGCTAGGCCACCCGAGGCCCCTGGCACACAGTCCGCCGACAGCAGTGGGGTTGGGGGGCTCAGGTGCGCCTCAGCTCTCTCTGGCTTTAGAGGCAGAGAATTGTAGCTGCTAAAACACAAGAATCACAGACTGATTTAATAGCAGTTTTGGAACCTTAGACCCTTAGATTTTCAGAATGTTTAGCTATCCAAGTCATAATACCATGGGCTGTTTTTTAAAACAGCAGTATCCTTTTATCAAGTGGAATCTTATGTTAATCCCTGACATATGAGAGATAAAGGTGGCATTTTAGGGTGTGCATTTATTTTGTAAGCTCATATTTTTTTTTTTTTTTTTTTTTTTTTTTTTTTTTAACATATTTTATTGATTTTTCACAGAGAGGAAGGGAGAGAAATACAGAGTTAGAAACATCGATGAGAGAGAAACATCGATCAGCTGCCTCCTGCACATCTCCTACTGGGGATGTGCCCGCAACCCAGGTACATGCCCTTGACCGGAATCGAACCTGGGACCTTCCAGTCCCCAGGCCAACGCTCTATCCACTGAGCCAAACCGGTTTTGGCATAAGCTCATATTTTTAACATTTGCTTATTTTAAGCCAATCATCGAAGGCGTCAGTCAGTATTTGTGGCCTCCAATGAGTTAAATTTTTACGTGTAAGACGTAACTGTGGACTCTGCCGTTCACAGCATTAAAACATGATTTGAATGCAGCATAAGGATGAAATTCGCACCAGCTGCCTGTCAAAGGCTGCTCCAGACGGCCACTGGGGCGCCCCGGAGCACAAGCTCAAAGAGTCTACGAGGGTGTTAGCCTTGGAAGGGACCTCACAGATTGTCAAACCTGTCCTCTCATTTCACAAACAATACATCTGAGACCAGAGAGAGACGGTGCCTTCCCAAGGTCACACAGCTCCGAAGTGAGGTCCTTAGCTGCTCAGCACAGTACTCGGTCCACACAGCCCTGGGGCGAGATTCTGGAGTCCCAGGAAATACATCCGAGGGTGCCCCTCCCAGCTGGGGCCCCCCAGCTAGTCCCAGCATTCCTCATCAACCATCTCCTGGTTGTATTGGTCACAGTACACCTTCTCAGGCTGGGCATGCCTCTGAGGCCAGTAGATCAGGCTGGGCAGGTCTTATGATTTCCAATATTCCCATGAGGCTCAGAGAGGCTGAATGAGTTGCCCAGGGTCACACAGCTAATCTGAGGCAGAGTCGGGAGGACACCTGTCTTCAGACTTCAAGCCTATCTCTGCTTCATCAGATCCTCTCTCTAAGCCTCAGTTTCCTCACCTGCTAGGGAGGTTTAATAACATTTCTGAACTCAGGCATCTCAGCCTCTGTACCCTACTGGCCCGGCAGGAGGGGACAGTGAACATCATAAGGTCACGTGCACAGGCTCTGCAGTTAGTCAACCCGTTTTCCACGTTACCAGACCGGTGACCTGCTGCCAGGACCCTGCCCATGTCCCTTGGGCCTTGCCAGAACGACTCCTGCCAACCTCCTCTTCTCTTTGCTTGAGGGCTTTCTGTGAAGCTCTGCTGGTCACCTCTACCCCGGCAGCCCTCAGCCTGGACTCCCGGGAGTCGGTGTGTGAACACCCCACTTCCCTACTCTTAGGGACACCGCTCTGAGGCGTGTGCTTTGCACGGCTCCCCAGAGTTCCCCACAGGGCTCCGCAGCTGGCTTGGCAAGACCCATCAGTGGCCGCCTCCCCTCCCCTTCCCTTTAGTGTCCCTCACTCCCCACACAGGGACCCCGTGTCTCCCACGTAAACTCAAATCCTGTCTCAGAGCCCAGGTGAACCCAAACTTCCTGGGGCTCCACCTTCTCGACTGTAAGGTGGGAAACTAACCCGAACCCCCGCACATCCCCCACAGGGTGATGGTACCGTTTACAAAGGTGGTGCGGGTGCTAAGCCCCGGCCTGTGCCTGCCACTTGGCAAGTGCTCGGTGGATGGCAACCAGGTGCCCAGGCCCGTGGGAGTGGCATGTTGCGGGTGTGGGTTCCCTTGGGAGGGGATCCACGGGGAAGGAGAAAGATTGGTTCAACCGGGCTCGCTTACAGATGTGTGTGGTGGCGTCCTGACGGGCCTGTCGGGGGTCCTCACCAGCCCCGAGTACCCCAGCAACTACCCCAACAACGCGGAGTGCCGCTGGGTGATCCGGGCCACCGGCCCCGCCACCGTCAAGCTGGTGTTCGTGGACTTCCAGGTGGAGGGCAGTGCGGACTGCACCTATGACTACGTGGCTGTGCTGGGGGCGCCGGGCCCCGCCCGCGGGCACCACTACTGTGGCCGCGCCAGGCCCCCCACCCTGGTGTCGCGGGGCCACGAGCTGCAGGTGGTCTTCAAGTCCGACTTTAACATCGGAGGCCGGGGCTTCAAGGCCTACTACTTCTCAGGTAGGAGGGCCTGTGCGTGCTGGGCTGCTGCCTCCCCAGCGTGCGTGTGGGGGGAGCGGGCACACTGCCCTGCCTCTGGGCTTCGAGCTTTCTGCCCTCTCGCTGCCTGGAATGCTCTCGCACAGCCTTTCCTGCCTGGCCGATGCCAAGGCATAAACATGCCACCTCCTCTGTGAAGCCTTCCTGATTCACCCAGAATCAATCCCCGCCTTCAGTTCCTTACAGAAGTGTTAGCAAGGCTCTAACACACCACTTCTGTGTGTGGGTTGCCTGTCGGTCTCCCCTGCCTGACTGCGAGTTCCTATGGGCTTATCTTTGCACCTGCCATGTGGTAGGTATTCAATTAGCTGTTAGTAAAGTGAATGAATGAACCCTTGGGTGTGCACCATCCAGAGGAGGAGATGGAAAAGGAAACAGACCGTGACAGTAAGAATCATGGATGGCAGCCGGGAAGAGGAGAGGATTAGGCAGTGCTCCGAAGGAGTTAGCCAGAGGCGGAAGGAAGGGAAGGGTGTTCCAAGCACAAGGATCTGCATGTGCAAAGGCTTGGAGGCCAGAGAGGGTTCACTGTGCTTGCAGTCCTAGCTGGAAGGTAGGGTGGGTGAGGGGCAGTGAGAAAAGGGGCAAGGTCCGGTCATGAACACCATTGTCATGCCCCAGTTTGGACTCCACTCTGAGGACAGGTATGAGGGCCTGTTCTTGAATTCCTAACAGAGCCAACACTCATGAAGGGGAGCGCCGACAGGAATGAGAGTCCTGGCTTTCAGCTAGCTTCAGGCTAACGCAGGCTTTGGGATCCACTGCCTGGTTTTCTGGCCATGGTGCCCACAATCTACCAGGGTGGTGCTGTGACCACTATAGTGACTGTGGCTCAAACTGTAGCTGTAGGAAGCGACAGTCCCCATCCTTCTCACCATTGCTCCTTCCCCCCCCCCCCCGCAGGGGAATGCCAGGAGGTGTACACGGCCGTGCGGGGCAACTTCTCCAGCCCACAGTACCCCAGCTCCTACCCCAACAACGTCCGGTGCCACTGGACCATCCGCCTGCCTCCTGGCTACCGGGTCAAGGTGTTCTTCCTGGACCTGGAATTGGAAGGGCCCAACAGCCTGACCAAGACCTGTGACTTCGACCACCTGGCAGCCTTCGATGGGGCCAGCGAGGAGGCACCCCTGCTGGGGAGCTGGTGTGGCCGCCACCTGCCGCCACCGGTCACCTCGAGCCGCAACCAGCTCCTGCTTCTGCTCCACGCGGACCGCAGCACCTCCCGCAGGGGCTTCTCTGTGGCCTACATTGGAGGTCAGCGGGGCGCAGGGGCGGGCGTGCTGGAGGGGACGGCGGGGCTGGGGTCCCAGGTCTTTGCAGCCTCCTTCCTCCATCCCACGAACTGGCTTCCCTATCCTCTTCCCGGCCCCCCCCTCCCCCCACCACCACCAGCGCCTCCTCTGGGACCTTTGAGCCTGCACCAGTGTGGCCCGTGCTGATTCCAGCTTCCAACTCTGCAATCCCTCATCCCTTCTCATCTGGCTCTTCCCTCCGTGGGCCTCTGGCCTCTCTTGATCTTGATCCTCTATCCAGAGGTAATATAAAATATGGTAATATTATTTATGGTAAGCAATTGGTGTAACCACATAGAAGCCGACAAGCCTGGCTCGAGTCAGAAACCCTGACTGACGGTGGCTTGAACAAATGGCTTTTGTTTTCATCACCTAACAAGAAGTCTGGAGTCAGGCAGCTCCTGTGTTGGTTCAGGGACTCAACCTGTCCCAGCTTCTCTGGATTCTCTTGGCCTCATTACTGCAAAATGGCTGCCACAGCTCCAGGCATCACACCCATGTTCAAGGCTGGACGAGGTAGGAGAGGTGCCAGCCACAAATGTCCTTTTATCAGGAAAGCAACATCATTTTCAGAAGCCGTCAAAAGATTTCTTCTTGGTCTCATTGGTTTGGGCTTGGTCAGGTGGCCAGGCCTAACAGCAGAGGAGGCCGGGAAAGTTGCTACTCAGCTTTTCCAGCTTCCAAAGTGCCAGTTAGATTTGCCAGCTGACCGTGTTCACCACTCCTCCCCTCTCAGCAGGATTCCCTGGGCCACGGGTCCAGAAATGCCTGTGTCCTGGACCCGCTTTGCCCTCTGCCTGACCCGGCGGAAGCTCTTTGCTGTGCAGGTGTGGAAACAAAGGTGCGGAGAGAGGGCCGGCCTTCATTGCGGCCGCACGGGCAGAGAGTGGCACAGCCAAGACTAGAACTCGCTCCCCTGCCCCCCTGTGTGGCTGAGCCGGGCCCCAGGGAGGGGGCCCACAGCTGGGCTCGGACAGACCGGGGCCAACAACCAAATGCTGCCACTTACTGACCATCCGTCCGCATCTGGGCTCATCTGTAAAAGGGGCTGACGAACGCCCCAGACAGGCAGCCATTAAGATGCAATGCGGTGACACAGGTCAGAGAGCCCGGCTCTGAGGACGTCCTTGCTGAAGGTGGATTTCTTTCTGTCGCGTGCCTCAGGCCTGCTCGTCATTAGAAAGATCTTTCCTCTCTCCTTACCTCAGAGGCAAGAGGAGTTGGCGGAAGGAAACAGCAGAGCTGCAGCCCCTAGTGGCAGAGAGGTGGGCTGGGCAGACCCACCTTCTCTGGGCCTCCGTCAGCTCCATCCCTGAACTGGGAGAAGGGAACTGTCCCGGGTTAGAGGGATCCCCTTCTCAGATTGTACTCTGGAGAGCCAGGTGCCACGGGCTCTGCCACAGCTGGCTGGCACGTCGCCTTCTCTCTGGGGGCGCCGGGGGTGGGGGTCTCAGTTTTCCCACCTGTAGAATGAGGACATTGGCTGAAGGACCTTTAAAGTCCCTTTCGGCTCCCATAGTCTTGGTTCCGGCCTGGGCCCTCTCCCAGGTCCGGAGATCTCGGACAAGCCCCTTCTGCTTTGGTGCCTTAGAGACTGAGGGTGGGCAGCTGTAATCCTGGCTCCTGCTCAGGGGCAGGAGCCCCACTCCCACCCCACCCCACCCCACCTCCCTCCCGGGTCTGGTGGGAGCCCAGGGTCAGACAGGGGCACTCGTGCTGGGCAAGGCGCCAGATGTGGCCCAGGCTGCCGGCGGCCTCCGGGCTAGAGGACAGCCCAGCATCAATCAGAGGTGACACACAGTTCAGCGCCACCGAGATCATCGTGGGAGACGGCGGGCCCATAAATCCCGGCTGCCCAGACACCAGAGGCTGAAATATGTCTGAGGCATTTCCCGGGGAGGCGTTGAGAGTTCCAGGCCGCTCCTGCCAGCACCTTCCCTCTCCTCCCACCAGTCACCCCCTTGCTTTCTCCTACACTTGCCCCAGCAGGCACTGCCCCATACACACACACACACACACACACACACAGACACACACACATACACACACACACACATACACACACACAGAGACACACACACACACACACACACACAGAGAGACACACACACACACACACACACACACGTGTGTGCTTGCACAGACCCAGCACTGGAGCCGCACCGTCCTGGCCGGGAGGGAGCAGGGGGCCCCAGGGGGGGTGAAGACATCAGGGCCTCTGAATCCTGCAGGCTGGATGGTTAAGATCCCAATAAACCACAGCAAACAGCTTCACCTTCCAGAGCTTCGCTCCCCGAGCTGTAGGGGGGGTTTAGTCACATTCCCCTCCTGGGTCATCGTGGGGGTTGGGGGGAGAGTGCTTTCTTCACCAGTTTCCAGCCCCCACACTCTGCGCTGTCTTTATTCTTTGCCTGGTTTGCCCTCAGACCACTCAGACGCTTAGTGTATTTTACATACTTATTGTCCCCTTGCAGGGCCACAGTGTAAGCTCCAAGGGGGCAGGGATGTCTGGCTGGGTTTCCCCCTCCATTTCTGTATCTGTTGTGCTTAGAATAGTGCCTGCACATAGTAGGTCCTCCATAAATATTTGTTAACCGATGAATGAATTGCCTGGCACATGGCGAAGTAATCAGCAAACAATAGCTTTTATCATGATTAAGAATATGCATTCATTCATTCAATCAATCATTCATTCATTCAGCACCCACTGTGCTTGCCAAGCTCTGTGTGAGGCTCAGAGGACGCTCAGATGCAGGCATGGTGTCTGATGGGCAGCGCATTGTCTGATGGAGTTACATGGAGTGATGCATATAGAACTTCCCCATAGGACTGCATAGAACTTCCCCCTGTGGGCTCAGAGTTCCCATTCGCCACCCGTGGGTGGGAGTTTGGGGGGTGGGAGTCAGAGTGCCTGCCCCTAAGGCCTCCAGCTCCTTCCTCCTGTCCCCAGTTGTGCCCATGAACGTGAGCTGCTCCCGCATGGACTTCCAGATCCTGATCTCCACGCAGGCGCTGGCTCCTCTGGGGCAGACCCAGGTCTACCTGGGCAGCCGGCGCTGTGCTGCCCAGGACGTCGGCGGCACCTTCCGGATCCAGGCCCGCTTCGACACCTGCGGCACTGAATCGCAGGTAGGGGCTGGAGAGGGGAGGGCAGGCGTGGCCGAGGTGCTCTGACCGCGGCTGAAAGGCAGCTGCCATTCCTGAGAACGCAGCTTCTCTTCCTGGCTCCGGTGGCGGCACAAGTCTGGGTACAAAATTCAGCCCCTCCTGGCTTTACCCCAGCAAACTTGCTCAGTGTAGACACAACAAAGAGCTCAGATAAGGGAGACAGAGAAGGGGGCTCACCCGCCCCAACCAAAAGCCCCTTTTGGAGGCTCCTCCCACGGGCCCTATGGCTGAGCATCCCTGGAGGCCTTCCTGCTGTCCAGGGCCACCCAGGCCTCGCCCCTCCACAGGCAGAGCTGGGGGAGCCCTGCCGCCCCTGCCGCCCCTCCCCCAGCCCTATGAGCCAATCCTCCCCGGGCTCCACAAAACAAAAGGGCCCTTCAAGTCACAGGACCCACCTCCCTCCAAAGGCAGTGAGGCTTGCAAATGAAGTTTTTCCACGATCCTTGCATTTTGGAACCCTTAAACCCAGGCTGGGGCTCAGAGCCGCTGAGCAGTGCCCCAAGCACCCTGGGTGTTTGCATCCTCAGGGACAGGCCAGGCGGGGGGAGCGGAGAAGGAACAGTGGCCTCTCTCAGGGCGACCCCCCCCCCCCCCCCGCCAGCCTTGGCATCTGGGGATTTGCCAGACTGGCCTGGCAGAAATCACATGCTTTCCAGCAAACGGTACGCCCCACCCCCAACATTAGCCGAATGTATGCTACCTGCCCTCCAGCCCCTCCAGCCCACTCCTGCTTCCCCTGCCTCCCAGCAGCCACAGCCTTTTGGTCTGAGAGAAGGAAAGCCGGCGGGGGGGGGGGGGGGGGAGGGGGGGTAGTGTTGGCTGCTAAGATAATCTGCCCATACCCCTACTCCATGACCCAAATCCCCCAGGGTTATCTTGGGGCAGGACACGTTCCACAGAACCATGACGTGATGGAGACAAGGAATTATAGAAACAAGGAATTGTGTAATCTAGGAGGAGGAACTCACAAGCAGAGTCTGAGTCACGGAACCAGCACCAGAACGTGGGACTTCAGAATCATAGAACCGTGGAATCATAGAGTCCTGGAGTCGGTATCATGGAAACAGAAGCAGGGAACCTCAGTCTCGCGGATTCTTAGTGTAAGGCTTTTAGAGCTTAGACAAGAGCAGCAGTGTCCGCACTGAGCGGCTTTCGGGGTGCATGGCTCCCAGGGCTAGGAGCCGTGGCAGCCTTTCTGTGCGCCGCAGAAAACATCGCAGCCTTGATTTCACAGCTGTAACATCTCGCGCGGCCTTTCCGTCCTCGGCCTCTCACTCATCAAAACCTTTCCCGCTCCCCATCGTATGATTTTCCTACCTTCCTTATGGAGATGCACTGCGGCCCTTTGCGGGTCCCCTTCCCCTCTCAGGTCCTTTTTCTGGCTCCGTGTCCTGATTCTGTTACAAAAATCCAGGACAACATCCTCTTCAGAGTGTGTGGCCCCTGACAGGCTGAGGGCACAAATGCCAAGGCTCCTTGGGGAAATGGACTCAGGGCCTTTGGGAACCAGAGTTGGGAGAGACCCTCAAGGTCACCTGGTCTACAAAACTCCCTTCTCTCAAGTGTCCAGTGATGGAACTTCTCATGCTGCTCGCTCTGTTTGAGGCAGCTTTGGTTCTTAGAAGCCTCATCTCAAAGGTGCCACCCCTGGGCAGGGGCAGTTGGGCAACCTGAAGAGTGTATGGCTGCTGCAGAGTTAGGGTGGGTGGGAGTGTAGCCCTGCATCACTGCAGCCCCGCCCCCCCCAGCCCTGCTCCACTGCAGATCACATTAGTCTGCCCATCTAAATCCTGCCCCCTGCCCCACTGCGTGGCTCAGTGGCTGAGCATCGACCTATGAACCAGGAGGTTGAGGTTGGATTCTCGGTGGCAGTGGGGGGGGGGGGTTGGTGTGGCGGGGGGGGGGTGTGGAGGGGGGCGTGCAATCCTCTCTCATCATAGATGTTTCTCCTACTCTCTCTCCTTCTCCCTTCCTCTCTGAAATCAAATAATATGTTTAAAAATAAATAAATACTGCCCCCAGTCCCCGCCTGAGCACCTCACCATCTCAGGGCAGCTTGATTCCTGCCTTCCTCATCCGTGGGGGTTGGGAGGGCAACACTGTGCCAACCTCTTCCCAACCTTAAGGTGGTGCCACCGTGGTGACCAGGGGCTCCACAGCAGGGACACACAATCGCTGCAGACATAAGTAGGAGAAAAGATTCCAGAAGGAAGGTCACATAACAGCAGGGACAGAGTTTCCATCTGGGAGGCAGGAGCCTTGGTTTCCGGACCTAGTTCCGGGCGCTACTGCCTTTGCCAGGCCTCAGTACTCACATCTGTAAATTGCCGAGGGAGGGAGATGAAACTGTGCGGTTCCATGTTCTGATAAAGGATTGGGCAGATCTGGGTGAGAATATGTTCCCTGTCACTTGTGTGCTGTGCGACCAGACAAGGGGTTTAACCTCTGGGCCCGTTTCCTCACCTGTAAAGTGGGGATGTTAATGGTACGAATAAAAGAGGGTTGTGAGAATTACATGCCCTTAAGATACAAAGCCTAGAACTTGGCGGATGTCCCCGTGATTACTGTCACTATCTGTCATAGACCTGCCTCTCTGAAGCCAAAGCAAATATTGGCCCATCCAATCTGATACTGTCCTTCCAGACACCCTCATAGTGAACTTCTACAGGGGGGAAGGGAGTCAGTGGCCAAGCTGGGACAGAGCCTGGGCTCCTGGTTCTGCCCCTGGGTACCGAGTCCCCACATGTCTAGGGGGACAGGGTTAGTTCTGGGCCCCTTCAGGTGTGAGTGACCCCTGTGACCCACACAGAGAAGGAACAACACCTCAGTGATCGTCAGCACACTGTACATCGACTTCTCGGCCAGTGGGCAGGACATCCACCAGTACGAGGTCCTCTGTGAGCCCCGGCGCAAGGAGGCTTCTGTGCACCTGCTGTCCGGCTCCGACTGGCTTGGGCCCTACGCTGCCACGGCCGAGCACCTGCAGGAAGCACCACCCAGCGACGAGGCGGAGGAGCTGGAGAGCCCTGTGGCCCTGGTGGCCCAGGACACCAGTGACATTGTCTTCCTGGGCCTTTGCATCCTGGCCGGAGTCCTCATGGTCATGGCCATCGTGGTCCTGATGCTGCTGTGAGCAGGCCAGGTAGGGGCCTGGCACCTGCCCCCCCCCCCAGGGGGCAGCTTGGAAACCCTACAACAGGGGCGGGACCGGGCCTCACAACTTGTTGGTGACCATGGGCAAGTCACAGTCCCTCTCTGAGCCTGAGCCTCCTAAGGACCACCACTCGGCCATGCTTACCTCACAGGCTGGCAGGAGGCTCAGAGAAGAGCCTGAATGGCTAAGAGCTTTGTGAACTATAGCTTGGCATGCATGTGTATGTAACAACACAGTGTATGCAACTGCTGCTGTTAATTTCAAAAATATAAAAGAACTGGGTGTGTTACTGTTGCTAGAGACAGAGTGGATAACGCTGACTGGTCCTGTAACTTGTAAGAGCATCTCACCAACTCGGGGTACAAATAAGGGCATCTCTTATTTTTCCAACTAATCACACACCCCAACTCTTCATTAGCAGGAAGTTCAGCATCCGTCCAGGGGCCTTCACTCTCCCAAACTGACCCAAGAACCCTGAGGACTTTGTCTAACGCAGCCCAGTCCCGCCTCCAAACTCCACAACACAGAGAGGGAGCAGAAACCCCACCTAGCACTGTCGTTTCGGGCCCTGCCACATGGTGTTCCCGCTGAAGACTGACTGTGTGTATCCTGGTGGATGCCTGCCCACCGAGGTGGCGATGCCCTGCTGGGTCAGATCCCGGTATGAACCTGGGGCAGACCCACACTGTGCTTCGCAGTGAGGTTGGAGGGCAGGGACTGGTGTGGTGTTGACGTTTTTCCTAAAATAGCTTTGATCCTTGACTGAAACGCTGATTGAAGTCCTGTGTGTCACTGTCCTCCTCACCCCTGATGTTGAGCTGGGATCACAAACCACCCTTCCCCTGCAAATGAGTCCTCATGGAGCCCTCTGGACCTTCTCCTGCCATTGGACTTCACTCAGAGCTACTCCAGTCTACTCAGAGCTACTCCAGTCTACTCAGAGCTACTCCAGTCCACTCACATTTTTCTAAGTTTCACCACAGGAGCAGGGGCTGGGTCCCTGTGAGAAGACCCGAGGAATTGACACATACCTCCTCAGAGCTCTTCATACCAAGAAGTGGAGCAGTCTTGTTAATGAAAAAGAAATAAAAAATGCATTTATAATACAATACTTTCCCTTGTTCACCTTTATATTTGCATAATAATCATTCAATTAAGTCCTTCCACAATAGCAGAAATCTCCACGTTGACCAAGCTGACCACTGATCCCAGTTTAAAAAGCTGTAGTCCAATTACAATTCTTTCAACAACCCAGCAAACACCCACTGGTTTCCAGCTTTGTGTCTGTTTTGTGACAGGCTCTGGGCACAAAATAGTCAACACATCAAGGAAGTCACTGCTCCAAGGTGCTTATGGCGGGGTAGCAAAATCAGGGATGGGGAGGGCAGGTGCCTGGGTAAGTTGCAGAGTAAAGAACTAGAGAGAAGAGAGCCATCAATGGAAGAAATGAAGGGAAAGAGTTGCCTAGACATTAGAAGAACTGGGTTCAAGTTCAAGTTTTTCTTATTCATTGTGTGAGCCTGGGCAAGTCACTCTGATTCTATGAGCCTTGATATCTCCACTCCCAAAGTACAGAGAAGATAGCCTGCCTGCTGTGAGGATGCAGCAACAGGATGCGCTAGGGAGGTCTGTCCGGGTAATGACTGTGACGGCAGGAGAGAGCCTTGATTGCTACCGGGGTATTGAAACAGAGGCCCCCTCCCTCGGTCCCTCCCACCCGCTTCTCACTCTCAGCCCCCTCCAGCCGCTGAGCCAAGCTGCCGTCACCAGCCTGCATTTGTGAACACTTCACAAACCACCTGGGCCTGTTTCCCTGTCTGGAAGGACTGGGCACACGCCAGATGCTCTCTGTGGGTGACCCCCAGGTTCTGCCCTCCAGAACCCACGGGGTACAGCTGGTGGGACCTGAGACAGGTGGGCCCGACTGGCCTTGTCCCTGTCAGCTCATCACGGTGGGGGAGACAATAGCCCAGCCTGTGCAGAGCCTCGTTGTCGAAGCTGAGTGTGTGGTTGTGTGTGTGGACATGCACACGTGGGAAAGTGGGGGCCTCCATCTGGACTCTCAGCTGCTGGTCTTCAAGGGTCACCGCCGGAGGCCAGAGCTTGGGCTCTGCGGCCAGACCACCAGGGTTCCACTACTTGCTAGCTGTGTCGCCTGGGGCAAGGTACCTCACCTCTATGATAATAACCCTCTGCATCAGTTCATTGTGGGGGCTAAGTGAGATCACCACAGCAGTGCCCAGGAAGGATGCAATAAAACTCAGTTACCACTGACCATGCAAAAGCCAGGCCTGGGAGCCCAAGTTCTTGGCCCAGCTTTGCCACTGACTTGCTGTGTGAGTCCCTTCTCTGGCCTCATTTTCCCTATTTGCAAACTGTGAGAAGCACCATTATCACCTCCAGCGCTGTCACTGTCATAGCTACCGCCTCCTAAGCCCCACCATGAGGCTGGTGTTTAAGATGGGCCTGGCATCTCACTCACTTAACCCAATTCACAGATATGGAAACTGAGGTTTGGGGAGGGACAGTGCTGTGCCCAAGATGACATGGCTATGAAATGTTGAAGCTGGTCTGAAAGGAGCCAGTTCTTCCCCGAGCTGGGCGCTATGCAGAGAGCTGGGGTCCTCTTGGGACCCCGGGCAGATGCTCTCAAACATCACAGCTGTGTCTGGTTGGGAAAGAACCAGGATGGCTGAGAGGGAGAGGGTGGTTTTCTCTTCACGAACGTGCCCAGGTACTGCCATTCCCTGCCCTCCGGGCAGCCAGCATGCTGATTATCCCATGTGCGCCGCAGGAAATAACAGTCTTTGTGACAGCGCAGTGTCTGTTAGAAATGAGAGGTCTGCGATGATGCCCATTAGCCTGCACGCCCTGGCCCTGGGAGAGTGTCTGGTGAGCATGGCACAGCTTTCCCGCTCACCTGCCAACTTCCCCTTTTCAGAGAGTGGGGGGCTGTGTAAAGAGGCAGGTTGAACCCCAGTTCCTTCCTCATCATCTCTGTGGCCTGGGGACATGCCTACCCCCAGCTGGGAGCTCGGGTCCTCCTTCCAGCCTGTCTCTGAGGGCCGAGGTCACTGATGAGGAAGTCCTTGGCCAATGGATGAGCTGGCCCTGGGAAAACACCTTCACTGCTGGTCAGACAGACCTGGGCTCATTCCCAGCTCTTTGCCTGACTCTGTGTGACTTTGGGCAGGGGCTCAACCTCTCTGAGCCCCAGTGTCTCTCTGTGTGGGATGGGGATAGAAGGACTGTCCTCATCGGGTCCTTGTGAGGACCAAGAGAACATGCGGAGAGCACCCCACACAGGACCTTCAGGGAGTGGTTGGCTGGAGGCTGGGCCTGGCAGGGCTGCCCTGAGGAGTCCTCAAATCCCAGAGCTGGAAGGGGCCTGACAAGAAAGCAAGTCCCCACCCCATGTCCTATGAGTCCCCCCCCCCCGCCCCCCAACTCACTCAGCCTGCCCAGCCCCTGCTCCCTGCTGTTCTTCGGTAGCCGGAGGTTGTTCCCACCCACCCAGCCTGCCTGTCTCTGGTCCCTCTGTGTGGACCGTCCTCCCACAGAGCACTGCCTGGCCTGGCTCCTTCACAACCTTCTCTGAGCACAGGCCCTGGCCACCTATCGTCACAGCGCACCTGTCCCTCCGCTCCCCCTTGGGCTGACTTTATTTCTGTCGTGGAACCTGTCACCATCTGAAATGGTGGGACGGCTCTGTTCGCTTTTGCCCCTTCACGCCTGATCCCCTCACTTTGGTGCCAGCTCCAGGAGGGCAGTGTCCCCTTGTCCCCCCGCCACCACCAGAGCCTGCACACGAGCCTTCCATGCGTGTGGATACGTGAGGGAGCAAGCCTGTGAGTGAGCGGATGAATTTGCTGCAATTCCATTCATCCAACCCTACGTGTGTGGCAGTGTTGGGACTTTGGTGGACGTTTCCCAGTGTCTTCACTGAGCCGCCCTCCTCATGGACACGCAGACAGACAGACATGGCCCCTCCCTCCAGGAGCTCGCCATCTGGGCGAAGAACCGGCTCGAAGGCACACAGTGCTGGAAGGGACTGTGTCACTGGGGGTCGGCAGGAACCAGCAGACAGCCCACTGAAACCAGGAATCTGAAACGAGTTAAATAAAGGGGCTACTTATTTATAATAAAGTTTTTATTTTTCAATTAAGGTTTACATATACCATTACATTAGTTTCAGGTGTACAACATAGTTTTTACACTCACATATATATAACTTATGAAATGATGACCCCAATAAGTCTAGTCAGTATCCATAGACACCATACATCGTTATTACAACATTATTGACCGCATTTCCTCTGTTGTACTTTACACCCAGTGGCTGATTTTAAAACTGGCAGTTTGTACTTAGTCCCTCCCCCTTTTCAGCCAGTCTCCCAACCCCCCCTCCCACCCGGCAACCGTCAAAACGTCCTCTGTAACGATGAGTCTGTTTCTGTTTTGCTTGTTCATTTATTTTGCTGCTTACATTCCACATGTAAGTGAAATCATATTGCATTTGTCTTTCTCTGTCTGACTTCACTTAGCATAATTCCCTCTAGGTCTAACCATATTGTCACAAATGGCAAGATTTTACTTTCTTATGACTGAGTAATATTCCATTGTATATGCAATAAGGGGGCTATTTACAAAGGTGCAGAGAAACCACAGAGGAGAGTGCAGAAGCTGCGAGTAGTGACAGTGGGTCCTTACTTCCTCAGGCCTGAAGGGTGAGGAAGGGACACAAGCCAGTCAGGGGACCCCTGGCTCTCCTCCACCCTCCAGTCTCCCAGGGGCACCCTCACTGGCTGAACCAAGAGGGATGCAGACCATGTTGGTCAGGATCCGCAGGGCACGGAGCGGGGTGGAGAGTGACAATGGATCTAGGGGCTCAAATGGAGACAAGCACAGACATAAACGCTTTCCTCTCTAAGGCTTCTGGGAACAAGACAGGGTTAAAATTAATGGCTCAAGTTGTGTAAGCCCAGAGAAACAACGCATGCTGCCAGGAGGCTCATCAGGTAGGGGAGGGGGAAGGGCATCCAGGCACAGGGATCAGCATGTGCTAATGCGAAGAGGCAGGAGAGAGCATGCCATGACTGGGAGACAGGAACAGGGCTGTTGTGGGGACTGGGAGGTCTGTTGGGGTGAAGCTAGAAAGGCAGGCTGGGAAATCATTATTTAGATCATCTGGATGGCACCAGCGGCTTCTCTTAGAATGGTGGCAGCCCTGTGTCCTCGCTTCAGAACGAAGACACCCACTGGTCCAAGAAGGTCAGGTGACTACTCTTTCCTGTCAGTGAGTCTCCTGGGACAGCCCCATTGGCAAGGCCCTCGATCTGTCCGCACCACGCGCTGTTGGGAGTGAACCAGCCGGCAGTGAGCCGAACCTGGGTTCCGTCTGCTGCCAAATGGGGGAAGTGCCCTTGATCTGTCAGTCACCCAATTTCTCCTCTTGAAGGAGGCCCTTCCCCGCACCCACAGGAGCCCGGCCCAGGAGGAATGGGCGCAGCGGGTGTCGGGAGTAGGCTTGGGAGCGGGCTTCCTGTTGGTCTCTGCCACTCGCTTCCCACAACTTCTCCACGCCTGTTCCCTCATTTGTAAACTGGAAATAAAAGTTGGAACATTTATTGACATTTGCTCAATGCCAGACATGTTTCTAGGTGTTTTTGCATTTGATTTCTCCTGTAATTCTCTCCACAGCTATTATCATTCCTTCTGAGAAACAGTAGAGGTGGGATTCAGTAGGTTTGCCTGCAGAGCCCAGACCTTAGAGGACAGCCGGTGAGAGGAGTTAATGAGAGAAACGGAACAACTGTAAGTCACACGTGTAGCTGTAACAAAATCCCTGTTAGGTTGAATACTGGACTCTTCGTGCCTGGCGTTGTTCTAGAACAGTGGTTCTCAGCCTTAGCTGCACATTAGAATTACCTGGGAATCTTTTTAAAATCCTGATTTCTGGGCCTCATCCTCCGGAAATTCTGTTTCTTTGTTACTAATGTTGTGGCCCCACCCCATAACAAAGAAACAGAATTTTCGGAGGATGGGGCCCAGAAATCAGGATTCTAAAAAGATTCCCAGGTGATTCCAATGTGCAGCCAAGGCTGAGAACCACTGCCTTAGAATCTAAGCTCTTCCCATAAACTAGTTCACATAATCCCTGTGGTGATGTGAGGTGGGTTCTGTTGTGAGTCCCATGTCACAGACGAGGCACCACGAAGCTGGGTAACTTGCTGGAGTTCACAGCTAATAGCTCTCGGGAACTGTTCTGGACACTTCAGATGTGTCAGCTTGTTTAGGCCTTACAACAGGGCAGCCGAGCACAGAGGTTGCATGTCTCGCCCACGGTCACGTTGCCAGTTACAGCGCAGCCAGGCCTCAAACCGGGGGTCTGATTCCGAGTCCCGGCTCTACCCAGCAGCTCCGACACTTCCTGGCACAGTGTCTAGTGCAGAGCACGAACTTGGTGAATACTGAGTCCCAGTGCGAGGCTGCCAAATGGGTTCTGGCTTCTGAGGTCCTCAGGGGCCCCACAAACTGCTGCTGCATTGCAGTTGCCTAGCCAGGGCTTATGGCTGCTCCCGGGGAGGCTTCTGGGAACCCACGGTCGCCCTGGCCTGTCGGTTCTGCCCCCACGGGCACTGGGACACACAGTACCGGAGTCAGGTCCAGCTGCCCTGGGCACTGAGCCTCAGGCCTCTCAGGGCCACTCCCTGCTGCCCTGCGGGGGACTCACTGCCCTCTGCTCGCTTCCTTCAAGCCCGCCCAGGGTCTAGGAGCAGCGGGGGCCCCGGGAAGGCTGCTGGGCCGGCCATCTCAGTGCCCTGACCCCACCTGGGCCGGGCTGCAGCTTTGGGGGCTGCACTGCCAAGAGCCCTGCGTGCCGTCTCCCGTGCAGTCACCGGCAGAGATGGGGGTACAGTAGCAGTAGCTCCTGCTCACTAAGCCCCCAGGCATGCCGGCACCTCCCCCACGCTCCTCCTCACAACCACCCACCTTACAGAGGAGAAAGCTGAGGTTCAGCCAGGCCCAGGGGCTTACCAATCACCACCCAACTGGGGAGTGGTGGAGCGGCGACTTGAGTCCAGATCCTTCTGGGGGCTCTTTTGATGAAACTAAAACCACATAGATTCTCCCCGATGGTGCCCTGCTCTTCGTGCCAAGAGGAGCCGTCAGGGAATTTACTAATATTCATGGCTTGAGTGCCTGGCCCCAAACTGATGTGTGATGGGGAGACAGTGACAATGTAAGTGGTGTGGGTCGTCCTGCCCATAAACCACCATGACACGAAGCAGGTGGGTACTATGGTCAGAGGAGCCCCCAAACTGCCTGGAAGCAAGAGAGTCCCCTGGAGGTGGTGATTCTGGGCAGGTCCCGGGGGTGGGGGTTGGGGGGTGAGTAGACATTGAACAGGTCATTCGAAGGGAGTGAGGGAGGGGAGGAAGGGCATTTCAGGCAGGGCACCGTTGGAGATTAGGGATTTGGGAATCGCGGGGGAACCCCAAGTTTACCACATGGGTCAGCACAGAGTGGGATGAGAGAGTGGAGGTGACATGGCCAGAAAGGCAGGTGGAGACAGGGCCTGGCTGTCCGAGACTTCCCAGATAGTGGCCATGTCAGCTCTTGGTCCCCATTTGCTGTCCCCAGGCATCCTCTGGGGTATAAGGGTCTCCCCACATCATGAATCCTGTGCACTGGCTTTTCAGCTGAAGCCCCAGAGACGGTGATTGGTCGAAGGTCACCCAGAAGAGCCAGAATCACACTCACGTCCCCTGACTCCAAGGGACACTCTGTCCCTGCCACACAATCTCACTGCCCTGTCTCCTTCCTGGGGGGAGTTTCCATGTGACCACCATGGGGGGCAGTCAAGCCCCTCACCCTAGGAATTCCCCTGGCAACCATGTTGACTAGGTCCCGCTCACATCACCTGGGCCAGGGAGTTTCCCTGTCTTTGAAATCAAACACAAACGAACTCCAAAAAGAAACTGCCCCACGCTGGGGCTCCAGGTACATGCAGCCCGAGCCCATGGGTGTACACATCTTTGGCTCATTCCCAGGATAGGTCAGGAAGCTGTTTGCATGAGAACTCCCCTGGACAGGAGCCCAGCTTTTAATAGTTTGCAAAGTGCTTCCCCCAAACATGCTGCCCTTTGATCCTCACACCTGTCCTGAGAAGGCGGTGTCACCCACTTTACAGAGGAGGAAACTGAGGCCTGAGCGGTGAAGCGATGATTCAAGGTCACACAGCAAGTTGACGATGGACTAAGATGAGAAACAAGTAGCCCCAGGAGGTTGCACGTGTGACCACGCATCCATAAAGGGCGAATCTCTGATGAATGTGGTGGTAAAGCCAAGAGCCATTGGGTCTCAGAGAGGCAGAGGGGTGCCATTGAGGCTGAGACTCTCAGAGATGCAAATCAGTCGGCAGGCAGCACTGAAGGGCTGGGGAGAAGGGCTTTCAGGGCAGAGGAAACAGAGTGAGCGAAGGCCTGGAGGTCGGAGAGCAGGGGGACAGGTCAGGAGCAGGGAGTGACCAGTGGGGCTGACGCACAGGGAGTGTGGGGACATGTGCAAGGGCCACCCTCCGTTCCCAGTGGCTTGCTTCCCCTTCGCTCTGTCTCTCAGCTGCCTCTTCGGGGTGATCTTCTCTGCTGCCACTGCTGGCGTTCAGAGCCACCGCCCCCCCCCCCCCCGCAGCATTCTGGAGGCTCCCGGGGGTCAGTGACCCTGTAGGGCATTTCTGTGTCCTCAGCCTCCAGCCCAAGGCTGGCCTGGCACAGAGATGGAGTCAGTGAACGAATTAAAATGAATGAGTGAATGAGTACTCGGCTCCAGCTCATTCCATCATGCAGCAGCGAACAGGTTTTGAACATCTACCATGTGCCACAGGGTGCTCGGCTAACTGCCTTTAGCCTATGAGGCCTGTGCTAGTACTTAGTTTTTATTACCATCATTGTCTCCATTTCATAGATGAGGAAACTGAGACACACAAACGTGAAGAACTTGGATAAGTTCACAAAGCCCATGAGTGTCTTTGGGATTCAAACCCAAGCCACAGGCTCATTTGAGAGATTTTGCCACATGCTCAGCTACATGCATAGATGCCCTCCTGCACACACATGCACACACAGGTGCACACAGATGCACACACATGGACGCCCAGGCTGCAGCTCCTGGATGTCCACTCCTTCCTGGATTTACCTACATGCAGCAGAGCAAAGGGCCGAAGGACTGGTGCCAGGCCAGGGGCGGGGCAGGGTAGGAAGGAGGCGGTGGCTCTGAGACTGGCCCGCCCCCTGTCTCCCCTGGGATACAGCTCCCTGTCACCAGGCGTCTCCAGCTCTGCCAGGGTGTGGAAACCCTTTCTCTCACACGATCGGCCTGCTCCACGCAATCTCCACCACACAATTATGACTCTGTCATAGGGAAGCAAAGATTCCCCATCCCTCTGGCATAGGAGGCCCCGTGCTGGCTCCATAAAAAATGTCACCCCTGGAGGCTCATCAGGGTGCCCAAGTCACCCAGAGGCAGAGGTGGGGAGCGAGTTCCAGTTTAGGTCTGTTGGACCTTCCAGCCCAGCGTGCCCTCGCTGCCCAAGTCTCTTACCATCACCCTTCCCCACAAGACCCTTTAGGTCTGATACAGGATGGTCCAGCCTCAGGGAGCAGGGGAGGGACCAATGAGGGGAAGGTCTGTCCGGAGGTCACAGTCAGTGCAGGGGGAGCTAGAACCAGGGCCTGGGTCGGGGGAGCACATTTCCAGTCAGATATGAACTTGAGTGTGGCTGGGGCACAGGTGCAAGGGAGGGGCTTGTGTTGTTGCCTGTGCAGGTGACTGGGTGTGTTTGTATATGTCTATGTGTGTTTGTCTAATGTTAGCCACACTGTACCTTCATGTGTGCCCGACCTGCTTTGCTATGAAAGCTTCTCTCTCGCAGGGTCTCATTGATCCCCACCACAGGGCTGTGAGGAGGCAGGGGTGGTGGAGAAAGGGAGGCTGAGAGGGAGCTAGGACCTCAGTGCAGGGTGAGGGGAAGAACCTGATTGTAGGAGGCAGCTACGTGCATGCGTGTGCTCATGCAGGGGGCGTGCCGTGTGCGCTCTCTCTCTCTCTCTCTCTCTTCCCCTCTCCCTCTCTCTCTTCCCCTCTCCCTCTCTCTCTCTCTCTCCCTCTCTCACTGTAAGTGATGATCCCTCAAGTCCCTCCCAGCTCCGGCTCCGGCTCTGCAGATCTTGTTGCTGCAGGGCTGTCGATGCTGGGGTATTCTGGGGTCTGTGTGAGTGGGCAGTGTGTCCGGGTCTGTGTGCCTGGGGAGAGGAAGCTCAGGGGGCTGTGGGTGGGCTGGAGTGTCTTCTCCCACCAGACCTTGGAGAGAGGGTTGGCCTATGGCTTTCCAGGTCTCTGCCCACCTGGCAGAGGCCTGGGCTGGTGTTGGGCACAGCGCCACCTTGTGGGGCTACAAGGAGGAATCCGTGGCCTCACAGGGAAGCCTGTCCCTGGAGAGAAAGAGCCATGGCCATATGGCAGAGGGGCCCGGGGCCCCAGAGGCCACCCCTGGAGCCTGACTGAGCCCCTACATCTGGGCTGTGCCAGTTCCCGGCAACAAAAAGACCCAACATGCTTTCCTGAGGCTATTCTCCAACATCCAAACCAGTCCCCACATCCTCCCGCATCTTCCTCCCAGCCTCTCAGATCCACTGCCGTGGACGAGGGAAGACAGACACCACCTAAACCCTTAACACTGAGGTAAGCAAAGGGTGGTGAGTTGTCCTGGTCTGCCCAGGACTGAGGGGTCCCAGGACATGGGCTTTCAGTTTAAAACCGGGGCAGTCTTGATGAGCTGGACTCGGCATGGGACCTGGACGGAGGAGAAACAACAGGTGCAATGGAGGCAACTTCCTGGAGGCCCAGCTCAGAGGGTGCCCTGTGCCCTCACCCAGCAGAGGGTCTTGCTGGCTACAGACTCCTTGGACAAGCTCTTCTATCCTGGGGGTTTTGTTACCATCTCTGTGGCATTCGGTGACTCTCAATCTGGGTCACCCCCAGACCTCTCTCCTGGGTTCAGTCCCCCCATCTGCTGGTCTGGCTGACAGCGCCAGGCTGTCCCACAGGCACAGCCTCGCAGCCTCACATGGAGCCATTGTGTCCTGAGCCTCTTGCTCCTCCTGTGCTGCTATCTCAGTGGGCAGCATCGCCGCCCACCAGTCACCCAGATCCCTCCCTTCCCCTCACTCCCACCGCCAGCCCTGTCAGTTCCATGTACCACCATCTCTCCATTGCTCCTTTCTCTCTCATCCCCACTGCCATTACACGGACACCATTAGCCTCGCCTGGCCTCCCTGCCTCCAGCCATTGTCCTGAGTTCATCAAGACCATGCAGTCTGGTCCCAGCTTATGGATAAGAGAATGTTCTGGGCCCTGAGAATCCTGACCATGCCAATCAGGTGACACTCCCTCTTACCCACTCTGCACTGAAGGAGCTGAGAGGGCCCATTTGTGTCGTTGAGGGCTTTTGTCTGGGCAGGTGGACCCCTCTACTCCTTCCCCACACTGCAGCTGAGGGCTCCTCATGCTCAGCCCCCCCACCCACCGTGGCCCTCCACTGCTCTTAGGAGGAAGCTGGAGCCCTCAACCCTGCTCACCAGGCCTTGCGCTTCCAGCACCATCACTCTTGGAGTGACACTTCCAACCATTGCTCTACCTGTACCCACTGTGCTGCTGGTTGTGTTCTGTGGAGAATGACAATGATATGTGTGTAATGATGTGGGTGGGTGGGTGGGTGATAGTTGTGATGGTGTGTGTGGTGGTTGGGCTGGTGTGTGTGTGTGTGTGTGTGGTGGTTGGGATGGTGTGTGTGTGTGTATGTATGTGTATGTGTGGTGGTTGGGATGGTGTGTGTGTGTGTGTGTGTGTGTGTGGTGGTTGGGATGGTGTGTGTGTGTGTATGTATGTGTATGTGTGGTGGTTGGGATGGTGTGTGTGTGTGTGTGTGTGTGTGTGGTGGTTGGGATGGTGTGTGTGTGTGTATGTATGTATGTGTGTGGTGGTTGGGATGGTGTGTGTGTGTATATGGATGCGTGTGTGTGCTGGTTGGGATGGTGTGTGTGTGTGTGGTGGTTGGGATGGTGTGTGTGTGAGTGTGTGTGTGTGTGTGTGTGTGTATGTGTGTGTGTGGTGGTTGGGATGGTGTGTGTGTGTGTTCCCACCCACACCCATGCTCTGCTGATGGCCTCCATCTCTGTCTGTAGAAATGCTATCCTCTCAGACATCGCCACCTCAAGAAGCTTCTGTGCTCCTTGCAGGGACAGGATGGCTCCCCGTCTGTATGCCACTGCCCTTCATCTCTCCCTCCTTGGTGTTCTGGTCTCTCACCCACTGAGTCTGAGAGCTCGCCGCCTCAGTGGTCTCCACACTAGCACTCTTCCTCTCTCCTCTGCTGACTCACGCACAGATGAACAAACCTCAACCGGGTTTTCCTGCAGCACACAGCCTGGTGGGGGAGGCCGCAGAGAAAAACAACGTAAGTTTGGTTTGGACCTTGCAAGTTTAAGTTGTTTGTGGACCATCCAGACGGAAATGTCCTCCAAGCAATTAGAGGTGTGGGCCTGGGCTTGGGAGAAAGGTGTGGGCAGAAGTCAGGGGCTGGACAGCCTTGGGCATGCAGCTGAGATTACCAGGAGAGTGGGAAGGAGGGCGAGGGAGGGTCCCTGTGCTGTGAGCTCTGGAAGGCAGGTCCTGACCACCTTCTTGCCACTGAGTCACCAGATGCAGCACAATGGCCAACATAAAAATAGCCACTTACATCCGAGGTGGGTGAGTGAAGGGTTCCACCAAAGCCTGAGACCAAGGAGGAGCCAGAAGAGTGTGGATGTTAGAAAAACGGAGAGGAACAGGTTTCAAGGACAGAGAGGTCAGCAGCCCCCAGCCTGGGGGAGAGCCGGCAACCCCGATTAATACTTGGGAACGAGGAGAGCTGGTGAATCAGGCGTGGTGCCGTGGTGGAGGTGGAGCCGGGTTCAGTGCCGGGGTGTGTGTGTGTGTGTGTGTGTGGAGTCAGATTTGCAGAGTGGCACAAAGTCAGGGAGATACTGAGCGTCCGAGCAGAAGAGGTGCATGGAGGGGAGTGAGCTGCAAAGCCCCACCGGTCAGCCCCGGCCCCGGTCAGGAAGCTGGGGTCCGACTGGGTGACCTTGGCTGAGTCTGCGCCCCCTCAGGCATTTGGGGGTGGCTCTTGGGTTCTGCAGTGGCCCTGCTGCCCCGGATGAGCCTCTGCAGGACCCGTCCTCCCTGGTGCTGTGACCCAGGCCCTTTGGCTCTGCGAGGGGAGGGCTCCCTACCTCCGGGAGCACTGAGGGGCGCCCTGTATCTACGTGGCCCTGGGAAGCAGGTAGGTGGAGGAAGGATAGCTAGACGCCTATAGTTTCCTCCCTCCCCTAAGGCTGGATTTCTCGTCAGCTCCCGCACATCGGATGGGAAGGGGGAAGGTGTCTGGGGGAAGCTGAGACCCCAGGAGCAGCGAACGTCTGAGGGAGGGTTGGCCTTGCATCGGACGGCTCAAAAGACCTCAGCCTACCTCACTGCTAGCTGGCCCTAGTCTGGTCTCCCAGAGCTGCCAGGTGGCACCTAGCTCAAAGGGGCCCCCCCACATCAGCAGTGGGAGCTGTGAGGGAAGAGCGGGGACCCTGTGGTCTGGCTGGCTCACCTCCTCGCTGAGAGACCGAGGGCCAGGGGACCCTCCTCTCCAGTACCATCTACCGTGGATTTGCTTGACTGCCTGATGCTCCGACATCCGAGGGCTCCAAACTGTCCGACCGAGACCAGTAGCAGACACAGCACGGCACCAAAGGCGCCCGGAGGTAGAGCCCTCAGAAGTGGGTGTGGGGCCTAAGGCTCCCCTGCTACTGATTGAGGGCCTACTAAGCACAAGGTACTGTGCTGACAGCAGAGGTGCGGCCCAGGAGGCAGGAGCTTAGATTCTCGTCCAGCTCTGCCTTTAACTCGCTGCCTGACCTTGGTCTCCAGCTTGCACACGCCTAGGATCAGCATCACCATGGGTGACATGGATTGCTGGGCCCCACCCCAGAGTCTCCATTTAGTAGATGTGGGGTGAGGCCCAAGATTTGCATTTCTAACAAGTGCCCTGGTGCTGCTGACATAGCAGAGGGTGGGCCCACACTCAGAACCGCTGGCCTAGCTGTTTTTCCCTGAGTCTGGATTTCCTCAGCTCTCAACAGGGAGGCTCGTCTGGCCCTGGGTACCCCTCCCAAGAGGTGCTGTGAGGCTCCAGTGTAAAAAGCCAGATAAATTGTGGAACTTCTAGAAGAGGCTGGGACCTCAAGATCCATCTGCTTTGAACGCTCCACTTGAACGGAAAGGAAACTGAAGACCAGAGGCTGCTCAGCCCACGTCAGTTTGAAGATGGCAGACCTGGAACGAAAAGCTGAGCAGCCTCCACCCTTCTCCTGGGCTGCCTCGGCCTGAAGGAGGTAGTTTCAGCATCTTGTCTTTTAGATGAAGTGACACTACATGGCTTTTGTAGCAGATGTTCTGAGGGTCCCGGCTGTGTCCTGTAGCCTTCACCATTTCTGCATGTTGGCCTGACAGCTTCCAAGGCCAGCCCTCGCAACTCACTCGGCCTGAGGACCTGCTCTGGCCTGGGGCACACCAGGCTGGGGCATGCATGCGGGAAAGTGGTCAGAGGCTTCACATGCTCTCCCCACAGCAGATCCCAGCCAGTCTGTGGGTGCATACCCACCTCCCTCACCTGGACTGGCACAACTCTGAGGCACATTCTGTACATCCAGAATTCTTTGGTGGCATGGAGCCCTGGCTGGTTAGAGCAGAAACTTCCTTGGTAACACACCCTTCACTTCTTTCCCTTCCGGTCTCACCTTCCAGCACCTGTATAGTGCTTCTTCTGATCACCTTTCAAATCAACCACTTGTCTCAAATCCTCATTTCAGGGTCTGCTCCTGGGGAACCCGGCCTCAGACAGTATAATAATGATAATAACTGCCATTTATTGAACATCTACTCTGTGCCAGGTATCAGGTACATATATCCTCGTGTGATCCTCATGACAACCCTTGCAAGTGGGCATTGCCACCTCTACGTCACTGTTGAGGTTGCTCACATTCAGGGGGAGGTGGCCTGACCAATCCACAAGAGGGACCCAATCCCTGCACCTCATAGGACTGGGTGTCAAGGGACCTGGATTCCCACTGGGGGGGGGGGGGGCAGTTCACACCCAGAGAAGAGATAGTGTGGGGCACCTTTGAGCCCTGACACTGTCACCACAGAGGCACCATTAATGGTGGCAGCAGTGGGATTCCTTCCAAGTGCCTCACTAGTTGAGGATATTGATGAAGAGGGAATGAGAGCTGGACAGGAAGTGATCTAATGGGGGCTGCCATTGACAGGCTGGTTTGTGGCTACTTTGGGGAAGAATAACTGGCAGATTCTTTGAAAAGGACACATTCCTCCTATTGGAGGGGCCCAGAGTCATTGCCTTTTGGACAAAAATGGGACCCCATTTTGTAGTCTTAGGCTGGTGGGGCTGGGCATGGTTTCCCCTCATGCATTCCTAATAATTTGTGCGGACAGAATATGGCCTTCGCTTATGGAGGTACAATGTATTGCTTTAGGTTTAAGTGTCAAAGCCATGTTTCCATAGCAAATAGTTATATAAAGAAAGCTCTTGGGGTAAGAATGAAGTCATACATTCACGTACAGTAAAATAAGCTCCCTCGACGGTAAGCAGGGGCCCGCATTAGACTTCACACTGGACACACTTTCCCTGGTGGGAACTTTGAAGCTATCTCCCCACCTCTGGCCTCAGTTTCCTCATGTGTGACAAGCAAGGCAGCTGGATGGGCCCCGTGCCAAGGTCCCGGGTTTGACAAGGCCTGTGGCTCTCTCGGGGCTGCTTGGCAAATCCAGGCAGGTTCCTGGCCCAGTCTAGCCTGGAAGCAGATCTGTAACTGAGCTGCAGGGTCACTGTGACAGGCACAGCCTGAATCTCAGCTGGGGAAGCAGCCCAGGGAGATAAACTGCACTGCAGCCGGCTCTTCCTGGTGCTCTGGGAGTGGCCTGTCTCTGGGGGGAACGTGGAGTGAAGGGGCAGCTGACAAAGCCATCGAGGAGACACTCAACAGAGTGAGGGGCGTGAGGACCCGGCCACCTCTGGGGGCAGAAAGGAGTGATTACAGAATGGGGCTTGCTCCTTGGACCCCATGAACAGGGACACAGGAGGACTTATGCAAAACAGTGACGTGTCAGAATGAATGCAGTGTCATGGAGTGTGGGCATGCCTCTCTCCTCCCCTGGATTCTGAGGCCAAACGCCGAGTCTGAGTGGCACGGGAGAGGGTAGAAACACTGTATACAAACAAGAGAAAATGAAAGCTAATATTGAGTGCTTATTCTGGGCCAGAACCTATGATTATTGTTTTATATGTATTATTTACTCATAACAATTCTAGGAGGTAGGCACCTCATGATATAGTTGAGAGCATATCATGGCACAGAGAGGTTAAGTAACCTGCTCAGGATCACTCAGCCAGTAAGTGGCTGAGCCAGGATTTAAACCCAGGTCATTTGACTCCAGAGCCTGAGCACTGAATTACTCTGCAAACTGATCAATAAGGCAGCAAGGAAAACATCAATAACTATGTGTCAGAAACCTGTCACGGTGACTATAGGAGGAGCTGATGAAGGATGGACAGGAGTGCTCCAGGCAGCTTGGCAGAGGGAACATGGGGAGCAAAGACAAGGGGCTGAGAAACGTCATTGCATATTCGAGGAATGATGATACACTCGGGAGGCTGAAGCACAAAGGGGCGTGTGCTGAGGTGATCTGGGGAAGGAGGCAAGGCCAAATCCTGGGGAGCCTCAAGTGCCAGGCTAAGGAGGACAGGCTCTATCCTGTGGGCTAGGGCAGGGCCGTGACAGGCCAGGTATGAGGACCATACCGCCTCTCTCTAGCTGTGACCTTGGGCCAGGCACTTCCCCCTGAGAACCTCAGTTTCCTCATCTGTAAAGCAGGGGTGGCAATTCCTGCCCAATCCCACCTCTCGGGCTTGGGCGAGGACTAGTAAGGCAACAAAGGGATTTGGTAAGACGTGAAAGACTTGACCAAGGCAGGTTGGTGGATTAGACAGAAAGAAGTGAGCAGTTAGTAGGTGTGAATTTAGTCAGCTGTTTTTCCATAGAGGTGATCAGATTCACTCCAGCTTTTACTGTTACTGGAAATCATGCCATTTGCATGGGGCATTCTACTTGTCATTTGGCCTCCATGACCTCACTTGAGGATCCTCAGACCTTTTCAGTTAGATGTAATTACTCCTATCTTAGAGCTGAAGACACCGAGGCACAGAGAGGTGACATGACCCACCAGCCATGTGTGCCAAAGGGGCAGAGCTGACATAACCTGCCCAGCCGTGTCCTTGCTATTCCATCTCACATCAACGTATTTACTGAGCAGCTTGTCAGAGGCGACACCTCCGAAGGGCACACCAAGGACATGAAGGTGCAAAAGGGCAGGAAACTGCAAGAACTGAGGACTAGAGGGATGCAGGATCGGAATATTTGGGTCTTGATGATTTGTCAATAGCCTCGAGGGTCAGTGACTGGCCATAATTTGTCATTTTACTGAGGCCCAAGTTTGAATTCTTTGCTGCAAGACAGGTGTGTGAAGCAAAGCCTGTCAGTGAGCAGCTCTAGCCGACTGCCCAACACACGCTTCTCTCCAGTTCTCCCTCCTGTGGGAGGCAGGGTAGCCGGGGTGAGAACACGCCTGAGCTTTAGGGGCAGCCCATCTGGGCATTAGGGCTTTATCCTGGGACAATGGTGGCCACTAAAAGGCTTTACGTCTGGTGTGGTAAGGTTGGATTTTATGGGTTAAAGAGGTCACTCTGGAGGTCAATTCGGAGAGGGGACTGGAGGGGAAGAACGGGGAACTGAGGATTTTGTGTGTGACCTGCCCACTCCCATCCCATTTAACCTTTCTGAGCAGCACCCTTAGCCATGAACTGGACTAACCCAGCAAAAGGATGGTCCTGGATTGTGGCAGGAAAACAAAATCTGAATGTAACTAACAGAGCTTTACCTTATCCACTTGCCTGGGATGGTTTTTATGCTAATCCTATTTCAAGCAAAAGCAACTCAGACTAATAAAAACCGCACTTCCGCTCAGGACTCCACACCATCTGTCATCCACACACTTGGGATTAGCTTTTCCTAGTAGCGTAGACCATGCTGCTTGACCACGTGGTTCTCATGGGCCAGCCTGTAGGTGTGGAGGCGGAGCCATTTGTTCGTTCACACAAACATTCATTCAGCACCTAGTATAGGGCCCTTCCAGGGCCAAGCCCTGCCCTGGGCGCTGCAGAGGCAGAGAGGACACAGACAAGGTTCCTGCTCCCATGAAGGGTGTGCCCTGGTGGGGGAAGCAGAAAAATAAGAGTGCAGTGAGTTCCGATGGTGTTAAACCCTGTGAAGATAAAAAGCACTCATGTCAGGGACGTGAGGGGGTGGGGGAGGGCCTCCTTAGAGAGGAAGGCCAGGGAAGACCTCTCTGAGGAGGTGAAACCTAAGGGCACGGGGTCAGCACGGAATCGGCAGTCAGTGCGCCAGGCACAGCGAACAGTGGATGCAAACGTTCCAAGGAAGAGCCACAGTTGGCAAGTTGGAGGGGCAGAAGGCCAGAGCGGGTTGGGAGTGGGGTACAAGTCAAGATGGAGACAGGACCAGAGGTCAAGACATGTGGGACCTTGTGACGTGGGCCACTGGAAAGCTTTGAGCAGGGCATGACGCGACCTCAAGTATGTTTTATTTATGTATTTATTTATTTATTTTTGAAGTATGTTTTAGATGTTCACACTGACTGCGAGGTGGAGAATCAAGTACGTTCTCTGTCCTGCCTTTGGCTCCAGACACATTATACTTATTATTGTTTCTTTTCTCTGACATCTCTCTGGCTTGCACATACATATCATTCTTGGAATACCGCTTCTCTCATTTACGACCTGGTAAACTCCTATATACCCATCAAAGCCCATCTCAAAAAGTAGCATCTTTGCAAAGCCTTCCTGAATCTCTCCAGACCAGGCCCCTCCACAGGCATAGTTAGGGAATACCTCCCTCCACTCTGCTCCCACAATCCCCCACTCATCCCTTGTTATGTCAGACTGCTGTGGATGGCTGACTGTGAGCTCTGATACAGAATCTTACCTGGTTCATCTCAGTGGCCTGGGGCCTGACACAGGGCCTCATGTAGAGGAGGGAGCTATTCTGGAAGCATTTTCATTCATGGCAGTGATGAGGACGTCAGTGTGGCTGATGAGGGACAAGAATGAGGCCAAAGAGGTCAGCAGATGCCTGGTAAGGCGAGGCCTTGGATGCCAGGCCTCAGGGTGGATTTCAGACACGGGAGAAAAATCTGAGTTTGAAAATAGGAAAAGACTGTCAAGATCATGGGAAGCAAGTAAGTATTAACAAACTGTCAGGGCAGTGACAGAGACTGGAGAGGCATGGTGACTTAAGTGCAATGTGGTATCCTGGATTGAATCCTGGAACCGAAAAAGAATAGGAAAACCAAATCCCCTTGAGACGTGAGGAGCAGGGCAGGAGAACTATTTGGGGTTGTGATAGGGACATAAATATTGATTATGTTTACGTGATGTTCTCAAAGGCTATTAGCACCGGGTTCATTTTCCAACATAAATAAGAGAAGATAACCCTTGCCATTTAGAACTTAAGGTCTATTAATAGGTGAAAAGAAATGCCTGTACTCCTATACAAAGGTCACTCCTTGCTTCACCTCAGACCATTTCATAAAAGCATTCTCTTATTCAGATGGGGAAACTGAGGCCTGAAGAGTTTAGATAGCATGTCTGAGGTTGCTATTTGAATAGTAATAAGCCAATGATTATCCTACTCAAAAGCAGTCATGAAGAGCTGTGGAGGAAAAATCTTGCCAACCATATAGTTTGTTTCTCATACAGCATACTTGTTTTCTGCATATATATATACCCCGCATTCAAAGACTGTTAAATCGCGTTGTTTACCCATATCTTCAGAAAAAAAATCACTTCTACTGTCGTGGTAAACAACCTGCTTCCCTATTTATAATGGTCTGGCTCTCTAGCAACTTCAGCGCGAAATTATAGCTAATTTGCCTACAAATGTCAGGTGGTCATAATAATCTGGCCACTGTGTGTGTGTGTGTGTGTGTGTGTGTGTGTGTGTGTGTGTGTGCGCGCGCGCATATATATATATATATATATATGAATTTATATTTGCTGTGAAAAAAACCATCAGGTTGGATTATAACCCAAAGAATAAAATAAATATATGTGAGTCAATACTGATATTAAATAAATAAATAAATAAGTAGGCAAAACTGGGCAAACCTTCCAAATATTAGAAGTACTCTACCCTCCCCAGGAATTTAATTCCCCCACCTTTGAGTAGGGTCTGGACTTAGTGACTTGCCTCCAAAGAAGAGAGTAAGAAAAGAAAAAAATCGTAACTTTACAGTGGAGAAACCTGGCAAGCACGACCTACACCAAGCAATCAAGGTTAACATCACCAGTGATAAATTATGTGAGTATCGTGTACCTCCTGATGAGAAGTGACAAGAAGGGCACTTTACCTCTGTGGTATTCTTCCCCAAAACCCATAACCCCAGTTATGGAGGAAATCATCAGCCAAACCCCAATCGAGGAACATTCTACAAAACACCTGGCCAGCACTGCTCAAGACTGTCAAGGTCATGGGAGACAAGCAAAGATTGAGAACCTACCACAGAGCAGAGGAAACTAGAGCGGCACTGGACTAAATGCAATGTGGTGTCCTAGACTGAATCCTGGAACAGAAAAAGGACGTTAGTGGAAAAACTAGTGAAGTCTGAATGAAGTTTGGAGTTAACAGAATGTACCCATGGTGGATTTCTAATTTCAACAAATGTACCACTTAATGTAAGATGTTAGCAATAGAGGAAACTGGATGAGGGGCATATAGGAACTCTGTATTATCTTTGCAACTTTTTATTATTTTCTTTTTTATGTTTTTTAACTTCAGAGAGAGGGGAGAGAGAGAGATAGAGATAGAGAGAGAGAGAGAGAGAGAGAGAGAGAGAGAGAGACGAAAAAAAAAGTGATGAGAAAGAAACATCGATTGACTATCTCCTAAACACCCCCTACTGGGGATCGAGCCCAAAACCCAGGCATGCACCCTGACAGGGAATCGAACTGTGACCTCCCTTCATGGGTCGACTCTCAACCACTGATCTACACCAGCTGGGCTCTTTGCAACTTTTTTGTAAATCTAAAATTATTCCAAAGTAAAAAGTTTATTTCAAAAAATCAGGTAAGGAAAGAGTGAGTCTCTCCTGGCTACCCCCCCCCCCCGCCCCCCCACACACACATTATCCATTCTCTGCAATGGCACCCTATTCTCCCAGAGTTTCTGAGCTGATGCCTCACTATGTCTTCAAGAGACAGTTACAAACTGGAGCTTAGGGGTAGTGCGGTGCAGGAAAGGACGAGTGGACTCATGGCCTGCATCTGCTGCTTCGCCTCCCTGGCTGTACTCACAGGGGATCCCAAGCCAGCAGGTCAAACACTCTGTGAACCCTTAGAGAGTTGTGCTGGATAAAGCCCTACAAACAAAGCAATATCTAGACACTGTCTACTCCAGTGAAAATGAATTGCAGCCCTTTCCAGGGTGGAAAGGGTTTAATATAATCAACTTGTCAAATGGCTGGTTGTCCTCAAGGGACTGAGATGTATCTGAGACTGAGTTGGTCTCTGTAAGTGGCAGGCTCAACCCTCAGTGTCAGCAATAACTACATGTCTTGGTGGGTGTGAGACCATATTATGGACCCCACATATACCTTCTTTGTATGCCACCATGGTTATTACTGTTTATGCACCCATGTGCCAGCCTGGGGTGTCCTTAGATAGAGGCTGGCTGATGTCAACTGCATATACATGGCTATGTAGTGCTTACTCCATGGTATACAGCCTGGTGGGTGTTAACATGAAATATAATGACCTTCACACTTGATGTCCACGCTCATAGGTCCAACCACATACCTCTACACAGAGCTCCTTGCCCCCGATTTTCTAATCTTATTCTAGACCCAAGCAGACAAGCTATTCACCACTGCCCAGGAGATCCAGGTATATTCTAACCTTGGGCCCCCTTTCTTTCCACAAAAAGATCCAGGTATATTCTAACCTTGGGCCCCCTTTCTTTCTACAGATGGCATGGCCCTGCTCCAAAGCTCTGCCCATTGGAAAGATTTTCTCCTCTGCTGTCTTTCAAGGACACCCCTGTGTGGGACTGCAGTGCAGCCAGTCTATTTTTGGCTTGCTCATTCATACTGAGCCATTTACCTGGGAACAAAGCTTGGTTCTTTTCACCTCAAGCTGGATATAAGAAGCTTCTCAGGCAGCCATAGCTCAGCTGAGGAGGGGGGGCACGGGTGCAAAGGTGGTGGGTGATATAGATGTCTGGGCCACCTACTCATGCAGCTACCTTCTGCCCTTTGGCGCTGCTGTGCCCAATGCCAGTTGTACCATGTCCACCTTATGATGAATTGCTGCTGGGCTTTCTGACTTTCTGACTGGGGGATCTGGTAGAATCCAGCTCATGATGAGCAGCTGTGGCTGCACGGTCAACTTGATGATTCATGCGCAGATGATCTGTCTTTTCCAGAACCTTGTAGCAAATCAGGAGCTGTGTTGTGAAAAGTGTGCCATTCCTGGCTACAGATGGCATGGCCCTGCTCCAGAACCCGAGAGGTCTACATAGTGATGCTCCTCCTAGGCCTTGTCATTAACTCCACAGGCATCATTTCCCACCACAGATACCTCGATACCATGGATTCTGCCAGATCACACAGCATGGTTACTTGTACTACAGTCTGGCCCTGCTGCTGAGTCCTTTCCTGATCTGGGCGCCCAGCAAAACTGGCAGCTTTGTCATTCACGATATGGGATGGAGCAGTATTCCCAGGTGTGAATATGCTGCCTCCAAACCCAAAGGGGCCTACCAAGCATTCCTTCTTAATGAGGGCCTGGGAGATGCAATAATTTGTCTTTTACTTTGGAGGGAATGCCCCTGGCATATCCCAGACCACTGGCCCCTAAAAACTTCACTGATATGTGAGGCCCCTGCATCTACAGTGTGTGCTTGCACTCTCTGCAATTCATGTGTCTTACTGAGGCTTCCAATATACTCGTTTCTTGCTCATCTGGCCCAATTAGCTGATGTCTTCAATGTAGTGGATCAATATGATGCTCTGCAACATGTCTAGGTGGTGCAGGTCTTTTCAGACTAGGCTGTGAGAGGTAGGAGAGTTAACAGCCCTGGGACAAGACTGTAATTGTATATTTTCGTCTGTTCCAAGCAAATATGAAGTCTGACTTTCCTTTCTGATAGGGAAGGAAAAGACAAACATTGACCAGATCAATGGCTACATACCATGTACCTGAGAACACATTAATGTGCTCCAAGAAAGAGGCCACAACAGTGGCTGCAATTAGAACTACCACTTGGTTAATTTTGCTGTAATTCACCGCCATCTTCCAGGATCCTTCTATTTTTGTAGGGCCCAGAGCAGTGAATTAAAGAGTCATAATGGGGGGAGAACCAAGATGGCGGCATAGGTTAACGCTGGAGTTTGCTGCTTTGAACAACTACTTCAAAAGTGAAACCAAAAAACGGAAGGGACATCACCCAGAACCACAGGAATGCTGGCTGAGTGGAAGTCCTACAACTAGGAGGAAAGAGAAACACACACGGACACTCAGAGGAGGCGCAGTGCTGAAGTCAAATTCTGAGGTGCGGAGTGCGCGGAGCGGGCTGGCGGCGGAGGGCGAGGTTGGCGTTTTCAATCGGGAGGGAGTCGCAGACTCTGAGCTCCAGATCCGGGCGAGTCTTTAGGGACCCAGACTCAAACGGGAGAAGCGGGACTGTCTGGCTTTGGTCGGAACTCGAAGGCAGCTTTCTCTCCGAGCTTTGCAGTGGGTGCTGGGACTCAGAGAGGCAGAGCCCCTGGGGACAGGACTGAGAGCCGCCATAACTGCTCTCTCCGGCCCACCCTGTTGATCCTGTGCGACCCGCCCCGCCCAAGCCCTGCACAGAGGCATTTGCCGGATAGCCTCAGGCAAAGGCTAGATTAGCACCTCCCTAGAGGACAGAAGTTCTCTCACTGCTGACACAGCTGATTCTCATAGCCACTTGGCCTGGAGGTCAAACCCTCCCTGGAATTAGCTACAACAATCAAGATTGAACTATAAGACTGCGAACAAAGACCACTAGGGGGTGCACCAAGGAAGCATAACAAAATGCGGAGACAAAGAAACAGGACAAAATTGTCAATGGAAGATATAGAGTTCAGAACCACACTTTTAAGGTCTCTCAAGAACTGTTTAGAAGCTGCCGATAAACTTAATGAGATCTACACGAAAACTAATAAGACCCTCGATCTTATATTGGGGAACCAACTAGAAATTAAGCATACACGGACTGAAATAACGAATATTATACAGACGCCCGACAGCAGACCAGAGGAGCGCAAGAATCAAGTCAATGATTTGAAATGCGAGGAAGCAAAAAACATCCAACCGGAAAAGCAAAATGAAAAAAGAATCCAAAAATGCGAGGATAGTGTAAGGAGCCTCTGGGACAGCTTCAAGCGTACCAACATCAGAATTATAGGGGTGCCAGAAGATGAGAGAGAGCAAGATATTGAAAACCTATTTGAAGAAATAATGACAGAAAACTTCCCCCACCTGGTGAAAGAAATGGACTTACAGGTCCAAGAAGCGCGGAGAACCCCAAACAAAAGGAATCCAAAGAGGACCACACCAAGACACATCATAATTAAAATGCCAAGAGCAAAAGATAAAGAGAGAATCTTAAAAACAGCAAGAGAAAGAAACTCAGTTACCTACAAGGGAATACCCATACGACTGTCAGCTGATTTCTCAACAGAAACTTTGCAGGCCAGAAGGGAGTGGCAAGAAATATTCAAAGTGATGAATACCAAGAACCTACAACCAAGATTACTTTATCCAGCAAAGCTATCATTCAGAATTGAAGGTCAGATAAAGAGCTTCACAGATAAGGAAAAGCTAAAGGAGTTCATCACCACCAAACCAGGATTATATGAAATGCTGAAAGCTATCCTTTAAGAAGAGGAAGAGGAAGAAAAAGGTAAAGATACAAATTATGAACAACAAATATGCATCTATCAACAAGTGAATCTAAGAATCAAGTGAATAAATAATCTGATGAACAGAATGAACTGGTGATTATAATAGAATCAGGGACATAGAAAGGGAATGGACTGACTATTCTTGGGGGGGGAAAGGGGTGTGGGAGATATGGGAAGAGACTGGACAAAAATCGTGCACCTATGGATGAGGACAGTGGGTGGGGAGTGAGGGCGGAGGGTGGGGCGGGAACTGGGAGGAGGGGAGTTATGGGGGGAAAAAAAAAGAGGAACAAATGTAATAATCTGAACAATAAAGATTTAATTAAAAAAAATAAATAAAAGAAAGTTTCATAAAAAAAAAAAAGAGTCATAATGGTGATCACTATCGCTGCATCCTTTAGATCTTTAAGGATGACATTTATCTTTGCCATTCCCTGATTACTAATGAGGTTGGGCATCTTCTAACATCTTTATTGGCTTATTTCCTTTGCTTCCAACTCCCATAATTCATATCGTTGGCCTTTTTAAATCATTTATCTAGATCAGTGATGGCGAACCTATGACACGTGTGTCAGAGGTGACACGCGAACTCATTTTTTTCGTTGATTTTTCTTTGTTAAATGGCATTTAAATATATAAAATAAATATCAAAAATATAAGTCTTTGTTTTACTATGGTTGCAAATATCAAAAAAATTTCTATATGTGACACGGCACCAGAGGTAAGTTAGGGTTTTTCAAAATGCTGATATGCCGAGCTCAAAAGGTTCGCCATCACTGATCTAGAGTAGACCTTGGCACTCACCTTCAGTAGACTGTGAACTTCTTGGGGCCAGAAACTATGTCTTATTTGTTCCTGTGACCCTTGAATCTGCCTATAAGAACTCAAATATGCACTGAATGAGTGATTTTAACAAGAAAAAGCAGCATTTGATTGGACAACCTGGTCTTCTTGAATCTTGAAACTAACCTCCTTGGCTTATGGGTAAGCCTATCCCTGACAGCAATTATATCATTTTGGTTGATTTAAAAGAAAATACAATGTCATCCAATCAAACCATTGCTCTTTTGAAATCGAAGCAGTGTCACTGAACTAATAAACGCTCCCAAAGCCTTGTTTTCTGGATGGACTCCCTCTGATAGCAATAATGGGCAGTAACAAACTGAGCCTTCGTCCCATATGGCTGTGATAAACACATCCAAAACACATTACAAATCTCAGAATGAGACTCTGAGGCCTGAGGCTGCAGCAAAAGAAAACCAAGGTTGACAGGCACAAGTGTAAGAACCTGATATTCCTTAAATGAGAAAAGGCCAGCTGCCTGTTCCTTCACCACTGAACACAGTAAATGCATTATCTGAGCTTCCTGCCATTTTTCAAACCTGGGACTCTCTAATGATATCTGTTTGGTCAACTCTAAACTTCATTTGTCAAAAAAAAAAATTATCTAATTTACACAATCTTGAGTGTCTCTTTCCTTTGCCATAAATTGTTGGAGTTTTAAATTTTGAAAATTTTTCTAAAGTATCTGTTTATGTAAGAACATTTTTATCTTTCTAAATGCACATTTTATTAGTTCCCTCACCTACTCGAAAACTTCCCAGAGCCTCCCATTATCTGAAGGCCAAAGTCCAAACTTCTTCACCAGGCCTCTAAGGCCCTGGCTAATTGTTTTGCCCCATTTCTCTCCACCGTGTCTAAGAACTCTGCCTGCACCACTCCATAGCATTTGCCTTTACTGACACAAGGCGTACACTTTACACCTCTGGGCTTTTGTACACATTCTGATCCCTCTGCTAATAACTATCTATCCTTCAAGACTTGGTTAAAACATTAACTCTCTGTGAAGACTTTATCTTTTCTTAGAATGGTATTAATCACTCCTTTCTCCACTTTCTCAACATTTTAAATCAATATCTACAATAAACACCTAGTATGCTGTACTGTACTTATTTACTTATGTGTCTGTCTCCCCACTAGACTAAGGGCTCCTCAAGGGTAGAAATGAGATCTACTGCCATTTCTCCAGTGCCAGTCTAGGCCTTGGCTCACATAAGATAGGCAACATTAGTTTGTTGAATGAATGGATGAATGAAAATGGAGACTCAGTCCCTACCCAAAGGACCAGGACCTCCGATTTAACCACCAGAAGAAAAGGATCAATACGCTGCTGAAGCGGCCTCTAACAGTAATTTCCCAAACTTCCTCTAGCAACCACACACATTAGGGGACACGTTCATGTCCACATTTACAGGCCTAGGAGTTCAGAGGTCCCAGGAACTTTTTCACCCCATTGCAGGAGGTGAACCTTCCCTTTTTCACAGGCTGGAGCTCAGAAGTGCTTCTTAGTGGGTGGGTCAGCTTGGGTGGACATCTACAAGCCTCCTTTCCTTCAGCAAGCACTCAGAACAGCTCTATTAGTGTTCATGGAAATTCTGCACATGCATCAAGGAGAAAACAGCCACAAATAACACGGTCTACTTTCCAAGTCTCCAAAGCACATCTCTGCAATCATTTTACCTTCTAACTCTCACCACTGAAACCTTCCGGCTGCAGAGCAATTTGTTTTCAACTTACTCTGGGTCCTTATGTTAGAACTTTTCGGTTGCTTACAAATGAAGCTTCCGCCTCCCAGTCTCCCTCCCTGGCTCCAGCTTCTTCTTCCACAGCCTGTTAACAAAAATTAACCAGTTCTTGCTTAGCATCAGTCCATACGCCTTCACCTGTTGTTCAGGACCCTTCACATTTGGTCCTGGTCCTTGCCTTCCTCTCCAGCCTCATTTCCATCTACTCTTCACCCTACTTTCCTCTACTCCAGCCACACCAATCACCTTCCAGACATTTCACAGGTCTGAGTCTTTCCATACTTTGCTTTCTCCGTCAGGCATAAGCCTCAACCACCCAATTAACTACTTCTGCCCTTTAAGACTGCACACAAGTATCACTTCTTCCAGGAAGTATTACCTGATTGGTTAGATGCCTTTCCTGTACACCCACAAGTAGTCATTCAACTATTCAATAGTTATGGAGACCTAGTTTGTGCCAGGCTGTGCTCTAGGTGCTGGAAATACAACAGGGAACAAAACAAAGACTCTGCTTTCATGAAGCTTAAGTTCAATGAAATTTATTGGGGTAACATTGGTTACTAACTTTATATAAGTTGCAGGTGTACAATTCTATAATACATCATCTGTATACTGCATTGTGTGCTTACCTCCCAACATCTAGTCTGCTCCCATCACCATGCATCTGACCCCTTTATCTTCTTTCTCTTCCCCCTCCACTCCCTTTATCTTTGGTAACCACCATATTGTCGTGTCCATGAGTTTGTGTTACCTTTAGTGGGGAGACAGAATCGAAAGCACAACCACAGAACATGTGGATATGAATAGAACAATACACAGGATGTTATGGTAGGGGGAGCATAGGGAATTAGGTAGAGACTAGCATTTTAGAGAAGAAAATAGCATGTGAATGCTCTGATGGGAGTGGCATGGTGAGATTTCCAGTTCTGATATGCCACTTTGTTTCTAGCACAGGGAGATAAATTTGAAGAGGTTCAGACTGGGTGCAAAGGGACCAGCTAGGAAGCCATGTAGCCATGTGGGCAACAGAGGATGAAGCCCTAAAGTGGTACTAGAGATGGAGAAGAGGCAAGAGATTCTAAATACATGTGACGAATAAAACCATTAGGACCTGATTGGGTAAGGACTCTCGCTTCTAGCAAGAATGCCTGGGCTACCAGGATTGCCAAGTGAGAAAAGACATGTGTAGCTGCGAAGCCCCTGAGACATCTTGGAGATATCATCTGAAACTGAGGAACCATGTATGGTCTGAAGATACAAATTGGAGTGTCACCTGCATGTAACCATAAGAGAGTGAATGAAATGAACCTGGGAGACTGGATCCAGTCAAACAGACCTGGGTTTTGAACCTTAGCTCTGCCTTTCACTCTCTGTGTGACCTTGAGTAAGCTACTAAGCCATTCTGGGGCTCACTTTTCTGATCTTTAATTGGATATTATTATTAAAATGTCTATCACAGTGCTGAGCGCCTGGTGGGTGCTTCATTATGATTCCAGCTCCAGTACCTCCTAGCAGTGGGAAACGGAACAAGATACTTTTGCTTGGTGAGCCTCAGGGTCTCATCTGCAGTTCCTGCTAGGTATCCACAGTACTCCGTGGAATGGGTGCTCAATAAATGATTGCTGAATAAATGAAGAAATATAAAAAAACTGAAACAATATCTACTAACACAACAGATGAGAGGATTAAACAGGCAATGTTAATCCCTTCCTTTCTGTCCTTGCTTTTTAACCCATCCCCTATTTTTTTGTATTTTAAATCTCTCCTTTTTTATTAGCTCCTTCTTTTTGGATTACATACATGTTCCAGTCTCCCTTAACCTCAAAAAACCTTTCTTGGGTCTTACCATCTCTCTAAATTCTTTGCAATAATTTTTCATCTTCACCAACTATACTTTTTCTCAACCCAAAATACTTTTCAATGAACAAGCCATATCTTTTGTTTTAGGTGGGGGGAAAGTCCCAGTTTATTATTACTTATAAAAAAGCAAATACATTTACATAATTGTTCCAATAGGCCTATGCAGAGGTATTTTATTTTAAAAATATATGTATGGAATTTTTTCACTACAGTAATTCATTTCAAGAGGAATTTCATTATGTATCTTCTACAGAACCTTAAAATGAGAGTGTCACATATTCAAATAAGCCCGAGTGTGGGGATGCTGCAGGCCAGTTCTTCATTAGGAGCCTCAGCATGGGGGCTCCGGAGACCAACACAGAAGGTCTTCCGGGGGAGCTGACGCATTCAGATAAGTGAGCTCTGGAAAGAAGGGGTAGTTGGCTGGCTCGGGCAGGCTCACCCCTGGGGTAGAGCAAAGAGAACAGACAGGGGAGTTCTGAGAGGCACCAGAGCCATCTAAACTCAGGGGGATGGAACTGTGTGAGCGGCAGCAGTAATTGAGTTTCAGTTACCTGCAGGGTGGCGAAATAAAGTAGTAACTTCATCTGCCTGACGTGGGGGAAGTTTAGAGGTGTCCTTGGCATACTCACAGCGAAATCCAAAATCCGTCACCCTTTGCTGTGTTGGGTGATGTCAACCATACAGCGCTTCCTAGGGACAGCCTGTGCACGTCCTGTTAGGCTGCACCAGCGCACTACAGCTAATGAAGCATTTCCTGCAGCCTGTCTCCCAGGGCTCCCTGCAGCCTCTGTCTGAAGGAATGGCACCATGGGAAAATTTAGCGCAGCCAGCATCAGCCATCACCCAAACTCAAAAGAGTCTTTGAATGGCAGAAAGGGACACATTTTCTTTTCTGCCCAGCCCAGGGTTAGAACCGTCCTCAGGTCATTTTTTGTGGGTCTGTACAAACGTGCCGACTGGCAGCGAGCCGTTCTTCACCTGAGCCCGGATTTCAGCTTGGTGCTTTAATGTGAAGACCAGGGCTCTCACCGTCCGCCGGTAGGGCCCATTAATGAGGCGGGAGCAGAGATGAAACGTTTCCCGCTCAATATTTTCAACCAGTAGGTGATCCATCTAAAAAACAGCAAAATTATCAAATTAGGGCCTTGCAACGCATAAGAATTAAAAACAAGAGAGGCTGAAGCACTCTGCTCAGAGGCTTCCATTAATCAACTGAAATTCAAGGACATCTACTTCCTGTCACAAGAGAAACAGGAAGAGCAAATTAATTCCACCCTGGCAATTAAGGAACAAGGCCATGTGCTTTGTGACAGGGACCTCATTCACAACCCCTGCCGGGTGGTAATATTTGCCATTATAACAGGAAACTGGCCTGAACTAAGCGACGGGTACTGGGCCCTGTACTTTACCAACCAGGAAACAAAGACCAAGGATAATAAATCAGTGTAACAGTTTATACTTTTGGGGGGGTTTGTTTTAAGAGTGCCTTTTAACCCCTTACTGCATCTCAGAAACACTGGATCTGGATCTTAATATGTGTGTAGATCACTTTTCACATTGAATGCTCACAACTCCTATTATCTCATTTTGCAGATGAGGAAATGGGTTCAAAGGTAAAGAAAGGTTCAAGTTCTTACAACTAAGAGGCAGAGCTGGGATTCTGACCTGGACCCCCGACTCCAAGTTCATATTTCTGCCTTCACTGCACTGACTGTCCCCTCAGCATTCTGAGTAGAGTTTGAGGAGATGCTTGCAGGGTCAGCTAAGCACAGCAGACTTAGGAGATGGGACCTGTAGCAATTCCAGGGTGGTTTGGCTCAGGTCCAAGTCCTCCTAAAGTCGCAGACATAATCAAAGTAGGACAGGTATGGGACTTGGTCCACGCGGTCTGGATCCAGGCCAGGTTGGGCTGCTGGTCAGGGGACCCCTCAGCCCCAATTTCCTTTCCAGGCCCCTCCCCTCCCCAGTCCTGAGCATCGCCCCGCATGAGCCTACTAAGCTGCTTTCACACACCTCTGTCTGCTGCAGATACTTGTTCCCTCAGCAAGGTACACTTTCCCTAGGAAATACATTCTTATTTGTATGTCAAAACTTAGCTAAAAAGCAAAATACAAGAAAGCAAATCCTAGCTCAGAGGACTGAAAGTTCTTCTTTGGGCTGCCACATGTCCCGAGTTCCCCTTAGTCATTATCACAATATACTACAATTATCCATTTTTTGGATAGTGAGTTCCTTGAATACAGTGAGTCCCTTGAATACAGGACAAAGTGAGTTCCTTGAATACAGGACACAAATTTTTCTCTCTTACTTGCTTTTCCCCCTTCATTCAAATATTTATTCAGCATTTACTATGTGCTAGGCTCTGTGCTTGGGGAGAGGGAAAAGCAGTGAATAAGGCTGGCACTGTCTGTGACTTCATGGTGAGCACAGGCCAGTAAGAAGCAGTAGTGAACATGGATTACAAGGGCACCGAGTGCTAAGAAAGAGGACAGGAATACATACTGGGCGCAGAGCTACAGCAAAGGGACCCAACCCTGGAGGGCAGTGCCTGGCTTTGGAAGGAAATGCTGTTTAACTTGAGATTTGAAGAATGAGTATGGGCTGGCTAGGGTCTTATCACAAAGTAGGCATGTGCTTTGTGATAAATTCACTGATCTGTACATATATATCTTGTGTACTTATGCTATATTTTATTTATCTTTATTATTGTTTTGGTTAATCCTCACCCAAGGATATTTTTCCCATTGATTTCTAGACAGAACTAAAGGAAGGGAGGAAAGAGGAAGACAGTGATAGACACACACACACACACAGAGAGAGAGAGAGAGAGAGAGAGAGAGAGAGAGAGAGAGAGAGAGAGATGAAAGAGCAACATCAGTCAGTTGCTTCTTATATGCACTCTGACTGAGGAGCAAACTTGCAACCTGGGTATGTGCCCAGGAATCGAACCCACGACCTTTTGGTGTCTGGGACAACACTCCAACCAAGCCACACTGGCCAGGGCTATACACTATTTAAAAAGAAAAGTTTAAGAAAAAAGTGTACCAAACATAGAAAAGAGTCACCTAACACTTGATAAAAAAAACCCTAATATAAGGGACAGACCGAAACAAACAGAAAAATGAAACTTGGAAGAAATAAGGACGGCAGGAGCAGAACAGGCCTGAGAGAGAAAAAGAGGGACAGAGAATGAATATGCAGGCCCAGACATCTGCCAAGGTATAGCAGACAAGACCTTCCAGGAAGTTTGTGGTCCTGATGACTGATCTGGCTTATGCTAGGGTGAGTGGATGTGGCTTGGCTCCGTGGCTCTCCAGAACCCAGACACCTCGAGCTCTTCATGGCCTCCTGAGTGGGCAGCGAACTAGCCCCTGGCCTGAGGCAGCCCTGGAAGCAGGTTACTTTAGGAGGTTGAAAGGGTGGCCGGTTGTCTGGCCAGCATTTGTCCAGCAACATTTGCCAGAGAGGCTCCTCAATCCAGTGTGAGGATGGTTAGTCACTGTTTAGAGATTCACTTAAACAGTTAAGAAATAGGTGGGTGTTTTTAGGGGAATGGTTGTTTGGGGGAAAAGGGCATATATACTTTTGCAAAACAGGTCATGGTCATTCCACTGAATTACAGTATAAATTTAAAAAAGAACTCTGACAGTGCCTTGAAATTTGCATAACTGGATACTCATATATACTTTATTTAGCAAATAGTTACTGATTTGCTACTCTGAGTCTGGCCTGATCTGGGTATTAGGGAGACTGCGCAGAAAAGACCTGCCCCCTACCATCCAGGAATCACAGTCTAGAAAGGCGACTGCACATACACAGAAACCGCTGGGTAGTGGAATAGGTGTTCTACCAGCAATGTGATGGGAATAGGGAGCAAGCATGTAACAATTCTCATTCATGCCTTCTTATTAAATGAAGGCCAATCAGAATGAAGAAGTGAAGAAAAACATCAGTGATATTAAAATGTAAATGATACAGGATAATAATTCATCATGTACCTTTTTGTATAAAAGTTAATTGCACAAAGTGAATGAACTTAAACTGCCCTTGGATAACCCAAACCAATCCAAATCGTTGACTCCTTTCCAATGGGTCCTAACCTGGTGATTTAGGTAAGCCCTTTGGGACTTAGCTAAAGGACCAGAGTCTCACTGATACCTTGAGAAGACGGAGTTTTGCTGTGAGATGCACCAGTGGAAATGGGAATAGGAACGCTGCAAGAAACCTAGGGATTCATTTGGGGACCATGTTCCTTCTCTGTATCTTATGACCCTCCTGGTTTTTGCTCCTCTCCATTTGCCTTACTCACGGCTCCCCATATTCTACACATTTCTACCCCTGCTTCCTCATAACTCCTCCGACATCTGTTCCAACACTCCCACTGTTGTTTTCTTAGCATTTCCTAGTTCACATGTCTCATAGACAGAGAATCTGATTTACCTTCCCTATCTATTTGTACCTGTGAGTTATTCAGTTGTCCGATCCTGGACAAATTGGTTATAGCTTGGAGAAGATATAAAACATGATCACCTAGAATAAAACATGACCACCTAGAGCTCTTTCATCAAGGATTCTGGCCTCAGTGGGAAATGGTGCCATAATCAATTAGTGATGTCTGCCACATCTGTAAGCCCTTTAAAAGCAGGGGAACAGGTCTTTTTTATGTGTGTACCTTAAATGCAGAACTTCCCACGTTGTACTGTAACTATTTATTTGTCTATCTCTCACAGAAGCCTGTAAGCCCTTTTAGGGATGATACTGTGCTGGATCCATTTCTAAATTCCCCATGCCTAGCATAGGTACAAGAACATGGCAAGAGCTCAGTAAATATTTGTTAAATGAATGTCCTTCTCCCCTACCCCCCAACATATCCTCCCTCCTTTCCTGCTCTTTCAATAACATCCTACACATAGCAAATAAGATATGAAATATAATGTTTCTATTTTATATGTATTTTCAAGTTAGCAAAATTCTACTCCTCTTGCAAAGGCCAATTCAATTGCCATCTCTTTCATAAAACCTTCCCAGATTCCCCTATCAGATTTCATATACTGTCCTTTGTGTGTCTACACCCATGGTCGGCAAACTGCGGCTCGCGAGCCCCATGCGGCTCTTTGGCCCCTTGAGTGTGGCTCTTCCACAAAATACCACGTGCGGGCGCGCACGTACAGTGCGATTGAAACTTCGTGGCCCATGCGCAGAAGTTGGTATTTTGTGGAAGAGCCACACTCAAGGGGCCAAAGAACCGCATGTGGCTCGTGAGCCGCAGTTTGCCGAGCCGCAGTTTGCCGACCACTCGTCTACACCATTTGCTTGTACCCATTTCAGATATATTTCATCTTGCCTTCTATTAGTTAGTCATTTACAGGCTCTCCACCAGGAGACAGTAAGCGTCCTTAAGACAGGGAATGCAACTCACTTATGTTAGCATTCTCCCTGGCACTAGCAGTAGTAGTACTAAACATCTATTGAATTGAATATCCACTAGAAGCAAACTTTGTGTGAGTTTTAGCACACAGAGCATGACTGGGTTTATACCTATCTAACCACACTCCTTTTTGACCATTTAAATACATTTATGAAAGAGCTGGTCAAAGCCAGAGGTGCAGTCTGAGGCCATTAAACAAAGAAAAAACTAACAGTCCCATATGGGGACGTACCCCTGACCTGGATCTCATTAGCACCATCTGACAACCAACTGGGCCAACCAGCCAGTGTTTCATAACTCTTAATGATACAGGCTCACTTTGAGAATCAGGTTCATTTTTTTTTAATGACATAATAGGAAAATGATCACAGGCCATGAGGTAGGAAGGAGAGTGGATAATGAGGAAGGGGAAGTAAGAGAATGACACCACAGGGGATGTTCATATGAGGAAAGATCTAAAATGTAGGGAAGAACAAAGAAGATCCGGAAGGGAGAAAGTAAAGGGGAATGGAGCCAGGGTTTCAACAATGGAGTTTTTATTCATCTATTCCCTTATTCCAAGAACAAGGAAACAATCTATGAATCTGGAAAGCAAGATCTATACAGTAATAAAGAGATACATTTGGCTGTGTGTGTATATTCCTCATCTGTGGCTTTCACTACAAAAGAATATAACAAAAACAAATAACATGAAAACATTTATTTTCTACAAAAAATGTAACGGGTAGATCTGTAAAGACACATGCTAGGATCAAATTGTAAAGGCTTTTTAGTCGCCAGGCCAGTAACTTACCCAATGGTTTACTACTGCCTGATAAAGTACATTTGTGGAGATTGGATGTCTGATTTGAATGCACTCAACATTGGTTACTGTCAAAGACCAGATACTGGATTAGATGGGTCACTGATTTACCTTAATATGGAAATGTTTCAGATGGTAATAGGTGCTAAGAGTTAACTTTTATGCAAAAATGTTTATAATTCTTCAACACATCAAACGGATCAAACTATTATCAAATACTATTTATGGAAGAAAAACAGATTGATTTTTTTTTTTTTTTTTTTTTTTTTTTTTGGCCAAGGAAGAAAGAAAGATGCATACTTTTTAATTTTTAAAATTTACTCTTTGGGAACAAAACCACTCAACTATGCTTAATCTGATATTTTCTCCAATTATGTTGGAAAGCACTAACGAATGTATCACTTTTTTAACTTTGCTTTGTAACACTTGAGTGCTTACCACTTGATGTGCCATTTAAAGGATAATTAATGGATAAACTAAAAGGATAATTATTATGGAGTTTAATGTAGTAGGCAAACTGCTCATTAATCCTCACAAGCATTGCTTCGTTATTATCATTTACTTAAAAATATACCACAGGGAACTGGAATTTAACACCACATTAACTACATATTATATACCCACACTCTATGTTTCTGTAATAATTTTGGTTTATTTAAAAAATAAACTTTATTTAAAATATCAAATAGCAAGTCTTGTTGGCTAATCAATATTCTGGAAAGTTATTTATTTAGACTTACAACCTTCATATTTTTTTCTCTCTTCCAAGGGCTTAATATTCATATTAAAGCTTCCTTTAGGAAAAGAAAAGCAAACTTAACAGCATAGCAATTTGCTGAGCTATCAAATAACACTGAAAATTATAAAAATGAAAAAATAACCATATATAGAAAAGGATATACAAAATGACACTAACTGATTTGATCAAGATGAAAAAGACAACATAAATGTAAATTATTGTTAATTTTCTGCAATGTTGTTTAAATATCAATAAAACTATCTTATGGAACATTTGGCATATAATTGGCTCTTAATAAGCTGGGGTAATCATATTATAGCATTCATTTAAAAAGTTATAATAATTACCAAACAGAAAATGCACCAAAATGCTAACAAGATTATATCCGGGTGGTAAGTTCAATGGTGATCTTATTTTTCCTCTCTATGTTTTTCACATTTTCTAAGTGTGTATTTAAAAATCCAAAACTATATTTTAAAAAGTAAATAATATACCATGAGTTCATTTGCCCTTCTTTTGTGGATACATAATTGAGACAGAAAGGTTAAAATTTTTTTCAGAGAATATAGTAACAGTTCTAGCATTTAAATCAGACTTCTGAATTGCTTCCTTTGTTAATAATATTAAATTATTCTTAAAGAAACTTTGATAGGGATACCCTAAAAAGAAGAAAATATATAAATATTATATGTCTGATTTTTCCAGAGTATGAACTGACATATTAGATTTGTTTGATGATGGTAATTAATATTATTGTTAATGAGCAAAAATCCTTTTAGCATGTGCACCTCAAGCCACTAATGTCATCTGAACTGTTGGCTATCAGGATGATAGGAATTATGTCTAGCCAATTGATTATATGCTTTAGAGTGTGGACAAAAAAATGGGGGAGTAGAATCTTTTCAATAGACAGCTATTTCTTTTGCCACTGATATTCCATCACAGAGTCCATCCCAGAATTTTTGCATCAGTGGCAAGAGAACAAATTTTAAATGGAAGGAGCCTACCCAGTCAATGTGGCTCAATGGTTGAGTGTCAACCTATGAACCAGGAGGTCAAGGTTCGATTCCTGGTCAGGGCATAAGCCTGGGTGTGGGCTCAATCCCCAGTGGAAGGTGTGCAGGAGGCAGCTGATCAATGATTCTCTCTCATTATAAATGTTTTTATCTTTCTCTCCCTCTCCCTTCCTCTCTGAAATCAATAAAAATATATTTAATAAAAATAAATAAATAAAATAAATGGAAGGAGCCAACATTCATTAAGTGACTTGTAATCACCAGGCACTATACTATTCTTTCGTATAAACAGTCCATTTACTCTTCCCAATAACCTTAGGTGGTAGGAACAATAATCATTTTACAGTTAAAAAAAATCAAGCCTCATGTTAAAGGATTTGCCTAAGGTGCCACAGCTAGTACGTACTAGAGCCAGGGTTTTAATTCAGGTTTGCTAGTTCCTTTCTACAACACTGTCTCCCAGAATGATTACAAATCCAGAACCCTTAAAGAAAAAAACAGAATAAAGCCACAGCACTAAGACTATGAAAGTTCATTTTGAAAATGTGAGGCTCATTTAACCAAGAGCTCCTAATAATCACATTCCAACCAGACATTACCTCTAATTCCAACGCTTCTGAGAGTAATTTCTGGGCGTTTTTCCTAAGTGCCTCGGTTTTGGAATCACTTCGGACTTCAATAGAAGGTCTATCTGCATGTTTCTCAATGAAAGTTCTCCACTCAGTGTAAACTTCTTTGGCAAGACAAGCCACTTCTGAATCTGAGTGTTGACGCATCTTATTCACCGTGTGACCTGGAGCAAGAGAAGAGAAACCAAAGGAAAGATTGTTCTGTCTTCTGAAAGTACAGGACTAGATGGACTGATGTGTGTATGGCACTTAGAAAGCCATTCACATCCCAAAGGATTTTAAGGCTCTTGTGCAAATGCAGACCATTTCTCAAAGACTGGGGTTACAAGATAATCACTAGGGGGAGAAGCACTGGACTAGCCAATGTATTAAGTCATAAAATAGAAACATGACCAAAAGATACTTACAACAGAACAACTAAGGTGCCAACACCTTAATCCAAAAATTGCAATAAAAGAAATGAAGTAAGCATTTTTCTTATCTTTTTGATACATATTATATTTCAGAACAACCAAATAGCTCTAGCTATTGAAGAAATGTTCTTTGTTGCTGTTGTTAGTCCTCACCCAAGGATATTTTCCACTGATTTTTTTTGGAGAGAGTGCAAGGAAGGGGGAGAGTCAGAGAGAAACATCGATGTGAGAGAGGCACATTGATTAGTTGCCTCCCACACATGCCCCGACCGGGGTGGGGATTGAGCCTGCAACCAAGGTACATGCCCTAGAACAGAATCAAATCCTTGGTCAGTCCATGGGCCAACATTTTATCCACTGAGCCAAACTGGCTAGGGCGAGGAAATGTTCTTTATTCAGCTAATAAATGTGAAAAGATTGACAGAATTTAAAAAAAAATTGTAGCCCATGATGAAATAATTCACTCAGGTGCTAATCATCAGTAGATCAATTCATTCAATAGAAGGCTGATGGGGAAATTTATAATGGAGGAACGAGCTGTCATGACCTGAACCACTGATCAATCAGCATCCCTGAGAGTGGCACCATCAGACACAGGTAGCACTTCACAGCCCTACCTATGAAGTATTCTTGCCCCTCCTCCCAGAGAAAAGATGAACCAGAATCCAATGAATCATTCAATGCTAACTTCCAGTTTATAGAAAATATGAGAGGCAGAGGAATAGGTTATAGTATGAGGAAACAGACAAATTCAGAATGTGGCACATTCCACAGGACAACAGACCTGGTTTCTATAATAGTAAATGGTATTTCTTAAAAAGGGGAATAAGGTCACAGACTGCTTTAGATTAAAAGAGTCTTTTGAGTCCAAACTACCAAATGCAATACATTTGGAACCCCTTAATGCCATCTTCTACGGAAGCCAGAGAGGTCTTTATTTAACTTTATTATTTTCTCTTTTTAGGGATATTTTTTTCTAACACATAAACCTGACCATTTCACTGCTCTACTTAAATCTTTCAATTCTATATCCAAATTCGTATCTTGTCACACAAGTCCCTTCAATCATCTGCCACCCTCCCCCGGCTTTCTAGCTTCATTTCCAGCTACCATCCTACTGTCATCTATACTCCAGCTACTTGTAGCTCCTAAAATACTTCAATATTTTGAAAGTCTCTGCTTTTGAACATATTTTCCAATAAACATTCTGTCTGCCTGGAATACTCTTTCTTCCCACTTCATCTGGTTAACTTCCATTCTGTCTTTAAGACTCAGTACAGGAGCCCCTTCTCTAGGAAGTCTTCTTTAACACCCCGAGCCTTGGTTGTATGCCTCCTGTGCTTCCTTAGCACCTTGGGCTTCTGTTTATCACAATAATTATTATAATTAGTTGCCATTAGATCAGTTATCTCTCTTGTCCACCAAAGAGAGCTCCTTGAGGTTAAGAGCTGTGATTTGTTCATTTCTGTACCTCTAGCAAACAGCACCACGGCAGGAGCGAGGGATCAGAAGAGTGGTTCGATAAGTGTTGTGGAGACATAGGCCCACATGAAAAATAACATATTTTTACTAAAATATGTAAAACAAGGGGAAAACTACCATATTATATGATGAAAAGTTAGTAAAAGAATGCCAGTACTGAAGCTAATTTGTAAATGTAATGTAATCTCAATAGGCTGTTTGTATTAGAGGACAACCAATATTTATAGACTTATTATAGAAATATAAATGGGTAAAAGTCTAAAATATTTTAGAAAAGAGGAATTATCAGCATTTAGCCTTATAAGATATTAGAGCAGGGGTGGGCAAACTTTTTGACTCGAGGGCCACAATGGGTTCTTAAACTGGACCAGAGGGCCGGAACAAAAGCATAGATGGAGTGTTTGTGTGAACTAATATAAATTCAAAGTAAACATCATTACATAAAAGGGTACAGTCTTTTTTTTTTTTAGTTTTATTCATTTCAAACGGGCTGGATCCAGCCCGCGGGCCGTAGTTTGCCCACGGCTGTATTAGAGGTTGGTGCATGAAATTCATGCATAGGTAGGGTCCCTAGGCCTAGCCAGAGATCAGAGCCAATCGGGGCCTTCCAGCTGTTGGCCAGGGCCTTCCTTCCTTCATCCACGCCGCCCTCTGGTGGTCAGAGTACATCATAGTGAGCAATTGAACTCCTGGTCTCCCGGTTGAACATCCAAGGGGACACTCTGCATATTAGCATTATATATAGAGAGAAGATTAGGACATATTATAAACAATAATAGTTAAAATTATATGAACTAGCACCAGAAAATAAACCTAATGAATAAAAAAATGAAGCACAGAAATAGACCTCATTATATACAAGAATTCAATATATACTAAAAAGAGTCATCATTGAACAAAGGGAAGCAGAAAACAGATTTAAATTTGGGGAAATAGTCAAAACCATTTGAAAAGTTTATCAGCTTATGCCAACTGTATAGCCCAGTGGTTGGCAAACTCATTAGTCAACAGAGCCAAATATCAACAATACAACCATTGAAATTTCTTTTGAGAGCCAATATAGGTAGGTACATTGTTATTAACTTAATTAGGGTACTCCTAAGCTGGCCTTTGCTAAAAATGTCCTCAATCTGATTGAGGTACGTTCGCTGAGGTCGACCCCTTCCAACTCTCCCATCCACACTCGTCTTGTATACTTATTTCATCTATCTCCTTTCCGAAAACCAACTTCTGCGCATGGACCACGAAGTTTCAATCACACTGTACGTGTGCGCCCGCACGTGGTATTTTGTGGAAGAGCCACACTCAAGGGGCCAAAGAGCTGCATGTGGCTCGCGAGCCGCAGTTTGCCGACCACTAGCATAGCCTAACACTTAATGATTCCCTTACCCTCCACCTTTGCTGAAGGCCCATGTCTGTATGCTAGGCACTAGTCATGCAGGGCTGAACAAGAATATGCTCCTGCTTTTAAGATTCTGTGAAGGGCCCTGGCCGGTTTGGCTCAGTGGACAGAGTGTCGGCCTGCAGACTGAGGGGTCCCGGGTTCGATTCCGGCCGGGGGCATGTGCCTTGGTTGCAGGCGCATCCCCAGTGGGGAGTGTGCAGGAGGCAGCTGATCGATGTTTCTCTCTCATCGATGTTTCCAACTCTCTACCCCTCTCTCTTCCTCTCTGTAAAAAATCAATAAAATATATTTAAAAAAAAAAAAAGATTCTGTGAAGGGCATCCTGCAGGTGAAAAAGAAATATAACTCTGAAGGGAAGACAAGAGTCTTTAACTTCTCATTCCAACCAATTATCTACCTAGAAATTTCATCTAGCCATTCTACTGCTCAGGGAAAGGAATACATCAACACTCCTCACAAGGAGAGGAAGAGAAATATGCAGAACACTCGGAGTAAATGTCTCCAGGTGCTTCCTAGCTGGCAATGCTTAGCGAGGTGTTCTAATACACACATCACTTAAAAGCTGGTCACTACTCAATACTTTCCTTTTCTGAGCAGAGTTCTCTATATTCTTGAGATTATTCATTTAGCAAGCAAAATTTTGTTGGTCACTGCTATAGATGCTAAAAATACAAAGATAAACAAGACACTGGAGGACCTCAAGACCTAAATTCAGGGCATTTTAATACTTTTACTAAGTACCTACTTTATGCCTGGTGCTGAGGGTACAGAGATGGAAAAGACCCAGTCCCTGGAATTTAACCTACACTCACCTCGCACCAAGGTGTGCAAAGAAGATATGTGTACAAAACTATTTATTCCAGTACTGTTTGCGATAGTAAAAGGCTAAAAGCTCATCATTAAAGGCTCACTTTGTTAAATAAATTATAGTCCACTCAAACAATAAATATTTTGCAATTATTAAATACTAGAATAGCTCAACATGTAGTAACATAGAAAGATGATTAATTTATTCAGTTAAAAACAGGTTCTCAGAACATCCACAGTATGAGCCAATATTTTTTTCAATTACTTTTGTGCACACATATAAACACATATGTGTTTATTTGCAGAGGGAAAAGTCTAAAAGAATTTACATTGAAATTATTAGTGAGTCTCCTCTGAGTCGTGGGACTGGGTGTGCCTATGCAGTCCAGCTCACAATCCTGTGGGTGGGCTCAACCTGTAAGCAATCCTAACAGTGCGAGCTGTGCTGTAATAGAGGTGCATTCAGGCTGCTTTGGAACAGAGATCCTTCTGTCTATCTGTTCCCAACCTTACCCTCTTCTCTCTCCAAGAAAGGCACTATTGATCCAGCTTTATACATGAGAACTGAAGACACAGAAATCCCTCAGAGTCCTCTATTTGTCGAACCAATGGACCTTCTTCAACCTCATGTACCTCATCCTTCAATAGCATCTGACACTGCTGCTTTCTTCATTCTGAAATATTCTCTTCCACTGTTCTTTGACATACCACCTGTTACTGGTTCTCTTCTTCCTTCTCTATCTCTTCTGCTGGCTGCCTTGCTCAACCTTTATCTGTGAACCCCAGCTGGGGCGTTGTCCTTGGGCTCTTCTCTTGTTTCTCCACCTGCCTTCCCTGAGTAATCCCACTCACTCCTGTGGTCCAATTACTATACGCAAGCAGATGACTACCAAATATGTATCTCTAGCCCAAAGGCTCTCACTGAGCACAAGACCCAAATTCCAGTCCCCTTTGGACATCTCTACTTGCTTATTTTGCAAGCACCTCTAACTCAACATTTCAAAAATGGAAATGGAAATCATTATTATCCCCATCAGTCCCTCACACAATGGCACCACCATTCACCAATCATATTAGGCTCCTTAACATCTATTATATCTTTCCCTTTTCCTCCTCAGCTCCCTCTTCATCCTCACTGCTGCCCTGATTCACGTCCTCATCACCTCTCCACAGGTCTATTGCAATGATTTATTAACCAACCTTTGTTCACACCCAGTCTGGCTTTCTCCAATTTAACCTCTATACTGATGTCAAAAATAACCTTTTAAAACACAATTTGATCATATCATTCCCTTACCAAAAACTCTTCAGTGGCTCTCTCCACTGCCCTCAAATTAATTTCTAAGTATAGCATTCGAGTTCCAAATGACCTGAACTCTTTGGCCCTACCTCTCACCAGGTCACCCTTTTCTCCCTCCCCTCAAACCCAGCCCTCCTACCCCTTTATCTCCATGCACTAAGTTCTAGCCACAGAGAGCAGCTTGCACATCCTTGTTTTGGTTCAGGCTGTCTGGCCTTCTTACATTTCTGTGCCTTGGCTCACTGTTGCCTCTGCCAAGAATGTTTAAATGCTCACTTTCCCTTCTAAACTGCAAACATCTGGGGGGCAGGAGCCATACCTTACTTCAAGTTATATTCCCAGCTCCCAGAATAGTACCTCGCACAGAATAATAAATATATGTTTGCTGAGCTCAATCAAAGTTAAATTAAAATTTTTAAATTTAGCTTTCAAATTGTTGAATATAGATACAATTGATTGGTAAAAATCACACAATTGCAAACAAAATAATGGAATGATATTGTAAAGAATTGAACCCAAAGGCACTGGGGAAATCAAAAGCTCCTAATTCTTACCCATTGCTAAGAATTCTTTCTGCTTACTACTCCAGATTTCATATGAATTATTTAATTTTTGTAACTAAATGAATTAAATACTATTTGTATATCTCTCTTTACAAATACAAAACTGAAGGTCAGCAAAATAACATGCCCCAGGTCTCACAGCTAGTAAGTGTGGAAGCCAAGATTTGACACAAGCGGCCTGACTCCAGGGCCTGTATACTTAACCCCCTAACACTCTGCATTTCCCTGTTATTAGGGACTGGAACACAGGGAGTGATCAACAAGGCTCTTTGAGATAATGTTCACCTTCTTGTTATTCCCAAATCAGAAGAGCACAGGACTTGAGAGGTTGCCATATGCTTAAGACTTCATCTCTCCGGCCAAGGCAGTGGAGTCCATGTTTCTTGCCTGCAGGGGGCAGTGCACCCACAGATAACTCTCTCAGGAGCCCCACCCAGACTGGCCAGGAGGCTCTGCCAATACCAAGGAAACCATCCCAGGAAGGGCAAGGCTGTAAGATTTGTTAGCAAGAGGAAGGAGTCTCCAAAAAAAAAAAAAAAAAGTGACAGCAGGAAAGGCAGCCTGGACAGGAAAAGAGAAGTAGGGGTGGGGGGGGGGGGCGGGAGGGGGGGCCGTGCAAGGGAACCCTCTTCTAGAAAAAACAAGGCAAAAATAATAAATTTTAGATCACAAAAGGAATTTTGTGGTAACAATAATGATGACAGTTAACCACTGTGCTAAATGCTTTACATACCATAACTCATTTACTCCTCAGGACAACCCTATGGGTTAGGTGCCATTGTGATTCCCCATTTTATAGGTAAAGAACCTAAGGAACTAAGGGATTAAGTAACTTGTGAAGGACATGGCAGGACCAGATTTCAAATGTAGGCAATTTGGCTCCAGCACTCACGCTTTAACCCTATACTATACAGTTCTACCTCCTCTGATTCAGATGAAAAAAAAATGAGTATCCATGACCTTTCCCCAAGGTCACAAGTTGGTCAGTAGCTACATCAAGAAAGTTAATGATCTGCAAAAAGTCATTATTTGCTCCATGAACTTTTATGTTTTAAAGCAAACAGTGCCACTGGCTGGTCTTATGATCTAGGTTAAGTCCTCTGGGTTTAAGGGTAGAGGGTTTCTGCTTACCAGCACATTAAGCCAAATTCCCTGCAGGAACAGTCTTTCACTCATTTAACGAACATTACCAAATGCTAGGTATGTATCAGGCCCTGTGCTGGACATTGGGATAGAATGTTGACCAGATGCAGCCCTGTACTCAAGGAGCTCCAGGTAGGTCTAAGCACAGGAGAAGACACCTAAAGAAACAAATGCATGGAAGTGTTACAGGTCCTAAGACAGCACTGAAGGGGGAACCCCAGGGAGGGCCAAAAGGAATCAATTAAGCTGGCAAAGGGGTCACCAAATACCAAGAAACAGGCAAAGTTTTACCCTGAGTCTTACCAATGACTCAAGGAGACCATGACTCACAGTAGAGTGAACAAAATCGTAGAACCTGAAATGGCATGATTTGAGGGCTTGTGGCAGACAAAATAATGGTCCCCAAAGACAGCCAGGTCCTAATCCTCAGAATCTCTGAATATGCTACTTTACATAGAAACAGACTTTTGCAGATGTGATTAAAATTAAAGACCCTGACATAGGATGGATTATTGGTGGGCCCAATTTAATCACACTCCTTAAAGGTGAAGAGACAGAAGGGTGGGTCAGAGAGATGAGATGTGAGAAGAATTCGACCCCCCAGCTCTGGAGATTGAGGAAGGGAACCACAAGCTAAGGAATATAAGTGGCTTTTAGAAACTGAAAAAGGCAGGGAAACAGATTCTCCAGAGTGGAATGTAGTCTTGATTTTAGCCCAACTGAGACCACTGAAATTCCTTTTTATTTTAAATTGATTTTTAAAAAGAGAGGAAAGGAGAAGGATAAAGAGATGGAAACATCAATGAGAGAGAAAGATCACTGATTGGCTGCCTCCTGCACAGCCCCCATTGGGGATCGAGCCTGCAACCTGGGCATGTGCCCTCACCAGGAATTGAAGAGAAAAACATTGATGTGAGAGAGACACATCAACTGGTTGCCTTCCACATGTACTCTGACGAGGGCTAGGAACCGAACCTGCAACCCTTGACTGCGCAGGCCGACACTTTAACCATTGAGCATCGTACTGAACTTCTGACCCACAAAACCATCTACACTAATAATCTACATTAATAATAGACAAATATGTAAACTGATAGTACCTTCGCGACGCCCCAAGCCAATCAGGAGTGAGTATAAAATTAACCCGACAAAGATGGTGGGCTTGTGGGCAGCGCACACATGCACAGGGGACGAATGGCTGGGGGGCAGGGCGGGACGCTTGTGTCATCGCCATGGTGACGACGCAGGTTTTGCCCCGCCCCAGCCGTTCCGGGCCTCTAGGCAGCATGGGAAGGCAGAAAGGCGGCTCCGGCTGGAGCGAAGGCCCTGCCGGCAGCCAGGGGAAGGAAGGCCCATTCTTGCACGAATCTTCGTGCATCGGGCCTCTAGTAAGATAATAAATCTGTGTTGTTTTAAACTACTGATTTTGTGGTAATTTGTTATAGCATTATTCACAGAAAATGAATACAGGAGTCCATAAGTAGTTCAAGATTGCTGACGAAATAGAAATCTATGGCACAACTTGAGACCAGAAGGCTATTTGAAAGGTCCTTGCCACTTATCCCATGTCTTTGGATAAGTCAAATCACATACCCATTCACTTACTCACTCACTCACTAATTTGTTCATTCAACAAACGTTTTTAGCTTCAAATAGATTGTTTCATCTGAATCTTGAAGGACAAGTAAAAGCTTGCCATGGACAAAGGTGCATTTTTAGGTTTCAGGAAGTGGCATGACATGGTATAAAAATATCTTATCTTAGCTTTGTCACTTATTTTTTGGTTTTCTGACCTGGGTAAATTACTTTAAACTCTCTAAGCCTCAGTTCTCCCATCTGGACAAAATAACAACCTTTACCTTCCAGAATTGGTATGTGGATCGAATGAGGTCATAGTTGGGAAAGCACTTAGTAAGTATAGGTTTTCCTGTTGTTAATCATAAATGAAAAATTATCTGAAATCAGATAAATATGGTTGACATAAAACTTTTCCCAGAATATTCATTCACACAGCATTGCAAAGTGGAGCATGCTTGCTCACTAGGTTGAGAGTACAAGGCCTAACTCCACTGCCTCATCAGCCATCTACTCAATACTTCTTACCCACTAGACTCCTTTAAAGTGAAAGTATGCAGTCACAGAGGCCCCATTAAGTGCCAAGTCCAAAGGCTTTTGCCCAGTGAGGACACTCATTTCCCTTGCCTCTTAACACACTCTCCTCCTTGGCCTTCATGTCATAATATAAAAGACCTGGCACTCTTCCTCTCTCTCTCTACTCCCTCAGCCTCTTCACTGGCTCCTCTTCCTCCTCCCACTTCCCCACCATGGATCTTCCAAGTTCTATCCTTCAGCCCTTTGATCTTTTTTTTACTCAGAGAACTCATTCACTTAGGTGATTTTAAGCAAATGCTTCCAGGCAAATGACTTCCAAATATGTATTTTTAGTCTAAATCTCTCATATGAACTTCAGTCCCACATCTCCAACTGCCTGCTGGACATTTCTACCTGGAGAGTTAATGTCAGAGCAAAACACTAGGGACACTGACTAAAATGGGAATACTAGGAGAAAAACTTTGTATTTGAGGCACAAAAGAAATGGCACTAAATTCTGTTTAAAAGAGGTGAGTTTGAGCAGATGGCAGAACCCATAGAGATGGTCCAATAAAATAAAGGCACATATGGCTAGGGTCCAGGGCACAACGGCAGCCTGCTGCCAACCAAGAAATAACACTGCCCTAAGAGACCGGGCTCTCACTATATCTCCGGTGCTAACTCACTATGTGGCCCTGGATAAGTCACTTTATCTCTCTGAGTCTGTTTCCTTCTTTATAAATTTAGGTAGTCCCCTAACCAGTTTAGCTCAGTGAATAGAGAGTCGGCCTGCGGACTGATGGGTCCCGGGTTCAATTCCAGTCAAGGGCACATGCCCAGGTTTTGGGCTCAATCCCCAAAAGGGGGCATGGAGACAGCCGATAATGATTCTTTTTCATCATTGATGTTTTTATCTCTCTCTCCCTCTCCCTTCCTCTCTGAAATCAATAAAAATATATATTTTTTAAAAATTTAGGCCCAGCTGGCATGGCTCAGTGTTTGAGCATCGACCTATGAACCAAGAGGTCACAGTTCCGATTCCCGGTCAGGGCACATGCCCAGGTTGCAGGCTTAATCACCGGTGTGGGGCATACAGGAGGCAGCCAATCAGTGATTCTCTCTCATCATTGATGTTTCTATCTCTCTCTCTCCCTTCCTCTCTGAAATCAATAAACACATTTAAAAAAATGTAGGTAGCTAAATGGATTTAAAAGTATTATGACATTGACATTTACAAAGTTCAGAAATAGAAAAATATAAGATCTCAACAGTAAATGGACAAAGAACATAAGCAATTCACCAAAAAAGATGAAGTGCCAATAAATACAATTCATTCTCTACAGCAAGTGAAAACAAGATGCTATTTTAACCTATTTAATTAGTAAGATTTTTTTTTAAATGGTAGGAATATAAATTGGAACATGTCTAAAAATCTAAGATTAAAAATGGACCAGGACGGGGGATACATATCCAAAAGCTGTCTGAATTGAGGCCTCAGTTATGCTCTAAAGCAGCAGCACGACTGAGGTCGGAGTTTTATGGAAACGCAACCCTGATAGGGAATAGGGAACAAGGACTAACAGAGATGGCAAGAAACAGGAATATAAAAAGCTAGAAAAAGTCACAGAGAAAATCTTATTTGACCTTGTCATTTCCATTCATTTGATGAATATATCCTGCACTCTTGCTATATGCCACACTAATGCTTGAAATGCATGACTAAATAAAATGTGTTACACGGTCCTGCTGCCTTGGGTTCCTGTTTAGTAAATAAAAAAATAAAGTAAATAAATAAGTACAAACTCAGGCGGGATATGAAGTAAATAAACATTTAAAAAAAAGATAAAGAATTGGCAACATGTTCAGTGTCATTTATGTTGACAGAAAAAAAGATCAATCAATGGTCTAAAATTCATGGTTCTGGGAAGATGAGAAATGAGAAAAGACTACTGGACTTGGATAGAATGAAATCACTCGTGTCCTGAGAGAGAATAATAGTGGTTGTGAGAGAAGTCAGCATGGAAAGGGTTGAATGAAGAAGGAATGGGAGCTACAGAAATGGGAGTTGAGATTATTAATCATTTTTATAGGAATTTGGCTATAAAGGAAAGAAGAGAAACAAGGTGTCTGTAAGAGATGGCAAAGACAATTAAAGGAAAAGACCTGAGACTGTGTGAAGTCAGGAAGAACCAGCAGAAATGGTAAGAGAGACATCTTGGCCTCTTCATCACCACAGTCGATCCTTACTAAGTCCAGTCCATTCTCCCAGATGAGGTCTCTCTACAAATCTGTCAACCTCTCTCCTATTTAATAAATGACAACTTTCTTCAACCCCACATTCCCTTTCCGATATTGCCATCTCTCTTTTTCCTTTCAATATGAAGCTTCTTGAAAGAGTTGTTTATTTTCAATTTCATTTTCTTACCTCCTTCTCATTCAACCTTCTGCCCCAAACCCTAACAAAATTTAACTTCCCATTTCATGACAGCATTCTCAACTGTTTCCCTTGTCACACCTTCTCAGTCTCCTTCTATAGGTCTCTTAAATATTGGTGTGCTTCAGTATTTTGGATTTAGCTCTATGCTCTTCTTAAATACACTCCCTGGGCAAGCTTATATATTCCCACTAGGGGCCCAGTGCACGAATTCATGCACCTTGAAAGGAACTGTGGGCCATGAGGCTGCAGTGGGCACAGGGGTGGGTCTTGGCCCATCCTCTGCACCCCCACCTGGGCCCTCCCACCACGGCCCCCCGGTCCCCTGTCTGCTTGCAGCCCCACTCCTGGCACAGCCACTCCCATGCGCTGATGGTGACGGCCCTGCTCGCACCTGCTGACAGGGCAGAGCCATTAGGGCCGGCGCCATCAGCGGGTGTGAGCAGCAGCTTCAGTGTTGGCAGTGGGTGCACACGGGGCCAGTGCTGGCAGCAGGTGGGAGCGCTGGGCGGGACCATGGGTCACGGGAGAAAAGAATTTTCAGTAACCACCAGAGGCTCGCCCCAATGACAGCGACCAATGCCCTGCCTTGGTCTGGTGCCCCCGCTCACCTACTCCACCACCCCACTGTGACTGACGCCCGCCATGTTCTGCACTCTGCCGCCTGCTGCTGATGCTCGCCATGTTCTGCGCATGCCCCCTGGTGGTCAGTGTATGTCATACCAACTGGTTATTTGGTTGTTTGGTTGTTCCACCATTTGGTCTATTTGCATATTAGTGTTTTATATATATAGATTGCCTCAATTTCTAACTATATGCTGCTGATAACTCCCTGTATAGACTTAGTCTCTCTTTAGCTTCAGCCTTGCACATCCAACATTCTGTTGGACATTTCCTCTTGGATGTCACTAGTATGTCATACACAGTAAGTCTAAAACCGAATTTATGAATCTCTCCACCTCCAAAACTGCTGTTCCCTATCTTAATGTGTGGTACTGACATCCACCTACTTGGCCATAACAGAAATCTAGGCTTCAGCCTTCAATCCTTTATCTTCATTTCCGACATCCAATCAATCTCTACATCCTTTGGGATTTTATTCCACTTGTGTCTCTTGATTCGAACCACACTTCTCCATCCCCTCGACTACTACCCTACCCAGGCCACCCTAATTTCCCAACCAGGTGTTTTAATTGCCTTTAGGTTTGCTTTTCTCCAGTACTTTTCCACATGGCAGCCAGAAATTTTTTTTCTAAAATGCAAATATGACTATGTCACTCTTCCATTCAAAATCCTCCAATAACAATCACTATCTTTAGGGTCTTGGGCTTCATAATGGACAAAAACTATCCTTTCACTGCAGTAAAACTAGATTCTAGATAAAAACTACCTCATTCCCTCTTCCAAAAAAGTAAGCAGAGGTCAAAGGAGTATGTTCAGGAAGGGGGAGGGTTAAACAAAGGGCTGATGTAAATAGCAATGCTGCTGAAAACTTACTTTTGGGCCAGTGGTGAAGTGGGATAGCTAATCCTGGGATGCTCAACTGAGCTGGGATCCTTGAGAAGTGTGCTAAAGTATTCCAGATCAGAAGTGACCCTTCACTATTGGCAGAAACAAAAAAAAAAGAAGGAAGCTAATTCCCTCTAGAGCAGCGGTTGCCAACCTTTCAGACCTCGTGTACCACCAGTGGTCCGCGGACCAACGGTTGGCGACTGCTGCTCCAAAGGTTTCCTTAAACCAGCTGTGGCCAACCTTTCAGACTTCACGGACCACCAGTGGTCTGCAGACCACCGGTTGGCAACAGCTGCTCTAGAGGGAAGCTTCTCCAATTTAGTCCCACTAAATTCCCATAGATTGAAAGAAAACAATGCACTTACAATTAAAAATTAACAAATACATGGGAAGGCAAGTGCCATAAGAGTCAGCAGAAACAATAAACAACAGATTTAAACCTGCAAGGACCACAAATATTAGAAGAGTCAGATTAAAAAGACAGAAGAACTATACATTAAGTGTTTAAAGAAATAAAAGGCACAATCATAAGAATGTACAAATATTATTTAAAAGAGACAGATTTAGGGGAAAAAGGAAACTTATAAAAATGAAAAATAGTTTTTGAAATAAAGAACTCAATGAGTAAGTTAAATAGCAGATTAGAGTCAACTAGAAAGAGAACTAGTGACTTGGAAGACATATATCTGAAGAAACTGCCCAGAATATTATGAGAGACAAGATTAAAAAAAAATATGACAAACAAGCTAAGGGATATGGAAAATAAAAGGTCTAACATACTTGTAATTATAGAATCCCAGAACAAAGAAATAGAGCAAAAGAGAGGTACTTTTGAAGGGATAATGACTGTTAAATTTCTACAAATGAACACAAATCTGCATGTCTAAGAAATATAATATATCTAGGTTAAATAAAAAGAATGCATGTTGCCCAGCCAGTGTGGCTCAGTGGTTGGTTGAGTGTTGACCTATGAATCAGGAGGTCCTGGTTTGATTACTGGTCAGGGCACATGCTAGGTTATGGGCTTGATTCCCCAGTAGGGGGCAGCCGATTAATGATTCTCTCTCATCACTGATGTTTCTATCTTTCCCTTCCTCTCTGAAATCAATAAAAATATATTTAAAAAGAGAAAAGAGAAATACATGTTGTAGTAGCCAGTCTACAAAATAGCCTTCAATGATCTTCACCTCTTGGTATTTATAACCTATATGTAGTTGTCTCTCAAACTGTAACAGGGCTGGTCTGTGTGCCCGACAGAATATGACAGAAGTGATGGTATGTCACTTCTGAGATTAGGTTATAAAAGAGACTGTGTAGCTTCATCTGGGTGGTTCTCCCTTGGATCACTTGTTCTGGAGAAAGGCAGTTGCCATGTCACGAGCAGCCCTAAGGAGAGGCTCATGTGATGAACAACGGAGGCCTCCTACCAGTAATCCTGGGAGTGAGCCATTTTGAGTAGCTCTTTAAGCCCTGGTCAAACTTTCAGATGACTACAGCCACAGCCAATAGCTTGACTGAAACCTCTTAAGAGACTGTGAGCCAGAATCATCCAGATAAGCAACTCCCAGATTCCTGACTCTCAGAAAAATTGTGTGAGATAACAATACTTAAGCTGCTAAATTTTGGGGTAACTTTTTATACAGGGATAGATAACTACTACACATGCTAAGACCAAATAGTTTTGAATGGTTTACAAAAGACCTTCTCCATCTGGTCCAGACTGGCTCTCCAGCTTCACTTCAAACACACCAAACTTCTTTTAGTTTCTACAATGCATCCTGTTCTCTCCCACCTTCAGCCCTGTGTGCAACTCGCATGTACAGCCCCTGCCTGACACATTCTGCAACATCTTCTCTTCTACTCTCAATATATATACTCCTTAAGCTAACTTCTCCCGATCATTAGAGCAAACATCACATTGTCTGACAGTCTTGTTAAATTGGCTGTCCTTCCATTAGACTGCAGGCTTCAAAGTGGCATGGACAATATCGGTCTCCATTATGATGCCAACACAGTTCCTAGCACAAAGAAAGCACTCAGTAAATATTCGTCTCTTGTAGCCCACAGGATAAGGACAGGCAGGAGGCTAAAGATGGAAGAATGTAAACATGCTCAGGCAATGATCCAAATGAATCTTCAGCTTAGCAACTGTTGCAACTACAAAAAAATCAAGAAACCCCTATATTCTATTCAACCTCATTTTTAGGGAAGGCTTGGGTAGGGTCAAGACTCAAAACTTGGATGGTTTCCAGCTCCTCTCAAGTCAAGCCCCTTTTGTGGTTTCATTATGATCTTCGAATTGAAATCTCTGATCAGACACACCCATTATTGAAAGCATACTCACAATTTACTCAAAGAAGTAATAGAAAGGATTTTAAAAAAATTATCATGTTCTATATTTGTAGGACAATTCCAGCCTATTATGTTGATATTTAAGCTCTGATCATAAATGGTAACTGTGGCATGTGCCTAAATATGAACATATATATACATATATGTAAATATATACAGGTCATAAAATATTAATCACTAGTACCCTCTACTGGTGGAAATACCTTATCTGCTCATATGAATGGTCTTATTGCCCTCTAGTGACCACAACCTATAAAGAGAAAATCCACCAGCAGATGGGAGCATTTCCTTGGCTATAATGATAGGGTTTTATGTTCTTTAAGCATCTAATTTTCTCAGATTCTGGTTTATATTACAGGGGTGCAACTCTCAAGACTCTTGGGGGGCTCTCTGGGGGATTTCACACAGCTCCTGCCAGCTGTTAGCGCCAGTGTGAAGCTGCTCTCTCTCCTGCCTCTCATGAACAAGAGGTCAAGGGGAGGCAGAGAAGGCAATGGCTGCACGAGTGAGGGCAACAACAGCAGCTGTGAATGACTACCCTGGACTCCCTGGGGAGTTAGGAGCAGCTTGAGGAACACATGTTGGTCCTCCCTTGCAGATTATTCACAGTTGTGTACTATACTAAAATAGCAATTCAATGTGGTCCCTGATTTATCTTTTAAATATCTCTAATGCCATAACAAATGCTGTAGCAGCAAAGGATGCTATCATTTTGTTTTTATAAACCATGCTTTGCAAGTTATTTCTACTCAAGACAGAAAAGCCAAGTCCCTTTCAAGATTGAACTGAAATGTCACTCCTTCTATGAAGCCCTTTCTAACTCGCCAGGTGCAAATGACTACTCTGTTCTTTATGCCAGCATATACCTTGTATAAATCAGAATGGTACCACAAATATAATTTCTATTGTTTTTATTTACAACCTATAATTTCTTACTGTTCACATTTGTCTACATGCTTATTTCTCCACCAAACCGTAAGTTCCTTGAGATCATGAATCATGTCTTACTCATTTTTGCACACCCAGCATCAAACTCACTCAAAATGTCATCCATAGATCACTAGTCCAGGCAATAAACTCAGAAACTGAAGCATTTAGAAAATTTTATAGCAATTTACAGAGTAATTCTACATCTGTTGAATCTAGTAATAAAAAGGTAGAGCTTGTATTTTGTATATTTTAATTTTATTTTTCTGGTAATTTTTATCATATATTATGAAAGTACTGGTCTGCAATCAATGGAAACTTTTTAAAACAACAGTCCCTTACCATGGATAGTTTGAGAAGCACTGATATGATAGGTAATTTAATGTGTGAGGGAGGGAGGAAAGGAAGAAGGAAAGAGACAAAATATAAGTACTCTGCATAACATTCAGGAGAAACATACCTATCCTTGTTGATTTTAACACTTCCTTGGAGGGTATTTTCTTCTTTAATTCTCGTAAGGCTTCAACTAGATTCTCTTTGGTTTGATTAGGAAGCTCCAACATAGTTTTCCATCTTTTTATGTCTTCTACAACCACAACTCTCTGGGAAAAAGAAACGTCATTTGGAAAATGGAACATTTTCATTATAAAGACATCTGCCTTCACCTGAGCTAATGGGGATCCTATTGACATATGAATTATTGATTATGACCTGAACCAAAGCAGCGTGTGTGAAGCCCCAAATGATGGGTAATTGCTTAAAAGCAGGTCCTGCTTACTGCAAATCAGGAAGAGAGTTACATCTATTAGGAAAAGTGCAAGTTTTAATCTTACCATGTCAGACACCACTGGGCACTTAGCAGTGAGAAGCAATAAGGATGAGAAGAAAAGAAAAACGATGCTGAGGTGAATCAACCCTATAGCTTACTTAAGTGCTTTAATTCATAGATGAGGACAGAGAACAGAAAAGTCATAAAGACATATCTATTTCAACAATAAAAGCGCATTTCAACTGCTCCCTGCTTCCTAGATAAAGAACTAAAACGGTCTCGTTTGTGCCCTAACCGGTTTGCTCAGTGGATAGAGCGTCGGCCTGCGGACTGAAGGGTCCCAGGTTCGATTCCGGTCAAGGGCATGTACCTTGGTTGTGGGCACATCCCCAGTGGGGGTTGTGCAGAAGGCAGCTGATTGATGTTTCTCTCTCATCGATGTTTCCAACTCTCTATCCCTCTCCCTTCCTCTCTGTAAAAAATCAATAAAATATATTTAAAAAAAACAAAATGGTCTCGTTTGAAGAATTTTTTAAAACTCTAAACACATAGAAAGGTAGAGTAATTCACTATTTATAATAAAAAAGTTAAGCCCTAGCCGGTCTGGCTCAGTGGATAGAGTGCCAGCCTGTGGACTGAAGGGTCCCAGGTTCGGTTTGGGTCAAGGACAAATGCCTGGGTAGGCTCAATCCCCAGTAGAGGGCGTGCAGGAGGCAGCCAATCAATAATTCTCTCTCATCATTGATGTTTCTTCTCCCCCTTTCCCTTCCTCTCTGAAATCAATAAAAAAAATATTTTTTTAAAGTTAACATTTTGCCATTTTTTTATAAATAAAACATCACCATTTTTCATTAAGTATAAAATTTTAACAATTAAGGAATCTGGGTGAAGGGATAGGAAAGTCCTTTGTTCTGTTGCAACTTTTCTGTAGTTTTGAAATTATTTCAACTAAAGAATTTTTTTTTAAGTTAACAAAGATAAAATAATAAAGTTGTTTTTATAATTAAAAAATCTTGCCCAGCTGGTGTGGCTCAGTTGACCATTGACATATGAATCAGGAAGTCCAGTTCAATTCTAAGTCAGGGCACATGCCTGGGTTGCAGGCTTGATCCCCAGTAGGAGGCATGCAGGAGGCAGCCAGCCAGATGATGATTCTCTCTCATCATTGATGTTTCTCTCTCTCTCTCTCTCTCTCCATCTCCCTTCCTCTTTGAAATCAATAAAAATTTTTAAAAATTTTGTCTTCACGGTTATTACCCTGGTGAGGGGGGCCCAGTTAAGGAATGGAAGAGGGTATTGAGGGCTCTGGCATTCTGGTAATGTTCTATTTCTTGATCTGGATACTGGTGACATAGGTGTGTTCACTTTGTGAAAATCAGTCAAGAGGTACACTCATGATTTGTCCACTTTTTTATAGGCATGCCATCCTATACAATAAAAGGCTAATATGCAAATCAACCAAATGGCAGGACAACCGCTCACTATGATGCGCACTGACCACCAGGAGGCAGACGCTCAACACAGGAGCTGCCCCCTGGTGGTCAGTGCGCTCCCATAGGAGGAGCACCACTCAGCCAGAAGCCGGGCTCATGGCTGGCGAGTGCAGCTGCAGTGGCAGGAGCCTCTCCTGCCTCCACAGCAGCACTAAGGATGTCTGCCAGCTTGGGCTCGCTCCCGTGAGAAGCGGGCCTAAGCCATCAGTCAGACATCCCCCCGAGAGCTCCTGGACTGCAAAAGGGCATAGGCAGGGCTGAGGGACACCCTTACCCCAGTGCACGAATTTCATGCATCGGGCCTCTAGTAGTTCAATAAAAAGCAACAACAGCCCAGCTGCTGTGGCTCAGTGGTTGAGGGTCCACCTATGATCCAGGAGGTCACGGCTGGATTCCAGTCAGGGCACATGCCTGGGTTGTGGGCTCGATCTCCAGTAAGGGGCATGTGGGAGGAAGCCAATCAATGATTCTCATCATTGATGTTTCTCTCTCTCCCCCTCTCCCTCTCTGAAATCAACTTAAAGTATATGTGTATATATAAATATATAAAAGCAACAACAGCAAAAAAAGTCTCAACTTCCTCCCCTGGTTGGGGTCTGCTTCCAGCCTAGCCGGCAGTGGTGAGAGGAGGACATGTCTGACTCTTCTACGTTCCCATCTTTGTTCCTCCCATCCTATCTGCTTCTTTACTTTGGTCTCTAACCCTTCCAAGTTTGAAGCTAGGAAAAGGAGAGGCAAGGGAAGAAAAAGCCTTACTTTCTGTTGTGATGCCAATCAGGTTTTAGTGTTCTGAAATAGTCTCAATAGGAAGAAGGTATAAATATCATATCATTCCACACCTTGCTTTTTCACTCAATATGTTTTCTTTATTTATTCATACTGATCCTATCTAATAAAAGAGAAACATGGTAATTGGCGTACGTCCGCTACCCTTCCCATTGGCTAAGCAGCGAGATATGCAAATTAACTGCCAGCCAAGATGGCAGCCGGCAGCCAGGCAGCTTGAAACTAACATGAGGCTTGCTTGCTTCAGTGATGGAGGAAACCAACATTCCCCGCCTGCCTTGCCGGCCTCTGAGCTTGCAGTTTGAGACACTGTTACAAATATAGAAGCTAAACAAAACCCCAGAAACCTGCTTTCAGCCCTCCAGGATCTCAGAGCTGGAGCTGATAGAGAGTTTCGATTATAGAACCCAAACAAACCAGATACCTGCTTTCAGCAGCCAAGGCCTCAGAGCTGGAGCCAGAGCTAAAGCTGACCCAGAATAAAAAAAAAAAAAAAGGAAAAAAGGAGCAGTTGGGAGCTTCAGTCACCTGCCAGCCTGAAAACAGCCCTCAGCCCCTCACCCAGACTGGCCAGGCACCCCAGTGGGGACCCCCACCCTGAAGGGTGTGTGACCAGCTGCAAACAGCCATCATCCCCTCACCCAGGCTGGCCAGGCACCCCAGGGGGGACCCCCACCCTGATCCAGGACACCCTTCAGGGAAAACCAGCCGGCCCCCACCCGTGCACCAGGCCTCTATCCTACATAGTAAAAGGGTAATATGCCTCCCAGTACCAGGATCAGCAGAGCCACGAGGCCTCCCAGCACCGGGATCAGCGGAGCTGAGAGTCCTCCCGGCACCGGGATCAGTGTGACAGGGGGCAGCGCCCAAACCCCCTGATTGCCCTGCGGCTCTGTGTGTGACAGGGGGCGGGGCCACAACCTCCCTATCTGCCCTGCTCTGTTCATGACAGGGGAAGGCGCCCCAACCCCCTGATCAGCCCTGCTCTGTGTGTGACAGGGTGCCGCGCCCCAACCGCCCCCCCGCCCTGCCCCCACGGGCCCTGCTCTGTGTGTGACGGGGTAGAGCCATAACCTCCCCATTGGCCCTGCCCTGAGAGTGGCGGCACCCCAACCCCCTGATCAGCCCTGCTCTATGGGTGATAGAGGGCGGCGCCCCAACCCCCCCTCCACCGGCCCTGCTCTGTGTGTGATGGGGTAGAGCCATAACCTCCCCATCGGCCCTGTCCTGAGGATGACAGTGGCGGCGCCCCAACCCCCTGATCCGCCCTGCTCTGTGCGTGACAGGGGGGAGCTCCCCAACCCCTGATGGGCCCTGCTATGTGCGTGACAGGTTACGGAGCCCCAACCCCCCTGATGGGCCCTGCGCTGTGAGTGACAGGGGGCAGCGCTCCAACCCTGATTGGCCCTGCTCTGTGAGTGACAGGGGGTGGCGCCACAACCTCCCTATCGACCCTGCCTTGAGTGTGACAGGGGGCGGTGCCCCAACCCCCCAATCGGCCCTACCCTGAGCGTGACTGAGGGTGGCATCGCAACCTCCCAATCCGCCCTGCTCTGTGCATGACAGGGGGCGGCGCCCCACCTCCCCAATTGGCCCTGCTCTGAGCCCGACCAGGGGCTGCACCTAGGGATTGGGCCTGCCCTCTGCCACCCGGGAGCAGGCCTAAGCCAGCAGGTCGTTATCTCCCGAGGGGTCCCAGACTGCGAGAGGTCACAGGCCGGGCTGAGGGACTCCCCTCCCCCCACCGAGTGCACAAATTTTTGTGCACCGGGCCTCTAGTATATATATAAAGCCAGATAATATACTTTAATAGTATTGGAGAGTATTCCATTATTTTTATATACAAATGTCCTAAAAGTTGTAAAATCTATTCCCCTAATTAATATTCAGGATTGCAGATAGTGTGATTTAAGCTATATGTATATATATCCTATATAATAAAAGCCCTAAGGGTGTAACAACTGTAACGACCACCAGGGGCCAGCCACTCAACCCAGGAGGGGGGGCGGGTGGCACAGTGAGTCCTGGAGGTGCATGCTATGGCCCAGGGATCCCAGGAACCGCAAGCCCAGAGCTTGCTTTCCAATTTAAAAAAAAATTTTTTTTGAAAAAAACCCCCAAACAAACGGCTGACACTGCCACCCTGGAAAGAACGGCTCCAGGAGGGAAAGGCCTCCCCAGGCCCCCCAGGCCCCACCTGGCCTGGCTGACCCACCGTGGGCTCACAGGGACTCAGGCAAGCGGCGGATGGCGGCTACTGCTGCTGCGAGGGCCGGGCCGAGGTTTAGGCAGCTGCAGTGGCTGCGAGGGCCAAGGCTCAGGCAGCTGTGGTGGCTGGCAGTAGCAGCAGCAGCGGCGGCATGATGGGGGTGTCGCCTTCCCTGATCGGCTGGTCGCCTCCAGCAGAGGGAGGCCTGACTGCGGCTTAGGCCTGCTCCCCCCCTCCTCCCCGGCCAATAGGACATTCCCTCAGGGCTTCTGGATTGTGAGTGGGGGAAGGCGGGGCTGAGGGACTCCCCCCCCCCCCCCCCGCCCAGTGCATGAATTTTCGTGCACCGGGCCACTATTACATATATATATACTAGTGGGGGGGGGGGGGAGTCCCTCAGCCCAGCCTGCACCATCTTGCAATCCATGAGCCTGTGGGGGATGTCCAACTGATGGCTTAGGCCTGCTCCCTGCTAAGCCGGCAGTCGGACATCCTAAGCGCTGCCACGGAGGCAGGAGAGGCTCCGGCCACTGCTGCTGCACTCACCAGCCATGAGTCCGACTTCTGGCTGAGTGGCGCTCCCCCTGTGGGAGCGCACTGACCACCAGGGGGCAGCTTCTGCATTGAGCGTCTGCCCCCTGGTGGTCAGTGCACGTCATAGCAAACAATCATTCTGCCGTTTGGTCCATTTGCATATTAGCCTTTTATTATATAGCCTATATGTGTTCATGTATAAATGTAAATATAGATGTATATCTCCATGCATAGTAATAAGTATGGAGTTCTACACTGTTATAGTTAACTCTTTTTTCACCCCAAACCCTGAGAAGACCACAATCTTCATGCTGTTTCCTTATACTAATGAAATTTTTCTAGTTCATTTTTCTCAAACATGGTAGTCTTGTTTTGGCTCTCAGCTTCATATGGGGGTTATTAACCTGAGGATTTATGTGCAATCCCCGTACTGACCCTAGAACCCTAGCCCCTAAGCATTACATCTGGTTTCAATAGAACTATTCAACTTCAGCTCTGGGTTTGGATTTCCTTTCTTCCTGGCACCTGAGGATTTCTCCTTCTTGCTTTCAAATTCACCTCAGTATTAGAGACTTTTTTAAAAAATATGTTTTTATTGATTTCAGAGAGAGGAAGGGAGAGGGAGAGAAATATCAATGCTTAGAGAGAATCATTGATAAGCTGCCTCCTGCACGCCCCCTACTGGGGATGGAGCCCGCAACCCGGGCATGGGCCCTGACGAGGAATGGAACCATAACCTTTTTATTCATGGGTTGACACTCAACCACTGCGCCACACTGGCAGGGCTGTACTGGAGACTTTCTACATGGTTAGAATGAAGTGCAGGGTTTCACTCAGCTCATTCCAGCATATGGAACTAGAAGCCCAAACTCTTTAGCATGGCATAAAAGGCCTTACATGACTTGGCTCCTGACACCCTAACAGCTTCATCATTTGCTCCAGATACATCAACCTAGTTAAAGCTACCTAAATGAGTCACAGTATTTCACACTCTTTGCCTGGGATGTTCTTTTTTTTGCCTATTAATTTTTAAGACTCTCTTCAAGCATCCTCTATGAAGCCATCCTTGCCTCCCTCCAAACACATTTGACCATATTCCTTTTTGGGTCCCTTTGTAATCTGTACAGACTTCTATTTCTATATCTCTGCTTTCTGCATATGTTTATCTAGAAGGCTGTCTTCCCTACTGGGCTATGAACTTGAGGGCTATCCCCAGTGCACAAAAACAAGTGTAACTGAACAACACCATTTCTACCCTCAAAGACTAAGTACAGCATCATTTTCAGATCTGAAATTTTAGGGCAGAAATAGAAAATATAGCAGTCAGTTCCAGAGCAGAATAATTCCATAAATATCAAAGAATGCTTCCTTATTTCCATCCAAATGTGAACCCCAAAACATATATTTCAAATTTGTATCAGAATTATGGGGAGGAACAAGGGAAGTGAACAAGAAATACCAATGGGGCCCTAGCTGGTTTGGCTCAGTGGATAGAGCGTCAGCCTGCAGACTGGAGGGTCCCAGGTTCGATTCCTGTCAAGGGCATGTACCTTGGTTGCGGGCACATCCCCAGTAGGGGGTGTGCAGGAGGCAGCTGATCGATGTTTCTCTCTCATCGATGTTTCTAACTTTCTATCCCTCTCCCTTCCTCTCTGTAAAAAAATCAATAAATATTTAAAAAAAAGAAAAAAAGAAATACCAATGGGGTAGCTACAATTAGTAGTGGAAAGGTTATTGCCAGAAAGAAGAGGTGTTCTCCAAAATACCATCTGGTCTTACAGTTGTGAATGGCTGAATTATCAAGTTTGACAGAACCAATTAGGGACAATACTCTCTCATAAGCAATAACATGAGCACCATTCCACTGGTGGGGCAAGGGACACATATTGGATAGTCAATCCTACAAAGGGAGGAAAGGTTTATAGAGCATTCTTACGTGCTAAACCTAAAAGGGTTAGCATGTTCTAGAATCTTTTAGTAATAAAATCTCCTATTGCAACCAACACAAGAAATCACTTTCCCTTAAGGGAATAAGAGATTATCCAAATTAACCTTTACCATTCAAATGTACACTATATGAGCTCTTGAGTATCACTTTCACTGAATGAGTTAAGGCTACGGCAAAATTACTTGTACCACACTGATAACAGAAGTACAATGGTCCTAATACTCTAAGTTTTTTATACTTCCTTTACATGGCATTCAGAAACCTCCATTTTTTTTTAATAGTTCACCCTATAGGGGGCAGACTGTAGAATCAGATTGTCTCTGACCTTGAGCAAACTACTTAATCTCTCTGCCTTAGATTCTTCATCTGTCAAATATAAATGATAGCTCTGGCTGGGTGGACTTAGTTAGTTGGAGCATTGTCCCACACACCAAAAGGTGGTGTTTAGATTCCTGGTCAGGACACATATCTAGGTTGCAGTTTTGATCCCCAGTTGGAGTGGGCACGGAAGGCAACCAATCAATGTTTCTCTCTCACATTGATGTTTCTCTCCTCTCTCTCTCTCTCTAAAAAACAATGAAACATATCCTTGGGCGAGGATTAAATCATCCATTTCACAGAATTTAAAGAGTTACTATATGGAAAGCACTTAACACAATGCCTGGCCCATAGAAATGGGCTCAAACATGTTAGTAGTACTCATTACTACTATTATCATCCCCATCATCATTCTCAGCTCTAGTTCTAGTTTTACACAAGCCTCTCCTTTTCTGTACATGAAAAGAGTAAATAGCTATTTTTATTACATTCCGGGCACAATACTTAACCCTTTCAACATGCATTTATTTAGCCCTTATAACAACACTGCAGGTTAGATATTATTTCTGATGTTACTGATGAGGAAATTGAGGCTTGAACATTCAGCAGATTCTTGGCATTAAAATGTGATGCTAGTGTGCAGGACTAAGTCATTTGGCAGAGAGTAGACCTAGCTAACACTCTAGAACTCACATTTAACTCAACTTGATTTTAATTTGTCATTGTGTACAAATGAAAGTAGGCATGTGTGTGTGTGCACAAAGAAAAGAGAACAGCAAGTACCACTTACTGAATGGGTATCTGTCACTCTTCCCTCTACCTAGCCAAATCTTTCCATCCCTTTGGGTGCTCTGACCAGTAAAAGAGACATTGAGCTCTCTCCTCTCTTAACTCTTAACCCTTTTTGTCCAAAAAACAATTTGTAATGGATCACATATGATTTTGTATCATTACTTAATAATTTCTTTTGCTATGATGCTCTAATAGGAAGTCCCATGATGATTCATACGTTGACCTTAAATTTCCCTTATGGTTCCCAGAGTACCTCATCATAGTGCTGGGCATAAAGTTATCTCTATATATAAAACCCTAATATGCAAATAGACCGAACAGTGGAACAACCGAACAACCGGTCACTATGACGTGCGCTGACTACCAGGGGGCACATGTGGAAAATGGTGGGTGCCAGCAGCAGGCGGCAGAGCACAGAACATGGCAGGCATCGGCCTCGGCGAGATGGTGAAGCAGGGCGCCAGACCAAGGCAGGGCGCCAGTTGCTGTCATCGGGGCAAGCCTCTGGTGGTTACTGAAAATTCTTTCCTCCCGCACCCCAGGCACTCGCACCCACTGCTGGCACCGGAGCCGCCACTCACACCTGCTGAGAGTGCCTGGCACCGCCCCGATCACTCAGCACCATCAGCGGGTGCAAGTGGCAGCTGCTAGCCCCAATTGCCCCTGAGGGTTTCTCCACCTCCCCCTGCTCCTGAGGGGCAATCGGGGCTGGCAGCCTCTTGCACCTGCTGCCAGTGCCAGCCCTGCTCGCACTCGCGGCCAGCACTGGAACCGCTGCTTGCACCCGCTGACAGCGCCCGCCCGCCCCGCTCGCACCCGCTGCTGGCGCTGGCCCCAATCGAGCAGGCCGGCGCCATTAGCGCGTGGGAGCGGCGGGTGGTGGAAGCGGGGGGCCTTCAGCAGACAGGGGACCGGGGCTGTGGCAGGAGGGGCTGGGCGGGGGCACAGAGGATGGGCCAAGACCTGCCCATGTGCCCACAGCAGCCTTGTAGCCCACAGTTATCACAGTGGGAGGTGCTATTGGCATTTAGTATCTGAGGGCCAGGGATGTTAAACTTCCTACAACTCACAGGGCAGTTTCAAATAATGAAGAATTATCTTGCCCCAAATGACAATAGTGCTCCTTTAAAGAAACACTGATATTACTTAACCCTACATTTTAAAAAATATATATTTTTATTGATTTCAGAGAAGAAGGGAGAGAGAGAGATAGAAACATCAATGATGAGAGAAAATCATTGATTGGCTGCCTCCCTGTAGGCACCCCCACTGGGGATTGAGCCCACAACCGGGGCATGTACCCTTGACTGGAATTGAACCTGGGACCCTTCAGTCCGCAGGCCGATGCTGTGTCCACTGATCCAAACCAGGTAGGGCGCAACCCTACATTTTATGGGAAGGACAAACAGATCCCAGAGGAGAAAATGGCTTGCTAAAGATCACCCCGTTGCACAGTAAAGACTAGAACCCAGGGCTTCTGTTTATACCCCCTTCACTGCTTTCTAATCTGAGTCAGGTAAGCTCTTGGGCGCACAAACATTAGGAGTCTAGTGGAGGAAGGGGAAGCAATAAAGGAAACAGAAAAGAAAAAGTCCAATATGTAGGAAGAGAGGTTCAAGAAGACAAAGCGAACTAATACAATACAAGTAGTTTTTTGTTTTTAGTGAAATAACTATTTTACCATTAATTGAGTCTCTATGTTGGCTGACTCACTGTTGGTTGTCTATCCTTGTATCTATTCCTTGACTCTAACTTGCTAACACACTCAGGTTGCAAAGAGTCCATTAAAATAGTCTCTTCCCCAATCTCAGATATAGCGATGGAGGTCTCGTGATACAGTTCGGGCCAAAAAGCTAGGAGAGTACAGTATCATCACCCAGCCTGACTGAGTTTATACAGGGTACATAAACTCATACTTGGTACTTGAACATTCCTAATAGACAAAATTCTGCAAAAGAAGAACAACACTGGGGGTTTGTCCTACCAGCTACCAAAACATACCATTAGGCCAAAGTAATGAGGCAAGTGTAAGATAAGTCCTGGAACTGGTCAATCGAAATCAGTACAGGGTACGGGGGAAACAAATCAGGAGTGGCCAGGAACACTGGGAAGTAATGCAAAAATAGCACACAGGTCTTCCACGGAGCTCACAACACCTTGCCGTCACAGCCCGTTGCACATTTTCTCTAGTCCCAGGTCCCCTTCTCACCTTCAGAGATTCGATTGTGGCCTGCTTGTAAATCTTGCCTCCAGGACCTTTCTTCTGAGGACTACTCTGGAGTCTAGGCGTTCGAATGACGAATTTATCCATTGCTAGGGGCCTCCGGCTACCTCCATGTGCTTGCAGTGTGTTCTGCTCAAAAAAAAGAGGGCAGATTCTAAAACGTCCTAACTGTTGGGATGTGTGTTCCCTAAAATGACACAACTGTGGTCTATACCCTCTGGGTTCTGGAAGCTTCCCTGGATTATGAGGACTACTGGATGGAATTTATGGGAAGATTTTCTCTTGAAAAAGAAACATCTTCCCAAGACCTGAAACTTGTACAATAACGGGTCTACTATCTGGGTCAGAAAGTGCCTAGTTTTCACAAGTGCACGCTGTGGAGGGGAGTCCGATAGTGGGCCAGGCGTTGAACCTAGTGACAAACCTCTTCCAACTTAGGTAGGGTTGTGGCAGGATCAAGTTCCACTGGGTGCGATGAAGTTCTCTTAATGACTACCCCACCACTGCCGCAATCCCAAGGTTTTCCCTAGTAACCAGATCTCAGCAAAGTCCTCGCAACAAGTCCCTGTCTCCGGGAACTGCTTGTGGTCCCAGAGCCCTCCCTATCCACGACTATGGGCTTCTCGATCCCTGAGCGAAAATGCTATTAATAAACCCCATCTTCCTCTGCCCTCAGCACTCCTGAGCCCAGAAAGGGGGACCTAACAATGCAAAGGGTCTGACGTGAAACGCACCAGGAAAAGCAGCCTGGCAACAGCGAGGTCCCTCCAGAGAACTACGGTTGCGAAGAGTCCATTAAACAGTTTCTTCCCCAGTCTCGGCCTGATGAAACTAAACGGACGCTTCCTTCCAGATTGGTAGTTTCTCGGGAGAGACGTCCGCCCGCCGAGAGCCTCAGCGACACTGCAAACCACACTCCCCAGAATGCACTGCGAAGGGGCGGGCGAGGTCGCCCCCAGGGTACTGTAGTTCTCCGAGACCAGCTTTCCCGACCGCCAGGGCGCCTCCCGCCGGTGAAGAACTACATGCCCCAGCGTGCACCGCAGAGGAAAAAAAAAAAAGGGGTCCCGGATGCCGGTTCGCTCCAGTGCTCGCGACGGTTGGCTCCACCTCTTCTGAGCGGGACAGCGGAGGCGGAAGCGGCAGCCGGGGGCGGGGTGGGGAAGGGGCTGGCCCCGGAAGGAGGAGGAAATCCTGAAAAGAAAACAGCAACAAGCTGAGCTGCCTTGACAGAGGGAAACAAAATGGCGGTGCCGAGAGGGAGCCTCCGGGTCAGGGCCCAGCTGGGGCTTCCGCCGCTGCTGCTGCTGACCGTGGCCCTGGCCGGAGGCTCGGGGACCGCCTCGGCCGAAGCGTTTGACTCGGTGTTGGGGGATACGGCGTCTTGCCACCGGGCCTGTCAGTTGACCTACCCCTTGCACACCTACCCCAAGGTAGGGCCCGTCTGAACCGGGCTACCACCCTTCCCTGGCCGTTCGTCTTTCCGCCCTCGCGCTCCTCTGTCGGCTCCGGGGAGCTGGCCGTTGAATCCGCCATCCAGCCGCTGTCTCCCACCTGTGTCGCTCCTGTTTCCCTCCCTAACCCCACTCGCACCGCTCCCGCTGTAACTGCCGGAAGTTTGTGCTGCACCGACCCTGTAGGGGGCCGGGGGATGCGGAGATGAGAAAGCGCTTGCGGGCAGCAGTGCGCTCCAAGCGGGAGGAGGATGCTGCCTGTTCAGACCGACCCCCACCTTCAGGAGCCTAAGGAACGGCGGGGGCGGGGGCAGAAACGCCAGCCCACAAAGGGTTCCTTCATGAACCGTGTTTACGGAGCACCTCCCCGGGCCGGGAGCTAAGCGTCTGTTCCGGGAGTCAGACGAGCAGACGGCCCCACTATGCCATACAGGGTGACTATGGTATGAAACGTGTTCAGCAGCCCGCGGAGTTGTGAGACGCACGGACAGGGCTTTCCAAAGCCTGTGGTAATGACTGTGTGCAAGGCTCTGCCGCTAGGGCCTGGGATGGCTTAGGGAAGAAGCAGGTCGATGCATCTGCATTGAAAGAATTTACATTTCCGTGAAGTGAGTCAAGAAATGAGACCGCCTCTCACGGAGGAAGGGGTCACCCTACTTTCACTGCCCCCCCCCTCCCCACACACACACGTGCTGTCTTTCCTTAATTCCCTTCTGCTTCTCAAGTTGTTTTTTTCAGCTTCTTGAGAACTCTGTTTACTCAACATTCTAGATTGTGGGGTGAACTCCCTCACCCTTTCCCATATATAATTTGGGTATATGCCCTCCCCACCCCACTGCCTTTATTTGCAAGAGCTTTTGCTGCCAGTTGCTGGTCTTTCTCTTCTTGTTTTCCCTTCATCTCTATGTTGTTTGCGCTCTCAGTCTACAAAGTGACCACGAGGACAGGCCCAGTGACATTAGGATGGTCCTTATTGGCAAGTGTTTTCAGGTCTTTGAAAATGGAAAGTCCTAAATGCTAGCACTTCCCATATGTCTGTTTACATTGCCTGCGGATTATCCGTTTTCAAGACAAAATGTGGGAGAGGGTATTATCCTAAAATTTTCAGTCAGAGACTAATATAGCAAGAGAGAGAAGTGAGACATTCTGATTTCCAGACTGAATGTATACTATCGCCAAATTACCTTCTTCTCTTACAAACCTCTCATCTGAGAGGATTGTATGGGGAAACTCATTAATATTGATCTGACCTGGTTTGGCATGGAGACTTGTTTTGTATCATTCAGCTACTTGGTTTTGGCTTTTATTTCTGAGATTTTCCTAGCAAATTTGCAGTATGAACCAGAATCCTGGGAGAATAACTAAGTAAATTGAAAGGCTAAACATTTCTGGAACTTTTAAGTACTTTTATAATATCCACTACTTCCTAAACAACTGTGTGATCTCTAAGCTATTTTTACTTATTCTTTAAAGTTGTTGTCACCAGGAACTCTAAATCCTCTGGCACCCTGGAAATACTGGACTTAAAATGTATTACCTGTCTACCTTCTGTTAGCTGGTTTGATGAGAGATTACCCATTATCCCTAATTCTCATGGCTAAGTAGGGTTTTACAATTGAGGAAATTGAGGCTCTGAAAGGTTAAGTGATTTGCCCAAGGTCACATAGCCAATAACTAGTGGAGTAGTGGGAACTCAGTCCTAAAACCGGCTATACTGTGCTGCCTTTTTATCAAAAACGTTCTATTAAAAATAATTTACTTATTTCACTGATTTCTGTTGGCCTTCTTCCCAATTATTGTACTTGGCAGTTCAGGGGGGAAAAAAGCAGTGTGTTATATAAGAAATTAGATGAATTTACAAGCGCACATAGCCTCTCTTGGTCTGGCATTTGTAGCTGGCAGATAGAAATCTTATTTTAATGACTTATTTTCAGAAGTATTTTGTTCTAAGAAAGTAGAATACCTTAACTATTTGTAAGTAATTATTTTTAAATTATGATATTTTACCCTTTAACTTTCCTTAAAAGTGCAGTTGCATAATTTGCCTGGGTCTAAATACAAGAGACATAAGTTTATATTAATAACAACAAAGCTGACTAGGTCCAGCCTGGTCATATTTTTTTACAAAGTGTGGGCTCTGGAACCATACAAACCCAGGTTACATCCACAGCTCCACTTTTACTATCTGTGTGTCCTTGCTGATCACATAACTTCTCCTTACGTTGTTTTGTCAGCTATAGAAAAAAACCTTCACACCCTGCAGAGCTAGTGTGAGAATTAAAGATAATATATGAGGCATTCTCAGCAACTGCCTAAGTGCTGAATAATAAGAGAATAGTTAGTTAGCTTTGCTTAGCTCAGGATGTGAAAATGCACATAAAATCTATAAATGTATTATTGAAATTCATTGTAATTATTTAGGTGGTTTTCCATTTGATGGGGAGCACCATTTCCTTGTGCTCTAAATCAGAGGAAATAGCAACACTAATAAAAGAGAAAAATGGTAATTGGCGTACGACGATACCCTTTTCATTGGCTAATCAGGGCTATGTGCAAATTAACTGCCAACTAAGATTGGCAGTTAACTGTCAACAAGATGGCGGTTAATTTGCATATGTAGGCACAATGCAGGGAGGCAAAAGGGAAAGCAGGAAGACCCCCCTGACACTGACAGTGATCGGAAACTCAGGGGGGAACTAAGAGCTGGGGGAGAATCAGGTGCCTTTTCCGCCCTGGCCAGTGATAGCAGGAAGTAGGGGTGGAGCCAGCGATGGGAGCTGGACACGGTCGAAGCTGGCAGTCCCGGGAGCTAGGGGTCCCTTGCCTGGGCCTAAAGCGGAGCCCACGATCGCGGGGCCGCTGCAGCTGTGGGTCCCCGCTGCCCTGGCCGGACGCCTCAACCAGAGGCATCCTGCAGGGGCAGGGGTGGAGCCCGTGCAATCGCGGCGCCCCCCCCCCCCCACCCCCCGCTGCCACTGCAGGTCCCCGCTGCCCGGGCTGGACACCTAGGCCAGAGGCATCAGGCCTGGGCAAGGGGCCGATCCTGCGATTGGAGGGTGATGGGGGTCAACGCCTGAGGGCTCCCAGTATGTGAGAGGGGGCAGGCTGGGCTGAGGGACACTCCCCCCCACACACCCAGGGCACGAATTTCGTGCACCGGGCCCCTAGTCTATAATAATAAAAGCATAATATGCTAATTAGACCTGACAGCCGAACAACCTTCTGGATGAAGCTGTGGCAGTGGGGCCGAGGCAGAGGCAGTGGGGGCGATCAGGCAGGCAGGCGAGCGCAGTTAGGGGTGATGAGGCAGGCAGGCATAAGGGTTAGGGGCAAATAAGCAGGCAGGCAGGTGAGTAGTTAGGAGCCAGCGGTCCCGGATTGCGAGAGGGATCAGGCCTAAACTGGCAGTCAGACATCCCCCGAGGGGTCCCGGATTTTGAGAGAGTGCAGGCTGGGCTGAGGGCCCCTCCCACCCATGCACGAATTCGTGCACCAGGCCTCTAGTATTTGATAAACGCTTGCCAGTCATTTGGGATACAGGGGGCATGAATCATTTACTCAGAGTAGTAATATTACCTAGAACATGAAACATGTACTTAGAATAAGGATATGATTCTTCATAATGAGTTTTGAGTGCCTACTCTGTGCCAAGTGTTGTATCAGATGTTAAGTGTTAGTTCAGTGCCTGGCACATTATGGGTGCTCATTAAATATATTATTAATGTTATGTCTATTTATTTGTATAGCACAATATTAATGATATTGTGAATATAAAATGTACAACCCTCATATTCAAGATTGACATAATCTTGAAGAAAGATTGTTCCTGTTTTACAAGTAAGGAAACTGAGGCTGAAAGATTAGGTTACTTGCCCAAGGTTGTACAAATGGTGGGGCTGAGCTTTAAATCTAGACTGTTTTCACCATGCTGTACATGTTCTCTTCTGAAAATGGTACTGGAGCCTGGCCAGAGTGGCTCAGTTGGTTGAGTGTCACACATACCTGTATTTAGGTTTCAATCCCCCAGTGGAGCACTTATGGAAGGTAACCTATGGATGTTTCTCTCTCTCTTCCCCTCCCTCTCTCTTCCCCTTCCTTCCCCTAAGCATGTCCTCTGGTGAGGATTAAAAAAAAAAAAAAAAAAAGGTACTGGAGGGCTTATTGGGTTGGTTTAACAGAAGAAAACATATCTGAAAAGGAAATGGCATTCAGTAAAGCTCTTAACAATGAGCTCATGCTTCCTCTGTGCAATTTAAGGAAATGTGTGGTACTCCAAAGACATGAAAGTTCTTTCATTGTTGTACAAAGTCTGCAAAAGCTACTCAGGTATGAAATTTATTGTAATTGCTAACACTCTTTCAGTTTCATCTTAACAATAAGTGCAACTAGAGCTGAGGCCCAGAAATGCGCTGCCTTCAAAGCTTGCTTACGATTAGACTGCAGCCATCTCTCCCTAATGGATTGCCGCTGCCACGTAGATTTTACTGATCCTCTGCGGGAAGAAATGCTATTTGTGTTCCACTGGTTGCAAACTGGTATATGCACATGCTGTTTCCCTCCCTTTTTTGGGGCCTGGCAGTTTGTACACAGTGGATCACATAGTAAGTTGAGGGGGCTTCCCCACATGTACTGGTTTGTTTCAAATACTGTGTGTAGGTCATTGACGGAAAGCCTGTTGAAGACATTGCCATTAGTCTTAACTAAGCAGGTAACATTTTCCAGTAATGAAGAATATATCCTACCTTGAGCTCACACACATACACAATGGTGTCTATAACTTGTTTTCTCTTTAAAAACTCTATTATTATGATTAACACTACCATTTATTGAGTACCTTGTATGTCCCAGGCACTGTGCTAGAAATAGCTATTTCCAGCAGTACTGAAGGGATTGGAGGTAATTTATAGCTATTATCTCCTTTTATGATGAAAAAAACTGAGTTTTAGATAGGTAAAGTAACTTGTGCTGGGTCACTCACCTCAAAGGTTTCAATCCAGGTCTGGCTAATTCCATTGGCCTTTCCCATATAACATACTACTGCTCTTGTTTGTATTTTTAGTAAATAAGCCAAGTTTTAAAAATCCTTTTATGTAAGTATTTGTATAGATGTACACCTCACTTTATGGGGGCCTTTATAGCACTATTGGCCTTGTGAAGCTAATCATGATACTTTTCCCAATAAGCTTAATGATTTGTATAAATATCTATGGGCAGAAGTATGCTATTTGTCCTAAGGTACTTGCTTACTCATTTCTATCTTTGTTAAAGTTCTGATTATGTCGTTGTTATTTTTATTTTCAACCCCCTCACCCCCCACGAAATAATAGGAAAAGGGTGATTTTACGCACTAGACTGCTTTCTTTGATATCACTTCATAAACAAGAAACTAAAACTTCTTTATATGGGAAAGGTCTTGGGCATTACCTGGCTCCTGTCGTTTTTCTTTCAGTTATAACATTCTTTTTATTGGGCAGTTTATAATAAACCTACTAACTTTGCTTTCTTCTGACCTTTTTTCCCTGAGGGAAATAGATTTTTTTTTTGTAATCCTCCCTGTTCTTGAATTCCCTAGGAAGAGGAGTTGTACGCATGTCAGAGAGGTTGCAGGCTGTTTTCAATTTGTCAGTTTGTGGATGATGGAATTGATTTAAATCGGACCAAATTGGAATGCGAATCTGGTAAGATGCTATGCTAATGACATCAGCAGTGTATAGCATTGATGTTTTCTCTGAGCTGTGTTATACTTTTAATGTATTTTCCTCAGAAAATGAGAAGCATAATGTTTAAACTAGTCATCCAGCATATTTTAATTGTTATGAAGTTAGAGTTTTAGTAGCTGCTGCTAGAAATTTTATGGTCTTTAAATTTCATCTTTTGTTGAGATAGCGTTTATTTTGTACTGTGGATAGGACACCTTTGTTTAAACAAGTATTTGGTTTAGACAAATGCAGTAGTAATTAGCCTTCCCATAATTCATCACTACCTTTTCAAGAGATAGTATAATTTTCCTAAGCCTTTCAACCATTGGCTAGTTAGCTTAGCTCCAAGTTTTGTTTTTACTGAATCAGGCCTTTGACTCGGTATTTAATAGTGTATTCTTTTGTGGGCCATGCCAATAAAAGAGGTAACTAGAGTCTTTGTCATCTCTTAAACCACTGTTCTTATTTTTGCTGAAAGAGGTGTTTAATTAAAAAAAACACAAAAAAAACCTATAATAAAGATAAAATTGACATTTAACTTTTTAAAGAACTATAATGGAATTTTCTCTATTCATTACATTACACTGTTTATTCAGTGTAGCAGGAGGTGTCTTACTCCTTACCACTATGCCATGACTAACATCCAGCCTCTGTGATATCATAACCTTATTTTTTATGGCTCAGACTCCTAAACTGGCCATCTTTATGTGTGCATAATACTGTTCAGTTTATTATCTAGCATCTTGGAGAAGTATATTACAAATACATGAACAGGTTGGAAAGAAAAATAAGATTGTTATAATGGTGAAGTGTTCTATCATAAGAAAGATTTGTCTCTGGTAAAAGAAGAGAGTTTATCTGGTAGAGACCCATTTAAATTTAGAATCCTGCTGTAGAACATTTTCTAAGTTCCATTTTCTTAGAATTTAGGGTGTTAAACTAATTCTTCTATTTTTTCCTTGCCAAGGTGGTTGTATTTCCATTTTAGACTTATGGAATTCAATAGTCAGAGAGGTTAAACAGTTAGCCCTAGTCACATAAACAACCAACAAATGATAGAGCCAAAACTTGAGGTTGCCTATTCAATGAGGTTGTCTGTTCAATGTTTTTCCACTGTGTAAACCTTAGCAAGAAGCTCCCCTCTTATAAATGTCATCATATAGGAGCTTGAGTGTGTAATTAATAGACTTATACCTGAAATATTTGACTTGTGGGTGATAAAAGATAGGGGTTTTATTAAAATAACTAGAGGCCCAGTGCAGGAAATTCGTGCACTGGTAGGGTCCCTAGTGGCTGCTGGCTGCCGACCGGGGCCTCCCTCCCTTCCTCCGGCCGGCCCTGCCCCCTGGTCAAACTCCTGGATGACCTCCCAGTTGAGGGGACAATTGCATACTACGCTTTTATTATATAGGAAAGGATACATTTGCTACTATTACCAAATTTGGAAATGCATATTGATGAAATGTTATCCTATATAATAAAAGGCTAATATGCAAATCAACCAACTGGTGAAACCACCAGTCGCTATGATGTACGCTGACCACCAGGAGGCAGATGCTCAATGCAGGAGCTGCACCCTGGTGGTCAGTGCACTCCCATAGGGGGAGTGCTGCTCAGCCAGAAGCCAGGCTCACAGCTGGCAAATGCAGTGGCGGTAACAGGAGCCTCTCCTGCTTCCGTGGCAGCACTAAGGATGTCCTACTGATAGCTTAGGCCCTAAGCCATCAGTCAGATATCCCCTGAGGGCTCCCTGACTGAGAGAGGGTGCAGGCCGGGCTGAGGGACCCCTCCTGAGTGCACGAATTTCGTGCACCGAGCCTCTAGTCTATATAATAAAAGCCTAAGTGACTGTTATGACGGAACGACCAGAACGGCCGGTTGCTGTGATTTGCACTGACCACCAGGGGGCAGACGCTCAATGCAGGAGCTGCCCCCTGGTGGTCAGTGCGCTCCCATGGGGAACACCGCTCAGCCAGAAGCTGGGCACATGGCTGGCGAGCAAAGGGGCAGTGGTGGGAGCCTCTCCTGCCTCCGCAGTAGTGCTAAGGAGCAGCGAGCAGGTGGGTGGTAAGTATTGAGGGATCCCGAACTGCAAGAGGATGCAGACGGGGCTGAGGCCCCCCCCCCCCCAGTGCACGAATTTCGTGCACCAGGCCTTTAGTTTTAGTGTAATAAATTTCTTCATAAAAATGCCAAATTCCTTTACTTTCTCTCTTTCTGTCTCTTTCTTGTAATTTGATTGTTTTTCTCTTACAGCATGTACAGAAGCATATTCCCAATCTGATGAGCAATATGCTTGCCATCTTGGTTGCCAGAATCAGCTGCCATTTGCTGAATTGAGACAAGAACAAGTATGAGACAAAACTGCCTTTCAAAATTGCCTGCTTGTATTACACTTACTTGTATTGAGATATTTATCACCCACTTGATCCTATTTTAGTGTTATATTTTAAATTAGTTTTCAGCAAACAAGTTATATATTTGCACATAGACAAATCAATTACATTTTTCTATGATGCTTTACTGTTAAAAGATATGTTCACATACATAATCTCACTTTGTTTTTTCTCGTTGTCTAGTGAAGATTTTATCCCCCTTTTACATATGAAAAAACTGAGGCTCAGGGAAATTGATAGTTCATTGTCTTTTTTTCATCCCAACTGCAATTACCTTAACTCAGACCATCATCATTTCTCATCTACATTACTAAATTAAATTAACTTCCAAACTATTTTCCCACTTTAACCCCCTCTAGTTTATCTTTTAGTCTGTGTCCAGATATTTACTTTCTAAATGGAAATTTCATCATGTCATACTCCTATCTTATATATTTCAGTTGCTCCCCATTATATACAGGTTTAAGTCCAAACCACTTATCACAACATGGCTCCTGATTACCTCTCCTATGTCATCTGTTATTATCTCCCACTCCTCATACTCTATACTCCATATATACTGGGGTAATTTTCTAAATTTTATTAACTTTTGCATAGAAAATACAGCCATATGTTACAAAACTCAAAAGGTAAAAAGAATAAATAGTGAAAAGTCTCCTATCCCTATATTTTTCTCCATTAAAGTAGCCAGAGTTACCAGTACAGATATATTTTATGTATATACATGCATTCTTTTTTAAAAATTGAAGTGTACATAGTGAATGTCTACTCTTTTCACTACATATTCCTTTGTATGAACGTATCATTTATTTAATAAGCATTCCCTTATTTTTGGACATGTAGGTTGTTTCTAATCTATCATGTAACAATGATATTGCATGTTTTGCACATTTATGAGTCAGAACTGGAGGGGAGATTGTGTCAATTAGTGTTAATTCCTATCAGTAGCATACTATATATGTATTCAGCCCATAAATACTCTCTCACCCTGCCATGTTATCAGATGTCTCACATTGTATGCATATATTCTTTTGACTTTTTTCCTTCTTTTTCATTGATGTTCATTATGGCATGATTTATTTTATTTGAAAGCATTAAAGAATAACTTATCCCTTTCCCTTCTATTTCTTGAGCCTTGTTAGGCCTTATTTAATCAAATCTTAAGATTATCCATATTTGTTGTTGTTTTTTTAATCCTCACCCAAGGACATTTTTTCCATTGATTTTCAGACAGAGTGTAAGGGAGGGAGGAGAGGGGAGAGAGAGAGAGAGAAAAACATTGACATGAGACAGACACATTGATTGGTTGCCTCCCACATGAGCCCCAACTGGGACCAGGAGTCAAACCTGCATCCGAGGTATGTGCCCTTGACTGGGAATCGAACCCACGACCCTTCGGTCCAAGGGCTGGGGCTCAAACCACTAAGAAAACCAACCAGAGCAAGAGTCTCCAGATATTTTTTTATCTGATTCAAAAGCCTTTTATTCTGATACAGGTGACAGGTAGCTTATAAATGTGTTTACTAGAAATTAAAGGGATTTTCAGCTTTACCATAGTCAATTTGCATAGATAACTAAGAGTTTACTTGAGTGCTAATTATAGTAGATTCACTTAATGCTTTATACCCTGTCCTAATAAGGATTTGATTATGTTGCTCTCTTGAATATATATATGAATATATATATATATGTATATATATAAATATATATATATCAACACTAATAAAAGAGAAAAATGGTAATTGGTGTACAACGATACCCTTTTCATTGGCTAATCAGGGCTATATGCAAATTAACTGCCAAGATTGGCAGTTAACTGCCAACTAAGATTGGCAGTTAACTGTCAACAAGATGGCGGTTAATTTGCATATGTAGGCACAATGCAGGGAGGCGAAAGGGAAAGCAGGAAGAAGCCCCCTGCCACTGACAGTGATCGGAAACCCAGGGGGGAGCTAAGAGCTGGGGGGCAGGGCAAAGGCGGCCCTGGGGCCGCCTTTGCCCTGCCCCCCAGCCATGATCGGAGAATCAGGTGCCTTTTCTGCCCTGGCCAGTGATAGCAGGAAGTAGGGGTGGAGCCAGTGATGGGAGCTGGGCACGGTCGAAGCTGGCAGTCCCAGGAGCTAGGGGGCCCCTTGCCTGGGCCTAAAGCGAAGCCCATGATCGCGGGGCCGCTGCAGCTGTGGGTCCCCGCTGCCCGGGCCGGACGCCTCAGCCAGAGGCGTCAGGTCTGGGCAAGGGGCCGATCCTGCGATTGGAGGGTGATGGGGGTCAACGCCTGAGGGCTCCCAGTATGTGAGAGGGGGCAGGCTGGGCTGAGGGACACCCCCCCCACACACACACACACCCAGTGCACGAATTTCGTGCACTGGGCCCCTAGTATATATATAATGTATTTATTATGACTTTTTTTTTTTTTTTTAAAGCTCATGTCTCTGATGCCAAAAATGCATCTACTCTTCCCTCTAACTCTGGTACGGTCATTCTGGAGTGGCATGATGGACTCTGCACAGAGCTTCATAACCTCTTCATGGACTTTTTATCTTCAAGCTGATGATGGAAAATTAGTTATATTCCAGGTGACAACTGTTCTTCATATGTTCATCTACTAGTAAATACCAGCAACAGTAAATGTATATGTCTCAATGTCTTGGCATAGAGCCATGCCACTTAAAAATATTTATCATCAAATAATAATTATTTGGCCTAATGAAAACATTGGGCATCATGACACAATGTGACTTACCCTCCCCTCTGCCTATTGGAAGCCTGTCTGAAGCCCTCAATCCTTATCTAACAAGAACTCTGAATCTTCTAAATTTTATAGTGGTTAAATTGATAAAATGAAACCTCTAGATATGGGAAATAGGAATAATTAAAATACTTAGAATATAAATAGTGGTATGTATTTATACCCTGTATTTATATTGGAGAAAAGCAATATGATGTAATTTTTAGTTGTTTTTAGTGCTTTTCCTCATAACTCTTACAAGAGAACTTATTGAAGAAGCATATTGCCTCCTAGAGAAGTAACTTTTCTCCTACTTCATTATTTACCATGTGATGTGATAATAATAGTAGTCTTTTTTTAAGTTCTTACGTACTAGGGACTTATGTATTTATCTTCAGACAACTTCATGAGGTTGTATTATCCCTATTTTATTGATGAGGAAACTGAGTCTAACTTGTTTAAGGTCACCCTGTCAGTAACAAAAATAGGCTTTAGACTCAGATCACTTTAACTCATAGGCTCATATACCACCCTACAACATTGTCTTCTTTTTAATTCTATAGTTAAATTCCTTAATTTATTTATTTATTTAATCCTTACCTGAGGATATGTTTGTATTGATTTTTTTTTATTTTTTATTAGAAAGAGAGAAAGAAACATCAATGTGAGAGAGAAACATCGATCAGTAGCCTCCGGTATGTGCCCCAACTGGGGATCAAACCCTCAACCTTTTGGTGTACAGGACGATGCTCTACCAACTGAGCCACCTGGCCAGGGCAAATTTCTTAAATTTACCAGCCCACAAATTATGTTGTAGTACTGTCTTTCTCTCAGGTATTAATTAAAGTGAACCTTTAATTATTATTACTAAGTGAGTGGCTTACTGTAAAGCTAATATGTGATTTTCTCTCTTTAAATTCAGTAAGTTTTGTGTCTTTTTTTAAAAAATATTTTTTTAATTGATTTTTCACAGAGAGGAAGGGAGAGGGATAGAGAGTTAGAAACATTGATGAGAGAGAAACATCAACCAGCTGCCTCTTGCACAGCCCCCACTGGGGATGTGCCCGCAACCAGGGTACATGCCCTTGACTGGAATCGAACTTGTGACCCTTCAGTCCGCAGGCTGACGCTCTATCCACCGAGCCAAACCGGTTAGGGCAAGTTTTGTGTCTTAAAGCTACTTAAGGTAAAGCATAAATTGACTCCTAGAGTGAAGACCTCATTCATTCCTGATTAGATGTGAGATTAGCTGTTTCTCTCTTTGTGTCCACTTGAGTGTAACTAGGATAAAGAAGCCCCCACTCCAGAGGGTCAGTGCTGTAGTAGAGTATGGAGTATTTAGCTATAATTTATGAATTACACTTAGGGAAGAATGGAATGTTTCAGTTGAGAAAAAATAGAGATAATAAGTGTTGAGTCATATACGTTGGCAGTCTGCTAAATTATTCCTGATCAACTAGAATTAGAAGTCGTTTTTGCAGAGTATGATATTTAATGCAGTATGCTATAATTTGTCCTTTTTTAATTTTTTTTATGCTGTCAGGAAGTTAAACAATATTTGATGATGCCAAAAGTCTGTGTCTGTTTGCAAGGCACTGGATCTGATGTTTAGGAAGTGTAATTAAAGTATATTGTGGTTAATATGCTTTATTTTTTATGCCATACTTTGTTACTTTTTCTCAATTTGAATGTTTATAGAGATGATGTGTTACAGAACTTGCTACTGAGAAAGGCTTAAAGAGTACAAATGACTTAATTGCTTTCATTATCATTTTAGTCTAAGCCAGAAATCCAGTATGCATCACAGTTGGAACAGGAGCCTACAAATTTGAAAGAATCATCGCTAAGCAAAATGTCCTGTAAGTTTTCTTTTACGCAGCTTGGGATAAAAAACATTAGCAATCAAATCTGGTTGTGTAGAATTGGTTGCATGATTGTTTTTACACTAATAGAATATGAACAAATAATTTCTAAAACAGTGGTTCTCAAACTTTAATGTGCATTAGGATCTGGATAGCTTGTTAAAACAGATTTCTGAGTCCCACCTCCAAAGTTTCCAATTTTCTAGATCTGGGAAAGGACCTGAGAATTTGCATTTCTAACAAGTTGCCAGATTTTGTTGATGCTGCTAGTCTGGGGACCACACTTTGAGAACCAGTATTTTTTTTTTTTTTAATATATTTTATTGATTTTTTACAGAGAGGAAGGGAGAGAGATAGAGAGTTAGAAACATCGATGAGAGAGAAACATCAATCAGCTGCCTCCTGCACACCTCCCACTGGGGATGTGCCCGCAACTCAGGTACATGCCCTTGACCGGAATCGAACCCGGGACCCCTCAGTCCGCAGGCCGACGCTCTATCCACTGAGCCAAACCGGTTTCGGCGAGAACCAGTATTTTAAAACCATTTAGTTTGCTTTGAAGGATGTTGTGAGTATAAACCAATGAAATATTCTGATACATCCCAATAAACTAACCAAATAGTGAAACTACCCTAAAAGTATGAGCTCCTTTTCTATTTTGATTTCCATACTAGAAGTGAATTTTAACTCATGGGGATATAAAACGATCAAGCTAAAGCTGAGTTTACCTTTTAAAATGTACTATCTTCTACCTTACTTTAGATACTGATTTAATTAACTTTCTAATGATTTTGCTGGGTGGATAATGACAGTACATAAGGCCATCTTTAACTTTACATTAGAATAAACCAGATTCCATTATTTAAGCCCACATGTAATTAAATTGAAAGCTTCAATGTCAATGAGAATTTGGAAGTTAAATAGGAAATCCTTAATGTAGTAGAATATCTATTTAGTTTTTGATGTGCCATAGGAACTTTCATTCATTATTTAATGTATAGATCTAGAAGTAGTCATTCGGGACTATCTTTTGAGTATAAGAGATCAAACATGTGCCTTGTTATTTCACCAGATCTACAAATGAGAAGTTCACAAGCACACAGGAACTTTCTTGAAGATGGAGAAAGTGATGGCTTTTTAAGATGCCTCTCTCTGTATGTATTCCTCTTTATTAATGGGTATAGGAAATACAGTCTGGCTTATATCAGAAAGATATAGTCCTTTTTATTATTTTAAAATTTTATTAGTTGCTCTAAAGTAAAAAAAAAAAAAAAAAAAAAAAATTTACCTTCTCCCTACCAAATGTCTACTTTTGGATATTTTAATTTCTTAAAAAGTAATATGCAGAACAGCATCCAACAGACTGTCAAACTACAGCGGGAAGGCTGGGGAGGGTTGGGGGGCGTGGAGGCGGGGGATAAGAGATCAACCGAAGGACTTGTATGCATGCATATAAGCATAACCAATGGACACAAGACACTGGGGGTTAGGGGAGGCCGGGGGAAGTTCAAAGGGGGTAAAATTTAAAAAAAGGAGACATATGTAATACTCTTTGTAATACTTTAAGCAATAAAACAAAATTTAAAAAAAAGAAAAAAGTAATATGCAGCCCTGGCCAGTGTGACTCAGTTGGTTGGAACATTGTCCCATGCACCAGAGGTTCACAGGTTTGATTCCCGGTCGGGGCACATGCAGGAGGTAAATGAACAATGTTTCTCTCTCTCTTTCTCTCCCCCTCCCTCCCACCCTTCCTTTCTCTAATATCAATAAACATATTCTAAGGATTTAACAATAAATGAAAGGTGATATCATACTAGTTTAAACCCAAGCAAGTAGTTTTTTTCACAGTATAAAAACTTTCTTGTTAGGATTCCCTGATTTATGTTAAGAAATGTGCTTCTTAAGTATATGTTAATGTTTTGGGGATCAGATTTTTGTTTTTAGCTGCAAGGCCACATATAAAGCTGGGGAGGGTAGATAAGGCTATAGACTAATGAAGGCTTCATGTTCTATGCTAAGGAGGAATATCAACTCTATGCCAAGGCAAGGAAAAGTGGGCAGTTGGGGGAATGGGTATGTTATGTTCTAGGAAGGAATATCAAGCCTTCTGAGGATAAAGAGGGTTTTATCAAATTATGTGTGCTTGCACTCCTGCAAGGAGTTATGATATGAGCCCTCCCCCCAAATTTCTCCCACCAATAAAAGAAGAGGAGAAAGAAAGTGGGCCTTAACACTTATTGGTAACTATTTACTATGTGTCAAATACCACACCAAGCCCGAGTAGAACAGTATAGAAGTGGTTTCCCTCACAGTCTCACGCTATGTTCTGTCTCAGGTGTAACACTGCAGTAGTCCAAACTGCATGCTTCCTGTAATTTCTTTTTATAGAAATAGTTTCTTGGTAGGTTTTATCAGATGAGAGTAGGGTCATATTGGAATCTAAATTTTTTTTTTAATTAAATCTTTATTGTTCAGATTATTACATTTGTTCCTCTTTTTTCCCCCCATAGCTCCCCTCCACCCGGTTTCCACCCCACCCTCTGCCCTTACCCCCGCCACCCACTATTCTCATCCATAGGTGTACAATTTTTGTCCAGTCTCTTCCCTCCCCACACCCCTTTCCCCCCCGAGAATAGTCAGTCCACTCCCTTTCTATGCACCTGATTCTATTATATTCACTGGTTTATTCTGTTCATCAGATTAGTTATTCACTTGATTTTTAGATTCACTTGTTGATAGATGTGTATTTGTTGTTCATAATTTGTATCTTTACCTTTTTCTTCTTCCTCTTAAAGGATACCTTTCAGCATTTCATATATAATACTGGTTTGGTGGTGATGAACTCCTTTAGCTTTTTCTTATCTGTGAAGCTCTTTATCTGACCTTCAATTCTGAATGATAGCTTTGCTGGATAAAGTAATCTAGGTTGTAGGTTCTTGCTATTCATCACTTTGAGTATTTCTTGCCACTCCCTTCTGGCCTGCATAGTTTCTGTTGAGAAATCAGCTGACAGTCATATGGGTACTCCCTTGTAGGTAACTGACTGTCTTTCTCTTGCTGCTTTTAAGATTCTCTCTTTGTCTTTTGCTCTTGGCATTTTAATTATGATGTGTCTTGGTGTGGTCCTCTTTGGATTCCTTTTGTTTGGGGTTCTCTGCACTTCCTGGACTTGGAAGTCTATTTCTTTCACCAGGTAGGGGAAGTTTTCTGTCATTATTTCTTCAAATAGGTTTTCAATATCTTGCGCTCTTTCTTCTTCTGGCACCCCCGTAATTCTGATGTTGGTACGCTTGAAGCTGTCCCAGAGGCTCCTTACACTATCTTCGTATTTTTGGATTCTTTTTTCTTTTTGTTTTTCCGGTTGGGTGATTTTTGCTTCTTCATATTTCAAATCTTTGACTTGATTCTTGCGATCCTCTAGTCTGCTGTTGGAACTCTGCATAATATCCTTTATTTCAGTCAGTGTATGTTTAATTTCTAGTTGGTCCTTGTTCATAACCTCAAGGGTCTCACTAGATTTCTTGAGGGTCTCACTAAATTTATCGGCGGTCTCACTAGATTTCTTGAGGGTCTCACTAAATTTTTCGGCGGTTTCTAGAAAATTCTTGAAAACCCTTAAAAGTGTGGTTTTGAACTCTATATCCAGTCATTTGCTTTCCTCCATTTCTGTCATTTGTGACTTGTTTCTTTGTCTCCGCATTTTTTATGCTTCCCTGTGTTGATAGAGTGGCTTTCTGTGTTAGGTGTCCTATAGGGCCCAGTGGCTCAGCCTCCCCAATTACCTGAGGTGGACACTCTTGGTGCACCCCTTTGTGGGCTTTGTGCACAGTCTTGTTGTAGTTAAGCCTTGATTGTTGTAGGTATCACTGGGAGGAATTGACCTCCAGGCCATTTGGCTGTGAGAATCAGCTGTGTCTGTAGTGGGAGAACTTCTGAGCTGGAGACACCCTTCTGGGGCAAGACTTCCATCAGTGGGGCTTTGGTGCTCACTGAGTCTGCCCCCTGAGTGTGTCCCTTATGGATCTGAGGAGTTGTAATCTGGATGGTCCCACTCTGACCACTGGATACACTGGCTCTTGGATCTCTAAGGAGGTGCTAATTTAGCCTCTGTCTGAGGCTACCCAGCAGGAGCTATGGAGAGATTCCTCTTCTTTGTTTGGGGTTTGGAGGTGCCCAGATGAGGCCCAGCTGTGAAGCAATGCAAGCTGCTGTGGGGCCTTGGACCTTCTTTTGGAAGTTCTGGGTCTCTCTGATTCAGCTGCAGTTTGTTAGGTAATTTTCAGGTTGCAAAGGGCCAGGCCTTTCATATGCAAAAGCCTCTGCGTACAGCTTGGGTGGGGTGGGGTCTCAGGGGATCAACAGGGCAGAGCAAGCAGCTATGGCTGCTCCCCAGTCCTACCCTAAGAGGCCCCGCGTCTCAGTGTCCCGGTAATCGCTGCAAGCACCTCTGAGAGAAAGCCGCCCTCGAGTTCTGCCCGATGCCAGACAGTCCAGTTTCTCCTGTATGAGTCTGGGTCCCCAGAGACTCACCCGGAACTGGAGTTCAGAGCAGTCGGGAGCTTGAGACTCCCTCCCGATTGAAAAAGACAACCGTGTCCTCAGCTGCCAGCCCTCTCCAAGTGCGCCGTGTCCTCAGCTGCCAGCCCTTCCCACGTGCACCACGTCCTCAGTTGCCAGCCCTTTCGGCGTGCGTCTCCGTACCTCTGCACTTTACTTCCGCACCTCCTCTGAGTCTCAGTGCTTTTCTCTTTCCTTCTAGTTGTAGAATTTCCACTTAGCCAGCCTTCCTGTGGTTCTGGATGATGTCCGTTTTGTGTTTTAGTTGTATTTTTGAAGTGGTTGTGCGAGGCAGCAATTTCAGGTGTTTACCTATGCTGCATCTTGGTTTCTCCTGTTATATTGGAATCTAAAAATTAATACCTTTTACTGAACAAAAGTCTTTAAAGACTGGGTGAGAAAATAAGGGTTTAACTTTAAATTTTCCCTTCCTTTCATTTCTAAACCTGCTTTTGACCTTGCTTTAAAAAGGACAGTTTTTCTCTCTCGAGTATTTAGGATTTTTTTTGCAATTTGATAGTTTTATGAATGCTAAATATGATAGTATCCTACATTTTAATAAAAAGAATTATTTTTTAAAAGCTTCCCCCCCCCCCTCAGTGATCTCATTTGACTCTTAGAACAGTGTACCCTGTGATAAGTAGGTAAATCAGAGAGGTGAGTCAGCTACCCCAAGGTTATATATCTATTATATTAAAATTCAAATCTAGGTTTTCAAATTCTATGTCTTCTACTCATTCTATTCTATCATAGCTGTTCGCTCTTTAAAAGATCATGGTTTTTCCATGATTGCATATAGGATCACCTAGCCAGTCAGTGGAATCTGGTCTTCTGACCCTTATGCTAGAGCTTCTTTTTATTATATCACTTGGTTGATATGAAGTTGCCCTTAGCCTCCAGAATGGAAATTGGGTTCGATTCTGGTCAAGGGCACATGCCCAGGTTGTGGGCTCGATCCCCAGTAGGAGGTGTGCAGGAGGCAGTGAATAGATTGTTCTCTCTGATCATTGAGGTTTCTATCTCTCCCTTCCTCTCTGAAATAAATAAAAATATATTTTTTTAAAAAAAATATTTTAATCAGCCCTAGCTAGTTTGGCTCAGTAAATAGAGCATTGGTCTGTGGACTGAAGGGTCCTGGGTTTGATTCTGGTCAAGGGCACATGCCCAGGTTTCGGGCTTGATCCCCAGTAGGGGGTGTGCAGGAAGCAGCCAATTGATCATTCTCTCTCATCATTAATGTTTCTGCCGGCAGCCGGTCCATCCTTACTGTTTCAAGGGACCTGGCATATATGGCATACGGTTCTTAATATGTTTGCTCACCTTCTTGGCGCTGTTTTAACCAAAGTCACCTCTCCGAGAAAGGTTGAATCCCCAGGTAGGGATTTTCCCCTGAAGTTAGGGAGGGAATAAAACCCCTCAACTAAGTGCCAGGCGGGTAATTAATCCCTTTAACTACGAACAATCATGCTTAAACTACATAATCTTTTCTCCCTGGAATGGAGATAAGAAACACCCTAACCTTTGTAATAGAGATTGATAGGATTGAATCAACTGGTATAAATACAGTTGTAACAAGACAGAAACACTCAGAAATTAGAACAGAATCAGGAAGACAGAACCTATACGGAGCCTAGAGACAGAAGAACTTCGCTGGAGAGAGCATGCCGGAGGATCCTGGAGAGGGACTGGCCTCGGAGCCTAGAGACAGAGCCTAGCGGGAGAACATGGCAAGGGATCCTGGACTGAACCTGACTACAGAGATTGGCAGGAGAACCTGACTGGAACCTGGACACTGAACCTGACTGGAGAACCTGGACAGAACCTGGCTGGAGAACCTAGCGAGGGAACATGGCTACAGAACCTCGCTGGAAATCTGAAGCAGAGCCTCTCTGGAGATCAAGACCAGAACTTGGCTGGAGATCCTGGCTAGGCTGCTGATCAACTGAACGCTGTCTCCGTGTCATTCCTTCTTCGCCGACTCCGTCCACGCCTTTGGGAACCCCTGGACCCGCTGGGGTTGGACCCCGGCATATGGCGCCCGAACAGGGACCCCTAGGTAAGCGCCCCACATTCGGGACGGATCGGACTCCACCGTAGGAAGAGGGTGGATAGTCTTCGCCGACTCCGTCCACACCTTTGGGAAGCCCTGGAACAGGATTCCCTTAGGTAAGCTGCCCCATTGAGAACCTCCACACTCGGGACGGATCAGACTCCACCGTAGGAAGAGGGTGGATAGTCTTCGCCGACTCCGTCCACACCTTTGGGAACCCCTGGAACAGGATTCCCTTAGGTAAGCCCCCCCCATTGAGAACCCCACACTCGGGACGGATAGGACTCCACCAGGGTGCTGCAAACCCCCCTATAGAGGATAAGTAGGGTAAGAAGGTGGATAGTACAGAACTTAGATTGAGAAGATGTGCCATACTGGGTCCAAAGAAAGAAGACTCTGTATTGATCTTTAGATCAAGAAGATGTGCCATACTGAGTCTAAAGAAATAGGACTCTGTATTGATCTTTTAACACATATGCTTGCTAGCAGAGGAATTAAGGTTACTCCCAGTCAGACAGAACGTTTTATACAAGAAGTACGTCCATGCTTTTCTGAGGAAGGAAAGGTGCCGGAAAGGTAAATGTAGAGGCATGGGAGAAGGTAGGCCCAAGGAGCCTTATCCTTAACCCCACTGCAGCCTTTCCACCCCGGGAAAGTGCAGGATTGGCAAGCTCTCCCTGGTCTGATAGATCAGGACTCAGGTAATAGCGGAAAGCGCCAATCCTACTCTTAAAATGGATACAAGAGAGCATTTCAGGGTTTTTCTTTTTAATGCTTGCTTTTAAAAAATAAAAAAGGGGGAATTTGCCGGGAGCCGGTCCATCCTTACTGTTTCAAGGGACCTGGCATATATGGCATACGGTTCTTAATATGTTTGCTCACCTTCTTGGCGCTGTGTTTTAACCAAAGTCACCTCTCCGAGAAAGGTTGAATCCCCAGGTAGGGATTTTCCCCTGAAGTTAGGGAGGGAATAAAACCCCTCAACTAAGTGCCAGGCGGGTAATTAATCCCTTTAACTACGAACAATCATGCTTAAACTACGTAATCTTTTCTCCCTGGAATGGAGATAAGAAACACCCTAACCTTTGTAATAGAGATTGATAGGATTGAATCAACTGGTATAAATACAGTTGTAACAAGACAGAAACACTCAGAAATTAGAACAGAATCAGGAAGACAGAACCTATACGGAGCCTAGAGACAGAAGAACTTCGCTGGAGAGAGCATGCCGGAGGATCCTGGAGAGGGACTGGCCTCGGAGCCTAGAGACAGAGCCTAGCGGGAGAACATGGCAAGGGATCCTGGACTGAACCTGACTACAGAGATTGGCAGGAGAACCTGACTGGAACCTGGACACTGAACCTGACTGGAGAACCTGGACAGAACCTGGCTGGAGAACCTAGCGAGGGAACATGGCTACAGAACCTCGCTGGAAATCCGAAGCAGAGCCTCTCTGGAGATCAAGACCAGAACTTGGCTGGAGATCCTGGCTAGGCTGCTGATCAACTGAACGCTGTCTCCGTGTCCTTCCTTCTTTGCCGACTCCGTCTACACCTTTGGGGACCCCTGGACCTGCTGGGGCTGGACCCCGGCATGTTTCTATCTCTCCCTCTCCCTCTCTAAAATCAGTAAAAAAAATACTATTTTTTTAAAAAGATATTTTCATCAGCTCAGTCGGCATGGCTCAGTTGGTTGAACTTTGTCCCATGAACCAGGGTCATCCCATGAACCAGGAGGTCATGGTTCAATTTCCAAACAGGACACTTGCCTGGGTTTCAGGCTTGATCCCCAGTAGTGGGCATGCAGGAGGCAGCCGATCAATGTTTCTGTCTCTCTCTCATTCTCCCTTTCTCTCTCTGAAATCAATAAAAACATTTTAAAAAAATATTTTAATCATAAGAAAGATGTAATTTTATCTTTACTAAGATGTGCTGTAATGGGTGCAGAATACTTCATAATAGATATACTCTTATAAATTGAATTGTAAGTAAATTATGGCAGATCAAATATTTGAAATGCTCTAGAGAAGCTAACTTCTGGAAGCCTGTTGTGAATCCCTTTATGAAACATGATAATTTCATAATTTACCTATTCTGTACCTTAATTCTGAGCTGTTGGGTTTTTTTAAAGCTAGTATCATCATAATAACTTGCAAAATAATACATATAAAATTTTATAGCAGTGTCTAATTTATAGGACACTTTCATTTTTCTTATCTCATTTAGTAATTTAAAATTACCCTTGACAATAATTTTTTAATTTTATACATTTAACAAAAAGCCAGTATGTCTGATTTTTTTTTTTAAGTTGCTAAAGTGATGCAGCCATGTTACAGAAACTTGAGAAATGGAGGGAAGGGTTTCATACTACCCTAATATCTATTTTTTCTTACATTTTTTTTAAAATTTAATTTTAATTTATTTTTTAATCCTCACCTGAGGATATTTTTCCATGGATTTTTGGAGAGTGTAGAAGAGTAAAGGAAAGACAAAGAGAAATATCAATGTGAGAGAAACACATGGATTGGTTGCCTCCTGCATAAGCCCCAGCCAGGGCTGGGGAGGAGCCTGCAACCCAGGTACGTGCCCTTGACCAGAATTGAACCAGAGACCCTTTGGTCCCCAGGCCGACGGTCTATCCACTGAGCCAAACCGGGCAGGGCCCCTAATATCTATTATAATAGTTCCTTCTATGAGTATGTTTTTTTTAAATAGTTTTAAAGGTAGTAACTGTAAAGCTTTAGATTATTAAACTAAGTACTTAACCTTGATTGCCTTTAATTATTAAGAATCTCCTCTTTCTTATATTATGAAATTTTAACATGACTAATCGTTGATATTTCTTTCTTTCTTTTTTTTCAGTAACTCTGGGTGGATTTTAACCACAACTCTTGTCCTCTCGGTGATGGTATTGCTCTGGATTTGTTGTGCAACTGTTGCTACAGCTGTGGAGCAGTATGTTCCCTCTGAGGTAGATTTAATTCTAATACACCATTTGAAGACTGCGCCATATGATTAATCATTTTAAATGCCTATTTTTTTTAAAACTAAAAAAACAAGGCCTCTCTACTAATAGAATGAGAGAAGATTTGGTGGTTTCAGTCACATACCTGGGGTTGGCACACATGAAAATTACAGGTTTGCAGCACAAGAATCACTGTTCAGTTTTCTGTAAAGCTAACTACCGTAGTTACATACATGTTGGCTAGTTTAAAGTGTTTCTCTCCCTGGTTCTTTGAGACTTTTCAGAACCTGTTGACATCAGTTTCTAAGGTGATATTTAAGAAAGAAGTCTTGTATACCCACTTAGCATTTTAAACTAATTGCCACAAATTTTAAAGAGTAATTGCTGCTTTAGAAGCAGCAAGGCCAGAGCGTTTGATTTTGAGTTCTTTTGTTCTGGAATCTAACCCTGAAAGAGATAGAAAACTATTATGACTTCCTTGATAATGAAAATTTAATTGACCCAAGATACTTGACTTTTAAGGTAAAGGAGTTATATTTTGGAAAAGTCTATAATTTGATTATTCAATTTAGCTTTGAAGGAAAGAATTATCAACACTAATAAAAGAGAAAAATGGTAATTGGCGTACGAGCTACCCTTTTCATTGGCTAATCAGGGCTATATGCAAATTAACTGCCAACTAAGATTGGCAGTTAACTGTCAACAAGATGGCGGTTAATTTGCATATGTAGGCACAATGCAGGGAGGCAAAAGGGAAAGCAGGAAGAAGCCCCCTGCCACTGACAGTGATCGGAAACCCAGGGGGGAGCTAAGAGCTGGGGGGCAGGGCAAAGGCGGCCCTGGGGCCGCCTTTGCCCTGCCCCCCAGCCATGATCGGAGAATCAGGCGCCTTTTCCGCCCTGGCCAGTGATAGCAGGAAGTAGGGGTGGAGCCTGCGATGGGAGCTGGGCACGGTCGAAGCTGGCAGTCCCAGGAGCTAGGGGTCCCTTGCCTGGGCCTAAAGCGGAGTCCACGATCGTGGGGCCGCTGCAGCTGCGGGTCCCCGCTGCCCGGGCCGGACGCCTAGGCCAGAGGCACCCTGCAGGGGCAGGGTCGGAGCCCGCGCAATCACGGCGCCCCCCGCTGCCACTGCAGGTCCCCGCTGCCCGGGCTGGACGCCTAGGCCAGAGGCGTCAGGCCTGGGCAAGGGGCCGATCCTGCGATTGGAGGGTGATGGGGGTCAACACCTGAGGGCTCCCAGTATGTGAGAGGGGGCAAGCTGGGCTGAGGGACACTCACCCCCCACACACACACCCAGTGCACGAATTTTGTGCACCGGGCCCCTAGTTTATATAATAAATATGGGCTAACTCAACTCCAAATGAAATAAACTTTAGTTCTCTTGTGCCTCAAAAGTGCAATAGAAAAAGAGTGAAAAGAAGAAAGGAGGAAAGTTAAAATAGAATCCAATAAGTAGTTGGCATGTGCCTAGCATGGTGCTTGAACCAGTTTTATCTTAACAGACTATAAAGATATGTTTTAATATATGGTTTATGCATGAATAATTAAGATTTATATTTTATATTTTTAAGATATGTGATACAAGCAGCTAGAAATTGGAACAGGATAGTGTTGATAACTAACACTTATATCGTTCTATAAATTTTATAAAGTATTTTCATATATCTCACATATCCAGCAGTACTCTATAGTATGTTCTATTATCTACTTTATGGGTGGCTTAGCAGGCTTACAAAGCCAGTTAACCTTCCTGGGATTGCACAGCAGTGAAAGTATTGAGGCTGGAATTAGCTCTTATCTTTTGATTCACAACTCCTGTGTTTTTCCTATTACCATCTTTCCTATGGCTGATAAGGATTTTAAGTGGTACAAATAATAAATGTTTAAAGTGTTAAGGAAAGCAGACACCATGTGCTGGATTGTCAGATAAGGCTTTTAGATAATGTGGATCTTGATCTGAACTTTGAAGTATGGGTAGATATGAATTAGCAGAGAAGAGGGTAGACAATTTTCCCAGGTACAGACAAGAATAAGCTAATTATCAGGGAAGTACAGTAAGGAACTACCTTGATTAAAATAATTTAAATTAGGAGAATAAACCAAATGGATAAAATTAAACAGGATCAGGAATTAAAGTATTAGAGATTGTGTAAATTTCTGTAAAACTCATCTGCTTATGATAGGAGTATACTAATGACATCTTCTTGCTTCATTATTTGTGTTATTTTTAGTGCTGATGTCCATATTTTAGTCATTTCATTATTTCTGATAAAATGAAATTACCCATCTTACATAGGATTTTCGTTGCCTGTTACCCCATGCACTCTAAATCCTATGGCAAAAAAGCTACAAAACCATAGTAATAAATCTTTGTTGACCTACCCACCATGTGGCACTTTATTCCTTCCTTTTTACATCATTAGTTCCTTATCCTTACCCCTAGGTTAAAAAAAAGAAAGAAAAAGATACACATAGAGATTGGTCTGATTATTGCCAAGAAAGACTGAATGGCTGGCCTCAGGTGAAATTTACCTTGATAAATCCACCACAACCTGGATTCTGGTCCCCAGGCCTACTGACTAAATTGAGCATTTTCTATCCAAAAATAGTTTTAAATGGACATTTCATTGTTTTCCTCTCTTACCTCTTTACCTATGGAAGCGATCTCCTATTCTGGTGTTGTTTAGACATATCGATGCCTCTCATTGTGGTTTTGGTTATATCTTATAGATTTGAGGAAATTTCCTTTCAGAGACTTGATCTTTCTTTTCCTTTTAGATGTCTCTGCTGTGATAAATTTTATTTTGATTGTGTAGCTTTAATTCTGTGAGAAATTCTCTCCCCTTATTTTCAAATTCTTTGGGGAACAACTCACTTTTCCCACGTATGCCCCCTAGATTCCTGTGATCATAGAGCAGGGGTCCTCAAACTTTTTAAACAGGGGGCCAGTTCACTGTCCCTCAGACTGTTGGAGGGCCGGACTATAGTTTAAAAAAAACTATGAACAAATTCCTATGCACACTGCACATATCTTATTTTGAAGTAAAAAAAACAAAACGGGAACAAATACAATATTTGTATTTGCATGTGGCCCGCGGGCCGTAGTTTGAGGACCCCTGTCATAGAGTCTAAAGAATCAACACCCGGAGAACCAAGATGGCGGCATAGGTTAACGCCGGAGTTTGCTGCTTTGAACAACTACTTCAAAAGTGAAACCAAAAAACGGAAGGGACATCACCCAGAACCACAGGAACGCTGGCTGAGTGGAAGTCCTACAACTAGGAGGAAAGAGAAACGCATACGGACACTCAGAGGAGGCGCAGTGCTGAAGTCAAATTCTGAGGTGCGGAGTGCGCGGAGCGGGCTGGCGGCGGAGGGCACGGTTGTTGTTTTCAATCGGGAGGGAGTCGCAGACTCTGAGCACCAGATCCGGGCGAGTCTTTAGGGACCCAGACTCAAACGGGAGAAGCGGGACTGTCTGGCTTCGGTCAGAGCGAGGGCAGCTTTCTCTCGGAGCTTTGCAGCGGGTGCTGGGACTCAGAGAGGCAGAGCCCCTGGGGACAGGACTGAGAGCCGCCATAACTGCTCTCTCCGGCCCACCCTGTTGATCCTGTGCGACCCGCCCCGCCCAAGCCCTGCACAGAGGCATTTGCCAGATAGCCTCAGGCAAAGGCTAGATTAGCACCTCCCTAGAGGACAGAAGTTCTCTCACTGCTGACGCAGCTGATTCTCATAGCCACTTGGCCTGGAGGTCAAACCCTCCCTGGAATTAGCTACAACAATCAAGATTTATCTATAAGACTGTGAACAAAGACCACTAGGGGGTGCACCAAGGAAGCATAACAAAATGCGGAGACAAAGAAACAGGACAAAATTGTCAATGGAAGAAATAGAGTTCAGAACCACACTTTTAAGGTCTCTCAAGAACTGTTTAGAAGCTGCCGATAAACTTAATGAGATCTACACGAAAACTAATAAGACCCTCGATCTTATATTGGGGAACCAACTAGAAATTAAGCACACACGGACTGAAATAACGAATATTATACAGACGCCCGACAGCAGACCAGAGGAGCGCAAGAATCAAGTCAATGATTTGAAATGCGAGGAAGCAAAAAACATCCAACCGGAAAAGCAAAATGAAAAAAGAATCCAAAAATGCGAGGATAGTGTAAGGAGCCTCTGGGACAGCTTCAAGCGTACCAACATCAGAATTATAGGGGTGCCAGAAGATGAGAGAGAGCAAGATATTGAAAACCTATTTGAAGAAGTAATGACAGAAAACTTCCCCCACCTGGTGAAAGAAATGGACTTACAGGTCCAAGAAGCGTGGAGAACCCCAAACAAAAGGAATCCAAAGAGGACCACACCAAGACACATCATAATTAAAATGCCAAGAGCAAAAGATAAAGAGAGAATCTTAAAAACAGCAAGAGAAAGAAACTCAGTTACCTACAAGGGAATACCCATACGACTGTCAGCTGATTTCTCAACAGAAACTTTGCAGGCCAGAAGGGAGTGGCAAGAAATATTCAAAGTGATGAATACCAAGAACCTACAACCAAGATTACTTTATCCAGCAAAGCTATCATTCAGAATTGAAGGTCAGATAAAGAGCTTCACAGATAAGGAAAAGCTAAAGGAGTTCATCACCACCAAACCAGGATTATATGAAATGCTGAAAGCTATCCTTTAAGAAGAGGAAGAGGAAGAAAAAGGTAAAGATACAAATTATGAACAACAAATATGCATCTATCAACAAGTGAATCTAAGAATCAAGTGAATAAATAATCTGATGAACAGAATGAACTGGTGATTATAATAGAATCAGGGACATAGAAAGGGAATGGACTGACTATTCTTGGGGGGGAAAGGGGTGTGGGAGATGTGGGAAGAGACTGGACAAAAATCGTGCACCTATGGATGAGGACAGTGGGTGGGGAGTGAGGGCGGAGGGTGGGGCGGGAACTGGGAGGAGGGGAGTTATGGGGGGGGGGGAAGGAACAAATGTAATAATCTGAACAATAAAGATTTAATTAAAAAAAATAAATAAATAATCAACACCCATATAGAGTTCTCTTGGCACCTGTTACATTTCCTACAAATATCTGCCTTGCAATGTTACTTTCTTGCTCCTCTCTAGAGCTCTTCTTCCTATACTTAACAATTAAAATTATGGCTATAACCTCAAGGAGCTAGACTTTTCTAAGAAGATACATTTTCTAGAAAAATGTGTGGAAAACAGCCATTTGGAATCATTCATTTTAGGCTTTACTTTGTATGTGAAACCACACTTTGGCTAGGTATTAATGTTGTGTTCAACCATATATCCTATCCTATGTAATAAAAGTCTAATATGCAAATCGACTGAATGGCGGAACGGACAGCAATGGGGGGGCAGGGCCAGCCACTCACTGGCTAGTGCCATTCCCTGATTGGCCTGCGGGTCACCTCCTGCAGAGGGAGGCCAGACGGCAACTTAGGCCTGTCAGTTGGACATCTAACAAGGGCTCCTAGTCTGCAAAAGGGCACAGGCTGGGCATTCTTTCCCCTCCCCCCCGAGTGTATGAATTTTCATGCACCAGGCCTCTAGTTTTATTATAAAAATACTGTATACTTAGGGTAGAAATTTGTGAAGTACATATAAAGAAGCAGAAATCACTCATCATACAGAACTATTGTTGTGTTGTCATTAGAATGGATTTATTTTTAGTATAAATAATTTTTAATACATATTAAGGTTTTGTTTCTTGTTTAAAAATATTGTAGTAGAAGTATTCCTTCTCTGGTGTTTTCTTTGTTTACTGTAAAAATAACTGAGAACTTAGCATTAGAAAGTTATTTGGATTTTCTTGCCAAAAGCTACCTATTTTAAACTTTACTTTCTTTATAAAGCCTTTTCATTGATTTTTTTATTAGAACATAAATTGTTTCTGACCCCTCTCCATAGTAACATGAGACTCCATTTTAACTATCCTATATAATAAAAGGCTAATATGCAAATTGACCAAACAGCAGAATGACCAGTCACTATGAGGCGCACTGACCACCAGGGGCAGATGCTCAACACAGGAGAAGCACCTCTCAGCCAGAAGCCGGGCTCACTGCTGGCGAGTGCAACAGCGGTGGTGGAGCCTCTCCCGCTTCTGCAGCAGCACTAAGGATAGCCGGCAGTTGGACATCCCCAGAGGGCTTCAGACTGCGAGAGAGCACAGGCTGGGCCGAGGGACCTTCGGAGTGCATGGCACCAGGCCTCTAGTACAAGTATAACTCATCTGTGAGCAGTATTATTTAGATTGTGTTATGTTATTTACATATATGATCCTGTGTGCTTATCGGAAATCATAAGCCTGCTGGGAGAATGTGTGTCTCTTAAGTACAGACCTAGTATCTTGGAGCTTAAACATCCTATATAATAAACGGCTAATATGCAAATCAACCAAACAGCGGAACAACTGGTCGCTATGACCTGCACTGACCACAAGGGGGCAGATGCTCAATGCAGGAGCTGCCCCCTGGTGGTCAGTGTGCTCCCACAGGAGTGCTGCTCAGCCAGAAGCCAGGCTCACGGCTGGCAAGCACAGCAGCAGTGGCAGGAGAGGCTCTGGTGGTAAGGAGTGAGGGGTCCTGGACTGCGAGAGGGCACAGGCTAGGCTGAGGAACCATCCCCCAACCCTGCCTCTAGTGCACAAATTTCGTGCAAGATGCCTCTAGTGAAATATAAAAAGCTTTCTTTTCAGTCACTACAAACAAAGCTTAAAATGGTTGTAATAGATATCTGGAATGTGGTCTTAGAAATTTATGAACAGCTTTATTTTTCTTATTTAGGAAAGCTCTGAGATAATTTATTTTTAACCTGCTTTACACATAATTAGATATTCATCATATATCATTTGATCGTAATGGCCAAAAAGAGTTGGCAAAGAATTTCATTTCCTTTGTTAATCTTAAAGCAGTGTCATTTTGAGTGACTTGATGCATAAAGATTTTGATCTTCTTTTCTCCACGTTTTTTCCTCTGTTTTTTCACATTTGTGATGTCATTTTTGAAACTTAATGGGATGACACTTTCTCTTGTTGAGTTATCTATTTAAAATAATAAAGAGTTGTCATTCCATAGTGGTCCTTGTCAGGCAGATCACACAACATAAAAGGACAGGGGTTAGCAGTTTTGGATATCCCTTTTTAGAGATCAGGCAGCCTCAGAACGTTGTTATAGCAACAGATGTTGATACACATCAGGGGTGGAGAACATTTGGTTTCGCAAAGTCATTTGGTCTGGCCCTGCCAAGGCATTAGGGGTGAGTTAATTAAATGTTTGAGCAAATATAGCTGACTAATTTTTTAAGTTGATAATTTTGTATGGCCCTGGAATGATGCTATAAATATCCCAATGGCCCTTGGCAGAAAAAAGGTTGCCCACCCCTGCTATACGTGCTGCCTCATTGTTATCTCTTTATATGTATGCTGCCTTTTTCTTTGTCAAAACCATGATCATCTGATTTCATGTATTCAGTTATTAGAAAACTCCTAATAACATTAATGTTAGTGAATCACATATATTTATGGCTAACTTATTATGTGTCAGGCCCTGTTCAAGGGATTAAAGGTACAATGAAGAATAAGATCAAGAAGGAACAAAGTTTAAGGCTTCTAAGGGTCAGGAAGTAGTGTGAAACATGTCTTAAACTATAATAAACATTATTTTCTTCCTCTTAAAAAAAAAGACTAAGAACGTTGCCATTTAGAAGCTTTAAGTCTCATAAAAGAGTCAGACACTCAGAAAACAATATAAATGCCATAGCTTTTTAATCCAAATTCTGTTAAGAAACTGAGTTTTAGAAAAGATTTAAGTAAATAACTTACCAAAGATTACATAACTGATTAGTGGCAGAGCCAGGCCTAAAACTCAACTACATATTTACTAAATTAAAAATATTTTTTTAATTAAAAATTTTTAACTTTTAGAAGTAATACATTAACATAAATTAAATCTTCCTCTTCCTCACTTCTGAGATATACTACATCCAATAGGTTTTTTTAAAATACGTTTTTACTGCCCTAACCGGTTTGGCTCAGTGGATAGAGCGTTGGCCTGCGGACTCAGGGGTCCCAGGTTCGATTCCTGTGTAGGGCATGTGACTTGGTTGCGGGCGCATCCCCAGTGGGGAGTGTGCAGGAAGCAGCTGATCGATGTTCCTGGCTCTCTATCCCTCTCCTTTCCTCCCTGTGAAGACTCAATAAAATATATTTGAAAAAATAAAAAATATATATGTTTTTACTGATTCAGAGAGGAAGGGAGAGGGAGAGAGAAATATCAAAGATGAGAGAGAATCATTGATCGGCTGCTTTCTGCACATCCCTTACTGGGGATCGAGCCTGCAACCTAGGCATGTGCCCTGACTGGGAATTGAGCCTTGATCTCCTGGTTCATAGGTCGACACTCAATCACAGCCACACCAACTGGGCTATAGTCAATAGTTTAAAATTTTTTCCAAGTAGTTAACATTTTTTAAATTTTAACTTTTGGTTTTGTTTTATTTTGTTTTGTTTTGTTTTGCCAGCTTTAGACATTATCTAATGTCTTCTTACTGGGATGAGGAATTAAGTGGTTCCCTTTATACTATCTCCCACCTCACCTCCATCTCTTTACTTGCTTTTATGTTGATGTTTGAAATCATTCTCACAGTTCTTGGTTGCTCTTTCAAGGTCTTTAAATGTTATTAGGTAGAGTTTTTCTTTCACAGTGCCCCAGAGCAGATTATCACATGTTAATTCTGGGTTTTAAGGAGGCCACACAATATCAGATCCATGTCCAGTCCATCAACCACTGAATCTGTCTGGAGGGTATTCTCTTAATGGAAAAATATAAGGTACTGGGCCATCTCCTTGTTGCCTTGAACAGTAGTCAGCAAACCATATCGGAAACATGAAACAAGGAAGCAATCATCATGGCAATCATTTTTTGAATATTTTTATTACCCCAGAAAGAAAACTCATACTCATTCATAGCCACTCCCCATTTTTTCCCAAGCACCACCACCACCGCACCACCACCCCAGCCATAGGCAACCAATACGTGGTCTCTGATGGTTGGCCTCTTTCACTTAGCATGATGTTTTCAAGGTTCATCCATGTTGTAGCACATATCAGTATTGATGGATACTTAAAATCTTAAAAGTGCTCTTTATTCAAATGCACCTTTACGATACTAAGTATTTTCATGTGGTTCTTGCTCTATAATCAGTCACTTATCCTCTCAATAAAGTCAGCACTTCAGTGTTTCACTCATGACACAGAGATGTATTGCTGTACGAGTTAACAACAAATCTATCCTCTTTCTTAGTAAATACTTTTTATTTAGCTTTTCTGCATTTAGGAAATAACCTACATCTAAATAGACCTACTTTCAAAAGATGTTAGACATAATTGTTATACTCCAGTGAGTTTCATGACATTTGCAGTGAGTATTTTATGCTTTAATTCTTTTATTGTTTTACTATTTTCTTGGATATGATAATTTAAGGAGCTTTGATATGTTTGTGAAGACCTTTCAGTGTTAAAATGTTTCATGTAAATTCATTGTTCTCACAGCCTTTTAAAATAGCACATATTTTCCAAGTATAGTAAGTTAAAACATTTAGTAGCAGAGAAACTTATTCCAAATCATTAGACAGGGTGGTCAGAGAACTAAGATCTTGAAGGAATGGATCACTTAAAAAATCAAATATCCCAAATAAGTGCTCTTGGTATGACCACACTAACTCCATTTAAACCTGAGCAGTTTTTCTTGATCTCTGTTGTTATGCTTCTAAATATTTTAACTTGGGACATGTGGAAAAGTTTTCTTTGCCATTACTGGCAGCTGAATCACCTATCTGTAACACTTTGAGTAAAAGCATTCTTCATTCTTGAGGACATTTATAGAATTTTATTTTTTTATTTTTTTTTTACAAAATACCCATAGATTAAATTGTTATTGAAGACTTACTTAGTGAAGTTTCTAATTATCCAAATTCTAATATGCATTAATTTTCTCTTGCAGAAGCTGAGTATCTATGGCGACTTGGAATTTGTGAATGAACAAAAACTAAACAGATATCCAGCTTCTTCTCTTGTGGTTGTTAGATCTCAAGTGGAAGATCATGAGGAAGCAGGGCCTCTACCCACGAAAGTGAATCTTGCTCATTCAGAAATTTAAACTTTTTCTTTTTTTTTATTAAGAAAAGTGTAATAGCTATCTAAATATTCATTTCTCATAGAGCTTTTAAAATTGGTTTCATTGGATATAGGGCTTAAAAATCACTATAAAATGAAAATAAATTTACCCAAATCTGAGAAGACTATATTTGCTGTAATTTTTTTCTAGTAATTTAAGAGATGGATATTTGGGATTGTATTATTATTTTAATATCTGTAGCTTCTTTATTATTTGCATTGTTTTTGTTTTCCTATTTAGCCACATTCTATGAGCTGATCATTGTTTTTCCCCACCTCTCACCATGATACCATCAATCACTTTAGTGATTAAATTGAATATTCAGTAGGATATGATGCTTCTGCTCAGAAATGGCCCACAACCTGTAATTTGAAATTTAGCAGGAAATGCCCTTACACTACATTTTCAATTGTATTGAACTGAAATCATTAAAATTTTATTTGAATAATTATGTGCCGAAATTTGAGTTAATATACTCCTGATTTTCCAGATCTTTCCTCTCACCCCTATCGAATCCAAACAAAAATTATGAAATGTTCTATTAATACCTATTGCTATGGCAGTAATACATACTGCTATACAATATGATGATCAGGAAACAAACTGAAAAACAATGTGGTCAGAAGTGCTTTTATTAAAAAAAATCCTCACCTGAAGATATTTTTCCATTGATTTTTAGAGTGGACGGGAGGGAGCAAGAGAGAGAGAGAAACATCAACATGAGGGAGACGCATCGATTGGTTGCCTCCCGCCGCCCCAACCCAAGCCAGGGATCAAGTCTGCAACCACGGTACATGCCCTTGATCCAGAATTGAACCCGAGACCCTTTGGTCCGAGTGCTGACACTCTAACCACTGAGCAAAACTCTCTAGAGTTAGAAGTGCATTTTATATTATTGCACAGGCTATAGATTTTTGTTGAGCCTTTCCCAAGAACTATTTTTCTCTGTTAGAAAGCATATCAAGTATAAGCTTAAAGATATTTTCAGAGAAAACGTTTCATTTTGACAGTAAGAATTAGACTAGATTTCATTTGGCAAAAGCTATTACTATTATCATTCCTTTACCTATAATAATACAGATTTTAAAATAAGAGTTGATATCAGGTAACATAGATAACAGAATCTTAACATGATTCGGTATTATTTTACCATGAAATATTAAATAACTTTGCAAACCAATATTCCTTACACATAGGAACATTGTTGGCAACTGAAGTAGTGCTTTTTGACTAAAGAGTGGATTGCACACTTACCTTTCAGCTTAGTCATCAGCTTTCTCCGAGTCAAAAAAATACAATAACAACTAATCAAGTAAGACACTGGTCACAAAATACAGGTTTTAGTTTTTAAAATAGTTTGTCTAGATTTGGAAGATGGAGACTTAGAAGATATGTGCACACATCCAGGTGTGGAAGAGAGGAGTAATTATTAAAGAGTTGTCAAGCAGTCATCATCTCTCATTCTTTGTGAGAAAACAGTTATAGAACACAGGGATTGGGAGTACACCTTTTAAAAAAGCCTGCTTGTCTCATTTCCCAGCCATGGTTTGTGTTTAGTATCAGGTACAGGTTTAATTGAAATACATCCAGTGAAGAAAACTTCAGATCAGTGAGGGGGAAATACACAAAATGCCGCAGATTTGTAGGAGTCAGCCCACTGTTAGGAAAGCCCTCCCTTATGAAAACAGAACAATAAGAGTAATATCTAGATAAGAAGGACAACTGTATGATTGTCCTGTATTCTCTCACCTACCCTTGGTTTTGGTTTTCTTTGCTTCCTGAATATGGTTATCCCTGAGATATCCTCAATTGTCTTGAAAGTATTGATCTATCCCTCTCCCTTCCTCTCTGTTAAGAAAAAAAAAGGCAATAAAATATATTTTGATCCAAGTGCAATAAACTTTCCCCTTTTCTTTATAATTCCTGTATGTGAAAACCCAATCAATCCTGCCCCCTTTTATATTTTAGCATGATTAAACCAGACTGACATTTTCAAAAATTAAAAAAAATTCTCCCCACCAAAAAAAAAAAAAAAAGACGTTGTGAGAAATGCTCACCTGTTCAAATTAAAATAATGGACTCAGAGACAGAAGTATGGTGAAAACGAGACCATACTTAATAAGTTCTCAAGAGCGGGTGTCTATCCGGTTGTACAGGCACACATGGAGTGGTGATCACAGCCTATTTACCCCCCTAGGGTGCGAGAGTCCCCTCCGGTTCCCCATTGGCCGAGTACTATGGGGTTAATATCTCCTCGCCTAGGTCTTATTGTCTCCCATTGGGACATTTAAAAAATTGGGCTGAGGCCTTTTCTAGTTGTCTCCACCTCCCGCTGTCTATTGGAGGTGTGTGCCTTGGGGGTTTCCACCGTGGTGGTGGCTCCCATACACAGTTCTTTGTTCTTATGTCCTCTTCCCTCCGCCCTACATTCTGTTTGCCCTGGGGAAATTGAGTAACCGTTTCCATTAAAAGTTGGCTATGCTGGAGATGGATCACAGAAGTCTATTTCCTACCATTGTAAAAAATGCTTGACTTGAAAATTCTAACAAAAGCAATAAAGCTGAGCCTTTGGTCCTCTTCTCCTAAACAGCTAGTTTCAACCTCTGTGCTGCAAGAGTTTTTTAAAACATGCAATACCTGACTATTTAGTCAGGGACACTGACCTCTCTTTCCTTAGGTCAGTGGTCGGCAAACTGCGGCTCGCGAGCCACATGCGGCTCTTTGGACCCTTGAGTGTGGCTCTTCCACAAAATACCACGTGTGGGTGCTCACATACAGTGTGAAGTTGACTTAAAACTTTAAAGTTTATTAAGTTAATTTTAGGGAACGTTGTGGAGTGAAAGAAGATGTAGTGTCGAGGATTGAGAAAGGTATGTTGAGATGGTTAGGACATAGGATGAACGAAAGGAGATAGACGAAACAAGTATACAAGACGAGTGTGGATGGGAGAGTTGGAGGGGTCGACCTCAGCGAACGTACCTCAATCAGATTGAGGACGTTTTTAGCAAAGGCCAGCTTAGGAGTGCCCTAATTAAGTTAATAACAATGTACCTACCTCTATAGTTTAAGTTTAAAAAATTTGGCTCTCAAAAGAAATTTCAATCGTTGTACTGTTGATATTTGGCTCTGTTGACTAATGAGTTTGCCGACCACTGCCTTAGGTTGTCATATTAAAAAGAGTACAACAGCCAACAACAATAGCCGTCCAGTGTGAATGAATTGAAATTATACCTGTTTTTTTGTCAGATTGGCAAAAAATCTTTTTTGGTGCGCAGAATTTTAGTAATTGCTAGTCGTTTATGGGTGCCATGAGGTGAAAAAACGTTGAAAATCGCTGTCCTAAAGTAACAGTTTAGCCTTTCTTGAATGGGCCCAACTTCACTTGTTTCCATGAGACAGGTATCATATAAAAAGCATCTTCTTGAAAAGTTTATCTTGGTCCTAGGCAAAATCTCAAGGCCCTTGAGTCTCTGGTCCAAACCTCCCAAACTCCTAAGGTCTTTGGTTCAGGCTCCTAGGGTGAGACATACTAATTCATGCAATTAAATAGACAGTAGTCACCATAATGAATGATACCCAGTCTTTTCACAAAATTTCATGGATACCTTTTATTTATATACTCAAGGCCCAGTGCACAGATTCATGCACCGGTGGGGTCCCTCGGCCTGGCCTGTGGGGATTGGGCCGGCTCTCCAACATCCCCCAAGGGGTCCCGGATTGTGAGAGCGGTTCTCAGGTGATGCACCCCGAATCAGGCTCCCTCCTCTCTGGTTCTGGGTACGTCACCCAAGAACCAACGCTGCCAAGTCACTGAGCTCAGCAGCTCCTGCATTGAGCATCTGCTGCCTGGTGGTCATTGTGTGTCATAGCTACTGGTCAGATGGTCGCTTAGGCTTTTAAATATATAGATATTTTTAGTAAATAAAAATCAGATCATCTAGTCTATCACTCTTGTCTCAGAAATTTCTATGATGCAATATCAAATTACTATTTTGAAACATATGCAACAACCATAATTTGATATCTAAATGTGACTTCTATTGGTGATAAAGTCACAGGTACTGCTAATACTGCTCTCAATTGTTGCCTCTGTTCATAACTAAAGGAAATGCTATATTTCAGTTAGAAGTTAGTGAAAAAATGATTTAATTTTTCCCATCCACGTTCACTGAACTCCTGGTTCAGAAGTTGCCTGATATTACTTTGTCATTTTAAAAAAATATATTGTTATTGATTTCACAGAGGAAGGGAGAGGGAGAGAGAGAGAAACATCAATGATGAGAGAGAATCATCAACTGGCTGCCTCCCACTGGGGATTGAGCCCACAACCTGGGCATATGCCCTGACCGGGAATTGAACCATGACTTCCTGGTTCATAGGTTGATGCTCAACCCTGAGCCATATCAGCGGGCTTGCTTTGTCATCTCTAAGAGTAGAATATTTGTTTGTTCAATTCTAAATTATTTGGGCTTCTTTTACTACTTCTCCTGTGCTTTTTATACTTTAACTAAAGGCCCGGTGCATGAAATTTGTGTGTGGGAGGGTCCCCTCAGCCCAGCCTGCACCCTCTCCAATCCAGAATCAGGCCTAAACCGGCAGTCAGACATCCCTCTCACAATCCTGGACTGCTAGCTCCTAACTGGTCACCTGCCTGCCAGCCTAATCACCCCTAACCACCTCTGCTTGCCAGCCTAACAAACTGCCCCCCAAATGCCCTCCCCACCAGCCTGGTTACCCTCAATTGCCCCCCTTGCCACCCACCACGCAGCCTGCTGTTCAGTTGTTGGTCATCCCTCACTAATCCCCCTGCCGGCCTTGTCACCCCACGCAGCCTGCTGTTTGGTCGTTATTGTGATGGCATCCTGGACAATTTGCATATCCCTCTATTATTAGTATAGACTGTTTTTACAACATTGGAACAGCAATAATTGAAAGCTTGGGTGAAAAGAAATTGTCAACAGATTAGAAATGAGAGATTTCAACAAAAGCTCCCCACCTCTGTTAATTTAATAATGCTTAAGTCTGTAAACATCAGTCAAATTTGGATCATCTGCATTAAACAATATTATAGTTCTGTCTTGTAAAAGTGTCTACTTATATAAGGTATTTCACAAGGGAATTTGTCTATTGATTCCTGTGACTTTTGCAAAGCTCTTTCTAGCACTCCCGCTTTCACCTTAAATGGGTCCTTGCAACATCCCCCTAGAAGAGCAGGATGGGGTCTAACATCTCCATTTTGGAGTTAGGAAACAGTCTCTGAGAGGAGAGGTGGCCAGCCAGGGCTCGGAGACTTGAGGAATACATAGGAGGAGTGACGAGCGCTGAGGTGGGGACAGTGCCTCATTTCTATCCAGGTCTGGAAGCAGATCTCCAGGTCCCTGGGTCAATCTAATTGTGGTGCCCACTTAGCATTCTCCCAACTCAGAGTTGAGGCCTGGAGTTAGAGGCAGTCCCAGGCCTCAAGCAAATCTCTTGGTAATTGTAGACAGACTGAGGCATCCAGCAATAATATGGCACCTTCACAGGCTACAAAAACATTCACATATGTGCACTCACTTTATCCTCACAACTATGAGGTAAGTATTCTTATACCCATTCTTCAGATGAGGAAACTAAGACTTAGAGAGGCTGTGATTGGCCACCTTAAATTTGATAGGTATTAATTTAGCAGAGTCTGGATGAAAACCCAGGTGTGTCTGACTCAAGCTGGGGTTTACTGATCTCATGTCCAGAGGGTCACCTAGCCACAGCCAGACCATAAGAAATGCAGGGAAGGTAAACCCAGGGAAGCAGGGAGAGTGAAAGAAGGCTTCATGAAGTGAGACTTTTACCTGGTCTGGGCAAGAAAGAGAGAGGGAGCCAGCCGAAGTCACTCTAAGCAAGTGACAAGCTACAGACTGGGAGAGAGATGTATAACCCATGTAACAAATGATTCAATTCAGCATAAAGAAATCCGTAAATCAATAAGAACAAGACAAACCACCCATAAAAAAGTGGGAAAGAGATGGGAAAAAGCAATTCACCAGGTAGGAAACCCATAGGAAAAGGGTAGTCTAACCGCATGGAGTAGGGACAGGGCTTTTCAAATTGTGATCAGGCTGACAGGCAGGTGAGCAGTTAGGAGCCAGCGGTCCAGGATTGTGAGAGGGATAGCTGACGGCCGGTTTAGGTCCACTCCCGGGTGCTGAGGGCATTCAGTCTCATCACTGACATGGAGGAAAAAGCACGCCCTGAAAAGCTCCTGATTTCAACCCCCACCCCCTACCTGAGGGCTATTTCTCTCTGTACCTCAGGCTCTTTGTCAAATGGGGAGGAGGATTTCAGCAGCCTTGGAGCCTTGCCCTCAGATGCAGGGTGGGGAGAGGCTGGGCAGGAGCAGGGCCCTCCTGCCCTTTCCTGGTCTGGGAGGCAGCCTGGAAAGGGACTGCCCACAGCGCGGGTGTGGCCAGGCAGGGCCTTCAGTCCTCCCTCCTCCAGGCTGCCCTGGTGACAAGGCAGGGAACCTGAGCTGAATTCTACACATCAACTCCAGTGACCAGAGACTAGAGCTGGGAGCTAGGAGTTGGAGACATGAACAAGGTCTTCCCCCAGGTAAGATCTGCCGTGAGCTGGCTCCTGACCTGGGGAAGGAGAGATGTTGAGTTAGCTCAGTTCCCCGCTGCTCTGGAGGGGGGTGGGGGGGAGGGATCCATCCACATGATGGGAGAGGGCATCAGGGAAAGCCTCTCCCAGGAGGAGCCACCTGAGCTGGTTTGAAGGATGAGTGTGTACCAAGTGGACGGTGGGGGCAAAGTCCTTCCAGGCGGAGGGCACAGTCCAGGCAAAGGTGTGGAAATGTGAAGCAGGCATGATGAGTTTTTTTGCGAGGGGCCAGTGGTTCCACCTAAGGCTCCCAGTGTGGCTCCGTGAGGCTGGACTTCACTCACCTACGCCCACTCCTCACTCTGTTCTCTCGAGCAGGGGGACATCAATGGCAATGCTGCTGCTGGGACCAAAGTCCTCCCGGGAGAAGGTAATGGATGGAGGGCCTGGGTTCCCTGAGGTTGCGCCGTTGCTACAGAGGCACAAAGAGAGCACCCTAAGGCTCTCACTGACCCTCAGACTCTCACTGTCCCTCAGACCTCTGCCCCCTATGCCGATGTCCTCCACTCCCAACTTCCTGGCCAGCCATGCTGACAGCCACCTGCTTAATGTGGTGGTTCATTCTCTCCATGCACAAGCACTTGTGGAGCACCTACTGTATACTGCCTACCTCACAGGGACTGCACCACATACAGAGCCCGCCTGTCACCTATAAGGAAAGGGCTCTGCAGTCAGATACTTGACCCTGTGGATGACCTAGGCAATTCTCTTTACCACTGAGATAAAGTAGGTGGGATCACACATTTATTTAGCACCTACTATGTGCCACTGATTTGTGCAATGAGGGCAGTTGAAAGAAAGGAACTCACATTTATTGAGCAGCTACTATGTGCTGTGTCTTGACCACATTTGACCAAGGAGGAAGCAGACCCAGAGAGGTAAATACCAGTCATAGCTATGAAGAATCAGGGGCCTAACTGGTTTGGCTCAGTGGATAGAGCATTGGCCTGCAGACTCAAGAGTCCCAGGTTCGATTCCGGTCAAGGGCATGTACCTTGGTTGCAGGCATCCCCAGTGGGGGGTGTGCAGGAGGCAGCTGATCGATGTTTCTAACTCTCTATCCCTCTCCCTTCCTCTCTGTAAAAAAAATCAATAAAATATATTTTAAAAAAAAGAGAAAAAAAGAATCAGGGCCCTGTGATGTTTCTGGCACGGCATGGCCTCTTTTAACTCTCAGGATAGCTCCGAGAGGGGCTCCTGTTATGGGACAATAACAGCCGAGGCAGTTGAGGCTAAGAGAGATCGGGTAGCTTGGCCAAACTGGGATCCCACACAGCTGGGAGGGGAGAGACAGGGTTCAAATTTGAATTGGGGTCCCACTGATTGCAAAGCCCCAGTCTTTGTTGCTCCACACTGATGTTCAGATGGCCACCCATCTGTGTGTCTTTCCTGGGTGGTGCCACCCATCTGTGTTCATTTCCAGTCCCGGCTCACGGTGGGCATGACTGTGGAACAAACGGCTCCTTTTCCCCATCTGTCCCGAGGGAGGGAGATGGGCCCTCAGGGCCTCCCAGCTTTGGAGGGCAGCATCTTCATCTGGGCAGGGGCCTCAGTTCTGCCAGAGGCTCCTGTGCCCCTGCTGCCCACAGCCTGCGCTGCACAAATGTCTGAGGCGTGTCTGCTCAGCTGACCAGGACATTCCTCTTGCCCAGCCTCACACCATCTTGTCGCCCTGGTTACCTGAGTTTACCCCGTGTTTGCTAACAACAAGGAAACCACCAACTAGGACTCATTAGATTTATGCTGTATATCCTACTATTGTCTTCTTTCCCAATACACACCCATTCCAGGGTCCAGCCACACCAGGCCCCTTGCTGTCCCCCCCACACCACACACCCTACTCCTCCTATGCTCTCTACCTGGAATCTCCTCTCTTTGCACCCTCCCCTCACCTACTCTTGGAAACCCCACCCTCCTTTGAGCACCGAGGCACCGTACTCACTTCCTTAACCACACTTCCTACTGGCTCTGTGAGCGGCACAGGGACAGATGTGACTGGTAGGACAGCAGAATAGGCAGCTCCACAAATATGAGTGGATTGAATGGAAATGCCCTGAACTGACCTCAGGTGGGGGCCCTTTCCTTGTGTCCTGGAGCTCAGGGTCAAAATATTCACAAAGCACCTACTGTGTGCCTGCCTCTGGGCTGGACCCTGGGGACAGAGATGCATCAGACCTGTTCTGCTTCTTTATCTGAAATAGTAACTGAGGCCCAGAGGACAGCTGTTGTACCCACTCTCTTCTTTTAACCTACATGCTTTGCCTTCTTTTTTTTTTTTTTTTTTTTTTTTTTTTTTTTTTTTTTTTTAGAAACAGACACATAGATGCAGAGAACAAACTGATGGTTGCCAGAGGAGATTGTGTTGGGAGGGAGGGGGCCGCTGGGTGAAAAATGTGAAGGGATTATTACAGGGGTGGGCAAACTTTTTGACTCGAGGGCCACAGTGGGTTCTTAAACTGGACCGGAGGGCCGGAACAAAAGCATGGATGGAGTGTTTGTGTGAACTAATATAAATTCAAAGTAAACATCATTACATAAAAGGGTACGGTCTTTTTTTTTTTTTTTTTTTTTAGTTTTATTCATTTCAAACGGGCCGGATCCGGCCCGCGGGCTGTAGTTTGCCCACGGCTGGATTAAGAAGTACAACATGCTTTGCCTTCTAAGTGCAACTAGAAGAGAGCAGCAACCTGAGCCATAACTGCTTTTGTGTCTTCTACAGAGCAGGACACCTAGCAGGTTCCCGATAGAGCTTTCTTTCATTATATCACAAGCAAAGCAAAAATTAAAGGAGCCAAGTAAGTTAAAGGAGCAGGGTGTCTCCTATTGCTGTTATTTCCATAGTGCTTAGGATACAGCTTGGCACATGGTAGGTGCTTAATAAATGCTAACAAAGCTAACACTTTCATCGCACTTACTAAGCGCCAAGCACTGTTTTAACATATTAACTAGCTAATCCTCTCAGCAACCCTGTGGTATGACCCCCATTTTCCACATGAAGGAGCAGGCACAGAGAAGTGAAGTGACGTCTCTGTGGGTCCCAGCTGGGAAGTGGGGGAGCCGGGATTCCCACGAGCATCTTGGCAGCTGCAGAGGGACAATCACTTGGCATCATGCAACGGGCTCTGGTTGTGATGGCTAATAAGTGTGAACTCACATCTCAGCTCCGCATAAGGTGACCTGAACCGTGCCTTCTCTGAGCCTCGGTTTCCTCGTCTATAAAATTTTGTGTCGGAAAATAATAATAACGGCTCTGAAGGGCCTGCTATCGTTTCTGCCTGTGATAGGGGCTCAAAGAGCAGGTGTCCATCTTTCCCTGCCTCCTGAGGCGGCTTCCTCGTGGAAGGACAGGAGTGTGAGGGAGGCAGGGCAGAGACCTGGGACCTTCATCCCAAACGCCACCTGCTAGCGACAGGACTGGGACCAGGGACTGGCGCTTGGTGGCGGTGGGCCCACAGGCAGAAATGAGAGCATCATGGCAGGCCTAGGAACCCCCTCCTCCAGGGAACTGAGGTGGAGACAGGCCAGTTACAGGAAGGGCCAGAGGAGCGGGGTCTGGGTCCCTGGGCCCCAGCGCTGGCTGCTCCATCGCTGGTTTCCTGCTCCACACAGCAGGCTGCACCGCACCCTGCTGCTCCGGCCGAGGGGCCTGCCTCTCAGCCTTCGTGCTGCTCCTGCTGGCAGCTGTCGCGGCCCTCATCGCCCTGGTCGTCATCCTTGGATCCCCACCACGTACACCAGGTCAGGGTGGTCAAGGGCGGGTGGGTCAGACCTGCTGGGAGGGGGTGGGGGGGGCAGAGAAATGGGGGCACCCTCATCCTGACTGGCTGCTCCAAATTAATGGTCGCCATTAATTTGGACAATTCCTTAGGGTGTGTGCACAGACTGATGTTAACACGTCTCTGAGTCTCCATTTACACATCTGTAATATGAGTAGTGAGAGGACCCAGCTCTATGACCCACTTCCTCCAGGAAGCCTGCCCTGACTCCCAGGCTGGGTTAGAAGCCTTGTTTCAGCCCCCACAACCCCCCGACTTCCTCTTCCCCTGGCCTGGCTGTCCTGGGTGGTGCCACTCAACTGTGTGTCTGCCTCCACACGCAGGTTAGGAATGTGGCCCCAGCTTCAGGGTGAGGCCCAACACGGCCCCTGCCCTCACGGAGCTAAGAATTTGGAGAGCGACATAAACATTAATCAAATAAGCACATTAAGGCAGGGTTCATGGGAGTCTGGAATAGGGCCTCTGACCAGACTAGGAGTCAGAGTGGCACCTTGACAAGGGAAAGGCAACTACACGAAGGGGTGGCAGGAAAAGCACCCTAGGTCCAGGGAGCACATTTGCGGAGCCCCTGGGGCAGGAGGAATCACGAGGAGAGAGAGAGTGCAAGAAGGCCAGTGGACACAGGCGCTTAGGGCCTCAGAGGCTGCACTGGGGAGGGAGAGAGCCATGGGAAGGGGATTGAGTTGGGGGTAGGGTGTTGCCACAGCTACCTTTCTGACAGATGGCTCTGTAGCCAGGCTGGGGGCTGCAAGGGGACAAGGTGGGGGAGCGGATAAATCCAGTTCTCTACATGCCTGTGCAGAAACATGAGCACTTAGGGCAGATATGCACACAAGAGGAGCTGCACTCATGTGCCTGTGTACACATGTGTGTCTCTGTGCCTGTGTATGTGTCTATGTATGCATGCATGTGCCCATGTGCTTGTGTATATCTCTGTGCTTGTGTGCGCACATGTCTGAAGCATGTATGTATGTGTGACAATGTGACAGTTTCTGAGAGTCAGTCCCCTTCATATGAGCTGAGGCAGTTCTGGGAGCTAAGACATGGTTCACATGTGCCCCAAACATGCAAGCACAAACCGCTCTCATCTCCTGCCTGCACACATGTGTATACACACGCATGGCCAGCGGAGCCAGGGTGGCTCCCAGCTCATCTGACAGTCTCTCTCCTTTAATCCTTCGGAGCAGCTCTGGGTGGGATGGGAGGGAAGACTCCCAGAAGGACAGACATGTTCAGATGGCGGCCACCATTCCTGGACGCTGGAGAGGCCGCCCCAGCCTCGGGAAAGAGCTGAGTCAGCAGGCCTGGTTACTAGCTGTGTGGCTGGGCCCGTCACCTCCCTGAGCCTTCCCTTTCTCATCTGTAAAATGGGCTTAATGAGGATACTTCAAAGGGGTTCGGGGAAGCAAGAGAATAAAAATGTGAAAGTGCTTTGCAGACCGAAAAGTTATGCCCAGGTGTAAGGAATGATGGCACAATTAATGGTGGCCAGGCCAGGCCCAGTATATTGTTTCTGAGACCCTAACCTGGTGCTAGGAGCCCCACCATTAAAACCACTTCATCGGCTGAGCCCGGGCCTCAGGGGCCTCCTGCGAGACCGTCGATAAGCTTCCCGTAGAGGAGGGAACCAGGACTTCCTCGGCACATTCTATGTCTGGGTGTGTAAGTCTCCCCCACAGTCCTTGGGTGTGCACTATGATCCCCATTTTGCAGACAAGGAACAAGAGGCTCAGAGAGGTCGAGTCATTTGCCCAAGGTCACTCAGCTGGCAGGTGGGAGGGCGGGGACTTTGGCCTCATGCCCCAGCTCCTCGGTCCAGCTCAGGTGGGTCTCAGGGGTGGGAACCTGGTGCTGCCCTTGTGAGTACACCCTTGACCCTCGTGCCCCTCCCCACCCCCCCACTCAGGGGCCCAGGCCTGCGTGACGCTGACGAACAGGACCGGCTTCCTGTGCCATGACCGGAGGAGCTGCATCTCGGCCAGCGGGGTCTGTGACGGCGTCCGCACCTGTCCCCACGGCGAGGACGAGGAGGAGGCCTTGTGCCGTGAGTGCCTGCTCAGTCCCGCCCCTGCCCTGGGTGGGCCTTCCAGGGCCCTTTGGGGGTTGCCCCCCCATTACATCTATCCCTGCTGCCCAAACGAGGCTCAATTGTCCCTGAAATTACCGGGCACCTTTGTGTCCTCAGGCCTTCGCTTCTATGGCCCTCAGCCAGGAACACCTGCCCCCACCCGCACCCATAAGTAGGTGCCCCCTTAGGGAAGGCCTTCACTCTGTGCGCCTCCGTGCCCAGAGAACCTGTATTCAAACTTCATGGCAGAGTTCAAGTGTTACCTCCACCAGGAAGCCTTCCCTGACTCTCAAACCTGGTTCAGGTCCCTGCTTTGGCTCCCACAGCCCCTGTGCTTCCCTGGTCCCAGCCCTGGTCACCTTGGTTGACACTTTCCATTGGTCTTTTTTCCGTGACCATCAGACTGTAAACTCCTCAAGGGCAGGCCTGGTCTGCTTGATTTGGGGGTCACAGTGCCTGATGCAGGCTAGGACACGGAGGGGTGTTTGGGATGATATGCTGAATGAGTGATAGAATGAATGAATGGGAAGGTCTTGTCCCAGACCTTCAAGACCTGATAATGAATTCTCAGGAGAGAGAGGCCAGGGCGCTTTCCATGTAGGAGGGAGAGAACTTGGTAAGTTGATAAGGGTGGAGGAGGGGAGCTAATGAGGGGAGGGACATTACATCATAAACCTAGACGAGATCTTAAAAGTCATCTAGTTAGGTCCCAGCTCATGTCCAAATCCCCTCTATAACAAACCCAGCAGAGGCCACCCAGCCTCTGCTTGCACACTCCTGGGATGGGGAGCTCCCTGCAACTTGAGGCAACTGCTCCCATCATTGCATGTTTTCTCATGGGATTGTCTCCCACCAGCATCCTTTTTTTAAATATATTTTATTGATTTTTTACAGAGAGGAAGGGAGAGGGATAGAGAGCCAGAAACATTGATGAGAGAGAAACATCGATCAGCTGCCTCCTGCACACCTCCTACTGGGGATGTGCCCGCAACCAAGGTACATGCCTTTGACCGGAATCGAACCTGGGACCCTTCAGTCCACAGGCCAATGCTCTATCCACTGAGCCAAACTGGTTAGGACCCCACCGGCATCCTTGATTGGTTCCAACTCTGGCCTCTCATCAACCCCTGCCCCCCACGAACCACATCTTGATCCATCTCCATGATGGTGGCACTGCATGAATTCGCAGAGTGCATTCCCCACCCCCAGATCAGTGTCCCTTCCCTGGGCCACACTCTGAACTCCCAGTCACCCCCCTTGCAAGCGGTCTTCCCCACTCTCCAGCACTCCCCAGAACACATACCAACTGCCCACCCCCCTCTCCTTGGACAGCTCCACGACACGCATGATACTTCTGACTGGCTCTGGCTAGTCCAAGGAGCAAAGGCTTTCCCCTCCCAAGCCTGGGTTATACCTCCAGTGATGTGGCCTGAGTCTGTGTTAACTTTTGGAAGCGGTGCCACACTGCTGCCTAACACAGAATCCACTTCAAGAAAGGTGCTCTGACCCCCTCTCACAAGGTACGTGAACTCCAGCCTCTGAGTGCTGGGACCCAAGTGCAAGACTTCACGTTTGCTTTTGTTATGTTCCAGTGGGAGAAGGCTTCCTGGGGGTAAAGGAAGTGGCATGGACTTGAAGTAGATGGTTTTGGGTGGGTGTCAAGGAGGACATTTCTAGAGAAGGGAAAGGGCAGGCAGTGGTATAGGGTGCGGACGCATATGAGCTGAGTAGGGAATAAGGAAGGGAGAGGCAACTCTCTGGGCATCTTGTTGGATATACAGGGAACGGACATGTCTCTCCTTTTGACCCGACCTCCTTCCTCTCCAGGAAAGCCTTTTCCTCATGCCTTTCCTGGGACAGATGCATGGTAACCCTGGGTTTGGCAACTGCCCAGGTGGCTTGGACAGTCCACCTCCATATAGCCCCCATGAACCTCATCTTACTCTGAGACAGCTGTGGCCAGATGTGAACTTCCTCTTGACTCATCTGTCCTCTGTAGGAGATGTGCCCCAGAGTCTGCCCGGCTTCCTTGTGGCCCATTGTGGAAACCCAGCTTCCTGGATCTACTCAGACCAAAAGTGTGATGGAACCAACAACTGTGGGGACTGCTCGGATGAACTGAGCCCAGGTGGGGGTCTGGGCACGGGCTGGGCTGGGGCAGGTGGCCAGGCAGTGACCAGAGAGCAGAGGTTGACCAGGGAATCTCTGAGGTTCCTTCTGTACCTCCTCCTTGCATTCTAGAAAGATGGGAAATAAGGGATATAGCCAACCCATGTCAGATGGATGGGGCTCTGGGGAGCTATGGCAGGTGTGAGAGCTAGGGGTGCCCGAGGCATTCCAGGGCACTACAGCTGCTCTTTTGTCGGCTCTTGTCCCTCCAGTGACTGCATGCCCGCCCTGCGGCCCTGGGTGGTGGCGCTGCCCCTCCACTGTCTTCAAGTATTGCGACTGTATCCCGAGGAGCCTCTGCCGGGACCGTGTGCAGCACTGCTCCGACTGGTCTGACGAGTACTCCTGTCCTGGGCCCTGAGTGGCACCAGGCCCGAGCAGGACACTGGTTGAATGGCACTGGTGGTAATCCTTCACATGAGCATCGAATCGAAGAACATGAGGGCAGGAAGGAGCCATCAAGATCACCTAGTGCAGTGGTCGGCAAACTGCAGCTCAGGGAAACTGCGGCTCACGAGCCACATGCGGCTCTTTGGCCCCTTGAGTGTGGCTCTTCCACAAAATAAATACCGACTTCTGCGCATGGGCCACGAAGTTTCAATTGCACTGTATGTGCACGCCCGCATGTGGTATTTTGTGGAAGAGCCACACGGAAGGGGCCAAAGAGCCGCATGTGGGATCTACACACTATTGTCTCTGAATAAGACTTGCCTCTCCGGCTTTCAAGATGTTCACCCTCTCCTTGCATGCCTCCAGGGACAGGGAGCTCACTATCATGTTAGGCAGCTCCTAACAAAAATGAGGAGAATCTGCTTCCATGATTTTAGGCTGCCTGTGGGGCCACACAGAGGAGATCTGCTCTGTTCCAAGACAGACTTGCAGATCCTGACCTTACCGCCCCTTAGAGAAAAGACAGGTCTGGGGCTCACACACCAAGCTGAGGAATGTAGGCCTTATGTGGAGTGTATGCCATTTCCTGTGGTACCCGAGGCAGGTATTGCTGGGCTTGGCTACAGCCTTAGCATTTTCCTCATTGCAGCAATCCTCGCACGCCCTGCTGGCTGATCACGTGAAATTCAACCAGGGGGCTCTGAGCTATAGAGTAGAAGGAATGGAGAAAGAGGAGCCCTTCTGTCCATTCCATTCTTCACCCTACCACTCCCCTCCCTCCACCCCGTGACCAGTACCCAGACATACAGCCCCGGGTTCTTGTAGTAAGGAGTGTATTTTCATCCCAGAGCCTGAGTGAAGCAGCTCTTTCTCTGCAGAGCTTTCCAGCTTCCCACACCCAGACAGACAAGGATAGACGCTCCCATTAAGCAGATGAGGAAACTGAGGCCCAGTGGGAGAAATTACTTGCCTGGGATCATACAGTAAAGTCAGTGGGACTCTCACATAGTCTATGGTGTCCCAACCCTGAAGCCTTTCCTGCTATCAATATAATTATCTCTTGGCTTGTGGGTCAAGGGGATGGGGATGTGCAGAGTCCCTGTGGGGTATTTTTATTTTTATTTTTTTTTCTTTTTTTTTTTATTGCTTAAAGTATTACAAAGGGTATTACATATGTATCCATTTTATCCCCCCGCCCTAGACAGTCCCCTAGCCTCCCCTATCACCCAGTGTCTTATGTCCATTGGTTATGCTTATATGCATGCATACAAGTCCTTTGGTTGATCTCTTACCCCCCTACCTCCTGCCCCCCAACCCTCCCCGGCCTTCCCGCTGCAGTTTGACAATCTGTTTGAGGCAGCTCTGCCTCTGTATCTATTGTTCAAAAGTTTATAATGGTCTCTATTGTCCACGAATGAGTGAGATCATGTGGTATTTTTCCTTTATTGACTGGCTTATTTCACTTAGCATAATGCTCTCCAGTTCCATCCATGACGTTGCAAATGGTAAGAGTTCCTTCCTTTTTATAGCAGCATAGTATTCCATCGTGTAGATGTAACTGTGGGGTATTTTTAAAATGAGCTTGAGGGTCAGAAAGTGTCCCACCCTTATTCTGAAAGAGAGACTTGAAATCTGGCCAGCAAGAGGGTTCCTGTTGAGGGAGACAGACATATCCCCATGGAAATTAATAAAATCAGTTTTATGTATCAGTCTCATGTGAGTTTTGAACTGAAAATGGGCATCTGAGAGACAGATGAGCTCTGCCTCATTCATCACTCACCGAAGAGTCCCTCTGCACCTGCCCTGGGCCAAGCTGAGTGCCAGGCACCCAGAAGTGAGGACACCTGGATCCCCGCGCATGGGGAGCTCCGGGTCTCATGGAGGAGGCACCTCACACCATGGAAGGACGGGGTGCAGGAAATGGCACACTGAGGACCAACGCCTAGAGCAGGGCACCGCAGGGATCCTGCCCGAGGGATGGTCAGCCCTGGGCCCTGGCGCCTTTGGCTGAGTTTCTCTGCAACTGCAGCACAAGTGAGGAGCTGCGGGTACACTCGGGCATCCTGGGTTCTGATCGCCGACCCAGAGGAGCTTCTTCCCCAGAGGAGGGCCATTTGGGCTGGTTCTGCAGGGAAGGAGAACTTCCAGTGGTACCGGTGCAAGCGAAGGGCATCCCCAGCTGAGGGACCATGTGAACGAAGGCGTGGGTGTGGGCCAGTGTGTGGCTCGGCCAGGGAATGCCAGCAGGTCAGGGCGGCCAAAACATCACTGGGGTTGGAGGGACGGTAGGAGAGGAGGAGGTGAGCAGGCGCATGATTCTGGAGGGCACAGCAGGTTGCACTCCATCCTGAGGACCATGGCGATAAGGCATGATAAACGACACCTACCAGCGTCACAATGACCTTTAATTACAGCAGTTCAAGAAAGAGCCGCCAGGACTGGGACCAAGTAGGCAGAGAAGAGGGCATGTCAAGGGCTACTTACTGGTGGAGCATGGAGCACATGCCCCTTAGGGACCTACGGAGTCAGGGGGTGAAGAGGGGGGGGAGGCAGAGGCCTGAGAAGGAGCACCGGGCCTCCCTCCCTGGGCCATGCCTTCTCCTGGCGAAGGGAGGGTTGAGCTGGTCCCTGAGGAACAAGAAGCTTGTTCGGCATTCAAATGCCAACACGTTGCTGACACCCTGAGCCTCGGTTGTTGAAAACAAGGTCACTGGGGACAGACCACGGGAACAGGTCACTGGGGACAGACCACGGGAACACGAGCCTGTGTTGCTCATACCAGGCAGCCTTGCTGGTTCATGCAGCAGGAGAGCACCCAGGTCCTGGCGGGGGCTGGTGGTGCATCACTTGGGCCCCATGGAAAGAGACAGGTGGACCTCGGTGGTCATCTAGTCCTAAACCTCTTCGGTGGCCTGTGGCTCTTCCCAGAGGCATCAGCGTCACGGTGGCACATCATTTTGCCCGCCCCTCCCAACCAAGCCCTCCATAGTCCCTGGGGGAGTTTCATTTCACAGGAGGGTGAAACCAAGGCTGAAACCAACTTGTCCAACTCCACTCAGCGTTTCAGTAGCAGGGTGAGGACTAAACGCCAGGTTTCTTTTCTGTTTTAAATTTAATTAAACCTATCAGGTGACATTGGTTAATAACATTATGTAAGCTTCAGGTGTACAGCTCTATCATACAACATCTAGATATTGCATCGTGTGCTTAGCACCCACAGCCTAGTTTATTTCATCATCATATATCTGACCCCTTTACCTTCTTCATCCTCCCCCCACCCCCTCCCCCTCTGGTAACCACCATACTGTTATCCGTGTCTACAAGTTTGGGTGTTTATTGTGTTTGTTTATTGCTTTCTGTTTTATATCCCACAAGTGAAATCATATGGTTCTTGTCCTTTGCTGTCTCATTTATTTTGCTTAGCATAATACTCTCAAGATCCAAGCTGTCACAAACGCAAAAGCCAGGTTTCTAGGTGTGCACATTAGCGCTTGCCGAGCGCTTGCTGCGAGCCAGGCACTGTGCTAAGAGCTGTACCTCTCATCCTCCCTAAAGCACTCTGAGGGTGGTACTGGTTGTTGTTGTTTTTTAATACACATATTTTTATTGATTTCAGAGAGGAAGAGAGAAATAGAAACATCCATGATGAGAGAGAATAATCAACTGGCTGCCTCCTGCATGCCCCCTACTGGGGATTGAGCCCTCAACCCGGACATGTGCCCTGACCGGGAATTGAACCATGACCTCCTGGTTCATAGGTTGACGCTCAACCACTGAGCCACACCGGACAGGCGGGAGGTATTGTTTTAATGCAAAGCTTAGACAGGCCAGGCAGCTGTTTGCAGGGCATATGACCTGCGGGGCTCAGAGCCAGGTATTTGAGCACTTAGCTGTGGTGGGTCACTGTTTTATGTTATGTCTCGAGGTCTGGCAGTTTCCAGTGGCGACGATGCCTGAGCAGGGCCGTGATGGAGCCAGGTGGGAAGCAGGGACAGGGAAGACCGGCTGAGGTGTGAAGCAGTTCCCTGTGCTGGAGCTTGAGGAAGAGCCTCTGATTCTGGGCTGCAGGGAGTGAACTTGGCTCAAGGCTGCAGGGAGCTGGCAGAGGAGTTCAGCAGGAAGAACACACTGGACTCCTCCCTCTGAGGAGGGGCTGCAAAGAAGGTGCCCTCCTCTGTACATTTGGAATAAGGACATCATGGCCAGACTATCTGCAGGCTCATGGAGAGGAAAAGGTGAGAGCTGGCATGTGAACGCCACTTGGAAACAGTGGAGCGTCAGGCAAAAGAAAGGGGAGTGTCAACTGCTGTGTTAGGGGATTAATGAATATTAACAGCCAATGTTTAGCGAGCCGAGCACATGCCAAGCACCATGGCAAACCTTTGGTTGTCTTGTCTCTTGTGTCTCATTTCCAGGAACCTAGTTTGGTTATGAGCACTTCACAGAGGCATGAAGTTGCTTGCTTAAGATCACATAGCTTTTATTTATTTATTCTTCGTTAATCCTCACCTGTGGGCATAGAGACACATCCATTAGCTGCCTCCTGCATGTGCAGATTGAACCTGCAACTCAGGTACGTGCCCCTGAATGGGGATCAAAACCATGACCCTTTGGTGCCTGGGCCAGTGCTCTAACCACTTAGCAACAGCAGCCAGGGCAAAATCACACAGCTTTTAAAGGGCTGAACCAGGATCAAACCTTGAAAGACCCAAATCCAGCGCCTACCGCATCCCTCCTTAATGCCTCACCCTTTCTAGGCCAGGATTCCCTAGAAGAGAAAGCTGAAACCCAGGCTAGGGGTGGCAGCCTGGTAACTGGAGGTGGCTGGCACTGAAGAACAGCATTTGTTCTTTTCTTATTTATTGGTTCTTCCTTTTGGAAAGAAGCAGATGCCCCAGCAACCTTGCAAACAGCACTCCATAAGCCAGGTCCAGAAAGACACAGTGCCCAGCGCAGCCCGCCAGGGCCCGCCCCTGGTTCTCATCAGCAGAGCAGGGGATTTAATACCACAGCCTGCAGGGAGGACCCAGGCCTCCAGCATCAATATTTGCCATCTCCCAGCATCCCCGGCCCCAGCTCCAAGATCAGTACTTTAAGTACAACAGGCTCTTTGCTGTGCAAACACGCTGGGATAGATGGATGGAATTTAAAGTGGCTCAGCCTCCACCCCAGGGTTTGGATTGAAAATCTGGTCTGACTTAACCCTCTGCCATTGCTGTTTGCCTGGGACTTTCCGTTCATCCTTAGATTCATTGAACTACAGACATCAAAGCTGGAGAGGCACTGAGAGCTTCCCAGAGAGGGAAGGGACCAGCCCAAAGTCACGCTGCCTGGTGGCTGCTGCTGGGATTCTGAGGGCCACCCGAGTCAAGGGAGAAATGATTTCTCAGAGTCCTTTAAAAAATGATCTAATTGAGATATAATTTACACACAATGAAATGCACGGATCTTAAATATACAGCTCAATGAGTTTTTTAAATCAGCTTTATTGAAGTATAATTGACATACTGTAAGCTACATGTATTGAAAATGTACATTTTCCTACGTTTTAACACATGTATATGCCCATGAAACTATTACAATTAAGATAATGAATATATCCATCATTCTCAAATGTCCTTATACTCTTCGTAATCCTTTGTCTCAGCCCTTCCCATCCACACTACCATACACAGGCAACCACCAACTTATTTTCTGCCAATGTAGATTAGTTTGCACTTTTATAGTATGTTATATAAATGGAATTATGCAGTATCTAGTCTTTTTGTCTGTCTGGCTTCTTGCACCCAGGATAACTATTAAGAGATTTATCATGTTGTTGCATGCCCAGTAGTCATTTTTTTTTTTTTGAGTAACATTTTGTTGTATGGATAGTGTTTGTGTATTCCAGGCTGAAGAAATGTATTTTTCACTTATCCATCCATTAATGGATTTTGGGTTATTCCCAGTTTTGGCCATTACAAATAAAGTTGCTCTAAACATTTATATACAAGTCTATATATACGGATGTATGCTTTTGTTTATCTTGGGGGAGTGGAATGACTGGATGTGGTTTAACTTTCTTTGAAACCGCCTATTTTCCAAAGTGATTGCATCATTTTACATTCCTGCCATTAGACGATGAGAGTTCCAGTTGCTCTATATGCTTGGCAACAATGCTTGGTCTAGTCAGCCTTTTTAATTTTAGCTATTGTAATAGGTGTGTGCTAGCATCTTATTGTGATTTTACTTTGCATTTTCCTAATGACTAATGATGATGAGCATCTTTTTGTGCGCTCCTTTACCATCCATTTATATTTTCTTGGTAAAAGGTTTGTTCAGATATTTTACCCGTTTTATTAGATTGTTTTTTACTACTGGGTTTTGAGAGTTCTTTATATATTATAAATGCACATCCTTTATCAGATACCTGACTAGCAAATATTTCTCCCAGTCTGTGGCTTGTCTTTTCATTCTTTTAAGTGTCTTTCAGAAATTTTTTATTTTGATAAAGTCTAATTTATGAAATATTTTCTTTTATGTATCATTCTTTTGTATTTTTTGCATTTAAAAATTCATTGCCTAATCCAAGTTCACAAAGATTTTATCCTATGAAACTTATAGTTTTAGGTTTTATAATTAAGTCTATGATTCATTTTGAGTTAATTTTTGTAGATTGATCCTCATCATACAAACTTGCTAAACTCACATATTAATTCTAGCAGATTTTTTTGGGTAGATCCCATCAGATTTTTCTATGTAGCTAATCATAAAGCCTATGAATAAAAACAGTTTTATTTCTTTGTTTCCAATCTGGGTATCTTGTCTTATCAGCAACTATTTACAATGTTGAATAGAAGTGGTGAGAGCAGACATGGGCCTTATTATGTCTGCTCTCAGATATTCTTGATCCAGAGGAGGAAACATTCAGTCTTTCACCACTGAGTATATTAGCTGTAGGTTTTGACAGATGAACTGTATCAGGTCGAGGAAATTTTCTTCTATTCCTAGTTTGCTAAAAGTTTATATTGAAAATGGATGTGAATTTTGTCAAATGTTTCTTCTGCATGTATTGAGATGATCTTTTTTGTTGTTTTTAATGTGCTGAATTACATGAATTGCTTTCAAATGTTAAACTAAATCCTGCTTTCTTGAGATAAATCCCACTTGGTCATAATGTATTATCCTTTGTATATATAGTTGGATTTGATTTGCTAAAATTTTGCTGAGAATTTTTCCATCTGTGTTCTTTTCTCTTTTTTTTTAATATATTTTATTGATTTTTTACAGAGAGGAAGGAAGAGGGACAGAGAGTTAGAAACATCAATGAGAGAGAAACATCGATCAGCTGCCTCCTGCACACCCCCCACTGGGTATGTGCCCACAACCAAGGTACATGCCCCTGACCGGAATCGAACCTGGGACCCTTGAGTCCGCAGGCCGACGCTCTATCCACTGAGCCAAACTGGTGACAGCTGTGTTCTTTTCTTGACAAAGTTATGTCTTTGTCAAGTTTTGGTATCAGAGTAACATGGGCTTCAAAGATGGGTTGGGAAGTGTTCCCTCTGCTTCAGTTTTCTGTAATAGTTTGTATAGAACTGGTATTATTTATTCTTTAAATGTTTGATAGCATTCATTAATGGAGCCACGTGTTCATGGAATTTTCTTTGCACAAGTTTCAAACTAAAAATTCAACTTCTATAATAAACATAGAAGTTTTAAATTATCTATTTCTTTTTCAGTGAACTTTGGCAGTATCTTTTCAGGAATTTATCCATTTCTTCAAAGTTGTTGAATTTACTGACATAAAATTATTTGTAATATTCCCCTATTGTCCTTTTAATATCTGTAGAATCTGTAGTAATGCCACCTCTCTTATTCCTGGTATTTGTAATTTGCATCTCCACTCTTTTTTTCCTGATCAGTTTAGCTAGAAGTTTATCATCTTCACTGATGCCTTCTCTCTCTCTCTCTCTCTCTGGTCTTGCTAGAAATATACCATTCTGTGTGCACTTGAGAATAATGTGTATTTTGCTGCTGTGGATTCTATAAATCAGGCCTAGGTGGTTGATAGTTTATTATATCCTGCCCATTTTCTGTTTACTTGTTCTATTAATTGTCAAGAAGAGAGTATTAAAATCTCCAGCTAGAATTGTCTATTTTTCCTTGCAGGTTTATCAATTTTCGACTCATACATTTTGAAGCTGTTATTAGGTGCACACGTGTTTAGGATTGTTACATCTTCTTGATGAACTGACCCATTTATCATTAGTAATTAATGTTCTTTTTTTTAAAATATATTTTATTGATTTTTCACAGAGAGGAAGGGAGAGGGATAGAGAGCCAGAAACATCGATGAGAGATAAACACAGATCAGCTGCCTCCTGCACACTCCCCACTGGGGATGTGCCAGCAACCAAGGTACATGCCCCCGACCGGAATTGAACCCGGGACCCTTGAGTCCGCAGGCCAACGCTCCATCCACTGAGCCAAACCGGTCAGGGCAGTAATTAATGTTCTTTATCTCGTAATAGTCTTTGCTCTGAAATCTATTTGTCTGATATAAATTTAGTCACACCAGTTTTCCCAGTCTTATGTGGCCATCAAGTACTGCTTCCTCTAATCCTGGTGGGTGGTCTTTCCCTGGACTCAGTTTCCTCAGTGGGTGTTGAACACCCAAGGGGCATTCTCTGCATATCTCTGGAGCTCTGTGTGTCTGCAGCTTTCCCCTCTCCACCACTCTTTCCTATGACAACTAGCTGCCTTGCTTTCCCTGACTTCTTCACGCCATCTCGTTAGTTCATGGATTGTTAGGCTTTATCTGCCTGGATTCCCCTCTCTGTGCTGCAGCCTGGAAACTCTCTCCAGGCAATAAGCGGAGCAATGGTGGGGTTCACCTTGTTTCCTGTCTCTCAGGGTTCACTGTCCTTCATTGCCTGGCATCCAGTGTTTTAAAACTGTTGCTCCCAATAGTCTTTGTATACGTTTTGGTTGTTTCAGGCAGGAAGGTAAAGCTGATCCCATTGCTCCTTCTTGGCTGCTTGCTGGATCTTTGAGCAAGGCAGAGGGAGATGCTTTCCCAGAAGTCTTCCAGCCCCAGTCAGGCCTGGGGCAGGGGAGTGTCTATATTTGGAGATTTGTTCTACCTCATTCATTGAGAAAGCAGGGCCCAGCCGTCATTATTTCATTTTAAAGGCTGGGAGTCTGAAGCAGTGACTTGAGTCTCCTATTTTCCCCCGATGGCAGTGGTAGAAGTAAATGAGTTTAAGGCCTGTAAAATTCCCCATTTAGCCTGCTCAATGCCACAGGGAAAAATTGGACCTGAAAGTGAATCTGAAATTTACACCCTGACTTTCCCAGCAAGTCCCCCATACAGCCACGCATGGTTTCTCCTCTGCAAAGCACAGGGTTTCCAGAGTACTTCCCTTGGAAAATCCTTGTCATCCTCACTCCATCATCTTCATCCAGTTTCCCAAAGAGGAGTCCTAGGATCTGCCACATCGGATTCCTGGGGGTGGGGTTGGGATGTCATGCAGGGGTGTTGCTTGATGAAAATGCAGGTTCCTGGGGCCAACCAACTCTCCAGAATCAGAATGGAGGGATGAGGGTTATCTGCAATTTATTACAGGCTTCTCAAGAGGCCCTTGGGAACATCTGGGAATCGCTGATCCAAATCCTAAGCCAATGATTTCCCTCCAAGAGCTATAACACTTGCTAGATGTGCTATCTTGTCAAGCTATACTATCATTTTCTTTCCAAACCTCATGACCATTATGTGGCATAATTATTATTTTTTAAATATTTTTATTGATTTCAGAGAAGGAAAAGGGAGAGAGAGATAGAAACATCAATGATGAGAGAGCATTATGGATCACTGCCTCCTGCAGACCTCACAATGGGGATTGAGCTCCAGGCAACCCAGGCATGTGCCCTGACCGGGAATCCCAGCGTGACTCTTGGTTCATAGGTCAACACTCACCCACTGAGCCACTGCAGCCAGGCATGTGGCATAATTATTTTATTTATTTATTTTTAAAATATATCTTTATTGATTTCAAAGAGGAAGGGAGAATGAGGGAGAGAGAGATAGAAACATCAATGATGAGAGAGAATAATCAACTGGCTGCCTCCTGCATGCCCCCACTGGGGATCAAGCCCACAACCTGGGCATGTGCCCTGACCAGGAATCAAACCGTGAACTTCTGGTTCATAGGTCAACACTCAACCACTGAGCCACTGTGGCTGGGCTGGCATAATTATCCTATACTAGAGGCCCGCTGCAGGAAGATTCCTGCAAGAATAGGGCTTCCTGAGACCGGAGCAAAGCCCGCCGACGCAAGCTTCGCGCTCCCTTCTCCGCTGCCTCGCTCCCTCCCTTCTCCGCCACTTCACTCCCTCCCATCTCTGCTGCCCTCGCTCCCTCCCGTGTCCACTGCTCAGCTCCGTTCCCTTCTCCACTGCTTCACTCCCTTCTGCAGCACGTGGCTTCCTTCTATGCAGTCTTCAGTCTTCGCTCTGCGCCTGTGTATGCAAATTAACCGCCATCTTTGTTGGGTTAATTTGCATATCGCTCTGATTGGCTGGTGGTCATAGCAGAGGGATGGTCAATTTGCATGTTTCTTTTTTATTAGTGTAGATAATGAAAGGGCAATATGCAAATTGACCCTAACGGCAGAATGACCGAGAACTATGATGTGCACTGACCACTAGGGGGCAGACGCTCAACGCAGGAGCTGCCCCCTGGTGGTCAGTGCACTTCCACAGGGGGAGTGCCACTCGAGCAGAAGCCAGCTCATGGCTGGCCAGCGCAGTGGCAATGGCAGGAGCCTCTCCCGCCTCCACGGCAGCGCTAAGGATGTCTGACTAATGGGCCTAAGCCATTAGTTGGACATCCCCTGAGGGCTCCCGGGCTGCCATTGGGATGTCTAACTGCCAGGTTAGGCCTGATCCCTTGGTGGCCAAAAGTTTGGCCACCTGTCTCTAAGCGGCAGGTGAACATCCCCTGAGAGGTCCCAGACTGCAAGAGGGTTCAGGCCGGGCTGAGAGACACCCCCCACCCCAGTGCACAAATTTTTGTGCACCAGGCCTCTAGTTTTTAATAAAATGCATTAAAACAGTCTTTTTGGCCATTTCACAAAACACTTTGAGATTACCAGGGAAGCCTGATATGTTAGAGATTCCCAAGTCTGGAAGGATTTATAAAGGACATCTAGTCCCCCACCTGATGTTTGGATTGCCTATATAGCAACCTCATCAATCACCCAGCTTCTGTATGCACACTTCTGAAGAACAGGAACTTACTACCTCTCCTAGCAGCTGTGAGTTTAGAAATTTCCTTCTGCTCCTGAACCAAAACTGTCTTTAATTAGTTCTGAATCCAGAAAAACACATCTGTTCCCTCTCCCCAGGAAAGCCCTTCCTCTGAAAACAGTTAACTGTCTCCCCCTGAGGCCTCTCCAGCTGCACAAACCCCAGGTCACTGACTGTTCCTCCTGGGATCAAGTTGTTCAGCCTCCTGAACCAGCCCGCCTGCAGAGCTGCCCAGAGCTGCCTTTGGCCCCCTGTACCTCGGCTCCTCTTGCTCCTTGTGAGCCACTGTTGCCCGGCACAGCCACTGCTTTCCTGAAGGGTAAGGACTGATGCAGCCTGGAGACCTGGTGGCCAAACTACTCCCTTCTCTACACGTTTGTTCCTTGCAGCATATAAATGTGTGTCACGTCACCAACTTTCTGATGTTAAAACAGACTCCTTCTATATCAGATTCTCCTCTGGCTATCTTTTCAACTCAAAAAAATTTTTTTTAACTCAGTCTTTTCTCTTCCGCCTTTGTCCAACTGATTGGATGAGGCTCATCCACATAATGGAGAGCAACCTGTTTTACTCAAAACCTACTGGTTTAAATGTTAATCACATCTATAAAATACTTTCACAGCAACACCTAGGCTGGTGTTAGAACAAATAACTGGGCACCATGACCTAGCCAACTGGACACATAAAATTAACCATCACAATGAATCAACTTCCTCCCTGTGAGCTTCAGCTTCCTCATCTGTAAAACAAAGAGCTGTAATAATGTCCTAGGATTCTATAAAGAACCTCTCAGAAACATTAACACTGCTCCCTTCCTGTCAAAACATTTTCACTTCTAGGTTATATTATACACTCTCCTGGTTTTATCTTCGACTTCAACATCCACTCCCCTTTTGTTTTATCTTAACTGTGGGAAGGCTCCAAGCCCAGTCTCAGGCCTTCTTGTCTATCTACACTCTCCCTAGGTAATTTCATGCAGTCATGGGCACGAAATATCTTGAACCCCAACTTCATTTATATCTTCACTCCTGACCACTCTCCTGAGCTCCAGACTCATATACCAATTGCCTATAAGCATCTCAAACTTGTCTAAAACAGAACCTTTGATTTCCCCACACACCTCTGTTCTTTACCTGTATTTTCCCATCTTAGTAAATGACATCATTATCCACTCAGTTGCTCAGGCAAAATCCTAGGTAGGAAGCAGTTGTCTTTGATTTGACTCCTTCTGTTCCTTAACACCCTGACACCAAATATATCAACATGACCTTTCAGTTCAACCTCCAAAATAGTCCCTAATCCAACCTCTTCTCATTGTCACTACCATCACTTCAGTCCTACTGCCATCATCTCTCACCTGCACTGTAATGGTCCTGATTGGTCTCCCTGCTCCCCTCTGGCCCCCACTATGATCCATGTTCCATACATTGGGCCCAGCAAAGCAGCAAGAGTTCGCTCTTCAAAGTATAAATCAGATCACATGTGATTTATGCATAATCAGTGGCCTTCCAATCCATCGAAGTAAAATGCAAATTCCCTGACGCGGAAGGTCTGGATCTGCAACTTGTCTCCTAAACGCATCTTTTGCCACTTATTCAGTCTGTACCAGCCACCTGACCTTCGGTCCTTTTTTTTTTTTTTTTTTTTTCTGTCCCTAGAATGTGCCCACGGTTTGCCATCTCCGGTTGTTTTCCTTCCCCGAGACACTCTTCACCCCAATGTTTGTATGATTAGCTCCTTATTACCATACCTCTCAACTCAAACATCATTTCCTCAGAGATGCCTTCTGTAACCCTCTAATTTAAAAATCTAAAGTAATTATTCCATCTGCCAATATCCCATTCTACTTTTTTTAAAGTACTTCTCACTATGTGAACTTAGCTTGTTGATTTACTGCCCTATTTACTTCTTGTCTAACTCATCCCCCACCTCCCAATATAAGCTCTTTGAAGGCAAAGACCATCTTTTCACTGCTGAATCCCTAGCACCTGGCATATGTTAAATGTTCAATACTTTTTCAATGGACGCTTCCTCAAATTAATAGCTCAGTATTTTTTTAATAAATGTATGAGAAAACTTGGCCCAGTGTCAGAATCTTCTGTAATTCTAACAAATTAAAAGATTCTGAATATAGGTGGGGGTCCAGGAATTTTCATTTTAACAAATACCCAGGAGACTGGGCAGAGGTCCATAGACCACACTTTTGAGAAACACTGATTTATTCATTCTTACAAGCATTATGCAGGTAGGTGGCAGAGTTTCAAAGAGGTAAATTGAGGATTAAGAGAATTGAGTCACTTGCCCAAAGTCCATAAATCAGCAAGTGAATTCTAATAAGAAATTATAATTTAGAAATAGCTTAATCCTCACATGTAAGTTATACACACACACACACACACACACACACACACACACACACACACTTTTCCATCTATTTTATGCCAGTCATAAATTCTTGACCATCTCATTCATTAAAAGCCTAGACTTTTATAACTCCATCTGAATGACTACAATAAATTGTTCAGATCAAACAAGAAATATTTCAAGGAATCACCAGCAGAAAAAATGAGATCCTTGAAAGAAAAGAAGGATTAAAGAAAATGAAACCTTAGCTCTAAAAGTAAACTGTGTTTATAAAAGAAGTAATCAGAAATTGCTTTGAAGGAAGATTTGCCTTCCAAAATGATCTGAACAGGTGGAATGTTTGAGAAGTAATTCCAGATGCCACTTGCTGGTATAGCACTGCAACACCACAGTGCGGGTGGTGGGAGTGGGATGTGGTCAAATTGGACTCAAGTTTGCATAACAACTTATGCTAAGTTTGGCAAGGCTGTTTATTTGCACTAGGAAGTTGGCAAGGTGTGCTGCTGTCCACCAAATGACACTTTAAAACCCAACTTTACTTCTATAAAGAAAACACTCTACACTGCTTTTCATTTTATAACTTTCACAAATCAGAGCTTTTGATATGATCCTGGGCAACAGGCTAGCACCCTGCCTAACTCTGAATAGAAAATACATACCAGGTCCAAGATCTACCTTTATTAAAATCCCTGTTAAACTCTAGAGCATTTCCAAATGTCAAACCTGTCACAAAAGTGGCTGGGCCAATTTTCTTAATTCCTTTAAGGTATTCTCATTCCCTTCCTTTTACTTGCCAGGCCTTACTCTAAGCTAGCTTTTAGGAATGGAATACGATCTACAGCAGCACTGTCCAGTGGAAATATAATGCAAATCACGAATGCAAGCCATGTTACGTTTTGTAGTAGCCACATTAGAAAACCAGGTGAACATTTTTAATCCCCAAATTACCATTTTAACATGGAATCAATACTTAAACATGCAGATATCTTTCATTCATTCTTTTGTACTTCAATGCCTGATATCCGGTGTGTATTTTACTGCACATCTCAATTTGGTCTAGCCACATTTCAAGTGTTCAATGGCCATGTGACTAGGGGCTACCGTATAGACAGAGAAGGTCTAGAGACTTGCTACTCAAAGTGCAGTCCACAAATTAGAAGGAGTGACACCATCCGGAAACTTTTTCCAAATGCTGAACCTCATGTCCCACTCTGGACCTACTGAATCAGAATTTGCATTCTAACAAGACCCCTAGGTGACTGCATGCGCAATAAAGCTTGAGAAGCACTGGTCCAAGGCAGGTCATTGGTCTCAGGTCCCTCATCTGTCACACAGAGGTGATAATACTTTGGAGAAATGCTGTGAAGATTTCTGGTGCTTTACTTCAGAGACATAATGGCTGGGATTTTAATAAATGGTAACTATTATTTAAGAGGCACTGTCACAGAGTGGGCTTTAGAGTTGGACAGAAAGGAGTATAGATTCTGGTTCTGTCACTTATAAGCTCTGTGACCTTGAACAACTCACTTAACTTGAGGCTGAGTTTTCTTAACTCTGAATTGGAGCTAATACCTTTCTTCCATGGGGAATTCAATTTGGTGGCTATATATATATATATATATATATATAGAGAGAGAGAGAGAGAGAGAGAGAGAGAAATGGTAATTGGCGTACGGCGATACCCTTTTCATTGGCTAATCAGGGCTATATGCAAATTAACTGCCAACTAAGATTGGCAGTTAACTGTCAACAAGATGGCGGTTAATTTGCATATGTAGGCACAATGCAGGGAGGCGAAAGGGAAAGCAGGAAGAAGCCCCCTGCCACTGACAGTGATCGGAAACCCAGGGAGGAGCTAAGAGCTGGGGGGCAGGGCAAAGGTGGCCCTGGAGCCGCCTTTGCCCTGCCCCCCAGCCATGATCGGAGAATCAGGTGCCTTTTCTGCCCTGGCCAGTGATAGCAGGAAGTAGGGGTGGAGCCAGCGATGGGAGCTGGGCACAGTCGAAGCTGGCAGTCCCAGGAGCTAGGGGTCCCTTGCCTGGGCCTAAAGCGGAGCCCACGATCGCGGGGCCGCTGCAGCTGCGGGTCCCCGCTGCCCGGGCCGGACGCCTAGGCCAGAGGCGTTAGGCCTGGGCAGGGGCGGAGCCTGCAACCGCGGGGAGCTGGGGGTCCCCTGCCCAGGCCTGACACCTCTGCCGGAGGCCTCAGGCCTGGTCAAGGGGCCGATCCAGTGATTGGTGATCAGGCGGTGATGAGGGTCAACTCCTCTGGCCGAGGCATTAGGCCTGGGTGGGGGGCGGAGCCGGGGATTGGGGGGATATGATGGTCCCCTTGCCCAGGCCTGAAGCCTGGGTCAGAGGCGTCAAGCTTGGGCGGGGGGTGGAGCAAGCGATCGGAGGGTGATGGGGGTCTACGCCTCTTGCTGAGGCATCAGGCCTGGGCAAGGGGCAGAGCCAGCAATCGGAGGGGTCTGGGGGTCCCCTGCCCAGGCCTGATGCCTGGGCCAGAGGCGTCAGGCCTGGGCAAGGGGCCGATCCTGCGATTGGAGGGTGATGGGGGTCAACGCCTGAGGGCTCCCAGTATGTGAGAGGGGGCAGGCTGGGCTGAGGGACACTCCCCCCAACCCACACCCAGTGCACGAATTTTGTGCACCGGGCCCCTAGTATATATATATTATTGGCTGGGCCACATTGGGGTGGCAACAAATCAAGCTAAGCTGCCTTGTTATTTTAGATGGCTTTTCATCCCAAACCAGTATTATTTCCTGTGGCTCCAGTCCATATTTCATAAGCAGAACTTAAGGAGAGCAAAAACGTTTATTTGAAAAAATTACTATGTATTGAAAATATACATTAGAAATTATTACATACTTCCATAGCATTCCCCTCCCCCACCACAAAAGTAGAAATATCTGCTTGCTATGCTAATGTCAAAGGTAAATTCAAACAAAGAGGAAAACATCAGCCCCTTTCCTCATACATTAGAGATGGGGCGGGTGGGGAGGTCAACTTTTATCTGCCAATCAATAGGAGTTTAACAAGTCCCAGTCTTCCACAGCAAGACACACATATTTCTGCTTTGAAGACTGTGAAGAGTTACTCTGTTCCTTTTCTGGCTCCTCAAAACCTCTCTTCTTGCTCTTCTTTGACTCCTGGCTTGAGACAGCTTCGAGTTTCAATAATGGCCCATGGCAGTCTGGGGCTTTCTCTCTATAGAACTGGAGTTTCTCAGAAGAGTTCATGTGCGTGTCTGCTAGGGGACACTTCCCTGGGGTTTCTGTTTGAGCCCGCTTCCCATCTGTAAGAGTGACAAAAGGAAGGGTGATGAGTTTACTACGCTGGCATGCTAATGCCTGCCTAGGTCTAGAAAGATGATCCAAAGAAAACAACATAGGTCCAAACAAGGAGATGTTTGCATTAATTTTATTCCCTTTTGAGTGCCCTATAAAGTAACAGTGGTATATGCACTAGCACAGGTTGAAGGCGTGTACACTGCCACTTCCTGGATAAGAGACCTTGGGCAAGTGACTTGAGGATCAGTTTTCTCATCTTTGTAGGGATATAAAACCTATGTCATAAGGGTGATATAAAGATAAATGAAGTAATGTACATAGAGTGCTCAGCACAAGGCTTGGCACAGAGTAAAAGCTAAAAAATATTAGCTATTACTATTAAAAATCAGGACTTGACTGTCTTCCAAGAGCCAAATTTATGGCACAACTCTAGCAAATGATATGACATTACGTATTTCTTTTTTGGCATATCCTAGCTTCTTGTTTTGTTACCTTTATTTTCCCTTCACTTCGATATTATCACTTAGCCTCATTTTTAAAAGTTATGTTGAAATATACATAAATAAATTCACCATTTTAACCATTTTTAGGTTTACAGTGTGTGGCATTAAGTGCATTCACATTGCTGTGCTACCACGACCACCATCTAACACTGAACTGTTTCATTTTGCAAAACTGAAACTCCATACCTATTTAAACAGTAACTCCCTAATACCCCTCTCCAGTCCCTGACAACCACTCTTCCACTCTGTCTCTATGAACTTGACTATTCTAAAAGCCTCATATAGAAAGAATCACACAATATTTGTCTTTTTCTGATTGGCTTATTTCACTTACCATAATGTCTTCATGTTATAGCATGTGTTAAAATTTCCTTCTCTTTTAAGGCTTATTATAATATTCCACTGTAGGTAAATAATACATTTTGTTTATCCATTAATCTATTGATGAACACTTGAGTTGCTTCTACCTTTTGGCTACATTTAATTCCTTTTGAATCTCTGTAATCCCTCTATGCAAATCATTTTTGGAACAAGATGGGATATAAATACATACATACATTTAATAAGCTATTTTCCTTGTACTGGTGTTCAAAGTGTACTCTAAACCAGCGGTTGCCAACCTTTTGGACCTCACGGACCACCAGTGGTCCGCGGACCACCACTGGCGACTGCTGCTCTAAACTATTTGAGAGCACAAGTCTTGGTGATCTAATTAAGTTGGCACTATCACAATTAATTTTCCCATTGTGTGAAAACAAGTTAACTGCTTTAAGGGTGCAAAAAACCTAAGGGCGAAAAGGGAATTCCAAAGAAAAGGGAATCTCTCACAGAAGTGCTGAGCTGCCTTTCGAGGTTCCAAGGCATCTCGTGGCTTCACAGCTTCCGAAGTCACACGCTCCCACTGCAGAACAATCTAAAATGCATTTGGAAAGATTTGAATCTGAACAAAATCTCAAGCTTTTAATCTCAAACCTTCCTTGTTTCCCTTTATTCCCTTTCCATAAACACAAACTCCTGCGGTAATCTTACTTCAGATGATTGGTGATAAGAATAAGAATCAAGTCAAGCCTGGATTTTCTGTTTTAATGCAAGAGCCAGTCAGAATACAAACCTGTTAGATATGTGTATTTGCATGACTCAGGAAAAATCCACAATGCTCACTCCCTCTTTTCATCTCTATTCCAAGCTAGAAATAAATTGCATATCCTTAAACTAAATACTAAAATTTGAAACCTTAGTCATTACTATTCACACATTTCTAGTCTCACCCTCATGCCTTAAAATACATCAGTATAACTCAAAACTCTTGTGTGTAAAATGCCCACATTTCCATATTCTCAAGACACTTCATGATCAGCTGCCATTTTTAAAACCATTACAAATGTATTTTTATTATAAGCTACTACAAATTCTTTTGGAAATCTGGCCAAGTATAAACTTTATATAAATAAATGATTATTTCACCTATACCATGAATAACAAGAACTAAACTTAATACTTTTCTTGGTATGCAATGAAATGATCATAAAGAAAAACATTTTCAGGACACAGAGGCAGTATGACACAGTTTAAGAATACAATTCCAGAGTTAGCACTACTACTTACTAGCCAGGGGGCCCTTGGCAAGTGATTTAATTTCTGATCTCAATTTCTTCATCTGTTAAATGAGATAACATACATGAAGGGTCTGGCACACAAAAAGCACTCAATAAATATCAGTTGTCAACCCTTCTATGATATTTTCCTGATTATGGGAAATGTGGACAGATCTAAGAGAATGCCAAGATGGATGGGCTGAATCCGGTGACTCAGTGGGCAACTGGGAAAACAGCACTCTCACTAAGAAATAAGCAGGTCAATAAGAAGAGTTTGGGGACAGGGAAGAAGAAAATGAGTCAGGTTCTGGACAAGCTGGATTTGAGGTGCCAGGTAGAGATTTATGGATGAAATGTAGGAATGGGTCAAGTGTGTGAGAGAAGGTGGAATCATCCCCACGGGACAGTTATGATCACCAGGAGAGTGAGTGGAGGTATCCGAGAAGAGAAGAGGTATCAGCAAGAGCTAGAGGCAGAAATGACAAAGTTAGGGGAGAGCTAGGAGAAAGGTCATGAGAGAAAAAGCTAAGCAGAAAAGCTAAGGCAGGTGAAAATGAGCTCACCTGCTACCTTTAAGAGAACAGTAGAAGATGGAGGCCAGACCTAGATCACAAAGGATTAAGAACTGAGGAGACAGAAAGGAGGTGGGAGAGATAATAGAAAACAATCCACAGTTCTGCTGGGGAATGAGGAACATATTAGAGTAAGAGTAGCTCAAGTATGCTTATACACAGAAAGAAAACAGCCAACACAGGTTGAGACTGAAGATGCAGTGGTGGGGCAGTAGAGGGAAATAATTATTAGTAAAATATCACAGAGGAAGCTGGTGATTGTAAGGAATGGAACTGAAAGATAAAAAGGAAAAACTAAAGGCTTATCAGTGGAATAAAAGTGGCATCCTTATTCCCCTTAGACAGGAGGAAAGTAGAATATGGTTGAAGAAATGGAGAAAATTTAAGACAGAGATAGGGAAGGAAGGGGACTCCTGTCAGATAGCCTCATTTTTTCCGTGTCACCTGCTGAGAATGAAGCAGGAGCAGCCCAGAGTCAGCCTGAAACAGTTTTAATAAGGGATCAACAAGAGACAGACAAAGCTGTGCAGCCAAGCCACAGGGGCCAGGCTGAGGTTGCATGGCATGAAGCCGCAGAGTCCAATTTGCTTACTTCCAGGCCAGGCTGCTAGGTATTTTACTTTATTTTACTTCACCCTTACCAAGCTCTGCAAGAGAGATCCTGGTTTCTGCATTTTACAGATGAAGAAACAGAGACTCAAAGTTGCCTTGTCATATCGCTACTGGCTTGTCAAGCCAGGACCCTAAATCCAGGTATCTTTGACTCCATAGCCTATGCTCTTTCCACCATGACAACCTGCTACCAAACTATCTCAAGCCTTTACATGACCATCCCACACCTACCTGCCCCAAGTCCACTACTGGCCAAGTCTAGGATTAATCCAGTGCTACAATTGTGTTTGGCAATGCACTATGATAATTATTTCAGCATGCATTTTCTAGACCAACTTCAAAGTGCTTCTGAAATACAGACTCACCAGCAACCCCTTCCCTGTTGACCTATAGCAGCGAATCTCAACCTGTGGGTCGCGACCCCTTTGGCGGTCAAACGACCCTTTCACAGGGGTCGCCTAAGACCATCCTGCATATCAGATTCATTTACATTACGATTCATAACAGTAGCAACATTACAGTTATGAAGTAGCAATGAAATAATTTTATGGTTGGGTCACAACATGAGGAACTGTATTTAAAGGGCCAGAAGGTTGAGAACCACTGACCTATAGGGAGGTGATACTACAATCAGACAGTTGGGATAGGTCCACCATCATGTGTGATAGTTTGAGCCAAGGAGGAATCTAGAACAAAACAGTTTGGGAGCCCCCTGGGCCTCCACACCAAGTAACATTGGCTTAAAGTGTTTGAAGGAGAAAGGCACCAACCACAGGCAGGCAGGCATCTACTGGTGCTGTATACTTGGTTACCTCTGACTTCCTACTTAAGCCTGTACTTGACCAAGTTGGGGGAGACCATCAAGAAGACAAGACTGAGTCAAAGTAAAGTTCAACCAAGAAGATAAAAACGGGAACAGTCAGTGAGAGGAGGACAAAAAAGACCGTTCCTCACTAAGGCTCTGAGATGTAAGAAATGTGCCCCAAGAGGAGGAGTCAGGTTTGAATCGTTCTTAGTGTGACTTACTCTCCTTCTAGACTGCTAAGAGAATCTGTCCTTCTGAAGCTGGGCCATACTGCTTTTTTCATTAGCAGGGCAGAATTCACTTATTTTCGGAATGTTTGTAAGATGACATTTCCTCCTAGGTCCAATAAGGATAAGGCACAATCTAGTGACTAGAGCATGAGATTTACGGACTAGCATCTAATGCCTTTCCTTAAGTAGCTGGGTCAGTTACAAGCCATCAGTATCTCTGATTTGACAGAAAGATGACAATTCAGCCAAGAAGTACCAAAGGATTAATGTTTGTTCAAAGTGTTGAATAAGACACTTAGAATTAAAATAAAAAGCCGTATTAATTGTGTGTGCGGGGAAGGCGGGGGGGGGGGGGGGGGGGGCGGGGATATACAGTACCTGGTCGGCCCAGCCCTCGGTCTTGCAGTTACTGTGATCAAATTCCTTCAGAGGCACTTTAGAGTGGACAAGGCCTATGTGGGTCTGGAGCTTGTGTTTGACAGCTTTGATGTCCTAGTAGGGAAAGACAGAACAGGAAGCCCACACATCTGGCCAATTAGTACTAGTTTTCAGTAGGAAAGAAGCACCATAATAAATACCAGCCTTTTCTAAACTCCAATTAACAGAAGCAAAATATCAAATTGTGAGTGTGAAAAAATAAGAGAAGGGAGTAAAAGTCCTACCTTGAGCCCTGTCCCAGAGATATCTAAGCAGTTTAGTTTTCTAAAAGAAAAGAGGTATCCAATTCCTGCATCTGTGATCTCAGGGTTACCTAGATGTCAAAAACAGGTAGTATTCAGTTACAGTTTACTGCCAAAATGCCAACAGTAAGGTCAGAAAAAAGGCCACACAATGATAAAATATTGAGTGAACAAACTTTTCAGAATAAATAAAATATAGGAATCTTATCTTTATTCTATCTATAATATGAAGGAGTCACACACCAGATGATCCTTAAGATCCTTTATAGCTCTAACTTTTTAGGAGATGGGGGTTTAGCAGAAAAAAAAATGAACCAGGTAATTATCCCAAAGGGTTTAATTTACAACCATATGGAAACAACATACATAAACATGCATTAAAATAGTTCGTCAGACTTTGTTCATGGCTGTTTCACTTCCAAAGTAAAAAGATTTGTTTTAAGAAGACTTTCAAAGGCACTTTGACACAGAGATTATTATTACTCTTACTAATTTGCTTTTTTTCCCAAAGCCTTTCTTACATATTACTTTCTCACATCAGAGTCCTATATTTAGCACTGAGCTCTTAAGGGCATAAGCACAATTCCTGGCACATTGTAGATGCTCAAAAAGTATTTGTTGAATGAATACACTTTCGTGGGAGGAAGGCAGGACATTCATTATTATCTTCATGTTACAGAAGTCAAAACCAAGGCTCAGAGAGGTTAAATAACTTGTCTAAGGGCACACAGCCGCTAATAAGAGTAGCAGAGCAAGGAGTGTCCTCTGACCTCAAACCCTGCTCCTTCTATTTTTCTGACACCATACTATCCTGCCATACATTCAAAGGATGCTCAGTTAAATTGTAAATGATCCCTATCAACTTTCTACCACTGGTGTCAGTATCTGGATAACCCTGAGTAAGTTATTGCAATTGTGGATTCATTCAGATTTTCATCAAGCAAATACTGATTTAAAAAAAACAACAAAAAATTTTACCCTGGCTGGTTTTTCTCAGTAGTTAGAGCATCAGCCTGCAGAATGAAAGGTCAAGGGCAAGTACCTTGAATGCAGCTCCCCAGCCCAGGTAGGGGCACATGTGGGAGGCAACCGATTGATGTGTCTCTCTCATGTCAATGTTTCTCTCTCTCTCTCTCTCTCTCTTTCCCTCCTTTCCTTCCTTTAACTCTAAAAACCAGTGGAAAAAATATCCTCAGGTGAGGATTAACAACAAAAAAAAGGACCTAGATGAGAGATTATGAGTCAGCAACTCAAAGAAAGTAAAGATAAACCAAATAGATGCTACGAATATGATGAAAGGCTGCCTTGTCTGTACACAGTGAGTGGCATGGATGAATCTATATGAGCTTTTCCTACTTGTAAAGAGGTGCCAACATGCCAGGAGAGGTATTTAGCCACAAGTCAAGAGCCTCTGGCTTTAGTCCTGCTCTATCACTAACTTGCTGTGGCACCTAGCAAAGTCCCCTCAATTTATCACTTCTAAAATGAAGGGAAGAACTAGATGATTTCTAAGGCCATCTTTCAACATTAGTAATCTATAATTTCTAATAAAACTTACAAGATAAGTCTAATAATGTTAGATTTTCAAGGCCTCTTTTCATCACTCGAACTGGTGCTGTCATTTTCCGTACCCCGGCATCAGATAAACAATTATCCTTCAAGTGGAGTTGAGTTACACTAGGAAAACAAAGTCCATAAATAAATTATTTAAGAGAGTTTGAGAAAGTCTAGGTATGTAACACACTTTCATAAAAGTTCATTTAAAAATATTAAATATCCTCTACCCCCTGCTATTTCATACTCAATGCATTCAACGAAGCTAAAGATCTTTTGGTGCTATTTCAGTTACTAAGTGAGGGTTAACTTAGGGATCAAAGTGTCATGTAGTATTAATCTCAGATGGCAGAAGGCACTAGAGGTATATGGTGGAATGAGATAAATGGACTTCATTAGGGAGATAAATATACACTTATTAAACACAAAAGCTGCATTCCTGACAAATGCTGTGGGAACCAAAAATACTCTAAATGTCAGAAAAGTCTGCTAAAGAACTCCTTTGAGAATTCTTTTGGCAAAACAAACAATCCTCTAAGTTTAACTAGCTTTATAAATGCAGATTTTCAGATTGAGTTTTTAAGGTATACCTATAACCCAGTCCATCCAGCTAAATTGACACTGGTGTATTAATGTGCTTCAGTGTCCATGCACAACAGGAAACCTGAACTTCTACTAACCTCACACAAAAATACCTTTGCACAGAGCAGTATGTAGATGTCTGTCCTGGGAAGGCCCCAGCAAGTGGGTTAGAGCCAGGTTTGTAACGCTGCTATCCCTCTGGGTGTTTATGAAACCACAAAGAAATCCATTCGGCCTCCTGTGTGCTGGTCAGACTGAGATCAATCTAATTATTTGTGAATGGTATGAACTGGGTGATTTCTTTAAATTATGGTTCTTGAAAAAGATGTATTTGGCTGTCTTTAATAGTTGACTTTTTAAATAATTTATAGTTCATTGGTAGTTAAAATAGAAAATGATGACTTTGGAAAATTGTATGATTTCTCATCTCTTGCTAGATAAAACTAGGACTAGACAAATAAAGGAAAAAAATAATTTTTCAGCCCAGGTAGCTTCAAGTACTACATGTTAAAGGTTATTTAGAAAAATGAAATAACTGACTTACTTTCATAAGATTTATCTAATCTATATTGCTCCTATCAAGTAAATGGAAATTGAAAAAGTTTACGAAAAAACTTAGCAAATAAACAGACTTGGGAGGTAATCGGTATTCTTGAAGATGATCCTCTTGGATGATCCTTTTTAAAAAATAATAAAACAATTCATCTGCAAATGGTGGTAATACCTAGATAGGGCCTCATTGGTGAGATGTTCTAGGAGTTCATGTTCATCTCCAAGCTTGCAACAGGAAAGATCCAGGCAGGTCAACTCCCGGAAAGACTTAATCTCCTCAAGTTTTTCTGAAATCACCAGATATCTGTGGAGTATGGAGAAGAATCAACAGTTTTTCTTTTCCTTCTTTAAAAACATTACCAAAAAGATGAACAAAAAGAAAAAAAGATTACCAAGAAAAAAAACAAACAAAAAAAGGCAAAATAAAAAAATTATTATTTGTGGCTTTGTGCCGCACAACCAACATTCCATCAGGAAAAAGTACTATGTAATAACCAGACTTCACTGATTACTATGTGGGCACTGGTTGAATTTTTTTCATTAGTAAATACATTGAAAGTCTTTTTACATGACAGTGGAATAAAAACTTTAAGTAAATGAAAGTATATGAGCAAAGACCAGTCAGGAGAAAACATCTTCTTTTTTAGACGACAGACAGACTTTGGTGGTTTGGGGACCTTATCGGAGAATTTCCAAACTGTAGGATACTCAAAATTTTTAATAAATTATTCCTTTAAGGTTGTTTTTTATCTAATGCTCAATATTTAGTGGTTTAAAAACTGGAACAGGGCCAAGAACACTGGGTTCTAATCTTCACATCCAAAGAGATATTTGACAGATCACATTTTATCTTTTCCATGAGTTTAAGTAACTGCCCACTCCACTGTGCCTCTGTTCAGCTAACTTTACTACAAGAAGTATGAGCAGCATGACTACTCACTATAATCTAGATGGTTATTAAGACAAACCTGTGAGCTCAACAGCCAAGTTAATTACACTGGAGTACCTTGCCAGATTGTTATCAGGAAGTATCAGGGAGGTGCCTCCCCTGAAGAGGAAAGGAGATCAAAAAGGCACTCCACATCCCAGGCTCCGGCCTCCACCTCGCTTTCTAGTCCTTCATGAAAAGGGATTAGGTGTGAGTGACAGAGGGAGAGGATCTTAAAAGAACCGGGAAACTAACTTGTGGCAAAAGCATGCCTTTCTGATCCATTTTCCTCATGGATGTCTAGATGTTTCCACAGAGAGATGGATGGCATGCCAGGACGAGTGGGGTTATACTTAGAAGTGTTCACATCTCTATTCTGTCAGCAGGATCATAATTACCACAAACAGGATGAAATAATGACAGTATGAGGGAAGTTAGATCTCTTTTCTACTTCCAACAAAAAATGTACTGAAGCTGTCACTGGCATGACTGCTATGTACAGATGACCTGGGCACTGATACCCCTCTAGGATGCCTCATGACCGAGCTCAGCTGGGTACACAAATGAGCCTTATTTCCTCACGTATTTTAACTGCACTATAAATAAAGCTGCTGTTTCCCATTTTACGATTACAGAGCTGAAGTGGGTAAATGGGAATTTGGGGGACTACTGGCAATCAGAGAAAGAAAAATACACATCCTTTGATCAATTAATCAAAAGATTTTTAGTAATTCTGGAACACATTATCTGAGGACTAACATTGTATAATCTGATTAACAAACATTACAAAAACCAAAGCTAAGAAATCAACATGCAAAACCACAGACCTTACTATAAGTTTATCTAGAACAGCAATTTTCAACCTTTTTTATCTCTTGGCACTCATAAACTAATTGCTAACATTCTGTGGCACACTAAAAAATATATTTTTTTCCCATCTAACAAGAAATTGGTATAACTTTGACTGATTTACAAAAATATAAGAACTAGAAGCCCGGTACATGAAATTCGTGCACTGGGAGTAGGTGTCCCTCAGCCCAGCCTGCACCCTCTCCAATCTGGGACCCCTTGGACATCCCTCTCACAATCCAGGACTGTTGGCTCCCAACTGCTTGCCTGCCTGCCAGCCTGATCACCTCCTAACCACTCCCCTGCCAGCCCAATCGGCGCCTAATCGCTCCCCTGCCGGCCTGGTTGCCCCCAACTGTCCTCCCCTGCTGGCCTGGTCACTCCTAACTGCCCTCCCCTGCTAGCCTGATCACCCACAACTGCCTTCCCCTGCCGGCCATCTTGTGGCTGTGGGCACCGCCATCTTTGAGGGTGTGACAGTTAATTAGCATATTCCCTCCTTATTGGCTCTGGGCGCTGCCATCTTTGAGGGCGAAGCAGTCAATTAGCATATTCCCTTCTTTTTTTTCTTTTTTTTTCAAATATATTTTATTGATTTTTTACAGAGAGGAAGGGAGTGGGATAGTTAGAAACATCGATGAGAGAGAAACATCGACCAGCTGCCTCCTTCACACCTCCCACTGGGGATGTGCCTGCAACCAAGGTACATGCCCTTGACCGGAATTGAACCTGGGACCCTTCAGTCCGCAGGCCAACGCTCTATCCACTGAGCCAAACCGGTTTGCAGCATATTCCCTTCTTATTGGCTGTGGGAGCTGCCATCTTTGAGGGCGGGGCAGTCAACTAGCATATTCCCTCCTTATTGGCTGTGGGCACCACCATCTTTGTGACAGCATGAGGGTCAATTACCATATTCCCTCTTTATTAGATAGGATAGTTATTACTTACCCTTTTGCTCCAAAGTGACTTTAAAAAATCAGGTGCCTGTATTTGTATATAAGGATTTCTGGTACCAAGAATTAACCAATCAGAAGCAATCTTATTATGTAATGTGACCAATAAGATGCAAATCTATTATATGACCTACATATTTATGGTTCAAGACAGGGTATTCACACTAGAAGGCTATTGTTATGTTGGCTATTGTAATTTTTTTATTTGACAATCGGAGGAAAAAAGAAGTCAGTGCTATTGACTAAATAGTCAAGGAGTGCATATTTTAAAAATTCTTGCGGCACACTGGTTGAAAAATCACTGATCTAGAACATAAGTTCTAGGGTCCTGCTCAAAACTACTCTTCCAATTTGCCACTTCAAGAGTTCAGAAGAGCGAGTTGGGCCACCTTCAGCCCCGTGAGAAGGATGCGGTACAGTAGGACCTATGGGTGCGGCTATGGTCAGAAATTAGTCAGGAGAGATTAAAAATGGCAGCAGAGTAGGAGGATGCTGCACAGACATGCTCCCAGGAACAAGCTGGAATTACAACTGAAATACAGAAAGGCTTCCTAAATAATCAATGGAAAACTCACAGGAGAGAACCCCGATACCCAAAGACCGAAGATGGAGACCGCATAGAGACTGGTAGGAGGGGCGAATGGGCTGGCCAGGCACCTACAGAAGGCAACTGAAGTCCCGGAGAGCTATCTTAGCTGTGGAGGGGAGCCACTGAGAACTCTGAGATCTAATATCAAAGCTGAGCTCCTCAGCAGAGAGCACCAAACTGAGGAGGGTACCCACATAGTATCTAGCTGTGAAAAGCAGTGAGGTGCTGTCTGCCAGGGAGTGGCAGCTGAAAGTTCAGGCACCCTCGTAAAGGACCAATGCACAAAAATTCCCTGTGGAGCCACCCACCTTATGCTCTGGCAGAGGGAGGGTGAAGTGGACTGGAGCTATGAGAGCAGAACCCAGGACTGGGGACTTGGGGGATAGAGCTCAGAAGGCAGACACCCCAAGTTTCCTAGGCTGAGTCATTTCCTCACACAGTGGAGGACATCTTTCCCACATAGACATCTGCCTTGCCTGGGGGGAAGACAGATGACACACACTGAGGCCACTTAAGAGATTAAAACTAACAATTAGCCTCCAGGAAGAAGCAACTGCCCACCCTGTTGAAAAAACTCTCTCCACACCTGAGGATGACTGCCTGGGGGCAATTCAAGTCAGAATCCTATTAGTCTGTAGACAGAGACTGTCTCTGGAAGCTTTGCATCTTTGCCTGATCCAATTAGTCAGAAACAGCCTTTAACACTGTCCTGCACTAGAGATTGAGAGGTGTAGAGGATCTACCTAATACATAGTCACAAACCCAAACAGACAACCAAAATTAGGAAACAAAGAAACAACCCCCAAATAAAAGAACTAGGGAATTCTCCAGAAGAAGAGATAAGTTAAGCAGAGATAAGAAATTTATCTGAAACAGAGTTCAGAATAAAGATGTTAAAAATGCTCAACAGTATGAAAAAAGATACAGTAACTATGAAAAAAGAACAGTCTGAGATAAAGAATGACAAGACAAAGAACACACTGGAAGGAATACACAGCAGATTAGGGGAAGCTGAGGATCAAATCGGTGGATTACCAGACAGAGTTGAAAATATCACTCAATTAGAGAACCAAAAAGAAAAAACAATTAAAAAACAGAGACAGCTTAAGGGAGCTGTGGGACAATGTGAAACGTAACAATTTAGAATAGTAGGTGTGCTAGAAGAGGCAGAAAGGGAGAAAGGAATAGAGGTGTTTGAAAAAATAATGGTAGAAAACTTCCCTAACCTAGTAAAGGGAAAAGTCACACAAGTTCCAGAGGCACAGAGAACCCCAAGCAAGAAGAACCCAAACAGACCCATTCCCAGACACATCATAATTAAAATGCCAAAAATTAAAGACAAAGAGAGAATCTTAAAGACAGCAAGAGAAAAGAAAACTGTTACCTACAAAGGAGTTCCCATAAGGCTGACACCTGATTTCTTATCAGAAACTCTACAGGCTAGAAGAGAATGGCATAAAGTACTCAAGGTAATGGAAAGCAAGGATCTGAGACCAAAATTACCAAATCCAGCAAGGCTGTCATTCAAAATATGGTCAAATAAAGAGCTTCCCAGACAAAAATAAGGCTAAAGGAGTTTATCACCACCAAGCCAGCATTACAAGAAATGCTAAAGGGATTGCTGTAAAGAAGAGAGAGAAAAACCTAGCCATACAGAATTAAAATGACTATAAATAAGTACCTCTCAATAATAACCCTAACTGTAAATGGATTAAATGCTCTAATCAAAAGGTGTAGGATAGCTGAATGGATACAAAAACATGGCCCAACTATATGCTGTCTACAAGAGACCCACCTCAAAACAAAAGACACACATTGCCGAAACCGGTTTGGCTCAGTGGATAGAGCGTCGGCCTGTGGACTGAAAGGTCCCAGGTTCGATTCCGGTCAAGGGCATGTACCTGGGTTGCGGGCATATCCCCAGTAGGAGATGTGCAGGAGGCAGCTGATCGATGTTTCTCTCTCATCGATGTTTCTAACTATCTCTCTCCCTTCCTCTCTGTAAAAAAATCAATAAAATATATTTAAAAACAAAAAAAACAAAAGACACACATAGGATGAAAGTGAAGGGATGGAAAAAAATGTTCCATGACAATGGAAAAGAAAAAAAAGATGGAGTAGCAATACTCATATCCGGCAAAACAGACTTTAAAAGCATCATGCTAAGTGAAATAAGCCAGCCGGAGAAAGATAAATATCATATGATCTCACTCATTTGTGGAATATAATGAACAACATAAACAAATGAACAAAAATAGAGACAGAGGGGGGGAAAATTCCAGAATATAACAGAAGTAATCCTGTTATTTGCAAATTGTTAATATTTCCTACAACTTTCATTATATCATACTATGTTAGTACAGTTTTGGTAATATTATACTTAAAATTCTTTTTTTCTTGAAATGTTTATTGCATGTAATATACGTAAGATCATTTTTTGAATAACTGGCATTTATTGCATATAACATTATATTTAAGATCGTTTTTCTTGAAATATTAAGATTTACTGCATGTAACATTATTACATTTAAAATAATTTCTCTTGAAATAAAAAAACGGAAAAGAAAAAAAAAGAAATTTGAAAAAAGAAAAAAAATTAGTCAGAAGAGTTTGGAACATGGAGAGTTAGCAAGCTACTGGGCATAGTTCAATCAGTTTTTTCTATCCCTTAGTATTGGTAGGCATTGGAGCGAATTGGGCAGGAGGGGTAGGATTAGGAACACTTGACAAGAACAACAAAAATACAAGATTTTATGAAGAAAAAATATATAAAGTTTTTGAAAGATATAAATGAGGGCTTGAATAAATAGAGAACTACACCATGATCATGGAAAGACTGAGTATGGTTAAGATGCGTGAAAAAGAGAAGCGTCACCAGAACCATGGCCAAATAATCCTACGTCAAGTCCACCAAACTTGTGCTGAAGGGAACCAAGGCCAAGAGTAAGAAGAAAAAGAGCAAAGAGAAGAAGAGAAAAAGAGATGATGAAGAAACCCAACTTGATATTGTTGGGATCTGGTGGACAGTAACAAACTTTGGTGAAATTTCAGGAACCATAGCTACTGAAATGGATAAGGGAACCTACATACAATGGACTTTTTACACTGGGAATTCCACATAAAGAAGTGGATGAAGACCCTAGTCCCCGGAGCAGTTTATAGCTGTCAAACTGACTGATTCCGGAAGTGCCCTAAAATCTGGCTATGGAAAATACCTTGGTATAAATTCAGATGGACTTCTTGTTGGGCGTTCAGATGCTATTGGACCAAGAGAACAATGGGAACCAGTCTTTCAAGATGGGAAAATGGCTTTATTGGCCTCAAATAGCTGCTTTATCAGATGCAATGAAGCAGGCAATACAGAAGCAAAAAGTAAAACCGCAGGAGAAGAAATGATAAAGATTAGATCCTGTGCTGAAAGAGAAACTAAGAAAAAAGATGACATCCCAGAGGAAGACAAAGGAAATGTTAAACAGTGTGAAATCAATTATGTAAAGAAATTTCAGAGCTTCCAAGACTGCCGGGAGCCGGTCCATCCTGCTGTTTCAAGGGACCTGGCATATATGGCATACGGTTCTTAATATGTTAGCTCACCTTCTTGGTGCTGTGTTTTAACCAAAGTCACCTCTCCGAGAAAGGTTGAATCCCCAGGTAGGGATTTTCCCCTGAAGTTAGGGAGGGAATAAAACCCCTCAACTAAGTGCCAGGCGGGTAATTAATCCCTTTAACTACGAACAATCATGCTTAAACTACATAATCTTTTCTCCCTGGAATGGAGAAAAGAAATGCCCTAACCTTTGTAATAGAGATTGATAGGATTGAATCAACTGGTATAAATACAGTTGTAACAAGACAGAAACACTCAGAACTCAGAACACAGAACTAAGGACACAGGGCTTGGAAGACAGGACCAAGAGAGACAGAGCCTAGGCACAGAACCTACACAGAACATTCTCTAGAGACAGAAGAACTTCGCTGGAGAAAGCATGCCGGAGGATCCTGGAGAGGGACTGGCCTCAGAGCCTAGAGACAGAGCCTAGCGGGAGAACATGGCAAGGGATCCTGGACTGAACCTGACTACAGAAATTGGCAAGAGAACCTGACTAGAACATGGCGACCAAACCTGGCTGGAGAAGTCCCTGTGTCATTCCTTCTTCGCCGACTCCATCCACACCTTTGGGGACCCTTGGACCTGCTGGGGTTGGACCCCGGCATCTGGCGCCCGAACAGGGACCCCTAGGTAAGCGCCCCGCACTCGGGACGGATCGGACTCCACCGTAGGAAGAAGGTGGATAGTCTTCGCCGACTCCGTCCACACCTTTGGGAACCCCTGGAACAGGATTCCCCTAGGTAAGCCCCCCTCCCCCATTGAGAACCCCCACACTCGGGACGGATCAGACTCCACCGTAGGAAGAGGGTGGATAGTCTTCGCCGAATCCGTCCACACCTTTGGGAACCCCTGGAACAGGATTCCCTTAGGTAAGGCCCCCCCCCCCCATTGAGAACCCCACACTCGGGACGGATAGGACTCCACCAGGGTGCTACAGACCCCCCTATAGAGGATAAGTAGGGTAAGAAGGTGGATAGTACAGAACTTAGATTAAGAAGATGTGCCATACTGAGTCTAAAGAAAAAAGACTCCGTATTGATCTTTTAACACATGTGCTTGCTAGCAGAGGAGTTAAGGTTACTCCCAGTCAGATGGAACATTTTATACAAGAAATACGTCCATGCTTTTCTGAGGAAGGAAAGGTGCCGGAAAGGTAAATGTAGAGGCATGGGAGAAGGTAGGCCCAAGGAGCCTTATCCTTAACCCCAATGCAGCCTTTCCACCCCGGGAAAGTGCAGGATTGGCAAGCTCTCCCTGGGGTGATAGATCAGGACTCAGGTAATAGCAGAAAGCGCCAATCCTACTCTTAAAATGGATATAAGAGAGCATTTGAGGTTTTTCTTTTTAATGCTTGCTTTTAAAAAATAAAAAAGGGGGAATTTGCCGGGAGCCGGTCCATCCTGCTGTTTCAAGGGACCTGGCATATATGGCATACGGTTCTTAATATGTTAGCTCACCTTCTTGGTGCTGTGTTTTAACCAAAGTCACCTCTCCGAGAAAGGTTGAATCCCCAGGTAGGGATTTTCCCCTGAAGTTAGGGAGGGAATAAAACCCCTCAACTAAGTGCCAGGCGGGTAATTAATCCCTTTAACTACGAACAATCATGCTTAAACTACATAATCTTTTCTCCCTGGAATGGAGAAAAGAAATGCCCTAACCTTTGTAATAGAGATTGATAGGATTGAATCAACTGGTATAAATACAGTTGTAACAAGACAGAAACACTCAGAACTCAGAACACAGAACTAAGGACACAGGGCTTGGAAGACAGGACCAAGAGAGACAGAGCCTAGGCACAGAACCTACACAGAACATTCTCTAGAGACAGAAGAACTTCGCTGGAGAAAGCATGCCGGAGGATCCTGGAGAGGGACTGGCCTCAGAGCCTAGAGACAGAGCCTAGCGGGAGAACATGGCAAGGGATCCTGGACTGAACCTGACTACAGAAATTGGCAAGAGAACCTGACTAGAACATGGCGACCAAACCTGGCTGGAGAAGTCCCTGTGTCATTCCTTCTTCGCCGACTCCATCCACACCTTTGGGGACCCTTGGACCTGCTGGGGTTGGACCCCGGCACAAGACCAGAAACTTAAAATAAGCAAAGGTGGCAGTAAAATTCTTAAAAAGGCCCAGAAAGATGGATTTTTGCATGAAACACTTCTGGACAGGAGAGCCAAATTGAAAGCTGACAGATACTGCAAATGACCAGGGTTTTTGTCTCTGTGTTTTGTTTGTTTGTTTCTCTGAATAAAATAATCAGTGGAAGTGTTTTTACACAAGAAAAAAAAAAGTTCAGAACAGTGAGTGGAGAAGCAATAGAACAAGCACAGACATATTTTAGCGTCAGATGTACCTGAGTATGGATTCTAACAACTAATTACTTTTGTGATTGTGAGAAAGGTACTTAACCTCTCTGAGCCTCAACTTCTCCAGCTAGAAAATGGGGCTGATAATTACTTCTTTCCAGGATTATTAAGGCCCTTATTAAATGGTAGCTACTAATATTTACTTCAGTTACACAGGGTGATATTTTAAGGAAAACATGCTTGCCTCCATGTGACCACCAGTGGGATTAAAAATCACTGGGGTTTCAACACAGGGAGGACAGCTCTGTAGGGTTGGAACCCAGTTGCAAAGACACTAGCTTCTCCTTCTGGCAGGCAGCTTTGTCACTCAATCCCAAGACAGCAAGCCCTGCACCTACCCAATTATCTTATTTTCAATTATTTCCCAAGCTCTTCCCCTTTGCCTGAACCCTTTTGTGCTGGTAATACCTTTGCTGCTGCCGCTTCAGTCTTGGATTGCAAATGCAAACCCAAATTTCTTGTCCTCTTCCTATTTTTGGGGTGGGGGAATTCAAAAGGAGAAGGGAAGTTTTTTATCACAGTTGGAAATCTTACTCTTATATCTGAAAAGGACAGCAAAGTCTGGAATTAAAATCTGAGCCAAAAGATTGCTAAAAAATGTTTCTTATATTTTTCTGATTATAAAAATAGCACATCCTCCTTGGAGAAAAAATTAAGAAAATATGAAAAATTATAAAGAAAATTAAACATTGGAGGGGTGAGGGCATGAGCGGGGAAGTGGGAGGGCAATGGGGGAATAAGGACACATATGTAATACCTTAATCAATAAAGAAAATAAAGAAAGAAAGAAAATTAAAACCCAGTTTCAATCCCACTATCTAGATTATATTTCAGTGGGTTTCTTTTATCTTTCTATATATGCAATACATATAAAAATTCTTATTTTAAAAAACAAAACTGAGATTATAAATATTTCAATTCTCATTTTTTCATTTAGCATATAATGAGCATTTCACCAGATAATTTTAAATGCTCTTTGAATATTATCTTAACAGTTATATATCATATGAATTTACCATAATTTGCTTAACTAATTTCCTACTGTTGAATAGTCAATTTTCAGGTTTCACTATTACATCTACTACTATAATGAATACTCTTATGTAAAAACATTTGTTCCTATATGCAATTATTATATTAGAAATTAGAACAGATTCTTAGTAAATGGAATTAATGGGCTAGCAAATGTTATGGGTGTTTTTTAAGGCTCTTGATACATATTGCTAAGCTGCTTTTCAGAAATATTACACTAATTTATGCTCTCATTAAACATGAATAAAAGTACTATTCTCATCCAATCTGACCACTGGAACAATAAGCAGACATCACAAATGGATAAAAAGCATTTTCACTATCATGACAAATACTTAGGCCATAATAGTAAGTAGAGGAAAAAACCAGAATACTAGTTGTAGATTAGGTTATATTCCCAAATGTATAAAGATATATATTTGAAAGTGATTACCAAGAATGGTGAGACTATAATTTTTTAATATTACAGTTTTATGTATTTCACAAATAGTATGTATTGCCTTTATAAAATAATTTTAAAATGAGGTATACATCATAATTCTATTTTTCATTGTTCAAAATTTTCTACAATAAACAAATAACTTGGAATAAAAAATAAAGAAGTAAAATGTATTTCAAATGTATGAGCTGCAATGAAATACTGCCTGACTTTTTCATTTAGAAAAGGTAATTTTTTCCTTTCCACTGGCAGCAGCCCCAGGCTCAGCCATGACTGAGATCACAGCACAAAGACAGAGCTTTCATAAGGTGTCTGTACCTCATGAGTCCACAGTTCTGTTTTTTTCCTGCATCTGTCTATGTCTTTTCTTTTTAAAATACAATATTTGGTCTGGGGTAAAAATATTAATTCTATGAGCTGATTAAATAAAGATTGCTTCTTTATTTTCCCAAGCAATATGAGCTTAACTTATGCTTTCTGGAATGACTTTCTCTTTTAGTACATACTTTCTGTTTAGCCTTGTTTTAACTATCATATATTTTTTTAAATTGATTTGAGAAAGAGAGAAAGGGGAAGGGAGGGGGAGAGCGGGAGAGGGGGAGAGGGGGAGAGGGGGAGAGGGGGAGGGAGAGATCGATTTGTTGTTCCACTTATTTATGTGTTCATTGGTTGATTCTTGTATGTGCCCTGACTGGGGATGAAATCCACAACTTGGTGTATCGGAATAATGCTCTAGTCGACTGAGCTACCCAGCCAAGGTCCTAATGATCATATTGACTATGCATCTTAATAGTCAGCTGCCTTTCACATTATCACAAACAAGTTCATACAGTGGTATACTATACAGCTATTTTAAAAATCTGTAAGTATTGATGGTAAATAATTTTCAAAATATGTGAAGCAAGGTACACACAATGTAAGCAATGTGTTGCCATTTGTATGACAAAGGGAACTGTATATGCATGTATATGTACAGAATATCTCTAGAATGATATAAAAGAAATTGATAATAGTAGGGGCCTCTGGAAAGAGGAAAGAGGAGATGAGAGGAAGGCTTATGTTTGCCTTTCTACTTTTTTGTGTTTGTTTTAAATTCTTTTCTGTGTACATTTTTTTCAAGTTTTTAAAAAATTCGTAGATGCTTTGAAAGTCATTTTACATGATGGTAGAATAAAAATTGTAAGTAAAAAGAAGTATATGAGCAAAGGCAAGTTACAAGAAAATATATCTGCTTTGTTAGGAAAAGATAGCCCTTTGTGTTAGTGTTTGGACCTTATTTGAAAATTTTCAAATTTTAGGATACTTGAAATTTTAATCAGTCATTCTTTTCAAGTTTCTTTTCATCTAATGCTCAAGACCTAGTAGTCTGAAAACTGGAACAGGGCGGAGAACTTTGCTTGCTAATGTTCACATCCCCAAAGCATACCAAGAAACAGATCACATCTTGTCTTTGAGATTTTCTCTTACGAGAAAAGTTGATAGAAAAGTATTGTCTACCTAGTGGAGCTGTGGCAATCAACTAATCCTTGTAAAGTGTTTTCAAAATAAAGCTAAGCGTTGTCTGTGAGAGTGAGGGTGGAAGACAGACAGTGATTTTTCTCAAAATGGTGCATCTCTTTGTCTGGAAGTTCCAAACTAAAGTTTTATTTGATGGGGGAAGCCTCCAAGCCTACTAAAGCCTCAGAGCTTGACACAATTAACACACCCAATAAAACATTCAATATCCAAATCAGAATACCCACCTGTTTCTCAAACACAGGGAGCAAAGCACCAGACTTCCATAGGCCTCTGTGAATTTCTGTAAAGCTCTTAGCCCTGCACCAGGCTCTGTGAATTTCTGTCTGGCTTCAGCAGCAGAGAACAGCTTTTCAGCAATCTGCTCAGGAAAGCCAATAAGGGAATCAATGTGATCAACATTGTCGGAGATGAAGCCCAGGACCAAGCTGAAGAGGGATTTGGCCGAGTACCGAAGGTTCCCCTCCCGAGTGTATGTGAAGATGAAATGATCGGTCTTCTCTTTCTGTGCAGTATCATCTTCCCTGTTCATGCAAAGCTCCACAGAAAAGCCTTTGGGAAACAGTCTGAAAGGCCTTGGCTTCTGCAGGCTACTCCTGACGCCATCCAATGCCAGATTGACCATGTGCAGCTGCCCATTCTCTCGCACATAGATGGGCCCTGGGTCCAGGTGGTTTTCTGAGTTGAGGTAGTAAGACATTGCCTTGCTTGCAACTGCAAAAGCAAGGCACAAGGAAAGCAAATCCAATTAAAATGCCATTTGTAACATGTAACTTCATCTTGCTGTGCCCAGAGTTTTATGAGCCTACCAGGCAGGCCCTGTGGCTGGTTTGGGAAAATGAAGCTTACCAGTTGCCTATGAACTTTGGCACTGGAGATTGCTTCTATTGCCTCTACCTGGAATGCCCTTTCCTACCCTCTCCCTTTTCTTGACTATCTGGTGATCTTTATCTTTCAGAATCCAGTTCATACCAGTATGTCATTTTTAAAATTTATCCTCAGGAAGTTTAACGCAGAAGTGGCAAAGAATCATCGACAAAGTAAGTCATGGCAGCAGTTGATATTAGCAAAACAATGGGAAACAACCTAAATGTCCAAAAACAGGAGTGTTATTAAATAAATTATGATACATCCATACCATGGAATGTTATGCAGCCATTACAATTATAAAATTTTTATTGATTTGCAAGTTACAAATAGTACATTTGGAATTTATTATTTCTATTTTTTTAAACTATATATATATATATATATATATATATATATATATATATATATATATATATATAACGAAGACTAGAAATGAAAAATTCCCTTGCTACCATGGTACCTTCCTCACACTTCTTTGTTGTACTTGGCTCACTGCTCTGCTACTGATTTGTTTCTGGGTCTGTGTTCAGCTGGTTTGAGCTCCTTGAGAGGAGGGACCATGTTTAATTCAGCCAGACTTCCTAACAAAGTGCTCTGGCATGTCACAGGCCCTAAGCAGGTATTTGCAGAACTGCAGTTTACTCATTTGCTAAACCTTACATAGACCACAAGCAATAGGGTTTGTATTGGATTTACAAATGAAGACCTCCGTCACAAGAGCTAAATAAAAGCTATTCTAACCCTTGGAAGCATCACTTTTATTAAGATACTTTGCCGAAACCGGTTTGGCTCAGTGGATAGAGCGTTGGCCTGCGGACTGAGGGGTCCTGGGTTGGATTCCGGTCAAGGGCATGTACCTGGGTTGCGGGCACATCCCCAGTGGGGAGTGTGCAGGAGGCAGCTGGTCGATGTTTCTCTCTCATCGATGTTTCTAGCTCTCTATCTTTCTCCCTTCCTCTCTGTAAAAAATCAATAAAATATATTTTAAAAAAAAAGGATACTTTTAGGGCACTTTTGAGGTAAGATGAAATATTAAAAACAGTTGGGTATTGATGTGATCACATGGTTATATTTTGTATGGAAGCACTAACTGGAATAAATACTTGTTTTCCTGAGGAACTGTGAGATTTCCAAAAACACAAGAAATTGCTATGTTAAAGGAAAGTATTTGATTATCATTTCTACAACAACTAGTACACGAAATTGAAAAAGCTGCTATTATCTCTGAAAGACTTTCATTGACTTTTAAAGTGAACCCACCCAGCTTTTTCTGCATCGATGCAGGGCTAGGATGTAGCTATGATGACACTTAAAAGTGTCAGCAAACAAGTCAGTGATCAAAAATGCTGACTCTCTGAAGATCAAACAGTTGATCCTGTTTGTGGGCATCAGTACAATCCATGTTTCTCCCAAGGATAATTATGTGCGTAAAATGCATCAGAAAAGAGGGCCTTGCTTAGGCTAAGAGCCTCACTCTTTTCCTTTTGCTCTACTCTGACTAGGCAATACCACCCACCAGGTAAACTGGCTGGGCTCTTTTCCCACTGGCCTTTGTCCATTTGGCTCCCTTTGGCTGGAATACCCTTCTCTGCTTCCCTGACTTAGCTAATTCCTACTCATCACCACCACCATCCCTCTCCTGGGAAACCTTCCCTAACCCCTGTACCAGTGCCTGTCTGGTTTTTCCCAAAGCACCAATGGCTGCTTCTACATAACACTTAGCACCATGTACTCTGTCTCCTCCCTTACCAATGTTCCCAGAGTTGTGAGCTCTTTGAAGGCAAGTCACTTATTTGATTTGTTTCTCATTCCCAGGCCCAACGTAGCGCCTGGTGCTGAGTAAGCCCTCAACAGATATTTGCTGAGATGAAGAGTGAGACCTCAAAGGGACAGGCTTAGTGCTCTGAGCTTCAGGGCCTGCTGATACTGTTGCTAGGAGCCAGCTCCTCTTCCAGGCAACAGCTGCAGCTCCTCCCCCACTTGCCAGACCCTTCTGCAGGTGGTAGAAGCAAAGCAAATGATGGGAGTATATTGCTACTGGTACTATGAGGGCGGGGGCGGGGGGAGGATCTACAAACCAGAAAAAAACAAAAGCCTCCTATAACAGTGCAGGCTCTTATAACTCATAGTCTTGCTGGTGTTCAGCTTGCTACTAAGGAGATGCCTCACTTATTCTAAGGTCTTCTTCCAGTAGAAGTAAACATCTGGCTCCTTCAACCTCACAGACTTTAATCTTGATGAGGAGATAAAGCAGACCCTTTGGTCTTTATCTCTATGATTGGACATTCAGAGTCCTACTCTACCTGAAGATCAGAAAGTAGACAGCAGGTACAGTCCTAAAAAGAAATGATTTGATTTTAATAGAAAGGCAAATTCAATGGAAGATAATATATTACAATGGCTCAGCACACTGTAAGCTCTTTGACAAAGAAACAGAGTCTGCCCAACTGTACTACCCATAATCTTCACCCCCAATAGTGCCTTCCACAAACTTTGGAGTAGAATGGACAAATGCGGGAATGGAGTAGTTTGTGTGAAAATCAGAAAAGTCTTGATTCTATCCAGCAGGGGGCACGCAAGCTTGGGACAGGAGTAAGGATGTTCACCCAGGCTGCCCCAAATCCTGGCAGCTTCTGCTTCCAGAGATCATTTTCAAAAAAAGGGCATAGTTATGGCTATATTTTACCCTTAAAATACTCATCAAATGCTAGCTGTCTTCCTAAATAATGAAAAGAAATCCAAAATTTCCTAAAGAGTAAACCCGTATCATCTGTCCCAAAACCCCAAGGCCTCTCTATTCTTCAATTATGGCACTTGAGGAACTCATCTTGGTTCAGGGTATCCTGCTGAGCTTTGATTTCTACTACTGAATCTCTGCATCTTGCATTCTCCCAATAAGGAGCTTCCTGAGAATCTGTGAGGCACTATAAAATGATCTAAAAATTACAACCTTTTGTATTTAAACCTTTCAAGATAATAAACCATGAAGGCAAGAGAACTCCACACAAAGCTTCTGTACTTGTTTCTTTTTTCCACCTGGCTGATGTACAGGGTGGTCTATTATGAATGGGTCTCCTCAGGGGACATACCATGGCAAAACCCATAGAAACTGGAAAATTAAAATAATCAGTATCTGTAAGGATAACAATGTCCAGTGTAGATCTGCATTAGCTATCTTTTATATTAGATCAACAGAGTAACAGGGCCAGTCTATTAATTTCCCAGCCTCCTACAGAGAGGCGTTTTTGTAACACATACAACATTGTAGAAAAATATCACAACAGTGCATGTTCTAGCATTTGGCCACCATAAATGAACCAATACCACGCCACATGTCATTTCATCCAATGAGTAAAATATAACCTTGCTACATTAATAACTCAGTTCTCTGCAGCCTCTTTGAATCAGAGGCAAAATAAAAGAACTGATAACTAAACATGATAGTTTTTTTAGAACCTGAAGCCAGTTTACCAAGCAGGAAGCATGAGAATAAGGAAATGCCTTCTTCTCATGTCAAGTGGGGGGGTTGGAGAGTTGGGGGGGTAGGAGGCAACAGGATTATGATCTGAGTCTATGGATATCTAATTTGAAGAGAAAGAGAAGAAAACACCTAACTTTAGTAGGTAAAGTAAGTTAACAACCCCCATCATAATAAATCCTAGGAAAGACTATGATGATAATGATAGTAGGTATGACAGCTACCATTCATGCATCTGCCAGTTGTCAAGCACTACGCTAGGTACTATATTAAATGATCTCATGGAATCTTCAACAATCTTATGAGGTCAAGACTGCCGCCATTTAACAGATGAAGAGGCCCAGAGAAGTAACGTAACTTACTTAAAATACATAACTAATAGGTGACAAAGCCAGCGTTACACCTCAAGGCTGTAATACTCCAAAATTCAAGCTCTTTCCGCTGCATGATGCAGTCTCTCAAGAATAAAAATATGACATAAGGATAAAACAGTATGTTAAAAATTAATCTCACCCACCTGTTTGATTCCTCTGGTATTCACTGGCTCAAGCTGGGAGGATGGAGGGACAGGGAGGAGACTTAAACACACACACACACACACACACACACACACACACACACACACAAAAACAGTGGACATTTGAGGAAAGAGTTGGTGGGAACAGAGCCAGGACAGAGAGCTACACTGAGGCCTCCCTTCTTCCCTCTGCCAGGGCAGAAATGACCCACATCCACACACCAGGAAAACATGTGTCAACTCACGGCTTTCATCCCCAGGCTGCAGACACCCTTGGTTAATTTGAAAATGCAGATTTCTTGAGAAAATTTCCAACATAAAAACCTGAACAGAAACTAGTTCCAAGCCATGAATAAGCAACTAACAATCTTACCTTCACTGTTCTGGGCAGCCACCATTATTCAATGTTCAGTTCCTCTCACTCTTCTTTTCCCCTGTAACTTGCATTTTCCTACCTGCCTTCTCGCCCACACCCTTTCCTCTCCCAAGCTCCCGAGGACAGCACCATACCCTGCTCCCTAGTGTCCTCCAGGCACACACCAACCTCTCCCACATCTGGAGACTTAAAGTTTAGTTTTCCTACCCGCTAACTTTAGAGCTTTTCACACAAAATCCAGTTTCTCCAGGAAAAATCCCAAACCCTCTTTCCTTCACCCACTCTCAGCTCCTCTGCCCACACCTCTGAAACCTTATGGCCTTCTAATCCAGTGGTTCTCAACCTTCCTCATGCCGCGACCCTTTAATACAGTTCCTCATGTTGTGGTGACCCCCAATTTCATTGTTACAAATTGAACACAATTAAAGCATAGTGATTAACCACAAAAACAATATGTAATTATAAAAATGGTCTTAGGCGACCCCTGTGAAAGGGTCGTTCGGCCCCCAGAGGGGTCGCGACCCACAGGTTGAGAACCGCTGCAAAACCCTAATCCTTCCCTGGCCCTTCTGAATTGGGCTCCGGGTTCCCAGACCCAATCCCACCACCACCAACCGGCCTCCCTCTTACTCCCCACGTCATTCCACCCACTCTCACCCCCAGGCACCATCTATTCCGTCCATTACCACCTATCCTTCCCTTCCTCCCCCCTCTGGGATTCCCTCTCCTAGGATCCAAACCTCTCCACCTCTTTTCTTGTCCTGTCTTCAACCTTCAAAATCCCCTTCCTTCAGGCCTCACTGGGCTCAACTTCACAATCCACAGCCCCAACTTCTTTCTTCCCTACCCTCAGGACCCCACCCTTTCTCCTGTTTCAACCTAGATCCTTTCCTCCTTGCACTCCTCAAAGCCCCTTTCCCAGCACTGCAAATCCCCATTTCTCTAAATTCCCACTATGCCCCTCCCCGAATCCACCCCCAAAAAATCCGGTTCCCTTCTCCCACCCCGCCCCGAACCCCGATTCTCACACGCCCCCATACCCAACCGCAGCACCACTACCTCACCCTTAAACCCATCTTCCACACCCCTATATCCTCATCTTCACACCTTTCACCGAGCCACACCCCAACCGCATCCCCCCCCCCCCCGGCCTTCCCCTCCCCCACCAGCCCCTCCCTCACACCTCGCCCCCGCCCCCACTCGCGGCCCAGGGCTCCGTGAGCGGCCCAGCCCGCGGCCGCCACCTACCTGTGCCCCTGCCCGGGGCAGCGAGCTGCAGCTCGTCGGTGGCAGCTCCCTCCTCCCGCGGCGTGGTAGAGCGAGGAAGCGGCTCGGCTCCCGGGGCACAAAGCTCCGGAGGGTGGGACAGAGAAAAGATGGGAGGAGGGAAGGGGCTGGGGGCGACCTAGAGCCGTGGGACCGCGGGGCTGACAGGGGCGAGGGGTAGGCTGGGCAGGGGAGACGCGCGTGCGCGGACCCGGCATGAGGGGCGGGGCCGGGCCGGGCCTGGGGGCGGGGCCGGGCCCTGGGCTGGCGACCTGAGGGCCAAGGGCTCGGAGCGCGGAGAGGTGGGGACTGCGCGTGCGCGCTCGCGCGGGGGCGGGTCCCTGGGGGCTCACAGGCCCTAGGGACGGAGCTGAGCTGGGGATCCGGAGGCCCCGCCTGGGTAAAGGCCCGTGGGCGGTCCAGCGCAGCTCAGCGGGCGAAGTGGAAACGAGCGTGGGGGCGTGGTCTGGGTGGGGCCTGAGGGCGGGGCGGAGTGAGAGAATTGTGCGCGAGCCCGGGAATCCCGTGGGGGCCCAGGCCGGTGCGGAGCGGAGAGAAGGCCGGGGGCGGGGCGGGGCGGGGACACGCGGGCTGGGCGGGGACACGGGGGCGGGGCGAAGAGTACGGGTGAAGAAGTGCGCGTACCCGCGAACTCCGCGGAGGCGGGAAGAGCGGGCGGGGGCGAGGAGCGGGCGGGGCTGGGGGCTGGGCCGCGGGGAGCTCCGCTAGCCCTGCAGTCTACGCTCGCGGAGCTACCCCGAGGCCTAGGCAAGCTGGTCGGCCCGAGGTCCAGGCGAGCGGGTGGGCGCGGCGGGCTCGGCAGGCACCTGGGGGAGGTGGGAACGGGGCTGGAGTAGGCCACGGAGGGCGAAGGGGGTGGAGAGGGAAGCGTGAGGGGGCGGAGGGCGAGGGCGGGGGGATGGTGAGGGGACGCGCGGCGCGGAGGCGGGCGGCGGGAGGGCGCTTGGGGCCGCCGGCGCGGGGGCTGCGGTGGGAAAAGCCTGACGAAGGTCTTTAGCCCTAGAGACACATGACTGCCACCCATGAACTTTTTTGAGTTTTGAAATAATGTTTTGACCCCCCCCAAAAGGGAAAAAACGATTGCAGTTACTACATCTACCAGATTTAATGTAGGACGTGGGTTCATTAATGTATTTTATATAACTTGGGGCGTGTATGGGTGTTTAGGGCTCTCGGAGGTCTCGAAACGGCCTGGACTTAGGAGGAGCGTGTGTTGGGCTGGAGGTGAGGGGCGGAGTCGGGGCAGCTTTGCCTCGGAGGGGTCCCCAGCGCAGATGGCACCGGGGCGGAGTAGCTGTGTTCTCCTTTACACGGGAGTGCCAGGGGATGCCAGGGGATGCCAGGGAAGGGTGTGGTTAGGGAGAAGGGGGCTGGTTACGGAGAAAGTGGACGAGGCCTAACTTGGAGGGGTTTCTGGGAGGAAGGATCTGAAAGGGCAGTTGAACGGGAGGTGCGTGGGTAGTTCCGCAGCTCTGGATTTCGAGGGCAGGACAAGACAAAATGCCCACTGTGTGCCAATAGCATCACACCCCACCCCAAGTTGTGACAGCCCACATGTCTCTAGACATTGTTAAATGTCGCTGAGGAAAATGGGGCTATAGGATAAAACCCATTGTCTTTATTTATTTAAACCCATTGCCTTTAACCTGACTTTTAAGATCCTTCATTATCTGTTCGCAATACCTTTCCTAGAATTTGACTGAATCTGAAAGAATCACCAAATGCAGAAATTCTTTCTTTAGTTTCCTTCATAGATTAGTACCTCGTCTTCTTGGACACTTTCAGAGCTGGAAAAGATTTTGAATCTTTACTTTTTTCCAGAAAGTTCTTATATCTATGATGTCTTCCTGCTTAAAATTCACATTTGTTCAGTCTAGTTGTAAAAGAAAAAATCTAATCCTTTTTCCATTTGTGAACACGTGTGATATTAAAAATTATAGTCATATTTCTCTCATTTCTTGAAATGTTTCAGCCCCTGTTCTTTTAGCTTTATCTATGTAGCATACTTTACAGATTGTCAGAACTTTTTGCTCTCCTCTGAACAATATCAAGCCTGATAATGTCCTACTTAAAATGTACTGCCTAGCTCGGCAGGTATTGCTCAATGGTTGAGCATCGACCTAGGAACCAAGAGGTCACGGTTCAATTCCTGGTCAGGGCACGTGCCCAGGTTTTGGGGTTGATCCCCGGTGGGGAGCATGCAGGAAGCAGCCGATGGATGATGTTTCTCTCACATCGATGTTTATATCTACCCCTCTCTAAAATCAATGAATACATATTTTAAAATGTACTACCCAGAACTGAACACAGCATTCTGGATGTAGATCACACTATAAGCATATAATATATGCATGCTTGTCCATCTTCCTTGACTCTGAGCTTGAAGGCAAGAACCAAGTTTTAGTCACTATCTTTGTCTTAGGTATAGTCATCTTTGCGTTACTAGCACAGTGCCTGAAAATTTGATGGAGTGCAACTCTTTTACCTTTGGGAGCAGATATAGTACACTCTTGCCTTAGAGTGACTTTGTAATGAACCAAACCTATCCTATATATATATATATAAAAAAAGCCTAATATGCAAATTGTCTCCTCAACCAGGAGTTTGACCAGGAAGCAGGGCCGGGAAGGGAGGCCTTCCAGGCTGGCAATAGCAGGCGGCCAGGGAAGGGAGGTGCCCCAGCCAGTAGCTGCTAGGAACCCTAGTTGTGTACAAATTTTGTGCACTGGGCCTCTAGTATATTATAGAAAAGCGTTCTTAGGCCATACAAAAACAGGTGGCAGACTGGAATTGGGCTCACAAGCAGTCATTTGCCAACCCCAATCTAGACTAATCCTTCTGTGATTGATTTTTTAAGTCTGAGTAGATAGGCTTTTACTTTTATCCTTATATCTTATTGATTGCTACCCATCTTTCTAGCTTGCTCAGATCTTTTTGTGTGCTGATTCTGTCATCTGGCATATTAGCCAATTTGTGTCATCTGCAAATTGATAAGCATACTTTTTTCATCCTTAATTAATAAAAATATTGAATGGGGATAAGGATAGAGGTCTTCCACAGAAGTATTATTTTGTTCTGTTAATTATCATTCTTTTAGTATAGCCATTCAGAGTCATAAATATCTACCTAAAGTACCACCTGTCAGCCAACCCACATTTCTCCATCTGTTCCATAGGATATCTTGAGAAGCTTTACCTGAAGTTTTGTTGAAGTGTTCAGAAAATATTCCTAATTGGTAGTGACTCCATTAAACAAATGTATAGGTATGGTGTAACTTTTGTGACCTAAAGTTACTTCTGCTTCCTATTTTACTACATTCTTATTTACCTTTTCAAAGCCATAATTTTAATAATGAAATTTAATAATTTTTTTGAGAATTAACATCCAAGTTCATCAATCTATTATTTTTAGGAATTCACAATCTTCTCAAACTAAGGGTTAATATTTATCTAATACCAGTCCTCTGGTACCAGTAGTAATAAAAGCAAGAAAAATGCACGAATAAAAAATATTAGAATATATGCCTTCTTCTTGACCAGTCTTACCACAGTTTTAATATTGTCATACTAGATTTAAAAATCACAATTAAAAAATGAATTTTATGCCAATAAACATAAAAAATAAGAAGAAATGGATAATTTTCTATAAAATATAAATTCCAAAATTGTTTCAAGAAGGTGTAGAAAACTTGCCCAGGCCAGGTAGCTCAGTTGGTTAGAGCATCATCCAAATACACAAGTTCAATCCCTTGTCAGGGTACATACAAAATTCAACCAATGAATGCATGAATGGGTGGAATAACATCAGTGTTTCTCCCTTTCTCAAGTTAATTTTAAAAAGAAGGTGCAGAAAACTTGAACTATTGAACTTGAAATAGTCAAAAAAAATCTACATACAAACATTCTATCAGGCTTATAGGATCAAATCACCCCTATCTTTTAAAAATTATATATATTTACTGATTTCAGAGAGAATGGGGGAGGTAGAAAGAGATAGAAACATCAATGATGAGAAAAAGCATTAATTGGCTGCCTCCTGTATGCCCCACACTGGGGATCAAGCCTGCAACCTGGGTATATGTCCTGACCCGGAATCAAACCGTGACCTCTTGGTTCACAGGTCAACACTCACCCACTGAATCACACCAGCCAGGTATAAGAAGTCAGTTTTGATTCCTGGGATTCACCTAAATGTAATGTGTTTTTTGCTTTCTCTGTTCCCCCCCGCCCCTCTTTAATCTTCAGCAATTGACTAAGACATGTCTAAGTAGAATCTTCTTTGTATTTATCCAATGTAGGGTTTATGAATTTCTTGATCTGTGGGCTTATGTCTTTCACAGATTTTGGGAAAATTTCTGCCATATCTCTTCATCTACACTGTTCTCTATCTCCTTTCCTTCTGGGACTCCAATTACATGTATTTCAGGATAGTTTGATAGTGTTTCTCAGGTTTCTGATACTTTTCTATTCTGTTATTTTCATGTACTGTATATCTGTGTTTCATTTTGGATCATTTCAATGGACCCATCTTTAAGTTCACTGACTCTTTTTTATACTGGGTCCAATCTGATGTTGAGCCATCTAATAAAATTTTTACTTCAAGTATTGTACTTTTCAGTTCTAGAATTCCTGTTTCAGTTTCTCTGCTAAAATTCCCTTTCTGTTCACCCATTTGTCCATATTTTCACTAAATTCTCTAACAGATATATAGCAGTCATCTTTATCTATGTCTGCTGATTCCAGCACCTGGGTCATCTATAAATCTGCTTCAAATGACTTTGTATATTGGACATTGTGTTTAAATGAATAGACACAGCATATAATTTTTAAAAAATTTTATTGCTGAAAGTATTATAGATGTCCCCTTTTTCCCCCCCATTGAGCCACTCCACCTTGATTTTGCCCCCTCCCCAGGCCTTCACTGTATATTGTCTGTGTCCATGGGTTATGCATATATGCATATAAATTCTTTGGTTAATCTCTTTATGCAAGGTTTGTCCCCTTCCCCGAGAGAATACACTATTTTCTTTGTCTGGGAGCTAGGATAAGGAGCAAATCACTTCAGTCCCTCTAGGGATTGTGCTAGGATTGGTTTCAGCTGTAGTTTTATTTAAATAGTTCAGTTTAGCCATGGTTGGTTTGGGTCAGTAGATAGAGTGTCAGCCTGCAGACTAAGGGTCCTGGGTTCGATTCTGGTCAGGGGCACATGCCAGGGTTATGGGCTTGATCCCCAGTCAGGCGGCATGCAGGAGGCAGCTGATCATTGATTCTCTGCTATCATTGATGTTTCTCTCTCTCCCTCTCCCTCCCTGAAATCAATAAAAATCTATTTTTTTAAAAATTAAATACTTCAGTTTACCTCTGATTTTAGATATTTGGGAGTGAGATTAGGTCCCTCCTTCATCAGGGTTTTGGGATGTAAGTACCTGAAATCACAGAAATTTTTTGCTTTTCAGTTCATACCAACTTCCTCTGAAGCTCTATTTCTGGGCTGATTTAAAAAAAAATTCTATTAGGAGTTAAACAGGGTGGGGGTTAAGATGCACTTTACTGAGTTACACTTCAACTCAGTTACACACAACCACATGCATAAATCTTAAAAACCTTATAATGAGTGAAAGAAGCCAGATACAAAGGAGTACAATCTGTATGATGCCATGAATATAAAGTTCAGGCAAAATTAATCTATGGTGTTAGAAATAAGGACCATGCTTTACCTTTAGAAAGGAAGGAGGAGGAGTGCTTGAAAGAGGGTATGAGAGGGCTTCTTAAATGCTGATAATGTTCTAGTTCTTTACCTGGGTGGCAGTTACCTGAGTAGTGGTTACTGGGGTGTGTTTACCTTGTGAAAATTTGTTGTGCTACATACTTATGATTTGTATCTATAACTATATGTATGTTATAGTTCAATAGCAAAACAAGAAAGTGTGTGTGAGAGGTGGGGAGACTCCTACACAAAAAACCAAAGTTACAAAAAAAAAAAAAATCAAACCACAGAGTAGAAGATATTTACAACATATAATAATGGATTTCTATCCTGAATATTTTATTTTAAAAATACCTACAAATAAAAAAGAAATGGACAAAAACTTTTTTTTGAGCAATCCAATAGAAAAATGAGCCAAGGATAAGAAAAAGCAAATAACAGAAGAGGCATGAATGGCCCATAAACATATGATAATGGTATTCAGCTTCACTAATAATCATGGAAATACAAATTGAAATCTTATTGAGATACCATTTCACACCAATGAGATTGGCTATAGCCAAAAGTCTAACAATACCACATAGATTATGGTTAGACTTTGACAAAGCAGAAACTCTCATACAATGCTAATGACAATGAAAATTGTTATAATTTAGAGATCAAATTGATCAATTATTGACTTAAAAATATGCTGATTCTAAGTTTCTGCAATTTTATTTCTATAAAGAGAGTCTTTCTGTCCTGGCCAAATTTTCTCAGTGGTTACAGTGTCACCCGCAGACTGAAGGGTGGTGGGTTTGATTCCGGTCAAGGGCATGCAAGTACAGTGGGGCCTTGACTTATGAGTTTAATTCGTTCCGTGACGGAGCTCGTAACTCAAATTACTCGTATGTCAAATCAAAAAGTGAACGAGTGAGACACGTGATGCTGGGCTGATGTTGTGGCGTTCACTGTGACGTTCGCTGCACCAACTAGCGGTGGGGCATCTGAAGCTGGCTCGTAACCTGAATTTTAGCTCGCAACTCAAAGCAAAAAATCGGTGAGAGACGGCTGGTATCTCGAAAAACTCGTTAGTCGGGACACTCGTAAGTCAAGGCCCCACTGTACCTTGGTTGAAGGCAGGATCCCCAATGCTGGTCCGGGCGCTTGGGAGAGGCAGGCTATTGATGTGTCTCTCTCACATCAATGTTTTTCTCTTTCCCCTCCTTTCCACTCTCTCTAGGAATCAATGGGAAAAACATATTCACTCCTCAGGTGAGGATTTGAAAAAAAAGGTAGCAAAAGGAACCATCCAAGTTTTCAAAGAATAGTACATATTGTTTATGGAGACATATGTATAATAATAGTATAAAATATAGTTAGGAGGAACTGGGATTAAAGACTTTGTTTTGCTTTAAAAAAATATATATAGTTAGGAGGGATATTCATCAGTTTTAGAATAGCTGTTACTTCTGGGCCATGAAGGGAATGGGGCCAGTGAGGGACTACATATTTCTCAAAAAGAATTTTTTTAAGTAGATATAGCAAAAATGTTAACATTTATTACCTCAGGGCAATAATGCATAGTTGTTTAATATATATAACACTAGAGGCCCTGTGCACAAAAATTTGTGCACTCGGGAGGGGAGGGGGGCTCCCTCAGCCCGGCCTGTGCCCTCTCGCAGTCTGGGACCCCTCGGGAGATAACGCCCTGCTGGCTTAGGCCTGCTCCCGGGTGGCAGAGGGCAGGCCCAATCCCTAGGTGCAGCCCCTGGTCGGGCTCAGAGCAGGGCCGATTGGGGCGCCGCCCCCTGTCATGCACAGAGCAGGGCGATTGGGAGGTTGTGATGCCACCCTCAGTCATGCTCAGGGCAGGGCTGATTGGGGGTTTGGGGCACTGTCCCCTGTCACACTCAAGGCAGGGTCGATGGGGAGGTTGCGGCGCCACCCCCTATCACGCACAGCAGGGCAAATCAGGGGGTTGGGGCGCTGCCCCCATCACTCACAGAGCAGGGTCCGTGGGGGGGGCGGGGGTTGGGGCACTGCACCCTGTCACACACAGAGCAGGGCCGATCAGGGGGTTGGTGCACCTCACCCTGTCACACACAGAGCCGCAGGGCGATCAGGGGGTTGGGGAACTCCCCCCTATCAGGCACAGAGCAGGGCTGATCAGGGGGGTGGGGCGCCTTCCCCTGTCACAAACAGAGCAGGGTGGATAGGGAGGTTGTGGCCCCGCCCCCTGTCACACACACAGCCGCAGGGCGATCAGGGGGGTTGGGCGCTGCCCCCTGTCATGCTGATCCCAGTGCCGGGAGGCCTCGCGGCTACGCTGATCCTGGTGCTGGGAGGCATATTATCCTTTTACTATATAGGGTAGAGGCCTGGTGCACGGGTGGGTGCCGGCTGGTTTGCCCTGAAGGGTGTCCTGGATTAGGGTGGGGGTCCCCACTGGGGTGCCTGGCCAGCCTGGGTGAGGGGATGATGGCTGTTTGCAGCTGGTCACACATCCTTCAGGGTGGGGGTCCCCACTGGGGTGCCTGGCCAGCCTGGGTGAGGGGGTGATGGCTGTTTGCAGCTGGTCACACACCCTTCAGTGTGGGGGTCCCCACTGGGGTGCCTGGCCAGTCTGGGTGAGGGGCTGAGGGCTGTTTTCAGGCTGGGGGTAACTGAAGCTCCCAACCGCTCCTTTTTTTCTTTTTTTTATTCTGGGCCAGCTTTAGCTTTGAGGCTTGGCTCCAGCTCTTAGGCCTCCGCTGCTGAAAGTAGGTTTCTGGCCTTTGCTTACAATGTTGCGATCCTGCTGGCTGAAGCCTGGTGGACTAAAGCCGGTTTCTGGGGTTTTGTTTAGCTTCTATAGTTGTTACATAGTTGCTTAGAGTTGCAGCTCAGAGGCCAGCAGCGGCAGGCGGGGAACATTGGAGTCCTCCGTCACTGAAGCAAGCAAGCCTCATGTTAGTTTCAAGCTGCCTGGCTGCTGGCCGCCATCCTGGCTGGCAGTTAATTTGCATATTGCCCTGATTAGCCAATGGGAAGGGTAGCGGTCGTACACTAATTACCATGTTTCTCTTTTATTAGATAGGATTCTCTGTACTTTGTTATTTGTTTGTTTGTAATTGTCCCCTTTTTAAAAAAAAAAAACTGGGATCAGCCAGAACCGGTTTGACTCAGTGGATAGAGCATCGGCCTGCGGACTCAAGGGTCCCGGGTTCGATTTCGGTCAAGGGCATGTACCTTGGTTGCAGGCACATCCCCAATGGGGGGCGTGCAGGAGGCAGCTGATTGATGTTTCTCTCTCATTGATGTTTCTGGCTCTCTATCCCTCTCCCTTCCTCTCTGTAAAAAATCAATAAAATATATTTTTTTAAAAATAAAAATAAAAAAACTGGGATCAGTGTGTGAAGGGTATTGGAAGTCTTCCTCAGTTTTGTAAACACTCTTTTAATTCTTTGTAGATACAGCTTTCCCTGCCACTTTGCACCTATATATTAGTTTTTGCCCTATCATCACCAGATCAAGGAGGAGGGTGAGTGAGATCTAGCAGAATCGTCTCTGTCTTCCTTATCTGTTTTACCCACCAGGGTTCATAGTAGAGCTCAATACTATCTTTTCAGGATGTTTCTATTAAACTTAAAATGTTAGCATACAACATAAATGTCTGTAAGTCCATGACCCAAGTGAGTGATTTAGAATTTGAAAATAAGTAAAAGGATGTCTTCTCTCTTACATTTCTACTCAAAAAAAAGATGATGTTTAAGATATAAATAATATTGCTTGCTATTTCAGTTGATAAATGTATTGATAAATAGTCACAAAGAATCTGTTTTTATGCTCCAGGTTTTTAAAAATAATTTCAGAATTATAATAATTTAAGTAATCTTAAAGAAATTAACCAATTCACTTATGTCACCTTAGCTTTTTAACTATTTCTCTAGAATTATTGAGGGCTTTTAATTTTAGAAGCAGAAAAATTATGTCAGTGTAGTCAGGGACTTGTTTTGTGGGGGTAGTGTTGTGGAAATACTCATATTTTACAGATTATTCCTGGGAGAGGTCTGAAGTTTACTTATATAAATAAACATGTTAGCGTCCTTCCCACTTGTTGAATAGCTTGGTTGTTAAGCTGTGTGCTAGGCAACAGGCTTTCTCTCTTCCTTTTCTTAGATAAAGTGCAGAGAATCAAGAAGAAGCTTTTGTTATTCCTGTGTTATTGTTTTATTTGCAGGTTAAACAGTTTAAGATGAGAAAAGTTGATCTCTGTTTGAGCTCTGAAGGGACTGAAGTGATTTTAGCTACATCGAGTGATGAAAAACACCCCCCTGAAAATATAATTGATGGGTAAGAGTTACTATTCTTTCTTCCTTAAAGTCTTGATATTAGGTCAGTGAACCCCTTGAGTACTGGGACTATGTGTTTTATAATAACTAACACTGTTAAACATAGTTTAATAAACGTTTGGTGCAGTAGATAATCTGACAATTTCCACCTTTGGTCCCATTTTTGAAGTTAATTCAGTTGTATATGTTTAGGTTTTGATCCTTTTCAAATAAACTGACCTTTACAAATAGTTTTTTAAGAAGTAGTTTACCTCTAACTGGTTTGGCTCAGTGGATAGAGCGTCGGCCTGCGGACTCAAGGGTCCCAGGTTCGATTCCGGTCAAGGGCATGTACCTTGGTTGCAGGCACATACCCAGTAGGGAGTGTGCAGGAGGCAGCTGATCGATGTTTCTAACTCTCTATCCCTCTCCCTTCCTCTCTGTAAAAATCAATAAAATATATATTTTTAAAAACGAAGTAGTTTAATAAGGCAAAACCTCAAACAACAGCCACCACCTCATTTTATGGAAGTGTACATTCTGGTTATGGTTTTATTTCAAGTTTTTCTTAGTAAATAGGAATATAAACATTGTAACTTTCTATGCACTACCTATTTCCATATTAGTCAAAGCAACATCTTTGCTAAACTGAATGCTTCACTCACTATCTGCTATCTACCTGCATTGTTTGGCTCTTGGCCTCTTAATATTATTCCAATTTTCACTTGTCACCATGCTAGAGCTTATTCTAGGTAAAGATGAATATCATTCTCAGACTTTTAAATTCCAAGAAAAAGTAGATAATGGAAGAACTCTGGCTATTTTATCACCCTCTTGAGTTCTCTTTCTTGGTATTTGTACAATGACCAGAGTTTCACTAATAGAATAATGTAATTTTAGAGCTAGAAGGACTTAATGAGTTCATCTTATCTAAATTTTCATTTTAGACTCATGGTAAAACAGGCCTAAAGAGGCCAAGTACTGTTTTGAACTATTGAAGGCAGAGCCAATTGTAATACAGATCTTGTGGTTCTTTGGGTTCTGTTATGAAGCCCATGTATCTGAGTAAATATAAGCAACTCATCCTCTTTTTTTAAGCCTAGTTGTTACCTTCTTTCTGACATTTCTCCCTTTCCCTCAAGGAGGATGAATTTACCTTTTTTGTTGGACTCCAGTAGAATTTGGTAGTTACCCTATTACCTTATTTATTCCTTTGTAATTATTTGTTTAATTTTGTTTCTTAATTGTGAATTCTAAAAAGTCAGAGACTATGACTTGTTCATCTTTAACTCCATAGTGTCTTACAATATTTGTTGAGTAGCTTACTGAATTAGACCATCAATTATTAGTCAAACTTAACTAATATCGGAGAGTAGCTGAGTATTTAAGCATACATATATACATGTACATACATACACATATGTGCATATGTTACTTTTCATTTGCATGGGACTTTATTGTTTCATAGACTCCATGTTATTTGACACACACTGTAAACTTGGGAAATAAGAAGCAAAAAAAAAATTATTTTCAACCTCATTGTAAAGATGATGAAAAGAATGATCAGAGATAAAATGACTTGCTCAACATCACACAGATAACCAAGAATCAAGATTAACACTCATGTCTTCTAACTCCTAGTTTGGGGTTCTTTGTACTATACTATAACTCAAACTTAAGGTGTGCATTAAAAATTTGATATCTGCTTTTTGCCTGTGCCTCTTAATCCTTCTTAGTTTTTTACTTCCTAAAATTCAGGTCATAATAATTTATCCCACTCTGCCTTGGAGTAGAGAAATTAATGTGGGAAGTGCTGTAAGAATACATAGATGTATACAGATCTGCCTTAAGTTGTTTGCCAGAAATAGAGATCTTTCCATCATATCAGTCCATATTAATGAATGACTACTGATATCATATTCTTTTTATTAGACAAAACCCTTAGTACAAAAAAACTACATAAAAGTAGTTACTGACCCAGTAACTGAACAGAGTACATTGGAGACTTTTAATCTGTATCCATGTCCAACAAATACAATTAGACTTTATTAGCAGATATTAAAAATTATTCTTGCCCTAACCGGTTTGGCTCAGTGGATAGAGCGTTGGCCTGCGGACTCAAGGGTCCCAGGTTCGATTCCTATTCCGGTTAAGGGTATGTACCTTGGTTGCAGGCACATACCCAGTAGGGAGAGTGCAGGAGGCAGCTGATTGATGTTTCTCTCTCATCGATGTTTCTAACTCTATATCCCTCTCCCTTCCTCTTTGTAAAAAATCAATAAAATATATTATAAAAAATAAATTAATTAAAAAAAATAAAGTTCTTAACACACTATAATATTTAAAAAAATTATTCTCTGCTCATAAATTGGTTTATCTAAATGACAGTAACCATAGAATTATTTGGAGAAAACAGTACTATAAATTTGCCCCAACTGAACAGTGCTCCCAATTCTCCATTTCCCAGAAATAGGAATTAAAGAAAGTGATTATATTTCTATACTCTTAACTCTACTTCTTTTCTGTGGCATTTAATATATTAAGGAAAAAGGAGAAAAAAATTCTGCACTAGAAAAAGTGAATTAAGAGAAAAAGAAGACTAGTGGGGCAGGAACGTGTGCTAGGGAGCGGGAGCAGCTGGGGAGAGATCAATGGGGGGAAAAGGAGACATGTAATACTTTCAACAATAAAGAATTTAAATTTTAAACAAAGATAGTAAAAAAAAAAGAGATAAAGAGAATTAGTGGGTTTTTTTGAATACTAGAATTCCAGTTAAAATTCCTGGGTAACTGAACTATATGTGTTACTCTTTGAGCCTCAGTTTCCTGGTCTGAAAAATGTGGATAATACCACCTTTCCTAACTACCTCAGAGTTGTGAAAAAAAATCATGTGAGAAAATAAATACTGAACAGTCATTAGCTTTAAGCCTTATTTAAAACAATTTTGATGACTTCAATAAATATGAGAATTCAGTTGTATGTCATTTTAAAATCCATGTCTGCACATACTATTTGATGTTATATTGGTTGTGTTCATTAAAAGCGCCCAAGAAAAATACATAGGGCAATTAAAAGTCATTTAATTTATTTAAATAAATAATATTTAAAACCATATAAATGTAATTTTTAAAAATTGTGAAATATTAAGCATAATATTAAAAACCCAGAATCGTGAGTTAGGAAACCCAGTTACTGCACCTGCTGCTGCTGCTGCTGCTTCTGCTGCTTCTGCTTCATCTTTTTATAATAGCTTTATTGACATATTATTCACATGTCATGCAATTCACCCATTTAAAGTGTACAATTCAGTGGCTTCCAGTATATTCTCGGAGTTATGCAACCATCTGCACAATTTTAGAACATTTTATCACCCCAAAAAGAAACCTTGCAATCCATTATAGTCACCCCATATTTCCCTTATCCTCACCAGTCCTACTTTCTGTTTCTGTAGATTTACCTATTCAGATATTTCATATAAATGGAATTACACATATGCAGTCTTTTGCTTTTTTCAGTTGCTGTTTTCAAGGTTTACCCATGTTGCAGTTCATATCAGTGTTTCATTTTTATTTCCAAATAATATTCTATTGTATGTATATAGCACATTTTATGTATTCATTTATCAGCTGATGGATATTTGGGTTGTTTATACTTTTTGGCCACATTTCCCCAATCTTATTTAAAAATACCAACTTATAGATCGAGGAAACTCAGAAAACCCCAAGCAGGGTAAAAACAGAGGGACCAGCCCGGCCACTTTGGCTCAGTGGTTGAGCTTCGACCCATGAACCACTTGTTCACTTCCTGGTCAGGGTACATGCCCAGGTTGTGGGCTCGATCCCCAGTTGGGGGCATGCAGGATGTTTCTCATCAATGTTTCTATCTCTCTATCCTTCTCTCTTCCTCTCTCTCTAAAAATCAATTTAAAAAATTAGGGACCATATAATAATCTGCTAAAAAATAAAAAAAATGTTGCCCTAGCTGGCTTGGCTCAGTGGATAGAGTGTTGACCTGCAGACTGAAAGGTCCCAGGTTCGATTCCAGTCAAGGGCATGTACCTTGGTTGCAGGCACATCCCCAGTAGGAAGTGTGCAGGAGGCAGCTGATCGATGTTTCTCTCCCATTGATGTTTCTAACTCTCTATCCCTCTCCCTTCCTCTCTGTAAAAAATCAATAAAATATATTTTAAAAAAATAAAATTAAAAAATGTTAAATAGCTAGAGGAAATAATACATTAAATATAGGGAAACAATAGTAACAGTGACAGCTGACTTTGCATCACAAACAGTGAAATCCAGGTGACAATGGAACAGTATTTTTTGAGACTGAAAAAAAGAGAAATACCCCCCCCCCAAGCCTGTCTATCCAGAATTCTATATCTAACTAAAATATCCTTCAAAAATGAAGATAGAATAAACACATTTTATTCAACACAAGTAGACCTGCATCACAGGAAATGCTAAAGGAAGTTCTATAGGTTGAAGTGATATAATACTAGATGGAAATTCAAACCAGCCCTGGCCAAGTAGCTCAGTTGGTTAGAGTGCCAAGGTTGCAGTTTCGATCTCTCCTCAGGGCACATACAAGAAGGAACCAATGAATGCATAAATAAGTGGAAAAATAAATCTCTCTCTCTCTGTCTCTCTTCTCCCCCCCCACCCCCCAATCAATAAATAACATTTCAAAAAAAGAAATTCATACCTAAGGAAGAAATTAAGTTCATTGGAAATGGTAAATATTTGGATAATATGAAAAAGCAACCTTTTTATTTTAAGTTTTTTGAAAGACAACTGACCACTTAATGGGGAAAAACAAAACACTGTACTGTGGAATTTATTACATATGTATTAAGGTACAGGATCATGAGCCTGCATGATGTGTTTGCTGGATTTTAACTGGCCCAGTGTGACTATAGTAATGGGAGATGATAGCATAAAGGATGAGGATATGATACTTTAATGATGGAAGACCAGATTATTATTTAGAGTCATAAGATAACATAGTAAGGCATTTAGATTTATAGGCAACAAGAGGCCACTGGAGGCTTTAGACAAGAGTGACATAAATTCTATGTTTTTAAATAATATATCTGGTAGTAGTAAAGAATTATTAAAAGTAGGGAGAAATTAGAGGCAAAATGAGTAGTTAGAAAGGGATTGCAAGAATCCATAGGTCTTTTTTTTTTTGAATACTTATTCACTAGAATGTTGTGAATGTTTAATTTTTATTTGGCTATTTCTCTCTCTCTTTTTTTAATTAACAATAGGAACCCAGAAACATTTTGGACCACCACAGGAATGTTTCCCCAAGAGTTCATTATTTGTTTTCACAAACGTGTAAGAATTGAAAGGCTTGTAATCCAAAGTTGCTTTGGTAAGCAATTCATACATTAATTTTCATCGTCTTTTAATTTTTCCATAGGCAGAGGACACATATTAATTTTTGGCAAAATTTTTCTATGCAGCATGGAATCCAGCTTTATTGCTAGGTAGGAGAGTTGGGTGTATGGGTTAACTGTCTTGATTACAGTTAGACTCTATGAAACTGCAAATTTGAAACCCTTCCAAAGCAAATAATAATTTCCATGCAATTTACTATGTGAAAGTCTTTGGCAAAAGAGCCTATTATGAACATAAGAAGCCAGCTTGCCAGAACGCTAGATTTCTTGACATATTTATTACAGATTGTTTGGCTTGGGGTTCTCTGTTAAATTCTTTCTGGAAATCTGATAACCCTGATTATTTGCATTGGCTAATTTTGATTCTTACATTAAAAATGACATTTTCTGATGGATTTAGAAGGAGAATCTCCCATTAGAATATCATCCTAATCCTGTCTTTATGTATATGTAAGGATAAAGTATATCAGACAGAATCATGGCAGGAAACAGAATACACTCCAGATGGTTCAAATGAAGAGACTTTATTGATGGGTCTACTTACAAAATTATGTTCTGGCTCCAGAGACTAAACCAGGGATGTGAGACACCCAGAAACTGGCTACAGCAGGATGCCATTGCCACCCCTGAGCTCAGGGAAGGAAATAGTGTTTTGGTTTTGGAGCCCAGTAAAGGTTGGAGCTTGCCTGGCAGGAGTTGTAATCATGAAGGAACACAACCACTGTCAAGACACGGCACTGAAGCAGGAAGGGAGTGGAGAAAGAAACAGCCTGATCTCACTTCCCCACTGCCCTCCAATTTCCTCTCAGTGCCACCCATTGGCCAGATGACCCGTAACCAGTGAGCAAGTGAGTCCCAGAGATGCAGTCCGTGGGGATTATCCCCCCAGGGCACAGAACACAGAAGGGGAAGAATGGATCTGAGGTAGCTGGAACTGGGTTAGGGGTGATGGAGAAAAAACAGTGCAGAAGGAAGATGACTGCATTCCTGTTAAGTCTTTCTCCTGTCATTAATTGTAGAGGCTCTGGAGTCAGACAGACCAAACGTTTGAATTTTAGTTCTGGCACTTACTAATTCTTTATCATTGAACACTTTGCCTGACTTCTCTAAGTTGCCCAATTTCTCTAAGCTTGTATCCTTATCAGTAAAGTAGGTTAATATTACTTTTTTCATAGGATTATAGTAAAGAGTAAATGAGGTAAATATACCTGACTCATAGTAGGTTCTCCTTAAAGGTAAAGACGTATGCCCAAGACTACTAATGCTATTACTACTATTAATACCAATATACAAAAAAATCTGGATGATACCAAATTCAAAAAGGCTCCAAAGCTGTGTTATATGTTTGCAAATATTTGTAAGATTATAGATTATAGTGACACAAGATTGCATTTCCCCATAGGGACATACAGAAAAAGAGTAAATGATTTTCAGAAGATGGTCTTCCTAATCCCAGTTCTTTGTGCATTGCCACCAAAGCCTGACAGTCTCAGAGGATAAAAGGAATATAGGAACAACAACAAAGAATCAGTTCGATAATTAATCCTTTATATGTTTTGTTTATTTACAATGTTAGTACGGACCTTGCAAATTGAAAAGAGCACATCTAAGGAGCCAGACAGTTTTGAGCAGTGGATTGAAAGAGGTATGTGCTTGTTTCACCAGCATTGTTCTGGGCATGATGGAGGGGAGAATTGTCCTTTGACTCTGTACTTCATCTACAGTTAGATGAAAAATGATCACCTGAATGATTCTTGTGACATATTTAGAGCCTAGAAAGACCCAGGTTTCAATACAAGACTGCTTCTTTACTTATTGGGTATGTAACTGTTAACATGTTACTTAATTTTTCTGAGTTTGTGAATCCTTATCTGAAAAATGGAGATGATACCTATGGTTTTTACCACTTACGGTTTTTATGAACAAAATTAGTTTTGTCTTTCCAGCAGAATTGGTAGCCTCTAGTTAAATACATATTGCCTTCATGTGTCTATCTCCATTCCTTCACAAAATAACATGCAAATAATAGTAAAGGAATAAAAGGAGGCATAAACCTAGAATGACAAAAAATAAACAAACAAAAAACTAGGAGACCAAAGCAGATGTGAGAGATCAATATATATTATGAAAGAGCCTTAGCTGGTTTGGCTCAGTGGATAGAGCATTGGCCTGCAGACTGAAGGGTCCTGAGTTTGATTCTGGTCAAGGGCACATGCCCGGGTTGCAGGCCTGATTCCCAATAGGGGGCTGCAGGAGGCAGCCAATCAATGATTCTCACATCATTGATGTTTCTATCTCTCCCTCTCCCTTCCTCTCTGAAATCAATAAAAATATATTATACACACACACACACACACACACACACACACACACACACACTAGTAGCCCATTGCACAATATTGCGCAGTAGGCTGCCCACTGCTTCTGCGGGAGCTGGCAGGAACCGCAGTGCACCGCCCCGAGCTGCGCTGCTTCCACCAGAGGCAGGAGGGAGCCGCTGATTCCTTGGGAGGTGGGAGGGAGTCACGCCACTTCTGCTGGAGCGTGGAGGGACTCGTGCAGATTCCATGGGAGGCGGAAGGGACCCGCACTGCTTCTGCGGGAGGCAGGCCCGCCGTCTCCTCTCCAGGTCTGCGCTCAGCTGCGGAGGCTACAGGCCAGCCCCCTGTCCCTGTCCGTGTCTGTTCCGGCCGGAGCCGCCTCCAAGCCTTCGCGATCAGGATCACGGGCCACAGGCAAGGTGGCTCCTGGGTCCCGGGGTGCCGCCTTGCCTGTGGCCCGGCTTTCCGATTGCAATCACTGGCTGGGGGGCGGGCAAAGGCGCCAGGTTCTCCAGCTCTTGCCTGCCACCTGGGTTTCCGATTACCATTCTTCTGTCCTTCCCCTTTTGCCTCCCATCATTGCGCCTACCTATGCAAATTAACCGCCATCTTTCTTGGCACTTAATTTGCATAATACCCTGATTAGCCAATGGGAAGCTTAGGGAAGGTATGGTCAATTACCCTGTTTGTCTTTTATTAGATAGGATATGTTATGGAAGAGAGAATACCGATGGAGAACTTCTATAGCTGAATGGAATAAGTTATAACCTAAATGCCTGCCAAAGAGAAAATTAATGAGAAGCAAGCCAATTTGCCTAACAGAACCCAAAAAACTTCTAGGACTTGAAGGGAAATGGTAACATAGAAAATGCGAGTGAGGCATGAGCCAGAAAAGAGGGGCCATTAGTTGAACATCTATATACAAAGTAGTTGGACCCTAGGTACTTTCTCCTACCCCAGAAGCCAGGTGACCACTCCTTCCTCCCATAAACCACCTGCAAGGAATGATTGTACCTCCCCAAGGAACATTGAATGTTGAGGCTCAGAACCAAGGGAAACCAGGCATAGTAGAGACATTTCATGAGACATGGAGTTTAAAACAGGAATTTAGGTGGAAGCCTGCATATTGAATAGTGGGAACTCCTCCTATGCTCTGCTATTTATGAAGCAACCAAGAATATAGCCCCAGCCAGGAGATGGGAGAATTCATCTTTGGAGAAACTGAATGGCCCCAGAAAAAAGATCTATGGATGTTGACAAAGACTAGCTCATTCCTGGTCACCCTGTTGAGCTCCACTAGTCAACAAGCCTGGCTCATGCACATAGTTTTCAAATGATGTATCAACACTAATAAAAGAGAAAAATGGTAATTGGCGTACGAGCTACCCTTTTCATTGGCTAATCAGGGCTATATGCAAATTAACTGCCAACCAAGATTGGCAGTTAACTGCCAACAAGATGGCGGTTAATTTGCATATGTAGGCACAATGCAGGGAGGCGAAAGGGAAAGCAGGAAGAAGCCCCCTGCCACTGACAGTGATCGGAAACCCAGGGAGGAGCTAAGAGCTGGGGGGCAGGGCAAAGGCGGCCCTGGGGCCGCCTTTGCCCTGCCCCCCAGCCATGATCAGAGAATCAGGCGCCTTTTCCGCCCTGGCCAGTGATAGCAGGAAGTAGGGGTGGAGCCAGCAATGGGAGCTGGGCATGGTCGAAGCTGGCAGTCCCGGGAGCTAGGGGTCCCTTGCCTGGGCCTAAAGCGAAGCCCACGATCGTGGGGCCACTGCAGCTGCGGGTCCCCGCTGCTCGGGCCGGACGCCTAGGCCAGAGGCGTCAGGCCTGGGCAAGGGGCCGATCCTGCGATTGGAGGGTGATGGGGGTCAATGCCTGAGGGCTCCCAGTATGTGAGAGAGGGCAGGCTGGACTGAGGGACACTCCCCCCACCACCACCCAGTGCACAAATTTCGTGCACCGGGCCCCTAGTTCATAAATAACAAAAGACAGCCAAAGATCACCACACATGTGATGAAGACCTCAAACCCTGAATGTAATCAAGCCTTTAGCTTATATTTCCAAGCTATAGGAAATATGCAGGATAGAGGAACAAATTAAATGAAACCATGAGGAGGCAAGATGATAAAATGTGGGGCATTCTACAGGACAATTGACCTGGTCTCTTCGATAAGTCAATGGCATGGAGGAAAAATGTGTATGTGGGAGGGAAAGCAGTTCAAGTTTAAAAGAGAATTCTGATTTCAATAAATCAACTATAAAAAGACATTTTTGCATCGGTGGGGAAATTTGCATATAGACTGAGTACCATATGATATTAAAGCATTATTTATTTATTTTTTTAGCTTTTTTTTTTTTAATATATTTTATTCATTTTTTACAGAGAGGAAGGGAGAGAGATAGAGAGTCAGAAGCATCGATGAGAGAGAAACATCGATCAGCCGCCTCCTGCACATCTCCCACCGGGGATGTGCCCGCAACCCAGGTACATGCCCTTGACCGGAATCGAACCTGGGACCTTTCAGTCCGCAGGCCGACGCTCTATCCACTGAGCCAAACCGGTTTCGGCTAAAGCATTATTTTAAATGTTAGTATAATAATGGTATTGTGGTTATATAAGAAAATATCATTATTTAGAGATGTATAATCGAATATTTGGAAGTGGAATATCATGATGTATTAGACTTGCTTTAAAAATTTTAGCAAAAAAATTAAATCAAGTATGGAAAAATATTAGTAAATGTAAAATCTAAATGATGAGTTATATATAGGAGTTATGTTCTGTCTTCTTTTATGTTTGTTTGAAAATGTCCAATGTTTCATAATTTAAAAAACTAAGCAAATGAAATAAGAGGTTATTATTAACTTCTGGTCAGGGAGGAGTTAAATAAGAAAATGTGATCATAATTTGTTATTTATTTCAGCAGCAAATAACATGTATAGAGACTAATTTTGCCATCAAATACTGATTTCAAAATTGAGAGGATGACAGGAGGGGAAAGTTGCCAGAGGAGGAAGAAGAGGATATTAGTTTAAATTTTCACCCATCATAATATAAAGTCAGTAAAAAATTGTTAAGTCAAGAAAAGAAATATAAACAATATAATTTCAGGAAAAATAGCTTTAAGAGTTGAAAACATTTACCTGGAGGGAGCAGGACTGTAGGATTAAGGAGAGGACAAGCAGGGGATTACTAATTTTCATTGCCCCAGAAAAAGGTTAAGAAACAGAAAGCAATACATAATCTTTTTTTTTTATTGCTTAAAGTATTACAAAAAATATTACATATGTCTCCTTTTTCCACCCCCTCCCCCCCCCCCCCCATGACAATCCCCTGGCCTCCCCTACCCCCCAGTGTCTTATGTCCATTGGTTATGCTTATATGCATGCATACAAGTCCTTTGGTTGATCTCTTACCCACCCCCCTCCTGCCCTACCACCCTCCCCGACCTTCCTGCTGTAGTTTGACAGTCTGTTCGAGGCAGCTCTGCCTCTGTATCTATTTTTGTTCATAAGTTTATAATGGTCTTTATTATCCAGAAATGAGTGACATCATGTGGTATTTTTCCTTCATTGACTGGCTTATTTCAAGCAATACATAATCTTACTTCCCAGAGACTTCCCTTTGTATACTATGTGCCTTTTAAAATTATGTACACTATTTTAATACAAATAAAATTAATTTCTACATAATCTTAATATTTTTATTATATCAAATATTTCATGGTTCCAAAATAATGTTTGATATGATTATCTTATGACCAAATTAATCTGTCCTAAAATTATATGAGTAAAGGTTTTCTAAAGTTGGATACCAGAAAAAATCGATTCAAGGGTAGCATAATTCTGCATTATAGTAAAAATTTATTGTGAGAAACTGAGCTTTAGTTGTTGCCCATGGGAACAATAAAATGCCTCCTTTCAGGCCTGCAATTGCTGTTAGTAGCTTGATCCTTAAAAGGGATTTTCACAGTTTATCAATTCCTTACTTTATATTTCTTTACTATGATTTACATTTGGATTGCCTTATGTTTTTATTCACTAGATATATTTTATAGCTCATAAGCAGTTTATTTTTCATATCTTTTATGTCAAATATCTCTATCTGTATATTAAATTTTAACCCCAACACACTGGTAAATCTGGTTTAACTATAGTTTACCACATATAATGTTTTGCTGAACATAAATTTCAGTAGCTATCCTCATGTCTTTTAAGCCCTAACTCATTTCTGTTAAATTTATGTTTTAGATCTAGTACACACAGAGGGGCAGCTTCAAAATGAAGAAATTATGGTAAGTAAATATACTCTGTAGAGATAAATATCATCTTTAGCCAGCACAATATGTTTAAGTTTTAAACCTATTTCTATAGTAATAAAGTTAATAAATACTCTCATGATAGTATAGGTTCTGTACTTAATCAATAAACAGAGGTTATTCTCAATAATATTATAGTCTAAAGGTAGCATTTATAAATTAGGCTTTTATCTATCATAGATAGGATTACAGCAAGAATAAAACAGAATTATTCACTTTTAAATATATTTTTTATTGGTTTCAGAGAAGAAGAGAGAGGGAGAGAGAGAGAGAAACATCAATGATGAGAGAGAATCTTTGATTGGCTGCCTCCTGCACGCCCCCTACTGGGGATCGAGCCCACAACTCAGGCATGTGCCCTTGACTGGAATTGAACCTGGGACCCTTCTGTCTGCAGGCTGACACTCTATCCACTGAGTCAAACCAGCTAGGGCATGAATTATTCACTTTTAAAAAATATATATTTTTATTGATTTCAGAGAGGAAGGGAAAGGGAAAGAGAGATAGAAACATCAATGATGAGAGAAAATCATTGATTGGCTGCCTCCTGCACATCCCCCACTGGGGATCAAGCCTGCAACCCAAGCATGTGCCTTTGACAGGTATTGAACCTAGGACCCTTCAGTCCACAGGCTGACACTGTATCCACTGAGCCAAACCAGCTAGGGCCAGAATTCACTTGTTTTTGTTTTAACTGTGTTCATTTTTTAAATTGGAAGTATTTACTTGCTTTGCTTTCTTTCATTTGATTCTGTAGGCCTTTTAGAGTAGGAATCATAAAAGGTTGAGATGCCAAAGCTGAATGTTAATTTAAGCATGAAAGGACAAGGGAGATTCAGATAAGGGGAACTGGAGCATAGGATCAGCAACAAATAAACCAAAGAGAGATGGGGTGGAAACAAGCATTTGTCGACAGCATTCCATTGAGCTTTGCTTGTCAAGTGGAACGAATGCCCATTGATGAGGAAGTACTGCCGCATCAGGAGTTTCTCTGTTCCTGCCAGTTTGTCAGGCTCTGGGTTTAGACAAACACAAAAACGTGGAAAAAGTGAGTATGTGTTTGTGTGTTTTATCTTCTCCCAAGGATATGTGTTGTTATTTTTTTATTGATTTTTAGAGATAAAGGAAGAGAAAGAGAAACACCGATTGGTTGCTTCCCATATGCACCCCAAACAAGGATCGAACCCCCTGACCTAAAATCAAACCCACAACCTTTGGTGTATGTACGACACGCTCCAAACAACTGAGCGATCTGGCCAAAGGCAATGTGTGTGTGTGTGTTTTTAAAGGTGGCAGTGTTTGTTTAATTAAGGTTTCTTGAAATGATAGTTAAAGTGGTACCTTGTCCATTAAATTTCCTTTTTCACAACTTGTTGGGAGCTGCTATGAAACCTGTACTTCAAAAGAGTCTCCAGGATGTTTTTGAATCCTATTCATTCTTTTCTTTACCACCCAAATGTGCCCAATGAGTGGGAAGGTGAGTTGGGGGGCAGGGGGAGCTAAAAAACTATTAGACTGAATTTGATCTTCCTATTTTTATCCATCTTTACCAACAGGTTATGATTAGTAAGTCTCTGCTGAATATTTTGTTTCAGGACCCTCTAAGGATCAGAGAAGCTCACATCATTATAGAACATTTGGAAAATAATAAGGGGGTTGGGAGGCTGAATATCACTCATCATTTTATCACCCTGTCATAACAGCTTTTTCTATATCTATTTTCTTCTAGTTATCAACCATGTGCTTCGCATATAGTTATAATAGTAATGTATGAACAATTTTGTATCATTTTTAAAACTTACGATATACAAGCTTCATAATTTTAAGATTAAACATATGCAAATAGGCAAATGCTAACTAATTTCCTTTTTCCTCTGTCATAAGTACTACCACAAGGAACATCTTATGCATGTTCCCACTACCACGATCTTCACCTTTTTAATTATTTCACAAGATTAGATTTCAGAGAATGAAATTACTAGGTTGAAAGATAAAGACATATTTATAGCTTTTTAATATATTGCCAAATTGCTTTCCTGAAAAATTACATAAATGTAAAAGTATAGTGATGTTTCAGGGTATCATATTCTGAGGCATCTTTAACCAAAAGAAATGTTTTGTTATGAAAAATACTTTAGAAAAACACTTTGAAAAAATTGATCAGAAATGTACAGTTGTAGCCTGGCCAGTGTAGCTCAGTGGTTGAGCATCAACCTATAAACCAGGAGGTCACAGTTCGATTCCTGGTCAGGGCACATGCCCGGGTTGCGGGCTTGATCTTCCTTGTGGGGCATGGCATGTAGGAGGCAGCCGATGAATGATTCTCTCTCATCATTGATGTTTCTCTCTCTCCCTCTCCCTTCCTCTCTGAAATCAATAAAAATACTTTTTTAAAAAGAAAATAAATATACAGTTGTAATTTTTAGCTCCATCAGCCATTTTACATCAAACCAAGGCTGTTATTTAGCTAATACACACTAGAATGACTGTACTGTTATATGGGGCTGGCTTCTCTTCTGAATATTATCTTGTAAATTGTTATATATTTAGACTATACTCCTGCATCAAACCCTTTTTTCTGCTAACTGCTTAACAGTTAATTAGAACTGCTAAGAGCATTCTTATTGATTTTTCCCCTACAGGCAAATGATGGCCATGCCACTTACTTGAGATTCATTATTACATCAGCCTTTGATCATTTTGCATCTGTGTATAGCGTTTCTGCAGAGGGAATAGCAGTCTCAAATCTTTCATAATAAGTATAACAAAATGCTTTTGTATGTTTCTTAACAATGTATTTATTTTAAAATAAAGTTGCCACTGATGTACTTTATTTAAGGGATTTGCATCAACCTGTTTCAGTTTTTATTTTCTCTTTAACATTTTGTACAAAGGAACTTGGTATGATCGGTCAGCAGTAATGGCTACCATGGAGGATATAAGAAAGCTTTTCTTTTAATATATAGCTTAATCAAGGAAGTGGCTGTGCATGAAAACTTAATTGGTAATACATTGTATTCCCCACAGCATCTAATAAGATGCCCTTCCTATCTCAGTGCATTAATTTTTAAATTTATTGATTGATTTATTGATGCAAAGAATTAAGTGAGCAGTATAGTCAGTAAACAATGTATAAGTTCAGAAAAAGAGAAAGTACTTATGGGCAGGTTTCACTGAGGTCACGGAACTTGAACTGGGCCCTGCAGGACAAATCACTTTATTCTTTTTCTTTTCATTTTATTTGGTCCTGATTTGAAATCCTCAGAGAAGAGTTAAGAAATACATAATCTTACTTTCCAGAGACACCCATTATTGGTATTATTTTTTGTAAGTATTTTGAATGGTAAAGGAACAGGATGGGACAGATTGGGGGGAAGCTATACTTTATTATATAGGTTGACTTTGTAAACATAAATAACTAATATAGCCAAAAATTAAAATAAAAAAGCAATTATAAAACATTGACAACAAATAGAAATGAACCTAACTTTATTACAACTTGATAAACACACAGGAAAGAAATGATATGAGATCATATTTTGTCTGTGTAGTCTATATTAGTTTCTTAAGGTTGCTGTAATAAAGTTCTGCAAACCTGATGGCTTAAACAATAGAAATGTATTCTCTCACAGTTCTGAAGGCTAGAAGTCGGAAATCAAGGTATTGGCAGGGTTTGTTCTTACCTTTCTCTTAGCTTCTGGTATTGCTTGCAGTCTTTGGCATTCCTTGGCTTATGGCACCATAGTTCCGATCTCTGTCTCTGTCATCATATGGCATTCTTTGTCTTCACATCATCTTTCCTCTGTGCATATGTTTCTGTGTGTGTGTGTTTATCTTTTTATAAGGATATCAAGCATATTGAATTACGGGCCCACCCTACTCCAGAGTGACTTCATCTTAAATAATTACATCTGCAATGACCCTTTCTCCAGTAAGGTCACATTCACAGGTACTGGGGAGATAGGACTTGCACATGTCTTTTTGGAGAAACAATTGGACCCACAACACAGTTTTAATGAAATATATTTGTGATAGTTAATTTTATGTGCCTTATTAACTGGACCACAGTGGTCAGATATTAGCTCAGACATTATTCTGGATGTTTCTGTGTGGGTGTTTCTGGATGAGATTAACACTTAAATGGGAGGACTTTGAGTAAAGCAGATTGCTCTCTACAATGTGGGCCCCAACCAATCAACCAGTTGAAGACCTTAATAGAACAAAGACTGATCTCAACTGGGCAAGAAGGAATTCTAGCCTGGAGTGGCTCAGTGGTTAAGCTTCAGCCTATGAATCAAGAAGTCACTGGTTCGATTCCTGGTTAGGACATATGCCAGCTAGCGGGCTCTATCCCCAGTGGGGGGTGGGGGAGCATGCAGGAGGCAGCCTGAGAAGATAGATGTTTATATCTCTCTATCCCTCTCTCCTCTCTCTGTAAAATTATGTTAGAAAAAGAAAAAGAATTAGAAGAAGAAATTCGGCCACCAGATGGCCTTTAGATGTGTGTACTGCAACATCAGCTCTTCCCTGGGTCTTCAAGTCAGGGTCATGAAAAATGTTAATTAATTAAGGAAGGGGGGTCTGCTCTACATACAAAGAGAGAGGCAAGAGCTCGAATAACTGCATGTCATGTGTTTTTCTTTTTTTTTTTGCAAAAGCAAAGAGTCCTTTATTATGCAAGCCGGCCTGCGCTCCCCGTTCACCAGACCCACCAACACAGCGGAAAGTCCAGTGGCCGAGAGAGCGAGGCCTGATGGGACAGGGGGTTTTAAAGGGGGGTGGAGTGGGGGCAGGAGAGGGCACTGTGGGCCCCGCCGATTGGCCAGGCACAAGTCGGTACAGGATGTGGTCATAGTGATGGCATGCACTTCCCTTGATCATCATTGGTTAATCCAGAGAAATCCTGGGTGTGGCTAGCAGCGGCTTCTTCCCGTGAGGAAGCACATGGTTCTGTCCCAAGATGGAGGACCCAAGACAAGATGGAGGGCGCAGTCCTTGTCCGGCTCCTGCTGCTGCCGCTCGAACTCACAACAAGGCAGGATGGCCCCCCCGCACAGCACCCGCAGCTGGCCTGCGGGCAGACCGGGACTCCAGCGCATCTGGGCGGCACAGGCCCAGCAAATGGGGTGCGGCCGGTGGAGCGGCCCAGCTCTGGAGGAGCGGCATCCGCTCGGAGCAGGCCCAGCCCATGGGGCTGGCGCACTGCAGCATGGCAGCCTCCCCGAGCCTGGGCACGCGCCCCACTCCGCTGCCGCCGCTGCTGCACCGGCCCGGTCCGGGGGTGGGGTGGGGCAGCCTGCGCCGGGCTCCCGCTGTGGGCCGGGGAGCCAATGCCCCCCCATGGGGCCCGGGGGTCGGCCCACGCAGGCACCGGTCCCCCCGACCGGGCCCCGAGGGCCGCAGGGACCCTCGGCCCCAGCGCGGGCAAGCAGGGAGCCGACCACGGGGGAAGGGAGGAAAGAGCGAGGCGGTGAGGCCTTCCGCTCCCAGGACCTCCCCCGCGGTGGGTCGCCGCCAGGCCCCACCCCTCAGCCCACCGCTGGCCACCACGCGGACACTCGGACCCACTCTGGGAGGCGGGCACGGAGGGATCCCAGCGGCCAGACTCCTCTCCCCGCACCGCCCGGAGAGGCGGGCGGCAGCCTTTCATTCCCCCCTTGTCTTGGAACTTCTGGCTCAATCATGAGACGGACTGCAATTCTATTCCACCAAAACTATCAACTGAACTATCCCTATAAGGCTAACAAATGGTCCGGTGGAAGTGAAAGAAACCATTTTAGATTTAATAACTTCAATTGAAATAGGATCTTTCTTCTTAGAATTCCTCCATGGTTATCATAAAAAACCAAATCAAGATTCCTGATGTTTGCATAAACACAACAAGAATGGTAACTGACTACCTTTGCTGGAATTTCATGGTTGAACCTTAATGTGCCCCGTAGGGCCAGGAAGCCAAGCCATCCAGCTGCCATCAGGTCTGCCTGCAGTATCTGCTGAGTTAGGTGAATCCCTCACCTGTAGCAACTCCACCTGAGCCCACGCTCCAGGCTTTAAGGCCCATCTCAGTAGCCCTCCTACTCGTTGCGGCCCAGAGTGTGTGTGGGGGGGTTCCGCAGGGATGCAGAGGCATCTTTACTGCTCCCCTTCTACTCTTACCAACTGCCAGTGATGGTAGGGCATGGGCCTGACGCTCCAGCGCCAGCCATCTTCAGGGCTCCCAAGCAGGATACCAGGCTTTCTTCATGGCATTCTTAGTGGCTTCAAGTCTTTAGAGCTCAGAGAGGGCTCTTTAAAACATGATACTCCAGTCAAAGTTTTCCGTTAATAAAACCATTATTAGGAACCAGTCTCATTGGATCTATGCAAAGAAACGTACTTATTTAGCATTGCCAGATTTCGGAGGAATTACATAAGGAGAAAAACATACTGATCTACTCTAAGATTTTCTGACTTTCCTTGCTACTTCCTTTTCATGGATTTGAAACAAAACAGTAACTGTTGGCATAAAACCTTCTACCTATGCATAACTATGCCCCAGACCTTCTATTCTAAACAGGCTCCCTCCAGCTTCACTACCCCTGACATGGGCATGGTGACTCAGGCCTGCAAGGCAGTATACAGGCTGCCAACTGTTAGCTGTCTCTCAACAGAGTCCAAAACCTGATGGGCACCCTTTCCTGCCCAGTTGGGCACCTGCCCCCTTGCCAGCTAGACACCCTTTACTTTTGGGGGTCACCCCACACAGCTCCCTTCCAGGACAGCCAACATACATTCAAAACCTGCAAAAGAATCAAAGGTTAATATAACATATCAATACAATGAAAAACATGTGACCCCATAAATTGTCCTTGTCTCTTTGGAGCCTTGTCCATGAAGATGCAGGCATTATCTAAGTGTATTACACAGTATTGTGGGGGCTCCTGGTGACAGGAGTGATCGCGAGCCATGTTACCGGCATCAGGCATGTCATGTGTTTTTCTTTTTAAAAATATATTTTTATTGATTTCAGAGAGGAAGGGATAGGGTGAGAGAGAGAAACATCAATGATGGGAGAGAATCATTGATCAGCTGCCTCCTGCACACCCTCTACTGGGGATTGAACCCGCAACCCGGGCATGTGCCCTTGACCAGAATCGAACCCATGACCTTTCAGTCCACAGGCTGACGCTCTATTCACTGAGCCAAACCAGCTAGGGCCAGCCTCTTTTCAAGTGTGAATATATTGGGTAGGGGGCTCAGTTGATTGAATTGCCCTAGGCTCCCATATTATTTTAGGGATGGCCCTCTTAGCACTATTTTTTTCCTTACCTATGATGTATATTGTGTTTATTGTCTCTCTCCCTCACTAGAATATAAATTCCACAGGAGTTTTGTTGCTTTTGTTCATGACTATATCCTCAGGGCTCAGAACAGTGCAGGTAGTAGATTTTCGATAAATATTTTTTGACTGAATAAATGAACATTGTTCGGGTTTTTTTTGCATGTCTATATCTCTTTATACTGTATAATCCTCAAGGAGTTTTGTTTTTGTTTTTTTTTTAAATATATTTTATTGATTTTTCACAGAGAGGAAAGGAGAGAGATAGAGAGTTAGAAACATCGATGAGAGAGAAACATTGATCAGCTGCCTCCTGCACATCCCCGGTACCCAAGTACATGCCCCCGACCGGAATCGAACCCGGGACCCTTCAGTCCGCAGGCCGACGCTCTATCCACTGAGCCAAACCGGCTTCGGCTCTCAAGGAGTTTTTAATAAAGCTGCTAATAATATACATTTTTTGATCACTTACTATGGCCCTGTGCCTATCACAGTGTCTTACATAAAGTTAAATAACCAAGAAATTTTTATTTAGAAGGCTGTATTAAAAAAGTAAAGATCTGCCCTGGCTCAGTTGGTTGGAGCGATGTCCTATATTCTGGAAGGTTGCGGGTTCGATGCTGGTCGGGGCATGTGCAGGAGGCAACTGATCCATGTTTCTCTCTCCCTCCTGCTCCCTTCCTCTCTCTCTAAAATAAAAAACAAATTGCCTGGCTCAATGGTTGAGTGTTGACCTATGAACCAAGAGGTCATAGCTTGATCCCCAGTGGGGGCATGTAGAAGGCAGCCAATCGATTATTCTCTCTCATCATTGATGTTTCTCTCTCTCTCTCCCTCTCCCTTCCTCTCTGAAATCAATAAAAATATATTAAAAACAAAATAAGATTTAAAAAATTTTTTAAAGTAAAGGTCTAATAACTTTTTAACCATGTACTAAAGAAAGGCAGAGAAAGATACAAACGAAAGTTATGATGTCTGTCACTCATTTACAGACTTTTTTTTAGAGTGTCGCAGTTGTGAATCCTATTTCAGGAATGTCCCTCTGTGCAGGGCTTCCTTTGGGGGCTTCACCTTCTAGGTGATGTTCCAAGAGCTCTTGGTAGCTTGACCCTCATGCCTTCTAAAAAATAGTATGTAACAGAGTGCATCAAAGTTTTAAACAGGCAGATAGCCTTTGATATAGAAATTTCATTTCTAGGAAGCTATTCTAATGAAATAATCAGATAAATGACAAGTGGACCAAGTTTTATAGCAATGCTATTTATAAGATGGGCAACTGGAAATGACTATGCATCCATATATTAGAAAGTATGATATGTATGGTCATCATATGTTAAACTTTGTAACGGGAAATTATATATATTTCTGCTTAAAGATGGTGGAGTGAATGGAATTTTACACCATCCTCTTTCTCAAAAGTCATTGTTGACAGCAACAAAAAATTATAAAAAGGAAGAGAAAAGAGTTTTAGCTTCCAAGGAGATTGTTACAGCCTCTAACTGGAAAGTGTACTCGCTAAGGACTGTGACATCAGGATTTGGTGAAGGAGGAGGGAGCTGAGACTTGACTTGCTTTCTCAGAGCTAGAGACTTTATCTTAAACATGTGAGTTATGAAAGGCTTATCCAACAATCTGTTGATGAGATTGACACACTCTCCGTCTGCAGTGGCTTCAGGAGAATAGAGAATGTCCCCGTAGTTCTCAGGCTAGTAAAACTGCAGAGGAGATGGAGCTGAAGGCGAAACCAGGCAAGATACACTAGAGCAGACCGCTGGAAGTACAGCATGGTGAAGGGAAGTGTTTTAGATAGCTCAGGCTGCCATAACATCCATTTATTAGAAAGTATGATATAGCATAGGCTATAGTAACAGACATTTATTTCCTCATAGTTACGGAGGCTCTCAAAGGAGAACTATAAGGATTTAAAAAAAAATTGACACAGAGGATGAAAAGTGAGCTGGCAGGGCTAAGAAATGGAAGAGAATAATAAAATGTCTCAGAGGTGAAAGCACGTAAGAAGTAAAGGGATGATGGTGGCAATTGTAGCAGTCAGTGTTCAGTTAGGAAAACTGAAATCAATGGAGATATACAGTATATTTAAAGCAGCGAGGGAAATAATGCAAGGGATTTGTTGTAATAAAGTGTTGAAAAACAAGTAGGAGATAGGGACGAAAGGCAGAACTGGAGTCCATGAGCCGCACTCACTGTTGACTCATTGCTGCCTCTGAACAGAAGCCATCCCATTGCCATGGCTGGTCATATTGTTAACGTAAAAACCACTGAAACCTGTAAAGAATTTTTGTGAGTTTATTTGAGCCAAACCATCGACATATGCCAGGAAGCAGAACCTCAGAGAATTGAGATAATGCTCCAGAGAATGGCTGGTTACATCTGTATTTATACATTGCAATCAAAGGAAGGGGACGTAGGTGGGTTACATGAAATCCATTGGTGATAGACTAGAGAGGCAGGAGAAAGCAAAGCAGGCGTGGGGGTGGGGTGGGGGGGGATCCCCTGGGATTGGATACTTAGGTGGGTGCAGGAACAATTAACATGATAATGAAGGAATTTGTGGTATCTGTCCTGGCTCCCAGTACCTTAGGTTGTGCCTCAAGGGGTCCAGAAAAAAGGAAGTTACAAGTTACCCAGACATTTCAAAGGGTATGTTATCATAGATGCAAAAAGACAGATAGGCTCAGTTAAGGTAAAGGTTGATTTTGTCAGTGAAGATACCGGCCTAAGAGGTGACTACCCATCATAACTGCTTTTAGTTAACGTTTAATTTCAGACCATCCTTTGTGGTTACTTTAGGTCTCTGAGTTTGCAAGATGGCCATGCAGGCCTTCCCTGAGCTTGTCAGGTCAGCATGTGGCCCCTTTCATCCACATGGGGATATAGACCTCCTGTCAGGCACACAAGGCAATGTCTTGCATCTGCCAGAATGGGGTATGGGCTCATTGCCCCCCCCCCCAAAGCCAGGTACCCCAAAGGACATCACCTTCAGAGAACAAGTGAACTGGGGGGAAATCTGTCAAAAGCAGACAGAGTTGATGTTCTGACTGCAAATTGTACCTGGAGCTAGACAGGAAATAATAAAAAGCTTCATTCACTTATCAATAGTTTACAATATTAGCCAAGCAGAATGGGTTCATTCTTGTTATCCAGACCCAGAGGGTTCACCTTCAAAGAGAAAAGCCCTTCTTCATTGTGAATTAAAATTGAGCCCAAACCTCTTGCAGTCCTCTACACATGTTCACTTTCCACCTTTGCCCATGTAGTGTTCTCCACTTAAATGCCCATCTCTTCCCATGTTCTCCAGGTTCCCATCCCAAATTATGGAAGCATTGGGCACCCCAAAGGTCGCCACCTCCATAGTGCTTTCCCAAGTGCAGCCAGCTCAGAGGGATTTCTCTCCTCTGTATTCCCCGAGCATTTAGTCTTTACCTCAGCTCTAACCCATCATATTCCACCTTGAATTATGGTAATCACAGTGTACATCTGGTATCCCATGAGGTTAAGGTTCTGGAAGACGATAGCTGGACCTTGTCCACCTTTGCATCACTCAGCACCCAGAAAAGAAGACTCAATGCTCAATTGATGTCTGATGCATTGAATTGAAGAGAATTGAATTGGAACACTTGGGGTCTATTTTATAATTCTGTAAATTCCTCAGTTCCAGCTACTATTTGTTGAAAACTGGGAGGTTTCTGTGCACTTATAGCCATGAACTGGAAGACCATCTGAGAAGTGAACTTAAGACTTAGGGAGGACAGTGCTCAGAGGTGCTTTGGTTCCACCATTTTCACAGCTACTCACCTTTCAGTTTGCCTTCACAAACTCCTGCCAGTATTGAACAGTTGCTTTGGCAAGTTGAAGAACTGTTATTGTGTCCCTACTGTTCTGTCTTCTTTCCACTCCTCACCCCTTAAAAGGGAGCCCGAGGAGGCAGTTGTGGAACAACAATGATGATAATAATAAATAATAATTAATAATAATAATAATAATAATGGCCAATGCTTCCATGGAATTGTATTCAAACCAGGCACAGTTCTGAGTGCTTAACTCATGAATCCTCTCTATGGGGTAGGCACTATTGATATCCCATTATAGCTCAAGATACCAAGTCACACAGCTAGCAGGGAGTAGAGCCAGGACTCTGACCCTGAAGTTAGAGATGGGGTTCGAATCTCAGCTTGTTACTTACTAATTTGAGACCCTCCACAAGTTACTTAATGCTGAGCCTTGATTTCCTCACTAGTAAAATGGAGATAACAAGTTTCCTCTTTGAGATAATATAGAGATCAAATGAGATAACATATCTGAAAGCCCTGGTGTCTAGGTAGGTGACTAAAAATAGCTATTTTAGAAAGGGCTAAATAGCACATTAGTAATATTAACTTTGTAGTAATTAAGGCAGGGCCAAGGAAAATGTGTTTTCATATTAGAAGAATGTCTCCCAAGTTCATTCTTTTATGTCACGTTGTGAAGGTTTTTTGATTCCAATGTGGAAAAATTCTCTATCGGGAGTTCATAAGACAAAACCACATTTGACATGTAACACAGAGACTGAGTGTTCTTCCCATCAAATGAGGCCCTTCCAGCATATGGTATTTTTGCGAATCAGATTACTGCACATTGGGGTATCATAAAAGATAGAACAGGCTGACACAAATTGGAAAAGAAAATAGATCACACTGAAGCCATCCCAAATGGGCTCATGTATTTTAATCATTCTGTATTAGCTTGCTACATCTTCAAATATTTTATTTTCAAATCAAGTCACAGCTGTGTGTACTTTAGGCTGTGGCCGTCATAAACAAATATGAAGAGAAGCAGAGTTAAAACAGATGAGTACCAATGGTTATCCATTAGTCTGATATAACTGAACACAAATGACCATTAAGAGACTTGCAAAAAAAATCTGAGAAATAGAACTTCAAGTATGAGCTTCTGCATAACTGAACGACAGCTTTGCTGGTGCCTGTTGTCTAGTTTGGTCAAGGTTATAATGTTTTGGGGAAGCCAGCCCTCCCCCTCCCAAGTGACTCCATTGATAAGTAAAGATAGTAGAAGATTCCAGAATACAGAGAGCCAGATTTCTATGAAATATATTCAAAGATTGTAAAGTAAGTACCCACCTCTTCTACAGTAGAATTGGAGATGCATTACCATGGAAGCTCACCCCTCACCACCACCACCATTGACTGGTTTCAGTTTTTTGGCAGGGAAAGGATTACCATCTTTACTGTCTCCTCTCATCCCTACTCCCTCCTTTTTCAATTCCTCATCTCTCTCTAAACACCTGGAGTTCTCGCATGCTTGGGTCTGAAAACCAGTGTAGTGTCTTAAATATCAATCAGTTCCATAAATGACAAATTTGGTAAAATGCATTTACCTAACTTAAGGGATGCCATATCTAATCACTTGGTACTAGGGCAACTGGAGAGACCACGTTTGAGAAGTACACCCAGAGGACGACTGCTCATACTCAGACGTCATGCTGTGAAGTGGTGTCCACAGTGGAGACAGTGTGGAGCTGTACATTCTTTAACACTCAGCTCACTGGCTGCTTCATTTTCTGATAATAACAACTGTTTGCTTAGATCAGAAAAATCTGAGCTAGTAATTCCACTGAGACACAGGTCAAGAGGTAAAAGCCAGCTGGGTTGGGGGGAGAGCCAAGCCTTGAGGAGCCTTCGTCTTGGTCACTGGAACTGGGGGATGCGTCCAGGTTAACTGCGGAGTTTTTCCAGAACAGCACGAACTTCCTCTGGGTGATAGTTCCAAGGGCCAGGCTTACCCTGCAGGAGAAATAGATCAGCATTCCCAGATTTCTGACTTGCAGGAGATCTGGGCTGATGACGTCCATGTGGGAGTCATCAGGATGGTGTTGTCAGTGGCAGATGCAACCCTGAGGTGTGCAAGATCATACAGGGAGAGTGTGTGGAGCGGCCCCACCATTTAGGACAGGACAGAAGTAGGAGGAAAACCAGAGTGGGATAAAGTGAATAGTTTCAAAAGGAGAAATGGGTCTATACAAACACACTTTTCTTCCATAATCATACCTTCAGACTGGCCTTATCTTCTCCACTCCCCATGTCAAGTTCTATTCATTCTACGTCAGAACCACCTCTGCCTCTCCAATCCCAACGCTTAATTCAGCCCTCTTCCTCTCCTACTCGGGCAGTTGTCTCACCTCCCAACTATGCCCTGCTCTCTCTGCACTCCATTCTTCACCCAATAGCCAGTGATCTTTCTAAAGTAAGGATCTGCTCATGTCTCTCCCCTGCTCAAAACTTCTCAATGGCTCTCCTTTGCCCTAAAATGAAGGCCAAACTCCTTGGTCCAGAATGGGACCCCTGTAACCTAAGTGCCCTCAGTTCTCCATTCACACCCTGCCCTAGCACGCCTCAGTGCCTTTGCCCACCCTCTTCTCAATATCTGCAATGACTCATTCACCATGCTCACATGGCTGGCTCCTTATCCCTTAGCCAAGCAAGTGTAACCTCCTTGGAAAAACTTGCCCTTCCCCAGGGGTTGGAAAACGGTCTGAGAGCTAAGTCTGTCCTGATGCCCCATACCCCTTCGTTTACATTTTGTCTGTGCCATTTTTGTGTTACACCAGGGAACTGAATTGTGGAGACAGGGACTGTCTCCTGCCCTACAGCAAAGGTTTGCTGACCCCTGCCCTGGAGTCTCACAGCCCTTGGGATACTGTGACACTCCATTTGGATCTTCCTTATCCCCTAGACCAGTGGTCGGCAAACTGCGGCTGGCGAGCCACATGCGGCTCTTTGGCCCCTTGAGTGTGGCTCTTCCTAAACCTTAGGAGTACCCTAATTAAGTTAATAACAATGTACCTACCTATATAGTTTAAGTTGAAAAAATTTGGTCTCAAAAGAAATTTCAATCATTGTACTGTTGATATTTGGCTCTGTTGACTAATGAGTTTGCCAACCACTGCCCTAGACTGTGAGCACAAGGAAGGTTTGGGCCATTTTAAATTCATTTTTGTGTGTGTGTGTTCTCAGTGTTTGCACAGGACCTAACCTCAGGCTCTGACCCTCAGCACCCTAGAGATTCATCCACAAGTTGTTTCTTATTTCAGTTGCATACATAGGCCAGCTCGCTCTGTGGGCAGAGGAGTAGCCACATGGCTGGGCTTCCTGTGCTCTCCAAGGCTGCAAATGCCTTCAGCAGCTACCAAACTTGGTTTCCGACCTCTCAGAGGAGGCCAGCAGGGCCCAGAGGTCAGAGGCTGTGCTTATGTCCCTCCCTGGTCAGACTGGAAACCTTGAGAGGAACGCAGTCCTTCCAGAAAGGAAGCCTGGACTCAATCCCTGTCTTGAATCTCTGCTTCAGCATTTCCAGCTCTGAACTTCAGAGTTTGTGTTCTTCCCACTTCCTTCAGCCCCTCCAGGTTCAGGCCTGCCTCAGAGATTAGCTGCTTCAGACCCTCCCACTTTATCTCTCAGCTTTAAACTAAATGCTAGGGACTTCCCTGTGCATAATTTTGTCCCTTGAGACATGGGAGCCAACATCCCCATTTTGCAGAAGAAGACAGTGAAGCTCCAAGAAAAGAAAGGATTTGCCCTTGGTTACATGGCTGGCAAATGGCTGGGCAGCTATCTGAATCCAGGTCTGCCTGATGTGAAGCCTCTTTTTGCCCTTTGCCCTCCCTGGGCCCCTGCCCTGGGGTGGGGGTGGGAGTGGTCACCACCTTGTAGAGGATCCTGCCCTCCTGGAGCACGTAGAGCCTGTCGGGCAGCGCCGCGTAGAGCTGGCTGCTCTGGTTCTTCATTGTGTCCACCACCACAGGGCACCGGGGGCTCCTGTCCAGGAGCAGGTGGGCTGCCTGGAGGCGGTCCTGGAGGTTCCGGTGATTCTTGATGACCACGTTGTCCTTAAAAGCCCAGCCATCTACAAGAGAAAGGCCAAGCAGTGGACCCCATGGGCATGGTATACACTTCCTTTAGACTAAATAGCCCCCACTTTTAACTGGGGGGGTCCCAGATTGAGGGCCCTTGGCCATGATTTGGCCCAGTTTCCTATTATGGGTAAATTCATAAGATCAATAGGGAGTTAGTGGTTGATCCAGAACTAAAGCCCGTGGCTCCTGACATCCAGATCTCGGCTCTTCAATGTGTGACAATCCAACAGACCAGTGCTTCTCACGCTCTAATGTGATAATGAATCACTCAGGCATCTCGTTAAAAGAGGATTCTGATTCAGTCTGTCTAGGGTGGCCCTGAGCCTAGCTAGCTCCCAGAATGCCAAGGCTGCCGGTGCCTGGACCACACTTAGGCCAGGATCTACAGCAGTATTTCTCTAAGTGTGAGCTGTCCAGGCCAGCAGCATCAGCATCTCCTGGGAGTTTGTTAGCCATGCAAATTCTTGGGCCCCAACATAGACTGACCAAGAATGGGCCAACAATCAGTTTTAACAGCCTTCCAGATGATTTTAACACATGCCAGAATTTGAGAACTACTGCTCTAGAGTCTAGAATTTTCCTCTTCTAATTATTCTCCACCAGAGTTCTTTCCAAAAACCGCAAATCTGACTATGTCACTCTCCTGCTTAGATCTTTCAGTGGCTCCCTATCACTTGCAGGATAAGCCCCAAGCTCCTCAGGGTGGTCTACCAGGTCCTTAGTGACCTGGCCCATCTCTCCGGTCTTCTTCCAGCTTTTTGCTCCAGCCAGTGTACTAGTTGGGGATCCTCAACCCACTCACCCCCAAGCTGTCTCTCACTTCTGCCTTTTTCATCACAGCTCCTGCCTCTAGCTGGACTTTCTCTCCTTGTTTGGATACTGTGACTTCCGCTGCTGCAGCTGATGTGTTAGCTCTCTAACAACCTTATAATAAGCCACTCAGGGTGAGCTTAGGGCCAAGTAAAGCTCCTAGCCTGGAAATGACCTCCTGCTCTTACTACCTTCTAACTCGTCATCCAGAAATCTCTGAGAATGATTCCCAACACAAAATTTGATCATATTTTTTTCTGATTAAACACCAATTATGAGACCAACTCCTTAGCATAACATTCAATGATCCCTGTCATCTCTCCCCACCTATATTTCCAATCATGGCTGCTAGTCCTTTCACATCTAGCTGGAGTGGACTCCTCAAATGATGCTGATACCCCTTTGCCCTTTCTCCTTACCATCTCTTCCATGTTTGAAATCCTACCTGTCCTTTTAAGGCTCAACTGTACACAGGGCTGCTCAATGTTGGCACTATTGACATTTCAGGCTAGATAATTCTTTGTTGGGGGGAGGGGGGGCGGGGAGCATCCAGTGTGTTGTAGGATTTTGAACCGCAACCTCCCCACCACCTTCAATTTGTGACAACCAAAAATGTCTTCATATATTGCCAAATGACCCCTGGAAGACAAAATTCCCCTTGGTTGAGAACATCATCTCCAGGAAGGTTTCCCTGATACACTAAGTTGTGTGATACTGGGCAAGTTTTCTAAAACTAAATTTTCAGTTTTCTTATCTGTAAAATGGGTTAATAGGACCTACTAATTAATAGAACCTATTAAGTAGAGGACTGTGAGGCTTAAATCAGATAACATGAATGGAATTCCCAGTTCTCGGCCTGGGTCATAGGACCTGCTCAAACCATCTTAGTTTATTTTGTCTGACTGCTCCAAATAACAGAAAGGTAGGAAAGAACCCAGTTTTTATTATGTACTGCAGATTTTCTGCTACTTTGCTCTGAAGATGTTTCCCCCAGCCCTTTCCAAACCAAACCATTTAAAGCTACTTAAGTTAAATGGAAGACTTTCAATTGGCCTCATTTGCCAGGGTGCCCTTCTGCCTGCTCACACGAGGTGGCACTTATTAGCTAATGGACTCACAGGTTGAAAAAGTAACCATAAATTGCTATGTCCCCTTCTACTTGCCCCATTTCTGAGGAGCCTGGAACCCAGACAATGTGGGCATGGGTCCCTTTGGAAGCCACATGGCCTGTGTTTACAATAATAGTTACCTCCCAGGGTAATATAAGTTGCTTAAGTCCATCAGCAGAATTTGCTTCACCTCCTCAGTGTTTCAAAGTCCTCTGCTCAGTACCCTCACCCCAAGAAAAACCAGTATTTAAAGTATTTATTACCTGCCCCATGACATCAAAACTTTTTAGATGACAACAGCACCACGTTCGGGCAATTTAGTCGATGGAGCTTCACAGCAGCCTCCTGTGGAGGCCAAACAGAGCTGCTCCCCATCCTGCCGCTGAGAGCACGGACGCCCAGACAGAAACGCTGACTTGCCTCCCAACTTCAGCTGTGAGTTCCTTAGAGGCAAGAACTGTGTGTATCTCTATAGCCCCAGGCCCAGCACAGGGCTGGGCACATGGCAGGCACATGTTAAATATTGCTGACTGAGTGATTCTGTGGGATCAGTGTTGTCATCCCATTTTAGTGGCGCAGAAGCTGGCATGGAAGGTACGCTGGCCCAGGTTGTGTGGCCAGCACACGATGCAGCCAGGACTCAGGTTCAGGCCCGAAACTCCAGTCTGCTCCTCCCACCACATCACCTACTTTCCCATAATTTACCTGGACAAATGTGGTATCTGTGAAAATGGAAACTGACTGATTTGGGCCACAGATCCCAGACCTCCTGGGATCGGTGGACACTGGCTCTGTGCACTTCAGTTGTGGGGTTCAGGCCATGCCCACTTCTGTCTGAGTGACAGAAACAAGTACCCTGGGGAAGGAGGTGGGGAGGAGAAAGAAATGCCCCAACTAGGAGTGGCAGAGCACAGGGGCAAGAAATCAGGTCTGTGTCAGGATAGGGACAGGAAGCTTTTCCTCAGTGGATGAGGCGAGCAGCCCTGGGCTATGGAAAGGGTTAAATCGGCTAGGTCTGATTCAAGGAGAAATGAGTGAGGAGACAGATATCAGGACCAGAAACAGTTTCTGTGATGGTTTGACCACCCTTGTCCCAGTTTGCAACTTCTTTTTAGAGATTAAAGCTGGATCCTCTAGGACCCTGCTAATCCAACTGTGGTCCCTGAAGCAGCAATCTCAGGATCACCTGGGGAGGCCCTGGCCTGGTGGCTCAGCTGGAATCTGCATCCTAGTGAGATCCTAGGTGGCTTAAGTGTAAACATTAAAGTTTGAGAAGTGCTGGCCCAAGATAGTTAAATCAGCCTGGGCCGAGCTTCAGCTGTCAGCTGTGAGGACACCAAAGCAGCATCTCCGTTCAGCCGTGGAGGCCAGACACTGTGGGCACCCACGTTTTCCTTCTTTACTGTTTCAATTTTATTACAGACATTTTTAAACATACATAAAAGCTGAGAGAAGACTATAGTAAAACCTCTAACTACCTATTACCCTATGCTAATATTTTAAGTTTCCCCAAAGTCTTAATGAGGACAGGAGCTGCCAGTTAAATGAGTAAGTTGAAAGCAATTTTCAAACCTTTGGGTACATATAAATCAAGATGCAATGGGCCTGGGTTAGGGCCCAGAAATATGCATTTTCAACAAGCAACCCAGGTGGCACTGACACTAGGGATCCTGGGACTGCACTGGAGAAAGCACTGCTGAATCAACTTTGCTGATAATTAATTAATAGCAATCTCTACACTTACAACACATGTTGGAGCCAGCAAGGCCAATTCTGGCCTAAACCGCTCACTTCACTCATTCACCCACCTTTTACTGAGCTCTAGCTCTGGGACATGGAGTCTGCCTGGTGCTGGCTGACAAAAACAAATATTGTGGGAAGAAAGGTGAATAAATAACACTCATTCCACGCAGCCACCCAAACCTCTTGCCTTCTTCAATCTCTGGGTTTGAGAGTTGGGCCAACATCATAGGATTGACCCCCATAAAAAGCAGGAAAGATAGAAGAGTATGTGACCATTTTGTAAACTTTGTGGGGCTTAGACCAATATGTAGAAGTTTCAGGGAAGGATATATCTGCCCATTGCAAGAAAGGGCTTTCTCGCAAATGGAGCTGTCCAGTAAAGGAAGATTTCCCATCCTATCTAATAAAGAGGGAATATGCTAATTGGCCCTCACACCATCACAACAATGGCAGCACCCACGGCCAATAAGGGGGGATATGCTAATTGACTGCCCCACCCTCAAAGATGGTGGCACCCACAGCCAATAAGAAAGGAATATGCTAATTGACTGCCCCACCCTCAAAGATGGCAGCACAAGATGGCGGTGCCCAGTCTCCTCAGCCCTGCCAGGGCAGCAGGCACAGGGCAAGGCTGTCTGCCTCTGGAGTCCCCCAGTCCCCTCAGCCGTGCAGCTGCCCAGGGCCGCCCGAGGCTCAGGTAACCAGGGCTGGCCAAGGCTTGCGCTGCCGGCAGTGGCAGCAGCAGAGGTGGGATGGGGCGGTGCCTTCCCCTGATCATCAGGTCACCTCCTGCCCCTGAGGGCTCCCAGACTGTGACAGGGGGCAGGCTGGGCTAAGGGATCCCCCTCCAGTGCATGAATTTTCATGCACCAGATCTCTAGTGAAGTAATAAAGATGGGTGAGCACCTGTTAGGGACTGAAGAAAGGATTCCTGTCCCAGGAGAGTGATTCTCAAAGTGTGGTCCCCAGACCAACTTCAGCATTGCCCAGAGCTTGTTAAAAATGCACATTCTGAGCCCCCACGGGGATCTGACTCAGACTCTGCCTCCTGGGTGCTCCTGATGGTCACTAAAGTTTGGGAACCACTGATGGAGATGAACCATGATGTCCCTTTGAGCTCAGAAGGGCTTGGGATGGATTTCACAAGTTAAATAGCAGTCATTTCACTTGTGACATTTCAGCTCTAAATTCCTTGTAATTGTGCTCATATTAGCTCCTCTCTCTTGATTTCCCTACTTATCCATTCAGAATGTTAGATGCTCCCCCAGCTAGACCCTGTCACTCCAGGTTTTCTGCTCTGTGTGCCTAGTTGAAAGCACAGACTGAAGTTAGCAAGTGGTGGGTAAACCTAGCAGGGACTGGGAGATGGTGGGTAAACAGCAACTCTTTCCCTCTCCTCCTATACCTCTTCCCACCCCCAACATTGGTGGAAGAGAAGCAAGTAAAGAGAGGGCAGGAGGAGGTAGAGGCAGGGAATCTTTGTGTACCTGATGCATGTGCTTCTTCAATGTAAATGACGAGAAAATCTGCTATGGCGCTAAAGTCTTCAATAAGTCTCTTGAATTGGTCAAGTTTGAAAAGAAATGAAGGTCAGGTACAACTTCCAAAATTCAGCACCAGTGGCCTGTTGCCTGAAACAGAAATGGAACCATCTCCAACCAATCATTTACACACAGCATTTATTTTACAAGCACCATCTTTGCTTCTGCTTCAGTCCCGTTATCTTTATTTCCCCCTCTCAGATGGAGCAAGGGCACAGTGAGGAGCAGAAGCTTAGAGAGCATGACTAAGCAGAATCTGGAGCCAGTTTACTCCTCTATAAAATGAAAGTTTTTATCAGGCAGTCTGAGTGGGCCTACACAGTCGCTGGGTGAGGATAAAAAGAATGACGAGTCCCTTTGAATGCAGTTTACAAGGCAAGCATACATCCATTCTCTCATGGGATGTGATTGGTATACTACATGGCAGACAATTTTCTCTCCCATTTTATAGACAAACTGGAGACCCAGGGCATGATTGAAATCGTGCAAGGAGGTGCCCCGCCCCGCACCATGTGAGCAGGCACCCCGCGGGAGTCAGGCTGGACCTGCGCTGTGGGCAGCTGGGACCCGCACCTGACTTCTGCCCCAGGCCCCCCCTATTCCCCTCCCTGTGTCTGCTCCAGGGCTGCCCAAGCTGGCACGGCAGCTCAGCCAGCCCCAGGCCTCCCTGGCCCCATACCTGTGTCCGCTCCGGGCCACCGGAGCCACTACTCTGGCTTGGGAAGGCCTCCCTGTGTCTGTCTCCGTCTCTGCTCCCGACCTCACCTGTGCACACAACCTCCTCCTGTCTGATCGTGACCCGCTACGTCCCAGCCTAATTTGCATATTACCTCTTTATGTGTATAGATTGAGTTTTATATGCCTGTCTCATGTCAGTAGGTCAGCAGTGAAATTAAAATTAACACTGTCTTTTAGACTCTCAATTCAATGTTCTTTCCATTCAAGGCATCTGTTTTCTCACCCACAAATGTACACAGTAATAATACATAGTAATAATAGGATTGTTATGAGAATTAAAGAAGTTACTACAGATAAGGGTTTAAAATGGTGCCTGGCCCATAGTAGGTGCTCAATAAATGTAAGCTATTATTAGATATTATGTTCTCCCTGAGCCAAGATGTGGGGGAGGTAGTGAAAGGAACTCCAGGAAGGGCAGTGAAGGGTGGGAGCAGGGCCAGCTACATAATTTACTGGGTCCAATGCAAAATGAAAACTCAGGGCCCCTATTTCAAAAAGTGAGGGGGAAAAATGTCATCTATACTAATAAAAGGGTAATATGCTAATTAGACTGGGAGACCTTCCCGGAGACCTTCTGGATGTCCTTCTGGACAAAGCCATGATGGTGGGGCCAGGCAGAGGCGGTTAGAGGCAAACAGGCCGCCAGAGTGGGGGGGGGCAGTGAGGGCGAGCAGGCCAGCAGGGGGGCAGTTGGGGGCGATCAGGCAGGCAGGCAGGTGAGTGGTTAGGAGCCAGCAGTCCCAGATTGCAAGAGGGATGTCTGACTGCCTAAAACCAGCAGTCTGACATCCCCCAAGGGGTCCCAGATTGGAAAGGGACAGGCACACATGGCAGGCTGGGCTGAGGGACTCCTCCCCACCCCCCCACCTCCCCACTCCCTCCTCCCGGTGCAGGCTGGGCTGAGGGACTCCTCCCCACCCCCCCACCCCCATGCACGAATTTCGTGCACCGGGCCACTATCTACACTAATAAAAGAGAAAAATGGTAATTGGCGTACGACGATACCCTTTTCATTGGCTAATCAGGGCTATATGCAAATTAATTGCCAACTAAGATTGGCAGTTAACTGCCAACAAGATGGTGGTTAATTTGCATATGTAGGCACAATGCAGGGAGGTGAAAGGGAAAGCAGGAAGAAGCCCCCTGCCACTGACAGTGATCGGAAACCCAGGGGGGAGCTAAGAGCTGGGGGGCCGCCTTTGCCCTGCCCCCCAGCCATGATCGGAGAATCAGGCGCCTTTTCCACCCTGGCCAGTGATAGCAGGAAGTAGGGGTGGAGCCAGCGATGGGAGCTGGGCACGGTCTAAGCTGGCAGTCCCAGGAGCTAGGGGCCCCTTGCCTGGGCCTAAAGTGGAGCCCACGATCGCAGGGCCGCTGCAGCCGTGGGTCCCCGCTGCCTGGGCTGAACGCCTCAGCCAGAGGCATCCTGCAGGGGCAGGGGCGGAGCCCGTGTGATCGCGGCGCCCCCCGCTGCCACTGCGGGTCCCCGCTGCCCGGGCCAGACGCCTAGGCCAGAGGCATCAGGCCTGGGCTGGGGGCAGAACCAGTGATGGGGGGAAATGAGGGTCCCCTGCCCAGGCCTGACGCCTCTGTCAGAGGCGTCAGGCCTGGGCAAGGGGCCGATCCTGCGATTGGAGGGTGATGGGGGTCAACGCCTGAGAGTTCCCAGTATGTGAGAGGGGGCAGGCTGGGCTGAGGGACACTCCCCCCCGCCCCACACCCAGTGCACGAATTTCGTGCACTGGGCCCCTAGTTTTAGTATATTAAGATATAAAGATTTTTCTTATCTTCTGTGGTCTCTGTCTTGCCCTGGTCTGGTACTTTTTTTTTTTTTATAACAAAGGTGGAAATTTATTGAAGAACAAGTACAGATTCCCACATAAGGAAGGGGAATCTCACAGCACAGACTCCCACGTGGGGAGGAGAAAGAGTCCCACAGAAGGACTCCCACGTGGGGAGGGGGAAAGAGTCCCAACGACTTCCTGTTTCCAGGGTTTATAAACCTGCAAGTCCCAGTGCCTTGATCCCTTCTGATTGGTCATTATTCCCTTAGACTGGTTACTATAGTAACTCCAGAGCTCAAAGGTGAGGTTTTCCTCCCCTCCTTCCTTATTGTTTACCTATTCCCTTTGGGCTTTCTCCTTTTCCCTTTGAATGAGGGGTTTCCTTACCTTTATTTTGTAAATATAGACCTTCTGCTGTTCCCAGCTCCCTCATTCTATGGAAATGCACCTGTTGCAGCTTTCCAGCCCTGTGCTTCTTCCACGGTCCCCTTAATTGCTAAAATTTCTAAAATGTCCTTAAACCTCTCTTTTTCACCCCTAGAAATTCCCATTTCAGTACATTGTGCCAGTCGTTCTTCATACATATTCTGTCGGCGACGCCGGCTTCTTTCGGCTTCAGCGGTGCGTAGTGCCAGTCGTTGTTCTTCAGACATGTTCTGTTGACGGCGTTGCTTTCTTTCGGCTGCAGAGATACGCTCTGCCAATCGTTGTTCCTCAGACATGTTCTGTCGACGCCGCCGGCTTCTTTCGGCTTCGCAGGTACGCTGTGCCAATAGCTGTTCTGCAGACATAGTCTGTCGACGACGTTGCTTTCTTTCGGCTTCAGAGATTCTTTCTGCCAATAGCTGTTCCTCAGACATGTTCTGTCGACGACGTTGCTTTCTTTGGGCTGCAGAGATACGCTGTGCCAGTCGCTGTTCTTCAGACATGTTCTGTCGACGCCGCCGGCTTCTCTCAGCTTCAGCGGTGCGCAGTGCCAATAGCTGCTCTGCAGACATGTTCTGTCGCTGACGTTGCTTCCTTACGGCTTCAGAGATTCGTTCTGCCAGTCGCTGTTCTTCAGACATGTTCTGTCGACGACGTTGTTTTCTTTCGGCTGCAGAGATGCGTTGTGCCAGTCGCTGCTCTTCGGAGATGTTCTGTCGACGCCGCCGGCTTCTCTCGGCTTCAGCGGTGCGCAGTGCCAACAGTTGTTCCTCAGACATGTTCTGTCGACGACGTTGCTTTCTTTCTGCTTCAGAGATACGTTGTGCCAATCGTTGTTCTTCAGACAGGGTCTGTCCCCGACGCCGGCTTCTTTCCGCATGGTCATCAGCAATTAGCCTGACAAGAGGCCTCTTTGTACCGTCGCTGTTCTGGGCCCCACTGCTGCTATTCGCCGCGGCGGATGCAGAGAGCTGCCCAGCAACAGCAGCATGGGCAGCGACGGGCACTGGCGCTGAGACTGGCTGCTGGCTCACAGAAACTGTGGTGGTTGTATCCACTGAATTACCATCTTCGACTACAGAATCCTCGGTGACATCACTGGTTTTCTGCCATGGCTCCAGCTCCTCCTCCTCACATTCCAGAAACTGGTCGATTGGCTCCAGCTCCTCCTCCTCGCATTCCAGAAACAGGTCGATGTCCGCCATGCTCCCGCGGTCTTCGCCGTCCCCGCCGCCGCCGGTAGTCCGACCCAGAGAAGGCGCCATCGCCTTAAAGGGACCTGCACTCTGCGCCGGGAGAAGCGGGTGGGAGCAGGGGAGAGGAAGGTGGTCTGACTCGGGGAAGGCGCCGTCGCCTTAAAGGGACCTGCACTCCGAGCCGGGAGAAGGGGGTGGGAGCAGGGGCGGGGCGGTGGTCTGACCCCCGAGAAGGCGCTGTCGCCTTAAAGGGACCTGCGCTCGGCGCCGGGAGAAGGGGGTGGGAGCAGAGGAAGTGACGGTGGTCTCACTCGGAGAAGGCGCTGTTGCCAAGGCTTAACTTGCAGTGGTTCTCAACCTTCCTAATGCCGCGACCCTTTAATACAGTTCTTCATGTTGTGGTGACCCCCAAACAATAAAATTATTTTCGTTGCTACTTCATAACTGTAATTTTGCTACTGTTATAAATCGTAATGTAAATATCTGATATGCAGGATGTATTTTCATTGTTCGCGACCCACAGGTTGAGAACCGCTGGAAGCCTTAAAGGGACCTGCACTCCGCGCTGGGAGAGGGGGTGGGAGCAGGGGAGAGGAAGGTGGTCTGACCCAGAGCAGGCGCCGTTTCCTTAAAGGGACCTGCACTCGGTGCCGGGAGAAGGCGTTGGGAGAAGGCGTTGGGAGAGGGGGTTTGGGGGAGACGGAGAAGAGGGAATCGTTGAAAGCTCGTCCCCCTGAGGGTGCGAGGAAACCTCCCTCGGGTTCGAGTGATCTGGGATGGATTTTTTTCCCCGAGGGGGCCGGGGGCGGGCAAGGGAGTGGGTAGGAGGGCCAAGGAATGCAGCTCTGTGTACAGGAGCTGGCGTGAGGGAGAGAGACGCCAACTTCCCCACCGACCCTCTCGCCTGCCTGGCCTGGTACTTTTTGTTGCTATTTAATGTTGCACTCCCCTGGGCACAGGGATATTCACAGAGTGGATGCAGACTCCCACAGTCACCCAGGAGCCCCCAAATTCAGTGTGCATGAGAATGTGTGTGTCTGTGGCCACTGGCTATTGGCTTTCCTTTCCCTCCAGCCACCAGACCAATGCACCACATCCCAGCCAGGAACACAAATTTAGCCAGACATTTCTCCTTCCCAACCCAACCCACAGGAGATTACAAACTCTGTGCATCGACATGCCAGATACCTTGATGCCAGGGGAGGTGGGCAAGAGACTCCTCCTATCAAGGCACCCCAGTCACTTGCCAAATTGCACCATGATGCTGTCAGCCCTGGGTGGGGACGGCTGCCTCATGCCCTGCAATGAGACACTGTGGGATGCCCACACCTGATCTTGCCCAGGCCCACGCCCAGGGCCTGTGTGGGCCAGAAGGTGGCAGCAGTGACTGGGTGGGAACAGGAAGGAAGCTACATGGGATGGGAGAGGAAGAGTGGGCCTTGGAGAGCAGGAAGGCTATGGGGGGTGGGATCCTACAGAAGCCAGGTTCCAGGTACCCAGGATATGTTCCATTGTTGCATCAGGTTACAAAATGCAAATTCAAAGATAAAACTATTAAGAATTTCAAGACAACTATAGCAAAGCATTAAACCCCAAGCACAGAGCCCTTCTGAATGTGGGACCCCATGTGATTCACTGGTCCCATGAAGCCTGCCCTGGGCGGGTGCCTTCTGTAACTGTCCAGCCTAGATTGGGGTGAAGTCTAGGGAGCTGATAGCACCCTGTGGTTACTTATGGCCAGAGCTGACAGTGTTGAGCCCCTACTGTACACCTATTAGAACATGCAGGTCCTGCACTGGGGCATGGCCTGTGGGTGTCTGTATCCCCCAGGCTACTCATTGCCCTTGAGGGCAGGGCCTGTTCCTCACTCCTCCTCACATGCCCCACAGGGAGCACACTTTCCTTCATCTACAAGCATTTATTCAGCACTTACATATACAAGGCTGTCTGTGATATGCCAGCGACTCGGCAGAGAGCAAGACCAGCAGGTCTCTGCCTGCATGCACTTGGAGGCCTGCTTCATGGGGAGACAGGCAAAATATAAGTAAAGGTGTAAATGAAGTAATTTCAAGTTGTGGTAAATGTTACAAAAGGAGTGACATGCTTTAGACCAGGGGTCCTCAAACTACAGCCTGCGGGCCACATGCAAATACAAACATTGTATTTGTTTCCGTTTTGTTTTTTTACTTCAAAATAAGATATGTGCTGTGTGCATAAAAATTTGTTCATAGGTTTTTTTAAAAAAAAACTATAGTCCGGCCCTCCAACGGTCTGAGGGACAGTGAACTGGCCCCCTGTTTAAAAAGTTTGAGGACCCCTGCTTTAGACAGTCAAGTCAAGGAAGGCCTCTGATGAGATGTCTGTCATTTAACTAAAGAAATGAAGATTAGGAATGAACCAGGGGGCTAAGGGAGGAGAAGCAGACAAAGGGACTCCATGTAGAAAGGTCCTAGGAGGCACAGACAGAGGTTGGTGTGTTCAAGGACCTGTAAGGCCAATGTGACTGAAGCCAGGCTAGGGGAGGAATGAGAGTTGTGGATGGAGAGGTAGGTATGGGCCAGAGCCGGCAGGCTCTCCTACACTATAAGGAATCGGAATTTTATTCTAGGTGCAATAGGACTTCATGGAGATTCAAAGCAAGCATGGTGGATATTTGTTATAATTTTGGCTGCCCATCTCCTAATTGTCCTTCCTACTTGAAATTCCCTATTTTGTGTATTATTTATTGATGGGAGAGTGTGCTCAGCCTTGCTCTATGGAATACAGAGGGGCCAGGGCACAGTCAGTGACTCAGGTAGGGCTGATTGGACCTTCCCACATAGATCTTTGATTCTGGAATAATTGAGATAGTAGAATTCATCCACCGTCCAGTGGTAATGCCCATCAGGGATGGTGGAGTCCCACAGTGTTTATGGTTTCCCATGGCAACCACAATGATAGCAGCATCCAGGCCTGACCTTTGATGCTAAAATATAGTCCAGGCCTAGTGCTCCAGCTGTGGTTGATTCTGGGGATCTTACAATTTTCTAATACATTCCTTTGTATATGTATATGTGTGTGACTAAGAAAACCAGAGTGGCCCAGATGGCGTGGCTCAGTAGTTGAGCATCTATGTATGAACCAGGAGGTAACGGTTTGACTCCTGGTCAGGACATTTGCCCAGTTGTGGGCTCAATCCCCAGTAGGGGGTGTGTAGGAGGCAGGCGATCGATGACTCTCTCATCATTGATGTTTCTATCGCTTTCTCCCTCTCTTCTTCTCTGAAATATATATATATGAAATAGAAAGTGAGTTTCTGTTGCTTGTAAGCCAGCCTCCTGATGCTACAGTAGGGCTGTATAATGAAAAAATGATCAGGTTTATACAGAAGATCACTCTGGCCATTCTAAAAGGAAAGGACTGAGGTGAGAATGGAAGCTGTAGAGAAACAGTTGGGAGCATGGGAGGAATCCACATGGGAGACCATGAGAGCATGGGCTAGTGTGTGGGCAGTAGAGAAGGAAAAACGAATTGACAGGACTTGCTGATGGATGGGGAGTAGAGGACATCTTACCTTGCTTGTGGTTTACTTGGTTAGTTATTTCTTCACCTACTTCTGCAAAGGATTTGAAGTAGCTTAGGAGGCATAGAAGAGGAGGGAAATGTGGAGCACATAAATAGGCTTTAAGGTCCCTGCATTAATTATAACAGCTGATATTTGACTCTGAGTTTCCTAGTGGCCAAGTAAAAGGGGAAGTCATCAGCAGGCCGGTTTCTTTGGAGATACACGGTTCTCCTTGTCCTTGGCTCACAGATTTTTCTCTTAAGAGGCCCTAGAGCAGTGGTTCTCAACCTGTGGGTCGCGACCCCTTTGGGGGTCGAACGACCCTTTCACAGGGGTCGCCTAAGACCATCGGAAAACACATATATAATTACATATTGTTTTTGTGATTAATCACTATGCTTTAATTACGTTCAATTTGTAACAATGAAATTGGGGGTCACCACAACAGGAGGAACTGTATTAAAGGGTCGCAGCATTAGGAAGGTTGAGAACCATTGCCCTAGAGGGTGTTGAGTGGGCTCTGTCACTGCTGCTGGATTGCTCAACAAGCCCTTGCCCATGTGACAGGGTTGCTCGGGCCTCAGCAGGAGAAGCTCAAGGGCCAGTCATGGACAAGTGGCTGGCCATTGACCTCTAATCCAAAAGACTTAAGGTCAGGACCAGAGTTAAATATTAGCTGTCTGGAATTTGTTTTTAATTGGAAAGAAAAAAGATTCAGCACCCACTGATTAGTACCTTAGAAGAAACAGAGCCATTTGTTTGTTTATAGTGTGGTGGGTGCAATGATCAGTATTGAGGGCAAACTTTAAACTCAGTTCTCTGCTTTCCTGGTGATAGAAAGAGGAAGGATAGGTACAAGGGGGTGGCAGTGCTGAGGGCTGACACCCTGCCCATGTCCACAGGCCATGGTACAGAAAACACCTGTCAAGAACATAGGGCAAAAACTGTCAATCAACTTATCTGTAAAAATGGGAAAACAGCTCTGTAGTAGTGCTGGACTCAAAGCTACCATCCTAAACTCCCCACTCCCACCCCAGACCAGTAAATTAACCCCCATGCGGGGCTCTCTCAGCACAGAAAGTCCATTTATAATTACTAGATGACACCTCATAAATATGCTTAGAGAGGTTTTAAATGATATGAAACAAGGGCTGAAATAAATCTGTTTCAGATGAATTCCTAGGTACCTAGAAAGTAAATCATCAGGCTTGCCTTCCACCACAATACACAGTTAATGTTTTGCTGTGTGTGTGTGTGTGTGTGTGTGTGTGTGTGTGTGTCCAAAGGCATGTGTATGTCATACCTGTGCATGTACATGCAGAGGATAGGTGGTGGCTGAGAATTTTTCTGAGCCTCTGTTGTCTTACTCAATGAGAGAAAGTGCACTGGCTGAAAGTCAGAAGGCGCATGTTCTAGTTCTGGTTCTATTAGAACTAGCTGTGTGACTCTAAGTGAGTAATTTACCTCTCTGGGCCTTTGTATATGAAAAATGAAAGAGTTGTTTTAGGTTATCCATAAAGACTCTGCCAGACCTTCTATTCTGTGGCTCTAAAATGAGTTCAAAGTATGCAGCAGAGCTTTTTAGTGGCTTCATGGGTTTCCAAAACAGTTACAGGATGTCTTTCTAATAAGCAGACCTGATCATGTTAACTCCTTGCTTGAAAATCTTTCTAGAACTCATCAACACCCTCAGGATAAAGTCTGCTCTTTGGTAAGACACATTACCACCTCCCCCCAAGCTCTAGTCCTTGATGGTGTCTCCTTCACCCCTTCATGCCTTCCACACCCCACTTCTGCCAAATTGACCGGTGTTCCTCCCCATCTCAGACCTCTGCTGCTCCCTCCTCTGTCCTTCTCTGCTCCCACCCACCCCAAGGCCTCACTGTCCCTAGACCAGTGGTCGGCAAACTCATTAGTCAACAGAGCCAAATATCAACAGTACAACAATTGAAATTTCTTTTGAGAGCCAAATTTTTAAAACTTAAGCTATATAGGTAGGTACATTGTTATTAACTTAATCAGGGCACTCCTAAGCTGGCCTTTGTTAAAAACGTCCTCAATCTGATTGAGGTACGTTCGCTGAGGTCGACCCCTCCAACTCTCCCATCCACACTTGTCTTGTATACTTGTTTCGTCTATCTCCTTTCGTTCATCCTCTCTATATGTCCAAACCATCTCAACATACCTTTCTCAATCCTCGACACTACATCTTCTTTCACTCCACAATGTTCCCTAAAATTAACTTAATAAACTTTACTTAAAGTTTTAAGTCAACTTTGCACTGTACGTGCGTGCCCGCACGTGGTATTCTGTGGAAGAGCCACACTCAAGGGGGCAAAGAGCCGCATGTGGCTCGTGAGCCGCAGTTTGCCGACTACTGCCCTAGACAATCAGCTCACCATCATCCTTTCCAGGAAGCCTCCCTCTGAATACCTCGCTACCCCACCCCACATTCTCCAAAACCCTCTGGCTCCCTCCCCCACTACACCGTCTCCCTCTCTGGGCTATGAAGTCTACCAGACAGAGAGCAGTCGTGCTGCCCTCAACACTGATCACTGCACCGACCACACTATAAATAAACAAATAACCAGCACCTATTATTTCAGGGGCCTCTGGATCAATGTGTTGAAAGCCAACTTTATTTCACAGAGTTTTCTTTTGTCTTTTAGCCTCTTTCTCTCTTCTTTCTTCAGTCTAAGAGATAAATAAACAGCCTTCAAAATGTGAACTGGCCCACTAAAAGGTAACAATTAAAAGGGACAAGTAAATTCTGTGAACTAACCATGAGGCAAGGTGGCTTTCATGGAATTGATCGCTAGATGATTGATATTCAGCACATAAGCCTGGTTCTATCACAGTGCTTGGCACATAGTAGGTGCACAATAAAAGTTAGTTGTTACTATCATTACTCTTATTATCCGTGGCCACTTGATAAATATTTGTTGAATAAACAGAGGTCATTTGTGCACCCTGTTTTAAAGTCATGAGCAAGAAAAGGAAAACAAAACTCTTGGCTTTCCTCTTGCTTTCAACACTTCCCCTTTTCCATTCTCAGGTACAAAAATCTTATTCTTCAAAGCCTAGTTCCAAAGCCTCCTCCTCTAGGAAATCCTCCAAGCCCTGCAGGCAAAGTTAGCTCTACAGCCTCCTCCATCTCACAGAACTGTAAGCATTTGTATATTATGTCCATCTATTCTGTAGAACCGTAAACTCCTTGAGCGAAGGAGCAAGCTCTTACTTAACTCTGTGTCCCTGGCATCTAGCTGAGGGCCTGGCGCATAGGAGGTGCTCGTGAATGTTTGTTGGGGTGCAATAATAAAACGGGAAGAAGCAGCCCTGATTCTGGGTCTGACTCAGTCAGTCACTGGCTCTGTTACCTTTGCCTCTCAGTTTTCTCCATTTCCTTTCTAAAATGAGAGGAATGGATTAAGTCAACATTTCCCCTTGGAACCATTGTGATGATAGGCATTTCCTCTGGTGGAGAGTGGGGATGGGGCGTGTGTGTGTGTGTGTTTTAGGAAAATTTGTCAGTGCTGTGCTAAAGTTTTTTCAAGTTTTGTTTGTTTGCTCTTAGGCTTTGGATCTTCTCAGAGCCTGTTATATGTTCATGCCCACTATGAATGTCCAAAAGAAGGGTATAGTGTGCAGGGTTTCCCAAACGACTTCAACCAGGGGACTCTATGTAATAACACATATTTGTGGGACTTGGGTTCTAAAGAACACTGTTAAAAACACTAGATTAGCCAAAATGCCTCAGGGATCTTCTCTACTCGATCTGCTGTGTCTAGCCCCTGGGAATTCAAAGGTGACTCAGACACAGCCTTGTTGCAAGAAGAAAACACTTATGCTTAGGCAGCCCAAGGCTGGGTAGGAACGGTCAGTGACCGAGGAGAGGTGCCGATGGAGAGCCATGAATCCAGAAGGGAGAGAGTGTCTGAGACGGCTTCACAGATGGGGTGGCAAGAGAGGAGGGCCCTGAGGATGAGGGCGATTTGAACTGTCAGCAATGGAGTGGAAGAGCCAACAACTTCAGCAGAGAGAGAGGAGGACAGCACCATGGACGCACAAGGTCCAACGGTTGTCTGCAGGCAGTGAACATAAAGGGGAGGTTGCTGGTAAAGTTGGGAGGAAAAGCTGGAGTCAGTCCAGGAAGGACCTTGAGCACAAAGCACAGCCCAGGGAGGACCTTGAGCATTCATCTGGAATGTGTGGGCGTTGGAGGAAGGGTGCTGAAGTTTGGTGAGCTGGGATGTTGATGGGTCAGGAATGTGCTTGTGGAAAAGTATCTGGAATGAGGGGGAGGAGAAGTCCTGGTAGGAAGAGCAGCTGTGAGGACAAAAGGCGAAAACTGATTGGAGAGGGCTTTAAGAATTCAGATAGGTTGAGCTGGTTTGCCTGGAACAGAGAGCACATGAGAGATCTTCAACAAATATTTACTGAGCAACAACCATGAGTCAGCAGCAAGCCCTGGGGGCACCATAGTGGGTTAGAGCCATGGACTCCACCTGGACTCCAGCCATGGACTCCACTTGCAGACTAGTGAGGGAGACCGACATTAATCAAATACCCACACTATTATTACACTTGTCCTGGTTTGTAATTATAAGAAAAATTTAGGATGCTAAGTATACAAGAAGGGGTAACCTAGTCTGGGGAAGTTGAGGTTGGCTTATTGCAGGAAGTGTCACTGAGCAGAAGTCTGAAGGATGCATCGGAGTTGACAGGGCATAGAGGAGGTGAAGTGCACCTTAGGCAGAATGACTGTATGGTAAGAGCAGTGCTGGGGGAGCTGAAGGCCAGTGTGGTTGGTTTGTGGTTTGAGTGCCCACAAAGAAAGGTGCTGATGCCACTCAGAAAAATAGAATCCAGGAAAAGTGCTGGTTCCTGGAAATAGGAAGTGGACAAGAAGCAAAAAAAATGAGCAGCTGAAGTAGTAGAAGAAGAATTCAGGACTTTCCAACCCACCTCCCACCCATCTTGAGCATCCCCATTCAAAGCACCTCTCAATCAAGCTAGATCAGCCTCCTGACCTTGCATGAAGTCCCAAATGTGACACCTCTGTCCTGAAAGGCGGACCACAGGGCAGTTTGGAGCTAGACTCCCTTCCTCAGTCTTGTCCTCCAGTCGTTGCCAACGGACCTTCAGGATGAACCAGAAATACTGGGTGCTGAAGAGGGTTGGAGCCCAGTTATCATAGGAGAAGTGTGGGTTCTTCCGGTTCATGGCCAAGATATGCTGCTTGACTCTCCCGGGAAACAGTTTCAGTTGTACTTTGCCCAAAGTCACATGCAGGGTCACCTGCAGGAGTATCCAGAGCCTCTTCAGCCACAGCCCTGGCTGGGGCAGCCCCATCTTGTCACAGCCAGAGCTGGCTCTGAGGCTGATGGACAGAGACGCAGCAGCTGGGCCACAGTGGGCGGAGCTGAACCAAGGTGCAGGGTGGAAGTAGCCAACCCTGGCCAGGAGGAAGGTACCAGGACAGAAGGTGTTTGCCTTCCTGCCAATGGAATGGAAAATTCCCAACCAGGGGCTGCAAAGATCTGTTCTAATTATCATCATTCCTGATTCTTTGCCTTAACCTTTGAGAGATTCTTGGGCTGGAAGACTTCAGATCTTACATTCTCCCTCTGATAAATATTCAAGAACAAACACTTCAAAAGATCACACTTAAAAGGGACTCTGTGGTCCTTTAGAAAGGCTCTGTTGCAAGCAAGTACGTCCTAGTGTTAATGATTCTTTTAATAAAGTAAATACTTCTTTTACTAATGAAAGATGTTTTCTTCTAGCTGGTGGTTGAGTGTTTCTGGAGGCAGAGGCATCCCTGGAGTGTTTGGGTCTGGAAGCCCCCAGGCAGAGGCAGAGCCGGGGCCTTCCCTTAGCACTGGGGGCAGAGTACAAATACAGCTCTCTGATCTCAGTGGTGTGGTGGTTTAGAGGGGAGAAGAAACAAACAGAAAATTGCCACTCAGTTTTCAAAGTCTTTATAGTCCATTGTTTTGTCTTTAAAGATCTATGTAATTGGACTCAGAGATACAGAGAACAAACTGTGGTTGCCAGTTGAGTGAAAAAGGTTAAGAAATACAAATCGGCAGTTACAAAATAGTCATGGGGATGTCAAGTGCAACCTATTTCAGTTCTCCCTCACCCACACATGGCTTCAAACAATCTTAGCACTTAACAGCAGGTACATTAAAAAAAGGAAAAGAGGTCTGTGTGTTGAGACTTCAAAAGAAAAAGATTAAAGTGGTGCCACTGTCCAACCCCGGGCATCAGGCGGACTGTCGTGGGAGGAAAGGAAGAAATGACCACACTTACTGGGGTGTTCGACCGCTCATTCACAAACTCAGAGTAATGGACTCATCCACTTCCTCGCTGGTTAATTACATTTTTATGGCCAAAAAGAATTGGGAGAAAAGGATTGCTGACTTTTATTTTCACAATCGTCCTTCGTTACGCTGTTTTTTATTTCAATAGGAAAAGAGGTATAAACAAACAGAAAATACACTCCGCACTCTAGAGCTCTCTCTGCGCCCCGCCAGAGCGAGGCGAGCTGGGGGGGCCTTCTCGGCGCGCCCACCTCGTGCGTGTCTCTTTAAGAACCGGAGCCTCGCACGGGAAGCAGCGAGCGAAGGGAGCAGGTAGGTCGGGTTGCCGCCAAACTAAGTCTACTGGTGTTGCTGTCTCTTTAAGGAGGCTGGGGTTCTGGAGAAGGCGAAGTCCCGCCCCCGGATCTCCGGTTTCCGGCAACTCGGAGGGACCGGAACCTGCTCGGAGCATCCCAGGACCTAGCCTTCCTGGGCGGCTGGACAGCTGGACGGCTAGACGGCTGGACGCCTAGGCCCCCGAGGTGAGGCGGCCAGGTGTGCGGGGCCTGCCTGGGACCGAGTGGGCCCGGGACCCCCTACCTGCCCCGGCCACTGAGGCCCAGCTCCTCCACCTGAAACACCGCCTCTGCTTCTTGGGCAGCTCTCTCCCAGACCTTCCTTTGCTCAGGGTATTACAGGCTGCAGGGTCGCCGTCCCTCCAGCGCCTGCTGTTTGGCTGTGCATAAGCGCTGTACGTCTTATTTAATGCCCCCGCCCCCAACACCGTATGTGTAGGTACCATTATGAACCCATTTTACAGATGAGGAAACTGAGGCCCCAGGCGCCCACAGTTACACAGCGAGGAGCAGCAGAATCGGGAATGAAACCCAGGTCTGTCTGACCTCAGAGCTTATGACCTTAACCACGGCCTAGGCTTAACTGTTCTTGCTTTTCACTGTCCTCAGAGACACCTTTCTCAACCTCATCCTTCCATCTCCAGGCTGCACCTGGTCCCTAAACACATAGTGAGTGAAATTGGATGAAATCCCTTTGGACTCTCCCCCACTTAGTTTCTTTATAATATCTAATGCTTTATCTTTATATAAAAACAATGGAACCCCACTAAAAAGAAAAGCAAATAACATTTCGAATGCCAAAATGAGATTTCTTTGCAGATATTATATTTTTGTATCCTCTTAAGTTTATTAATTTTTCCCTTTTAGACCTCTGCAAATTTGCTTTCTAATAATTGGGAGAAGAACCACTGGCTGAATGGCAGCTGTAGATGACTTGCAGTTTGAAGGTACATCAGTTGGGTACCCACTTTCATCTTTATGATCGGTATTTTTGCAGTCACAGCAATATATTTTCATTGCAAAGCTGGCACATACATTAAAGAAGATAATTTCAAACATCTGGGTAAAAGAATGTTGGCTCCATCCAGGTTTTTCTGTTTGGCCACACCAGCTGTTCTTTTTTGCCAAATAACCCTTCAGATGGTAAAATCATAAATTTAGTACACTGATTACAGAAAATCTGAATAGAATTCCTGCTTTGCTTCTACAAACAGGGCTGAAATAGTTATTTTATTCTCCCTATTTACCAATGAGGAAATTGAGGTATAGGAAAATTAAGTAATTTGCCTGAAGGTCATCCTATATAATTAAAGGCTAATATGCAAATCAACCAAATGGCGGAACGACCAGTCGCTATGACGCGCACTGACCACCAGGGGGCAGACGTTCAACACAGGAGCTGCTCCCTGGAGGTCAGTGCTCTCCACAGGGGGAACGTCTCTCAGCCAGAAGCTGGGCTCACTGCTGGTGAGCGCAGTGGCAGTGGCAGGAGCCTCTCCTGCCTCTGCAACAACGCTAAGGATGTCCTACTGTCGACTTAGGCCCGCTTCCCATGGAGCCGGCCTAAGCTGTCAGTGGGACATCCCCCGAGGGCTACCGGACTTCGAGAGGGCACAGGCCAGGCTGAGGGACCCCCCTGAGTTCACAAATTTCATGCACCAGGCCTCTAGTATAGTTAAGTGCTAAAGCAGGGTTTGTACCCAGGCAGCTGACCTTCACAACCTATCTCAGTACTATCTGAGGAAGAGATATGATGAGAAGTCCATTTCATCAGCAAAAACCATCAGCTCTATTTTCAAAGTACTTCCAGCATCTGATCACCTCTCACCACTTCTGCTCCTCTCCCACCATGCTCAAGGTCATGATCACCTCTTGTCTGGATTATAGCCCTTACCTCTGATCTTCTAATTTCCTCCCTTGCTCCTCTCCAGTAGGTATTTTCCAGCCAGGAAGCCATATCATTCCTATACACCTTCCAGTGGCTCTCAACTCACTAGGAGTAGAATCCAGAGCCCATTCTGTGCTTAGGAGGCTCTCCATGATCCAGCCCTCCACTCTCTGATTTCATCTCCTACTACTCTTGCCCTTTCTCTGCTATAACCACACAGGCCCCATCACTCTTTCTTCTGGACACCAAGTACACTTAGAGCTTAGGGCTTTTGTGCCATGTTTCTGTTTGGGATATTCTTACTCCAGATAGCCACATGGCTTGTTCCCTCATTCTCTTCAGATCTCACTTCATGAGAGAGGCCTTCCTTGACCATCTATCTCAGGACAGTGTGGGAACATTCAAGCACAAAGAATGGCACATACAAAGTACCTGCGAAGGGAGGAAGTTTGCTTGATTTTCCCCCCAAGTAATTGAAAGAAGGCCAAGGAACTAGAGCACAGATGGCGGGGGACGCTGTCACAGGGTGAGATTTGAGGGTGGAGAGGAGCCCAATCTCTCAGGACTTTATAAACCATGTTAAGGACTCGCTCTGGGGGTCATGGAAGGCTTCCTCGAGGAAGAGTGGTAGTGTTAGATCAGGGGTCCTCAAACTTTTTAAATGGGGCCAGTTCACTGTCCCTCAGACTGTTGGAGGGCCGGACTATAGTTTAAAAAAAAACTATGAACAAATTCCTATGCACACTGCACATATCTTATTTTGAAGTAAAAAAACAAAACGGGAACAAATACAATATTTGTATTTGCATGTGGCCCGCGGGCCGTCGTTTTGAGGACCCCTGTGTTAGATGAACAAGTGGAGTTCAGCACTCTCCAGGTGGAAGGCATTGTGTCAGGAACGGAACAGAGGCAAAACAGCATGGGATATGCTAGGATGTAGAAGTAGAGAATGTTGGTAGCAGAAATAAGAACATACTAATCTTGCCCTCAAAGGCAGAAATGGGCAAGAATAACTAAGAGAGTGGAAGGTGTGAATAGTTATCGTACATTCTACATTTCAATCAAACTATGCCATCTGCTATTTCTCAGACACGGGACATGTTTTCCATCTTCTAGGTCTTGCCCTTCCCATTTGCTTTGCATGAGATGCCATCCCTGCCCCTCTGACCATCCTTCTCATATGGCAGCTTCTCCAAGAAGCCTTTCCAAATCCCATCAGCTAGATGAGTCATCATCTCCTTTGAACCTCTTTGGCCTTTGTACTTCTAACCCGACACTCTCTGTTCTTCCTTCTGACAGCCCCTTCCCCCCGGTAAACTACTTTATTTAAATATAAAACTTAAGTATAAAAAAAATACACACACACACAAAAAACCTAAGTATATCTTCCTTGGTCTGATTCCCTCAGGCAAAGTCGTGATGTGTCTTTTAAGTGTCAATGCTATGTCCAGTCATTTAATGATAGCTATAACAATATTTACTATCTCATTCTCCAAATCTTTCTGTAAGGAAGGTCTTATCTACACTCCATAGTTGAAGAAAAGAGACTCAGAGGTATGGAGTAATTTACCCAGGGTTATGGAGTCTTAACTTAAACAAAGGACCTCATGCTCCAGAGCCTCATGCTGCTTCAACAGTCAAACATTGGAGACTGAAGCTTAAATAATTGTAACATACCAGCCACCTAGTTAATCTCAATCACTTTAGTTCTCTCCCTAAAACTGTTTGCATAGCTGGAAGGCAATAAGAGTGGGCTTGGCTAGCCAAGAGCCCCATCCTATTGTCAGTCACAGGATTCATGCCTGCTTGTAGTTACAATGGTGCCCTGCTGGTACCCTGTCTGAGTCCTGCCAAGTTCTGGAGATTCCCTGAATTGCATTCAAGAGCAGTTAAATAAAGTTCATTCGGATACCCAGAGACAGGAAGTCTCAGTCATTGCTTGTGGACATGAATAGGTGAGGTATTTTTGGAAAGCAGTTTTAAAAGTATGGCTCAAGAGCCTTAAAAATGGTTTGCACCCTTTGACCTAGTGATCACACTATGGCAATAACTCAAAAAGTTTTCACTACACAGACTAATAGTACTAATGAAGATTTGAAAACACCTCAAACACCTAAAAACAGTGGAATAATTGTGTTAACTTAGGGTCTCTCTCTCCACTCTCCCTGACCCCGGCTGATAGAATATTATGTAGCCACATAAGTGATCATTGTGTAGACTGATATAAAAATGGAAAAAACATTTTTATATAACCCCCCAGTAGACAGAATAGGATATAGTATTGTTTACATAGTATTATCACATCCTAAATTAGTACTTGGCACAGTGTAGGCATGAAGTAAATACTTGTTGAATGAATGAATGATCTTCTGGCGTGAATCTTATTATATAGAGAAAAGGAAATATACCAAAAGTTAATCGTGGTTGCCTTTATGTGATTGGGACTAAAAGTGATTTTTATTCTGCGGTTTCTACTCTAAATTTTGTTCCCATATTTTCTATGGTGATTACATAGGCCTATTGGAAAAAAATAACTTCATTAAATTTTGTATTAGAATCAAGGAGAAAGGTTTAGATTGGGTACTTGCTGTGGGCCAGGCACTCTGTTAAGGACTGTAGTTAGGTAATATTGCTAACTTTCCCAAAATTCTTTAGAGTAAATATTATTCTCCCCATTGTATAGATGAGAACATTGAGGCTTACAGAGGTTAAGTTACTTACTCATGTTCATGTAAGTAGCTGAGCCAGGACTAAAATCTAGGTCTGACTCCAACTTCTGTTGTCTTCATAATTATTATTCTCTGTCAGCTTGATTTCTAGATGACACACTTTTTTTCACCGAAGCCTCGTTTATTTTTATTTTAAAAAATCATGCCAATTCTGCATTCTACTCCGAAGCAGTACTTTTTTTTTTTCTTGTTTAAAGTATTACAAATAGTAGTACATATATCTCCTTTTTTTCCCCCATTGACCTTCCCCTGGCCTCCCCTAACCCCCGGCACATGCCCTTAACTCACCCCCCCCCCCCGCCCCGCCAGTGTCTTGTGTCCATTGGTTATGCTTATATGCATGCATATAAGTCCTTCGATTGATCTCTTACTCCCCCCCCCCCCCCATAGATGACATTATTTTTTTTTTCAGAGCCTTTGTGCCATTTGTATTAGACAGGGTCTGTAGCAAAGTTGAGGTTATAACAGCTGGCCTTTAAATTAAAAGTATAGCATTGCTAGTGTGGGTAAGGCCTTTGATACATTTGTGTTCTAATTGATTTCAGAATTTGGTGATGTAGCCACTTCTCTAGCAGCAAACCCAGATGCCACCACGATAAACATTGAGGGTCCTGGTGAAACTCCCAAGAGACTAGGACCCCCAAGGGGCTCTGGGAGAGAAGAGGATGATGAATTACTGGGAAACGATGACTCTGACAAAACTGAGGTTCGTACTTGTCTTTGAAATTTTATTTTTGAAAAAACGTGTTCGTGCATTTATTTACTATCTCCTGTGTGCCAGGTAGGGTGCCAGGCAGTGGCAACACAAAGTGGCATCACACGTGGTCCCTGCTTTGGGGGGATAAAGAGATAGGCATACAGACCATTGTCATCCATGGGAAGCACACTGGATGGGGGAGCACCAGGGTTGTGGGAGCAGAGAGAAAGGGGTTACAGAGGCTTCCTGGAGATGGTGACACTTAACTGAGTCTTGATGAAAGAGCAGATGGTAGCCAGCGGAAGAAGGCAGAGAAGGGTGATATAGGCAGTTCAGACAATACATTTCCCATTCTCCCATTTTCACATACATCGGGAACAAAATATAGATAAAAACAGGAGATGAGCCGAAACCGGTTTGGCTCAGTGGATAGAGCGTCGGCCTGCGGACTGAAAGGTCCCAGGTTCGATTCCGGTCAAGGGCATGTACCTGGGTTGCGGGCACATCCCCAGTGGGGGGTGTGCAGGAGGCGGCTGATCTATGTTTCTCTCTTATCGATGTTTCTAACTCTCTATCTCTCTCCCTTCCTCTCTGTAAAAAATCAATAAAATATATTTTTAAAAAAAAACAAAAAAAACAGGAGATGAGGTGACACAGATAGGCAAGGACTCAACCCAGTGAATATGAATATTCTGAAAACTATCTGGAGCTACTAAAAGATTTTAAACAATATGGCCAGATATGTTTAAAGATATTTAAGATATGGCAGCTGTGTGGAGTATAAATTGGAGGGAGATGGACTGGAGGCTAGATGACCAGGTAGGAGACTGTGGAAGTGGTCTAGGCTAGAAGTGATGAAGCCTGAACTAGAGCTGGACACACATGTTTAGGAGGTGGGCTCAGTAGGACTTGGTGGCAAAGGGGGAGAGCATGAGAGGGAATTTTCTAGGGAGACATCTAGGTTTTTGCACCTGGTTGGATGGTGACTGTCAGGTGGCTTTTTTTATATCAAAGATTTATTTCCATGTCCACTGTTGTGTTCCAGGAAAATCCTATTTCTAGTAATATTTTATAAATGGAATCATGACTGTAGTGCACTAGGGGAGCACCCAATTTATAGCAGTGGGTTCCATCCAGGCTTATTAAAATAGTGGAGCTCTTGGGTGTCAGGTGCTCTTTGTGAAACTCCATGAAATATCAAAATAATTACCAAAGTGTATGCTAAATCAAATACCATTATATACTAGATGTGAAAAGAGCTTAGATTTAGGACCCTAACTTGGAATCCTGGTTTAGTATAGTAGTAATAGCTATGTGGTCTTGGCTAAGGTACTTTAACTTCCTGAAGTCTAGGTTTCCTCATCTGAAATGTAAGAAGACAGTATGTCATCCTTATCATCACAATAGTTAATCTTTATTCAGTGTTTAGTAGCTGCCAGACACCATTTAAAGTTCTTAACTTGGATCATCTTATTTAATCCTCAAAACAATCTTGAATGCCAGGAACTATTCTTATCCTCATTTTACAAATGAGAAATCTGAGGCGCAGAGTTTAAGTTACTTGCCCCAGTACAGAGAACAGGCAGGTAGCAGATGGCACTTTAAACCGGGGCAGCCTGAGTCCCGAGCCTGTGCTCCGCCCCTCTATACTGGAGTTAGTGTATTTTAAGTGCTTATTAAAGTGGTTGGCACCCTCAGGAGACAGGAGTGATTAATTATTTGTATAGTTAAATGTAATAGTTGGGGTTCTCCTGGGAAATAGAACCAATAGATGTGCATACATAGAAACTGAAATTTATTTTAGAGAATTGGTCCACATCATTGTAGATGCTTGACAAGTCCAAAGTCCAATGGAGGAGGCTAATAAGCTGGAGACTTGGGAAAAGGTTGGAGTTCAAGTCCAAAGGGATCTGCGATAGAACCTGGCAGAGCCAGTGTTGCCGGTGAAGTCTGAAGGCAGTCTACTGGAGAAGTCCCTCTTGCTCAGCAGGTCGGCCTTTCATTCTGTTCAGGCCTTCACCTGGTTGGCTGAGGTCCACCCATGTTTTGGAGGGCAATCTGCTTTACTCAAAAAGTTTACTGATTTAAATGTAAATCTCATCCAAAAACACCCTCTTAGAAACATCCAGAATAATGTTTGACCAAATATCTGTGCACTGTGGCCCAGGCAAATTGATACACACACACACACACGTATATGTATATGTATATGTATATGTATATGTATATGTATATGTATATGTATATGTATATGTATGTATAATTAATCATCGCATTGAGCAGCAGCAGGCTTCAAAAGTTTATGAAATGTATAGGGGAAAATCTTAACATTCTGCCCATCATTTTAATGTTGTCTGTGTGTTGGGAAAAGGTTACCAATATTCTGACAATTAATTGGCCTAGAGCAGGGGTGGGCAAACTTTTTGACTCGAGGGCCACAATGGGTTCTTAAACTGGACCGGAGGGCCGGAACAAAAGCATGGATGGAGTGTTTGTGTGAACTAATATAAATTCAAAGTAAACATCATTACATAAAAGGGTACAGTCTTTTTTTTTTTTTAGCTTTATTCATTTCAAATGGGCCGGATCCGGCCCGTGGGCCGTAGTTTGCCCACGGCTGGTCTAGAGTATGGAATGTGGGTCTTTGGTGTTCATTACCTTGTAATATTAGGGTTGGAAAGGACCTCAGTTTCCTCTATTTCAGTTTCCCTTCCAAGATATTAATGCTGCTTGAGGTATGTCAGAAAGACAACCAGGAATGCCTCCAGAAACAGGCTGTTCATCACCATGGAAAGCAGCCACTGCCACTGTTGGGCGACTTGAATTGTGAAAATTTTTTCCCTTTACCTAGTATAATGGACAAAAATATTTGCTGAGCGTACCTACCCTTGCCCTTCAAAGTTCCCCCAAGTCTATTTTCCCCCTTGCTGTATGAGACCTCTTCAGATAACTGAAGACCAGTCCCGATTCCTGTCCTTCAGCCTGCACTCTGCAGTCAGGTAGCTGGGCTGTTGGGGCAGGTGTGGTCCCCATGGGAGCCTCTTCTAACCTGGGGTTTTGTTTCTTTTGTAGAGGAGTCTATTTTAAGTTTCTAGTACTTCAGAGTGAATCAGTATGTCAGATTTTTGAGAATTCAGGTGAGGACAGTAATAAGGATCTTGAGGGAGTGAGGGAAGAAAAATATTTACACTGAATGCCTTCTGTGTGTGTATATGTGTGTGTGTGTATATATGTGCATATGCATATATGTTATTGTACATAATACATAGTATATTATGTGTAATTAATCTAATCCTCCCTATAATCCTATGAGGATTCATGTAATCCATACGACCTGTATATAATCTTCCTCTGAGGTAGATCTCGTTAGCACTACTTTGTAGGTAACAGATCTGAGACTGAGAGGAGTGTAGTGATTTGATGACGCTGCCCTTAGTGGAGGGACCAGCCTTTTGGTGTGACTTCAGAAACCATGCTTGTTTTTTATCAGGCTGAGCGTCGGTGTGGCTGCTGGAAAGTTGACGAATATAGAGAGCTTGGTCTTTTCTGCATCCTGATTTTACATATGATCAGCCCCCCGTTCTCTGTGTATCCGGAATAAGGAAATCACTTGTGTTCATTATGTTTTATTTTACCTCTGACAGTTACTTGCTGGACAGAAGAAAAGCTCCCCTTTCTGGACATTTGAATACTATCAAACATTTTTCGATGTGGACACTTACCAGGTGTGTGAAGCAGTTTTGCCTTTCCTTTTACATGTAATGGAGACTTGTTTCTTCTATAGTTAAGCAATGAAATGTGAAAGCTTTTGTATGCTGGATAGGATCTTACAAAAGTAAAAGGGTTAATAGTACTTGAAAATACTACTATCATAAAAGCTCTAATGAGTTTCAATTTTACAGTAGTTGAGTTATTAATCTTAAAAAAATTTTCAGTAGACTTATACTATGTTGTTTTCCAGGTCTTTGACAGAATAAAAGGGTCTCTTTTGCCAATACCAGGAAAAAACTTCGTGAGGTTATATATTCGCAGCAACCCAGATCTCTATGGTATGTGTAGTGCCATTTTGATTCTTTACCATGTGCCCGTTGAACTCAGGTGAGTGTGCGGGTTACCTGGAAGTTGGAGAAATGCATTGTTGGTGGGGCATGCAACATTCTATTTGACTTTTCTGAGCTTCAGTAGCAAACCTTGGAAAGAATTTTGGAAAAAGGGCAATTATCTGTTACATTAATGCCATGATTATAATTAAGAGTGTGCCCTTTGAAAGTCCTCATATGACATTACAAACTTGAGACAAATTAAGTTACTTTGTCTAAGGGGAGATGCTGGTTTTAACTTTGGAGGAATTGGTTTGGAGTAGAGAAGCACTCTCACATTTTTTTATTGAGTCCCAGCTCTGCCTTCAGACAGGCTGGCTCCCCTTGGGACGCAGGCAGCACTGGGGGTGTGTAAGAGGGATGGGCCAGGAGGTGACTGTCATCCTCAGTGTCCCTGCTGTCTGAGAAGGGTCAGAGGCTCACGCAGTCCTCGGGGGGGAAAGGGCTCCCACACCTATCAATCTCTATTACAAAGGTTAGGGCATTTCTTATCTCCATTCCAGGGAGTAAAGATTATGTAGCTTAAGCATGATTGTTTGTAGTGATTAACTACCCGCCTGGCACTTAGTTAAGGAGTTTCATCCCCTCCCTGACTTTAGGGAAAAATTCCTACCTGGGGAAACAACCTTTCTAGGAGAGGCATCCCCTCCCTGACTTTAGGGAAAAATTCCTACCTGGGGAAACAACCTTTCTCGGAGAGGTGACCTTGGTTAAAACACAGCGCCAAGAAGGTGAGCAAACATATTAAGAACCGTATGCCATATATGCCAGGTCCCTTGAAACAGCAAGGATGGACCGGCTCCCGGCACTGCCCTACCTTCCTCTCTAAAATCAATAAAAATAAATGAAATGAAATAAAAAAGTAGAACTAGAACCTAGTTCAGTGTTTTGTTTTTAATTTTTTTATCGATTATTACATATGTGTCCTTATCCCCATGTTACCCCCAATCACCCCCCTCTTGTCTGTGTCCATTGGTTAGGCCTATATGCTTGCATATAAGTCCTTTGGTTGATCTCTCCCTAGTTCAGTGTTATTTATGTAAAGCCCAGATTTATTCTATGAGACTAGAAGTTTTAAGATATAGAACCTTTTCATCAAATGGCATAGATGTCCACTATTTTTTCAAATATGTCTTTATTGATTTTAGAGAGAGAAGGAAGGGAGAAGGATAGAGAGACAGAAACATTGATGAGAAACAGCAATCAGCTGTCTCTTGCTTACTCTCTACTGGGGATCGAGCCTACAACCAGGGCATGTGCCCTGACTGGTAATTGAACTGGTGACCTCTTGGTTCATAAGTCGACTCTCAATTTGGCAGGAAGAAGGAAGAGAGAAGGTGGTATGAAACAGCGTGCAGGCCTGGGATGAACAGGCGGGGTGTCTCTGGAGTCCGAGCTTCCTTGTGTCTGCGGTGCATTGTGTCCCCAGGGCCTAGAGGCTGACGGAATACCATGTTCTCTGCTTTCTAGTTGTGGGTACTATAAGAATTGTGTCCACTTGTGGTCATATGCTTGGACGGTCTCCACTCATCAACAATACATGGTCAGTTTTGTTCATTTTTTTTTACAAAGCTTTTGGGAAGTTTTTTTTTTTAATCCTCACATGAGAATATTTTTTTTATTACTTTTCAGAGAGAGTGGAAGGAAAAGGGGGGAGGGAGGAAGGTAGAGAGAAAAAGAGAGAGGTAGCCACACCGGCTGGGCAGATGTCCGATATTTAAACCATTAAAAGAGTAACTGCTCTGGAGGTTGAGGAGAGGCCCCCTTCTGGTCAGCTCCCACGCTCCATGATGGTACCAGGAGCTCCATCCAGAGACCCATGGAATTCCTGGAGCTCCAGTGAGCAGGGGGTGAAAACCGTTGGGTTGGTCCATGCCCCTCATCCAACAGTTGCCAAGTGTGGTTCTTTTTAGCTCTCTCATTCATTCTTCTAGCTTGAGAACTTCTTGAGAGGCAGGCTCCATGTTATCAGTGCAAGGGGCTTGGCACAGAGAAGTACTCAATTTGTGAGCACCTTATTTTGTGCGAGAGGCTGAGGATTCAAAGATAAAGTCTTAGCCTCCACCCCCAAGGGGGACGAAGAGAGAGCGAATGTTTGCTGAGCACCCTACAAATGCCAAGCATGGAGCTAAGTCTGCTTTATACTATTTATCCCCACACTCCGAGGCAGTCTTTTCAAAAGAGGAAACTTGAGATTTATCATTCTTTGTGCTTTTCTGTATGTTAGGAATATTTCATAATATAAAAATGCATTACAAACTAAATCAAGGCTCCCTCCACCCTTACCCCAAGTAAGAGTAGGAATTTGGCAGGAAGAAGGAAGAGAGAAGGTGGTATGAAGCAGCGTGCAGGCCTGGGATGCACAGGCGGGGTGTCTCTGGAGTCCAAGCTTCCTTGTGTCTGCGGTGCATTGTGTCCCCAGGGCCTAGAGGCTGACGGAATACGATGTTCTCTGCTTTCTAGTTGTGGGTACTATAAGAATTGTGTCCACTTGTGGTCATATGCTTGGACGGTCTCCACTCATCAACAATACATGGTCAGTTTTGTTCATTTTTTTTACAAAGCTTTTGGGAAGTTTATTTTTTTTAATCCTCACATGAGAATGTTTTTTTTATTACTTTTCAGAGAGAGTGGAAGGAAAGGGGGGAGGGAGGGAGGTAGAGAGAAAGAGAGGGAGAAACATCAATGTTAGAGAGATACATCGACTGGTTGCCTCCCACATGAGCCCCAACCTGGGACGTGGAGCGAACCCACAATACAGGTAATGTGCCCTTGACCGGGGTCGAACCCATGATCCTTCAGTGCATGGGCCAATGCTCTAAACATGGAGCAACACCAGCCAGGGTGGGAATTTTTTAATTGTTGGTTGTAGGGTTTTTCTTAAAAACCCCGTTTGTTTGTTTATTGCATCTTAAGGTGGTAGGCTCTCGGAATAATACTGTGAACAAGATTTAGTCCTTGGCTGCAGCAGAGACTCTTTGGAGCACCCAGTGTTGGTGCTCCCTTTCCCACCTTCAGGATTCAGGGTGGCTTAGAAAAGTGCTAATCCATTTATGTTAGTCATTTCCCTGACACAATAGTTCTCTTAATATTATGATCTGTCAAGGTGCCTGCAGTTATCCCAAAAGGTATTGCAAAATATTAGTGAAATTGAAATTCATAAAACATATTAAAATCTCTAGATTTAAAATTATATTCTAGCCAAACCGGTTTGGCTCAGTGGATAGAGCGTTGGCCTGCGGACTGAAAGGTCCCAGGTTCAATTCCGGTCAAGGGCATGTACCTTGGTTGCGGGCACATCCCCAGTAGGGGGTGTGCAGGAGGCAGCTGGTCAATGTTTCTCTCTCATCGATATTTCTAACTCTCTATCCCTCTCCCTTCCTCTCTGTAAAAAATCAATAAAATATATTTTTAAAAAATTATATTCTAATAATACTTTTTCTAAATGGCGAGAAACAAAGATGATGTTCATGAAATCAAGGAAAATGATGAAAGGGGTCTGCAAAGCATGGTGCACCATCCGTCCAGTGGAATGTTTTACAGCCACTGAAAAAGAATAAAACTTATTTTTATGAATAGCTACGATAGAATCTCCAGGATATATTAAGGTGAAAATAAATATATATGTTGCCATTTGTATAAAATGCATGCACGCACACACACAGAGAGACGCACATGCACACTTTTGCTTATATGTGTATAGAAATCTCTGGCAGGATTTACCAGAAACTGATTACAATAGTGAGATCTGGGAGAGGAAATGGATAGCTAGAGAACAGAGAGGAAAAAGTTTGCTTTTCTCTATATCCCCTTTTGTACCTTTTGGACACTGAATTATGTGTGTTTATTACTTTTTTTATTAAAAATAAAGAAAAAATAAAGCCTTTAACACACAAAAACACACCCATAGTGAAAGGGTAGATTGCATTAACTCTTCCCTAAAGCGTTCTGCTTGCCCTACTCTTCCATTTAGACCACAAAAGAACCTGTCTGCTTGAAGTTATTTTTTTTCTGGCACTCACATTTAGCACTTAGACAAGGGAAGTACTTGCTTCCTCTATCCTGATGGTAAAGGTTTAACAGATTTGGTGATCCCCCAATAAAAGAAGCTATAAACAAAACAAATCAGTGTGTTAATTCACCTAATTATGGAGGTGTTTTGGATTTTTTTAATTAAATATATTTTATTGATTTTTTACAGAGAGGAAGGGAGAGAGAGTTAGAAACATCGATCAGCTGCCTCCTGCACATCCCACCACTGGGGATGTGCCCGCAACCAAGGTACATGCCCTTGACCGGAATCGAACCTGGGACCCTTCAGTCCGCAGACCGACACTTTGTCCACTGAATCAAATCAGCTAGGGCGTTGTTTTGGCTTTTGTATTCCAATCTCCCCTGGATAATTTTGTATGGCCCTCGAATAATGTTATAAATATCCAAATGGATATTTGGACTTTAAGACAGCTAATTACTGAGTTCTGTATTCGACCTTTTAAAAAAGAAAATTCCCGCCGAAACCGGTTTGGGTCAGTGGATAGAGCGTCGGCTTGCGGACTGAAGGGTCCTGGGTTCGATTCCGGTCAAGGGCATGTACCTGGGTTGCGGGCACATCCCCAGTAGGAGATGTGCAGGAGGCAGCTGATCGGTGTTTCTCTTTCATCGATGTTTCTAACTCTCTATCTCTCTCCCTTCCTCTCTGTAAAAAATCAATAAAATATATTTAAAAAAGAAAAAAAAAAAGAAAATTCCCACTAAACAGGTATAGTAATGCATCTAAAAAGTCATTGTCCCTTGCTTACATGAATAGGGCAAGGGAGATGAGAAAACACGCTTTAAGAATCGAAAGGCTGGTGCTTCACTTTCTTGTCTCTGAATTTTGTGGTTTCCTTTGCAGGCCCCTTTTGGATATGCGCCACATTGGTCTTTGCCATAGCAATTAGTGGGAATCTTTCCAACTTCTTAATCCATCTGGGAGAGAAGACATACCATTATGTACCCGAATTCCGAAAAGGTTGGTGAGTAGCTTGACTCATTTGGAATGGTGTCGGTTTGTAGCCATGAGCCTTTTCCCACTGAGCTCTTGGGCCTCTGTCTAGGTGCTGCATCCCCTGCTTGCTGTATTTCAGGGTTCAAACATACCCAGTGTCTCAGCATTTACCATCCATTTGTATAAGTACAAGTAAATTTTTAAATTGTGATAAAATATACTTAACATAAAATTGGCCATATTAACCATTTTCAAGTATACAATTCAGTGTACTATCACAATATTGTAATTTCATATAATCTTCTGTAAAACTAAGGGAATGACCAATAGAAACTGGAATTTATTTAAAGAAAAATGAACAAAATAAGCAAAAAGCATTGTGCATGAAAGTTTCCATTGTAGCATTATCTGTGTTATCCAAATGTTGGAAACAATAGGGATGTTGTTATTTAAGTCACGATGACTCAACTAGCTAGGTCTGTAGCCACTAATTATGAAGCTCTAGAGAAGGGTGGGGAACCTTTTTTCTGCCAAGGGCCATTTGGATATTTATATCATTTGTGGGCCATACAAAATTATCAACTTAAAAATAAGCCTGTTATATTTGGTCAAACATTTAATTAACTCACCCTTAATGCCTTGGCTGGGCCAGACCAAATGATTTTGTGGGCGGGCTGGACATTTCCCACCCCTGCTCTAGAGCAAGGTGGAAGACTGATCATCAAAACTTATGCTTGTGCTGTCAGCAACTTTGTTAAAGAGAAGTCTGCAAAGGGTCAGGGCCCAGAAGAGAAAATGCAGAAATGACTCGTGGGCTGTGCATCACATTCCCGTTCTAAACTTCCTTTCTTGTGTAGCATTGGCTAATTAAAAACAAAAACAAAAAACCAACAATTAGGGACTTGCAGGTGAGAGCCACTTCAAAATGAGAAAGTTTGGCCTTGTAGGAGATTGACCTATGCCACATTCTCAGTTTTCTCCTCCCTCCCTGCCTGCCTGCTCTCCTGATGAGGGGCTGTACATCCTGTATAAAAGCATGGTTTCTGGAACCAGGTCACTGGCTTCAAGTTCCAGCCCCACAACTCATTAACTTCTACCTTGTCGGGAAGGTTATTTCATCTCCCTGGGCCTCAGATTCCTTATCAGTGAAATGGAAATATTAATACCCTTATTATAGGGCTATTGTATGAATAGAGTTGATATATGTAAAGCAATATGTATGTGTGTATATATACATATATGAAGACATATATGTACACACACATACATGTATATGTGTATATAGAGGTATGCATTTACCTGTATATGTGTGCCTCTGTGTAGCCTTTCTTCTTTCTTTCCCTCTACCCTCCATGCCCATTTTCCCTTCTCTTTCCTTCTTCATTGTGGAGTCGGACCTGGATTCAGTCCCAATTCCATTTGTCAAATGACCTTGGTTAGAGTTTAGCTCAATAAGTGTTATCAATGAGCTATAGACCCTGCCTTCAAGTAGCTTCGATGGTTAAGCAAAGAGAGACTGGTAAATGCATATTGCTATAAATAGTATGTGTTAATTTCTATGTCTGAGGTAGGTGTAGGTATAGTGACAGAAAAGAAGAAGTGAATCACCCTGCCTGAGGGTCTGAGAGCTCAGGAGGGTCTTTATCTGTTCTTATCCCCTTTGGCTGGCATCCTAGTCTCAAGGAGTCATGGGATGTAAAATAGTCATTGGCTCTATCAATGAACAGTTTTCCATTTTATGTAAAGAGTGTAAGTCAAACAACCAAGGTCAGATCCTGCTTCCACCACTTACTATTTGATCGTGACCACTTAGCTTCTCTGATCTCGTTTCCTTGTCTCCAAAATGAAGATATAAAATATATGAAATAATGTGTTTACTTATCTGTTAACAATATAAAAATCTAATTATTGGTTATTTATTATTTATCAATCTGTGTTCTAAGTATTCCTGTTTGTACTCTTTAATCTTATAAGGTAGTCTGCTATTATTATTCCCACTTTACAGATAAGGAAACTGAGGCAGGATGGTTAAGTAACTTCCACCCAGGGTTACATAGCTAGAGTGGCATAGCTGGGATTAGAACCCATGGAGTCTGCATCCAGAGCCTGCGCCCTTGACTGTTACACAGTGTCGCCTCTCAATAAAGCACTCAGTGTAATACCTGACACCCAGTGGCTAGCTGTAGCTATAGTCGTAATTCTTTTCCTCTTCTGTTAGTTATCAAAAAAAAAAAAAAAAAAAAAACAAAAAAAAGCAGAATGTCAGCAAAGTTACATTTAGCCTAATTAGGGAGTTTCCAATGTGAAAAAGCTTCTCTGGTAGCTAACAATGTTTTGGACAATCACGTGTCTTAACCAGTCAGACTGTAATCGCTAGAGGTGCCTTAGCTCTTGCCAGGAGCGTTGAGTGAATTACCTGCTGATTTTTATGGAGGAAGGGCTGTTGCTGCGGGTTTAGCTATGTTTTATGATCCTCCACTCCACAAGAGGGAGAACGAATCCTCCAGGGCGTGCTGCTGCCAGAGGAGGAGAGAGGGAAGGTAGTATACTGAACATTGCTATTCTGAGGAGCTGCTGAATAGCTTTTCCACCACAGAGACAGAATTATTTAAATAGGAAACGAAACTGGAGAATACTAGTATGTCAAGCAATTCATCGGTGAGCTAGAATTCCCTGTGTCAGAGACAGAAGGAACCCTACATAGTATGCAGAGCAAGTTAATCTGTATCCAGGGCATGTTAATAAATTTGCTAAAGAAATCACTGTCAGTTCTTGTTATACGAGGACAGATTATGTGTTCTTCCAAGGGAATAGTTGGCTGTTATTTGATTGAAAGGCCCAGTACATTTAAACACTTGTAATGTGGCCTTCCAAAGTATTTTAGTTGAATAATTCAAGTTTTTAATAACTAATTTAATAATATTAGTTGTTAGTTATTAAACAAATTTAAAAAACCATATGAGAAACTACTGGTCATCATCACGAAGACAGATGCTAAAGATTGATCAATTCTGCCCGGCCGGTGTGGCTCAGTGGTTCGGCGACCTATGAACCAGTAGGTCATGATTCATTTCCCAGTCAGGGCACATGCCTGGGTTGCAGGCTCGATCCCCCAGTAGGGGGCAAGCAGGAGGCAGCCATTCAATGATTCTCTCTCTCTCTCCCTCTCTCTCTGAAATAAAAATATATTTTTTAAAAAGATTGATCAATTCTGTGCATTTATAGAGCGCTTATTATGTTTCCGGTGCTGTGCCAGGCTCAGGGTCCATGATGATCCCATGGCCCAGTGAAATAGTTTCAAATGTTAGAAGGTAGGTTCAGTAAGGTACTGGAAGTGCTCTGGTAGTACATTGAAGGCTTGTGTCCTGTTATCCTCAGTGTCCATAGCAGCCACAATCATCTATGCCTACGCCTGGCTGGTTCCCTTCGCACTCTGGGGTTTCCTCCTGTGGAGAAACAGCAAAGTTATGAACATCGTTTCCTATTCATTTTTGGAGATTGTGTGCGTCTATGGATATTCACTCTTCATTTATATCCCCACAGCAGTAAGTACCACACTTATTCTGAGTGATGTCCTGTTCTTGGTTGAAAATTCAACCGGCTTCATTATTCCTAGCCTAACACTGATATGCCCCTGAAAAATACCCTGGGAATTGCTTGGAACAGACTGACGGATCTCAGAGGGAAGGGGAGTGGGGTGGGGTGGGGAGAGATTAAGCAAAGAACATATATGCATAACACATGGAAACAGATAATAGTGTAATGAAGGCCTAGGGTGGGGCATGGGCAAAGGGGGGGAAATGAGGGACATCTGTGATACTGTCAACAATAAAAATAAGTTAAAAAAAAACACACACACCACAAACTAACCCTGTGAATTTAGAAATTCAACATGAATGGGCACTGGGGAGAAAAGTGCCTTCATGGATCTAAAGCCCTTCTGTGAAAGCTTTCCCCTGAGTCTGCATGCTGGTGGTGTTTCTCTAGGCTGTCCTGAGAAACCAGAAAGGCAGTTGGGGCCAGTGCTGATTGGCTTATGGGCCTTTATAAACATACTAGAGGCCCGGTGCATGAAATTCGTGCACAGGTAGGGTCCTTAAGCCTGGCCAGCAATCAGGGCCAACCAGGTTCCCTGCCTCCCCGCCTCTTCCTTCCATTGCTCCCTCAACGCCCTGCCGCCACCACTGGTCACCCGCCATGTATGCACTGCCCCCTGGTGGTCAGTGCACATCATAGTGAGTGATCGAACCCCCGGTTTCATGGTCGAACTTCCGAAGGGACACTTTGCATATTAGCCTTTTATATATATATAGACTAGAGGCCCGGTGTATGAAGTTTGTGCATGGGGGGTGGGTCCCTCAGCCTGGCCTGCACCCTCTCCATTCCGGGCCTTGGGGGATGTCCGACTGCCGGTTTAGGCCCGATCCCACAGGGACGCCACCTGTGCACGAATTTTCGGGGATGTCCGACTGCCGGGGATCGGGCCTAAACCGGCAGTCAGACATCCCTCTCGCAATCCAGGACTGCTGGCTCCTAAGCAGTCACCTGCCTGCCTGCCTGATTGCCCCTAACTGCTCTCCCCTGCTGGTCTGGTCACCCCTAACTGCCTCTGCCTCGGCCCCCACCACTGTGGCTTTGTCCAGAAGGACGTCTGAAAGGATGTCCGGTCTAATTAGCATATAACCCTTTTATTAGTATAGACCAGAGGCCCAGTGAACGAAATTCATGCACAGGTGGGGTCCCTAGGCCTGGCCAGTGATCAGGGCCCATGGGGCCTTGCAGCTGCTGGCCAGGGCCTTCCTTCCCTGGCTGCCGCTGCCTGCCAGCCTGGGCTTTCCTTTGTTCCGTGCTGCCCCCTGGTGGTCAGCCCACGTCATAGTGAACAATTGAACTCCCAGTTGAACTCCCGAGGGGACAACTTGCATATTGGGCTTTTATATATATGTAGATATGCCTCTCTGAAGTGCCTCCCAACCCCCCCACCTCTTCTTTCAGATCCTGTGGATTATCCCCCAGAAAGCTGTTCGTTGGATTCTAGTCATGATGGCGCTGGGCATCTCAGGCTCTGTCTTGGCAATGACCTTTTGGCCAGCTGTTCGTGAGGATAACCGGCGCGTCGCATTGGCCACAATTGTGACAATTGTGTTGCTTCACACGCTGCTTTCTGTGGGCTGCTTGGTATGGTCTCTTTTCTGTGTTTTTATGGTGTGCTTTCTTTATTTGTTTGTTTGTTTATTAAATAGACATTCTTAGTATTACATATATTTACTTTTATATTTTTGTTAATTGGAGGATATTTTTCCATTGGTTTTTAGGGAGAGTGGAAGAGAGAGGGTAAAACAGAAAGAAACATTGATGTGAGAGAAACACATCAATTGGTTGCCTCTTGCACGAGCCCCGACCAGGGTCCGGGTTGGGGAGGAGCCTGCAACCAAGGAATGTGCCCCTGATCCGAATCAAACCCAGGACCCTTTGGTCCGCAGGCCGACGCTCTATCCACTGAGCCAACTGGCTAGGGCTGTGGAGTGCTTTAAATGCAAATACTTAAAGGCCTCAAACAGTTTGACATGGTGGTTCTTTAGAACTGGCCCCATGAAATAAACATTGTGTTAGATAGACTCTCCTGGATGGGAAGAGTAAAGTCATGGGATTTTTTTATCCTTACCCAAGAATATGTTTTATTGATTTTAGAGAGGGAAAGCGGGGGGAGAGAGAGAGACACGACAGCAATATGAAAGAAACATCAACAGTTGCCTCCCTTACATGCCCTGACCAGTGATCAAACCCACAATCTAGGTATGTGCCCTGACTGGGAATCGAACCCACAACCTTTTGGTGCATGGGACAATGCTCCAATCAATTGAGCCACCCAGGCAGGGCAAAGTCATGAGGATTTGATTGTAATCTGCAGCTTTACCTGATTTCTAATGTTTAATCAAGACTTGGTGTCTGGCCTGAGGACATAGGGCTGGGTGAGTGTCTATAAATAGGACTGGGAGTTCTGCTTTGGATGCCTTTGCTAGTTTCTGCACATAACTAGAAAGAGTTTTGAAATTTAAAGCTTCATAGATGGAAAGCTTGAGAATGAAGTCCAGTACAGGAAAGGAGAGAGTTATTTTAAAGATGGAAAACATTTAAAACCGTTTTTGAGTTCATGTGTTTAGGTGTCTTTTTAGGGAGAGTGTGTGCTTTTTGAGTCAGACAGGTCCAGGTTGAAGGCCAGCTCTGTCACTCACTGGCTCTGTGAACTTTGAATCTGTAATGTGGGTATAGTAGGTCCTGCCTCAGAGGGACATTCTGAGGACAAAATAAAATAATATATATAAAGCACAGGACATAGAACTTATCCCATAAATTAGATCCCTTTCCTTTGATCCTAAGGAGATGTGGCTTTGTATCTTTTGTAGACATGGTGCTCAAAAATCGCTGTCCGTGGCCTTAACAAGGCCTGATGCAGGGTTTGAAAAACCTCCAAGTCCGCCCTAGCTGGTTTGGCTCAGTGGATAGAGTGTCAGCCTGCGGACTGAAGGGTCTGGGTTCTATTCCGGTTAAGGGCACATGCCCAAGTTGCAAGCTTGATCCCCAGTAGGGGGTGTGCAGGAGGCAGCTGATCAATGATTCTCTCTCATCGATGTTTCTATCTCTCCCTCTCCATTCCTCTATGAAATCAATAATATATATATATATATATATATATATATATATATATATATATATATATATATATATTAAAAAAAGGAAAACCTCCAAGTCCAAGAATGTTAATAAGGTCACTGATGAAGGAAAGGACACGCCCGCGGGGAGTTGTCCACAGAGCCCACGTCCAGACCCTTGGTCAGGTTTTGCAGTTTTGGGAGGAAATATTTCTTTGGTACCATTTGATCTTTAATATTTTTGTGTAGACGACCATGGTCTCATTAAGTGTTTAATAAGATCCCAAAACTCTATCATTGAACAAGTCTCATAAAAAGTGTCAAGTTCTGAAACACAGACGTGGTTTACACGCATTCTACATGTGCCTAAGCTTTAAACCCTTGAGGCAGAGACTGTGGGTTTGGCTCATGACAGAGCCTCCCTGTTCATTTCGGGCCCTGGAATCTCTGCTGATCCCCTGAAATGCTGCCGTGACCCTTCTGTTTGCTGAAGAAGCATGCCCTTTGCATGGTAACTGCCTCTCTCTGTATCGCCTTTCACAGGCATCTTCTGTCTCTCTTCTGAATTTTCCCCCAGTATATGCCTGTGGAGAACTTGGTAAAGAGAAAAGGCGTTATTGCCTTGTTAGGTTCTGTAAAGAGTAGAGAGGAGCAGGCAGGTTGGATAATAGAGCAGGGAGGTATGGTTGTGGTTGCTATTATTATGGTTAACCCATTTCATTTGGTACCTGTGGCCAGAATCCCTTACCTCCTATGCCTATTACTCCCTTCTGGGGTGAATGACACTGAAGTTAGGAATTACCTGCCCAGGAACTTTGTGAAAGAGAGCACTATAATGAGGGGGAAAGAGCATGGGACTGGGAGCTGCTTAGCACGTGGAACCGGCAAGTGACTTAACTCTTAGAACCTGTTTCCTCATGGTCAGGGAGGTTCCTATTTCCGTGGGCTTTTGTGAGACTCAGTGAAATGGGTGTGATGGGCTCCGACACTGTGACAGTTTCTTCAGATGTAAAGAAGCTATTAAAAAAGCCCTGTGTCATCAGGAGCCGCCAGGTTCCACTCCGCTGCTTATCGCTCCTGAGGGCCCCAGTAAGAGCCGCCCACAGTCACACCGCTCTGAAGACTGCCCTTTCACCGGTGCCTCTCACTGACTTCCTGTTTCTCCTGAACTTCTTACCCATTACATTCCTGGTTGAGAAGTTGGAGGAAGAGGCAGGAGAAAAGGCATTGCTCGGTTGATTCTAAGGAGCTTGGAGGAGCAGGGGAGTAATTGCTGGTGAAGGGTCCCTTGTTGGAGGGGAGCACAGTTTTCTCCTTAGGGAAGGGAGCCATCCAATGATCAGGTGTGTAGCCAGGGTGCCTGGGGTTTTGTTCTCCACACTGGAGCTTGCTGCCTCCTTTCTCTTCTGGAGGAGGTGTGCAGTGCAAGAGGGCTGAGGCAGGAGTGAGGAGACGGTTCTCGTCCTGTCCGTCACTCCCTGCTCCAGTTATTTCCCCCCTCTGGACCCCCACCTCCTCACTTAGGAAAAGGAGCTGTAGTAAGGATTGAATGATACGTGCAACAGGAAGAACAGGACAAGCTGAACAAACGAAGACATCATTGGAAAGGCAGGGAGAGGAACTGTCAGGGGAGCTCACTGAGCCAAGGGACACTGGCTGAATCAGACAGCTTGGCCTTCTCACTCCCGGGGGAGCACAGGTTGGCGCCCGTTGCCTTAGTGCAGTGAAGCATGTGACAGCCCCATACCTGCTGAGGTCCCCTCGGTGCTGCACCTGTACACGATGTCTAAGTTGGTACTGGCACACACCTGGCAGGGACGCCTAAGGAAGCAGCAGAGTGTGAGCCCGTGGCTAATATGACTGTAGATGTACGAGCCTACATTTGAGGTGGTCACTGCCAATAGCAGCGGGCCCTGCGCCCCAGTATTTGGGGAACTAATGAGTCATAGAATTATAACTTGCCCTTAGAAATCATTTTTTCTAATCCTTTTGTTTTACAGATAAGAAATTGAGGCCTATATGCCACATATATTTTAGACCAAAAAAAAAAAAAAAAGAGAGAGAGAGAGGGAGAAAGTGCTAAGAAGGTGTTTTTATAACAGGGCACTTTCATACTTTTGTATTATTTGAATTTGTTATAATATGTATTACTTTTAAAATCAGAGGGGAAAAATATAATCCTTTTTAAAAAATATATATTTTTTATTGATTTTTACAGAGAGGAAGGGAGAGGGTTAGAGAGCCAGAAACATCGATGAGAGAGAAACATCGATCAGCTGCCTCCTGCACGCCCTCCACTGGGGATGTGCCCGCAACCAAGGTACATGCCCTTGACCGGAATCGAACCTGGGGCCCTTGAGTCTGCAGGCCAATGCTCTATCCACTGAGCCAAACCGGTTCTGGCATCCTTTTTTCTTTTAAGAGAGAATTCTTCAGCTTAGTCTGTAAAGTTAAATCAAACTATTAAATTGAACAGTACCCAAAATAAATATCTCCAGCTTTTTGTTGTTGTTAATCCTCACCCGAGGATATTTTTCCATTGATTTTTAGAGAGAGTGGAAGGGAGGGGAGAGACAGAGAGGGAAACACATCGATTGTTTGCGTCCCACACGTGCCCTTGATCAGAATCGAACCCAGAACCCTTCAGTCTTTGGGCTGATGCTCTACCCACTGAGGCAAACCGGCTAGGGCTACCTCCAGCTTTTAAAACAAAACAAAACAAAACAGGCCATAAGGGGTAGAGTGACTTGTCCAAGTCACAGTGCAAGTTACTAGCCGAGTCCAGTTTAGCACCTGGGCCTCCCGTCTCATTCCATCTGATGAGGTTCCTCCAGTAGTTGGAAGAAAAGCATTGCTCCTGCATCATGGGAGCTGCATGGCCCAGTGCTCCTGCCAGGGAACTGGAGGGCCCAACACTAGCAGCATAGCCCCTGGCTCCCCCTTAAGTTAGGAACTGTTTTCCTGCCTCAGAAAACAGTTGCTGGAAGGGGTTCTGGGAGGAAGACTTTTAAAACTAATAGAGTTACCCTGGGAATGTGGTAAACTAGAGGGAGTCTGCAGCTAGGAACTTTTTGAGCCAGACTGTTGTAGAGTTAACTGGGAATTTGGGAAAGCTCCAGCGTGTCATGTTGGTGCCCCCTTCTGGCCAAGAGAGCAGAGTAAGTGAAATGGTTCTTAACTTGGTCCTTTTTATCTTTTTACCTTCCTAATGCCCTAACTCCTTGATTTATTAACGATTCACCTTTCTTTTGAATATCGTGTTCCAGGCTAGTGAGCTTAGATTTGAGATTGGTATTTTCCTGGGCTAAAGTTAGGATGCTGAGACATTGACACAGGTGAGAAGATCCTCCTTAATGTTTTCCCTCTTCCACTTCCTTCTGATTTTTGACAGTTAAATTATAGATGGTGAGTGGAAGCACTTACCAAACCTTTCATTTCCAAGCTGAAGACTTATGAGGCACGGCCTGCCTAGCATTTTCTTTTGAAGGTCTTTACAGAGAGCCACCTGGTTTAGCAGCAATCTATCGTAGTTCAGTTCATTGAGTATTGATTGTTGACATGGTGCGCCAGCCCTGTGTGAGGGGCTGATGACACAGAGACAAGAAGGATACAGTCTTTGGAGGAGACACTTGAGTTTTGGAGTTAGAAAGAGCCGCCTTTGAGTCCTGGCTTCACCATATGCACCCGATTGAATGACGGCCCCTCTGAACCTCAGTTTCTTCATCTGTTAAATGAGGAGGATAATAACCTCACAGGGTTATTATGAAGATTAAGTTATATGTAGTAAATGCTCAATAAATGGTAACGGGATTTTAAAAAGGCACTCAGTCAATAAGTGAGAGACAGAAGCAGAGACATTGTAGTTCAGTGTGATGACCAATATGTTACAGGGAAACAGGGGCCATGCGAACCCCGCAGTACTATTGGCCTGGAGTCTTTAATGCTCTGTTTTGTAACTCCCCTGTGGGTCTTCCTTTTCTGCAGGCATACTTTTTTGATGCACCAGAGGTGGACCATCTTCCAACAACTGCAGTTGTTCCAAACCAAACAGTGGTAGCAGCCAAGTCCAGCTGAAGAGGAAGTAAGAGGTTATATTTTTATCTTCTTGCTGTGTGGTACAGTAAAAAATGGGCAGGTGCATCGGTTCTGTTAGCATAAAACAGAGGGCCAGACCCCTTCATCTTTTTGAAGTTTAGTGTGGTGTGTGTGTACGTGCATGTCTCTCTTGCTGAAGTCTGTTCGTGAATCCATGTGATTTGGGAAACGCAAGACCTTAGATTCTTCTAGAAGAAGAGCTCCTGCCTTTTGGTCCCAGCATCCCCTCTACTCCCTACTGCCTTCCCAGCAGCACAATGTAGGTTTGTTCCATTTGGTTACAGTCCTGGTGGGTTTTTTCTAGTTTCCCAGTGATTTCTCAACGTGGGCTCAGACTCTGAGTGTGACCTCTCTTAAATTACTCACTAGAGGCCTGGTGCACAAAATTTGTGCACAGGTAGGGTCCCTAGGCCTGGCAGGCAATCAGGGCCAATCGGGGCCTTCCTTCATTCCTCACGGCCCCCTGGTGGTCAGCGCACATCATAGCGAGTGATTGAACTCCTGATCTCTGGTCAAACTCCCGAGGGGACACTTTGCATATTAGCCTTTTATATAGAGGTTTCTCCAAGGCTTACAAATTCTCATGCGTGGTGTGTTCTCTGGGCCTCTGATGATTCCACTGTCAGTGGTTAGCTTAATGGGTTAGAGCAGTGGTCGGCAAACTCAGTCCACAGAGCCAAATATCAACAGTACAACGATTGAAATTTCTTTTGAGAGCCAAATTTTTTAAACTTAAACTATATAGGTAGGTACATTGTTATTAACTTAATTAGGGTACTCCTAAGGCTTAGGAAGAGCCACAATCAAGGGGCCAAAGAGCCGCATGTGGCTCATGAGCTGCAGTTTGCCGGCCACGGGGTTAGAGTACAGGAAAAATGTCAATTCCTCCATGGCTATTCTTGCCTCCCTGTTCTGCCTTGTCAGTATTCCAAAGCTTTAGCCATGCTGAACTTCTTGCCATTGCCAGACACATTATGCCTTTGCACAGATGTCTGAAACGTTCCTTCCCTTCCAACCTACCTTGTTATCCCATTACACCTGTGTTGTACATCGTAGAACTGAGTCCTGAATGAGCAGAAGTAATCAGTTACCCCTTGTTCTGAAAAGAGTAATCAGCTTCCCATGACTTTTTTGAAAGTGAAGACATAGGCTGTTCATTGGGCATAGTGATACCATATCACTGAGAACAAGAAAATCTGAGCCTAACTGGAGAGGGACAGTGGTAACAGGTGCTTGGGTCTCTGCCTTGTCAGAATACCAGACATGAAGCTGGTGACGCCCTGGTGGGCTCTCTCGGCCTGCTCCTGAGCTGAGATTTCAGTTCCTTTCTTATATTTGGTTATGAAGGCTCCAGACCAAGTGTCCCAGGTGCTGTGAACCTTCAGAGTCAGAAGCTGTATCTGAGAAGAGACTGGCCCTCAGGGCCCATGTAGGCCTCCCATCCTTATTTATACCGATTTGATACGTCTGGGCTTTGCTCAGATCTATAAACGTGGGTGTCAGTGCCTCTATTTGGGTGTCAAGTCTCCAAATGAGATAGTGATGAACAGTTTCTCTGGAGCCTCCCTGGCAGAAGCATCGATCGCTTTGCCAGTGAGAGGGGCTGTCCAGAGCTCCAGGCACTGCAGATTTATGAGCCAGCTGTGCCCTCTACCGTAATCTCTGGACTCTTGCTTTCACTGAAAAATATGGCTTCTAATCTCGAAGATAACCTTCCTCATGTAAATCTGTGCATTAGAGGGCGTGGCCTGGAATGGATCACTGGGAGAGCATTAACCCCTTTTCTCCATGAAACCTCAGATCACAGGGGAACCTCCCATTACTTGTAATCAGGGAGACTACCCCTACGTAAGTCATTGAATGTCTGGCTTCCTTCCTTCCTTCCTCCCTCCCTCCCTCCCTCCCTCCCTCCCTCCCTTCCTTCCTTCTTTCCTTCCTTCCAAAAAGTCAACTTATCGCCAGAGGGCTGTGCCATTTCTCCTCTGAGCCCGAACCCTGGTAAAGCCTGGAAGCGCACCTAGGCAATCTGACTTTGGCTTGAGGGATGGACTATCCGAAGGGCCTCATCCAGATTGGGGCTGCCTTCCCAGGGCGGTGACAAGTGGGTCTGTCCAGAGGAGCACCCCCAGCAGATGACTGTGCTGCAGTGTGAGCAGGGCTTTAACAAGAGAAGAGCTAGGACTTCAGGAGACGCCTGTATCACTAAAACCCTCCCGATCTATACACAGGTTTATATGCAGTTATCCTCTCACTCACTCGGGTCAGGAGTGCTTATTTCATACGCCAAAGCTGCACACCTTCCTTTTTTACCAGGTTTATACACATCAGTCCTTTTCTTCTGAAATCAGCTTTCACTCAGTGCTCTAATCCCCTATAACACAGCATCTAAACTGCACAATTTCACACCATGGCTAACACTATTTTCTACCTGTCTCTTAATCTTTCCATACCGTGTCTGAAATGTCGCTGCCCAGAGAATCCATTTTCAGTTCCCGGGCTATTTCTTTCTCAGTGTTCTTCTTTGTTCCCTTTCTTTGCGGTAAATTGGGAGAACCTGGGGTGGCAAGTAGGTCAACATGATAACTTTTTATTCTTTTTTAAAAACTTAATTTAGTGGAAAATTTTAAACATAGACAGAAGTAGAGTGAATAGTATATTGACTTTCAATGTACTCATCACCCACTTTCAATGGTTGTCAACTCTTGGCCAATCTCTTTTCATCCATACACCCACCTCTTTCCCCCATAGTATTTTGAAGCAAATATAAGACATCCTGTTATTTTATCTATAATACTTAAATTCTGTATCTATAAAAGAGCCTCTTTAAAACATTATCATAATACTATGGTCACATTTAAAAAAATTATAACGCCTTAATAGCAAATATATTCAGTGTTTGAATTTCATGTTGAAGTTGTTTGATATAGCTCTTAAATGCCTTTAAATTATAGAATCCTACTCCATCTCCCTTTCTCACTTAGCCATTTATTTGCTCAATTGTTTATCCGATGGTTTCTCACTATCTGGATTTTGCTGATTATATCTGCTTACTAGTAGTGTTATCTAACGTGTTGCCCTGTCGTCTTTTTTCTGCAGATTGATGGTTGTATCTAAAGATTTGATCAGATTCAGGGTTTTGGGTGTGGGAGGAAGAGCAAGACTACTTGACAAGTGAAGTTAAATTCTTCTATCCATAAATTCATAATGCCTAATTATCTTTTTCTTTTTGATATTAGTGGCCATTAATAAGCAATGCCTAGATCCATTAATATATTAGGGACTTCAAAATGGTGATATTTAAATTCTATCTTTCCTTCTTTGTTTACTAGCTGGAATACTTCATTTATAAAACTTCCCTTCATCTTCCGTTTGGTTTTCCCGTGATATAGTTTATATAAGAAAAGCAGTCTGGTGGCGGCAGATGTCTTTGGTGTTGAAATTATATCTTTAAACATAGTAGTATGCGTTTCTACAATTTAGCTCCTTTTTGTATGAGGAAGTCTTTATCTTGAAAGTTACTCTTTTTTGCTTGTTTGTTTTTCAGTCCTCTTTTAAGTTTTTTGGAATGTGGTTCTTCTGGACACCAAAGCCAGCAGGAAAATGATGGAATGGCACCTAACTTCTGAAGCCTAATTACCTGTTTAACAAACAAAAATTAAACGTTGTTCAGCACATGTGTCTTTCAGCTCTTCTTTTCACTTGTCTGTGGTCATTGTGACTATGCACTGATTTGGAATGAAACACAAGGGAATGGGTTAGGCATGCTCAGGTGCCTGCCATTCGCTTCTCATGGTCAAGTGATGTGCCTCACATTAGATACGCCCTTAATTCCTGACACGGATCATTCCTAACTTCTGATGTCTTTTCCCTGAATTGTGTACAGATTTCCTAGGTGATCCTCTTCTCTCCAAATGCTTGCCATTCTAAAGTGGCCAAACAGCGTGAACTTTGGAATTCATTGGGCGCCTGATACTGGGCAACTGAACCTAATGGTTGCAAAATAAATACCTCACGTAACATCTGTGTTTACACTTGATGACTTTGACCTCTGGTTCTTCCTTGATGTTTGTCTTTAGCATGTTGGAAGCTGCCAAGAATTTGATTTAATGTGCTAGCTGCTGAAGTATGGGGGTTAAGTTGAACATCTGAATTTTCCTCCTATAAGTATGGAATAGTGGGTTTAAGGAACATGATCGCTTACAGCATATTTTAGACATTCCTTTAAGGGCACTTTGAGTGTCCCTTCAAGGTGGCACGACTTCCTGGCTCGAGTGCATTCAAGGGAGAAACCAGTGACACCTCAGAGATATTTTTTAATACTTTACATTCAAATGCACACCATCCGGGAGGCTGAGCTTCTGCCAGGTCAGTGTTGCCTATTCCCTCCTGCTTTGTTGTTCTCTTCAGGACAGGAGTTCCCTACGTATTTGTGAGTAGGCTACAAACACACATTGGACTGAAAGTCTGACCAGGCAGATAAAGGAAGATGTACACAAATTGAGGCAATGGTGAGCTTAAGGTCACCTTGGCAAACCTACGGACAACATCTACAGCTGAACCGGGTGACAAGATATCACCACAAACCCCAGAATTCAAGTAGGTGGAAACCACTGTCAGCCTGAAGACTTACACAGAGTCAGCATTTTTGTGCAAAGAAGCAGAGGGAAGCAACAGGGTGTCTGAGAAATCTAAAAATAAGAGAGTCTCAAAATAGCCAGAAAGTACTCCCTGGAAAGTACAGAGGACCAATAGAACAGCAGCTGGCACTGGGGTGGGGAGGGGAAGTTTTATACAATCCAGTTGGCAGCTGATGAGTGCAAGGAGTCCAAGGTAAGGTCTGAAGAAGCTGGAGCAGCCCAGGTCCTGTGACCTCTCAAAACCAGAAAAAGTGTCTCTCCAGGACACCAGAGTAAAAATGCAGGAACAGAATACAAGCAGTGCAGGCCAGAGGTATCTGGGGCAAAGAGAAGGGAAGCCCAGGTGACAGTGGGGAAGGGGAGCAGAGCCAGGAGATCTCAGAACATCTGAAGCCATATTTTTTTAACACTTCATAAAAACAGAAAAGGAAGAGCTTAGAATTTAGCAAAGCTATCCTGACTCACACCCCCACCCCAAATGTGCAGGAAAACTAATTTCATGCAAAAATGAGCAACTGAAAGGATTGCAGCGAAACCTCATAATGAAGTAATAAAAAACTCAGAGCCCAGCTGGTGTGGCTCAGTGGTTGAACATCAACCTATGAACCAAAACGTCATGGTTAGATTCCTGGTCAGGGCACATGCCCGGGTTTCAGGCTCAATCCCCATTAGGGGGTGTGCAAGAGGCAGCCGAGCCATAATGTTTCTATCTATATCCCTCTCCCCTCCTCTCTAAAAACCAATAAAAATATTTTTAAAAACAAAACAGAACAAGGAGCAGAATAACATTCCTAGTGAATGAAAGCACTCCAGACAGACATGTACACAAAACCGGATAAAAACAATAACAATGTATCAAAATGAGCTAAAGTAAGTTAAGGAAATAGTATAAGATATGAAAGAAAAGCACAAATCAGAATTAGCAGAAACTAGGTAATAAAACTCAGGAAAGATTTTTAAAGAAAAGAAAACTTATTTCACAAATGAAGACTGAACTAGAAGGAATATCATAGTAATAAGGTTTTTGCACAACAGATACTGTCTTAAGGGAATAAAAATAAAAAGAAGGAAAAAAGTTTAATTCCAGAATAAATAAAGAGAAATCAAAGAGAAAATGACAATATAGAAGAAAGGCCAAAAAGTTCCAAAGGTATATTATACATGTCCTTCAAGGAAAAAAAGAATAAATTAAAAAATACTATAATAATAAAAAAATCTTTCCTGAAAAAAAATTAATAAGATTTGTAACTTCTTATAGAAAAAACATACCTCATACCTGGGGAACTCAATCCAGAAGATCAACATTGAGGCATCCTATATAATAAAAGGCTAATATGGCCCTAACCGGTTTGGCTCAGTGGATAGAGCGTCAGCCTGTGGACTCAAGGGTCCCAGGTTCGATTCCGGTCAGGGGCATGTACCTTGGTTGCGGGCACAACCCCAGTAGGGTGTGTGCAGGAGGCAGCTGATCGATGTTTCTAACTCTCTATCCCTCTACCTTCCTCTCTGTAAAAAAATCAATAAAATATATTTTTAAAAAAAGGCTAATATGCAAATTGACCAAGCAGTTTCTATGACACACACTGACCACCATGGGGCAAACGCTCAATGCAGGAGCTGCCCCCTGGTGGTCAGTGCGCTCCCACAGAGGGAGCGCCGGTCAGCCAGAAGCCGGGCTCATGGCTGGCGAGTGCAGCAGTGGTGGCGAGAGCTTCTCCTGCCTCTGCAGCAGTCAGACATCCCCTGAGGGCTCTGGACAGCAAGAAGGCACAGGCTTGGCTGAGGCACCCCCTGAGTGCATGGATTTTTGTGCACCGGGCCTCTAGTATTATAATAAAATTAGTGGATTTTAAAGAAAAATATTGGGGGCATCCAGACTAAAACACAAATTCACTTATAAGGGAAAGAAAGTCAGATTATTATCAGACTTTTTGACAACAGCACTTTATGTCAGAAGATTCTAGAGCAGGGGTGGGCAAACTTTTTGACTCGAGGGCCACAATGGGTTCTTAAACTGGACCGGAAGGCTGGAACAAAAGCATGGATGGAGTGTTTGTGTGAACTAATATAAATTCAAAGTAAACATCATTACATAAAAGGGTATGGTCTTTTTTTTTTTTTTTGGTTTTATTCATTTCAAATGGGCCAGATCCGGCCCATGGGCCGTAGTTTGCCCACGGCTGTTCTAGAGTAAAACAAATCTAAAATACCCAAGGAAAGAAAATGTGAGCTAAGGGTTTTACATCCAGCCAAACTGATTTTTAGGTGTAAAGGCCACAGACAAAATGTTCTCAACATGGAAGAATACCAGGAATGTTCTGATGAGAACTTTCTGAGGAACCTCTAGAACAGCCATGGGCAAACTACGGCCCGCGGGCCGGATCCGGCCTGTTCGGCTGTTCTATCCGGCCCACGGAGCTGAAAGAGCGGAGGGTTCTCTTGCTCTCCCCTCCGCTCCTTCACCAGCAGCAGTGTTAACATGGCAACGTCGGGAAACACGGCCGCAGCTCCTTCTTCTGAGTCCAGTTGAAGAACCCATTGTGGCCCTCGAGTCAAAAAGTTTGCCCACCCCTGGTCTAGAAACACACTTCCCGACAACCCGACATGGAAGGTGAGACATTGACATAACAGGTGGTTATGTCACTAAGTATATATTTACTTTTAGAACTAAGACTAAATGATAGTTTTAAGGGGAGAATATAGTTTATAATGGTTGTGTGTACTTAAAATAAAAATATAGTATAACTAACAAAAATGGAAGAAGGGAAGAACATTTATAAGGCTGAATAAGCTTGCTTATTCTTAGTTATAAACAAAGAAGAAAACAATATTGCTTCAAATCAGATGCTAGAGAAGAAGGAAATGAGGAAGTTATTAGGTAAGGTCAATCAATGTTCATAATAGAAAAAAAATCCAATAATTGTCCTCCCAAAATATAGGGGATTAAAGATGTTATATAAAGGAAAAATTAGAAAAAAATATAAACCTTTTTAAATATTAGAAAAATGGAGAGAGCAAGCAAATAAATAGATCAGATACTGAAAAACTATATAAAAGAGTTGAAACATTCAAATAGCTGTGGATATGGATTCCTGCTTCATTTTTCTCTCTGTTCCTTCCTCTGCAAAAGATCCTATCTAATAATAAACATGTTAATTAACCGTAACTTCACTACCCTTCCCATTGGCTAATCAGCAAGATATGCAAATTAACTGCCAACCAAGATGGCGACCGGCAGCCACGCAGCTGAAGCGAACATGAGGCTTGCTTGCTCCAGTGACGGAGGAAGCCAAGGTTCCCCGCCTGCCGCAGCCCAGCTCTGAGCTCCAGATGCAACAATGTTGCAATTATAGAAGCTAAACAAACCCAGAAACCTGCTTTCAGCAGCCAGCGGGCTCAGAGCTTAGAGCGCCAGTGATGGCAACAGAGTTGCAATTATAGAAGCTAAACAAACCCAGATACCTGCTTTCAGCCAGTCATAGCCTCAGAGTTGGAGCCGGCTCTCAGCTCCAGTGACAGCTATAGAAGGTAAATAAATCCCAGAATAAAAAAGAAAGAAAGAAAAAAAGAGGCTGGGAGCTTCAGTCGCCCACCAGCCTGAAAACAGCCCTCAGCCCCTCACCCAGACTGGCCAGGCACCCCAGTGGGGACCCCCACTCTGAAGGGGGTGTGACCAGCTGCAAACAGCCATCAGCCTGTCATCCAGGCTGGCCAGGCACCCAAGCGGGACCCTTACCCTGATCCAGATCACCCTTCAGGGCAAATCAGCCAGCCCCCACCTGTGCACCAGGCCTCTATCCTATATAGTAAAAGGGTAATATGCAAATTGACCTTAACAGCAGAAAGACTGGGAATGACTAGCCACTATGACACACACTGACCACCAGGGGGCAGACGCCCAATGCAGGAGCTGCCCTCTGGTGGTCAGTTGCTCTCACAGCGCGGAGCTCTGCTCAGCCACAAGCCAGGCTGATGGCTGCCAGTGCAGCGGTGGTGGAGGGAGCCTCTCCTGCCTCAGCAGTGCTAAGGATGTCCGACTACAGCTTAGGTCTGCTCCCTGCTGGCAAGTGGGCATCCCCTGACAGCTGCCAGGCTGCCAGAGGGATGTCTGATTGCCAGCTTAGGCCCAATCCCCCAGGGAGCAGGCCTAAGCCAGCAAGTGGTCACCCCCGAGGGGTCCCAGACTGCGAGAGGGCACAGGCCGGACTGAGGGACCCCCTACCCCCAAGTGCACAAATTTTTGTGCACCGGGCCTCTAGTTCTATATAATAAAAGCCTAATATGCTAGGTGTCCGGTCGTCTAGTCGTCATTCAATCAAAGCACAATATGCTAATGATATGCTAAGACCACTCAGCTGCTCACTATGACATGCACTGACCACCAGGGGGCAGACAGTCAGCTGGTCAACCAGTTCCTATGATGTTCGCTAACCACCAGGGGGCAGACTCTCCGACAGTAGGTTAGCTTGCTGCTGGGGTCTGGCCAATTGGGACTGAGTGAGATGGGCTGGACATCCCTTGGAGCCCTCCTGCAGTCCCTCCCCAGCTGGCCAACTCCCACGTCCTCCCCGGCCCCGATTGTGCACTGGTGGGTCCCTTGGCCTGTCCTGTGTCCTCTCGCAATCGAGGACCCCTTGGGGGATGTCCGAGAGCCAGTTTTGGCCAGATGCCACAGGCCAGGCCAAGGGACCCCACTGGTGCATGAATTCGTGCACCAGGCCTCTAGTTTCACCTATAAGTGACAGGTCTTTTCTGCTCACAGGCCATACCTAACTTTAAAGATGGCCATTAAGTGCAATCCTATTATATGACCAGAGAGCAGAGAGCTGGAAGTACTTGGTGAATGGTATTAATGACTATCTCATTTGAAAGGTGGGTAACGGAGCTCAATTAAGACAGGTAGATACAAAGAAAGCACAGTGCACACTATTGTCCCTCTTTTTATAGTTTAGGAAAGTTATAAAGTAAGAGGTTGAGTTACTTGCTTGACTAATCTGCTATTAAGCAGGGAGCTAGAATTCAAATCTGTAGTTGTGTGACTCTAAAGTAGTGGTTCTCAACCTTCCTAATACTGCGACCCTTTAATACAGTCCCTCATGTTGTGGTGACCCCCGATTTCACTGTTACAAATTGGACATAATTAAAGCATAGTGATTAATCACAAAACAATATGTAATTATATATGTGTTTTCCGATGGTCTTAGGTGACCCCTGTGAAAGGGTCATTCGACCCCCAAAGGGGTCGCGACCCACAGGTTGAGAACTGCTGCTCTAAAGCCTTTACCTCAAGCATGTCAAACTCGCAGCCGGAGAGTTTGCCATGCTTGCTTTACCTATTGCATCCCAGACACTTAATTATCCATGTGAAAAACCTTTGATCCTGCCTCTTCCTCATATACTTGGAGATGAGGCACCAAGTAGTCTCACCTTTATCCATAGACTTCATTTCACTGTCTCTTTATCATAGGCGGAAAGTTAGATCAGACTATGTAAACAACCTAGGCCAGTTAAAAAGGGAGAAAAAGGCATTTCTGAAGTCTAGATTACATACTTCACCTTCACTCTGTGGGTTTTCCCTTAAGGATCTCCCTCTCTTTTTCTTTTGAAATCTGACCCCCAAGAAACTAGCAGCAGAGGACTGGCCCAACCCAACAGCCAGGAAGGGGAGGTGCCTGAGCCTTCTTTTCAAATTGCTGAACCTTTAAAAAATTCCCCCAAGGTTTGGAGTTTGGTGAGAGAGAGAGAGAGAGAGAGAGAGAGAGAGAGAGAGAGAGAGAGAGAGAGTTTGAGTTTGAGTTTGAGTTTTATCCTGGGGAATATGTTCTCCATGCCCCCCCTCCAGAAAATATTATCCATATGTTTTGAATTTTTTTTTTTGCTTGACTTATCAAAATTCTATTGCACAAGAGACTCTGAATCTGTCCAAGGAGCTCTTTTTTTTAAATTAAAAATATATTTTTATTAATTTCAGAGAGGAAGGGAGAGGGAGAGAGAGATAGAAACATCAATGATGAGAGAGAATCATTGATCGGTTGTCTCCTGCACGCACTCTACTAGGGATCGAGCTCGCATTTGCCCTGACCGGGAATCGACCCCTGACCTCCTGGTTCATAGGTTGATGCTCAATAATTGAGCCACACCAGCTGGGCCAAGGAATTGTCTTTTAAAATAAATGTTTTATTTTGCTGTTGGAAATGGCTAATCACATTTTATCAAGAATCAGTAGCCTTTTCTCTCGGAAAGACTGAATTTGACACTAAAAGGTTATGGATGTGGAGAGAGAAGGGTTATTTGCCACCACCAATTCCTAGTATGTATTAGACTATAAGATGCCAGGACTCTGAAGTAAGTGAAGGCCATCTGTCAGAATGGCTATCATGAACAAATCAACAAACAGCAAGTGCTGGCGAGGATGTGGAGAAAAAGGGACCCTCGTGCACTGCTGGTGGGAATGCAGATTGGTGTAGCCACTGTGGAGAACAGTATGGAGTTTCCTCAAAAAATTAAAAATTGAACTCCCATTTGACCCAGTAACTCCACTTCTAAGAATATATCCCAAGAAATCAGAACACCAACCAGAACAGATGTACCCCTATGTTCATAGCAGCACAGTTTACCATAGCTAAGATTTGGAAACAGCCTAAGTGCCCATCAGTAGATGAGTGGATTAAAAAACTGTGGTACATCTATACAATGGAATACTACATTGCTGTAAAAAAAGAAGGAACTCTTACCATTTGCAACAGCATGGATGGAACTGGAAAGCATTATGCTAAGCGAAATAAGCCAGTCGGAGAAAGATAAATATCACATGACCTCACTCATTTGTGGAATATAATGAACAACATAAACTGATGAACAAAAATAGAGCCAGAGAAAAAAATATTTTAGAATATAATAGAAGTAATCCTATTATTTGAAGATTTTAATATTTCCTACAACTTTTGTGATATTATACTATGTTAGTACAGTTTTGGTAATATATTTAATTTTTTTTCTTGAAATATTAATGTTTTTGCATGTAATATATTTAAAATCACTTTTCTTAAAATATTAATGTTTATTGCATGTAAATAGCCAATTATTTCTACAATCTGGTACTAGATTTATTTTGTATACTGTAAAAAAAATAATTAAAAATGAAAAAAAAGAGACAAAATAAACATTTCAAATGTGGTAGAACTACAAAAAAAAGTGAAGATTTTGAAATGAACTTTAGGAAAATGATGACTTATTAATATTAGAACAATTTGAGAATAAAAAGTAATTCTCACATCCTGATGCCTTGTTGGGAGAGTGGTAGTTTAAAATGGAAGCAGAATTTTCAGGGACTCCCATTATTCATATACTCGAGGCCCGGTGAACAGATTTGTGCACTGATGGAGTCCCTTGGCCTGGCCTGCGGGGGTCGGGCCAAAACCTGCTCTCTGACATTCCCCAAGAGGTCCCGGATTGCAAGAGAGTGGTTCTCGGGTGACGCACCCTGGAATCGGGCTCTCTCCTCTCTGGTTCCAGGTGTGACTCCCAAGAACAGCAGCTGCCAAGTCACTGCAGCTCGGCAGCTCCTGGGCTGAGTGTCTGCCCCCTGGTGGTCAGTGCGCATCATAGCTACTGGCCGGTTGGCTGGTCGCTTAGGCTTTTATATATATAGACTAGAGGCCCGGTGCACAAAATTCGTGCAGGGGAGGGGATCCCTCAGCCCGGCCTGCACCCTCTCCAATCCGGACCCCTACACCTTTTTCTTATCTAGCTAACCTCTTCGCATTTAAAAAAATTAACTGAAATACTGCCTCCTCTAGGAAATCCTCTTTGAACAAATCTCTTTACAATCTGTATTAAGTGTTTTCATAGTATACCATTCTTTTTCTTTAGCACCAACTTAGAGTGGATGCAATCTGCTTCGCATTCTTGCCTCTGAATTCTTGTTGCTCTTGTAATAGTAAAACTTATCCAATTTACATGTGCCCTTCAAGGGTTTATATTTGGTTCAGTTTCTAGTTAGCTCCCTGCTTTTTTTTTAAGTAATAAATTTGGGTTGTGATAGTAAACCTCACTTGTAATCAAGCCTGTAGGTCTCCCTATCTGAATATTTCTATAATACCTATCACTTTAGCATACCAGAGATTGTGTTCATTTATAGAAAATAACAATAAATGTCACCTGATCATTTGATTTTCTAGTAATATTTTATAGCAAGATGTATTATTCTAGTAATTTAACTCTTTCAAAACTGAGGCATACAGAAATAAATCACATTGAACAATAAAGAATGTCTCAAATATCAAAGCATGGTACACTTAGGGCCTCTCCTGTTCTGTGCCTCAAATATCATAGCATAGTACACAGTTCACAAGGAACTCAGCTTCCTTTAAAATAGGAAGGGATGCCATACTCACGAAGCAGCTACTTCCACACATATTTTTTTAAATTTAATTCATAGCACACATTCTATGTACTAATTGTTGGAAAATCACCCTAACCATTGCCTCTGTTCCTCTCTGTATTGTTGCCTTACATTCTGATGTCATTCCTGCGCTTTTATCATCCACTCGCTCTAATAAGATTGTGAATTATTTAAGGGCAGAGATCATGACTTGAGCTTGTGTGTTCCCTGTCATGGTGCCGAGATAAACACTCAAATGCCATCCAGTCCAAGTGACTGTGATGAGAGAGGCCCACCATTGCTGGAGACCTCTGATTTTTATTTAGGGGCCTCACTTGTTCTGTGCCTTTACAGAGGGGTGAGTAGGGGCTGAGGGAATTTGGGGAAACACAGACAGAATTCTCATCCTGCAAGATTTTGATAAACTGGAGCGCCGATGGCTTCTCCCAGGCTGCCGCAGCCGCAGGCACCCAGGACCACAGGCAGGAGGCTTCTCCCAGGCCTGGCTTTGTCAGGAAGGACGTCCGGAAGGTTGTCTGGAAGATGTCTGGTCTAATTAACATATTACCCTTTCATTAGTATAGACTAGAGGCCCGGTGCACAAAAATTTGTGCACTCGGGGGGGGGGGCGTCCTTCAGCCCGGCCTGTGCCCTCTCACAGTCTGGGACCCCTCGGGAGATAACGACCTGCTGGCTTAGGCCCGCTCCCGGGTGGCAGAGGGCAGGCCCAATCCCTAGGTGCAGCCCCTGGTCGGGCTCAGAGCAGGGCTGATTGGGGAGTTGGGGCGCCGCCCCCTGTCATGCACAGAGCAGGGCAGATTGGGAGGTTGCGATGCCACCCTCAGTCACGCTCAGGATAGGGCCGATTGGGGGGTTGGGGCACCGCCCCCTGTCACACTCAAGGCAGGGTCGATAGGGAGGTTGCGGCACCACCCCCTGTCACGCACAGAGCAGGGCCCATCAGGGGGTTGGGGAGCTCCCCCCTGTCACGCACAGAGCAGGGCCCATCAGGGGGTTGGGGAGCTCCCCCCTGTCACTCACAGAGTAGGGCCGATAGGGGAGTTGGCACACCGCCCCCTGTCACACACAGAGCAGGGGGGATCAGGGGGTTGGGGTGCCGCCCTCTATCACCCACAGAGCAGGGCCGATCAGGGGGTTGGGGTGCTGCCACTGTCACACTCAGGGCAGGGCCGATGGGGAGGTTATGGCTCTACCCCGTCACACACAGAGCAGGGCCCGTGGGGTGGGGGGGTTGGGGCGCCGCACCCTGTCACACACAGAGCCGCAGGGCCAATCAGGGGGTTGGGGCGCCTTCCCCTGTCACACACAGAGCAGGGTGGATAGGGAGGTTGTGGCCCCGCCCCCTGTCACACACAGAGCCGCAGGGCAATCAGGGGATTTGGGCGCTGCCCCCTGTCACGCTGATCCCGGTGTCGGGAGGCCTCTCAGCTCTGCTGATCCCGGTGCTGGGAGGCATATTACCCTTTTATTATATAGAATAGAGGCCTGGTGCATGGGTGGGGGCTGGCTGGTTTGCCCTGAAGGGTGTCCTGGATCAGGGTGGGGGTCCCCACTGGGGTGCCTGGCCAGCCTGGATGAGGGGATGATGGCTGTTTGTAGCTGGTCACACACCCTTCAGGGTGGGGGTCCCCACTGGGGTGCCTGGCCAGCCTGGGTGAGGGGATGATGGCTGTTTGCAGCTGGTCACACACCCTTCAGGGTGGGGGTCCCCACTGGGGTGCCTGGCCAGTCTGGGTGAGGGGCTGAGGGCTGTTTTCAGGCTGGGACTGAAGCTCCCAACTGCTCCTTTTTTTATTTTTTTTATTCTGGGCCAGCTTTAGCTCTGAGGCTTGGCTCCAGCTCTGAGGCCTTGGCTGCTGAAAGCAGGTATCTGGTTTGTTTAGGTTCTATAATCGAAACTCTGTATCAACTCCAGCTCTGAGATCCCAGCCGGCTGAAAGCTGGTTTCAGGGGTTTTGTTTAGCTTCTATATTTGTTACAATGTTTCTTAAACTGCAAGCTCAGAGGCCGGCAAGGCAGGCGGGGATCGTTGCAGCCCTCCGGCACTGAAGCAAGCAAGCCTCATGTTCAGTTTAAGCTGCCTGGCTGCCGGCCACCATCTTGGCTGGCAGTTAATTTGCATATCGCCCTGATTAGCCAATGGGAAGGGTAGCGGTCGTACGCCAATTACCATGTTTCTCTTTTATTAGATAGGATTAGATCTTCTTTGCCTATCTTCTCTACTTACTAATTTTTAAAAATCCTTATTGTTTCTTGTTTTATTCCTTTTTGATTAAAAAATGCCCTTCCTGCCCTAACCGGTTTGGCTCAGTGGATGGAGTGTCAGCCTACGGACTGAAGGGTCCCAGGTTCGATTCTGGTCAGGGGCATGTGCCCAGTGGGGGTTGTGCAGGAGGCAGCTGATCGATGTTTCTCTCTCATTGATGTTTCTGGCTATCTGTCCCTCTCCCTTCCTCTCTGTGGAAAAGCAATAAAATATATTTTTTAAAAAATGCCCTTCCTGCCCTAACCACTGAGCAGTGGTTAGAGCATTGGCCTGAGGACTGAAGGGTCTCAGGTTCAGTTCCTGTCAAGGGCACATACCGTGGTTGCAGGCTCATTCCCCAGCTCCCCAGTCGGGGCCCATGCAGAAGGCAACCAGTTGATGTGTCTCTCTCGCATCCATGATCAATGTTTCTTTCTGTCTCTCCTCATTCCTTCTATTCTCTCTAAAAATAAGTGAATGGAAATATACTCAAGTGAAGATTAACAACAACAAAATGTCCTTCCTTTATTATGGCACTAGAGGCCCAGTGCACAAAATCTGAGCATGGGTAGGGTCCCTAGCCCTGGCCTGCGATCAGAGCCAATCAACTTCCCCGCCTTCCCACCTCCTCCTTCCCTGGCCACCCATGCACTGCCAACATGCGGTTCCTGCCTCCCTGCCTCCTCCTTCCCTTGCTCCCTCAGTGCCCCACCATTGCTGCTGGTTGCCTGCCATGTTCCGCGCCACCCCCTGGTGGTCAGCGCACATCATAGCTAGCCATCAAACTCCAGGTCTCCTGGTCGAACTCCTGAGGAGACAATTTGCATGTTAGCCTTTTATTATATAGGATTACTGTTGTGTTTCTTTGCTCTTGAGTTCCTTCTAGTTCCACCTTCATTTCTAGAATGATTTTTCCTTTATATCTATTCCCTGAGTTCTGTCTCACAATGTGAGTTTTTCTAATACTAATTAGTATTGTTCTTTTGTATCTTGTGTGATTTTCTTAATTTATTTTACTTCCAAGTTGAAGGATTAGGTTATAATTTCACCTATTTAGTGCATGTGTTTTTCTGGCATGCTTTCATTGTCTATAGAATGTTTTTTAATCTTTATCAGTTTAGAAAGATAAAGATGGTCCTAATATCCTACTAAGTGGCAGAGCAAGTATTCAGACCCATGTTTATTTGACTCCAAAGCTGTAATCTTTCTACTAGTAATATTTATGATATAATGAATGTCTACTGTGTGCCAGACAATTTGAAAACAAAATCTTGCAAGACTGGCTTTATTATTGATGAACAAACTAAGGTTCAGAGAACAACTGTAGGTGGTTGTGGGTACTTGTGGTGGTTTCAATAGCTACAGGGTACTAGCTCCTCAGTTCTTGCTCAACAGCAATGGTGTGGTTCTAACAGCAGCAGCAGCAGCAGCAGCAGCCCTAACCAGTTTGGCTCAGTGAATAGAGCGTCGGCCTGCGGACTGAAGGGTCCCAGGTTCGATTCCGGTCAAGGGCATGTACCTTGGTTGCAGGCACATCCCCAGTAGGGGGTATGCAGGATGCAGCTGATCGATGTTTCTCTCTTATCGATGTTTCTAACTCTCTATCCCTTTCCCTTCCTCTCTGTAAAAAATCAATAAAATATATTAAAAACAAAACAGAACAGCAGCAGCAGCATTACCGTCAGCAGCTCAGCATTGCTTGTGGGCTCATGGGCTGTCATGCAGAGGAAGTTAACATCTTCTGATATTTGGGTAATAACTCCCTTCTCCCTTTTGCCACCTCAACCCTGTCCTTTCTCTCCTATGCTCTTTCAGCTCTTCCAATAATTTGTTATCAGTTCCCTACATGAAATCCCTCTTTGATTTAAATAACCAAGTGTGTTGTCCTGAATAGATACTGTCTGATGCAGTTACTTTCATTAATTCATTCTTTTGTTCATGTAATAAACATTTATTGACTACCTACTAATAATGTTAGGGACATTTTGGAAGCAATGATAAGATAGACAAAATCCCTGCCCTCATGAAGCTTGTATACTAGTGGGAAAACAGACAATAAATAAGTACAGTGGGGCCTTGATTTACGAGTTTAATTCATTCCGAGACCGAGCTCGTTAAGGAGCTTGTTAACTCAAATTACTCTATCAACTCAATGCAAAAAATCTGCCCGAAAGACAGCTGGTATCTCAAAAAACTCGCTAGTCGGAACACTCGTAAGTCAAGGCCTCACTGTAATTGCACAAGATGGTTTCAGATTATGTAAGTGTTATAGAGATAGAAGTGTCTTAAACAATAAATAATTGTATCTATTGGGTAAATGATGTTAGGAGGTAAAGGCAGGTAGCCCCCTGGATTGGTATGGTTGCTCCTGGTAATTAAATCTCCTTTTAGTTCAGCACTTGACTTTGTCTAGACTCTAGAGCAGTGGTTCTCAACCTTCCTAATGCCGCGACCCTTTAATACAGTTCCTCATTTTGTGGTGACCCCCAACCATAAAATTATTTTCATTGCTACTTCATAACTATAATTTTGCTACTGTTATGACTCATAAATATCTGATATGCAGGATGTATTTTCATAGTTACAAATTGAACATAATTAAAGCATAGTGATTAATCACAAAAACAATATGTAATTATATATGTGTTTTCCAATGGTCTTAGGCGACCCCTGTGAAAGGGTCGTTCGACCCCCAAAGGGGCCGCGACCCACAGGTTGAGAACCGCTGCTCTAGAGTATGACCTTCTTCCTGTGGTCCAATATGGTGCTAGAGCTCCAGGCAATGCCTCCAGGTTCCATGCAGTTGGATGGAGAAAGGAATTGAGAAGGAATAAAAAACATGTGCTAGTTGTCTATTAAGGGGGTGGGGGGGGCTCTGGGAACTACCATGCTATACTTTGATTGTAGTTTATTGGCCTGAACTCAGTCACCTGAATCCACCTAGCTGCAAGGGTGACTGGAAAATGTAGCCACATGTTTAGTTAAAAATTAGGAGGCTTATTACTAAGGAAAAAGGGGAGAATAGACACTAGGGCAGCAACTATAGCACTCTCTGCAAAGGAGCTAAGTCAGGTGATCTTAATGAAAGTAACTTGAGGTGTACAGTGGGGCCTTGACTTACCAGTTTAATTCGTTCTGAGACCGAGCTCGTTAAGGAGCTCGTTAAGGAGCTCGATAACTCAAATTACTCTATCAACTTAATGCAAAAAATCAGCCGAGAGACAGCTGGTATCTCAAAAAACTCGTTAGTCGGGACACTCGTAAGTCAAGGCCCCACTGTATTTGTGGACACTCATTTAGTGTGATTCTTTATCATCTTTCTCCTCCACCAAATAGAAGGTTTCTTCATGGCAGAGACTTGATCTACCTTTATATTCCCAGTTCGTCCTGCCCTGCTTCAGATATGAGTAATATTAACATGTTTTTGAAAGTGAGCATGATATAATCTAAAGCAAGGCAGGAAACCAGTAGCAAATGTTGCAGAACAGTGTGTGTGGTGCCAATTTGTCTCAATAGACCAGTGATTCCCAAAGTGGGCGCTACCGCCCCCTGGTGGGCGCTGCAGCAATCCAGGGGGGCGGTGATGGCCACAGGTGCATTTGTTTTAACTTTTTTTGTATTACCTTTCTATTCTGAGTTCAATAAACAGTTTCATAATTTCAAACTTCAATGTTTCTAATTTACACCTTTCTTTACTATATTTTACGAAAAAGGTAGAAACATTAATACATATATCTTTCTGTTTAATTGCTATTAAAATTTAAAAAAATTTAATTTCCAGGGGGCGCTGAGTAATATTTTTTCTGGAAAGGGGGCGGTAGGCCAAATAAGTTTGGGAACCACTGCAATAGACTATAAGCTTCAGAGTGAGAATTCACTGAATCTATCTGTCTTTAGAGTGCTGAATGTTTTAAAAAATATATATTTTATTGATTTTTACAGAGAGGAAGGGAGAGGGATAGAGAGTTAGAAACATCAATGAAAGAGAAACATTGATCAGCTGCCTCCTGCACACCTCCTACTGGGGATGAGCCCACAACCAAGGTACATGCCCTTGACCGGAATTGAACCTGGGACCCTTGAGTCCACAGGCCGACGCTCTATCCACTAAGGCAAACCGGTTAGGGCAAGAGTGCTGAATGTTGACTGGACTTGGGTTGGTGAAAAGCCTTTTTCCTGATTAGCAGGAAATTAATGACAATATTTTTATTATTTTTTTAAATGTATTTTATTGATTTTTTACAGAGAGGAAGGGAGAGAGATAGAGAGTTAGAAACATCGATGAGAGAGAAACATCGATCAGCTGCCTCCTGCACATCTCCTACTGGGGATATGCCCGCAACCCAGGTACATGCCCTTGACTGGAATCGAACCTGGGACCTTTCAGTCCGCAGGCCGACGCTCTATCCACTGAGCCAAACCGGTTTCGGCGATAATATTTTTATAGTATTTTAGTATATCTTCACAACATCACTGAATGCCATTTTAAAAAATCCTTATTTTATGGATGAAATGGAGTCTTAAAGAGGGTAAGATATTCCACGTACCAAGTGGCTGAGCTGGATGGAATTAGAAACCAGATTTTACAAAACCAAATGTACCTCTAGGGAAAGATAATTTTCCATTTTGGTGAAATCAGTGAGTACCTTCATGGAGAGGGCCACAACATCCTTTGATTTCACTTTCAGGCGGTCAGTTAAAGTAAAATCTGAAGAAATCAGGGCAATTCATGTTGCCAGATCTTTCTAACTGTAGAATTTTGATCCACCAACACTGTGGCTAGTACTGTATCCTATATAATAAAAGGCTAATAAGCAAATCAACCGAATGGCAGAATGACCGGTCGGTATGACGCACACTGACCACCAGGGGGCAGACGCTTAAAGCAGGAGCTGCCCCCTGGTGGTCAGTGTGCTCCCACAGGGAGCTGGGCTCAGTGCTGGCAGCTGGCAAGTGCAGCAGCATGGTGGAAGCCTCTCCTGCCTCCTGGGCAGCACTAAGGACCCCTCAGGGGACGTCCAACTGACGCCCCCCACCCCCACCCCCGTGCACAAATATCGTGCACCGGGCCTCTAGTATGTCTCATAAAGGACTATGATTCCCAGCATTCCACGAGGTACCGTCGGGAAGACTTCGTCTCCCAGCATGCTGTACTTTGGAACTCCGAGTCCCAGAATGCAACGCTCGTCCTTGCTTCCAGAGACGGTGGAGCCTACAGTTCCCAGCATGCAGCAGCACCGCCCCCAATTTTTGGTGCCTCGCCGGACCCTGCTTCGGAGAGACCTTTTCGATTCCCGAGGGCGAGTTCTGGCGTCCCGGGCCCCTTTGGGACGCGTGTCTGCGGGGGAATCCTGGCCTGCTGGGCCTGTCCAGACGAAATCTCGGAGAGATGGGTTGGGTCCTGGGCTGGGCTTCGCTCAGGCAGCGTTTCAGGCAGCCCTAACGGGGTCCTCCGGGGGCCTTCCTCTCTTTGAACCACCGAGGCGGGCCGGCTCGCCGTCTCCGGCTCCCCTCAGAGCGGGACCCGCCATCACCATGGCCACGGTTGGGAGTTGGCCCTGCGCCGGCGGGTCGCGGGACATCTTGTGGCGCGTGAGTGCTGCGTTCGCTGTGCCGTGCGCGGGACCGCAGTGGGGGCTGCGGGGGTTGCGGGGCCTGGGCGCTGACCGCGCGTGCGTGCTGGGCGGGGGAGGGACCGGCCGGGTGTAGCGTGGGGAGCGCGTGGGGCAGGGACCTCCTAAAGGGGAGCTTATGACGGGGCTGTCGTGGCGTCCTGAGTGGAAGCTCGTTACCGGGTGGGAGGAGTGTGCTCGGGAAAGCTGGGTGCAGGGTGCATGGGTGCGGGGTGTCCCGAGTGCCAACTTGTTCGGGGGTGGGAGAGGAGTCCAGAGTGGAAACTGGTGGGAGTGGGAGGGCTGACCTGCTGGCACTCCGGGAATGGGGAAGAGTGTAGCAGGGGTGGTGTGCCTAGGAGGTGCACATAAATAACTTGTGGGTCCGGGATTAGAATGCGAAGAGTTGGAGAGAATGTGAATGGCGCACTCAGCAGAGGCTGGGGTGGGCTAGGTACTCGGGACAGGTGCTCCTTGTTAACTGTTAGAGCAGCGGCTCTCAACCTGTGGGTCGCGACCCCTTCACAGGGGTCGCCTAAGACCATGGGAAAACATATATATAGGGTGTCCCAAAATTCACGCAAGATTTGAATTTTGCGTGAGCATTAACAACAGCAACAACAACAAAATAAAAGCCTAATTTTACTTGGTTTATTGAATCAGATTCTAATATCTGTTGCCCTTTGATGTCAATCCCCTCAATTTGATAAGCATTACCAAGTACCAATGATGGCCCAGGAGCAGGGACAATGAAGACCAATGAAGACCAGGGCTTCGCGTATGTGCCAGCAAAGCCGTGGAGGCCATTTACCCGATGTGCTATTCCATACACAATCCTATACTGTATACTTTATGAATCAATAAAAAATTTACAATTTTTAATTATAAACCTATGTTTTCTATCAAAATTACTTCTTGCGTGAATTTTGGGACACCCTATATAATTATATTACGGTTCATAATAGTAGCAAAATTACAGTTATGAAGTAGCAACGAAAATAATTTTATGGTTGGGGTCACCACAACATGAGGAACTGTATTAAAGGGTCGCGGCATTAGGAAGGTTGAGAACCATTGTGTTAGAGGCATGTGTGCGCTGTGCGCCCGAGATGAGCAAATACTTCCTAGCTGATACCTCCTGTCCTGCATCCGTTCTGTGCAGGACAAAGAGATAAGGAGTAATATCCCTTTTAGGCTGCCCCAGCGGTACCGCCAGCTACCCTGTATCCCAAGCTAAGAGCTTTTGAGTCTTGAAGCCTTACCTGTTCTTTACCGCCCCTGGGATCAATCACCGCTGTCCTGTATAACGTGTTTCACAGACGTGGATCCATTTCCCCCTTTAAGCCTCCTTTCCCCTTGCCGCCGCCTTCCTTCAGACACGGACTGAAACCTTTGGCTTGGGCGGTTGCGTGGACTGCCTCCTGTTTTGGCCTTGCCCCATCTGATCCATCTTCATCATCGCCAGGTTACAAACACAGGGTGTTTTACCGCCCCAAATATAAATCCGATCGTCATGCTTAGAACCCTTCAGTATTCACTTTGCTTTTTTATTCACTTATTCAAAAGTAAATCCTGTGCCTCCTATGTGGTAGGCACTGGTGATTCAGACTGAATCCCATGTGTCAGCTGCCCAATAGGGAATACGTATCTAGTAATCGTAAACACCATTGCAGTAGACAGATGGTTCCCATAAAATATATAGTTTTTAGATGTTGATATATCTGTCAATTAAACTTAGACAAGTATTAATTGCTGTAAAATACAGTTGTAATTCTGCCCCCCTCCCCCCAGGATATTTAGTGTGGCACCTGACTTTGGACAGACATAACCACAAGTTCACTGATAATACAAGAGTCTACAGTGGTGTGTAAATTAAAGTTATTTATAGTAATAACCATTGAGACTTATGTATACCTGCACAGACTATGATCTGGGTATAAATATTAGCGATTAGCATCCTGTATGAAAAGATAGGATTTGCATAACTGAAATAGTTTAACTGACTTCATGATTGAATGATTTTGTTACAGGTTTTGGGATGGAGGATAGTTACAAGTATTGTGTGGTCAGTGCTGCTTCTACCCATATGTACCACAGTATTTATAATCTTCAGCAGCATTGATTTATTGCATCCTATACAGTGGCTGTCTGGTAAGTGATACTCAATTTGGGGAAAACAAATGTACAGGACCTACTTTTTTTTTTTTAAATATATTTTACTGATTTTTTACAGAGAGGAAGGGAGAGAGATAGAGAGTTAGAAACATCGATGAGAGAGAAACATCGATCAGCTGCCTCCTGCACATCTCCCACTGGGGATATGCCCACAACCCAGGTACATGCCCTTGACCGGAATCGAACCTGGGACCCCTCAGTCCGCAGGCCGACGCTCTATCCACTGAGCCAAACCGGTTTCGGCGGGACCTACTTTTCAACATAAAAGTTGCATTATGTTCCAAATTTGTTTTTAATTACCGCTTACTTAGCAAAATAGTCACTGTGGTAATCTTTTAAGGCATTCCTTTTTAACTTAACACCTTTTCATTATCTATAATAATAAAAGGGTAATATGCTAATTAGACCAACGTCCTTCCAGACAACCTTCCAGACAAAGCCGGGGCTGCGAGGGAAGTAGGTGCCAGCAGCCGGGGGAAGGAAGGCCTACTCTTGCACGAATTTAGTGCATAGGGCCTCTAGTATAATAATAGGATTAGTAAAACTGTCAGAGACTTTATTATCACATGAAAAAAATCATTAGAAGACCATGTAAAGGAAAACTTAATTTTTGTTTATTTGTTTGTCTCTTCTTTTTGACAGCTTTATTGAGATTGTCTTTTTAAGGAGAACTGTTCATTTTATCTATTTAAATATTGTGGATAGAAATATGAGATATCTCTTGAAAAACCTGTCTAAAATTAGGAATACTCTATTTCTATATTGTGGCTAATAAGGAAGAATGATGAGAAGAGAGAAAAGGAGGAAAGAGTTAAAAACTAAAGAACATAGAGTTAAATGCAAGGATTGATGAGGGGCTATCAATTATCACTATCAACTGTGTGCCAGGCACTGTGCTAAGCACCTGAAGTAGATTGCCTCTTATTCTTCCTACAATCCTGTGTAGTAAAGAGGTATTAACCCTACTTTATAGATGAGGAAACTGAGACTCTGGCTAAAGTCTTCAGAGATACAGCTGGTGAGTAACTGAAGTAGGATTTGAACATTGGCCTCTGACTTCAGAACCAGTGTTTTTCTATGCACTAGGATTTATTTATTTTTAATTCTATACTAGAATTAAAAAATAAAATAAAAAGAGAAATGTTGCCAGCCTAGGTTTTGAAGTCTTTAAAGCCTTGCTTAAAGCTAAGAAGCACAAATACTCTTGAAATAATTTTTATATCCTCTTCAACAACAATAACAATAAATTTCTTTTGCTTTGGAAAGTGAGAAGTGTGTTGTTAAATTAATTTTTCAGAAGAAAATGTCAATTTTCAAGGAGTTCAAAGCTTTACTTAGTGGCCTTTGGAGATGTTGCTGCTAAAGAATTAAAGTCATGTTAATTTTTTTGTTGAGACATATCAATCACTTCTTGTGTGGATCCCATAGGTCAGATGAAATTAAGCCATAAACCATTGCAGGGATGGCAAGTACTTCTCTCTCCACTTTGCCAGAATCTGTATTACTCATTAATCTTTTGATCTTAGCTGTCTAGTCACAATCTCAGAATATTCAGTATTGTAATCTAGAGCCATTATCAGTTGTTCAGAATTGGAATTTAGGATAAAAACTTTTTGCCATTTCATGGCCAGGTATTCTTTAATCCTAATAGCACTTTCTCACCAATCTCATAAATTGGATTTGATTTATGCCGTTTTTTCCCATCAAATGTTACTTGTCTTCTTCAACTTTTGCTTCACAAAGTCTTTCCAGAAAAGTTGTACTCGTAGCAACTTGGAATAGAATCTGGCATGCCTCAGGTTTTCAGGGGAGGTGATACATCATTTCCTTGGCCTTTCTTTGGCTGCTTACATGTAAAAAAAAAAAAAAAGTTGTACTCTTTCCTTACTCATTTCTAATAACATGGATCAATTCTTTCTTTTAGCAGTACAATGTTTGTGTTTAATTGTGGATGCTTAATAAATATTTGTTATTTATTTTAGTCAATGAATTATACTTTTAAAAATAATTGGTTTTATAATTGTGTTAATCTATTCAGCAAGCATATGTCCTTGCTATTTTTATTTCTTTTGGTCATGTTTTTAGGTATAATACATACATATTTTAAAGTTTCCCATATTTTTGAAATGGATTATTGATGAACTACTCTAAAATGTGAATGAATTAGTATTTCACAGGGATATCCTCATTGTTTTTGTTTTCAGCTAATTTAGATGATTTATGGATTATACTATTTCCAGAAATGTTACTTTTTTAGCTATAGGGCTAATGGCATCTTGTAAGAAGAAATCTGAAAAATATTTACATTTTAAAAGGAAACTTGTTGGTATATTACTAAATGTGGTATTTCAGTTTCACATGATGAAATATATTTGCATATGGTAGTATGTTGTTTGATGTTAACATCTCGGTTATCTAAAAGAAATTACAATATAGCTAGTAGCCCTGTGCAGGAATCCATGCGCTAGTAGCTCGCCAGTAGCTCGCTGCCGCCCTCCAATAGTTACCCCCGAATGCCTCCCTCTCCCCCCATAGCTTGCTGCCCTGCCCCCTCCTGTAGCTTTCTGCCGCCCACTTGTAGCTCACTGCCCCACCCTCCTGCTGATCCGGTTGTTATGTGGTCGGTCATTACGCTTCACAGTGTAACAACCATTTGCATATTACATCTTTATTATATAAGATTTTAAAGGACCCAGAGCTTGGTCCAAATAACTCACATTATAGTTCTTGAGTGGATATCCTATAGGTCTTGTCAGCAGTGTATGAGGACATTCTTAAAGAAAGGATAACTTTAAAATTAAAGTTGTGATTCAAGCCCCTTTTCTGTTGCAGTATACTGAATATAACTACACGACTGAATGATCTTTAGTAATTTCTCTTTCTTCTGTTTTAGATTCTTTCGATGATCTATATAGTTCCTATGTAATCTTTTACTTCCTGCTGCTGTCGGTGGTAATAATAATAATAAGTATTTTCAATGTGGAGTTCTATTCAGGTGAGTTTTTAAAAGTTAATTATCTTAAAAATGTCTGAATTTATTTTATTAAGGGCATACTCAATGCATTTTGTATATGAGTGTGTATAATAGGGGCTGTGTTTTATGTTAAAGTTTTACAAACGGTATGCAGAATCATATGCTTTGAATGCTTTATCTTAAAATTTGAGTGCTAATTTCTCTTCTAAAAAAAGTATTTTGACCTCTGCAGACAAATATTATATGATTCCACATAGGAGCTACCTGAAGTAGTCTAATTCATAGAGACAGAAAGTAGAATGGTGGTTGCCCAGGGCTTTGAGGAGGAGGGTTTGGGAATTGTTTAATGGGGACAGAGGTTCAGCTGGGGAAAATGGGAAAGTCTGGAGATGGATGATGGTGATATTTGCACAACAATGTGAATGTACTTATGCCACAGAACTGTACACTTAAAAATGGTCAAAACGATAAACTTTAAGTGTATTTTACCACAATAAAACAATTTAGATCTTTTAATGGTTCATAGCTGATGTTCAAGTTGTGATTCACTGTATCTATATTAATAAAAGTATAATATGCTAATTAGACCGGACCTCCTTCCAGGGAAGCTGGGGCTGCAAGGGAAGCCTGGGTTCCAGGTGCCTGCTGGCAGTCGGAGGGAAGCCCAGGTCCTGGGTGCCTGCCAGCGGCTGGAGGGAAGCCTGGGTCCCAGGTGCCTGCCAGTGGCTGGAGGGAAACCTGGGTCCTGGGTCCTGGGTGCTGGAGGGAAGCCAGTGCCAGCAACCAGGGGAAGGAAGGTCTACTCTTGCATGAATTTCGTGCATCTGGCTCTAGTGTATTATAAAAGTAACTAGAGGCCTGGTGCACGAAATTCATGCACTCAAGGCAGGGCATCCCTCAGCCAGGCCTGCGCCCTCTCACAGTCCAGGAGCCCTTGGGGGATGTCCAGCTGATGGCTTAGGCCCACTCCCCTCATGGACGGGGAGCAGGCCTAAGCCGTCAGTTGGACATCCTTAGCGCTGCCATGGAGGTGGGAGAGGCTCCTGCCACTGCCACTGCGCTTGCCAGCTGTGAGCCTGGCTTCTGGCTGAGTGGCACTCCCCCTGTGGGAGCGCACGACCACCAGGGGGCAGCTTCTGCGTTGAGCCTCTGCCCCCTGGTGGTCAGTGTGTGTTATAGCGACCAGTCATTCTGCTGTTCAGTCGATTTGCATATTAGCCTTTTCTTATATAGGATGTCTTTGTAGGGTAGGAGATTAGGACAGGTGATTTCTTAGATATTTCTCAAATATAAAAGTCTATAATTCTAAGAGTTTCTCAAAAACTTAAAAATATTATGTTTTACATCGGGATAATCACCTGCTACATTCCAGAGCATTTTTCCCCCCTCAGTTTCTCATCTCACTCTTGCCTTTTAGATTCCTTGAGTCTCTCGTTAAGATACAATAAGAATGCCAAAACCGGTTTGGCTCAGTGGATAGAGCGTCGGCCTGTGGACTGAAGGGTCCCGGGTTCGATTCCGGTCAAGGGCATGTACCTGGGTTGCAGGCACATCCCCAGTAGGAGATGTGCCGGAGGCAGCTGATCGATGTTTCTCTCTCATCGATGTTTCTAACTCTCTATCTCTCTCCCTTCCTCTCTGTAAAAAATCAATAAAATATATTTTAAAAAAAAAGATACAATAAGAAACTTTTTCTCACACTACTTGTTTTAACTAGAATGTCATCCTCTTTTTAGCTCTTTGTAGTTTCTTGTTGATATGGTATAAAATTTCAAATCCTACTTTGGATGTTACAGTACATACCCTTTTCCTTTGCTTTCCTAATCCCTCACTAGCTGACGGATCTTTTTTCTGTTCAAGCCATGTACAGGACTCCTTGGCTTATAGCATGTGTTCTTTCACACTGCCCTTTGTAGGCATGTCTTGTGGAGAGGGAGAGGTGATAACAACCTCTTCCCCAAGGGTCAAGCCCCTAAGCCCTTTCCCTTCACACTTTTCCATCTCTGCAGCCTCTTCACTTTGAATATATTGAAAGAAGAATGCCTACATAGATAGGTTAGGGAACCCTGTAGTCGTTGTTTCAGTGGTCAACATCCCTCACCTCATACCCACACTCACCTCCCCAGCTCACTTCTAGAAAACTTTTGATTATCAAAAAGGTATTAGAGCCTGGCCCGTGTGGTTCAGTGTTTGAGTGTGGACCTATGAACCCGGAGGTTGCGGTTCAATTCCCGTCAGAGCACATCACTGTGTTGCGGGCTCAATCTCCAGTCGGGGGTAGTGAGGGTGGTGAAGGGGGCAGCTGATCGATGATTCTGTCTTATCATTGATGTTTCTGTCTCTTCCTCTCCCTCTCTCTAAACTCAATTAAAAAAATATTTTTAAAAAGGGTATTAGAAATTCCCATATAAATATTTACTTTTGTATTCAGTGTTGTCAATATTTACCTACTTTGTGATTTATTTTTTACAGATGGACTGTATATTGCTAATCTTCAAAATGCAAATACAACTTGCTAGAGGGCAAGCACTATTTTTTAAAAAAATTATTTTTTATGACAGGAGAGTTCCACTGTAGGTACTATTTGAGCTATTAGGAAATTTTAAAAAGAAAGGAAAATGTTACTTATACTACCCTTATATTTCATCTTTCTAGGGCCTTTGGTTTTTCTTTCTTTGTGTGCATCCCATTGTATTTAATATTTTCTCAAATTATTTTAACTTACAGATTTTTTAACTAGGACTTTTTCTGTACTCATATACTGCAGATTATAAAGCCACATTAATGTGTTCTGTTTGCAGTTGTGCCTTCCATTCCCTGCTCCAGACTGGAACTGATAGGGAAAATCATTCATCCTCAGCAGCTCATGCACTCATTTATTCATGCCGCAATGGGAATGATGGTGGCTTGGTGTGCTGCAGTGATAACCAAGGGCCGATACAGTTTTCTTGTGGTTCCCTGCACTGGTACTGAGAGGTAATATTAGATATTTTTTTTCTAAGGAATCTCATTTAGTTACTAAGCCAGAGATGACTTGTATATTTTAATAGTTTATGGATATTGTTTGCTTTCTAGACTTCTATAAAAGGTGCTTTTTTACATACATCAAATGTTTTTAATGTTTTATGTTTTGAATTCAACAGTTTTTTAGATTTATTCTCTGCATGGTGCTATATTAGATGCTGTTGGATTTATAAGAGTGATTTACACATAGACTATAGACTCCTTGAGAGTTGAGGACAATAGGGGATTTAACCCATGGACCCCAATGGATGTAATAGAGAAATGGGAATGTGTGAGAAATAGGTTGTACTAGGAAGAAAGTGAGATGTGCAGATAAAACCTGAGGGGAAGCCCTGACCAGTTTGGCTCAGTGGCTAGAGCGTTGGCCTGTGGACTGAAGAGTCCCAGGTTCGATTCAGGTCAAGGGCATGTACCTTTGTTGCGGGCACATCCCCAGTAGGGGGTGTGCAGGAGGCAGCTGACCCATGTTTCTCTCTCATGGATGTTTCTAACTCTCTATCCCTCTCCCTTCCTCTCTGTAAAAAATCAATAAAATATATTTAAAAAAAACACAAAAAACCTGAGGGGAATTCAGGAAACAGGGAGGTGGCAGTTTTTTTTCTTTTGAATTTGTTTTTATTGAGGTATTAGAGATGGGTTGAGATGGGAAATACCCCACTAGGAAAATGTCCGTTCTAATCTTCCTGGTATAGTGTTTAGAATTTTTTCTTGGAACTGCTGCTCTTCCTGCCAGCAGCTTCTTCAGCTCCACTGCTGACTGGCTGGTCCTTGGATAGAAAGTCCTCTTTTTCTTGGACACACTCCTGTTACCTGCCTCTTTAGGGTCACTAGCTGGTTCCTCTTCGGGGAAAGATTGCTTCCTTTTGGGAAGACTTCCACTGCTGCTGTTTCTTCAGGATCACTGCCCACCGGCTCCTCCTTGGAAAAAGATTTCTTTTTCTTGGGTTTGGAGAAAGCAGAGACTGACGGGTCAGGTCCTCCATTTCATTCTCCTGAGGAGCCAAGGAGGGGGCATTGACATGGTAGTTGGAAGAAGGATAGTATGGAAAAAATGAAGAAAAAATCCTAAAATAATTTTAACTAAGTCCTCTAGTAAAATGCTTTCACTGTAATTTATACAGTTCTTGAACACATAACATTGATAAGAATTGCAAGTTGATATCGTGACTTTAAAAATCAGAAAAGATTAAGTGAAGTAATCTTAAATTCCCTATTTTCCACTGACTTTAAAACAATGTTCACGAGTACTACCGAATACTTGATTTCCTTTTGTGCCCCAGCAACCCTCATATAAGGCAGTTTTTTTCCTAATGGTGATGCATTTTCTTCAGTGAAAAGGGTCCCTATGAGGGATTGCCCAGTTTATGAGACAACACAGAGAGAAGCCAGAGTTGTGGTATCTGGGTGTATATAGTTTATTTATAGTTCCTCTTAGTCCAGGTGCAGTTTTCCAGTTTGTAAGTAGCATTGCTTATATCTCAGGACACATTCTTACCCTTATTAGATTTCTAGGGGATAGATCTGGACGGTTAACTGAAGGGGTTTTGTTAATCGTTTGCCCACACTTACCTAAAACAAACCATCTTTTTAGAATTTGGGGCATTTCTTAAGTGATTAAGTCAGAACGTTGCTTTCAATAAATACTGAGCCTAAAACAGTGATGTGTGTCCCTGACTGTTGAATTAATAACCCACCTTTTTCCCTTCAGCTTAGATGGCCCTGCTGCACAAGCCTGCTTAAACGAATATCACCTTTTTTTCCTATTGGCCGGAGCATTTATGGGCTATTGCTATAGCCTCCTGTATTTTATTAACAACATGAACTATCTTCCATTTCCCATCATACAGGTAAACTATCATTTGAGCATTACCTTATGTCAGAATTTGGCAGAGTTAAAATTGCATTGGTGTATGTGTATATAATTGGCCTCACCTGATTAATTCAAGATTTGATCAGCAAAACTTAGGACTTAAAACTTAGATCTTCACAATGCCATTTGGAGAGGAGATTTGTTCTCATGAGACTTTAGCATGTGTTTGAGAGCTGTAGCCACCTTTCCTGCTGCCACTCTCAAAATTCCGCTTTGCTCCACTCTTTCCCTCCCTGCTAGGTAGTGGCAGTTGCTGTGACCTAGTAGGGCTGGGGGAGGATGAGGATGACATTCATGCAAAGTTCCTCTGTGCAACTGCCAGCTTCTTTTTGACCCTAAGAACTTCATGAACTTGAGGATGTGCAAGTAAGTATAGAATATGTCAGTTACTGTCTCAAATTCTTTTCACAATAAGGCATGGTGTGTATAACTAAAGCAGTTTTGATTGGTTGGAGTGGGACGGTTTAAACTATCTTTCAGCTAGGTTTTTAAAAGTTTACTAATTGGGGAGGAGCTGTCTCCGGAACCACCTCCTCTGGCAAGTGAGAGAGCGATCTCTTGCAATTTCTCACTGTGGTGTCAAGGCTCTTCCCAGCCTGTTCCTGCGATTTCCTGACTGTGCTGTTGTTTGTTTCATTCCCACTCTGGCAGGCTGAGGACTGGGCTTTGGAGCAAACATATTAGAACCAGCCTCTTCCCACTAGAACCCAGTCAGTTGAGAGAGGGATATGTAAACAAATAATGTGTCTTTAGAGTATGAAGTAGGAGAGTGTGGTGGATTATGGTACTCTTGGTTTAACTAAACTTTTCATTTTATTTTATTTTTATTGATTTCAGAGCGAAAGGGAGAGGGAAAGATAGAAACATCAGTGATGAGAGGGAATCATTGATTGGCTGTCTCCTGCATGCCCCCTACTGGGGATCGAGCCCACAATCTGGGCATATGCCCTCACCAGGAATCAAACCAGTGACCTCTTGGTTCCTGAGTCAACATTCCACCGCTGAGCCACACCCTGCTGGACAGGCCACATTTTTTTTTTTTTAATATAAGCAATAACAAACACTATTATTGTTGTTATTATTAACATCATCATCCTTATTTTGGGTGTTGCCTGTCAGCCAATTTCACAAGAGTATTGTGGTATCATTTTTTTATTATAAACTAAGTACTATAGATAAAGTGAAAGTTTCCTTTGACCTCTGTGACCAGTTTCCATCTTTGCCTTAGAGGTAGTGACTGGTTTAGCATAAATATTCTTCCAGACCCTATACTGTATATTTGTACATATATTTACCTAGTAGAGGCCGGGTGCACAAAAATTTGTGCACTTGGGGGGTTCCTCAGCCCGGCCTATGCCCTCTTGCAGTCTGGGACCCCTCGGAGGATGTCCACCTGCTGGCTTAGGCCCGCTCCCTGAGGGATCGTGCTCAAGCTGGCAGTCAGACATCCCTCTGGCAGCCCGGCAGCCTTCAGTGGATGTCCACTTGCCAGCAGGGAGCAGACCTAAGCTGCAGTCGGACATCCTTAGTGCTGCTGAGGAGGCAGGAAAGGCTCCCGCCACCACCGCTGTGCTGGCAGCCATCAGCCTGGCTTGTGGCTGAGCAGAGCTCCCCCTGTGGGAGCGCACTGACCACCAGGGGGCAGCTCCTGCATGGAGCATCTGCCCTCTGGTGGTCAGTGTGTGTCATAGTGACCAGTCATTCCCAGTTGTTCTGCTGTTAGGGTCAATTTGCATATTACCCTTTTATTATATAGATAACATATTTTGTGGGGTGGAGTTTTCATAAATAGTTTATATTGTACATATTATTCAGTAAGTTCTTTTATATAATGTATAATAGAAAAAATTAGATCTTTTTAAAAAAATTAATTTTAGCCAATTTGCATTAGCTCATTAAATTTTTTTTCTTTAAATTTGCCTACACTATTTAAAACAGTGCATTAATGATAGATAAGGAAAAGTTGAACATTAGCATGGAATAGAGGACAAAGAAATGGATGCACATCGAGACCAGGCTTGGAAATTTTAGGCCAACAAGACTGAAAGTATTAAATAAGATTGATAGAGCCTGGCACACAGTAAATATTCAGTAAAGGGTAGCTGATAGCCAAACCACAGAAGAAACCCAATAGGGAATTGAAAAACACTTCAATTTGGGAGGAAGAAGAGTGTATATTAGCTCTTCTCAGTGTATCTACTGAAATGTCGATCTGCTTCCCTGGCCTCTCAGTACCCGGTGAATAATGGTTAAAGTGAGAGCTACAGTAGGGGTAGTCCAAAAGCTATGCCAATTTTATTGGTTGGGAGGGCTTGGGGGGAAGGGGGGAAAAAGCACCAACACAGAATAGTGCAATTATATATCTTGCACTTGGAAAACGTTTGAATAAGCCAATGTAACTTGAAGTTGTACAGTTAGTGGCTAAGTATTCACATGGGCTGATTTTTGTAAGATACTATAGGAATTGGCAGACATGGTAGGAAGATATAACTTCTACCTAAGTTCTATAAATTTTATTGTACTTTAGCTTCTGAAATTCCTTAAAAAAGGATTGGCCCCAATATTATAATAAGCGCAAAAGAAATTACGTATTCCTTTATATGTATAAGATTATAGTAAGCACAAAAGAAGACCAGAATTTGGAAAGATCATCTTTTGCTCATTAGATTTCCTTAGGTTCTTTCCAATAATGTTAAAATATTTTTTTCATTGGCATTTGAGGGCCAAGAACAGGAGAGGGTGTTGCTTGTCAGCCAACTCTTGTTTTATAAGAAATATATGTTTTGTTTTGTTTTTTTCAGGAAAAGTTCGTATTTTTTCTTACGTGATTACTTTCTCTTAGATTGATAGAATTGGAAGGTACCCACTAAGGAACTACTGAGCTGGTTCAGCCTTCTTGCTCAGTGTTGTACCAAAGGGGAGAGCACTATAACTCAGCTCTCCTGTTTCTTAGGCTAGTATTGTCTTCACTGTCTCCTATTTTTCTGAAAATAACATTTAAAAAAATTAGTGTAGAGGCAGTATGCATCATCTTTAAGATTACAGGCTCTGAAGCTAGCCTACCTGGATTAAAAATCTCCGATTTGACTTTTGCTAGTTGGTAATATTGGTTAAGTTACTTAACCTTTCTGTGCCTCCTGGTTTTCTCATCTGCAAATTTGAGGATAATAATAGAACCTCCTTCATAGGGTTCTTGTGAAGTTTAAATGGATTAATACATGTAAAATGCTTACAATAGTACCTGATTCATGGTAAGTGCCCAAAGAATTTTAGCTGCTATTATGGTGATGATGATGATTTTTTACTTTCTTTATTTCCATACTCCTTAGTATAATCATAGTTTGATATTGTTAATTTTCTCAATTCTGGTCTTTTATGTCAATGATAAACTTGATATAACATCAGAAATAGTTGATATTTGCTTCTAGAATGAACTTTGTCTTTTATGCAATGATTATAGTTTATGTGTGGACTATTACAGTTATGTGCTTGCTTTTGAATGAACCACATCTCTGTTTGGGTGTATTAATTTGATTCTGTTTTTCTTTTTCCACAGCAATACAAGTTCTTGCGCTTTAGGAGATCTTTGCTCTTACTAGTTAAACACAGTTGTATGGAATCACTGTTCTTGATTAGAAATTTCTGCATTGTGTATTATTTTCTTGGTAAGAATTTATGCTTTTTGATAGGGTGTTAGCTCATAGCTCAGAAAATGTCAGTGACATTCTTGATTGTTCTTATATGTTTCCTACATTTGTATGTGTGTGATTAGCCTAGCCCAACTGAATCATTGTTTAGATGGTCAAAAAGTATTTACTTAAGGGAAAATATTGTTAAAGAAAATGTGGAATATACATACAATGGAATATTATTCAACATTAAAAAAGAAGGAAATCCTGTCACATGCTACAATATGGATGAATCTTGAGGACATTATACTGTGTGAAGTAAGCCAGTCAGAAAAAGACAAATACTGTATGATTCCATTTATATGAGATATGTAGAGTAGCCAGACTCTTAGAAACTAAAAGTAGGATATGTTGGTTGCCATAGACTGAAGAGAGGGAAAAAAGGGGGAGAAGTTGGTATGTTCAGTGGGTATAGATACTGTAGAAATATGAAAAAACTCTAATGATCTGTTGCACAAGGCACTGATATCCACATTGCCCATTTAAAAATGTTTAAGATGGTAAATTTTTTATGTTATGTGTTTTTTAGCACAATAAAAGAAGGTTGTTTTTTTTTTTAAAAAAAAGGAAAATGTATGTGATTTGGTCATTACTTTATATAGAACATACTGCTTTTTATAAATTTATAATGGTACTAATACAATAAAAATATTCTCTTGCTAAGGGAACCTTGTAGAATTTATTAAAGTGAATTTTCATATAAAAATACAGCAGCTTCAATATAATGAACAGTACAAGTTAGATGGAAAACATTAATCTCAATAGCAGCACATAATAGAAACAAAATCCAATGTTCTAAAATACTATTTTCAGACTAATTTTTTCTGTGCTATGGATATAATTACATTTATATCCATAGAAAAAAGTAGGATCAGAAAAAGGCCATTTTGTTGTCTACTTTTTTCAGTTGTAGTTTATGTAATCAATTTTTTTACATAGCTTTGAAAATTATCATTCTAATGTTAATACTTCATTGTATTAACCTACTACAGTCAGCCTGGCTGTTTACCCATACAGGCATACTTTGCTTTACTGTGCTTCACATTATTGCACTTCACAGATGTTGCATTTTTTTACAAATTAAAGGCAAGAACCCTTCACTAGCTACAAGATTATGACTTGCTTTATTGAAATACAATACTCTGGAATACCACAGTATCTCAGAGGTATGCCTGTAGTTGTATGTTAGTCTGACAAAGCCATGTCAGCATTCCCATGGTCAGCTATTTCTTTCAAACTTCATTTCTAGTGCTACCACTTTCCATTTTTTTGTTGTACTTTGGTCTTTTTTGGCCAGTTTCCTCTTTTCAGTTATTCATTTTTGTAAAAAGTTATGTGGGTTTACTGTGGGAGACAAGGAGGCAACACAACTACATGCTTCATTGTCTGTGCCTGAACCGCATAACTGATGTGAGCGACCAATCACCAATAGACTTTGAAGGAAGAGTTGTGATTGGTCATGGATCTTGCTATCCATCTGTTATCTACATACTTATTTGGTTACTGAAAAGCTAGAAATACTATATTGAGTTGCTCGCAGTTAATATACTATGGTAACTGAAAATTGAATTCAGTTGGAGGACTGGTGTTAATAACTAAACCCTGGTAATTGAAATATGTACATATCAGAATTGAAAAGCAAAAACTGCCTATATTTAGAAATTATTCTTTTGTCTTGCCCATTCTTAAACAAACTAGATTTTAGACTGAGGTCTTGGTGTCTGTTTGACTATCTCATCAACCTCATATTTCAAAACATGATTAAGGTTTCCTTTTATAACTTCTTATGTTCATAACTTCGTATTTCCCCCCCCCCTCAGGCCATATTCCCAAAGCTTGGATTAGCACTGCTATGAACCTTCAGATAGATGAGTAAGTACTCTATGAAAAGTCTGATTTTAACTTTTTTAGATGTTTTCATACTTTTAGATGTTTACTTCTTTCCACATGCTTTGATTGGTTGAGCCTTTAAGATTTTTAAGAATTGTGTTCATTTAAAAAAAAAATTTTATTGATTTCGGAGAGGAAGGGAAAGAGAGAGAGAGATAGAAACATCAGTGATGAGAGAGAATCATTGATTGGCTGCCTTCTGCATGCCCCCTACTGGGGATCGAGCCTGCAACCCAGGCATGTGCCCTTTACTGGAATCGAACGTGGGACCCTTCAGTCCACAGGCCGATGCTCTATTCACTGAGCCAAACCAGGTAGAGCAAGAATTGTGTTCATTTTTGAATGCACATAGTTCACATAGTGTAAAATTTCAATGATATATAAAAAGGGCATGCAATGAAGATGATTTATTTTGCTCCTTTCTCCAGTCACCTAGTTACTGTCCCCAGAAGTAATCAATAATTCATTTATTGTTAGAAACAGCTTTTATATTGTAAAAAAGTAGACTTCTTGAGTTGCGTGGTATGCCTCCTTTTTTCTTTTTTGTCCTCAATAATCATTCTATGCTATGTTGAGCTAGACAGTCATAATGCTGTGGCATTATTCCAATTTTGCCTATGAGGAACCAAAATTGAGGAGGGTCATGTGACTGGTTGAAGATCGTAAGTGGCAATCAGCTATATTGTTCTAGTTATTCCCCATGCACTTGGCAAATAAAGCTTTTATCTTGATTTTTGTTTATTTTTTATAAATCTCACCCACAGGATATTTTTTCCATTGATTTTTAGAGAGAGTGCAAGGGAGTGGGAGAGGAGAGAGATGCAGAGAGAAACATTGATGTGAGAAACATCAATTGGTTGCCTCCTGCACACACTCAAACTGGGGCCCTGGATTAAACTTGCAACCCAGGTACCTTTGTCTGGGAATTCAACCTGAGACCCTTTGGTGCTCGGGCCGATGCTCTGACCATTTGACAACACTGGCCAGGCAAATCTTATTTTGCAGATAAATGTAAATTTCTCCATTAATGTTCTTTTAATTATTATTCTACTGTGAGACTTTGTGTCATATATAGTCTTCACTAGTATCAGTTCTTGGGAGTGGGAATATTGGCATATATAGGTGTTTATGAGATATTATGGTTTCTACCATGTAGATTTCAATTTTTAACGTTTAAAAGTTCCTAGGTAGTGCCCTGCCTGAGTGGCTCAGTGGTTGAGCATTGACTTCCGAACCAGGAGGTTACGGTTCAATTCCTGGTCAGAGTACATGCCTGGGTTGTGGGCTTGATCCCCAGTAGGAGGTGTACAGGAGGCAGCTGATCAGTGATTCTCTCTCATCGATGTTTCTCTCTCTACCTCTCCCATCCTCTCTGAAATCAATAAAAATATATTTTAAAAAGTAAAGATAGTTATTTTTAATAGTGCTATGTGCTTTTAACTACGATGGAACTGTTTGTAGGGTATACAGGAGAGGTGCTAGTTAATGTTGAATGATTTTTAAGTATCAAACTAGAAAGCAACCGTAATATAATTTTACTCAGCCTCTAGGGGTTGGTTTATAGGTTTGGCTTATTCTTTTTCCATAGTAAGTGGCAGTGAAGATTTTGAACACAAGAAACTGAGTGCCAGTTTAGGTTTACTCTTCCTTTTAGGCTCCCTTTATGTTCTTTGTTAGAAGGTATTGGGGAAAAAATTCTATAGGGCACAGAATGAGAGAAGTTTATTACCATTACTATTTGCAAATTGGATTTATTTGTTTCTCAGTGTTGAGCCCAAGTCTGTTAAATGCTTAGACTGTATTTTTCCCCATAGGATTAAATAGTAATTTTTGTTTTCATAGGCAATTTCATAGGCCTCTTGATACTGTGAGTGGCCTCTTGAATCTCTCATTGCTCTACCATGTCTGGTTATGTGGAGTCTTTCTTCTGATGACTTGGTATATCTCATGGATACTCTTCAAAATCTATGCCACAGAGGTTAGTCCTGATTTTTTTGTTGGTACATTTGTATTTTGGAGTCCTACAGATTTATTTTTAGTAGAGCACTGATCAACATGCTGTTATGCCCGAAGCCATTTTGGTAAATGGGGTTTTGGTCTCTTTTCTGAGACTTCACTAGGAATGCATCATTTATTAACCATTATTTACTTTGTTGTTGTTGTTTTTTGTTAATTCTCATCCGAGGATATTTTTTCCATTGATTTTTAGACAGAGTAGAAGGGAGGGAGAGAGAGAGTGAGAGGAACACATTGATTGGTTGCCTCCCACATGGGGATCGAGCCTGCAACTGAAGTATGTGCCTTTAACTGGAATCAAACCTGGAACCCTTCAGTCCTTCGGCTGATGCTCTATCGACTGAGCCAAGCCAGTTAGGGATGTTGTTATCCTATATAATAATAGACAAACATGCAAATTAGCCATCCCTCTGATATGCTGAAGCCACGCCCACCAGCCAATCCGAGTGACTATGCAAATTATCTGACAAAGATGGCGGTTAATTTGGATACGAAGGTGTCAAGCGCCCCAGGTGACGGTGGCTGTGGCTGCGGGCTCCCGGGACTTTTGTTAACTATCACCCCGAGACAAAGATAGTGGCGCCCATAGTGGCCGGGGCAGGATGCTGGCGGCGTTGCCCCGGCAACGTGAGCCCAGGATCTGGCCTGGCTGTGTGGAGGGAGGGGAGGGGAGGGGCCTCTGGCTGGAGTCTGCCTCCAGGGATGCCCAGCGTCCGTGCCCCAGCCGGGCGGAGGGAGGGGAGGGCAGGGGAGGGCAGGGGAGGGCAGGGGCCTCGGGCCAGAGTCTGCAGCGAGGGTGCTGGGCTCATTGCGACACCAGCCCAGAGTCCACGCTGAAGGAGGGAGGGGAGGGGCCTGGGGCTGGAGTCCCTGGTGAGGAATTCTGGGCTCCCGGCAATGCGTTCAGCTTTAGAAGTTATTTAATAACCATCAGTAAGTAAATAACTTCTAAAACTGAACGTGAGTGCTTGGCTGGGTGAAGAGACGGGAGGACAGGGGCCTCAGGCCGGAGTCTACCGCTGAGGGATGCTGGCATCATTGCAGGACGGGCTGAGGGGACCCCCCCCCCCCCCCCCCCGCACGAAATTCGATGCACGAATTTCGTGCATCAGGCTAATAGTTATATAATGAGGAACAATGTTGCTATTTTTAATTATTGGAAACTAAATTGAATGGACGTCTAATGGTATCTGTTTACTATGCTTTACCTACAATTGAATTCTCTTCTGAAGGTTTTCATTTCTCTGTTGAGTACATACTAGAGAGGCCTGAATTTTAAAATATTTCTATGTGCTATTGATAGAGACAGTACTAAAATATTTAAATATAAGGCAATAAAATATTTCTTCTTTGAATTAAACTTTAAAAATGTATGTTGAAGCCCAGTGGGTGTGGGTCAGTGGTGAATGCTGGTACATGAACCAGGAGGTCATCAGACTGATTCCCAGTCAGGGCACATGCCTTGGTTGCGGGCTTGATCCCCAGTAGCGGGTGTGCAGGAGGCAGCTCATGGGTGTTTCTCTCATTGATGTTTCTATCTCTCTCCTTTTCTCTCTAAAATCAATTTAAAAAATATATATATTTATTAAAATATATTTTATTGCTTTTTTACAGAGAGGAAGGGAGAGGGATAGAGAGTTAGAAACATCAATGAGAGAAAAACATCAATCAGCTGCCTCCTACACACCCCCTACTGGGGATGTGCCCACAACCAAGGTACATGCCCTTGACCGGAATTGAACCTGGGACCTTTCAATCTGCAGGCCGACGCTGAGCCAAACTGGTTAGGGCTAAAAAAATATTTTAACAAATGACAAGAGATAACAATACTGGCAAGGATGTATAAAAAAACTATATTGAAGAAATGTTTGTTTATTTATATAACTAGAGGCCCAGTGCACAAATTCGTGGGGCCGGCCAGGGGGAGGGGACATGGGAGGTTGCCCAGCCGGCTCCACCCCCAATCAGGATGTGTGGGCGATCAGGGATGGGATCGGTCTGGGGCAGGGGCCCCAGGCGGTTGGTGGGCCAGCCCCACCCCCAGGTTGAACTCCAGTGGAACTGTGGGTGGGTGAAGGGACAATTTGCATATTACCCTTTTATTATATAGGATTTTAATCCTCATCCAAGGATATGTTTTTATTGGTTTTTAGAGAGAGGGGAAGGGAGAGAGAGAGAAACATTGATGTGAAAGAGAAAAATCGATCAGTTTCCTTTGGTACCTGCCTGACCAGGGGTTGAACCCGTAACATAGGCATGTGCCCTGACTGGGAATTTAACTCCTCTAGTGTATAGGACTATGCTCCAACAACCAAGCCACCCAGCCAGGGCTGAAGAAATGTTTTTAAATGGATGGGATTTACATTGTGTTTATCATCCAAGTGTTTGTCTTGGAAAATGAGTGTTTCGGTTTCATTTTACCACCTCTGTAGGTTTATATTCTTTTTTTTTTTTTTTTTTTTTTTTTTAGGTTTATATTCTTTAGTGGCTTCAAAGAATCTTTGCTTCTAAAATTTGTTTCATTATTGGAAACCAGAAATCTAATAAAATTGGAAGGGTAACATTTTAGAAAGTAGTATGTTTGGGTATATATAACTTTAATACAACATGTTTTTGCAAGGAACAGTAAAAATGTTAATTTGGTCTCTTTTTATAACTAATATCAGTTAGTACTTACTGACTATAATAAAGCCATGAAAATACTCACTTTCATAGTCCTTTTGATTATATTTGATAGGCTCATCTGTTCCCTGTTCAACCACCATTTGCAGAAGAGTCAGATGAATGCCTCCCAAAAGTCTTAAACAGTAATCCGCCCCTCATCATAAAGGTACCAGAACTGTGCATTTTATATCTTTACACAGTCATCTCTAACTTATCTTATAGAAGCACTTAATATATAATAATTTAGGTGTTTAGATATGTTTTTTGAGAGCCTAGCACAGTGATGGCGAACCTCTGACACGCGAACTCATTTTTTTGGTTGATTTTTCTTTGTTAAATGGCATTTAAATATATAAAATAAATATCAAAAATATAAGTCTTTGTTTTACTATGGTTGCAAATATCAAAAAAATTTCCATATGTGACATGACACCAGAGTTAAGTTAGGGTTTTTCAAAATGCTGACATGCCAAGCTCAAAAGGTTCTCCATCGCTGGCCTAGCATATTCTAAAACTTTTATTGTAAAAATCACTTACATGCTACATTGCATGCTGTTTACTTTTTCAGTTTTCTTTCCAAGTGACTAAAATGAAAGTATATACTGTAATGCATGTGTACAAGTTAAGCTAATCTAATAGTATATTCAGAATAGATATAAAAATATTTCCACACATAAAATCTGATGATATGCATTAGCATTTCACAAACACCTCATGGTAGCAAAACAAAGCATTATTGGTTTTTTAAAATCACTGGATCAATATTTATTTTCACTCATGTAGTTGGCCATTATGACTAAAGATAGTGTTTGGTAGTATGTAGACATTCAGTGAACTCTCTTAAGATATGAATAATAATTATGATCCTAAAATAAATTTTAATCCAAAAGAGTTTAAAGAAGTTGCAATAAATTTACAAATTAAATGAAAATAAATTGTTTTAAATTGCATTTTGAAATTTTAAAGTAGATCTACAATATATGTGATCCTGTTAAGAGGTCATAGTAATTAAAAGAGAATTGAAATAGTTAGAATTCATAGTTTTATTGCACTGGAAAAGTTATAAACCAATAAGAAAATGAACCACTGAGGCTCTTATTACGTTTAATTATCAATTATGACTAATTAAATAGATAAACAAAAATACCTAACATTGATTTAACAAATCTTTATTGGGCAGGTGTCAGTTACTGCTAGTTACTTAGGGTGTAATGATGAGTAAGATGTAGCACAGCCTAATGGAAAAGGCAGATGCACAGAATAATGAAAATTTACTAGGGTAAGTAGAGTTTGAACCACTTATTCTGCTTGGGACCAATATAAGGAAGCTTCACAAAAGGTATGGTCTCTTGAATGATGAGTGAAGAGGTTTGACAGGGAACAAAATGAAGAGTTTTGGTAAAAAAGTACCACAGACATTGCATGTCTGCTGTGTGCTGGCACTGACTTTGAGTGTGGTAGCGAGCAATACTTTGTTTCTGCCTCACAGTTTAGTGGGTGGAACCAGGTGAGACAAGTAAACAGGCAATTACAATAAATTATATTAAGTGCCACAGTTGAGAACTTGAGGGAGGCCAAGGGAAAGTTTCAGGAGGAAGTGATGTTTTTGTATGTTTCCCACCATAGAGTTGGGAAAGAACACAGAAAGTTCTTTGGTTCCATGTAGCGGGGACCTGTAGTGGGTGGGGTATCCTATAGAGCAGCAGTGGCCAACCTTTCAGACCTCGCAGACCACCGGTTGGCAACTGCTGCTATAGAGGATAGAGATAGGAAAGTTCTGGAAATCTAAAAAGGAAGGTTAAATATTATTTTCTTTATGAAAAATTTCAACTGATTTCCCCTTATATACATCATGCTGAGCCCAGTTCATAAGTAAGATTTTATGTAAATATTAAAAAAAAGTAAACTTATGTCTCCCCCCCCCCACCCCCCCTTTTAGTATTTGGCCTTGCAGGACCTGATGTTGCTTTCTCAATATTCTCCTACACGAAGACAAGAAGTTTTTAGTCTCAGCCAACCAGGTAATGCTAAAAGTAATAGACCTGACTAGGCATGTGTGTGCAGAAAGTGTTGTATTTAAAATTTTTGGTGAGATAGGTATCCTATATAATAAAAGGCTAATATGCAAATCAACGAATGGCAGAATGACTGGTCGCTATAAAGTGCACTGACCATTGGGGGAAGACGCTCAATGCAGGAGCTGCCCCCTGGTGGTCACTGTGCTCCCCCAGAAGCCAGGCTTGCAGCTGGCAAGTGCAGTGGCGGTGGCGGGAGCCTCTCCCGCCTCCGCATTAGTCAGACATCCCCTGAGGGCTCCCGGAATGTGAGGGCACAGGCCTGGCTGAGGGCTCCACCCCCCACCCCCCGCCCTGGGTGCATGATTTTTGTGCACCGGGCCTCTAGTATTTAATAAAATATCACACATGAAAGAGCCCGTTAAATGAAGTCATGATTTAAATCTTGTAAATAAAACAAAGTGTTTATGTTGTGGTTAGAACTTGTGTCATCAGGAAAGGTATTTTTAAGTTTTTATATTATTTCCTTCAGGCCCCTCATTCCCTTAACTTGAAGAAACTGTGAAGTAGATTGACAGTTTTAGAGCGAGAATGCAGTTTAAGAACCCTAAAAGTTTTAATACTACAAGGGTCTTAAATGTCAGGTCTATCAGGTGGTCTAATCTCTAGATGGGGGACCTAATTCTCAGAGAGAATACGCCTCCGCCAGAGGTGTCAGGCTTGGACAGGGGACCCCCATCTCCCCCCGATCACTGGCTCTGACCCCAGCCCAGGCCTGAGGCCTCTGGCCCAGGAATCATGCCTGGGCAGGGGACCCCCATCTCCCTCTGATCGCTTGCTCCACCCCCCGCCCAAGCCTGACGCGTCTGACCCAGGCTTCAGGCCTGGGCAAGGGGACCATCATATCCCTCCAATCCACGGCTCCGCCCCCAACCCAGGCCTGATGCCTCTGGCCCAGGCATCAGGCCTGGGCATTAGGCCTGGGCAGGGGACTCCCAGCTCCCCGCGATCTCCCGCTCTGCCCCTGCCCAGGCCTAACGCCTCTGGCCAAGGCATTAGGCCTGGGCAGGGGACTCCCAGCTCCCCGCGATCTCCCGCTCTGCCCCTTCCCAGGCCTAACGCCTCTGGCCGAGGCATTAGGCCTGGGCAGGGGACCCCCAGCTCCCCGCGGTTGCAGGCTCCACCCCTACCCAGGCCTAACGCTTCTGACCGAGGCGTCCGGCCCGGGCAGCGGGGACCCGCAGCGGCAGCAGCGCCGCGATCTCCCGCTCTGCCCCTGCCCAGGCCTAACACCTCTGGCCGAAGCATTAGGCCTGGGCAGGGGACCCCCAGCTCCCCGCGGTTGCAGGCTCCGCCCCTGCCCAGGCCTAACGCCTCTGGCTGAGGCGTCCGGCCCGGGCAGCGGGGACCCGCAGCTGAAGTGGCCCCGCGATCGTGGGCTCCGCTTTAGGCCCAGGCAAGGGACCCCTAGCTCCCAGGACTGCCAGCTTTGTCTGTGCCCAGCTCCCATCGCTGGCTCCACTCCTACTTCCTGCTATCACTGGCCAGGGCGGCAAAGGTGCCTGATTCTCCTTTGCCCTGCCCCCCACCTCTTAGCTCCCCCCTGAGTTTCCGATCACTGTCAGTGGCAGGGGGCTTCTTCCTGCTTTCCCTTTCGCCTCCCTGCATTGTGCCTACATATGCAAATTAGCCGCCATCTTTGTTGGCAGTTAACTGCCATCTTAGTTGGCAGTTAATTTGCATATAGCTCTGATTAGCCAATGAAAAGGGTAGCGCCGTACGCCAATTACTATTTTTCTTTTTTATTAGTGTAGATAGCAACTTTTTGCTTGTAGACTGGGGAAAATTATTTCATCCAAATATTTATTGAACTGATGTGTATTAGATGGCATGAATATGAATATAAATAGTAGCTTAATAGAGAAAAGTGGGCCCTGATGCAAAGTGTAATGTAGCATTTCTAACTGATTTTTGTCCTCATTTGAAGGACTATACAATTATATACATTTTAAAAGTTGGTGTTTGGACCTTTTAGGTGGACATCCCCACAATTGGACGGCCATTTCAAGGGAGTGTTTGAATCTTTTAAATGATATGACTCAGAAACTGGTGCTCTACCAGGAAGCTGCTGCAACAAATGGAAGAGTAATGTCTTCCTCATACACAGTGGAGCCTAAGAAATTGAATTTTCCAGGTAACTGCTTGTACTACTAAGAGAGGGGAAAACATTTGCATTTTATTTCCTAAGAAAGATGATGGTAGTTAATCTAAAGATATGTGTATGAGTGTGAGATATATGTATATTTAGGGAAACTGATCCAATATGTGGGATATTGCACTGTACCAGGAATAAGAACTCGGTATCATTGTAGGTCAAAAAAATTAAGTCCAGTGCGATGGTGATGTACAAGTGGAGGATCTTATGCTTTTTCACCAAATCCCTTAAGTAGAAAATGCCTAGGGATATAAGAATATAAATAAAGGACTTAATGTTCAGATGCTTTTTGGATCTAGGCATTTAATAAAAGTGGGCGAAACTGGCTAGGTGAGGATGGTGGTAAACTTGGGAGCACAGGCTTCATCTGAAGGGGGAAGCTATGGGTTAGCTTTAGTCCATTATTCCCATGTGAGAATTTGGACCCAGTATCTGAACTTGTGGTTTTTTGGTTTTGTTTTTGAAGAGAATCCTGAAATTAAAAAAAAAAAAAAAAATGTTATGTGAAGTCGTCCATATACCCAAAACAAATAGATTACAGTTGAAAAATGATTGAAATAAGTTCATGAATGTCAGATTTTAAAAGGTTCTAGAGTATTTCAGATGTCATCAACTTTCAGATTAGCACTTATTTATAGAAATAGAAGCTCAGTGCAGATTCGTGCACCAGTGGGGTCCCTTGGCCTGACCTGCACCCTTTCACAATCCAGAACCCCACTGGTGTACAGTTGGGGCCGGGGAGGGCTCCAGGGCATGTCTGGCCCATCTCGCCCAGCCCCGATTGGCCGGACCCCAGCAGCAAGCAAACCTACTGGTTGGAGCATCTGCCCCCTGGTGGTCAGTGCGCATCATAGCTACCAGTTGAACAGTCAGCTGGTTGCTTAGGCTTTTATATATATAGATACTAGAGGCCTGGTGCACGAATTCATGCATGGATGGGGTCCTTTGGCCTGGCCAGCAATCGGGTCTTTGGAGGGGCGGGCGGCCTGCCAGGGGGAGGGATCGTGGGATGTTGGCCCCAGTAGTCAGCTAACCAACAGCTGATTCTGCAAGGAATTGGGCTCCCTCCTCCCTCCTGTCTGGGTCCAGGGTGCAGGTGAACCAGATTTGGGGCTGACAGGGCCCCAGCAGCAATGTCTGGGTCAGTACATGTCATAACTACTGTCCAGTCATTCTGGTCGTTCGGTCGTAATGGTCACTTAGGCTTTTAGATAGATAGATATTTATTGAATGCCAAGCAATGTTCTAGAAGTGAGAGAATCAAAGATGACAAAACACTCTTGGAACTGACTATTTAGTAGGAGATACACAAATATAAGAAAACTAGAGGCCCGGTGCACGAATTCGTGCACCAGTGGGTTTCCTCGGCCTGGCCTGTGGGATTGGACCAAAACCAGCTCTCCAACATCCCCCGAGGGGTACTGGATTGCGAGAGGGCATAGGCCAGGCTGAGGGACCCCACTGGTACATGCTTGGGGTTGGGGAGAGACGCGGGAGGTTGGCCAGCTGGGGAGGGACCATGGGAGGGCTCTAGGGCGTGTCCGGCCTGTCTAGTTCAGTCCCGATCGGCTGGACCCCAGCAGCAAGCTAACCTACTGGTTGGAGTGTCTGCCCCCTGATGGTCAGTGCTCATCATCGCGAGCAGTTGAGCGGCCTTAGCATATCATTAGTATATTACACTTTGATTTGTTGAACAGCCGACCAGTCAACCAGACACTTAGCATATTAGGCTTTTATTATATAGGATGTAACTACTAAATAGAAATCTGTCAAAAAGGAGCCTGCATGGGTAAGATGATGTTCAATAATAAAAGGAGATCTTGCATGTTATAAACAGTTTAGATTTTATCTCATCGGGATATGGAACTGGTAGAAGATTTTGAATGGGCTATTTACATCAAATAATCATGCTATAAAGCAGCGGTTCTCAACCTGTGGGTCACGACCCCTTTGGCACTCGAATGACCCTTTCACAGGGGTCGCCTAAGACCATCCTGCATATCAGATATTTACATTACAATTCATAATAGTAGCAACATTACAGTTATGAAGTAGCAACGAAAATAATTTTATGGTTGGGTCACAACATGAGGAACTGTATTTAAAGGGCCAGAAGGGCCCTAACTGGTTTGGCTCAGTGGATAGAGCGTCGGCCTGTGGACTGAAAGGTCCCAGGTTCGATTCTGGTCAAGGGCATGTACCTTGGTTGCAGGCAAATCCCCAGTTGGGTGTGTGCAGAAGGCAGCTGATCGATGTTTCTTTCTCATCGATGTTTCTAACTCTCTATCCCTCTCCCTTCCTCTCTGTAAAAAATCAATAAAATATATTAAAAAAATAAAATAAAGTAAAGGGCCAAAAGGTTGAGAACCACTGCAAAGATTATTGTAACATTGGATTAGAGCAGTGGTTTTCAACCTTCCTAAGGCCGTGACCCTTGAATACAGTTCCTCATGTTGTGGTGACCCCCAACCATAAAATTATTTTCGTTGCTACTTCATAACTGTAATTTTGCAACTGTTATGAATTGTAATGTAAATATCTGATATGCAGGATGTATTTAGGCGACCCCTGTGAAAGGGTCGTTCGACCCCCAAAGGGGTCGCGACCCACAGGTTGAGAACTGCTGGATTAGAGGGATCACGGGTCTGAAGGGGTTTTTCATTATCTTAAATTGTTGTCATATCCCATCATATACACAAAATTTGCCTCTAAATTTGAGGAATTAGCCCTAGCTGGTTTGGCTCAGTGGATAGAGCGTCAGCCTGTGGACTAAAGGGTCCCAGGTTTGATTCCAGCCAAGGACACATGCCTGAGTTGCGGGCTCTATCCCTCCCAATAGGGGGCGGGCAGGAGGCAGCCAATCAATGATTCTCTCTCATTATTGATGTTTCTATCTCTCTATCCCTCTCCCTTCTTTGAAATCAATAAAAATATTTTTTTAAAAAATAGATTTGAGGAATTATTGCAAAACTTAAAAACCCCAGTCTTAATTTTTAAATTGATTTTTCAAAGATTTCTAATTGCCACTCTTAAAAAGTCACGTAATTAAAATGTAGTACTTTAAATGTTTAATGTCTTATTGTGGTTTTATTAAGTAGATAGAATACTAGCCTATAATTTTTTGTCTTTGTGCTTTATGCTGACTGGCATGGCAGGGAAAATGTTCCTTTGTTTTTGTACCAGACTCTAACTAAATAACCAGACTTATAATTTGTGAAGAAGCTATTTGTAGATCAGATTTGTATAGCTAGGTGTGTACATATCCTGGGAAAATTGGCCTTTGGTGTGACTTCTGTTAATTTGAAAGAACTTTGAGGAAAATGGGATAAGGTTAGCACCCTTATTTGTACATTTTCATAATATAATTTTAATTATGTTTAGCCAAGTAGTTGTTTGTTATAGTAGAAAGGTGCAGTAAAACTGGAAAGATTTCTAATGCAATAATTGAAGTTATTTCCATCTATATAACAAAAGCCTAAGTGGCTGTTATGGCAGAATGACTGGTTACTATAATGCGCACTGACCACCAGGGGGCAGACACTTAATGCAGGAGCTGCCCCCTGGTGGTCAGTGCGCTCCCATAGGGGGAGCGCCGCTCAGCCAGAAGCCGGGCTCATGGCTGGCGAGCGCAGTGGTGGTGGTGGGAGCCTCTCCCGCCTCCGCGGCAGCACTAAGGAGCAGCAAGCAGGTGGGCGGTAAGAAGTGAGGGCTCCCGGATTTCAAGAGGAATGTCTGACTGCTGGCTTAGGCCCGATCCCCCTGGGTATCAGGCCTAAGCCAGCAGTCGGACATCCCCTGACGGGTTCCAGACTGCGAGAGGGTGCAGACTGGGCTGAGGGACCACCCCCCCTCAGTTCATGAATTTCGTGCACTGGGCCTCTAGTACAAAAATAAAATACGAATTGAGAAGTTTATTCAAAACAGCCTAGAGAAAATGACCTTGAAGATGATATTTTTGGAGGGAAAAAAGCAAGAGAGGAAGTACCAATATGACAGAAAAAGATGTTTAAACCTTCTTGAGTGGTCATTGAGTTGCAGTAGTAAAACCGGGATCTTGCGAATGTAAACCTAAATGGAAACAACCTACTGAGCCTTAGGTAATACATTAAACAAAAAATTAAGATGTATAAAATTTGAGAACCCTCAGGTTGGCCTGTTTGGATCAGCTTGCCCCTTCAGTGCTCTATCTGTTCTTTTGCAGAAGAAACTACCTTTCAGACCCCAAAATCTAGTCAGATGCCTCGGTCTTCAGTGCCACCGTCAGTTAAGACATCACTGTTTTCGCCAAAATTATCTACACCTGATATTTCAAGTCCCCTTGGATCTCCTTTTGGCTCTACTGTAATAAATCGGATGGCTGGAATTTTTGATGCAACCACTGGCTATGGGTCACCTCAAAGTTCTCAGCTAATAAGAAGAGGGCCAAGATTATGGTCTTCTACCCCCGGTGAGGACTGTTTATTTTCTAAAATTTGAAATGTCAAAGTTGCAGAGAATTAGATGGCCTAAGTTTTCACCGTTTTGTTTTTTTATTAGATCAGCAAATGAATGGATTTTCTAATCTTCCATCTACAGTTAGCGCTGAGGGTAAGACAATGAGACAGCCCAGTGTGATTTATTCATGGATTCAGAATAAACATGAACAGGTATGATGATATGGTATAGGATTTATATTTGCATGTAGTATTGCGAGCATAAAGAATCTCAAATGAGTAATCCATAAGGAATAAATTGGACTTTTTTTTTTATGCTTCATATAGTAAGTTGTCCCATATGAAATCTCCATTTGTTAACTTATTTTGAGCTATGCTTGGTTAGTGGAGGAACATGGACACAAGTGTGGCTGGAGCCGAATGAGTGATGGGAAAGTGGCAGGTAGGTGGGTGATGAGGTCAGAGGGGTAGCAGGCACCCAGAGCTCATTGGGCCCATTAGAATTGTGTAAGGCTGACATTTTCTTTGAGTGAGATGGAAAGCCATTGTATGGTTTCATCCACAAGAATGACATGATGTAACCTTGTACTTTTAAAGTACTGCTCTAACGGCTGTGTTGAGAGGACATTCTCAGAGGACAGGACTAGAAGCAGAGACAGTAGTAAAGCTCTTGAAGTAGTCTAGTGCAAGGTGGTGGTATCTGTGACCAGAGTGGTTGTGGTGGAGACTATAAGGTTTGATCAAGGTCTGGATATATTTTGAAAGTAGGTGCAATAGGCTTTGCTTATGATTTAGTTGTAGTGTGTAAAATAGAGTAAATATTGACTTTACAGTTTTTGGCTCAGAATCTGAAATACAAGTAATATAGTTATAATTTATTGAGTGCAATTTGCTAATGATTCTGGAAGAAGGGATTTGATGGAGGTGAAATGGGAAAATTTGGAATTTGATTTTAAACATGTTAATTTAAACAGATCTTGGTACATAGCCAATGGAAAATACTGAGTAAGAAATTAGACATATTTCTGAAAGGTGGAGAAAGTTCTGTGCTAGAAATGTAAATTTGGCCCTAATTGGTTTGCCTCAGTGAGTAGAGTGTCAGCCTGCAGACTGAAGGGTCCCGGGTTTGATTCTGGTCAAGGGTATGTACCTTGGTTTCAGGCTCAATCCCTGGCCCTGGTCCGGGCCTGTGCGGGAGGCAACCAATCTATGTGTCTCTCTCACATCAATGTTTCTCTCTTTCTTCGTCCTTTCCACTCTCTCTAAAAATCAATTGAAAAATATCCCCTGGTGAGGATTGACCAAAAAAGAAAAAGAAAAAAGAAATGTAAATTTTGAAGTCATCAGAGTATAGACAGTATTTAAAACCATGAGATTCCATGAAAACTCTTGAGGAGTGTAGATATAGAAGAAAAGAGATGCAAGAACTGGGACCTTCCAATGACTAAAGGTCTCGGAGATGAAGGACAGTAAGAGACCAAGTGGCTATTGAGGTGAGAAGAGAACCAAGAAATAAGTGTTCCAGGGAGAAGTGAATGTCAGATACTGCTGGTAATAAGTAGCATGAGATTCAAACTGATAATGAATTGTTGCAATGTGCAGGTCATTGAGTCCTCGTCAAGAGCTACTGGATGGAGTAGGGGGAATGAATGCTTGATTGGCATGGAGTCAGGAGAGATTAAGAGAGGACTTGTAGACCACAAGGAAAGCCAGATCTTTCCAGGAGTTTTGCTATAAGTGGAGCAGTAAAATGGGGTAAATGCTGGGGGGAGTTGAGGGATCAAGGGAGGGTTTTACTTTTTAAAGATGGGGAATAATTGCATTTGCTGATAAAAGGATCAATTAATAGAGGGGAGAACTGAAGGCATTTTACAACTTCAGTATCCCATATGGCACTAGATGCCATAAATACTGTCAGTTTATAATACTAAGAAATTGTTTTCTCTATAAATGTCAACTAGTAGAAAACCACTTCACAAACTAAGATTTGAATATGGGGGTAGGGGAAACATGCATGTATATGTATGTATGTGTGTGTGTATATATACATATATACATATGTATATATACACACACACATACATACATCCTATCTAATAAAAGAGGAACATGGTAATTAGCGTACATCCGCTACCCTTCCCATTGGCTAATCAGCGAGATATGCAAATTAACTGCCAGCCAAGATGGCGGCCGGCAGCCAGGCAGCTTGAAGTTAACATGAGGCTTGCTTGCTTCAGTGATGGAGGAAACCAACGTTCTCCGCCTGCCTTGCTGGCCTCTGAGCTTGCAATTTGAAACATTCTTACAAATATAGAAGCTAAACAAAACCCCAGAAACCTGCTTTCAGCCCGCCGGGATCTCAGAGCTGGAGTTGATACAGTGTTTCAATTATAGAACCCAAACAAACCAGATACCTGCTTTCAGCAGCAGAGACCTCAGAGCTGGAGCCAGAGCTAAAGCTGGCCCAGAATAAAAAAAAAAAAAAAAGGAAAAAAGGAGCAGTTGGGAGCTTCCATCACCCACCAGCCTGAAAACAGCCCTCATCCCCTCACCCAGACTGGCCAGGCACCCCAGTGGGGACCACCACCCTGAAGGGTGTGTGACCAGCTGCAAACAGCCATCATCCCCTCACCCAGGCTGGCCAGGCACCCCAGTGGGGACCCCCACCCTGAAGGGTGTGTGACCAGTTGCAAACAGCCATCATCCCCTCACCCAGGCTGGCCAGGCACCCCAGTGGGGACCCCCACCCTGATCCAGGACACCCTTCAGGGCAAACCAGCTGGCTCCCACCTGTGCACCAGGCCTCTATCCTATATAGTAAAAGGGTAATATGCCTCCCAGCACCAGGATCAGCGGAGCTGCGAGGCCTCCCAGCACCGGGATCAGCAGAGCTGAGAGGCCTCCTGGCACCAGGATCTGCGTGACAGGGGGCAGCGCCCAAACCCCCTGATCGCCCTGTGGCTCTGTGTGTGACAGGGGGCGGGGCCACAACCTCCCTATCCACCCTGCTCTGTTCGTGACAGGGGAAGGTGCCCCAACCCCCTGATCAGCCCTGCTCCGTGCCTGATAGGGGGGAGCTCTCCAACCCCCTGATCGCCCTGCGGCTCTGTGTGTGACAGGGTGCGGCGCCCCAACCCCCTGATTGGCCCTGCTCTGTGTGTGACAGGGTGTGGCACCCCATACCCCCTCTCCCCCCCATGGGCCCTGCTGTTTGTGTGATGGGGTAGAGCCATAACCTCCCCATCGGCCCTGCCCTGAGTGTGACAGTGGTGGCGCCCCAACCCCCTGATCCGCCCTGCTCTGTGCGTGACGGGGCAGCGCCCCAACCCCCTGATTGGCCCTGCTCTGTGCGTGACGGGGCAGTGCCCCAACTCCCCTATCGGCCCTACTCTGTGAGTGACAGGGGGGAGCTCCTCAACCCCCTGATCGGCCCTGCTCTGTGCATGACAGGGTACAGAGCCCCAACCCCCCCGATGGGCCCTCCTCTGTGCGTGACAGGGGGCGGCGCCCCAACTCCCCAATCGGCCCTGCTCTGAGCCCGACCAGGAGCTGCACCTAGGGATTGGGCCTGCCCTCTGCCACCCAGGAGCGGGCCTAAGCCAGCAGGGCGTTATCTCCCGAGGGGTCCCAGACTGCAAGAGGGCACAGGCCGGGCTGAGGGGGACCCCTCCTACCCCCCCCCCCAGTGCACAAATTTTTGTGCACTGGGCCTCTAGTATATATATATGTATATATATATAGAGAGAGAGAGACAGAGACAGAGACAGAGAGAGAGGAAGAGGGAGAGAGAGGTATAAGAGCAAGATAGCCCTGAAGAATTGAGAAAGAATATGGTCTCAGAAAATATTACCAGAATCACTGAAAATTCCTTTAATTATGACAGGTCTTTAATTGGGGAGTTAGACATGTGTACATAGGAATGCAATTTAGGTTAAATGGCCCATCTTGATTATCCAGTTTATTGTACAAATGTATTTCCTTACATGGATTATTGTAAATACTGTTCTTTCTCTCTAAGATGGGAGGTGTTTTATTTAAAGTAACGTTAAGGAGAACTGGGAAATATGTGATACTACATTTGAATAGAATTGAAAACTGTAAATGTGTTCATTCTTTTTTTTTTTCCAACTCAGATTAAGAATTTCTTGTCAAAACGGGTGCTGATAATGTATTTTTTCAGTAAGGTAAGAATATGTAGATATAGCATTGGGAATGGGGGGCGAGGAATTGAAATAAGAAATTAAGTAGCAGATAGGATTTGACTTCTAAATATGTAGCTTGGCCTAGCTGGTTTGGCTCAGAGGATAGAGCGTCGACTTGTGGACTGAAGGGTCCCGGGTTCAGTTCCAGTCAAGGGCACATGCCCAGGTTGTGGGCTTGATTCCCTGAGGGAGTGTGCAGGAGGTAGCCAGTCAATGATTCTCTCTCATCATTGATGTTTCTCTCTTTCCCTCTCTCTTCCTCTCTGAAATCAATAAAAATATATTTAAAAGTAAATAAGTAGCTTGATCTTAGCAAGCCAAGCAGCTTTGTATTAGTGCTTCACTAAACCTCTGTTTTATTAATAGCTGCCCATTCTCACCTCACATCTCACCTCAGTGGCTTCCTGGGGCTTGACTGTAGTTGGCCTATTGAGTGTCTTGGCTGCAGATAGCTTTGTGCTGATCTGCAACCCTATCCTGCAAAATGAGCAAATCCATGGCGTTCCTTTATGTTTCATTGTCCTGCTAACATCTTTGTGGCCAATTTGCTCTTCAGAAGAGAGATGACTGTGTTAGATTGAAGATGTTAAACTTGTGTTGCATAAAAAGTTGTAATTCAGGCCACAAACTAAAAGACTTTCCAGCTTGTCTCTCAGCTCTTGCTCCAGCTGCCATAAGAGAGTAAATCTCAGTTGCAGAAGCTGAAAATTCATTCCTGTTTTCACTGGCGACAGCTGTTGTGTGTTAAATAATCCTTTGATGAGGAAAAACCTTTGTCTGTATGGAGGGGAAAGAATATCTGTTTTGTTCTCTTTTTTTAATCCAGCGTCTCTCTTTCTGAAGATATTGCAGTATTAGCTAATATTGCATTCAATTATGCCTTAAAGTGGAAGTTGCATTGAAATACATTATTTATTTTTATTCTTTGGGAGTGTACTCTTGTGGGGAGAAAGAGCTGAGTAAATCTGATAGAATATAGATACACATAACAAAGAAACACTTGAAGTTCTTGCCATTTCCCCCCCCACTAATGTGGCAGGGAAGAGCCATCCTCTAGCAATTACCTTTATAAAAAATAACCTACCATAGAGGTTTGGGAAAACTATGCGACCCCTAAAGAAGGTGTCTTCCACCAAGAGGAAGAGGAATTGTCTGAAGTTTTACTTTAGTGCTTTGTTTCAGAAAGATGTACCCCATGCTCTTTTCACTTAAGTTCCCTCATTTAATTCTAACAGCATTCCTGTGAGTTGTTTTCTTGTCCTCATTTTACTGATAAAGAAACTTGAGGCTCAGAGAGGTCAAGTAGCTAGCCTAAGGGTGCATAGCCAATAAGTGGCAGGCAGAGGCTGAGCAAGATCTCCTTTTTTCTTGGAGGTGAATGCTGCTTTTGATTCTAGGTTTGCAAGTGGATCTATTGTATGATAAGGAGTTATAGACATTGCTCTTTGATGTTGAGAGATCTAACATGCTGTTGTACTTAATAGGCTTCATTGGGTGCATTACCAAAGCCAGTATTTCTATAAATGGGCTATTGTTTGTTGCTCCATACTGTTCGGCTTTGTTTTATTAAAGTTGGGTGGTTTTTCTTTGGAGTGGGGTTGAGGGTAGACAATTCAAGAGAGGTAGTATGTACTTAGGTAGTTCTTTTGTTTTGAAAAGAACTGATCTCTATACTAATCCTCTAAGATGGGTTGAATGTGTGCAACTCTTATTTTAAATGAGAAACTGAGGCACATAGAGATTTAGGGACTTGGCAAGGGTCACATAGTAAGTTGGTGGCAGAATGCTTTATTGTAATTAGATCACATTGTATAAGAATTCCAGATTTTAATTCTTAAGAGGCAGCTGTGCATTTTCTGTTCTTATAGTCTACACTAGAGGCCTGGTGCACTGAATTCATGCACTGGGGGGGGGGGGGCTGTCCCTCAGCCCAGCCTGCACCCTCTCCAATCTGGGACCCCTCAGACATCCCTCTCACAATCCGGGACTGCTGGCTCCCAACCACTCACCTGCCTGCCTGCCTGATTGCCCCTAACCACTTCTGCCTGCCAGCTTGATCACCCCCTAACCACTCCCCTGCCAGCTGATTGATGCCTAACTGCTCCCCTGCAGGCCTGGTCCTCCCTAACTGCCCTCTCCTGCCGGCCTGGTCACCCCCAACTGCCCTCCCCTGCAGGCCCGGTCCCCCCCAACTGCCCTCCCCTACTAGCCATTTGTGGTGGCCATCTTGTGTGAGGGTGTGACAGTCAACTTGCATATTACCTCTTTATTATATAGGAATAGGATTATAAGGATAGTTGATTAGATGAAATAAGAGTTTTTGCCCAGTGGAACTTACTTAAATGTTTTTGTTGTATTTGTAGCACCCAGAGGCCTCCATTCAGGCTGTTTTTGCAGATGCCCAAATGCATATTTGGGCTTTGGAAGGTAAGCAATTTCAGTGATCTGCAACTATGATTTTAATTATCAGTTAAATATTGAAGTGTAATCCATGTAAGGTCAGTTCTGGATTTTGATCTCAATCTTTGAATTTTCAGATACATTTTTATATCTTTGTTTTATCTAGATCATTTTTCTTAAATAATTAGGTGTGTTTTAATCTGGGCAGAAATTTTCCTTCTATATAAGCAGAGAAACTGAGCCTGGAATTCTGGCATATCTTTCTCTCTCCTTCAAAAAAACTGCAATAGAGAAATTGTTTTTAACTCTCAATTTATGTTGACATAACTTAACATTTAATATATTCTAACATATTTAGCTTAAATTAAATATGTAAACTTAGTTGTTAAAGAACTTACAATTTATATTATAAATATGCCTTCTCAAAGCTTAAATGATACTTCTTCAGAGAGGCCTTTTCTGACCCCTAATGAAAAGTATCCTCATAACCTTGACTTCATTCCCTTATTATGCTTTGTTTTTCTTCCTATCATTTACCATTATCAAATGCAGTATGTGTATGTGTGCGTGTGTGTGTGCGTGTGTGTGTGTGTGTGTGTGTGTGTATTATATATATATATATATATAAGTCTAAGCGACCATTATGACCAGTTGACCGAATGACCGGTCGCTGTGACATGCACTGACCACCAGGGGCAGATGCTCAATGTAGGAGCTGCCCCCTGGTGGTCAGCATGCTCCCATAGCCAACCTCTTGCAGCTGGCCAACCTCCCACGGTCCCTCCCCCTGGCCGGCCAGGCCCGATTGGCCCCGATCGGCGCCAGTTGCTGGCCAGGCCAAGGAACCCCACCCATGTACAAATTTGTACACTGGGCCTCTAGTCATTTAGAAAAACAGTTTGTTACTAGAACATAAAGCAGATTATCTTATTCAAGACTACTGCAGCTAAGCACTGTTCCAGTGCCTATTCTGATCTTTGCCCATTTTTCTGTTGTATTACCTCCTCTCTTTTATTTAGAAGTTCTTCATATATTAAGAGTATGAGTCCTTTGTCCAATTGATATATGCAAGTAGATTTGCCTAATTTTAATTCACTTTTAACTTTTTTGTTTTCCCCTTGAGGTTTGTCACACTTAGTAGCAGCATCATTTACAGAAGATAGATTTGGAGTTGTCCAGACTACACTACCAGCAATTCTTAATACTTTGTTGACACTGCAAGAGGTAGGCAAATGTGGATGGAGTGGAGGTAAAGGTCTTTTTCTCCCCCTACCCCACCTTAGTCTTTGAGTTTGTTTTTTATATATCATGATGATATTTATTGAGTCACAAAACATACTAGTATGTTAGAAGTTAAAATAATGGTACTATTATCACCCTCAGGAAATTATAGTCTAATATCTACTAGGAAGAGATCATTTTAATTCACTTATAAATAATTTTGTAGTAACAGAAAAAGAAAGTATATTAAACCTAGAGGCTATACCTCTGGTATTAATCAGATTATTCAGGATATTGGGATTCTCTTCAGTTTGGATCCTTACACAATTTGTATTTACTGAAAGTAACACGTAGTTAAATTACCCATGAAGATAATAAGTTACCTATTGGCCAGAAGCCAAAAAAGATAGAGCTGAGGCCAGTGGATCCCCCGCCATCAGGATGGGTGCATAGTTTTCTGTGTTTTTAAAAATATGTTTTTATTCATTTCAGAGAGGAAGAGAGAGATAGAAACATTAATGATGAGAGAGAATCATCGATAGGCTACCTCCTGCATACCCCCTACTAGGGATCCAGCCAACTGGGGCATGTGCCCTTACCAGGAATCAAACCGTGACCTCCTGGTTCATAGGTTGACACTCAACCACTGAGCCACACTGACGGGGCAGGATGGGTGCATAGTTTTAAATTAATAGATTTTTTAAGTTCTAAACTTAAAGGCAGAGAAATAAACTGTATAGTTCTTTCTTTCCAGTAGGCTGCCTTTCCTGACTTCATCTTGGATTATATGTTTTATACCGCCTAGTAATATTAGTTGTATGTCAGATGAGAGATATAAACAATGAGTGCTAGAGACATTTAGAGGTAGGTAGGGGCTGGTGTGTGCAGTAGGTTTTCTGGAGGAGGTGATATTGAACTACGCTTGAAGGATAACAATTGGTGCACCTTTTGGTCTTGGGAGGCAATTTAAGATATGAAAACATGTTTCATTGTTCCTTTCTTTATCTCAATTCATTTTACCTCTAAGGCAGGGTTATGTGTCCGCATGAGCAGAAACCGAAGTAACCACTTGAGCTAAAGCTGACCCTCATTTTACCTCTAAGTCTTACCCATCAAAACTAGTGATTTTTCTTTTTGGCTTTGAGTCCTCTTTGTGCCCATTTTCTCATGTGTGTTACTTGAGACATGTATATACACATGAATAATTCCATTATTTGTCCTTTTCTCCTAGTTACCTTTCTCTAAAGAAATAATTTCCTAGTATTTCCCCACAACTTTTAATATTTGGCTTGTCTAACCGCACAATTGGATAACAATGATTTGGGCGTATTTTTGGTACTCATTGTGTAATTTGTTTCTCATCAATCTGGCTGTGTAGTTTGAAATAAAGTGACAATAACAGCACAATGTTTTACATTATTTTTGATCCTCATAACTGTCTTGTGAAATAATGGAGATGGAGATATTTAGCTCTTCTTTACAGACGAGGGAGACTCGATGGTGCAGTGACTTTTCTTACACACACGTCTTGTAGGTGGCAGAGCTGGGACCTGATCCCCAAGCTGATTGCAGGACATTAGCAATGTAGTAGACCCCAGGGAAAGTTGCAGATCCATATTCCTTATTCTCGTTGTGGGCTTTTTATTTTCACACTAGGGGCCCGGTGCACGAAATTCGTGCACTGGGTGTGTGTGTGGGGGCGGGGGAGTGTCCCTCAGCCCAGCCTGTCCCCTCTCACATACTGGGAGCCCTCAGGCGTTGACCCACATCACCCTCCAGTCACAGGATCGGCCCCTTGCCCAGGCCTGACGCCTCTGACAGAGGTGTCAGGCCTGGGCAGGGGACCCTCATTTCCCCCCATCACTAGTTCTGCCCCCAGCCCAGGCCTGATGCCTCTGGCCCAGGTATCAGGCCTGGGCAGGGGACCCCCAGACCCCTCCGATTGCTGGCTCTGCCCCTTGCCCAGGCCTGATGCCTCCGCCAGAGGCGTAGACCCCCATCACCCTCTGATCACCTGATCGGCCCCTTGCCCAGGCCTGACGCCTCCACCAGAGGTGTCAGGCTTGGACAGGGGACCCCCATCTCCCCCCCGATCACTGGCTCTGGCCCCCGCCCAGGCCTGAGGCCTCTGGCCCAGGAATCATGCCTGGGCAGGGGATCCCCATCTCCTTCTGATCGCTTGCTCCACCCCCCGCCCAAGCCTGACGCCTCTGACCCAGGCTTCAGGCCTGGGCAAGGGGACCATCATATCCCCCCAATCCCCGGCTCGGCCCCTTGACCAGGCCTGAGGCCTCCGGCAGAGGTGTCAGGCCTGGGCAGGGGACCCCCAGCTCCCCGCGGTTGCAGGCTCCGCCCCTGCCCAGGCCTAACGCCTCTGGCCTAGGCGTCCGGCCCGGGCAGCGGGGACCTGCAGCTGCAGCGGCCCGCGATCGTGGGCTCCGCTTTAGGCCCAGGCAAGGGACCCCTAGCTCCCGGGACTGCCATCTTCGACCGTGTCCAGCTCCCATCGCTGGCTCCACCCCTTCTTCCTGCTATCACTGGCCAGGGCGGCAAAGGCGCCTGATTCTCCGATCATGGCTGGGGGGCAGGGCAAAGGCGGCCCCAGGGCCGCCTTTGCCCTGCCCCCCAGCTCTTAGCTCCCCCCTGGGTTTCCGATCACTGTCAGTGGCAGGGGGCTTCTTCCTGCTTTCCCTTTCGCCTCCCTGCATTGTGCCTACATATGCAAATTAACCGCCATCTTGTTGGCAGTTAACTGCCAATCTTAGTTGGCAGTTAACTGCCAATCTTAGTTGGCAGTTAATTTGCATACAGCCCTGATTAGCCAATGAAAAGGGTATCGTCGTACGCCAATTACCATTTTTCTCTTTTATTAGTGTAGATGAGGTTCTCTTCAGAGAGATGGTTCTACCTCTGGAACCATGGCTTTCAAACTTTTTGAACCATGACCTGTAGTATGTTTACATTAGACTCAGATGTGTATGTGTGTGTAACAGAAATAAAAGGTTCTTAGAACAGTGCTTACCTTTACTATGTGAATTGCATTCTGATGTTTTCCATTCTATTTCATGTTTTAAAATGCTGGTCAAAACTGAATTTATTTCATAAGGTTCACACTGCCCTAGAGATAGTCTGTACCCAAGTTACTTTCTTCTCACTTCCCCACCATAAGTACTTCTAATTCTTCTTCATAGTTGATTATGGGTAGGTATGACAAGGAAAGCAATGTGCTTATTTGATTGTAGTTATTCATACCTTGGTTAGGAAGGTAGGAATTACAGATTTGTCAAGCAGTCAGGTCCTGTTTACTTTGAAACAGGAGTTGGAAAGGAGAGTAGGAGGAGGCAGAGATAGATTTTTGAGAGTTGAAAGGAGTAAAAGGAACAAAGAACAGGTCCAGTAATTTGGTACTTCTGAGGGTAAAAACCGTTCCTTGTGTGAGGCTTATGGCATCTCATCTCTCCAAGGCCACATCACAGTCAGCCTTTTTATCATACGCAGCAGTCATCAGATTTTGCAAACTACCTTACAGTCTTGCCTTTTCCACCCCATATCCTGAGATTGATTAAAGTGAGTTATTCAGTGTCCATATGGATGGATATTTGTTCCACACCTTGGCACCACAGTTACTTGACTTCCTTCTCTTTGTTACTCTTTCATATACCCTTCAGTCTCATCCATGGCGTTACTTGGGCCTCATTATCCCCTGAATTCGCCACCTCCAAAGCTTAAAAACTTTAGGATTCTGTCTTCTAAGCCAGAATTCTTAAATGTTTTTGTTCCAAAAGATTCCTTTGAGAGTCTGATGAAGCCCCTGGACCTCAGAATAATGTTCTTAAATGCATAAAATAAAGTACTTAGGGTTAGAAAGGAAATCAGTTATATTTGAAATATAATTATGGAAGGATTAAATTTGTACTATAATGTGTGCTTTTTAATCAATGCATTAAATAACAGGACCTATCAGTAAGTCTAATAGCTATTTTCATTTTGAAATAATGATAAGATGAATGGTATTTCAAAATAACTGCAATAGTGGTATGATATGAAGATATTGGTGATTTCTGTTGGTGACAAAGTCACAGGAACTACTAATGATGTTGTGATTTGTTGCTTACAATCATAATTGAAAGACATGCTAAATTTTAATTAGAATTTCGTGAAGATAAATATGCAATTTTTTAAAATTAAAATTTTCTTTATCATTTTTTAATCCTCACTTGAGGTCATGCTTATTAATTTCAGAGAGGGGAAAAGAGAGAGAGGAAGATAGAAACATCAATGTGAGAAACATCGATCAGTTGCCTTCCTGTACATGCCCCCTACCTAGGTATGTGCCTTGACTGGGAATCGAACCCTCTACCTTTCAGTGTACAGGACAATGCTCCAACCAACTGAACCACATTGGCTAGGGTTAAATATACAATTTTATCCTAAAATTCATGCTCCTGAATTTTACCTATAGATCTGAGGGCTCATGTAAGGGCCCTTGCTCCAAGCACAGCCCTCTCATATCCTTGCTTCTTCTGTATACTTTGTCCTCACCAGTGTTTTCACTTTCTTAGACCTTATGTCTGTCACAATCATTTTATTACTAATTCTTTCAACTCCCTGTCCCCATGTTCTTCAGTTGTACCCATGTGGCAAAACCCTAAGGGATCAATCTCATATTTACTAGCCATCAATTCTCTTTGCCCATCCCTCCTGCACTGGCCTTACTACAGGCCTGTGGCATTCCTGACCTGAATTATTACTGTGGCCTCTTGCCCCTACTATCTCTTAACAGAGATTCTTCATTCTGACTCCAGCCACTCTCCTATTCTTCCCATGAGCCCTCTGCTGTAGTAACCACCATGAACTATTCAGTTTTTCCTCCCAAATATGTTTTCTTAACCTTACTCTAACTCTATACCTGATGTCTTTAAATCTTTGATGTCTTTTCTTTCCTTCTTTACCTAGAACACATTTTTCTCCTTTTGTCTGGCTCTGCTCTGTATCCCCATCTTAGTACTTTATTATACTGTATTTTAATTGTCCATTTACTTTCATTATCTTTATTGGAGTAGAGGCAGGGACCTTGTCTCAGTAGCATCTGACTGGTACTTGGCTGTCATCATCATCTAATACTATTATTATTCTACTAGAGGCCCGGTGCACAAAAATTTGTGCACTGGGCGGGGGTGGGGGGTTCTCTCAGCCTGGCCTGTACCCTCTTGCAGTCTGGGACCCCTCAGGGGATGACCACCTGCTGGCTTAGGCCTGCTCCCCGGGGAATTGGGCCTAAGATGGCAACATCCCTCTGGCAGCCCGGCAGCCCTTGGGGGATGTCCACTTGCCAGCGGGGAGCAGACCTAAGCTGCAGTCGGACATCCTTAGTGCTGCTGAGGAGGCAGGAGAGGCTCCCACCACCACCGCTGTACTGGCAGCCATCAGCCTGGCTTGTGGCTGAGCAGAGCTCCCCCATGTGGGAGCGCACCGACCACCAGAGGGCAGCTCCTGCATTGAGTGTCTGGCCCCTGGTGGTCAGTGTGTGTTATAGTGACCAGTCATTCCCAGTCTTTCTGCTGTTAGGGTCAGTTTGCATATTACCCTTTTACTATATAGGCTAGAGGCCTGGTGCACGGGTGGGGACTGGCTGGTTTGCCTTGAAGGGTGTCCCGGATCAGGGTGGGGGTCCCGCGTGGGTGCCTGGCCAGCCTGGGTGAGGGGCTGATGGCTGTTTGCAGCTGGTCACACCCCCTTCAGGGTGGGGTTCCCCACTGGGGTGCCTGGCCAGTCTGGGTGAGGGACTGAGAGCCGTTTTCAGGCTGGCCAGCGACTGAATCTCCCAACCTCTCCTTTTTTTCTTTTTTCTTTTTTCCCCCCTGAGATTTATTTACCTTCTATAATTGAAACATTGTTCCCGTCACTGGCACTCACAGCTCTGAGGCTGCAGCTGGCTGAAAGCAGGTATCTGGGGTTTGTTTGGCTTCTATAATTGAAACATTGTTTTTTTTGTTTTTTTTCTGTGTGTTTTTTGGACAATTTGGAAATGTTGGGGAGCCAGGTAGGCAAGTCCAACTCAAGGAGAGGAACTTCCACTGATGCTCAGGCCAGTCCAACTTTTTATTTGATCTGGGGTAGCCCTAGGGTAAGGAGGTTTCAATGACACACAGATACTATCATGATTAAAGGTAGGGAGGTTGCTTCAGCTATTTACATGAATAAAGGTAGGGAGGTTGCTTCAGCTACCATTATCTAGATTAACTGGGTAGTGCACAGTCCTGACCTTTGCTAGGACTTCAAAGGTTACTGACTTTTGGGGGTCTCTGTCTATACTCAGTTAGTGAAGACAATAAATGGACTCCGGCATCTCCCCCTTATTTTTTCTTTAAAAAATCAAGTATCTGTAGACTAGAAATATGCCGGGGTCCAACCCCAGCAGGTCCAGGGGTCCCCAAAGGTGTGGACGGAGTCGGCGAAGAAGGAATGACACGGAGACAGCGTTCAGTTGATCAGCAGCCTAGCCAGGATCTCCAGCCAAGTTCTGGTCTGGATCTCCAGAGAGGTTCTTCTGCTTCGGATCTCCAGCGAGGCTCTGCAGCCATGTTCCCTCGCTAGGTTCCCCAGCCAGGCTCTCTCCAGGTTCTCCAGCCAGGTTCTGTCACCAGGCACCAGTCAGGCTCTCTTGCCAACCTCTGCAGTCAGGTTCAGTCCAGGATCCCCCGCCATGTTCTCTCCAGCAAAGTTCCTCTGTCTGCAGGTTCTGTGTAGGTTCTGTCCTCCTGGCTCTCTTCTAAGTTCTGTCTCTTGAGTTCTGTGTTCTAAGTTCTGTGTCTTTCTGTCTTCTGAATTCTGTATTTATACCAGTTGATTCAATCCTATCAATCTCTATTACAAAGGTTAGGGCGTTTCTTATCTCCATTCCAGGGAGAAAAGATTATGTAGTTTAAGCATGATTGTTCGTAGTTAAAGTGATTAATTACCCGCCTGGCACTTAGTTAAGAGGTTTTATTCCCTCCCTAACTTCAGGGGAAAATCCCTACCTGGGGATTCAACCTTTCTTGGAGAGGTGACCTTGGTTAAAACACAGCGCCAAGAAGGTGAGCAAACATATTAAGAACCGTATGCCATATATGCCAGGTCCCTTGAAACAGCAAGGATGGACCGGCTCCCGGCAGAAATATAAGAACAAGTCCCAATTTCAATGTCCAACAGTTCTGAGTCCAAGTTTCAATGTCCGACAGTTCGGGTGTACATGCCAGCAATGAAATGCTGGTTCTGGATGGTGGACAAATGCAGGTCCGGTCCTCTCTGGTCTGGTCCTGTATAATTGAAACATTGTTGCTTTTGGGCTCAGAGCTGCGCCGCGGCAGGCGGGGAACCTTGGCTTCCTCCATCACTGGAGCAAGCTAGCCTCATGTTCGCTTCAGCTGCATGGCTGCCGGCCGCCATCTTTGTTGGCAGTTAATTTGCATATCACCCTGATTAGCCAATGGGAAGCATAGCAGAGGTACAGTTAATTACCCTTTTTGTCTTTTATTAGCTAGGATAGCAGTGGTTCTCAACCAGGGGCAGTTTTATTCGCCAGAAGACAGTCGTTCATGTCCAGAGACATTTTGATTGCCACAACTAGAGAAGTGCTACTGTCATCCATTGTGTAGAGGCAACGATGATGTTAAAAAGGAGCAGTCCCCATAATAAAGAGTTACCCAGTCCAAAATGTCAGCAGTCCTGAGGGTGAGAAACTCAGGTCTATAGATACTTGTTTAATCTCACAGCTAATTAAGCACTCAGTTCTCCTAACCATGGAGCACGTTTCCAATAACAAGGTCTGCTCTTCTCCTTAGCATTTGTTTGGGATTCTGGCTTTAGTAGAGTAAACTTCCGTTTCCACTAGGTTATAAGTATACAGGGACTTTCAAGGCTCTGCACAGTGGACATTTGTTAATGACCCTGGTAGGTAAATATTCAGGAAAGAGCAACTGGACTTTCTCTTTATTTGGCATTTACTAGTAAATGAGCAAAAAGTATCTGTTTTCATAGTATAACCAACCCCTCTTTAGACTTCTATTAGGGCCAAAGTAAGGCCTTCATGGAATTTTTCACTTTTCCTAAAGAGTATATTGTTCAGTAGTATATTATACTCACTGCTTACCAGTACTCTTTAACTAGATATTTGAGATCCCATTTTTATGATCTGAGTCTTTAGGGCAGGAACCATATGCAGTGCATAAAATGAGGCTCAATAGATACTTGTTTAATCTCACAGCTAATTAAGTACTTCAGTTCTCCTAACCATGGAGCACATCATTAGATATTGTAAGCCAGTGTTTCTTAGATTTAAGTTAGTCATATACTGCCTTCATAATTTTAGTCATTTAGATAAATCAGAAGATGAATGCAAAGAGACAGATACCAGCACTCCTGCCCACCTCTGTTCAATAGAAATATAATGCAATACACATATGTAACTTTTTACTTTTTAGTAGTTACATTAAAAAAATACAGGTAAAGTTTATTTTAATTAACTCAGTATATCTAAAATATTATCATTTTGTCATGTAATCTATATAAAATAACATTTTATACATGTTTTTTATAGTAAGTGTTCAAAATCTGTGTATTTTTTACTTACAGAATAACTGAATTCAGACCAGCCACATTTCAAGTACTTAAGAGCTACATATGTCTTAGTGGTCACGATATTGGACAGAACAGCTATAGACTTTAATGATGATGATGAAATTGGTCATACATGAGGAATTTCAGATTAAATCTTCAAATGATAATATTCTAGATATATTTTCCAAAACTCAAGAATTGATGACAGAAGAATGTATTTTTAAGGAGAAAAAGGAAATATATGTGATAGTCTCATCTAGTAAGTCATTCAGCAGGAAGGCCTTTATCCCACAATGTAAATAAGAACCTGAAGTCATCCCATTTTACTAAAAGTATATGTGACAGTATATTCCTTCATCTTCTGTGATATATGTGCACCGAAATTTACTTTATACAATTCATAGTGGATAAATGCTGAAAGTATACAAAGGTGTATACAAAGATGATCAGAAAGCATAGATAATGGCAAAATGGAAAAGTTACTGATTAATCTTTTGAATTTGTCTTTATAAGCCTAATAATGAAATTATTTTGCAATTATGGTGCAAAGAAAATGGTTGAACTCTCTTCAACAAAATTATAAGCTGTCAAAAGTTTTTAAAAATATTGTATATGATGGTACAAATGCAAGAGAAAGAACCAGAAGTAATGATAAGCTAGAACCTATTGGAGGTATATTTTCATTTTGAAATCAGTATTACAAGCTGGATATGTTAGCTAATGTTAGTTTATGCATGATAGCTAATGAGTTGCAGTCAAAGGATATTGTCCATTTCAAATGTATATGTCTTCAAAACATGGAAAATGTTTATGTCTTTATTTAAATGTTTATGAAATTATTTTACATTATCCTGTCATTCTTCTCTAAATTGTAAAATGACTTTAAACTAAAAGGGTCCATTGGACCAAGGTAGTAAATGATGAGGACTATTTTTACCGCTATGCTGAAAGTTAATCAAAAGGTTTATAAGAAGATTGGAAAGAAAATAATTTTTCCATTATGATTCAATGTTATTTAATGTTGCTTAAGTATATCACTGAATACCACCTCCCATACTGCCTAAAATTATCTCAAGTATGTCCTAGTCTTGAGAAATGCTCTTATAATACATGATTGGACTTAAAGTTATCATGGCAGACTGAACACACATATCAAATCTTGTTCCTTCCCCCAAACTCTGCTAAACTTCAGTAAAAGAACTTTTAAAAAGACATCCTGTATAATAAAAGCACAATATGCAAATTGACTGAACAGCAGAACGACTGGGTGGGGGTCAGGGCAGGTGGCCCGGCCAGCCAAGGCACGTGCCAGTGGGCAGAGGGAGGGGACAGTGATAGGAGGGGGGCAGTGACCAGCGACAGCGGTGGTGGAGGGGTGATGGGAGGGGGGCAGTGCTGTCCCCTGATCGGCCGCCTGGTTGCCTCCTGCAGAGGGAGACCAGACTGCGGCTTAGGCCCGCTCCCCATTTTTACTGATTTCAGAGAGGGAGAAAGAAAGAGAAACAATGATGAGAGAGAATAATCAATTGGTTGCTGCCTGCATGTCTCCACTGGGGATCGAGCCCACAAACTCGGCATGTGCCCTGACCAGGAATTAAACCAAGACTTTCTGGTTCTAAGGTTGACACAACCACTGAGCCACATTGGTTGGGCTAGTTATATCATTTTAAAATGATATTATTTACCTTTGGCCTGTAAGAATATACTTAAATTACTCTGTCAACTATAAGTAAAATCTGTTTTACTTCTTTGTTAATCCTCACCCAAGGTTATTTTTGTATTGACTTTTAGAGTGAAAGGGATGGGTAGAGATAGAGACATTGATGTGAGAGAGACACATCAATTGGTTGCCTCTTGCAACCGGGATCGAATCTGCAACCCACATACATGCCCTTGACTGGGAATCCAACCTGCGACCCTTTGGTATCAGACCCAAAGGCTGATACTTGAACCATTGAGCCCCACCAGCCAGGGCAGATGTGTTCACTTTTGAATTCTCTCTCCCCCAATCTATTCTTACTCATAGATGCTTTATCATCTATAATTATAAAGGAAGATAGTATAGTTTAGTAAGTAACTTTTATTTTGTAAAGTATCAAGTTTTGGCTGTTTTTTTTGCTGAGTTAATAAAGACTCCAACCGACACACATAAGCAGAGTAGGATATCTGTTTCACTTCCCAGCTTTGCATTTTCAAGGGTGTTGTGAAGTACAATTTTTCTTGTTGTTTTCTTTTTTTGGAGGAAAGGTCATTTTTTTTCAAGTGGTTGTGAAGTATAGCTTTTTTTTTTTTTTTTTTTAAGAGGAAAGGACTATTTTCCAGGTAACTTACTGAAGTGGCTGAACCTCTACTGCATTGTTTTTCAAACAGTTTGTGATCCAAAATAAATACAGTATATATCTGTCTGAAGTAGTCTCCTTAATCCTTTGGACTCAGTCGACCTTGGTAGTCTGCTGTAATGTGTTTTCTTTCTTTGATCTAGGCAGTTGACAAGTACTTCAAGCTTCCTCATGCTTCCAGTAAACCACCTCGGATTTCAGGAACCCTTGTGGACACTTCCTATAAAACATTAAGATTCGCATTTAGAGCATCACTAAAAACTGCCATCTATCGAATAACTACTACATTTGGTGAACATCTGAAGTAAGTTTACCTGTTTTGATCCCTGATGGTAGTCCATTTTCAAGAGTTTTCCTGAGAAATAGGTTTGAAGTTTATAAAGGCTTGCACGTTGGAAGTGTTTTTTGGGGACCTTCATGATTCCTACTGGGAATTAACAGCTTGAATTTAGACTTCATATTTTATAAAATTTGGCCTATCATATAAGCTTTAGGGCCTTCTTTCAAATGGACAAAAAGGAATAGAAAGTTATAAAAGCAGCAAGTATAATTACATAGTGTTTTTTTTAAATCAGGAAAACATCTTTCAGGGAGGAAAAAAAGGCAAAAAAATAATTCTGTTATTGCATCTTGGTCAGCAAACTAAGATGTGGGTGAGCAGAGTATTCCATAAATGAGTCCTTAGTGCTTTGTGAATCATGCTGGAAAAACAGTGACAGATCACACCTTCAGACACGGAGCCAGAAAGAAAACCACAAATGCCAAGCCTGTTTATATTTAGTTTCATTGATGTTTCTTGCTTTCTTATGAAATAATTTAAGTAGGCAGGATAAGGGATACTAATTCACTGACAAAACTATGTTTTCTCATAATCATAAATGAACTTTAGAAAATGAGAGATTACTCTGTGTTTTCTGTATGCAATCAGTTAATAGTTTTGGACTTCCTAAACTTTATTCACCTGCTTTTAGAAAGAGTAGTATTTTTTAAAAAATGTTAATGTTTTTATTTTATTTTAAATTTTTAAAAATATTTTTTTTATTGACTTCAGAGAGGAAGGGAAAGGGGGAGAGAGAGATAGAAACATCAGTGATGAGAGAGAATCATTGATTGGCTGCCTCCTGCACGCCCCACACTGGGGATCAAGCCCAGAACCGGAGCATATGCCTTTAACCGAAATGGAACCTGGGACCTTTCAGTCCACAAGCCGACGCTCTATCAACTGAGCCAAACCGGCTAGGGCGAAACAGTAGTATGTTTTGTTTCACTTCCATAGAACTAGGCAGCAACAATAGCAGGTTTTATGAAACACATTGGTTTTGAATGGGAGTACAAAAGAGCTATAGATAATCCTCTATTCTTAAGATTTGTTTAAAAAGAAACAAAATCTATTATTGAGTACCTTCTACATCTGATCTCCAATATGATAGCCATGTATGGCTATATAAATTAATGAAATAAAATTTAAATTCCAGTTTTTCAGTCATACTGGTCTCATTTCAAGTCCTCTGTAGTAGCTAGTACTAGGCTACTGTATTGGATAGCTTTGATACAAAATATATTCATCACTGCTGAAAATACTGCTGGACAGTGCTGTCCTAGGAAATACACTTAGTACTTAAAATGTATATTTTTTTTCATTTACTCTTCTCAAAGAGCCTCTGAGGTATAGATATTATCATAACAGATACGGAAACTGAGGCTCAAAAAGCTTAAGAACTTGCTTAGTAGCACAATCCAGTGAGTGTTAGAACATGAACCTGAAATCAGATCTTTCTTGCTTTTAAAATTCGACCTTCTGCCCTAGTTGGTTTGGCTCAGTGGATAGAACATCAGCCTGTGGACTGAAGGATCCCGGGTTCTTTAAGGGCACATGCCGGGGTTGCCAGCTCCATTCCCCGGTGGGGGACGTTCAGGAGGCAGCCAATGATTCTCATCATTGATGTTTCTCTCTCCTCCCTTCTTTGAAATCAATTTAAAAAAACTAATAATAGCCCTAGCGTTGGCCTGTGGAATGAGGGTCCCAGGTTTGATTCTGGGCAGGGGCACATGCCGGGGTTGCGGGCTCGATCGCCAGTAGGGGGCGTGCAGGAGGCTGCCAACCAATGATTCCCTCTCATTATTGTTGTTTCTCTCTCTCTCCCTCTCCCTTCCTCTCTGAAATCAAGAAAAATATATTTTAAAAAAATTCAACTTTCTGTGTACACCATTAGACTGCCTCTGAGATGTAAACTGCCATGCAGAATACTCTCAGAAAACACCCAATGAATGTAGAGAATGAAGTAGATGATAGTGCAAAAACAGGAAGAAGGGGAAAATAGATATTTCTTGAAAAAGAAAGGGAGATAGATGACTGATAAAATTTATGAGAATGAAGTTCTGCCTCAGTTTCTTTTCTCTGAGAAGAGCCAAATTTTTTATATGTGCATTAAAATTGATGAGGTCAGTAGAGACTATTTTGTACAAATATAGGACAGAATGATATGGTGGGAAAAGTGTAGAGATATACTTAGATTTATGTCTGGTTATCATTGACTGTCTGTGGTTGTGGGCAAGTTGCCTAATGATTTAAGTAACTTGCTCAAGATTTGGCAGGTTAGAAAGTTGCAGAGCCAGAATTCAGACTCAAAACTTTCTGACTTGCGAGTTCTATCTATAGTGTCTATAATCTTAACCAGTAAGTTGTGCTGTCTCCTCTAACCTTTGAACCTTTCTGCTACAGTTACCCTCCCATGAAAGGGTTATGTTATTCATCCCACTTTGTTCCACTTGTTGCTAATAGATATACAATGGGAGCTTACATATATAAAGCCCACACTTGTACGTTATATGTTGCTTGGAAATCTATTATTATTGTATAATACCTAATTTATTCATTATCCACAGCTCCACCTCTGAGAACCAGGTTTAAATTTGATTTACTGGTTTTCTAACTTGTAACACGTTAAAATTTGAGGGGAAGAGACAGATATTAGAGTCGCGAGTACTAACAGTAGTAGGAACGAGTGCAGTGCCTGCTAGCAGAGAGAAGATTCATGAAAAAAAGCTGCAGACTTGGTGTTTGAGAGAGTTCAGAGCCATTTAGTTGGAGAAGACAGCCTCACTAGCACCTAGGTGGGAATTTGCACAAAAATACTTGAAATGGTTCTATTTGAAGCAGCAGCATGGTTTAAGAAAGCAGAGATGTGTGTGTTTGAGGACTTTTATAATGATGTGTAGCAAAAATGTTTTTAGCAAGATTCTTTGGCACTTTCAAAAGTAGTGACCTTCAATTACTGGAATTTTATTATTGAGTAGTGATATATTACTATTAAACATCTAGAAAATTAGAATCTTCCATTGTATTCACTTTTTGCCTGGAAGTTTTTACTAGTTTCAGTATATTTGCCCTACTTTTGTCAAGGTAATGTATGTTTGTGGGGGTGAAGGTTGGGAGAGAACTCAATTTCCTCATCCAAGACAGAATTTGTTTTCAAAGGGAAAAGTAAATCTAAACCAAAGCTGTTACCTTTGAAAACGATTAGTGGAGTCTATTATGTTTTAACCAAACATTTTAGTTTAAAGGATTTTATATTAAAGGCAATTCAAATACTCCACAACTCAAAGATAATGTTGGAATCTGGTTTAAATAAAATAATAAAATCCAGAAAATCTGTAAGGCCTGGAACTCTGCACAGCAGGTTCCATAGTGGAGCAGGTTAAAATCGATGCCTTCACTTGTCAGTCTTAATTTGCTTTGGTCTTTTAAAGGTGGAAGCATGCCATTACTGAATGCAAGCCCTCCTCATTAGATTAAGGAGAGTTTTCATCCAACTTTTTCAGAAGTACTAAATAAGTGAAGATTTCTCTTCGTTTTTAATTGTTTTGAAAAATATTGACTCTGTGCTCTGTGGTTCACTTAATATGCTTAATGTAAAATAAAGCTTATGCTTTGAATTTATGTTTCATTTAGTGCTGTGCAAGCATCTGCAGAACATCAGAAAAGACTTCAACAGTTCTTGGAGTTCAAAGAATAGTTAAGTAATATAAACTGTGTTCATTACACTGCTGATACAACTACAGATGGGACAGTAAATGTTCAGCATTCTTGGATCAGAAGAAAATGGACTAATTAGATGCTTCCTTTGTCGTGGTGGTTGCTTTGAAAACTATACTTTAATGGGAGAAATCATGGAAAGAAATTCTCAACAGAATAACTGAAAACGGCCTTTTCTGTACCAGTTGCTTGTGTGTGTGGTATAATAAAATCTTTATTCAATTTCACAGTTACATCTATGGCAGTAGAAATGTCTCCAGCTTATAAAGCTTAATAATAATTAGGATTTTTTTAGAATTTACTTTTGAGAGGAGTAGAGCCAGTTCAGAAGGTAAAATAGGTTGACTTAACCCAATCTTCCTTCCTAGTCATTCTGAGAGTTTAACTCTTGTAAACTTGAAATACATAAACTTTTTTAGAGTTGTTTCTGTTTACTAAAGGATTAAAATGGTAACATTGGAGAAAAGTTCACAGAAAATATATTGTCTAAAGGACATATTTTGTCAATCTGTTAGGTTATGTTTTTATTTCCAGAGACAAATTAAATTTGCATGATTGTCCAAAAAAAAAGTCTCAATTTACAGATGCTAACTCTATATAAAGGAATGTGGAAAAATGCAGTTCTTAAGTTACAAGATTAAACATTCACATTTGGTTTTTAAAAGACAGTCGACTGACATCTATGAATTTGTTTTGTATCATGCTAGTAAACAATTAAGTACATGACTATTTTCCCAATTAATTTTACTTTCTTTTTCTGGAACAAAACATTATAAGTGATTGTAGAGTTTTTCAAGTGAGAGAAAAAGTTTTGCAAGAAAAACCAGGAAACTTTTCCCCTTTTTACCACTCTTCATCTTCATTAGATGAAATTATTTTGTGAAGCTTTTTGGCCTCAGAGGGAGCAGTCTTCCCTGTGTTAACTGGCTAATTAAAATATATTAGGAAAATCTTTACAGCCAGAAACAACTTAGTCATCAAATAGCAAGTGAGACCAAGACGTCAGAGGGATTACTTAGGAGCATGTTGTATGTCCCAAAATTGAACGAGGTAATTTTATTTGCTCAATTTCTTTGGAGATGAAAGATTAGAAATCCTACTAGTAGATATCCACTGGACTAGCTTGGACTGAAATGCTTCCTTGTAATTTTTTTTCCTGTTATTTTTCTCCTCCAGTGTCCCAAAATGTTTTCTTTAGTCAACACAGTATTGTATATGAGTCTTTATTAATATGGCATATATGTCTACAATTTGTCTGATTATTTGATGTACTATTATCTTTATTCCTTCTATTTGTTGCCCTTCAGCCAGCACATGCCAAATTATAAATGAATCCTACTGACCTTTAAAGTGTCTTTATGAGACAGTTCCCCAATTGTCTAGTGTGTGGAGGATTTAGGCTATTGCCATTGCTTTTTCTTTTCACCCCTGAAGAGGAGTTGATCGCTTTTGAATGTGAAAGTTGAATTTTGAAAGTGGTAGTTACTTACAGATGGCCAGAAAATTGTGACTAGGTTGACTGAGAACTGTTGAATTTTATGTTTTCAAGCCACTGAGCTTTTTATATTCCATTCTCTGTGCTGAGGCATTTTGGGAGAAAAGGACTCTGGCTTCTGCTTCCATTAAAGAATTGTAGTATTTAACCCATTTGATTCCTGAGACTGATGATGGGATGGTTCCTTTAAACTATTGGATAAAATGTCTGGCTAAGTGTAGATTTTTGCCAAATACTTGGGGCAAAGGTGTATTTGATGAGCAATGTAAAAACTTTTGAGGTATTCATTCCAAATTCTCTCCAAAAAGAATGTGCTTTGTACACAATATAGGTCACATAAAGTTTTCTTGGTGGGGTCTGGAAACTGTCCCCCCAAATCTGGATTGCATTTAGTTGGTAGGGGTGTCAGTTCCTTTTCCTCTTTGTGTGTCGATAATCTCCATACCATCTGTTGGGATAGGGTGTGGCTCAGTCACCTGTTATTAAAAAGCTCCTCTGGCTCCTCCTGTGTACAAGAGGAGAGAAGCGTTTCCTTTGATGAAGTCACAGCTTGGTTATGAGCCCAGTGGTGCTCTAACACTGGCCTGAAGATTAGAGTGTTTTTTAAAAGCTTTACTCTGACTGTCGGTATAAAACATGATTCTTTCCGCTCTTGTAATGTTTGCTTGACCCTTATGGAAGCTATAAACCCACAAAACTTCTTTCCCGGAGAACCGCGAAACTGTCCTAGAATAAACATCGCACCATTCAGTGGACATGGCTGAGCTTCAGTTTGTTACTTTGCTGGATTTGTTCTTGGTAATTGTTTTGTATGTCTTCCTGTAAATATGGTAATCTGTTTATATACTTTTGTATATCACTGACCTTGAATTGGGTAGAAAAATAAATTGACATTTTAAAAAATGGGACAATTAATTGAAATGTGTATATACAGGGTCAATTATTTAATTTCTGGTGTGTATTTCCTTAGCCATTTCATTTACATCTCCACTGTTGTTGCTTATAAAACCTGAAAAGGTTTAACTTCTTGCAAAATCAGCCTTTGTCCTTAGCCAGACTAATTTGGTGGGTGATCAGTATTTAATGGTAACTCTAAGGAGCCTGAATTTTATTTTATTTTATTATTATTTTTAAATTTTTAATTATTATTTTTTAAAAATCTTTATTGCTGAAAAGGAGCCTGAATTTTAAAAGTCTCTTTTCTTCATTATCTTGGCTTCCTTTCTTCCAAAACTTAACAAAAGAGGCAGGTGCTGATAGCCATCTTATAATAGAGGTTTCTTTCCTTGCCAGAATAGTGTTTCTGAACGGATCATATTTCCCCAGCCTAACAGTTATGTCTGTCAGCTTTACCTAAATTAGCCTGAACTTCACCTCAAGGTAGTTGAGGTGCTATACTAGCCCTGAAATCCCTCTTTTGCTCTCCCAACTGAGTCATCTTTCTTTAAAGTCAAGTAGCTTATAACAAAGATGGCTTTAATTTATCAGTTAACAATCCATCTAGTCTTAGCAAGCTGCTGACCAGAATCACACTGTGAGAAGGGTTTATTATAGATCAGGAGTTATCAAATTTACCATGCATCAGAATCACTTGGAAAGCTTGTTAAAACACTGGGTCCTACCTCCAGAGTTTCCGATTTGTAAATCTGGGTTGGGGCCTAAGAACTTGCATTTCTAATAAGCGTTGAAATGATGCTGCTAGTCAGAAGAGCACACTTTGGGAACCATTGCTCTATTGTGTTTTCTATGTGGTCTCTCAGATGAGTGCCTGAAGCGTATGAACTATCATTTGCTGTAAGGTAGAGCTCTTCCATCTGATTAATTTATTGGGAAGCTTGAAGAATAGGGTTAGATCCTGGAGGTCAGGCTTTGTGATAAGCTCTGATGGTATAAAGTCACAGACGTTGCCCTCAAAGAGCTCACCACTTTGTGTGGCTAAAGTAAGTGGAGGCAACCTTGTTTTGCACATAACTATTTTCTACTCACAAAATTGATGTGTCTTGCTATTCTGTTTCATTATTGATTGAACATCTGTTCTGCCCTTAGCCTGCACTAAATGCATCTTCCTCAATGTCCTGGTGCTTAGCCTGCTTTGTTACTTGCATTTTTTTACAGGATCTGTGTGACTCTACCTTGCCCTCCAGGGTTTTGTTCTCCTTGCACACACATATCTGACCAGGCACTGTTGAGTGTGCCCTGCAAGTGGTTCTGGTGGCAAAGTAGTTCTGGAGGACCTATAGGATGCCTCTGGCAGACACATTGGAAGGTGACCTCTAAATCACAGACCTGTTGCTTTGATAGTCTTTTGACAACATATTGACTATTGATTGGTTTATCCTTTTTATCTTTCAATTTATTAAAAACTGTTTTATAGCTTGAATAAATATAGTCTCTCCCTAACTATATTATGATTCTTAGTTGCAAGGACACAATCCCACCTCAGTTTAGCTTGAGCATAAAAGGGAAATTTAACCTTAAGGGCACAGAAAAGTCATGGTGAGCACAAGTACAGATTTGCTTCTGGACCCCGTGCAGAATCTGAAAGGCCTCAGGATATCCAAATGGTGGTTCTCTGCTTCTGTGTACATCAGTGCTTTAGTTCTGTCTACTGGCTTTCCATCACTCTTTCCACCTGCTCTCTAGCTCCTGAGGTTATTATAATAAAACAACTGTTTCTGAATGCCAACCACATTTTTGATTGGAAGAAATTAGCTCAAATGGATCAAGTATCCAAGGGTCTAATTAGGCTTCAGGAACAGGACCATGCCGTATCAGCGTGGCTTCTGAGAGCTTACCTTTGTTGGTCAGCTGTAAGTGGAGGGTAGGGGCAGTTCCCAGAGCCTCTCAAGGACAAAAATTTGAGGTTTAGAGCCTGCAAAGAGGAGCTGATAAATTTTGCTTTGAGTTGGAACCCAAGAGGGCTGCACCCTAGAAGGAAGGGTGAAGAGGAAGCAGATTGCATGACTGTAGTTGAGTTGGAATCCTCATTAAATGGAATTGCGGTAATCTCTCTTTGCCAGTGTTTCTGGATCCTGGGAGAGCTATCATATATCCTCTCTGGAGAAAAACAGCACCCTGGGCCTCAATTATTTCTACAAATGAATTTCTAAATACAGTGTCTGCACACCGTTAAAAACAACCAGGCACAGAAGAGGCAGGGCAACATGAATGACAAGAAGAGCATAAGGATTCCAGATATTAGGGTTATCAGATTTTAAAATAATTACCATTGCTATGTTTAATAAGATTAAAAATGAAATTTTAATTTATTAAAGAACTAGAAACTACATAAACATAGTAGAAACTACACGTGTGTAAAGTATATATTTATTTTGAAAAAGAACCATGGAAATTCTAGGACAACAATAGAATACTAAAATCAATGGGTAGATTTACTGCAGATTAGACAGCTGAAAAAATGACTTGGAAGATAGATCAGAAGAAATCCAGAATAAAGCATAGAAAGTAAAAATACTAAGACACAGAACACAACATGAGACAAGATGATACAATGAGAAAGTTTATAGGTATAATTAGTTGGAATCCTGGAAGGAAATAGAAATCTAATGGTGCAGAAGCAAATTTGAAAATTTAATAGCAAATAATAAAATTGATGAGGCATCAAGCCACAGATTGAAAAAGCTCTGTGAACCCTAAACATAAATAAAAATCACATTGAGGTGCATCATAGTAAAAATGCTAAAAACTAAAGACAATCTTAAAAGTAGCCAGAGAAGAAAGACCACTTTTAAGTGAGCAACAACTGGACAGCTAATTTCTCAATAAAAACAATTAAAGACAGTGGAATGGAAATTCCAAAGGGCTGAAAGAAATGTAGTGGCCTAGAATGTCATACCCAACATTAATCTACAAAAATGGGCCCTAGCCGGTTGCTCAGTGGTTAGAGCATTGGCATGTACATTGGCTGCAGGCTTGTTCTCCGACCCCGATCGGGCCGCATGTGGGAGGCAACTCTCTCATGCCAATTGATGTGCCTCTCTCATATCAATGCTTCTCTCTGTTTCTACCTCCCTCCCCTTCCACTCTCTCCAAAAGTCAATGGAAAAACAAAATATATCCTCAGGTGAGGATTAACAACAAAAAATTTAGGGAAATAACATTTTCAGACAAATAAAAGATGAGAGATTTCATCAACAGAGGTCACTCTAAAGGGAACTTAATTTATAAAGGCTTTTTTTTTTAAATAAAAGCCCCCCCCCCCCCCCAGGGAGAAGGGAGGACAGAAAAGCAGGAAGAAATTAATGAGGAAAATATGGCTATTGACTTATGAAACAATAATATCTGAGGGGATTTTTAACTATAGAGAGTGTTAAAATATACAAGTCAGTGTATTTGGGAGTTAAAATATCCTAGGATCTTTACATAGTCTGGGAAGAGAATAAAAGAGTCAACAATAGACTTTGGTATATCAAAGATGTGTATTGCAACTTAAGGGTAACTACTAAAAGAATAAAGTTCCAAGCCGAGACAGGGAAAGAATGAAATAACAAAGTATAAAAGAATGGAAGCAGGAGGGGGAAAATCTGTAATAAGCAGGACAAAAAAAATGCACATAGCCCTAGCTGGTATAGGTCAGTGGTTAGAGCATTGGCCCACACACCAAAGGTTTGTGGGTTCAATTTCCGGTCGAGGGCAAATACATGGGTTTCAGTTTTGTTCCCCGGCCAGATCAGGCATGTGCAGGAAGCAACCAATCAATGTGTCTCTCTCACATTCATGTTTTTTCTCCTCCCTCCCTCCCTCCCTCCCTCCCATCCCTCTCTTTCCTTTATCTAAGTGGAAAAAATCCTCAGGTGAGGATTAACAACAACAAAATGCACATAATAAGATGTAGATTTAAACTCAAATATTTCAGTAATTACATTAAATATAAATGGACTAAATGTTTAAACAAAGTTAAAATAAATTTTAAAAAACCCATCTGTTTGTTGTTAATGAGTCACATCTAAAACATAAGGATGGATTATATTGAAAGCTAGAAGCCCAGTGCACAAAATTCATGCACTTTGGGGGGGTTCCTCAGCACAGCCTACACCGTCTCACAGTCCAGGAGCCCTCGGGGGATGTCTGACTGGTGGCTTAGGCCCACTCCCTGCAGAGAGTGGGCCTAAGCTGTCAGTTGGACATCTTTAGCACTGCCGCAGAGGCGGGAGAGGCTTCCGCCACCACAGCTGTGTTCACCAGCTATGAGCCCGCTTCTGGCAGAGCGGCCCTCCCCCTTGGGAGCACACTGACCACCAGGGGGCAGCTCCTGCATTGAGTGCCCTCTGGTGGTCAGTGTGTGTCATGGCCACCAGTCTTTCCACTGGTTGGTTGATTTGCATATTAGCCTTTTATTATCCTATCTAATAAAAGAGAAAAATGGTAATTGGCGTACGACGATACCCTTTTCATTGGCTAATCAGGGCTATATGCAAATTAACTGCCAACTATGATTGGCAGTTAACTGCCAACAAGATGGCGGTTAATTTGCATATGTAGGCACAATGCAGGGAGGCGAAAGGGAAAGCAGGAAGAAGCCCCCTGCCACTGACAGTGATCGGAAACCCAGGGGGGAGCTAAGAGCTGGGGGGCAGGGCAAAGGCGGCCCTAGGGCCGCCTTTGCCCTGCCCCCCAGCCATGATCGGAGAATCAGGCGCCTTTGCCGCCCTGGCCAGTGATAGCAGGAAGTAGGGGTGGAGCCAGCGATGGGAGCTGGGCACGGTCGAAGCTGGCAGTCCCGGGAGCTAGGGGTCCCTTGTCTGGGCCTAAAGCGGAGCCCACGATCGCGGGGCCGCTGCAGCTGCGGGTCCCCGCTGCCCGGGCCGGACACCTAGGCCAGAGGCGTTAGGCCTGGGCAGGGGCGGAGCCTGCAACCGCGGGGAGCTGGGGGTCCCCTGCCCAGGCCTGACACCTCTGCCAGAGGCCTCAGGCCTGGTCAAGGGGCCGATCCGGTGATTGGTGATCGGAGGGTGATGAGGGTCAACTCCTCTGGCCGAGGCATCAGGCCTGGGTGGGGGGCAGAGCCGGGGATTGGGGGGATATGATGGTCCCCTTGCCCAGGCCTGAAGCCTGGGTCAGAGGCGTCAGGCTTGGGCGGGGGGTGGAGCAAGAGATCAGAGGGAGATGGGGGTCCCCAGCCCAGGCATGATTCCTGGGCCAGAGGCCTCAGGCCTGGGTGGGGGCCAGAGCCAGTGATCAGGGGGAGATGGGGGTCCCCTGTCCAAGCCTGACACCTCTGGCAGAGGCGTCAGGCCTGGGCAAGGGGCCAATCAGGCGATCGGAGGGTGATGGGGGTCTACGCCTCTGGCGGAGGCATCAGGCCTGGGCAAGGGGCCGATCCTGCGATTGGAGGGTGATGGGGGTCAACGCCTGAGGGCTCCCAGTATGTGAGAGGGGGCAGGCTGGGCTGAGGGACACTCCCCTTCCCACACACACACACACACACACAGTGCACGAATTTCGTGCACCGGGCCCCTAGTATAGGATAAAAGGATAAGGAAGATAAGCAAACACCTAAAAGAAAGCTGGTATAGTTGTATTATTTTTTGACAAAAGTATAGTTTAAGGCAGAAAGCCTTACTAGAGATAAAGATGGGGCACTTCAAAATAATAAAAGATTCAACTTATGAGAAAGATGCAGTTTTAAATGTTAATGTTAAGGCACTTAATAACATAGCCTCAAAGTACATTAAAACAACATAGGCAAGCCCTAGCTGGTTTAGTTCAGTGGATAGAGAGTCAGCTTGTGGACTGAAGTGTCCCAGGTTCTATTCTGATCAAGAGCACATGCCTGGGTTGCAAGCTCGATCCCCAGTAGGGGGTGTGCAGGAGGCAGCCGATCAAGGATTTTCTCTCATCATTGATGTTTCTATCTCTTTCCCTCTCCCTTCCTCTCTGAAATCAATAAAAATATATTTAAAAACAAACAAAAAACAACATGGGCAAAAGATGAACAGGCACTTCAAATAGAATTGCCTTGTAGGAGAAGGTAGGTTTTCAGCATCATTAATTATTAGGGAAATGCAAATTTAGGCTGAGATACCACTACACCCCCATCAGAAGGGCTTAAAGTAAAGACTGACAGTGACAGGTGTTGATGAGGATGTGGAGCAACTAAAACTCATGTGCCCTGACTGGGAATTGAACCAGTGACCTGGTGCATGGGGCAACACTCAACCAATTGAGCCACACCAGCCGGGCCCTTCTATACTTTTTCAATGTGCATATCTTTTTTAAAAATATATTTTTTACTGATTTTTAGAGGAAGGGAAAGGGATAGAGAAATATCAGTGAGAGAGAAACATGCTTCCTGCATGCCCCCTACTGTGGATGGAGCCTGTAACCCACGCATGTGCCCTGAACAGGAATTGAACTGTGACCTCCTGGTTCAGGGGCCAATGCTCAACCACTGGGCCACACCAGCCAGGCTCAATGCACATATCTTAACGTATAATTACCAGTTTACTTGCTCTCACTGGAAACAGCCATCTGTGAGTTCTTTGGGTTCAGGGATCATGTTTTAGTCTTTATATCCTCAGTGTCCATTAAAGTACCTTGCACACGATTGACACTTGTTTGAACTGAATTCAGTTCAGTGCTTTAGGGTTGTTAGAAACCCATGGTCTCAAACACAAGTGTTTACAAAAGCCAGGCAAGTGATATGGGTGAGGCCGAATTTTGGGGAACATGGCAAACTGGAGAGAGCATGTGCCCCTCTAAAGGGACGATTGTGCTGCGGCTTGGCCCTGGTTGATTGCTGCTATGGGAGAATTCTTGCCTGGATCTCCCCATCAACACTAATGAAAGAGAAAAATGGTAATTGGCGTACGACGATACCCTTTTCATTGGCTAATCAGGGCTATATGCAAATTAATTGCCAAGATTGGCAGTTAACTGTCAACAAGATGGCGGTTAATTTGCATATGTAGGCACAATGCAGGGAGGTGAAAGGGAAAGCAGGAAGAAGCCTCCTGCCACTGACAGTGATAGGAAACCCAGGGGGGAGCTAAGAGCTGGGGGGCAGGGCAAAGGCGGCCCTGGGGCCGCCTTTGCCCTGCCCCCCAGCCATGATCGGAGAATCAGGTGCCTTTTCCGCCCTGGCCAGTGATAGCAGGAAGTAGGGGTGGAGCCAGCGATGGGAGCTGGGCACGGTCGAAGCTGGCAGTCCCGGGAGCTAGGGATCCCTTGCCTGGGCCTAAAGCGAAGCCCACGATTGTGGGGCCGCTGCAGCTGTGGGTCCCCGCTGCCCGGGCCGGACGCCTAGGCCAGAGGCGTCAGGCCTGGGCAAGGGGCCAATCCTGCGATTGGAGGGTGATGGGGGTCAACGCCTGAGGGCTCCCAGTATGTGAGAGGGGGCAGGCTGGGCTGAGGGACACTCCCCCCGCCCCCCCACACACACCCAGTGCACGAATTTAGTTTGTTTATAAGAAGGCAGAGATTCACATTTTGATGTGAAGTCTCCATGTTTAAAGTGTTGGAAACTAATTAATTAAAAAAAAATACAGCAAGTGCCAAACCAAACTGCACGGTCCTATGGCTGCTAGTTTGCAACCTCTCTTTTATTTCACACCTTTAAGAGGTGGGAATGTGTTTCATGTCTAAGTATCCCAGCCAATAGGCTCTTGAGCAGCCTCTTCATGAAGCATATTTCTGCCTGGAGAAAAGGGTCGTGACTGCTTCCTCATTGTGTTTCTGGGTCATATCTGTAAGAGATTTGCAGGGTTTTTTAAAGCCTTCTTTGTAGCTGGCTGTTTACCCCAGCTGAATTAGACATGTGTTCCCAAGGATTCCCCCCCCCCGACCCTCCTTTTGTTGTAATATTCTTAATGATGCATTCTGACTTTTTCACTCTGTTTTCTACACATTTGTCACCACTTCTGCTTTTGGATCTTCATGCTGGAAAATCTGAGGCTTACATGGAAGATTGATTTTTAATGCCCCTTATGTTGTTTTTCAGCTGTAACATTTGCATGCAATTATGACATTTTAAAAATAGGAGACAACGCAGTTTGAAAAAAAGAATCTTCTGGGCGGATGAGCAAATGGAAAGGCCAGCCTTTAATTTTGTTAACATCCCAATTACATCGTAGTAACCCTTGTGTGACGATTTCTGTCCCTTGTAATGCAACAACACCTGGTTTTTGTTCCAGGGACAGGGACCAAGTCTGGCTGACTCAACTCAGCCCTTGCTCAATCATGAAAGCGTAGGTTGGAAAGTTCATGTTTTCCACGGGCCAGCAGAGGTCACTATTTCAAAGTTGTTAGGGGAAAAAGTGTCTCTAGTCCACACCTCTGTTGTTTGGGGGAGGTTCATAGTACTGGTGGAAGATTTTTTTTTTTTTTTTGAGTAATACTTTTGGTATTTTCAAATGTTCTGTAAAAGTCAGTTGTTTTTATATATTTTTTTTAATTTTTTTTTTTAGTTGTTTTTATATATTATGTTTAAAAGTGCTGATGGCTTGAGTGGGCTTCTGTAGGTCATTGCTTATGGGAGTCATATCAGCTACCATTTATTGAGCACCTACTAGGTGCTGGACCCTGTGCTCCACACTCTACACACATGATCTTTAAGAGCCTTTTATCTTCCAGGCCTGTTGTGAAGTTTACCTCAATTTTCTGGAAGAGGAGCCCAAGGCAGGAGAAGTAAGCTGGTTTGCCCAAGGACACACAGCTAGTGGAGATGGGATTCAGATGCAAGGAGATCTTTCTTCAAAGCCAGGCTCTTCATTTTCTTGGGTGCTGTACTGTTCTCCCAGAGAAGGAATAGTTTAGCAGCTTGAAGCAACAATCACCTATAATATATGAGAGGAATATGTGTGTCTGAAGCAAACGCTGAGACATAGCTTGTTATTTTTCTTTTGCAAATTTCAGCTTGTTATTTTCTTGGAGGAGCTAGACGTCTTAGTCTTCTTTGAAAATAGGAACTGTAACGTTCTGTCAGGCTTTGCTACTTTCCACATGAAAACAAATATTAGTCATATATTGTCTCCAGAAATGTCTCAGGCTGGAGACCTATTTCGTGAGTGAAGTTTACTACAAAGATTTCTTATTTCACTTTACAAGTTCAACAGAAAACCTCCTCACTTTGAAAGAAATAGACTGTTCGTGAGTGAAAAGATAAATCTGTGTTCGTGGACTTTTATTTATTCGTGTTTGAAAACACGAATAAATCACCAGGATTTTCCATAAAGCTGGCGAGTGATGAGAGGATAGCTGTGTTCATCTCCAAGATAATGGGTGGTCAGTTCGACCCCCTGTTCTCACTGAAGGGCTCATGTGCGAGCAGTAGGACAGGCTTTGTGCCTTGGGGGCTGCTAGAGAAGGACGTTTGGTTCTGGAGGCAGCCTTACGGGCGTACTGGCTGGCATACTGCTGTCTATTATTCTTACTTCTAATTTTTTAATGTTTTGTGGTTGCTATATACTGTATTTATTGTTATTAGAACAGAAAACCATGTTATACTTTTAGATCTTGGTTAACTGATAAGATGGAGTTGGCTTATTTTTGTTGTTGTCAGCAACTATTTAACAAGCTTTCATAGGGATGGCAAGTAGCACAGAGTAACAAAACTACTGGGGAGAGATAGACAATGAATATAAATAAATGCCCGGCGGAGGTGGGTACTCTGAAGAATAAGGAGATAGTAGGGTGGGATCTGTTTTAGATATGGTGGTCAGAGAAGGCCTTCCTGATAAAGTGATGTTTGGCCAGAGGCCTGAGTGAGGTAAGAGAGAGCATAAGTAGATATCTGGGGGCAGGATTCCCCAAAGCAGAAGGACCCGGAGACCAAGGTGTGCTGACAAGTTTAAGGATTAGCAAAGAGGGCAGGGTGGCTGGGTACAGTGGGTGAGGAGGGGGCAGAGACATGGGAGGGGACCAGATCACGTCAGGTCTGGTAGGCCTAATAAGGACTTTGCTCTTACTCGGAGTCAGAGGCAGCCATTGGAAAGTTCTGAACGAAGGACTGACAGGGCCCACTTATGTTCAAAAAATTAAGTCTGGCTCTTCTGTGGAAAATTGACTGGGGAGAGGGGGTGGAAGGCAGGATGAAAGTAGGGGAAGTAGGGAGACGAGTCAGTAGGTTTACTGCTGTAAACCAGGTGAGCGAGGATAGGGACTGGGACCAGAGTGATAGAGGTGAAAGCGATGAGAAACACACAGGGTTGGGTCTATTGAGAAGAAAGAGTGGACGAGACAGCCTATTCCTGGATCTTCCTTAATGTGAACAATAAAGGTCTGGGTTACTTAAGCCTCAATTATTTTGAGTTCTTCAGTTATATGCAGCCAAACTTAGCCCATCTAACTTGCCCCCTTGTAAGCCCATCCTCCCATTTCAATAAATGGCAATTTTATTCTATCAACTGCTCAGGCCAACATTGGAGTCAATATTAATGACTTGTTTTCTTTCCTACTCCACAAGTCTCCCAGCAGCAGTTCTCAGGAGGGTTCTGAGGGACCACCCAAGGTGTGGTCTTCATCCTCAGGGTCCCACATGGGTGCTGGGCTGTAGCCATCATAGCTGCATCCTAGGCAACAAGTAGGAAGAAGAGAAGGGAGACTGGTGGACCCCCTCCCTTTTTTAGGAGATTCCTAAAAGTCTACACATGTATCCATGGATCTCATTGGCTGGAGTATACGTATGTTTGAGGCAAAACCTGAGACATAGCTTGCTGTTTTTTCTTTTAAGTTCCATTTTAACTATAACATTGCATGAGCCTTTGACTTTGTCATATAATAAGGTAAGTGTAGTTTTCATAAAAGGTAAGTCTTGAAGAAAGGTTTACGCAAGAAGTCTGTCAGATGTCTTAAAATTGATTTTTGTAATTGAAAGATTAATTTCAAACTTACTCATGAGTAAAATTCCATTCTATTTTTTTCAGGAATGTTTTCTGCATATAGATATAGATGATTTAAACCTGTGCTTTGAAAAGAAACGAGTTATATAATACTAGTATGTACTGGACAAACTTGATATTTACTTTATAATAAAAGTGTTTTAATAAAAAATTTAATAAATATCCCATTTCTTACTCCATATGTACAGTTGTTGTAGCTTCATTTCTCAACTTTTGACCTGTTTAAAAAATTCAGTACCTGTGTTCAAGTTCACACACTACCGCTTATCTCCCATACACATTAAAACGTGTGCCTTCAAGGGGTCTGCAGTTTATTGTTGGGAGTACGATGATGTCATAAGGCAGAAAGTAAGTGCTCTGAGAGGGGCTTGGTGTGCTTGGTGTTTGGTTCGAAGGGGGAGCTGGGCCTGTGGGAGAGAGGCCATTTGAGGTGAGCCTTGGAGACTTGGATGGTTCCGGGTGGGAGTGGTCAAGGCATTCTGGATGAAAAAAAAGGAGAGGTGAGGTGAGAGAGAATGTTCCAGTTCAGCTGTAGATGAGGTACAGTGGCACAATGGAAAGGTCATGGTATTTGGGGCCAAGTAGACCCAGGTCTGAACTGAACCTGCCACTTCCTAGCTGAGACCTTGGGCAAGTCACTTAACCCATTTGGGTCTCATTTTCCTCATCTGCCTCCTCATAGGAGACACTGCCTACCCTCTTCATAGGGTTGTGTCTGTATTGAATGTGTATATGTCATGTCCTCTGCAGGAATTTATATCAAAGAAACCGCCACAGGACGTGGTTCTCTGTGCTTCCGTAAATAACAAGCCCTTCTCCTAGATCAGCGGTTCTCAACCTGTGGGTCGCGACCCCTTTGGGGGTCGAACGACCCTTTCACAGGGATCGCCTAAGACCATTGTTTTTGTGATTAATCACTATGCTTTAATTATTTTCCATTTGTAACAATGAAAATACATCCTGCATATCAGATATTTACATGATGATTCACAACAGTAGCAAAATTACAGTTATGAAGTAGCAACGAAAATAATTTTATGGTTGGGGGTCACCACAACAGGAGGAACTGTATTAAAGGGTCGCGGCATTAGGAAGGTTGAGAACCACTGCCCCAGAGGGTGTTGAGTGGGCTCTGTCGCTGCTGCTGAATTGCTCAACAAGCCCTTGCCCATGTGACAGGGTTGCTCGGGCCTCAGCAGGAGCAGCTTCTCATCCTCTGCGACTTTCATCATCACGTCCTCCATCAAGCCTCAGGTCCTCCTCCCGCTTCCTGTCCTCTCCTGACATGGAGCATTTCTCCGTCAGGGCCTTTTCCTTGTTGGAAAGTATGCATTCATTTGTATGCTTAGTTGGATACTAAGCGTCTACCCCCAGTTGGAAGAACCATGAATCTCTGGCACCTAGGCCAGTGCCTCAGATGTGGCAGGTGCTCATTTGACATTGTTGAATCAGGATGGAGGCTCTCTGGGATACAGACCTTGGTGCTTCCCCCTGCCACTCCGCCATTGTCTTCTGACCTCTCTGAATGAGTGTCTGGAGGGCCTGCACCCCCTTTCACAGCGCCTTCATCCACTTTACTAACTTATGCATTCATTCAACCATCTTTCACTGAGTGTGCGCGGACAGCAGGTGCTGTGCGTGGTGCCAGGGCTACAGTGGCAGATTAAACAGTACCTGCCCTCAGAGAGCAAGGGGCACTCAGAAGGCTTTATGCTAGGAGAGCAACATGGTTGGGTCACTGATTTAGAAAGTTCACTAGCTGCAGAGAGGAGGATGATTGGAGGGACCAGGCTGGAGCCAGGGAGACCCAGAGGAGAAGCTGGTCCCGTGATTCAGACAAGAGGTGAGGAGGCCTGAGGTGGAGGTAGGGGTACTTACAGAAGGATACGCAGGTAGGAATCTCAGGCCTGGGAGTCTGAATGTGGGTGAAGGGAGAGAAAGGGGCCTAGGAGAACCCCTAGAATCCCAGTTTGGTGTTGTCATCATTCATCACACACAGGATGAGGAAGGGAGGAAGGAAGGAAAGGCTGGGGAAGTGAGTTTAGTAGAACATGGTTTCCCAAGTCCCTTAATAGTTTCTGTTTCTAAAGTGATTAATATGAACCTTCATTCAAACGAGACTCTAATGTTAAAAGTAATCAACTTGACTCTTTTGATTGTTTTAAATTTACATATAGTAAAACCCACTGTGTACAGATCTCCAAGGTTTTTAAAAAATATATATATTTTTATTGATTTCAGAGAGAATGGGCAAGGGAGAAATAGAATAATCGATGATGAGAGAGAATTACCGATTGGCTGCCTCCTGCACGATCCCCCACTGGGGATCAAGTCCACAACTCGCAATCCAGGCATGTGCTCTGACTGGAACCAAACTGTGACCTGCTGGCTCATAGGTCAGCGCCCAACCACTGAGTCACAGCGGCTGGGCCAGAACTCCAAGTTTTGAAAAATACATAGAATCAAGATATAGAACAGTTCTGTCCCGGCCCCTTCCTCTCCTCTCCCCAGTTCCCTTATCCCTTTGTAGTCAATTCTTTTCCAGTCCTTACCTTCCGGCAATCATCGATCTGTTCTCTATAATTTTGCCTTTTCCAGAATATTGCACCAGTGGAATCATGCGGTGTGTAGTCTTTTGAATCTAGCTTCTTTTATTTACCATAAAGCATCTGGTTCACCCATATTGTTATGTACTTCAGTAGCGAAGTTGATATTCTTGCTGAGTAGTTTCCATCCTATGGATTTACTACAGTTTATGCATTCTGCAGTTGAGGGGTATTTGTTTTCCCATTTTTGAGGATTACAAATAAAGTTCTTTATGTACAGATTTTTGTGTAAACACGGATTTTTATTTCACTTGGGTAAGTATTAGAAGTGGGGTTGCTGGCTTGGGTGGGCTGTATGGTAAGTATTATGTTTAACTTTATGAAAAAAGATCAAACTGTTTTCCAAAGTGGTTGTACCTTTTTGCATTCTACCAGCAATGTTTGAAAGTTATGGTTGTTTCACATTCTTGCTAGCATATGATCGTTTTTTATTTTTAAAATGTAACCATTCTAATTGTTGTGTAGTGATATCTCAGTGTGTTTAAAATTTGCATTCCCCAATGACTAGTGATGCTGAGCATCTTTCATCTACATATTTTCTCTGCTAAAGTATCTGTCCAAATCTTTTTCCCATTTAAAAACTTTGGTTGTTTCCTTTTTATTAAGTTGTAAGAATTCATTATATATTTTGAATACAAGTCACTTGTTGGATATATGATTTGCAAATATTTTCTCCCAGTTCTATTAACAGCCAGTATCTTTGCAGAACAAAAATTTTAAATTTTTCATGAAATCCAATTTAACATTTTTTTTCTTTTGTGAATTGTGCTTTTGGCATCATATCGAATTTCTCTCTCTTAAAAATATTTATTTACTGATTTTAGAGAGAGAGACGAAGAAGGAGAAAGAGAGACATTGATTTGTTGGTCCAGTCATTTATGCATTCATTGGTTGCTTCTTGTATGTACCCCGACCAAAGATCGAACCTGAGAAACCTTGGCGCATCAGGACAACGCTCCAAACAACTGAGCTATCTGGCCAGGGCCTAATTTCTCTTTAACTCAAAGTCACAAAGATTTTCTTTTAGGCCTTTTTTCTAGAAGTTGTAGCTTTGCTTTCTGAGCCATTTTGAGTTAATTTTTTGTATAACATGTGAAGTATAGGTCAAAGGTTTTTTTTGCATATATGTGTGTATATATATATGTATATATGTGTGTGTATATATATATATTGTGTGTGTGTGTGTATATATATATATATATATATATATATATATATATATATATATATAGTTGAAAATGGAACTTTGACAACAATCTGTTGGCCGTATACGGGTTTCCATATATTATGGAACATTCTCTTTAATTGATCTGTGTGTATATCCTTTTGCCAATATCACACTGTCTTGATTACTATACCTTTACAGTGAGCTTTATAATCAAGTAAGGGCTCCTCTAAACTTTTCTTCAGAATTGTTTTGGATATTCTAGTTCCTTTGCCTTTCCAAATAAATTTTAGAATCAGATTGTTGATTTCTATTGAAAAAAAATAGAATTGGATTTGGGAAGAATTGACATCTTAACAATATTCAGTCTTCCAAACCATAAACATTATACTCCTTTCATTTATTTAGAACTTTGATTTCTTTCATCAGAGCTTTGAGCTTTGTTGTTTTCAGCATACAGAGTCTGCACATATTTGTTAGATTTATATCTAACTATATCATTTATATTTCATTTTTAAAAATATATTTTTATTGATTTCAGAGAGGAAGGGAGAGGGAGAGAGAGATAGAAACATCAATGATGAGAGAGAATTATTGGTTGGCTGCCTTCTGCACACCCCTCTGGGAATCGAGCCTGCAACTGGGACATGTACCCTGACCTAAATCCTGGTTCATAGGTTGATGTTCAACCACTGAGCCACCACAGCTAGACTCTAACTATATAATTTTAAATGCTATTATAAATGGTACTTACAATTTTTAATGTCTAATGATGTGCTAGTATATATAAATACAATAAGTTTTTAAATATTAACCTTGTATTCTGTAATCTTGATAATTTTATTGTCTAGTTCTAGGAGCTTTGGGGGCGGTGTAAATAGATTCCATGGAATTTTCCACATAGATGATCATGTTGCCTGCCAATAGAGAGTTTTATTTCCTCCTTTCCAACCTGTATGTCTTTATTTTTTTCTTGCCTTACTGCACTTGCTAGGATTTCTAGAGTGATGTGAAATAAAAATGTGAAAAGCAGATATCCTTACCTTGTTCTTGATCTTAGAGAGAAGTGTGCCCACCCTTTATTTAGTTAAGAAAGTTCCTTTCTATTCCTAGTTTAAGTTGGTTCTTATTCTCTAACTAGAGGCCCAGTCCACAGATTCATGCATCGGTGGGGTCCCTTGGCCTGGCCTGTGCCCTCTTGCAATCCAGGATCCCTCAGGGGATATCAGACTGCTGGTTTTGGCCTGATCTGCACAGGCCAGGCTGAGGGACCCCCCCACAACAGTGCACGAATCTGTGCACTGGGCCTCTAGTATGCATATAAGATTTTTGGTTAATCTCTTCCTGCTCTTTACTCTGAGATTCATCACTCTGTTCCGTGTTTCCATGCCTGTGTGTTGAGTGTCTGCTCTCTGGTGATCAGTGCATGTCTTAGTTACTGGTTGAACAGTCGAATGGTTGAACACTTAGCATATTAATCTTTTATATATATAGACTAGAGGCCCAGTGCATGAATTTGTACACCAGCGGGGTCCCTCGGCCTGGCTGCAGGATCGGGCCAAAACCAGCTCTCCAACATGATCAGTGCATGATCAGGGCCAGGGGGGGATGCGAGAGGTTGGTCAGGCAGGCGGGACCATGGGAGGGCTCCAGGGCATGTCCAGCCCGTTTCGCTCAGTCCCGTTCGGCCAGACCCCAGCCTAACCTACTAGTTGGAGCATCTGCCTCCTGGTGGTCAGTGCACGTCATAGTGAGCAGTTGAGTGGCCTTAGCATATCATTAGCATATTACGCTTTGATTGGGTGAATGGACAACCAGACACTTAGCATGTTAGGCTTTTATTATATAGGATCATATGTGAAAATTTTTTTCTTTTTTTAAAAAATATATTTTTATTGATTTCAGAGAGGAAGAGAGAGAGAGATAGAAACATCAATGATGAGAATCATTGATCAGCTGCCTCCTGCACGCCCCCCACCGGAGATCGAGCCCACAACCCTGGCATGTGCCCTTGACCAGAATCAAACCCAGGACCTCTCAGTCCACAGTCCAACGTTCTATCCACTGAGCCAAACCAGCCAGGGCCATATGTGAAATTTTATCTCAAACATCTTTATTGGCTTTTTGTAACTGTGCTCCATATTGGGATTCTTTGGGCTCTTTTTTTTTTTTTTTTTTTTTTTTTTTTTTTTTGCTTTAAAAAGATCATCTTTGAGTTATAAGATAAACTCTAGAAATGGTGGGAGAATTCAGTTGGGTATTTCATTAATCCTCATCCTCATCACTTCTCATTTTCCGGTTGATTTGATTTTTTCCACCTTCTCATTGAGTCTCCACGAGTCCTGTGGGTTGGGCACTGTCTTTGTTTGGCAGGTGAAGTACTCAGGAATTAGGGATAGTGACTTGTTCATGTCTCTCAGCTTAATAATACAGTCACCACCATTATAAAAGTCATTCTGTGGACTTCCTTCAGTGAAGGCCCTGACATTCAGTGAAGAAAACCCAAGCTTTGGACTCAGGTAGGCAATCTTTTAAAATTTTAATTAGATTAAAAATTGTATTTCAATGAAATTCACTTAACATAAAATTAACCATTTTAAAGTGGTCAATTCAGTGGCATTTAATATATTCAAAATGTTGTGTAACCACTATCTCTAATTCCCCCCAAATTTCACTATAGGAATTTTACAATTCCTATAGGAAACCTATACCCATTAAATTGATACTCCCTATGGTCCCTCCCCTAGCCCCTGGCATCCACCAATATGCTTTCTGTCTCCATGGATTTACCTAGTAAGGATATTTCGTATAAGTGGAATCATATAATATGTGAACTTTTATGCTTAGCTTCTTTCACTTAGCATAATGAGGTTCCTCCATGTTGTAGCATGTATTAGTACTTCATTCCTTTTTGTGGCTGAAAATATTCCACAATATTTTCCACAATATATATATACCACAATCAGTTTATCCATTCATCCATTGATGACCATTTGGATTGTTTCCACAAGTGTTCTTTTGGTATATACCTAGGAGAGGAATTGCTGGGTCATATGGCAATTCTAGGTTTAATTTTTTGATGAACCATCAGACTGTTTTCCACAATCGCTGAACCATTTTACATTCTCACCAGCAATGTACGAGGGTTCCAATTTCTTTATATCCTTGCCAACACTTGTTATTTTCTGTTTTTTTGTTTGTTTTGTTTTAAATTATAGCCATCCCAGTGGATGTAAAGTAACATCTCATTGTAGTTTTTAAAAATATATATATTTTATTGATTTTTTTACAGAGAGGAAGGGAGAGGGATAGAGAGTTAGAAACATCGATGAGAGAGAAACATCGATCAGCTGCCTCCTGCACACCCCCCACTGGGGATGTTCCCGCAACCAAGGCACATGGCCTTGACCGGAATCGAACCTGAGACCCTTCAGTCCTCAGGCCGACGCTCTATCCACTGAGCCAAACTGGTTAGGGCTCATTGTAGTTTTGATTTGCATTTCCTTATTGACTAATACTGTTGAGCATATTTTCATGTACTTGTTGGCCATTTGTATGTCTTCTTTGGAGAAATGTCTATTCATCCCCCTTGCCCATTTTTTGTTCAGTTGTTTGTCTTTTTGTTGTTGAGTTATAAGAGTTCTATATATTCTGGATACTAGACCCTTATCAGATGTATGATTTACAAATATCTTCTCTCATTCTGTAGGTTGTCTTTTCACTATCTTCACAATGTCCTTTGATGCACAAAATTTTTTAATTTTGATGAAGTCCTATTTTTGTTGTTGGTGTTGCTTGTGTTTTTGGTGTCACATCTAAGAATCCATTGCCAAAACCAAGATCACAAAGATTACCTCTATGTTTTCTTCTTCTAAGTGTTTATTGTTTTTAGGAAGTTGATCCATTTTGAGTTACTTTTTATATGTGGTCTGAGATACAGGTTCAACTTTATCTAACTGTGGATGTCCACTAGTCATCAAACCATTTGTTGGAGAGCTTATTCTTTCTGTAATGAGTGGTCTTGGCGCTCTTACTGAAATTTAGTTGGCCATAGATGTACGGAAGGCAGGCACTCTTGATTGAGAACTTTGGCAGATCATTTATTTTTGAACTTTTATTTTCTCACCTTTAAGATGGTCTTTCAAATTGTCAGGATAAAGTGAGATCACATATGGAGATTGTCAGCCATATTACCTGGCACATAGTAGGTTCCCCAATGAATGTTAATTTTTTTTCTTGCTGCAAGAAATAGAGGCAGGGTAAGCAGTGTAATATTCATCACCTCTATTTCTTCTTCTTCCTCATGTCTCCAGGTCGCAGAAGACTCTAGACACAGAGAAATGTTTATTTTTGACATTTTCACAATGGTGAGGTGGAAAACAATGATAGGGCGAAGAAGTGCTTAGCTAGATATTCAGGCAAGCATATGAAGTACTGGCCAGTCTTTAATAATTCAATCAGCATTCAATAAACATTTACCTAGTGTTGACTTTGTGCCAGAATCTGTTCTAGGTTCTGGAGTTACAAAGGCAAAAGGCTGCCTCTGCTTTTAGAGAGCTCTCAGTCTAGAGCAGCGGTTCTCAACCTGTGGGTTGCGACCCCTTTGGCGGTCGAACGGCCCTTTCACAGGGGTCACCTAAGACCATCCTGCATATCAGATATTTACTTTATGATTCATAGCAGTAGCAACATTACAGTTATGAAGTAGCAACGAAAATAATTTTATGGTTGGGTCACAACATGAGGAACTGTATTTAAAGGGCCAGAAGGTTGAGAACCACTGGTAGAGGGAGAGACCAACTGTTCAATGGGTAGTTATAAAGTGGTCTAATAAGTTCCGAGAGAGAATGAAGCAGAGATTGCTGTGAGAGTGCCCAGGAAGAAAACAATTCCAGCCAGAGGATTCAGGGAAGGCTTCTGGGAAAAGATGACACTTGAGCTAGGCATTAAATGATTCATGGGAGAGAGTATGAAGATGGACAAGAGGGAAAACTGTTAGTATAAGAAACATCATATACAAAGCTATGAAGGCATGAATATATGTTCTGGGTTCTAGGAGATAGAAAATACTCTAGGGTGCTTGGGACATAGACTAGGGCTAAGTGGTAGGTTACGGGAATGGTTTGAATCTATTTAGATGGCTATTGGGATCATTGGTTTAAACAGGGAAGTGACATGGTCGAATCTCTAGTTTAGAGATTAATAGGAAGACCAGTATGGAAAATGAATGATAGTGAAGAGGATGAGACTGGAGGTGGGAAGAAGAGGTGGGAAAAGTGTAGTAGAGAGGATAAAGAGGAAGAGGATCAATAGATGATTTATGGCAAATAAGTTATGGGAGTGTGGGAGAGCAGGGGCCTAGGATGATTCTCAGATTTCTGACTTGGGGGACTTGGCCATGGGGCCATTTACCTAGGAAGAGACATTGGAACGAGGAGCAAAGTCAGAGAAGAACACATGTTTGTTTTTGCAGATGGATCCAGATGGATATGCAGTAGGCAGACTATATGTGGGATTGGAAGGCAAAAGAGAGTTTGAGCTGGAACATGGATATGTAAAAAACATACGCATTGTCTGGTTTGCTGAAGAGAGAAATGGGTTTTATTTGTTTTGCTTTATTTTCTTCTTTTTTAAAATTAATTTCAGAGAGGAAGGGAGAGAGAGATAGAAACATCAATGAGAATCATCCATCTGCTGCCTCCTGCACGCCCCCTACCAGAGATCGAGCCCGCAACCTGGGCATATGCCCTTGACCAGAATTGAACCTGGGACCCTTCAATCTGCAGGCCACCACTCTACCACTGAGTCAAATCAGCTAGGCTTGTTTTGTTCTTGACAGTTAAAATATTAATGAGTTTTATTTTAATAAAAGTATAAAGTATACTTTCTAAAAGTATAAAGAAAAATATAGCCCATAATCCTACTACTTAAATAACCCCTGTTGAAAGGGAAGGAGGATAATATATATTGTCAGAAAATACACACAGTTCAGAAAAGCATAACATAAAAAGTACAGGCCAACCCCCAGTCCTCCATTCCCTTAACCACTTGTTAACACTTTCTTGTGTTTCCTTCTAGGAAAACAAAATGCATATACCCACTGGATTCTGTATATCCCCAAAGGGGTCCTGCGATATACAGTGTTTAAGAAGTCCATTTTATTGAGCAAGTTAACTTTCTCGTTGCTTTGCCCGGCTTCACAAACCCATCTGTCCTGGTGGGGCAGGTCTGTGTACTTACTGGGGAGAGCCAAGATCTCCATACTCCTGGCTAGTATGGGGGCTAGCTCAGGGTAGGATTATGAGTAAAGAGTAAAGAGTAAATGAATGAACTATTGCTGCATCTTGGAAACTTGAAAGCCTTTGTCTGCAGTTCCAGTTGGTTAAGTGACCTATTCAGCAAATGTTTGCAGAGTCCTGACTAAGTTTGCAGTGTTGTGTGTGGTGAGGGAGGAAGAGCAGAGGAACCAGCTTCTGGACGCACTGAAGTTAGAACAGGAAAGGCCAGTGATATTCCACCTTCTCACTTAAAAAGAAATGTTTTTATTGACTTTAGAGAGAGAGGAAGGGAGAGAGATAGAAACACTGATGAGAGACATGGATCGGCTGCTTCCTGTATGCCTGCTACTGGGGATCAAGCCTGCAACCCAGGCATATGGCCTGACCGGGAATCGAACCAGGCACCTCTTGGTTCATGGGTCCACGCTCAGCTATGAGACACATGGGCTGGGGCCATCTTCTCACTTTTTGAGGGGAACACTGAGGTCCAAATTAAGGTTATGATTTGCCTAAAGCCACAGGACTTGAAGATTCATAGGAAGAAGTATAAAGATGGACAGAGGGAAAAATGCTAGCATAGGAAAGGTCATTACAAAGCTATGAAGTATATAAGCCAGCACAGGAACCCCAGAAGTGTTTGTGGGAGGGGAGGAGCACCTGGTGGCAGGGTGGGAGGATTGGTAAACTACTCTTGCTCCTTTCCTTCCCTCCCCCTCCTGCCATACAAGTAGAAACTCTAAATCCCTAGACAGAGACAAGATCTTTGAGATGCCCTATGCAGGCCTTGGCCTGTGAATAATGGGTGTGGTTGGTTAATATCTTGCACCTTGTAGACTGGATGGTATAGGAGGAAGAACACTGGACTGGGAGTTGGGAAGCCTGGATTCTGTGCCAGCTCGGCCATACCCACCATACTGCTGTAGGCCAGTCACATCCTCTCTCTGCCGCATGTGGGGTGGGTCTAACTCAATCTCCAAGGTCCTTTCCACCATTATTGCTCTCTAAATGTCAGATGCTATATTTAATCACTTATAGGAAATCAGATTTTAAAAGCCTGTGATTCTAAAATCCTGGTTTTTGACGGTTCCGGGGATGCGGTTTAAGGCATATCACTGTGCAGAATCCTGTCTTGTGACACCTCACCATATGATTTTTCAATCTGAGACCAAGGCCAAAGAGTGTGAAGCCAGACAGGACCCTTAGCGCCTCCCAAATCACCTGCACGCAGGGCAGGAGGCCAGCCCAGATGAAAGGCAGGGCCCTCCCCGGGGCCTGGCGGGATCCCCCAGCAGCCTCGGCAGGTTCGCTGCGCCCGGATGAGTAACCCGGGTTTGCACGCGGAGCAGAGAAGGGAGCTGAGCCGCTGCTCCCGGCGCCCTGGACCTTGTTCTGGGTCCAGTGTTCTCTCTGCACATCGGGCCGGGGTCTCCGAGACACGGCTGTCTGTGCGGGGAGCCACGCAGGGGCCCGGGTCCAGGCTCCGGAGGAACGGAGACGCTGACGAGCGGGTCTCACCCCCAGGGCTGTCCGCTCCTGGGAACTCGCAGACATCTCAGCGCGGGAGCCCCACCCCGGGCAGAGGCACGGGTTCACTTGGAATATTTTCTCATCTGCTCTTGCTTGGTTGCCTTTTATTCTTGGAGTCCGAGCCCCTCTCGCCCGGCTCTTCCACGTGAAAGACACCACACACCCAGGAACGTCCGGAGAGTGACCCGAGAGCCCTGGGTTAGGGTCCCGGCTGCCTCGAACTCGCTGAGGATCTGTGTGAGCGCTCAAGGGAGCGCACTGCGTGCTCAAGGCAACTTTTTTAAAAAATATATTTTATTGATTTTTTTTTTCAGAGAGGAAGGGAGAGGGATAGAGAGTTAGAAACATCGATGAGAGAGAAACATCGATCAGCTGCCTCCTGCACACCCCCCACTGGGGATGTGCCCACAACCAAGGCACACGCCCTTGACCAGAATCAACCCGGGACCCTTGAGTCCGCAGGCCGACGCTCTATCCACTGAGCCAAACTGGTCAAGGCTCAAGGCAACTTTTAAAGCACTTTCACGTCGATCTCCTCCCTTCAGCAGGGCTCACCCTTCCCATGTGCGCGGAAGAAAACTGACCAGGGACAGGGGAAGGGTCCTGCCCCAGCCGCCGGGAGAGAGCGGGACATCGCCGGGGCGAGCGGTTCTACTGACGCCCAATCTCCCCGCCGCCCAGGCCGCGCCGGTCCCCACCGCAGAGCCCGGCCTCTGTCCCCGCGGCACCGCCCCCCGGCCCGGCCCGGCCCGGCCCGCTCTTCGGCTGGAAGGCGGCTGGCAGCGCAGGACTCCGGCGGCTCCGGCCTGTCAAACCTTCCGCCAGCCCCGCCCAGGCCCCCCAGCCGGGGAGGCCCCGCCCCCGCCCCGCGATTGGCCGCGGCGGGGCGGCCTAGCGAGCCAGTGGCCGGACGGGCTGTCGGGCAGGCCTTGGCCCCGCCCCCACGGGGGTGCCGCCCCACAGGACGCCGGGGCCGCGGCGGCTGCTGCGGGGGCCGCGGCGCCAGTGGAGGCACGGCGAGCGGTGCGCCCCGACAGCTGCGGCGGCCGTGCGAGGTGAGAGGGGGCGCGGCCCGGCGCGGGGAGGGGCCGGTACGGGCCGGAGATACGGGGGTGCTCTTCCAGCGACGCTCACGTCTGAAGAACTTCGGGATAGCGTGGGGAGCCCCCGGGGGAAGGAGAGGTGGGGTCCCAGGCCCTCTTACCGGGAGGGTGATGGAGGGGCGGAGGCGCTGTGGAGAGGGACCCGGCGTGCGTGCGGGTGCGGGTGGGAGACCTGCGGCTGCGGGGTGGCCGAGTGTCTGTGAGGGTGAGTGAGAGAGCGGTGTGCGTGGTGAGCGGTGTCCCCGTGTGCGTTTGCGGGGTGTGTGGTGCGCGTGGGGTGGGGGGGAGCGAGTGCCTGGTGTTACTGCCTCTGCGGGTCCGTGAGCGCTGCCGGCTCCGTTTCCGGCTGCGCGTGGGAGTGGGTTCGCCTCGCGGGAGGGAGCGGCCGGCGCGGCTCAGGTGGCCGTGGGCGAATCTCTGCCCCCGGGACCGGCGGTGCGCAGAGCGCGACTGGTGCGCATCCCTGTCCCGGAACCCCGGAGCCGGCGCCGCCCGGGAATCCTCACCCCGCCCACCCCGTCTCACGGGGACGCCGCCCAGGCGCTCTCCCGCCCAGGCCTCAGTTTCCCCAGGCCCCGGAGCAGGGCTGGCTTCGGGGGAGGCGGGTTTGGGTGGGAGGGTGGAGGGCTCCGGAGGAGGCGCCGAGGCGGCGCGCAGCGGGGACGCCCGGCGCCCGGGGAGGAAAGTGCGAGCCGCTCGGGACCGCCCGGGGTCAGGTGGGCTGGTCAGGGCAGGGGCAGGGTGCTGTGGCCGCCCGCGGGGGAGCGAGGGGTAAACCGAGGCGGGCGAGCCGCCCAGTCTCGCCCCGGCGGCGACGGGAGCCGCCCTTCATGCTAACGCTCCCGCGGTCTCCTCTCCGCAGGAGCCGGCGCGACCCCCGTCTGCGCCCCGCCCCGGCGCCATGCACTGCGAGGTGGCCGAGGCGCACTCCGACCGGAGGCCGAAGGAGGCCCCGGGCTCCGGCCGCGGGCCCGCAGGCCTCAGCGCGCACATGGCCTTCAGGGTTGCCGTGGGCGGTGGCTGCTGCGGGGATGGGGACCCTCGTGAGCTGCTGCCCCGGCTGTCGGCGCCCCCGCTTCGAGCCCACGACCTCCTCCGGCCCCGGAGCCCCCGGGACTACGGTGCATCCAAGGCCGCCGTGGGGAAGGGTAAGTGCGGCCCTGCCAACGCGCGGCCCGGAGCCCGCAGCCTGTGCAGGAATCCTCCGGAGAGCTCGAGAGCTCGGTGGGACTTCCCGGAGGTCACCGTGTCCTCTCCAGTTGTTCGGTATTAGCTGGTCATCCTAAAGCGGTGCCTGGTTAAGCAGCATCTAATTTAAGCTAAATAAGCTTATTTGAGGGACGTGTGCCTCGTAAGGTCAGATTACATAATTTTGCTTATGTTTCTGATAAAAGTGTGAAACTTGTCAAAAATCTTACTATAAATTGGGGTGAGTAGCTACTAGAGTCAGTCTCTCTCTCTGTCTCTCTTTCTCTCTTTCTCTCTGTCTCTCTGCTAGTTAAAGGCATATTTTCAACTATTCCAATCTCCCTAGATAGCAGAAACCAGAGGCCAGCCAGACCCCTCCCCTCTTGGGACCCTCAGTTTCCCCATCTGTCAAGGAAGGAATTAATTACACCAGATGATTTCTGGATTCCTGATGGAAAGTTTCATGATCTATAGATACAGCCTGAGTCAAGTTCTGACTTGAAAAATGGCTTTTCTGTACCCGATGCATCAGAAGCACAGTCTTTGGTAAAAAGTTGCTTCGCAATACTCTCCCTCTCCCCAGCGAGGCCAGTGGGTTTAAGGTACAGGCCCCAGTACAGTTTATGGGCTCAAAGTCAGTGATGATGCCAGGATTCTCATGAACATGTTCTCATCACAGTTAATTATTATTGAGCCATTATTTATAAGTTTCATGCTGACAGATAATTAACCAGAAATTGGGGGGAACTGTTAAGGCAATGTGCCCCCCACCCCCCACCTCCTCCCCCCTGGAGAAGAAAGCAAGGCTTTGGGCTTTCATTGTTTTAGCATTTGGGACCCCTTGGTTCTTTCCAGGTGATTCTCAAGGAAGACAGAAACAGCTTATTTTATCACTCCTTTAGCAGCGCCCCGGCAACTTGGAAAAGGTAGGGCAGCTTACTTGAGAGAGGAGACCTCCTGCTGGGTAAAAAAGACCCAGCTCCCCAGTTCAGGGACTGGAAAGGTGAAAAAGACATACACAGTGCTTTTTCTTCTTGATGGAAACACCTGACTTTGTAGGAGAACGCTATTTCTTACTGTTTTAGATGTTAGTGTACTTTCCCAGAGACAGAGATCACACCTGAGAGGAAAGATACAGAAAAACCACCTTTAGAGCATTTTTGCTGGACGACACACACGAGGTTCTCTCATACTAGAGAGAGGGGCGTCCTGAGGTTCTCTCATACTAGAGAGAGAGGCGTCCTGAGGTTCTCTCATACTAGAGAGAGAGGCGTGCTGTGCAGCAGGACGGGAGTAACGTTTGCTGGCCTGAGCCTCCTGGCTTGCCCCCCTCCATGCACAATCTTCCCTTAAACAGATACCCTCTTACAACGTTTGGGATTTTAAACTATCAGAGTGATCATCTGAAGACGGAGTCTCCGCAGACCTAGTGAATGCCTATCAAACATAGCCTTTGTTCCTTTCATCTAGATGCGTTGCGTACTGATCTTACACTTCCATTCTCCAAAACCCAGTTATTTTTATGCATACACCCCCCCCCAGGCCTAAATGATGAGATCTTTAAGTTAGGATTGTATTTGGAAAGTGTAGGAGAGGATAAAGGCCTAGGAGGAAGAACCACTTTCTTTGTGCCATATAAGATGATCTTTCTGGTTATGCATTTTGTAAGAGGCTTCTAAACTGTTTTCTTCAGTCTCTGGCCAGCCTGGTAGGGTGGGATTTATCACCCCCATTTGAAAGATGAAGACATGGAGGACTGAGGGTGGGGGACGCATCTTGAGGGAAAAAGCTACCCAGCAGGTCTAGCTGGGGTTCTCTGGCCAACCCAGTGCTCATGGACCTGGGCTTGAAGAGATTTCTAGAAGTGTCTGACCCAGCCTCTGTCCCAGCCTCTTCCTCAAAATGGGCCTGAGAGAAAACCAGAGCGTCGGCAGCTCTCTTCGTGTGCCGTAGGAAACGGCGCCCGGACACTGCCCCATTCCCACCAAAACATCCCCCAGACCACGCAACCCTTTGAATGTTTGGTGTTTAGTTCCAAGCCTGGGGCTTATTGGAAACAGACAGATAGAAATACCAATAGGAAAATATTTATTGACTGTGCTGGGAATTGTGAGACCTTGCCACGGGTGATCGGTGGCGCCTTGGGGGCAGTGATTTTGCTCTCTGAGCCTTAGTTTCCTCGTCTGTAACTCTAGCGGGAGACTTCCTTTGAAAGACTGAGGAGAGCATTAGTGAGAGTGTGAAAGGGCTGCCTCCGTGCCTGGTTGGCTGGGGGATTTATTCTTGTAATGTATTTAATGTTCTCCACCTCTGGTTTTTTATTTGCGCGACAGGTCATAATGCTTACCTCCCAGGGTAAATGAGACAATGGTTGCAAGAATGCTTTATAAAAAAGGTGGGAGGGGTTTCTTTTATTAATTCATGCAGGGCACCAAGCGGGAGTCAGTGATACTTGAGGTAACGGAGACGGTGAAGAGGGAGGAAGGTCTGATTTTTAAAACGTTGAATGTGATGAGCCAGAGGTGTGCTAGCCAGAGGAAGCTGAGAGGAGCCAGGCTTCAGGTCTTTAGTGGCCACGACTGCCCAGTGACCGGAGAGAAGACAGTATTGCTTGGTCTGGAATCAGGTTTCAGATGATCTGCCTTCTGCCTTGGACAGACCCTAAGCCGAGGAAGGGAGCGTATCCGTCAATGTTGAGGTCCTCTGCGTTTCCAGGTCTCTAGTCAGGAGGCGCCGGGGATGGTGCGACGTCATGGACTAACATTATCATCATTTACAATAAGAATCACGATCTGTTTATGGCAGAGTCCCGTTTATCCAGATTCCAAACAGCTGGAAAGGCCAAATTACCAGATGCTGTGTTTTTCTTTTTTTATTATTAAACACCCGACACTCTGCTTTTGGAGGTCCTGACAAGGAAAGAAGGTAAACATCTGGGCTTTAAGGAGGCGGTCAGCTTTGTGGCGATGGCCTGATGACTCTCGGTCCCGTGCACTGAGCTTTAAGGTTTCAGTGTGTGTTCCCGCACACTCTCTCATCTGCCCTCACGCCAGCTGTGCTCTGCCTACCTTGTGGGCTGTTCCGGGGGAGCAGACGGAGAAGTGCTTCCCAGGCGGTAGAGTGCCGGCAGATACTGGCTCTGATTACTGTGGTCCCCGTTTTATAGATGAAGACCCTCAGGTTCTAGGATGTGCTCAAAGCTACAGACAGTGAGTGGCATTTTTTAAGGGTTCCTGTTTCCAATATTTGTTTCTGTTTCTACAGCTTGTACCTTCTACATGCGTGTGTTGTCGGTCGAGAGCTGGTGTTCACTACATGCTCCAGATTGTTCCCAGAGAATTTAAAATATTTTGCTTTTGGTATTTTTAGAAATTGGTAACTAGTATCGATGTCATCGTTAGAAAGCGTCTTAGTTTACCAGATAATTCTGTTTGTCCAGAGTTGCTCTTCCCAGACCAACACCAGATAATTCACAGAGACTCTGGGTCCTTTTCATCATGTACTGAGGCTAGACAGGTCCTAGCAATAAAAGGGGGCTGGTGATCATGACACATGTGGGCTCTGCCGTTAGTGAACAGCCGTCATAACGTGACTGTAAATGCCAAAAAGAAGTCAATCTTTTTCTTTCCTTCCTTTCTTTTTTTAAAAGCTAGAACACACACACACACACACACACACACACACACACACACACACATTTTTAAAGGAAAACTAAAAAGGAAAGCAATTATAGGTTGTGTGCATGGATGTTAGGGGCTGCCGGTGGTGGAGAGTAAGCATGATGGTTTTGGTGGTGTTACCTGGTAGAGTTTCTTCATCTGAATCAGAAGCCACCCTGATCTGATGTTCTGGGAAAGCCGTGGAGGGGCTAGCACATTCGTAGCAGAAAGGTATGAGTTATTTTGAAAGCATTTACCCCCTCCGGCTCTGGTGGGCAATTTGCTTGCATTTCATCCATTTTAAAGTGCTGGTCCTGTGATCCGGAAATAATCAGATCCAAATTTTTTTCAGTGCTTGAGATTTCAAATAAGGGGGAGAAAAACCTGCTGGCCAAATGTCAGGCTCAGTGAGACAAAGAGAAACATGTATATGTGTGGCTAGGCAGACGAGATAGGAACGTGTTGCGGTCTACAGTCGTAACAGTTACATATCCAACAAATCGTTTGTAGACATACAGTGGAAATATAATTCCCAAAGATTTCCTAAGAATCTTGTTTGGCTACAATTTCTCTCCACTTCTTGCCTTTTTAGCTCTTTAGAAGCTAAGACTTGGTGTACAAAATAGAAGGGGGAGTATCCTATGAGATCGTGACTTAATTTTTGTTGTTTCTGAGGTCTCAGGGCGGTCCCTCTTAGCTGTGGAAACCTATTGATAGGCTGTGTTGCTCTGTCTGTGATTAAAAAACAAGCTTCTTGTCCTGGCCGAGTGGCTCGGTTGGTGGGAGTGTTGTCCTATACACCAAAAATGTTTCCAGTTCAGTTCCCAGTCAGGAAACATATCTAGGTTTCGGGTTCAGTTCCCAGTTGGGGTGCATATGGGAGGCAAATGATTGATGTTTTTCTCTCACGTTGCTGTTTCTCTCCCTCTCTAAAGTCAATAAAAACATACCCCCGGGTGAGGTTTAAAAAAACAACAACAACACCCATAAGTTTCTTTATACATCCGAGGTTTCCCTCCACACTTCTACTCCTGAAAAAAAAAAAAAAAAAACCAAAACCCACCCCATCTTTGAGTTATTCAGCTCCCTGCGTAAGTTTTGCGTGAGAAGCTAAGTGAGCCAGCGCACTTATTTTTACAGTGCGTTAAAATCCCATTACAGGCATAAGTGCACAATGAATCATTTAAAAAAATATATTCTTATGTTCTTTGTTCTGAATGTTGCATAATTATCATCATTTTCTTCAGTTTTATTTTGTGGAGTTTGGCCAGCATCCGAGAAAAGGGGAGAAACCAAAGTTTGGAATAGGGTTTGTCATCCCTTTTTGGATAGGATTAGGGAAAAAAACAACAAGCAAATACCAACTTTATTTATAAGTTGACCAGTGACTCTTGCTAACTGTGGCTTTTGCGTAGAGAGGGTAATTTCCCTTCTTTCTCTCCATTTTCTTGGAAAAGAATTCCCTGTATCGAAGCCCATATGATGTATTCCAGCCATCTCACCTTATTTATATAGATCGTTAATTTCAAGGTTAAGCTGTAATGTGGTTTGCTAATTATTTTTCCTGCTATAGATTTCAGGTGCAGTTAGTTTGGGCCTAGAGAGGTGTGCTGTTTCTTTTGGTGGGGGGTAGCTTATTTTTGTGTTTAAAGAAACAAAGACACTTAGCGCAGGGGGGAGAAGGAATGAAACAAGCTCTGCAGTGGGCTTGAAACATTCAACTGCCTTATGCAAAGAGCACAGGGGAGTCCCACGGCCAAGAAGAAGAGCACACTCTGGAATACTTGTGCTGCTCGCCTGCACTGTGCTCATGGTCCTAGCAGTTTAAGAACGGACTTCTTGTTTATCAACAGCCGCTGCCCAAATTAATAGTTTACAATGAGAAAAATGCTTCAGCATTAGAAGCAAAGTCCGGGACTGATAGCTGAGTTACTGAGTAAGAAAAGAAAAGAAAAGAAAAGAAACGGGAAAAAAAAAGGAGGGGGGGGGGATGTTTTGTGGCTGCTTTGGTCTCCCAGAGTCTTATTTATAAAAAACTGAAAGAAAACAGAGGCTTGGGATGGGGAGGGGGTGGAGAGGATACAGCCCTAACCCAATGGTCTTATAGTTTCAAGTCATTTAAAGCATCTGTTTTTTTCTTTCCTCTGTCTTCCCCTAAACTCCAAAGGGTTATTCCTTCAGAAGGTTTCCGGCGGGTCGAGGCGGATTGTATTAGCATTACGAGCTGTGTTTTTAAAGTCAGCATTTGAGTCAGATGCACTGAGAGGAGACCTTCAGCCTGCTAACTGAATAATGCATTTCCTGTATGGCCTGAATTTATTTGGTGGTTATGGTTGGGCCCGTCTGGAGCAAACACACGCGCCATTGTACAGCCTCAGTGCATGCGGGCCATGCCCGTCGCTTTGAGCCTCTGTTGCAGCATCTGTAAAATGGGAAGCAGTTTGTTGGGATGATCCAGAGTCCTTCTTGCTCCGATGCTCTGGGATTCCACAGGAACTGGGCTGGGAAGGTTGGTAAGGATCTAGGGTGTGGACACAGGCCACCTTTGTCTCAGGCCAGGTTACAGAATTGGCCTCTCCTTGGAACTCTTGACTCCTAAAGCGGACCACAGAAGGAACAGGAAGGGGGAGGTCAACTAACCTTCATTGAGTACCTCCTCTGTGCCAGGCCAGATACTTTACAGCTGTGATTGATTTAATAACGACCCTAGGAGGACAGAAGGCCGTATTGTAATTTTATAGGTGGGGGAACTGAGGCTTGGAAAGGTTAAGTGATTTGTCCTAATAACGAGTTACTATTTCATTCACAGCGACGCCCTGCTGTGTAAGCAGTAAGTAGCAGAGCTTGGGATTTGAACCCAGCTCTGTCTGACAGCAAAGCCAGTATTTCCCCCCTCAAAGCATAGTGCTCTCAAGGGCAGCCTGTAAAATCCAAGCAGTGGCACGACGTTGCTGTGGCTGAAGAGCGTGCCCTGAAGTCTGGGGAAAGGTAGCAGAAGGCTGCAGGCTGGTCCAGCCAAGCCTTCCCTGGAGTGGCACTTCGTGAGCCTCAGGTGACAGGACCAGGTGTGACTTTCAGGGGAAACTCTCTACCTCCCTTAGAGCTCTCCCCACTGCCCTGCTGGCAGAAATGTGGGAAGGGCAGTGGCTCCCAGTTGTGACATGGGGAAGTCCTCTCCCACACTATGGAGGGGCCCCTGGAGCGCTCCTTCTCAGAAGCAGAGGCCTGACCAACCTAGACCCTTCCCGACCCTCTAGTCCCTGTGTGAGTCTTTCACACAGTTTGGGAGGTTCCTGGCCATCTCTCTTCAACTGCTCCTGAAGACAACTGTTTGAAGAGAAATTCTCGTGATCCCCACCACACTTGGCGTGCAGAGTGCATGCTTCACTGGGCATGGTTGCTCGAGATCTATTTAATAACCTCGTATTAAACGCTTGGTGGGATGAAGAAGGCCTGGGAGGGAGAACAGGCCAGAGATCAGAGTGAACTTGAGAGTTTGTGGGCAATGGGTCTTTTGTGTCAAATGATGAATGAGCCAAATGACCCCCTTTGGAAGGAAAAGGTGCCCCTTCTGGTTTGTATTTGTGGCCTTGCATGGTAAGTGCATTCAGGAGAACGTGTATATGGACGACGTTCTCAAGGAATCATACTCTTCTGAAGGTGAAGTTGCAGGAGTCCTTATTGCCCAGGGCTCCTCTGCCTTGGATGTGAGGCTGGGCCTGAAAGGAGAATAATATGTATCAACGCAATGTTCCTGGTTGCATCGTGGCCCAGCCTCTTCCCATTTGTCTCCTTTTGGCAACAAGATTACTCTTTCAGATATTGTTGCTTTGTTTTTGAATAACAGGTTTGATGGAAAAACAAGGCTTTAGCAAGAAACCAGGGAGCATTCTAAACCCGACTTAAAAAATACAGATCCCATTTGCTGTTTTAAGCTCTCTGGAGCGCTGCAGATTGGGTTTGTTTTGGAACGTCGCTGGACTATATGAATTACTTCTCTGAGGCTTGGGTATTTAATACCTAGTAGAAGTTTGTGTAAGAGTCGATGATGTATTTTGCCGACTTTCCAACCCTGTAAATAAATTACACGTGCCGGCAGAGGCTGCCAGCCAGGCTCCACTGTGTCAAATGAAGCTTAATTTTTATCCCAAACCACTTAATACTTTTGTCCCAGCAAGTAGAGAACGTTACGGGGTTCTGCCTGGCAGCGGGCCGTTCCAAGACACAGACGGCTTCGCGTACTGTGAACTGGCCTCGGTGGATTCACCGATCTTGACACAGTTTCCAGTGGTTAAGTAGCCTTAGCGCTCTCAAGTCCAACCCTCCAGGCAGAGAATGATAATATAATTTTAAGTGTATCGTAAAAATGAAACTCAATCGCTTCCACTCCCCAAACCTGTCTCACTCCCCTTCTTCCCCTGAGAAATCGGCTGTAATAATTGTGTATTTAATCTCAAGGCCGCCTGTGCGTTTCATCTTATTTGAGTGCAAAGCCCAGGTAATAACGCTGGCATTTCCAGTGTGAAACAAAATAGGGTTTCTAATGTGGAGAACACTATTAAATATTTCATGCTTCAACCAAACGCAATTCTTTTTTCCTATAATAAGTTTAAATATTAATTCTCTGGAATGTCAGATGCCTAAAGCTAGGCATTTAGTGATCTGCAGTTTCAAGTATCTCGAAGAAGGTTTATGAAACAGGATATTTCTCTGGGAGGGATGAGTAGTGTGTTTCAGAGATATCTGAATTCAAGGCAGCATCTTCTGATTTACTTGTTAAAGGGAAAAGGTCATAAAATAAGTTGCTTTATGTGCTGAAGGATTAAGTGGCTTAGGCTGAAATAACAGCAGAGACTTTACTGTTTTCCCCCCGTTATATTTTAACAATGCTTTTTGAGGGAGGGAGTGGGTCATTTTCCCGCCGGCTTGTCTCCTCCCCCATCACCCCCAGCCCTCCCCCCTTCAGCCAGATGGCTTTAATTCTAACCAAATCCCACGCTGAGGCCAAATGATTGATCAAACAGTCATTTGTACTTACGTAGCGCTCTTTGTGAGAATATCTCTGCATTGGAGCTTCTCGCCGGGCTAGACTCCTCTTCGGGCCTTCAGATGGTTGATTTCCAGCAGATCCAGGGGCTTGAGGGCTAGGTGGAGAACAAATGTTCAAGACCTTCAATCCTAGGAACTCCTTGCTTAAAACCTTTCTGTTACTTCCACTGCCTGACAGCAGGGCTATTCAAGTTTTCTAAATATAGGGACAAAAGTATTTCCCCTGTCCATATGATAGTATTTGTGTGTTTTTAAAAAAGTTATTCTTTTTTTAAATTAAATTTATTGAGGTGATATTGGTTATGTTTTCAGTATCTGTTGATGGAAAAATATCTAATGAGGTTACTAGTTTTAAGAGCTCTTTGAAAAAGATTTATTTTTTTAAAAAATATTTTTATTTATTTCAGAGAGGAAGAGAGATATAGAAACATCAATGATGAGACTCATTTGTCAGCTGCCTCCTGCACGCCCCCTACTGGGGACAGAGCCCACCACCTGGGCATGTGCCCTTGACCGGAATTGAACCCGGGACCCTTCAGTCTGTAGGCGGACACTCTATCCACTGAGCCAAACCAGCAGGGAGAGATCTGTATTTTATCAACTGCTCTCATGTCTGTAGAGACACTGATTTGTTCCATAGACTCGGCGCATACTTTAACGCTCTCCTCTGAACTACATCTTGACTTGTAGATTGGCAAGCAACTGGCCAATGGGAAAATCCGAGTCTTTTTATCTGGCAGTCAAGGCTTTCCCCCAGTCCAGCTAATGCTTGGGTTGTTCTCAGGCAGCATCGGACATTTCCTTATGCAGCCCCAGAGCTGGAATTTTCTCTACTTGTCCTTTTGTTCTTCTCTTCTGTGAGCTGTGTTTTATTCATCTTTGTGCCTCCTAAAATCATTTTTAGGACAAGTTGGAAAATAAATAGTGAATATTCAAATATTCATCTTTGCATCCTTGTGTTCAGTATCAGGTCTGGCACAAAGTACACATGTGAGAAGTATATAGGGTGCTCAGTGAGGCTGTGGGTGTGGAATCAGGCCACTAGGTTCAAATTCTGGCTCCGGGAACTAACTTGGGGATCTTGGGCAAATTATTGAGCTCTCAGGATCTCAATATTCCTATCTGTAACATGGGAGTTTTAATAGTAGTGATCTCAAAGGACTGTTATGAGGATGAAATGAGTTAATACATGCACATATAAGCGCTTAAATGCAGATATTGGCACATGATAAAATGCTCAGTTAATGTTGGGGTTATTATTATTATTGTTATTGCTACCAAGTGTAAATATTCAGTAAACAAAACCCTTAGAAGGGTCTTCTTTCCCTTCCTTTCTACCAGACTGACTCCTACTTCTTTTTTTGTTAATCCTCACCCAAGGATATTTTTCCATTGATTTTTTGAGAGAGTGTAAGGGAAGGGGAAGACTTTGAGAGAAGACAGAGAGAGAAACATTGATGTGAGAGAGACACATCGATTGGTTACCTCCCGTATGCGCCCTGACCAGGACTGGGGATCAGTCCTGCAACCCAGGTACATGCCCTTGACCGGATCAAACCCCGGACCCTTCAGTCCGTGGGCTGACGCTCTATCCACTGAGCCAAACCTATTTATTCTTTAAGACCCAGCTCAAGGGCCACCTCCTCCCAGCAGCCTTTCCTTTCTTCCTAGGCTAGGTTATGCGGGAGCTCTGGCACCTACAACCCTTATCTGTCTTTCTGCTGTAGCGCTGGTCACTCTCTGTGGTGATTTCTATTTACTTAAGGGTCCTTGAGGACAAGGGCGGAGTCTCATTCTCCCTGCACTCCATGTGCCCAGTACAGGGCCTGGATCAGAGTGGGTGTTCAGGAAAGTTGGGGACCTAGTTCCTGCCCTTAAGGAACATGTAGCCTGCGAAGGAGGAGCCGAGTGTTAAGTTATTTTTCCACAAGGTTGAACACATGGTAAGTTCTCAGTATATATGAGATTCCAGTAAATGCACAATGACTTTTCACATGTAGACAGCGGTCATATTCTCTTTCTAGCATCATCTTGGGGCTCTACATAATGAGGTCTGACTCTCATTTGCAAGGTGATATTGGACAAGTCTTCTCACCTATCTGGGCTTCCTTCCCCCTTCACCTCCCCTTCCTCTCCCCCTCTCCCCACCCCTCCCCTTCCCCTTTCCTTTTCCCTTTTTTGAAGAGTTGACTTCAGTGATTACAGACCCTTCTTGGTTGCAAGCTTTCAGAGCTACCAGACCAGGCCAGGTGGAGGAGCTAGGGACCCGATGGCTGTCCTAGCGTGACTGGCCCAGGACGGTAGGCACTCTCTACTGAGCACCAGCCCTCTCTTCTAGGCAAAGTCCCAGGCACTGTAAAATGTGTCTGTCTTGTGGTTTGAAGAGCAGCTATTGATGGAAGCCATTCTGACAGGAGTGAGGTGATAACCTCATTGTCGTTTTAATTTGCATCTCTCAGATGATTGGTGACTTTGAGCATTTTTTCATATGTCTCTTGGCCATCTGTATGTCTACTTTGGAGAAGTGTCTATTTAGGTCCTTTGCCCATTTTTTAATTGGATTGTTTGTCTTCCTTTTGTTAAGTTGTATGAGTTCCTTATATATTTTGGATATTAACCCTTTATCAGATGTATCATTGGCAAATATGTTTTCCCATGCAGTGGGCTCTCTTTTCACTTTGTTTTTTTAAAAAATTTATTTATTGATTAAGTTATTACATATGTGTCCTTACCCCCACATTATCCCCCATTCCCCCCTCTCATGCTCTCACCCCCCTGTTGTCTGTATCCATTGGTTAGGCCTATATGCTTGCATGTAAGTCCTTTGGTTAATCTCTCCCTCTTACCCCCACCCTCCCCTACCTTCCCTCTGAGGTTCGACAATGTTGATGGTTTCTTTTGCTGTGCAGAAACCTTTTATTTTGATGCAGTCCCATTTGTTTATTTTCTCCTTAGTTTCCTTTGCCCTAGGAGATATATTGGTAAACATATTGCTATGAGAGATGTCTAAGATTTTGTTGTCTATGGTTTTTTCTGTAGTTTCACTGCTTACATTTAGGTCTTTTATCCATTTTGACTTTATTCTTGGTTATAGCGTAAGTTGGTGGTCTAGTTCATTTTTTTGCATGTACCTGTCCCATTTTCCTAGCACCATTTATTGAAGAGCCTGTCAGAATGGCTATCATCAACAAATCAACAAATGACAAGTGTTGGCAAGGATGTGGAGAAAAGGGAACCCTAGTACATTGCTGGTGGGAATGCAAACTGATGCAGCCACTATGGAAAACAGTATAGAGTTTCTTAAAAAAATTAAAAATGGAACTCCCATTTGACCCAGTGATCCCATTTCTAAGAAACTTGAAACACCAATCGGAAAGAATATATATGCACCCCTATGTTCATAGCAGTGCAATTTATAATAGCTAAGATTTGGAAACAACCCAAGTGCCCATCAGCAGATGAGTGGATAAAAAACTGGTACATCTACACAGTGGAATACTACACAATGGTAACAAGAAGGAACTCTTATCATTTGCAGCAGCATGGATGAACCTGGAGAGTAAGATGCTAAGTGAAAATAAGCCAGTCAGAGAAAGATAAGTATCACACGATGCCACTCATATGTGGAATCTAATGAACAAAATAAACTGATGAACAAAATAGATTCAGAGACATAGAACCATGAACACAGATTGATAAATTTCAGAGGGAAGGTAGGGGTGGGGGGAGGGTGAGAGATTAACCATATATGCATAGCCCATGGACACAGACAATAGTGTGGTAAAGGCTTGGGAGGGGCGGGTGTGGGGAGGAGGGTGTCGGTGGGGAAAAAACAAAACAAAATGGACATCTGTAATACTTTCCACAATAAAGATTAAAAAAAAAAAAAAGAGCAGATATTGCCTGGCCAGTGTGGCTCAGTGATTGAGCATTGCCCTGTGAACCAGGAGGTCATGGCTCAATTCCCAGTCAGGTCACATGCCCTGGTTGTAGGCTCAATCCTCATACAGGAGGCAGCCAATCAATGATTCTCTCTCATCACTGATGTTTCTACCTCTCTCCCCCTTTCCTTTCCTCTCTGAAATCAATAAAAATATATTTTTAAAAAGAGCAGATATTGGTGGTTATAACATATCTGACCCAGATTTCTCTAAGATGAAGAAGATCCTTGGACCAAGTATTGGAACTTAGGAGCCAGCTCTCAGAAGCCCTGCTGGGGTGGAGTTGGAGGTACACTCTGGGTTTCTTTCACTCCAGGACAGCTTAGAGCCTCCAGAGGCATTGCATTGACCTCCCGGCCCCTCCCCAGGCACTGTTGTGGTTTGAGCTTTGTAAACGGTAAAGCTGCATCTACATCATTATTATCATTCAATCTCCCTTTTAACAGATGGGAAGACTAAGGTTCAGAGAGGCCATGTTACTTGGGTGAAGGTGGCCACATGGCTTTTGGAGTTAGAACCGGTTTCAGATCCCAGCTACACCACTTGCTGAACCTTGGGCAAGTTCATTGAATTTGAGCCCCGTTTTCACCCCTGGAGGAAATTCATAAAATGGAGGTAATTCCTATCTCATAGGGTTGATGTGGGGATTAAGATGAGAAGTCTGTAGAGCACCGAGCTCTGGCGCTAGCACATAGTAGGCATGCAACAAAGCTGAACTGTTGTTATTGGTCTTACTGAGTGCAGAGCTGGGACTAGGTCTCTAGGTCTGACTTCATCTGATGCCATTTCTCCTCTACACTTCAGTATCCTATTCTCTTACTCTGATTGGTTTCTTCTTCTTTTTTTAAAAAATATATTTCTTTATTGATTTCAGAGAGAAAGGGAGAAGGAGAGAGAGATAGAAACATCAATGATGAGAGAGAGAATCATTGATTGGCTGCCTCCTGCACACCCCCCACTGGGGATCGAGCCCGCAACCCAGGCACATGCCCTTGGCCGGAATCGAACCTGGGACCCTTCAGTCCGCAGGCCGACACTTTATCCCCTGAGCCAAGCCGGCTAGGGCGGTTTCTTCTTCTTTTTTTGGGGGGTGGGGTGGGGGGTATAATTAAAAAAAGTAGAACTTTGGAGTCAGAGAGACTGAGGTTCTAATCCCAGTGCTGGAGGACACAGATCTGACTGGCTGGTGTCCTGGCTCGACTTAGGGCTAGGGGGAAGTTAGGAGCTGTCCCTTGCGAGGTGGGTGTGAGCTGCCTCTGCACAACTCCCTGACAGGTTCCGGCTCTGGGGTCAGCAGGGCCCTCACTCAGCCTGTGGTGGCTCTGGTGTCCAGCAGGGGGGGCTGTTGGTGGTGCAGCTCAGACCCCCTTCTGTCCTTGATTTACTGGGTTGGGAGTTGCCTTCCAACTCTAATAATACCCAGCTGAATTACCTTGATGGGACCTCTAAATGTACGATGCCAGTACTGTTTTGCTTCCCACACCCCTATGTTGGCGGCCCTCTACAGTACTACAGTGGCTTCCATTGGTTGAAACTCGCACTGAGTAGAGATATCCCGTCAAGCCGTTTAATTCTTCCTACACTTATTCCTTGTGTGTGGGGGAGTATCATCACTCTCATTTTACAGATGAGAAAAACGGAGGCCCAGAGAGACTAAATAACTGCCTGAGGTTCTAGACTGAAAGGTGGGAGCTGTGGGCCTGTCTGACCCTAAGACCCTGCCTGCCCTTTCTCACCTCCTCTGCGGGCCTCTGCTGCCTTGGGTCCAATCTTACCCATTCATCATAGTTGAGAAACTTCCTCCTCTAGCCAGAATTACCATTTCCCTTCTTCATCTTCTGACTGTTCTTTGTCCCTTTTCTCTCACTGAACAGTCAGGCATTGGAGATGCGTGGCTCCATGTTTCCTCCCCGACGACACTCTGGAGTAGGGTCTGTGGTGAATGAATCTCTGACTGGCAGAGGGAGTGTGGGTCAGAGAACAGAATGAGCGCAGGACCCCCGGTCACAGTGCACTTCCTGGTTGGTTCCCCAAGCAGATTTTCAGGACAGCAACTTCAGAGCCTCAGTTTCCCATTTGTAAAGTGGTGCAAGCGATCCCTGCTCAGTCAGTTGTCAGGAGCATACAGGATGAAGTGTGGGAAAACGGGAAGGCTGCATCTGAATGTGGTGGCTGCTTGGTTCATTCATCAATACGTATTGAATGGCTGCTGTGTCCCAGATATTGGGTTGGGCCCTGGGACACTGTGATGGTTAACAGAGCCCTCATCTGCACGGAGCTCACAGTCTGCAAGGCAGGTGGATCCTGGGAGAGTGTTCACAGCTGGCTGAGTCCTTGGTTCTCCTCTGTGCAGCTTCACCACCTTATCACTTGGCTCACTGTCCTAAGCTGACGCCTGGGCTCCAGCCAGTCCAAGGCTCGTGACCGCGGACAATCTCACTGAGCCTTGTAAAATGGAAATATTTGCTAGCTAGCTCTCCTTGCAGGGCTAGTGAGAGAGTCATTGTGGTTGGGATGGGAAAGGGCTGACTGCTGGGTCTCTAGGGGGAGTGGAAACTGGGGTGTGTAGAGCAGCCCTCTGCAGGACCTGGTGGTGGAGCTGCGTGGGTTAGTCAGCCCTTTCCTTGCACCCGCTGCCAGTTCCTGATTGCTTAAGCTTTCCTCTTAGAGGGGATTCCTCTCTCCTTGTCTCTGGCAATACAGGCCAAGAGCTTTCCTTTTGCAGACTCTTCCGAGTCTCTCCCATCCCAGCCTCACACTCCTTCCTTTCCCCTCTTCCCAGACTTTCATTCCCTCAATGGCTCTGGCTGCTTATGCACACAGACTACAGCAGAGCTGTTTGCTAGGGATTCAGGAGACAAGTCAATTCCCATTGTGCGGTACTGGCCCAGTGGAGTGGGAGTGGGGCTCTGGGCTGTTAGGGGCCCTCTTCCTCTTCCTTCTCTTTCCCTCCCTCCCTCATTTTTAGTATCCTGCAGTGATTGTCTGTTGAGGACTGCAAGACACTGGAAAATGACTTTTTTAAAAATTGAGCATCCTATATAATAAAGAGCTAATATGCTAATTAGACTGGATGGTGGAACAACCTTCCGGAATTACCTTCTGGAATGACCTTTAGGAATGACCAGTGGGCAGGGGGCGGGGCCCAGGGGCCGCGAGGCAGCTGGGGCTGTGAGGGCCGAGGCATCCAGGGCTGCTAAGGCCTAACCTTGCACGAATTTCATGCATTGGGCCTCTAGTCTTGTTAATCCTATACTACCTTGTGATGTAAGTGTTCTTATAAAAGAACTTATAGCTATTAAAATTAAAATTAATTAATTCACAATACATAAATTAATTAAACGTTCAGTCCCTAAGTCATACTAGCCACATTTCAAGTGGACACATGTGGCCCAGTGGCTACCATATTGGACAGAGCAAATATGGAATATTTCCTTCATCACAGAAAGTTCGATTAGACAGCACTAGTCTAGAATATCATTCTTTAATTTATCAATTTGTTCAGTAAACATTTCCTGGAGCCCTATCATATACTCGGCTCTGTGCATGCTAGTCCCTGGAGAAGTAAGTGTAACCCAGGCCTGGCCTCTGCCTTAAGGAGCTTCCGGTCGAGAGGCAGATGGATGTACCAGCTTGGAGGTGGGGCCAGCATGTTGGTCACCAGGCCTGACTCCTGTTAGGGACGCAGACATGAGTCCTAGGGTCTGTCCTGCTCTCAGAGAGCCCACAGTCCAGCACTGATGGGAGAGGTCACAGCAGGCTTCCTTGAGAGGTGACATTTGAGTGGCTGGGACCTGGTGGGTGGGCTCTGCTGGTTCCCCAGGGCGCAGTCCAGGGAGGGCAGATGGTTCATGCAAGTGCCTCTCTGCATCGACATCACGCTCAGGGCTCCTGACAGTGCCCTGCACAACTTCTTAGACAGGAATGGGTTCCTGACTTCCAACAAAGCCCTTGGTCTCACTCCTGACCCTTCTTTGCAAGGTGGCTGATCCTTTAAAGATAATCTAATGTAATATAATAATCTTTCTTTTCCCTACTTATGTCACTGGTGCACACTTTTTGTAGAAAATTTTGGGAGTTATAGAAGCATATAAAGATGGAAATAGTATTTGCTCATATTTCACCCCCCAGTAATGACCGCCATTTACATTTTGGTATACTTCATTTCATTTATACTGTGTTAATATATTTTTTATATTATCAAGATCATTCTGAATATAAAGTCTTGTGTACTTATTTTTAAACTTAACATTCTAACATAATAAAATTTTCCATGTTATTAATATTCTTCGTAATCATTCAAAAATATATCACATTTTATGAAATTTGCTAAATTATTATTATTATTTTTTTTAAAATACATTTTATTGATTTTTTACAGAGAGGAAGGGAGAGAGATAGAGAGTTAGAAACATCGATGAGAGAGAAACATCGATCAGCTGCCTCCTGCACATCTCCCACTGGGGATGTGCCCGCAACCCAGGCACATGCCCTTGACCGGAATCGAACCTGGGACCCTTCAGTCCGCAGGCCGACGCTCTATCCACTGAGCCAAACCGGTTTCGGCTGCTAAATTATTTTGAATAGGTGATACATTAAAATGGTACAAAATTGAGCAGACGCAAAAAGCCTTCCTCTTCTCTTTTCCTCCAGTCCCCAGTTCTCATTGCCGGAGGCAACTAGTAATACTCATGTTTTTGTCTGGCCCCTCAGCGATTGTTTATGCTCACACACATAAGTATATATATGGCTTGTATGTGCATAATGCTTGGGCTTTTTCAGCCTTTCTCCTAGTGTAGATAATGCTGCAGTGACTACCATTGTGCAGTAATCTTTATTTGCATCTCTGATTGTTTTCTTAGGATAGATTCCCAGAAATGAAAATTACTGGGTTAAAGGGTAGTAACATTTGACACGTTACCAAATAGTTCTTTAGAAGATTGCACAAATTTTCACAACTGCAGGCAGTCTTAGAGGATTTACTTTCCTGCATCTTCACCAGTGTTTCCAAAATAATTGCCTCATTTGAAGGTGGAAATGACATCTGGTTATCATTTCATTTTACATTTATTTGATTGTTAGTTAGTTGGAAGTATAGTGTGTGTTGATTTACATTTCATAGTTCCTCTTTTGCAAGTTGGTGTTTACATTGGGATCTGAATATTTTACTTATAAAATTAAAAATTTACACCTTTAAAAGTGCTCAATTAAGTAAAGAATATTAATGCTCTGTTCATCATAGTTATTGCTGATATTTTTATGAATCTACTGTTTTAAAATGATTTTGAAACAAAATCATTTTAAGATGATTTTGAAACAACTAAATTTGCTTATATAGTTATATTTCCAAAATTTTCCATTGTCTTTCCTTTATTGCTTTTCTTTTTGTCTTTCACCAAGTCTAGTTTTTTGCTGTTATTACTATTTTGGGGAGCTTGTCTTATTAACATTCTAAAAATAAATTTTTATTTTTAGCAAAATAATGCTAAACATAGTTTTAAAATCACCTAATATTATAAGACTTTAACGAGAGTCCGTCAGTTCTCTTTCCTTCATTGTCACACTGAGAGCCAGCAAACTTAAACCAGAACTGCTGGGATGCCCACCTCCAGAGGGCACAACTTACGCCCCATCATGGACCTGTGTAACGTGGTGGCCCTGCCTTCAAGTCATTTAGTATTTCTTTCTCCGTCTGTCTCAGTTACAAAAATAAAAACAACAATAGCTAAACATAGTGCTTATCATGGCCCAATCATGCTCTAAGCACATTATAAACATAATTCCCTTGATTCTCCCAACAACCCTCTGAAGGAGTTACTGTTATTCCCGATTCGCAGATGAAGAAACAGACCCAGAGGAGGAAAGTGACTCGTCCAAGGCTACACAGCTGGTGCGTGGTAAAGCCTTAACCACTGTGCTGCACGGCCTCTGAGTAAGACGGATGCTGCTGTCCCTGGATCAGCTGTACTCACTGCCTCCTGGCTTCTTGTTAGGATAGATGAGGATCAAGTTCTCTTAAACCCCACCCGCACCCCAGTTCTTACCCACTCGCACTGCCCTCCCCTCCTCCCTGGCTGCAGCACGTTTCTTTGGTTGGGCTAGTGCCTAGGCCACACTGTGCAACAGGATGCCACTGTGGGGATTTGCTCTCTTGGTTCTGGCTGAGCCCAAGACAATAGGTATGGACAGTGGGCATTGGATCCTACCTTCTAAAGTGGGACTTTAGGTGCCTAAACTAACTCTGGTTTTGAGATCCCAACCTGGCATACACTTTGAGGGTGTCAAAGGGTTAAGGTGGGAGAGACCAAAGAGAGAACTTCCTTGGAGAGAGCTGTGAGAAAGCTGGGAGGACCTTCACCCCCATACTGCCTTCTCACTCAGGGGAGAGTGGCTCTTTGAGGCCCATGCAGAGAGCTGGGCACAGCCCCGCTGCTGCAGGACTACTGTGCTTATCCAGGTCTGAAGGAGTCAAAGGCGAAAGCTGTGGCCAGAGCCCTGGCCCATGGAGAGGGCGGAGAGGCAACCGCACTGTTGTACTGGGATGGGGCAGGGGGTTGTGTCCCAAGGGACCTGCCTGGCAGTGGTTTTCAGAGCAACCCTCCCTGCCCAAGAGGGCTGCCTGCCAGGCAGAGATGAAAGAGACTGAAGATGTCCCATAGGATGCAATGAGGTGGGGGGACCCTGACAACTCGGGAAGCTCTCCTGGGAACCCGCAGTAGTGGGCACTGAGCATCAAGTCCAGAGAGCTCCCATGGCATTTGGCAAGTGAGCCCCTTCCAGCCACTGCAGTAGGCAGGGTAAGGGGAACTGAGACCTTGCCCTTCCACCCTGCCCAGGGTTCCCAGCCTGAGGCCGGCAGAGCTGGGGGAGGAGAGGAACTTGACTGTACCTGACACTTGGAGATTATTAATCTGGGTGGGACATCTTAATGATTAAACTGAGACCATTCTTGGGACTCAAACTGTCTGAAAGATGTTTTATAATTTAAGAGTGAGCCAATGAGTTAGAGCCGTGGTCGGCAAACTGCGGCTCGCGAGCCACATGCGGCGCTTTGGCCCCTTGAGTGTGGCTCTTCTACAAAATACCACAAAATACCACGTGCGGTGTGCATGTACAGTGCAATTGAAACTTCGTGGCCCATGCGCAGAAGTCGGTATTTTGTGGAAGAGCCACACTCAAGGGACCAACAAGCCGCATGTGGCTCGCGAGCCACAGTTTGCCGACCACTGAGTTAGAGGAACTGCCATAGACTTCACAGGGGAGCAGTTCTGCAGGTTGGGTTTTAAAAGGGACAGCTGGGGTGAGGTGGGGCTGGGGTAGTGATAAATTGTTTCTGTAGCCCCCTCCGCTTTCTCAGGAAGGTGATTATGTTTGGAACAGGATGTTGAATCAAGTCATGCACTGTTGCAATTTTTCCTTTGGAGAACAACCTGTTGTTTTTCCTGGGGTTAAATATGACCTCTTTTTAAATTTGCATAGTTTTATGTTTATGTGTCTTATTACCATCCCCCCCCCAAATATTCCATCAGTTTTGTCAGATGCCTTCTTCATAGTTTTCTAAATGCTGAAATGCATCAGGTTATCTTAGTTCTGTGTCTCCTGCCTACCAAGCAAGGAGGAGACATTTCCAGTGCGTAGCAGACTTGCAGAGAAGCTTCTTTGACGCTGTCCTGTGTAGGATTCCCTGTTTCCTGGCTCACACATGGACCACGTACTCTGGCTGATTTAACGGAAAAGATATTTTATTACAAGGATGCTGCATGGCTCTCAGAATTTTCTACGAAGAGATCCAGGCTTGGAAGCGACATAGCCTAGAACCTTACCTCAAATCCTGCCGCAGGGCTGTGCACGAAAACACACAGCGAAAGTGGACGCCAGACTTCGGCAGCAGAGCCACCCTCCCTGGTCACTGGCTGTTGCCGACTCTCTGTTTTCACCTGTACAGGTGGATTTGAGCCATTTTCTTAGAGTCATGTTTTGGGATGGATGCTTCGAATGGGCAGTGCCAAAGCATCTAGGGAGGCTGGAAAGCATATATTTTCTTTATTCAACTTTTTATTTCCTTTCTGTTGAATTTATTGGGGTGACATGGGTTCATAGAATTACTATGTAGGTTTCAGGTGTACAATTCAATAATGTACCATCTGTATGTTGTATATGTGTTCACCACCTCTAGTCTCCTTCCATCACCATTTACAGTCACCAGCTTCTTATTGAGCCCCTGCTATGAGCTAGGCATTTTTCTAGAGGCCAGGAAAAGGAGAAATCAGGCAAAAACTTCTGCACTCATGAAACTTAGGTTGAAGAGGGGGAAGACACAGTTTCCAAACAAAGAAGTTAGTTTACAAGCGACGGTACATACTATAGAGAAAAAGCTGGAGTGCTCTTTTACAATGTGGTCATGATAGGGTGATAAGGAGCAAAGGCAAAAAATGTGAGGGAGCTGACATTTTCAATTTCTGTTTGAATTTTCAAGTGTGTGTGTGTGTGTGTAGGAGTGGAGTTGGGGGTTGCCTTAATAGGTGAGTAAATTTTTCTAGTAGAAGAAAGGTGTTCAAGTCCTGGGCACTAAGAAAGAAAGGCTGTGTTTCCCTTTTGGTTGGTTTAACCCTATAATTTGCTGGAGCACATCTTCCAATGACTTTGTAAGCCAGTTAAGTAGGGATATTTGTCTGAAAAGTACCTAATTCCTGATTAGTAGTTTGGCGGAGAATTTGAGTAATAAGAGCGAATCTTTATTACTATGTGCCAGGCACAGTTCTCAGTGCTTTGCATGGATTTATTCCTCCTCACAACAATTCTTTGCAGTAGGTGGTAGAGACTATTACTACATGCATTTTGCAGATGAGAAAACTGAGACCCAGTGAGGTTAAATAACTTAGCCGTGGCCACACAGATAGTAATTGGCAGGGCAGGATTTGAACTCAAGCTGTCCGGCTTCAGAGCTGATCTTCTTGGTAATTTTGAGGATAGTGTCACAGTGTTTGTGAGCTTCCCTCATGGCTGTTGAGAAGGTCAATGCTGTGCTGATTCCTGATACTTTTCATAGATTCTGGGTGCCCCTCCCTCTATTTTCTAGATTTTTTCTGGATATTCTCTCCATCCCTGGTGTTCTGAAAATTCCCAGTGATAGACTTTAATATGGATTTTTCTTCCCATTAATTGGACTGGCTGTTTGGTAACCCTTTGTTTCTGGAGGTTAGTGACCTTCAGTTTTAGACATTTTTGTGTATTCTTGGAATTCCCCCCCCCCCCCCATACCATTTCTCTATTGTCTTTATCTGGAAGCCCCATGAGTTGCATGTTTTGCTTTCTGTATTGCTCTTGTAATTTTCTTATTGCCTTTGTCTTTTGATCTATTTTCTGAGAACTTCCTTGACTTTATCTGCCATTTTACTTTTTTAGTTTGTAAGAGCACCTTTTTGGTCTCTGTGGCTCCTTTTCATGCGTTCTATCTCTGTATGGATCGGAAACCTTATCAGACCTCTCCGAGGAGACTAGGATTTGAAGCCATCTTTCGTCCTATTTCCTCTTTTTCTGTTTCCCATTGCTGATTGTTTGGTCTTTTTTTTCCAGGTTGAGGGCATTTCTCACATGCTGGTGACAGTGATCTGACCTTACAAACACATCTATAAACTCTACTGCTTTTAAAAAATATATATATATTTTTATTGATTTCAGAGAGGAAGGGAGAAGGAGAGATAGAAACGTCAATGATGAGAAAGAATCACTGATCAGCTGCCTCCTGCATGCCTCCTACTGAGGATCAAGCCTGCAACCCAGACACGTGCCCTTGTCCAGAATCAAACCTGGGACCCTTCAGTGGACGCTCTATCCACTGAGCCAAACCAGCTAGGGCTTTACTGCTTTTTGTTGCCATTGCCCCTCATGTCCTGGTTGCTGTCCTTACCCAGCTTAGAGTCCGTCATTATGATCACTCCTTTCCAAACAGCCGCTCTTCTCATTGTTAGGCCCAACCCTGATTAAGACCATGCGTCCGTGCCTGCCCGTCGTTGCAGGGTGCTGGAGGAAACGCAGCTGTGAACAAGCAGTGGTCAACTGAGCGCTCCTGGGGCCTCCGCCTCCACACACTGCTCGCAGTGCCTCTGCTTCGTCAAAGGGGAAACCGTCCTTATTCCGTCCTCTTCCCTTTTTTGCAAAGACTTACCTCTGCAGTTACCTCTCCTGCAGTGTGAATCTCACCCTCTCCAGCGGACATTCCCATCAGCATCCACATCCGCTCCAGTACCTACGAGTCAGCATGTCTTCCTGACTCTCTCTCCCTCCTAGTGCTGCTCCATTTCTCTGCTTCTGCGGAGGGTCGCACTTCTTCAAGGAGTTGCCTCGGTTGTCAGTCTTTCTTCCCTCCTTTTCAGTCTTGCCCTCCCCTGCCCATAGACTGCCCTTGTCAGGTTTCCCTGGGCCTCTGTGTGGCCAGACCTAGCCATCTTCATTTCAGTGCCCTAGCAGGCGTTCGCAGTGTCTGCTCCTGGTTCTCGGGGGCTGCCTCTCTGCAGTGGTTGTCCCTTCTCCCTGCCCTGGCCGCTTCTCCCCCTGCAGTGCCACCTCCCAGTGTCACGGGGCCTCCGGGCTCAGTTCTGCGCCTCCACCAGCACCACCTGGTGTGTGCCTCCCGGCTCCTCTCTCCTGGTAGCTACTGGAGTCGCCTCGTTGGCCTCCCTGCTGCCATCCTCATCTCTGTAGTCCATTATGTCCCCAGTTGATGGTGTAAGTATAACCTAAAATGTAAATCATACCACGACGCTTCTCTGTTTCAAGCCCTCCATCATTTTCCTGTCCTGTCCTGAGGCTGCTGTGATGTTGGTCCTCATCCTCTGTACCCGTCTCCGCTTCCCTTACTGTGCCTCGGCCACACTGACCTTTCTGTCCTGTGTGCACGGTAAGCCTGTCACCTGGGTAGGGTCTTTGTACGGCCTGGTGGGCTTCTCCAGCTCACCTTTGCATGGCGGACCCAGGTGTCTGCTTAAGAGTCACCTCTCAGAGAGGCACTTCCTGCCCACCCAGTTAATTTGTGTTATTTTACTCAATTGCATTTTCATTTGAGCACTTGTCATTACTTAGTAATTTTTTGTTTACAGTTCTCGCCAGGGCCTAGAGCAGTGCTTGAAAAGAGTAGGCCCCTGACCTCGGGTGGGTGGAGTGCCCTCCCACTGCTCCTGTCCGTCTCAGCTGCGGTCACACTGTGTTGTCCATCTCCGCTGGAAGGTTTCATCCACCTCTGTGCCAGTAGAGGCTTGGCTACTTCTTGTAGGAACATAATGCATTTCTTGTTACTCTTGTGTGGGCTTTAGCTTTGATGCTGCCTGCAGCTAGTATAGTAGAAAAGGTGAGGGTGGGCATGGTGGACCTATTTTCTAAACTGTCTTGAGCATTGGGCTGCCACCTAAAATCTCTCAGTTTTCTCTTCTGTAAAATGGGGTGAGAGTCTATGCCCCGGTGCCTGTGAGGTTTAGGGGAAATACAGGGTAGGAAGGGACCGAAAACCCCCCACAACTAATAAAGGGGATGTTTGTGTGACCCATCCTGCAGTTTAAATACAGTGACCATTTATGAAGCACCTATTAAGTGCTTGAGCAAGGTGCTGTTCTCATGTTCACGTAACTCATTTAATCTTTGAACACTCTCATGAGGCTCCAGGTGATTTTTGCACCTGAAGGAGCTGAGACTTGGAGGAGATGGATGACGTGCTGGTAATCTGGCGCTTGTGATGCCTGTGCTTAGGCTCAACTCTGTCTCCTGCATGGTTTGGACTTTGTCTTTAGACACCGCTCTCCCCCCCGCCCCCAATCCAAATTGATGTTTCCAGTATTTTTCATATTGTTTTTTTTTTTTATTTAATAACTTTTTAAAATTGATGAGAGAGAGAGAGAGAGAGGGAGAGGGGGAGGAAGCATGTGTGTGTGTGTGTGTGTGTGTGTGTGTGTGTGTGTGTGTATGTGTGTGGGGGGGGCGGTGGAGAGAGAAACATTGATGTGGGTATGTGCCCTGACTGGGAATTGAACCCACCACCTTTTGGTATACAGGGATGATGCCCAACCAACTGAGCCACACTGGCCAGGGGTCTTATATTTCTTCATTTAGTAACTTTATGGGTGAGGGGGAGGGTTGGGGAAGGTGGAGGGAAGTGGAGAAAAGGGCTTAGGACTTGCCTTGTCCAGCCACATACCCCCAAGCCAGGGATGGAGGTGACAGGCGTGGCAAGAAGAGGCCAAGGCCCTCAGGGGGCCAGGGTGACATTTTGGGGTGAGGCTGTCATCCATCCTGTGGTGAGTGCCTTTCGGGATGAGTTGGCTGCTATCTTGGGGGCAGTCCTTTCTCCCCTTCTCTTCTCCCCACTTCTCTTCCGTCCTTCTCCCTTGTCCCCTGGCTTGTGCTCTCTTTGTTAGTTGTGCGTTTTTTTCAGTCCTTTCCTACTCTGTGTCTCTCTCCCTCGTCCTCTGGCTGGTGCTCTCTCTATACCTGGTCACTTCTGTCTGTTGCCATCTGTCTCTCTCCTCTTGGTGTCTCTCTTTAGACTCTCTATTGCTCACTTTCTCTTTTATTCCCTCTGGAGCTTTCCATGTCTTTCTATCTAGGCTTCTCTCTGCCTCATTTTTTTCTCTCTGTGTTTTTTTTCTTCCTTCTCTGTTTCTGCCTTTTGGGTCCATATTGACATTTAGGCCCCACTACCTGCTGTTTCTGACAAGTGCCACTTTTGAGGTTGTGTTGAAAAAGAACCTATGTGGCAACCCATGGTCCTGGTGGCTCTTCCCTGCACCTGAACTGCCTAGAAGCAGAGCCCTGATAGAACCAGGTGAAGCCTCATGGGGCCCAGTCCTGGGGGGCGGGGGAAAGGCAGGCTTCTGTGGGCCATCCTGGCTGCTGGCCCCTGGGGACAGATCTGACCTCACAGCTAAGGGATGCTCACTGACCCTCCCTCTGCGCAAGTTCTGTGCTGGGCACTGGGACACTGCCGCGCCCTCAGGGGCTCTTGGTAGGAACAGGGACCTGGAAACTGCTTGTTGTGAGCAGCACTGGGCTGGTGATGGTCAGTTACACACACCAGAGAAGAGGCTGTGAAGGATGGGGAGGCCCTTTACTAGGTGAACAGGAAGAAGGCATTCTAGGCCCTCGGTATTCAAAGTGTGGTTTGCAGACCAGCAGCATAAGCGTCTCCTGGGGGCCTGTCAGACGTACAGACTCTCAGCCCCGCCCGGTTCTACTGTACCAGAATCTACTTTTTAACAAGATTCCCAGGTGATGCTTGTGCACACCAAGGCTGGAGAGGCACTGGTCTAGGCAAAGACTGGATTGGTCCATGGGGAGGAACTTGGTGTTGCAGGATCAGTGATGTGGCTGAAAGTGGCTGGAATGAGGCTAGAAAGAAAGATTGAACTCAAACTGTGCTGGACCGAGAATGACCCGCTAAGGACGAGAACGGACCTGGGGCCCTGCCTGATACTTCCCATGGCCTGCCAGACCCACAGACCCACGAGCCACCTTGTCAGCAAAGACCTTTTGGGATCATCAGGCCTTGTCTTCTCATGAGCTGAATGGGGAAGCTGAAGCCCAGAGACCCTAAGTGATAGTGCATAAGGTCACACAGCGAATAAAGGGGGGATGGGACTGAGAAACATGGCTCTCTGACCCCACAGGGGGTGCTCTTTTGGCAGTGTGTTTGCTCACGATAAGAATGCCAGCTACTTATTAAGGTCACACTGTGGGCCATGCATGGAACCAGTCGCTTCCCATTGGGCTGATGAAATAGGTAATTTCCCTTTTGTGATGTGCATTTACCAGACAGGGAACTAAGGCTGAGAGGTTTAGTCACTTGCCTAAGGACAAGTGCCTTGAGAACAGAGCTGAGCTCAGAACTTACATTTGGCTGATTCCAGGGACACTGTGCTCTGCCCACCGGGGACAGGCAGAGAAACGCCAGCTTTATCCTACAGGTGATGGGAAGCCACGGGAGACTATTGAGCAGGGGAAGGCCCTGGTCAGACCAGGTGTTTGGAAGATTACCCCGGTGCCGTGATCACTAAACTCTTTGAATGGTTTTGCGTGAGCAGGTTCCTCCTTCTTAGTCTTCTCGCCTGTGGGTTTCCACGGCAGTGCTAGAGAGGGTCTTGGGCCATCCTGAGTCTGGCTGTGTATAGGTCGTGCTGTGATGGCAGAGCTGCTGGTGGGTGGCTTGGCGTTGGTCCCACAAGTATTTTCCTGTTGGTCTGTAATAGGGCGTGGGTAGTTTCAGTCCTGAGGTGGGAGGTAGGGGGTATGTAGTCAGAGAGACGTGGCTTAAAGAAGGCAGAAGGGGTGGCAGTTGTGTTAGGGGAGGAGACTGACCAGCCCCCTCCAGCTCAGCCACCATGGCTGACTCCATCCCACATGTGATTCTGATTAGGGAGCCTGTGTCAAAGTTACCTAAACACCACTCTAATTACTCTGTTTAGGAACATTCACATGCGTGGGAGGGTGCTTGGCACTGGCTTTCCACATGTGCTGGGGGTCTGCAGGGAGGCACCGCATTTGCACGAGCGTGACCGGCACCGTGTTGGAGCTCCACAGCCACCCGGGATGGGGATCCTGCAGGATGAGTTCAGAGGTTCATCTCAGAGGCCCGCAGGCAGATGGGTATAGGCGCTTGCTGGTAGAGGAGAGCTTGTTTAGAACACCTCACCCTCCTTGTGAAGTAGGTGGCCTCATCCCCGTGAGGGATGATGTTGAGCCTCGAAGGAAGGGACCGGTAACAGAGCAGTGATTCCGAGTCAGCCAGACTGGTCCTCTCACTCTGTGACCTTGGGCAGAGCCCTCACCTCTTTGAGCCTCGGTTTCTTCATCTGACTAGGACCGCCTGCCTCTCGGGCTTGCTGTGAAGATTAGATGAAGCATCGTGCGTGAGGACTGAGGGTTGCATGCTCGGGGCTGCCGTAGGGCACAGCTCCTCTCATAGTGTCAGTGCCAGCTCTGCAGCCGCATGTAACTCCTACATGTGAGATGTAAAGGCTGGGGGCTGTTTATTTCATCCACATTCTAGTGGGGGAGATGCCCTCAGGCCCTGGAGATGGAGAGGGATGGCATTTGGGAGTCTGATTGAGCATAGGGCAGCTCCCAGGACTCTGGATCCTCATGAAGAAGGAGCCCTCATCTGAGTGGACTGGGCAGACCCAGTGGGACTTGCAGCTCGTGGACTGTCAGTGTCTCCCCATTCCTTTAGGCTTGGATGAAGGGATGTGCCATCCTAGGGAAAATTATGACATAGATAAAGATCTCTTGTGCCTTGTGCTTCCCCACCCAACTTTCCTGTTCTTCTGTCCAAGGACTTCTGCCCATCCTCTGTATCTCTGGGGTACTCTTTTGTGCCTCCACATCAGGCCACATAGCATCCCCCACCCTCAACAGCAAGGCTTTCACTCATCCAGATGTCCACCGTTCTTTAGCCCATCCAGTCCCAGCCCCATCTTCATGCCCATTTGACGAGCACCCACTGGTATTTTCATCCATCCACCCTGTCACCCATCAGCCAGCATTCACCAGGCCCCATCATATCGCCTGCTCTTGCTAGATGACACTGAGATGAGTCAGAGCTGCCGGTGTGTGAGGGTTCATTGGAGGTGGGTGTGGCTTTCTGTCTTTGACGTCAAGGAGGGCTATAAACACTGACTCTCCTTTCAAGATGAATCAGATCAGAGAGTAAATCTGAATGAGTCTTTCCCTTCTATTTACTTGTCCATCTACCCATTGCACCCATTTATCCATTATGTGTCCACCCACCTAACCGTCTATACACTCACTCACCTACCCACCCACTCACCCCCCTATATAACCAACCACGAAGCCATCTAACTGCCAGGAATCACCCAACTACCCTACTACCTATTTGACTACCCAACTACCCACACTATCAACAAATAATGTATATTTTAAGATCACAATATATATGAGGCAGGAATACTAGCCTGATATATGACCTGGGGTAGTTGAGTTACTGGCACTTGATTTTAAATCTCTGATATTCTGTAATACACAGAAGCATAAGATAGGGATCCTACTCTCATTTCAACAAATTCGTATACCCAACAGTTACTGCCTGCCTGCTGTGTACCTGACACTTTTCTAGACACTTGAGATACTGTGGTGAACAAGACAGATATCCTTGACCTCATGGAGTTTACATTCTAGTGGGGAGACAGACAGTAACTAGTAAACAAGCAGAGATTATAGAATGTGTCTCTGTGTGCTAGGCTCCCTCAGGGAGCTTCCAGTCTAGTTGGAGGTGAGACAGGTCTGGGCAGAGATAACACTCCCAGGCTCTGTGTTCCAAACCGGAGTGCACTTACACACAAGGACTGCAGATGGTCAGAGGGGTTCAGCCTAGGAGCTCACAGTACCAGGTGACCTGCTGAAGTGTGCAAAGTGTTTTCTGACCCTGAGTGCCATCCCAGTGCCTGGGTCCAGTATTGGTCTTGCTCCCAACTTGCTGGGTGAAGCTGGTCCCTTGCACACTCTGAGCCCTTGTCCCTGAACCACAAAATGAAGGAATTGGATTAGATGAGCTGTAAAGTCTCCTGGGCTGTGACTCTAAATTTTGTGAATTTAAAAGGGGAGGCATAGCCGTAACCGGTTTGGCTCAGTGGATAGAGCATTGGCCTGCAGACTGAAAGGTCTCAGGTTTGATTCCGATCAAGGGCATGTACCTTAGTTGCGGGCACATCCCCAGTGGGGGGTGTGCAGGAGGCAGCTGATCGATGTTTCTCTCTCGTCGATGTTGCTAACTCTCTATCCTTCTCCCTTCCTCTCTGTAAAAAATCAATAAAATATATTTTAAAAAAATAAATAAAAGGGGAGGCATGTTTATGTCATGTTTTATAGTGGCATTCTTGAATATACCATTTTGAGTAACAGTCCTGTGAAGGAGGAGGTGATATTCCCATTTTGCAGATGAGAAAACTGAGTGTTCCCATTCTATCAAGCTGCCTTCAGCCTTTGCTTTCCTTTCACAATTCTGGGGAAAGCTTCTCTGGTGGCGGGTGGAAGGGTGTGTCTGAAAGCACCAGTCCTGAGCAGGGTATGTATTAGGCTCACATGAGCCCTATCTTTGTCCACCTAAAATGACAAATGCTCATTTTTATTTCTTTTTTAGGAAAAAACCTCAATAAAGTGTTTTGACATCTTTAGTAGCAGGAACATTGGAACAGAACATACTGTAATTAACTGCTTTCCTTTTAAATGAGGGTCAGACAAGACTCTGGCAGCAGCCACTAAGTCCTAAACAGCAGAGCTGGGTCTTGAACCCAAGGCTGCCTGACTCTTCGGACATCCTTATCCTCTTTCCTGCCTCTCTTTCAGGGTCTTCTAAACAGCCTGAGGGAAGAAGGGGACTTAAAGGAAGAGGGAGGGCTTTTATCATACCCTGACTCCTGCATCTTCCATATGAGGAAGATGGGGGAAATGCCTCCTCTTTTAAAAGCAAGCTGCTTGGGCTCGCCGAGTGTGGAGAGAGCCCGTTTTTGGTCCAGTTAGGCATGCTTTGTGGTTTAACAGGTGCTGCAGGGGCAGACTCTTTTGTTGGAGGGCTCTGCATGCCCTCACCCTATGCAGACAGGACCAGCTTCAGCCTCCCTATTAATTATGAACATTTCGAAATGTTCCCGACTATACCCAGCGTCCCTGCTCGTGAAACTCCCCAGGTCAGAGGCCACACATGTTTTGATTTTCTTATTTGAGGTATTATGTGTTCAAGGTAGATTTATGCTACAACCTTTGTTTATTGACTTGTACTTTTCCCTGTGAACCTAATGGAACATGACAGACGATATTTACAAGGCACGTGTTTCCGATTAAATCATGTGAGACATTAAAGCCCGATAAATGAAAGGCCCTTTGAAAGGCCAGGTTCAGAGAGAAGCAGGCAGCCCCTCGTGGGGCCTTGATGGTGGAGTTGCCCCACGCTGGCTGCAGAACTGTGGACGGTGGCAGGCCATCCCTTGGCTTGCATGGGACCCACTGGTCACTGGACCGAGGCTGCAGAGAAGTCTGAAAAGATGGACACGAAGAGAAAGCCCTTCTTACTCTCAAACTGTCACAATTAACTTGGTGACGAGGGACGAGGGACGAGGCAAGGGAAGAAAAGCTCCTTTTTAGAGCACCTACTGTGTGCCAGGCTCTGTCACCTAAGTGCTCTTCTACAGAGTCCAGCTGAACTTCTCAACAACCTGAAGTTGTTACCTTCTGGAAGGGGAAGTCAGAGCGGCATGGGGTTAGGAAGGTTGATTCAAGCCGCAGGGAGACTCTCAGGTCCTGACTGGCTCTGCCATTTACTGTCTGTGACTCTGGGCAAGTGACTTAACCTCATTAAGTCTTGGTTCCTTCACCTGGAAACTAGGGATAATGCTAACGTCTCTTATTACCCGTGCTCCCTAGTACACGAGCCAGCGTTCTAGTCCTTAGGAAACGGAGGCACAGAGAGGCAGAGTAACTTGCCTGTAGTGGGTGACATCCAGAACCCAGGTCTTGAGCTTCCAAATCCTTTCCCGATGCTGCTCGAGCTGCCCTAGTGGGGCTGTGCTGGCCAGCAGATGGCCAGTGAGGGCGGCCTGCTGAGTCCTGCACCAGGATGTGGGGTATTCCCTAGGCCTTCCTCAGACTCCCTGGGAGCATTAATGGGAAAGCTCGGTAGGCAGGATTAGCCTAATCGGGAGTCTTTCCATGGAGGTCAATTAAAGGATTTGGGTAAATATAAAAAGTGGAAACAGCTTGGGATGGAAGGCTTCCCCCACCCTCCCCCCCGCTCTCTCTCTTTCCCTCCCTCCCTCCGTCTCTCCATCCTCCTCCCTCTCCTTCCCTACATTTGCCCCCCGTTGTCTCAGAAGGGGCCTGGGTGTGCTGTTGACCCATGGGACTGAGCATAACCAGAAGACCCCTTTCTTTCCTTTTTCTGGACACCTGGTGGCAGGTGACCTGAGAACTAATGAGATCAAGTTGGATTATTTTTTTATGTTTGAAATTTCTCTTTAGGACCTCTAACTTGCTTAGCAGCATTATGGGAGCAGAGATGGGCAAAGAAGAGCAGGAAAGATGCCTCTCCCCTCCACCTCCCTGAATGGAAAAGCTTGCTCTTGGAAACATTGGCTTCCTCTGTGTGTAAGAGCCTTTACTGACCATCAGCGGCCATTCCCTGGAGATGGACATCTGATTTTCATCGGGTGGCAGGGGTCAGGCAGATTCTGTGAGGTAATGGGGAACTGGTTTTGGAGTCAGCCAGCTTGGACTCACCCCTTGGCTCTGCCACTTGCCAGCTGGTACCTTGGGCAGGTAGCTCTTCTTCTGGGCCTTGGTGTCCTCATATGATAAAGTACTGCCATGGGAGTCAGATGCTGTAGCAGATGTGAAGGTTCTGGACTGGGACCCATGCGAGCTAGAATCTGCCAGATTTTCCCAGGAGGCAGCACAGGGCCTAAGAAAGCCCTAAGAACAAAAGGCCTCCTTCATTTGTTGCCTGGTGTCCCATTAGGTGCCTGTTGGGAGTGGGTGTGAGTTCATGTCCCCCTGCTTATTTTCTCTCCCCTAGCCTCCCTTTACTCATCTGTAAAATGGGGAAGAGAACCCCCTTTCTGCCTCCCAGGAGGTGGTGCATGTGAAAGCACTTGGGAGGCTGCAGACCATGCACATGCAGTGATAGTAGCCGTGATCACGCTTTTGTGGAAGGTTCCAGAGAGCATCGCCTCCTTGACCCTCAGCACTCCTCTGGGGTGGCTGTCAGCTTTCTCACTGTGAGGCAGTACTGGGAGGGGAGGTGACTTGCTCAAGACTTGGGAGCTACTAGGTCCCACAGAGCCAGGATGTGAACTGAAGTCTGTCCCACTGCAGGTCAGGCCTGCTCTGCCCTTGCCCTGATGCCCCACTCTCCGAAAAACCCTAGATTCCTGGAGTCAGAATGGCTCATGAGGCAGGAGGCTCCTCTAGCTCTCTCTGTCTTCAGTGAACTCTCCCCCTGCCCCTCGTTGCCCTTCCTTTCCCCTCCCTGCTTTTCGCTACCGTTTCTCTACTCACTTGGGCTGAGGGTGGTGTTGATGAGTGGTGCAAATGGGGTGTCCACTGAATAAAAAACTCTGTGAATGACCAAGGGAATGGCCCTACCACTACTCTGTGTGTTCTTGAGCAAGTTGGTTGCTTTCCCCCTCTGTGCCCTGATTTCTCCATCAATAAGTCAGGGTTGATGATACCTGCTTCATCCCTGCCACAAATGAGTTACAAGGGGTTAAAACGGACAGTGAGCAGGTGGGACCCAGTTAAAAGTGCTGTCAGGCGGGTCTGTTAGGAGCAAGGTATCCTGGGAGAAGGCCCTGTATTCTGCAGCCTCAGCTGTGAGCAAACATCTCTTCCGTGGAGAGAGGCTTTTAAAGGCCACATAGAGTCTTAAAAGCACAAGTGGGACTGAGGGAGAGGGTTTGTTTCTTTAGTAGGTAACACTGATTCTCAGAACAAGCTAAACAAATCCCCCCTTATTGGAGAATGTTGCTTGGGGCTAGGCTTGATTAAAATCGGAAAATCTAAGAGGCTTAAATGTGTGCGGTTTGGGTTGTGGAGGGATCTGGAGTGCTTTGCTCTGCTCTACGTCTCCCGGGCCGCGGTTATAGAATTGTGAGACCACAGAGGGTCTGTGGCAGTGAATGGCCATCCAGCACCTCCTTTGCCCAGCGTGGAGCTGGAAAGCCTTCCATTCCCAGGCAGGCGGAGTCCAGCGCACCTCCCCAGGCTCCAATAGCCTTGGGTTGGGAGGTTTGTGTTAAGAGCTGTGTGGGGATCAGTTTGCTCCTTGGACCCTGGGACAGAGGCTGTCCTGTTACTCTCAGAGACCCTCAGCCCTGTGCCCGTCTACTCGGGATGGAGGACTCATGCTTTTCAGCAGCTCTGGATGCCAGGGGCGGGGCCAGGTACCCTGTACAGGTATCTCCTGTACATCTCTCTGTCTTGTTCCCTCCTCTGTAACATGGGGATAATGACAGTGCCTGCTTCAAAGGGCGGTGGTGACAGTAAAGGGAAAGACGTGCCTAGAAAGAGCCTGGAACAGGGCCAGGCATAAGGTAATGCACAGTAAACATCAGCTCCCATGAGACCCTGCCAGCAAGGGATGGAATTACACTTACATTGAATGTGACTGAGGCTTACAGGTAAAGTCGTTTGCTGGCGTTTGTGAGTGGCAAACAGGGGCTCAAGTCTGGGTCCAGATGACTTGGAAGCCAGAAGTCTGTTAAAAGACAAGAGCCTCGATGCCATGCTACCCTTTAGGCAGTAGGAGCACCCCCACAAGGGGACAAGCTGTCGTCGTCTCCAAGGCCACTTTCTCCCATCAGCCCTGTGGACAGGCCGGGCTTCTGAGGACAGGATCGCGAGGTTGTGGGAAGTTTAGCAGACTGGCCAGGGGTGGCTCTTGGCTTAGGATTTTATGGCCATGCAGAGAACGTGGCGAGAATCTTCTGTGGCTGACTCCCAAGGCAGACGGTCCCTTACTGGCACAATTGTTCCTCATTAATTGGGCTGGGTTAAGTTTTAGGGCAGACTGCCTAGTGGCAGTCACCCCTAAGCTGGAGAACAGCCCCACCTTGCACCCTTGCTACCTGGGATTGCCAGCAGGAGTGCCCTGGGCCTAGGCTGTGAGTGTGACTCAGGCCCATAGCTGGTAGCTCAGGGTCAGCCATCTCTCTCCCCTGTTTCTACCCCAGGCAGGAAGCCCTGCTACCCCATGCCACAGGCCACAGATCTATGCTTCCCCCCACTTTTGGGCAAGGGGACAGATGCAAGGGGAAGGCTGCCCTCACGGAGCTGATGTTTACTGTACACTGATTCCACACCTGGCACTCTAAGCTCTTCTTTTCTATTAACTCACTTAGCCCTATGAAGTGGTACTATTATTATCCCCATTTTACAGGCCAGGAAAGAGCCTTGGCATCCTCCTGGAGGGGCCGCCTGGCTGCGGAGGAGCACTGACCTTGGAGCCAGGACTGGACTTCAGCCCCAGCCCCAGCCCCATCCGGACCCTGTACTGCCCAACTGCCCCTGATGGAAAGCGTGGAAAGGAATTTGAGGTAGAAGTCACTTAAGTGAGCAAATGCAGGGAGGGAGAAATATGTGAAGCCCACCTGCCTGCCTCCTATAAACATTTATTAAATGCTTACTGTTTGCTGGGCGTTGTGCCACGGGTGGGGCACTGGGCTGATTGTGGAGGAAGCTGGGATTTCTGATAGCGGTATAGTAGCTAATGGTCGTGCAGTCTTTAGTTTTCAAACAAAGTGTGTTCCTAGCATTCTCTTTTTTGACTCAGGCAGAAGATTCTGATGGTTAAGAGCCAGGATTTGGAGCCAGACTCCATGCTTTGAACTCCGAGTCCACCACTTACCAGCTTGGGGCAATCACTTCTTTCTGTGCCTCAGTTTCTGCACTTATAAAATGGGATAATAATAGGGCTTAGGACAGTGCCTGACATATGACGAGTGCTCTCAGTAAATGTTCCTCTTGACAGGAGAGGAGGGTGTGGGACAGAAGGGGCAGAGGTAGAGCCGACTGTAAGCTCTAGAGGCTTCAAATCCCAAAGTTCCTCTTCTTCATTTTTTTCTGTGTTTTTTATTTATTTTTAAAATTAAATTTATCAGGGTGACATTGGTCAACATGATCATACTGGTTTCAGGTGTGGGTTTCTATGTTACAAGATCTGTATATTGTACCATGTGCCTACCACCCAAAGTCAAGTCTTCTCCTGTACCATATATTAGGACCCCTTCTCCCTCCCTTTTCTCTTGCAGTCACCACACTGCTGTTTGTGTTCACGAATTTCAGTATTATATTCCACGTATGAGGGAAATCATATGGGTCTTAGCTTTTTTTTGAGTGACTTATCTCAACGTAATGTTCTCAAGGCCCATCCATGTTGTTGCAAATGGCAGTATTTCATCCTTTCTTATGGCTGGGTAGTATTCCATCGTGTATATGTACCACATCTTCTTTATCCAGTCCTCTATTGCAGGGACCAAAGTTCTTCTTTATTGGAGAAGAAGACTGTCCCAGTCAGGAGTTCAAAACCCTGCCAAAACCCCAGTGAGGTGCCACAGCACGCCCCCTAGGATGGCGACAATAAAAAAGACAGACAACAAGTGTCGGCGAGGATGTGGAGAATTTAGAATCCTCATATACTATTGGTGGGATGTAAAATGGTGCAGCTGCTATGGAAACAGTCTGGCAGTTCCTCAAAAGCTTAATCATAAAGTTACCGTAGGACCCAGCAATTCCACTCCTAGGTTGATACCCAGGAGAACTGAAAGCATACATCTGTGCAAAACTTGTACATAAATGTTAATAGCAATATTATTCACCATAGCCCCAAAGTGGACACAACCCAAAATGTCCATCACTTGATGAATGGATAAACAAAAATATAGTTTATCCACACAATGGAATATTATTCAGTCATAAAAAGTAATGAAATACTGATATATGTTACAACATGGCTGAACCTTAAAAATATTATGCTAAGTGAAAGAAGCCCGATACAGAAGGCCACCTATTGCATGATTCCATTTGTATGAAATGCCCAGAACAGGCAACTCTGTAGAGAGAGGAAGTAGGTTAGTGGTTGCCAGGGGCCGGGGGGAGGGGGAAATAGAGAATGATTGCTAATAGATATGGGGTTTATTTTGGGGCTGATGAAAATGTTCTGTAATGCCCTGGCCAGGTAGCTCAGTTGGTTAGAGCGTCATCCTGATGTGCCAAGGTTGCGGGTTTGATCTCTGGTCAGGGCATATACAAGAAGCAACCAAAGAATGCATCAATGGCTGGACCAACAAATCGATGTTTCTCTTTCTCTCTCTCTCTCTCAAATCAATAAATAAAATGTAAAAAAAAAAAAAAGAAAATAAAGTGTTCTGTAATTAGGTAGTGGCAATAGGTGTAGAGCTCTGAGAATATACTAACAACCACTAAATAGTACACTTTAAAAGGGTGATTCTTATGGTATAGGAATTATGTGTCAATTTAAAAAATTAAGGAAAATGAAAGCCCTGCCAGATCAGACCCCTCGACCTCCTCTGTGGATGTGCACCCCTTCTGTGCTTCAGGCAGCAACACCCGGTGTAGCCACGCCTTTATGCATGAGCTTCTCTGTCCTGTTCCTCTGAGACAGGCTGTCTGGGGCCATGAATTAACTCTTCAAAGGCAGTATCTCAGGAGGATTGCAGCTGCTGAGCCTTGCATTCTTCCACTCCCACTTCTTCCCCTGGGTTTCAGTTTTCTTACCTGAAAATGTGGTGTAGGACTGTTGTGAGGGGGAATGAGGACAGGCAGGGGCCCGGGGTGGGTATCCAGAAGCATCTGATTTCTCCATTATGCATTAGTTCCTCCAGGTTGAGTGCCTTGCACACTGTAGGTGTTCCAGAATGTTTGGGGTAGTGGAGCTCAGGGCTGGCTGAATGTGTAGCTGGGTTCTGCCATTACCTGCCAGAGGCAGCCCAGCTCAGAGTCCTGGCTGTAAGTCAGGGGGCCTGGATTTGAACCCCAGCTCTTCTCCTTCTAGCTGAGTGACCTTTGCAGATCACTCAACCTCTCTATGCTTCAGTGTCATCTTTAATAGACACAGGCTGTGACAGGCATGATATGGACTGAATTGTCTCCTCCTGCCCCGTTCATATGTTGAAGCCCTATCCTTAGTGTGCTGGTGTTTGGTTGGAGATGGGGCCCTTGGGACATAATTAGGTTTATTTATTTATTTATTTTTAAATATATTTTATTGATTTTTTACAGAGAGGAAGGGAGAGGGATAGACAGAAACATTGATGAGAGAGAAACATCGATCAGCTGCCTCCTGCACACCCCCTAACTGGGGATGTGCCCGCAACCAAGGTACATGCCCTTGACCAGAATCGAAACTGGGACCCTTCAGTCCACAGGCCAAGGCTCTATCCTCTGAGCCAAACTGGTTAGGGCCATAATTAGGTTTAGATGGGGTCACGAGTGTGGGGCTCTCATAATGAAATTAGTGCCCCAATAAGAAGAGACACCAGAGAGCTCTCCCTTCCTCTCTTTCTCTGCTGTATGGATACACATTGAGAAGGGCGGCCATCTACAAACCAGGAAGAGAGCCCTCACCAGAAACTGACCATGTGCCACCCTGATCTCAGTTTTTCAGCCTCCAGAACTGTGAGAAATAAATGTCTGTTTAAGACCCTCAGACTACGGCAGTTTGTTGTGGCAGCCCAAGCTGACGAAGACAAGGCGTTAAAAACAATAATGACTGTACAGCTTGCAGCGCAGTGCTTGGCATGTGGTGAGCACACCTGCTATTACTGGTAGGTGGCTCCTTTTAAGACTGTGATGGTCATTAGTAGGTGTAGGACCTTGGGCGAGTCACTTCACTCCCTGAGCTGTTTTCCTCCTCCGTAGAATGAGATTGAGATGCCGCCCACAAAGGGCTGTGCCATGGGTGAGATAAGATAATCTAGATCGAGGGGCTTGTGGACAGAAATGGCGTGCCTGCAGAAGAGACTGGGTGTTTATGGAATGGAAGTGATGGGTAAACCCTGCAGGGAAATGTGGACGAAGTGTGTGTCAACAGCGCTGTGTGGATGACAGCCGGTGCAGAGGGCACTCCTGGCTGGGAAGCTTTCCATGTGGCCTTCTCAAGAAGTTACCGGCAGCAGCATCTGTCTGCCTGTACCCAAGTGGCAACCGCCTCGCAGAGGTCCCTGGGCTTGACCCCAGGGGCTGGTGTTCTGGGCTTACAGGTGTCTCATCACTGAATGAAGCCAGGAGGAGAAGAAGAGGAAGCAGGGCCAGTGCCCACAGGCAGCCATGTGTGCTCAGATGTGGGAGGGGAGGACAGCCCGCAGACAGCTCGTGACTTTGCCTTTCAGTATGTCGGACCCTAAGTAAGGGAGAACCTTGGGTAACAGAAACCTCACTGGCTCTGGCCAATAGCGGCCCTTGGGGAGATGAGGAGACCTAGAAGCACGAGTCCAGTTGGCTCCTATCCCTGCTCCGTGACATCAGGACTCGCAAGTCTCCAATGGAAAATCACTGTCTGGAACTCCTTCCGAGTCACCCTCTGGTGCGTGTCTCAAGGGACTGTTGCCTGTTGCCTTTGTCTTCAGAGCTGTGGGCTGAGGTTGTCCTCCCCAGCCCAGACATCTCCCCCAGCTCACACATCCGTACCGGAATGGAGGGAGGGGCATGTTCCGGGAGAGTTTATGGGATTTTCTGGTCGGTCCTTTAATCGTGTCCTGTTTGTTTGCTGTCTGGTCTGGGGTGGTGGGGTGGGGAGCCCTTGGAATGTTGGCCTGAGTAGCACAGAGGCCTCTCTGGGACAGAGGAGGACAGACGTCAGAAAATGGACATGGAGACAGGGAGGTTTTCAAATGGAAAGAGTAAGGGGTTTGGTTGCTAGAATAACTCTGGTCTGGCCCCATCCCATAGGCCTATGTATTTCAGAGAGGTGCATTGACTGTTGTGGTTAGAATCCCTGGGTTTGAGCCCAGCTCCACCTCTGATGGACTCTGTGACCTCAGCAAGTTTCTTAACCTCTCTGTGCCTCCATTCCCTCATATGTGAAATAATAATAGTAGCACCTACCTCATAGGTTGTTGTTAGGATGAAGTGAGGCGATAACATGGAAAAGCACTTAGAACACAGTGTCCGGCACAGAGTAAGTGCTAAACAAAGTCAGCTGGGCTGTGCAAGAGGTGTGGATGAGGGTAGGTCCTTCCAGCAGAACTGTTTCTCCTTCAGCTCCACTGACACTCAGCCCTTTGTACGGCCAAGCCCTCTTCTGGGAATGGGTCCAATCCTCTGAGCCTACCCCAGGAATGCTCACAGCTTGGGCAAGGGAGTTCTCAAGCACAGACAGTGGCTGCCCAGAGGAGGGGAAGTAAAAAAGGCAATACTGGACTGTGTTTTGAAGGATGAATAGGAGTTCCTTAGGCAGAGTGGTGGGGAGCAATTGCATGTGTTAGGCGAGTAGAGTAGGAAGTGAAAGTGGAGAATGGGGTGACAAGTCTGGTGACCTTCTCACAAGGGTAACCTTGAATGTCGAGCTAAGGAAGCCTGAACTCTGCCCAGTAGACAGGGGGAACAATTGTAAGGCTTTAGGTGTTGTCTTTCCCCCCAGTTTTCTTACATAACCCACCACTGCATCATTCTCAGGTTGTGTGATGTGTGACTGTCTTCCCCATTACCTGGTTAGTGTCCACAAGGTTTATGCCCTGCTTCCGCCCAGCTCTCTTTCGCAGTCTTGAGGGAAGTAGGGCTCAGGAGTTAGTGAGTTCAATTATTAGTTGACCTAATGAACCTGGATCCACCTCCTGTAAAACCCTGGGCACCACACTAGGCACAGTGGAGGGGCTCTGTTCCAGCCAGAGGTGGTTCTCCCAAGAGGCCATCACTCAAGGTCAGAAGGCTGTCACTCATGAGACAGAGAGTTGTACGAGCGGAAGACCAGTTCCAGCTAGGGAACCTGGCCAGGCTAGTGGGGGAGGTGGGCCTTGGAGCATGGGTGGGAAGGGGACTCCAGGCAGCACCATCAGCGTGGGCAAAGGCCCAGGTGTGGGGAAGCAGAGGGCACACATGAGAAGCAGCAGTGAGTTCTGCTTGACTGGAGGGAAGGGTACTGGAGGGAATGGAGAGAAATGAGGTTGGAGGGCCTGAGGCCAGGCCAGGAGGGGTGGGGAGCAGGGAAGTTTCGTTTGTTCCCAGGCAGCTTTTAGTGGTGCTGTTCTTTGGAGAAGGGGCATAGAGTGAATTTATCAGTCTTTAAGGTGGGGGTGGGTCATGGATCCTGTTTTTGCAGAAAGGTGACTTATTATGAAGCCATTATAAAAATCCTCAGAGATTTCTGCCTTAATGAAGGAGGCAATTTTTCTCCCATAGATTCTTTAAAACTTGGGTTTCAAGCGGGGACTAGCGACACATAATTTATTTCTCCTGGTGCTTGATCTGAGATCCCTTGGGAAAGAACAGGAAAGAATTAGTGAGCTCTATATTACAATTTAATTGCTTGAAGGAAAAATATTATTTTTTATTGTTAGCCATTAGCTGCTTCTAGTTTTATTAAATTCAACGCTCTGCTGCGCACAGCATTAGCCACTTGGAGCCCCCCAGCTCCCCGAGGGGAGGAAAACCCTTAGAATCGTCCCACCTTGTAAAGCAGGGTTACAAGGTGGGATCTGAGCAGCCCCGGGGACACTAGCATTTCAGACATCCTTGTACTTGACAATAGGGTCAGCTCCCACTCTGTCCACCCTCCCCACCCCCCGCCCCAGGAAAGGACCCTGTACCTGGTCAAGCCGGAGTCTCTTCTAAGATGGGTGAAGTTGGCTGCATTGTTTAATCTCCTGTTTTACAGATGGGGAGTTTTCATTTCTAGGGGTAGTGGCTAAGGCTAAACAAGACACCGCAAGTAAACCAAGTAGCCTGGTATTCAGTAGGTGCTTGATAAATGCCAGTTAATGGGTTCCATTACCTTCCTTTGTTCTGGCTCCAGGCTCCAAACTCTTGCCTTCTGGGACCCTGCTCAGAGGGCCAGCCCCAGCCCCTCCCTGTGCAACCAGGTGGAGGAGAGAGGCCCCGCTCAGCCTGACCCCCCTCAGTGCTGGGCAGTTCACTCCTTGATGCCGGCTCCGGCTCCGTGTCTGCCATGTGTTGGCACCGAGAGTCTCGTGACTTAGATAGGCCCCTGCCCTCAGGCAGCTCCCAGAGAGATGGATGAAGGCAGATGAGTGAACTGTGATGGTGAGGAGTGGGCAGGGTGGGCACCTTATCCGCCTGGGGGACCGGGAAAGGCTTCCTATGCAGGAGCTGGGGAGAGTTCTGGGGGACTAGGAGGAATGAGCTCACTGGGGAAAACCGCCTTTATTCGCTGGTCCAGAGCCCTGTGGCCACCTTCTGCTGGCAGGAAGGCCTCAGCTCCCAGCCCTGCAGGGACTCTTCTGGGACCTCCTCTGCCTTTAGCACTCCACCCCTTACTTCACCTACAGCTCGTCTTTTGCACACATCTTTCACCAGGACCTTGGAGGCGATCACCCCCTTTTATAGGCGGGTGGTCACCTAGCTGGGATCGGGGCTAATGTCCAGCAGAGAGCAGTGGACCCTGCTGCTGCGGACCACGTGGAGAGCTTGTTAAACAGATGTGGGCCTACGGTGGTTGTCCCGTTTTCATCGACTCACCTTCCCTGACTGATTAGGAACCATTTGCCACCTGGCTCTAGTCCTTTGCACTGATCAGGGGAGATAGTGAGCCAACCTTTTTTGCCAGCCCTGTACCGAGGCTGCCCTCTCCCATTCCCTGCCCTGATGACTTTGGCCGTCCTCTGCATCAGTGCTGTTGCCTGCACAACATTGCATGCTGATTGAGGGATCCTGTGACCAGGATTTTTGGAGCTAGCCTCAGTTTACTATGATTGTAACAATTTAGCATCCATTGCTGAACACTTAAGGTGTGTACAGGGCTGTGCTGAGAGCCTTGTGTACCTGTCTACAGTAACTTCCTTTATCTCAATCCCAGGCTCTGAGCCCTGGAGTGATGTGCCCAAGGCCACACAGCCATTAAGAGGTAGGTCCAGGGGCAGCATCTGTCCAGCCTGGGTTTTCTTCCTGGGTGGCACTCCTGCCTCATGGGTCTCTCCTCAGCATGATCTTAATTAATGGGCTGGCCCCCGTTTGGAGCCCCGAAAATCATGTTCGTGGGGCTCTCTTGGAATAGTAGGGCCCAGCCCATGGAGGAGAGAAGGCAGAAAGGGTCCAGCCCATGGTCAGCCGGCTTGCAGAGGGGGAATGTGGAGTCCTGAGCTTGGACCTGAGTCTGTGGGGGGTGTGCGGTGATGGGAAGAGGACGACCATGTTCTGTGCACCTACTGTGTGCTATGTGCATGTCATCTCTTCTCGTCACCCCTTCCTCCAGCACCCAGCTACACTTAACTGTGAAAGTACCACATGCCTTCCATGCCCATGCTTTCCTCCACACTCCTCTGCCTAGAGTGTCCTCACACCCTTCTTTATTTGACTAACTCCTGTTGATCATTCAAGACTCATTTCAAGGCCAACCCTAGGAGACCTGCCTTGACCCCAAAGGCCCCTGAGCATCCCTTTGCACAGCACTGAACTCCCATGTGTGTGGTGATCACTTGCTCACTGTCCATCTCTCCCAACAGGCAGCAGATCTTGGGGTCCAGGACTGTGTTGTTATTCCTCTGTGTCCCCAGTGCCTCCCACAAGGCCTGGCATGCTCAGAGAAAGCTTTTCCAATTTGATTAGTAATGTTGGAACCCTATTGTCTCTTATCCAAAGCATGTCACATCCATTGTCACATTGAGCCGCACAGAAAGTTAGGTAAGAGTGGTGATAAGGGAGGAAACTGAGGCTCAGGAAGCTGCCCAGCATGATGGTGGTAGAGCCTGGCCTTCAAGTCCAAGGCTTACTATGTTTGCTGTCTCCTACATCGTCTGCACGATGCCACAGATGGCGCCTGCCTACGGCGCCCACACCCTTGGCGACCTTGAGGCCAGGACTGCGTATAATCAGATCACTTTCCTCCCCATTGAGCTCATGCTGCTGAAGGAATGGAAATTTGGATCAGTGGGCGGGGGTGAGAGGCTGGGTTGTGGGGGCAGCTCTGGGTGTAGATGCTGGGGGACCTGAATGGGGTGAACATATTAGAACCAGACTTAGTGGTTTGGGGCTGTGGTCCTGAGGACTGCTGAAAACCATCCTGAGTGGCCAAATGCCTGCATCACGTATCTGGGTGTTGAGAAGATTTTGAATGGTGAAAAGCAGCAGGGAAAATGGGTCTAACTACTCTGGCCTATTGAAGTTAAGTTGGCCATGGTGGTGGCTCCAGAAACTGACTGCCCCCAGGGAGACCTGGGTTCAAATCTTGCCTGGACAGTAATGCCACTGACTTGACATGGGGCCATGCAAGTCACTTCCCTTCTCTGTGGCTCAGTTCTCTCATCTGTAAAAGAGGGATAATAATAGTCTCCGAGGGGGTTAGCGAAGATTAAATCATTAAACAGTGCCTGTAACAAAACGAGTACCACGGTTATTTCCATCTCTGTGAAATGGAGTTGGACCCTACCCTGCTTATCTCCCTGGGTTGATGGGAGATCCAGATGCAGCAGTCTGCACACTACAAAGTGCTGTGCACGTGTCTTCTCTGAGAAAGAGGGGAGGTGGAGGCAGAGAACAGAGCTTGGCTTTTGAGCTTGCTTCCTGAGGAGGATAGGCCCCCAGAGCCAACCCAGGGCTACTGACAAATGGGCCAGTCCAGCCAGCGAAGACGGAGCACCTCCAGCCAGAGCACAGGCGAGCAGGCAGAGGGGTCCGGGGGGAGCTGCGGGGCTTCTGAGGGTGGCCAGGCTGGTCCAGAGAACCAGGCTTGCAGGGGAGAAGTCAGAGAACTCCAGGTCCCCCCACCTTCCGCTTTCCTTCTCCCTGTTGGCCAGTGTGTGGTTCCAGCCCAGCGGGGAGAAGGAAAGCCGAAGGTGGTGGTGGTGTGGTGGAGAGCCCGCAGTTCTTTAACTTCTCAGCCCTATACCTCACCACAACCCTAGGGACAAAAATAGTACCCACTTGGCAGGTTGTGATGAGAGTTACTATAACTTTGTGAGGTAATGTAAGTAATGGAAGTGTTAATATGTGTAAAGTACATAGTAAGTGCTCAATAACTGTTAGATGGTATTTCTGTTGTTATTGTTACATTCCTCACATTATTACTCCATTCTTTTCCCATACCTCCTGAGTACATTGGCTACCATTTGCTGTTTTATGGTTGTTGAATCCTTTCGTCCTTTAGGCAGTGGGGAGCCATGGAGGGCTTTGGAGTAAGGGTATGGCATAGAGCAGGGCTCTGGGATGATTAATCTGGCAGTGGGTGTCACCCTCATTAGGAGGTGTGGTTAGCTCAAAAAGGGATTTATTGTTCTATGGGATTTAAAAAAATGACTTTTCAATTATTTCCTTCTTTAGTTTTGGGGGGGGGGAGAGGTTGGATGAGAAAGAAAAGAAAGCTTACGTTAAGAAGAAAGGAGGCAGTTGGAGGGGGTAAGGTATTTAAGAGATAGGAACAGTGGGCTGCAGGCAGACCTGAGGTTGCCAGATAGCGTCCCCAGATCAGGTTGTGGGTATGGCCATGCCCTCATCCCTCGCCCCTTCCATGTGGGACTTGAGAATAATCATGATGCAGATGATCTCTGTGCCTTCAGAGCAGCCAGCCCCCAGGGTGGGGCTGGTTCGATGGGGAATCTGGTGATGCTGGAGGGTGTGACCCTGGATTGGGGTGGGGGAGAAGTGAGCTTGGGATTGACCGTGAAAGGACGGGCCAGTTAGAGGAACTGTAAGCTTGGTAAGGTGGGGCTGCGCAGAGATGAGGACCCTTTTTTAGCAAGTCCGGAGCTCAGCCAGGGTATGATTTGATGCTGGCCGAGAGGCTGCAAGGAGTGGCCAGTGGAAAAGCTAGAGGGGAGACTGGGAGGTGGGGGGGGGGGGCGAGTGGGGTAGAAAGCGGTGTGGGGGTCGGGGGTGGGGAGGAGAAGCTGGCAAAACAGTGAAGTTCAGGGAGATGGCGAGGCGAGGGGGGGGGGGCGGGTGCGCAGGGCACTCAGCTCCTCCAAATGGGTGCATTTGGGACCCTGGTCCCAAGGGTCTTCCCAGGCTTCATTTTCAGTGATTCTGACTCAGGGAGTCCTGGGCGGAGCCAGAAATCTGCATTTTAAACAAGAGTCCATGCACAGAAGGCAAAGGAGCAGGCTCTGAGCACACGGATTTAGGTCCTGACTCCTGTGGGGATGCAGCTGGTGCAGGGAGAGGGAGAGGACGGGCCCTAGCGGGGGCAGAGGTGAGGGGCCCTGGCCTGGGGGTGGGAGGTGGGAGTGAGTTTTTGGAGAGCTTTGTTTAGAAGCTGGTCATGATTGTTGGTAAAATTGAGGGCATATGGGGATCTCTGAGCTGGGTGGGGACTGGACAGGTGTGGGTCTCGGGAATCAGACTGGGGAGTCAGAAGTAGGGGGTCCACAGCTAGGGAGACAAAGGATGGCGAGAGAAAGCCTGTTGATAGTGTGGATGGTCAGGGTACAGTGGGTCCTGCCCAGAGAGAGAGGGTGAGGTCAGAGCAGGACCAGTAAACCTCCCTGAGCACCTTACTCGGGGTTCCTTGAAACCCTTGAAAATCTCCCCGCGGGTGACTGGTGAGGCCCAGAGCCTGGCTGGGATGACCATGCTATGCTGTGAGGGGTTAGTGGTCCCAGCAGACCGGGGAGCTAGTATTACAGGTGGGGAGAGATGCCCAGACTCTCCATTCTTCCATCCACTGTTTGCTCATCAAATATGAATTAAGGGCCAGGCGCTGAATGGGCAGCTTCGCAGGCTCCCTTCCTTTTTGAGAGGCAGTGTTGCCTGGTGGTTAAGAAAGAACGGGGCCCTGGAGCCTGGTTTACATCTCCCTGTTCCTTCAGCTGCCCGCTGGGCAGCTTGGCAAAGGTACTTAATCTTTGTGCTTCATCTGTGAACAGGGGGAAATAATTCTACCCACCCGAAGGGGCTGTCATTAAATGTCTAAATACAGCAAAGCGGTTAGAATGGCACCTCGTTATTCTTCTTGCTCTAGCCACACCCTTGGACAGTCCATGCCAGGCACTGTCACCAGCGATTATTCTACTGACGCCTTTCCCTCTGTCGGAATGCCCTTTGCCCACATCTCTGCCTGTTAAGGCCCAACTCAAGCATGCCACCTTCTGCCTCTCATTTTCTTAGCGGTGAAAAGGGGATAATCAGCCCTAACCGGTTTGGCTCAGTGGATAGAGCGTCGGCCTGCAGACTCAAGGGTCCCAGGTTCGGTTCCTGTCAAGGGCATGTACCTTGGTTGCGGGCACATCCCCAGTAGGAGGCGTGCAGGAGGCAGCTGATCGATGTTTCTCTCTCATCGATGTTTCTAACTCTCTATCCCTCTCCCTTCCTCTCTCTAAAAAAAAAAAAATCAATAAAATATATTTTAAAAGAAAAGAAAAGGGGATAATCATCCCTTCCCTGCCTGCCTCACTGGGTGACAAAGGGAAGAAGAGATCCTGGCCCCATGAACAGCAGCGTGCAATGCAAGCTCCTCTGCAGTCTTTACTTGTTTCATTGTGTCCATTTTAAGACATAGAGGTGGAGGCTGAGAGGCACTTGCTGTGTTAAGAGTCCTGCCTGCATCCAGGGTCTAGCTCAGCCGTGGGCAAACTACCGCCCGCGGGCCGGATCCGCCCGTTTGAAATGAATAAAACTAAAAAAAAAAAAAAAAAAGACCGTACCCTTTTATGTAATGATGTTTACTTTGAATTTATATTAGTTCACACAAACACTCCATCCATGCTTTTGTTCCGGCCCTCCGGTCCAGTTTAAGAACCCATTGTGGCCCTCGAGTCAAAAAGTTTGCCCACCCCTGGTCTAGCTAGTTCAGGCAGAGGACACTTGATGTTTGCTTCCGGGAGGAGACTCTGATATGTCACGAGATTGGCTGAAGCTATCCCAGCTGTGTCTTACATCACAGACCTTCAGAGGTGATCAGCCCCTTCCCCATCATGGTGCTGATCGGCGGCTGGAGCTGGGTGTATGTGTGAAGTGACAGACAGCCCATCTCTGCCCGTGGCCCTGGAGATGATGCAGCGCGGTGCTGAGTGGGTGCTGAGGGGCGAGGCTCACCTGCCTGATGCCTCCATTATAGCACGTGGTTCAGGCTCGCTGGGTCAGCTGCTGTTTGATTCCTGTTTTCTGCTCCTTTTGGCCAGTGCTGGATGCTGAGGACCCAGAGATAAGTCACATCCAGGCCTGTCTTGAAGAGCTCACAGCTGAGGGATCAGGCAGCTGGGTATGAGATAATGACCACATACAGTGACTCAGGGTCAGGACCCACAGGGAGCTTCATTTTCAACAAGGTGTGCTGCCTGCACAGCCAGGAACCTTCCTTCTGTCCTCCCTCTCCTGCCCATGTCGGTACCTCCAGGTTGGCTGCCTCTGTGGGACACTCTCTCTGCCCCCTCCCTTTAGGGCAAGGACCAGGACTGTCACACAAGGCCACCCTCTGCCATGTCTGTCTTGCTGCTTAACTCCAGCCACACTGAACCATGAGCTCTTTCCTCACAGCACTGTGCCTTCGCCTCTGCTATTCCCTCTGCCCAGGATGCCCTTCTCTATGATTGTGTTTAAGTATTTTCTACCTGCTTTCCAAAATTCAGCTCAGATGTCACCTCTGTGAAGCCTTTCCTGAGAATGCCTTCCCTCCAATGCGGCCTGTGGCCCCTCTGTGCTCCCAGCACCCCTCTCCTTTCTCTGTGTCTAATTCACGCTGTTGAGTGAATGATTAAATGAATGGATGGACTGTAACTTTGAGCTGATCTGTTAACCTCCCCCATCTCACAAGGGTGGTATCTATGGAGACAATCAAATGCCCTGAGAGAAAGTGCTCATTATCCACAAAGTGCTATTAAACGCAAAGGCAGTGCTACCATTTCTAAAATCACCATGATTGTGTTTTAGAGTTCCCCCTTCCCACCAGTCATAGAGTCAGCCTCTGACCTGGGAGGATGTGGCTGGTGCCAGATCTGCCTTACTCCTGGGTCTTAGAAGACTGCCAGCAGGTGCAACATTGTTAAAGTGAGAACATTTACTCATTTAGCAGATTTTTCTTCAGCGCCTACTGTGGTACATGACACTTTATGGGTGCTATGGGCCTGCCCTTGGGGAGCTTATGGTTTAATGGGGAAAGCAGGTGTCAGACAAGGGAGGAAGCACATGTTGTGGAAGCTCAGGGAAGGAAGGCCTCATTCCCAGTGAGGGCAAACCAAGGAAGACATCCTGGAGGAGGGGGTATTTGCCCTGGAGATTGAAGAATTGGAAGGGTTTTAGTGGTGGTGATGGGAGGGAGAGCAAAGAGGGCAGTGGTAAAGGCAGGCACAGATGTGTGGAGGAGGGCATGCGCCTGTTCACTTGCTTCAGCAGGGGCTTGCACATCTGCCCAGGAAGGAAAGAGATCCTTCTCTCCTCCAACCCTCCTGCCGTCCCACTTCCCCACCTCTTCCCTCTTCCCCACCTCTTCCCTCTTCCCCACCTCTTCCGTCCTCCCCACTTTTCTCATGCTGAGTGCTCAGAGCACATGCTGTAGGGACTAGTCAAAATATAGACTCAGACGGATTTATCCCCTGTGAGCCCATGGTCGCATTCCTGGGCACAGGAGGGGCTCGGCTTGTGGAGATGTTTGCAGAGAAAACAGAGCCTAATGAGAGTCTGATGAGGTGCTCACCATGAGCTAGAGGTGGAGCAGGCACCGCCTGCCACACACACGGTGCAGGAAACACTGCTTATCAGGCAGTGGGGTCAGTCTGGCCTCCAGCGGGTGGCCCTGGTCCTCAGCCTCAGCAGTGGTCCTGAGGCAGGGAGACGATCGGGGGGTCCCACACACTTGAGGTTGGTCGGGCCGTGTGGCCACTGGTGGTCCAGTTAACCTTTGTGACTGTTTCCTGGCCTGTGACAGATGGATGCTACTGGCCTCCTGAGCTGGAGTGAGAGGTAGATGCAGGGAGGTGAGCCTGCACCTGGGAACCTTCACATATGGAGCATTATCCCTATCACCTGGTCACGTGGGGCTGCCGTGAGGGCCTGGGCTGATAATCCCCGTTAACTGGAACTCCCGCTATCCAGAATTCCTGCCTTGTTCTCAGTGTAGAGGAGCCGGCCAGCGGCATAGCAAAGACTCCTGGAATGGGTGGCAGGAGGCAGGTCTTTGGTCCAGTGCTGTCACTTCTCAGCTGGGTGGACCCGTCATTTGTTGAGCAAATCTTACAAATTGAGGAAGAAAATAAACACACTCTCTAGCAGAGTGACCTTTAGGAAAGAAAGGGTAACAGGGACATAATAGTATCTCCCAAGAGGCATCATTATGAGGATTAAACTATACAAGGCCTGACACAAGAACTTAGTGCTTCAGATTTTGGTAAAAGCAGGGTTGGATGGTTTGACCAGGTGGTCAAATTTGCCTCAAAGTCTTGAAATTTCTGGGAATAAATAAGTAGTAAGAGAATTCCGGGGAGCCCTCAGGAGACCTTTACTTTCTTTGCTCCTGCCTGTTACCCCCCACCCCAGAGAGTGTCTGAGAGCCACAGGCAGCATGAAGGGTGTAGAAGGTGTGAGCTAGGTCCCACTTCCCTCTCAAGACTGCAGAAGAGGCAAGTGGCCCCTTCCCCAGTCCAGCTTTCCTGACTGCCTCTGGCTCTGGCTCTAGCTCCCACCTCCCACCTCCCACCTCCCTTTGCTCATCTATTGCCATCCTGTAAAGATCTTAACTCAAGAAATGCTGGATTCCAGCCCTGGCTCTGCTTCTCAGAGGCTGTGTGACCTTGGCCAAATCACTTGGCCTCTCTGAGCCTGTACTCTCACAGGAAAAATCCTGGCAATGGAATAGCTCTCCAGAGCTTCCTACACACAGTGCTGGGATCCTTTGCATATCAAAGCCAGGAAGCACTCAACACTCTCAGGAAACTCAGCCAGGCGACAGACACAGCGATCCTGGAGGACATGGTCTGACCTCCCTAGCAGGTGGGCAGCGTCCTTTATGATCTGGCCCCAGTAAGCATCCCGCTTCTTTCCTGCTTCTGTTTTGGTCACCCTGAACTTTTTTCACCCTCTGAACATGTTATGTGCTCAAGCTTCTGTGCCTTTACATGGTTGCTCTTTTCTTGGCTGGAAAACTCCTGATTATCTCTCAAAACCCTGCTCAGATGTTCCCTGTCTGAATACTTCCAATCTCCTTTGAGTAGAGTCAGTTACTCTACCAGGTGCCAGCATTCTTACCTTGTGCTCTAGTTTATGTTCTCCCTGCTCTGAGCTTCCCAAGGAGAGTGAGAGGGAGATGTCGGCTTCATCTGGGCCTCAGTGCCCAGCTCAGGGTCTGGCACAAGCCCTGCAAGGCTCATTTCCCTATGCTGGAGTTTTGCTCCATTTCCCACCTGTTCTCCTTTTCCACGTTGTGGGGTGGAGAAAGTACTGTGGGTGAGAATAGAGCAGTGTCCTCTGTGCAGAGGCTGAGGAGCTGGTGGAGAGTGGAGTGTGGCTGAGCCAGGGGAGAACTGACCCACTAGTGCACTGCTTCCAAAAGGAGCTGCAAGGGGATTTCCATTTGCTCGTCTGTCTGTCCATCACTTAGAACCCAGCTTCATGTCAAGCATTGCTCTAGTCCAGTGATGGTGAACCTATGACACGCGTGTCAGAGGTGACACGCGAACTCATTTTTTTTGGTTGATTTTTCTTTGTTAAATGGCATTTAAATATATAACATAAATATCAAAAATATAAATCTTTGTTTTACTATGGTTGCAAATATCAAAAAATTTCTATATGTGACACGGCACCAGAGATAATTAGGGTTTTTCAAAATGCTGGCACGCCGAGCTCAAAAGGTTCGCCATCACTGCTCTAGTCCTTAAGTAAACAGTGGCAAGAGAGAGACCCTGTCCGAAGGGAGTGATGGAGACAGCAGGGACAGTGGGTGGGGTGGCTGGAATGATGGAGGGGAACCCAGGACCTGAGTTGAGAGGGACCGGCCCAGCAGCCCGGTGTGAGTGAGTCTGAGCTGGGCATGTGGACGATGGAGAGATGTGAGCTGGATGAACGGTCCGGACATGTTTCTGACAGAACCTGTAGGTGAGAGTTGGCGTGTCCGTGGTGGGGTCGGGGGTTACAGGTCAGGCTGGAGGGGTCAGCAAGGAAGCAGTTCCTGTGGCCAGATGGTTGGAGACAGAGGTGGCTCGGATCAGAACTGGCTGTGGTGGTGGCATCAGGGAGAGGAGGGTGGATCTGGGTCTGCTATTTGAGTCTTGGCGACTGACTGGATATGAAAGATGAGGGGGAGGGAGACAGTCACGGACAAGTGGGGAAGTGACAGTGGTTTCAGGAAATAACTCGTTGGAAGAGAGGAGAAAAACACAAAGAACTCAGCAGGGATCTCTATAACTCAGGGTAATTTTGGCTTTGGAGAGCCAGCCCTGCTAATCAGATTGTAAAAATCAGGTACTGGGTTTTCTGCAGAGAATGAAGCAGATCAAAGCCAGGGTCGATTAGGCTCTGATTAAACATTGCCGAGGAGGGTCAGACTCATTACCCAGGAATGTACACAGGCCGGCAGCCCTGACGGGGGATAATAACAGATCGCACCCGGCAGCGCAGACACTACGGCGCTCTGGGGACGCGGTGCTCTGCGGCAGGGTGGCCACAAGGAATGGTATGTCCGCGGGCTCTGATGGGAATGAAGGTGGCAGGGGGCGTGTGAAGAAGCCTCATCCTTTCTTTGTGGCCTCTGTTTCCTTCTCAGCAGCCCCTGTGGACAGGACTGCTCCCCTGAGCTGGGCGTTGGCTGAAGTCACCGTTTTCCACCTTTGCTCATGTCCTCCTGCTGTGGTAAATGCCCCTCTCACCCTCTTCTATCTTCTGTCCCTCTCCAAGACACCGAATGCTCGCACCTCCTCCGGGAAGCCTTCCCTGACCCCGGCCTGGGTCAGGTGTCTCCTCTGAGTCCCCACAGACCCCATCACTGGGGCTGTTATGGTCTGTTTTCATGTGTGTCCCCGACCCTCTCCCAACTGTGAGTCCCTGCCTGGTGGTGTGCCTCTCCACGTCCTGTGTGTCCAGCTCAGGTCCAGGCACAGAGCAGATGTCAGGCTGTGCTCACTGATCTGGGCAGAGCCACGTCCCTGAAGCCACACGCCTGGGAATAGCAAAGCTGGGTCGGGCTCTGCTTGCCTGCCTGGGAGCAACACCAGACATTGACCCAGAGGGGCTTGTGGGTGGGTGGGTACCAGGAGTGTGCTGGCAGGGTAAGCAGTCCCCAGGCATCTCGCTCACCTGCTGCCCAGCTGAGAGAGGCCATCTGCTCCACCAGGCTGCACTGCATAAAGGAGATTCATTGGGAGGGAAGATGGGAATGGGTACCAGGCTGAAGAGTGTAGATATGACCTTCTGGGCACTGGGAACCACTGACGGTTCTTGATTTGGGGCCCTGTCAGAAACGGAGCTCAGTTTCTTCTTCTGTGAGAATGGGATATCTCTGAGCCACCAGCTGCCCGTGCATCTGACCTGGATTAGCTGCTTCGCCTCGCAGTGTAGTGTGAGGCATACATGACCCCAGGGGGGCCAGGCTGCTCCTAACCATGGGAAGGCCACATCAGCCCAGGCGTGAGAGGGAGCAGGGTTGGGCTAGCCTGAAATCCAGCTGAGCTTGGTTTACATACCCCACAAACACACCCACTGTGTGCCAGCTCCGTGCTGAGCCCTGGGATGCTCTGGGGCCCAGGCAGCCTGGCTCCCTCTGGAGATGGGAGGAAGAACTGGACCACTGAGGCCTGCGAGGGGAGGGCACCCATGGAAGGAGAATGGATGCCTCCAGGCTTGGCTGGGAACATTTGGGGTTTAGAAAGAAGGAACACAAAAGCCCTTAACCTCCCAGCTGGAATGTGGACACTTCATCCAGCCTACTCCTCTGTCCCTCCTCGAGCCCCATAAATGTCCACTTTGGTGAAAGGATTCAGCGCTGAGTCCCGACAGAATAAGGCTGCTTAGGAAACGGAGCTCCATAAAATCGTCTGTGCTCCAGCAGGCTGGCGGGTTGGGAGAGTCACCTGACCTCGGGCCTGGAAAGGACTGTACAAAGCCCTCATCCTTTTAACCCAGGCCCTCCCAATGCCCGGATCGCTTATGTAGCATCCCCAGCAAATGACCACCCCATGCGCGCTTGAGTATCTCTGGGACAGAGATACCTCTCCCCTGCCCCCACTTCTGGACGTAACACCCATTACCTGACATGCATTTACTGGGCACCTGGGTGGTTCCTCCATTCCATATACCTGTCCTCTGCCAGGCCTTCCAGCAGTGCTGGAAATACCGGCTGCTAAGGCGAGCACTGGCTTCTGTCCTTTGTGCTCACTGCCAGGCAGGCACGGTGCTGACTCTTTGTACCATTTGATCTCATTTGATTCATGCAGGGACTCAGTTTCTTCGTGGTAGGTGGTATCATCATATTCCCATTTCACAGATAGGGCCCACAGAGGTAGAGCAACTCATCCCAGGTCATGCAGGAAATAAGAAGCAAAGCTGGGGCTTGAACCCAGGACTCTGACCATGGTCCTGCTTTTGGTCACTGTGTTCCATGGCTTGCTGAGAGGGGGCCTTTGGCGAGGTGCTCAGGCTCTGGAGACTGCCTGCTTGGGTTTTTAGTCACATCCATGCGGGACTAGCAGTGAAGGAGGGAGAGTGAGGAAGAGGGATCCCAGACTCCGTGTGCCAGGACTGAGCCTCACCTCCGTGTCCCAGGCTCAGGGAAGGATGCTCTCGGAACTATTCTCGAGGGCAGATCTGACTCCTTACTTCCAGTCCCTCTGCAAGCCCTGTCACTTCGAACTCCTGGATCTTGCTTGAGTGAGTCCACTTCTCTCCATCTACACTGTCATCACCCCAGTCCAAGCCTGTGCTGATCTCCCTGTTTTCCCTCTAGGCCAGGGGTGGGCAAACTTTTTGACTCGAGGGCCACAATGGGTTCTTAAACTGGACCGGAGGGCCGGAACAAAAGCATGGATGGAGTGTTTGTGTGAACTAATATAAATTCAAAGTAAACATCATTACATAAAAGGGTACGGTCTTTTTTTTTTTTAGTTTTATTCATTTCAAACGGGCCAGATCCGGCCTGTGGGCCGTAGTTTGCCCACGGCTGCTCTAGGCTGTCTCCCATCCTCTAGTTAGGGTGACTTTTTTTATTTTATTTTATTTTATTTATTTATTTATTTATTTTCTTGATCCATTTTTATTATTATTATTATTATTTTATTTATTGCTTAAAGTATTACAAAGGGTATTACATATGTGTCCATTTTATCCCCCCGCCCTAGTTTTTTTAATTTTATTTTAATACTAGGGGCCTGGTGCACGAAATTCGTGCACTGGGTGTGTGTGGGGAGGGGAGTGTCCCTCAGCCCAGCCTGCCCCCTCTCACATACTGGGAGCCCTCAGGCGTTGACCCCCATCACCCTCCAATCGCAGGATCGGCCCCTTGCCCAGGCCTGATGCCTCGGCCAGAGGCATAGACCCCCATCACCCTCTGACCACCTGATCGGCCCCTTGCCCAGGCCTGACGCCTCCACCAGAGGTGTCAGGCTTGGACAGGGGACCCCCATCTCCCCCTGATCACTGGCTCTGGCCCCCGCCCAGGCCTGAGGCCTCTGGCCCAGGAATCATGCCTGGGCAGGGGACCCCCATCTCCCTCTGATCGCTTGCTCCACCCCCCGCCCAAGCCTGACGCCTCTGACCCAGGCTTCAGGCCTGGGCAAGGGGACCATCATATCCCCCCAATCCCCGGCTCCGCCCCCCACCCAGGCCTGATGCCTCGGCCAGAGGAGTTGACCCTCATCACCCTCCGATCACCAATCACCGGATCGGCCCCTTGACCAGGCCTGAGGCCTCCGGCAGAGGTGTCAGGCCTGGGCTGGGGACACCCAGCTCCCCGTGGTTGCAGGCTCCGCCCCTGCCCAGGCCTAATGCCTCTGGCCTAGGCGTCCGGCCTGGGCAGCGGGGACCCGCAGCTGCAGCGGCCCTGCGATCGTGGGCTCCGCTTTAGGCCCAGGCAAGGGACTGTGCCCAGCTCCCATCGCTGGCTCCACCCCTATTTCCTGCTATCACTGGCCAGGGTGGCAAAGGCGCCTGATTCTCCGATCATGGCTGGGGGGCAGGGCAAAGGCGGCCCCAGGGCCGCCTTTGCCCTGCCCCCCAGCTCTTAGCTCCCCCCTGGGTTTCCGATCACTGTCAGTGGCAGGGGGCTTCTTCCTGCTTTCCCTTTCGCCTCCCTGCATTGTGCCTACATATGCAAATTAACCGCCATCTTGTTGGCAGTTAACTGCCAATCATAGTTGGCAGTTAATTTGCATATAGCCCTGATTAGCCAATGAAAAGGGTATCGTCGTACGCCAATTACCATTTTTCTCTTTTATTAGATAGGATATTTTATTGATTTTTTACAGAGAGGAAGGGAGAGGGATAGCGAGTAAGAAACATCGATGAGAGAGAAACATCGATCAGCTGCCTCCTGCACACCTCCTACTGGGGATGTGCCCACAACCAAGGTACATGCCCTTGACCAGAACCAAACCTGGGACCCTTCAGTCTGCAGGCCGACATTCTATCCACTGAGCCAAACCGGTTAGGGCAAGGGTGACTTTTATAACACGAATCTGATCCTGTCACATACCCTTACCCGGCTTAGGACTTTTACTAATTTGTTTCTGTTTTCAGAATAGCACTCACATTTTACACCTTGGCCTGCAGGGTCCTGTGTGACCGGGCCCATTGACTTTATACCTTGATGGCTGTCCCTTCAGTCTCCATACTCCAGTCACACTAGTCTTTCCTTCCCTTTCAAAGCAGTTACCCCTTCCTTGGGGCCTTTGCACAGGTGGTTCCCTTGACCTGGAATGCTCTTCCTTCCTCTGCTCACTTAATATGTACTCATAATTCATTCTCAGTTCAGATGCCTCTTCTGCGGGGAAGTCTTCCTGACTTCTCTCCTATGTTCTCATAGCTCCCTGTACACACCCCTCATGCTGCTAACAGAGTTTATGATGCATTTATTTAGCACCCTCACTAGGTGCTAAGATCAAGGCAGGTACATCTGTTGAACTCACCATTATGTCTGGCACGTAGTAGGCCCACACAAATCCTTATTGAATGAAAGTTCAAAGAAAAGAAAGGCAAGGTACTTAGGGGCTTTGGGAGGAGAGGAAGAGACAAAAGTCGACCTGCCCTAGGTCTGACGGTGGTCAGCATTTCCAAGGACCCTCCCTGCAACAACTCCTCTTCATTGGCTGGGAAGCTCACCAGTTATTGATATCTTTGGGTCCGTTGACATTCTCCTTTAGCCTCCAGGATGGCTCTCTGGGAGGCAAGGGCAATCTGGACTAATAAAGCCAGCCTTTCTGCTGGATACCACATCTGGCTTCCTGTCTAGGTCTTGTTCCTACCTCTCTGTGAGGCCTGGGGCCTGTCCTCTTTTCTGGGCCTCAGTCTCCCATCTGTAAAATGGCAGGATTGTCTACGGAAATCTTGAGGTCTCTTTCTACACTCAGATCATATGATTTAATGCGTTATTGTGGCCCTCACCCCCCACTTTTTTTTGGTAAAAGACAGAACCTCATAGATTGACTAATGGTGAAAGGACCTCTCCTAATTCTTTTTCTTCTTGATTGCCCTCTCTGGTCTTAAATGATTGCTCTTGAAGAGTCGGTTCAGACAGGAGCATGGATGTATTCTAACGAGAGATGCCAAATCCACCCTTGTGAAAAGTTACCAGTCTTTTGCACCAGCACTTAGGGCCCCAGCCAGGGTCCTTGGCATCTGCTTCTGCGCCTGACTCCTTTATGGAGACCCATGTTGAAAGGTAAGCCACAGAGGAAGGCCATGTACTGATTACATTCAGTTCATTTCAGTCATATTACATGGAAAGAGGTAAATGGCCCCGGCTCCAGCAGCCTGTGAGCTCCTCGCTCAGGGACACAGGGACTGTGCCTGCCTGACCTCTCATCCTCCGGCCTCGCCCAGGGCCTGCCGCCAGGTGTCAGCTCTGTCAGTGACTGCTAAACAGCTGAAGGAGAGGATGAATGGTTGCAGAGTGGGTCCCGGGCTCGGGGTTGTTGAAGGGGCTTCAGAGAGGGAGAGAGGCTCCTCACCTTTACAACAGGAAGCATCTGTGCAGGGCTGGTGCCGAATCTGCCTGGAATGTCCCTGGCCGGCCAGATGCCAAGAGTTTATTGCATGCAGCACAGCAATTTCAGATTTCCTTTATTCTCCAAGAACCGATGAATTAGTTGAAAGATTAAGAACACTTGCAAAGTAGCTGACAAAGTGGTTTAAGTTAGTGTAGTACAGTGATGGCGAACCTTTTGAGCTTGGTGCGCCAGCATTTTGAAAAACCCTAACTTAACCCTGGTGCCGTGTCACATACAGAAATTTTTTGATATTTGCAACCATAGTAAAACAAAGATTTATATTTTTGATATTTATGTTATATATTTAAATGCCATTTAACAAAGAAAAATCAACCAAAAAAATGAGCTCACGTGTCACCTCTGACATGCGTGTCATAGGTTCGCCATCACTGAATAAACTCAGCACAGGAGTGAGTGTGTGTGTGTGTGTGTGTGTGTGTGTGTGTGTGTGTGTGAGGGGGAGGGTCAGGGAAGATCGCTGACCCAGGGAACAAATGGCTGACTGTGTGCTTGTGGCTCTACAGAAGGAGATGAAGGGAGATCAGAAAATGGGTGAGTCCCTGCCCCACCACCTACCAGCCGTGTGGCCCGTAGCACATTATTTAGCCTCTGAGCCATTAGGGAGCAGGTGAGATGTTCAGCGTAAGCTACCTGATGGCAGGGGCCATGCCTGGGTCCTCGCTGGGTCCCAGGCACCCACATGTGTAGTGGGACAGGTCACGGGTGGGTCAGGCCCTTTCACCTGCCCTCCCTGGTAGTCCTGGAACAGCGGTCACCATCCTGTGGAGGTTTCAGGAAGTCCAATCCTTCGCTTTGTCAGCGCAGCGGGAATGTAAATGGTCTCTTTCTGGGCTGCCTTTGACTGGACATACTTGCCCAGGCCAGCAGCGTCCACTTCTCTCATCTTACTCACAGTTTTACATGGGTTTTCCTAAGTCTTCCTGCGGGGTCCAGGCCCCTCTTCTGCCTTTGACCAGTATATACCACCCCACTTGGCATCGTCTCTGGAGCCGTGCAGCCACAGTCCCGACGAGAGGCTGTGAGGCCCTGGAACCCTGCCTTGATGGTCTTTGCCCACGGTGGACTGCATTTCTCATTCTCGTGAAGAGCGTCCCAGGTGCCCATCACCCAGTCCAGATACTCAGAGCTGGGCACTCATCTTTACGCACCCACACACTCGGGAGAGCCCTGCGCTCCTGGGGCAAGTGTGGATCCCAGGGGGCTGGGAGAGTGCTTTTGTTTTTCTGTTGGACTTGATTTTGGAGACTCGGAGGCTTGCATGGGCCCTGGGCTGGGAAAGAAGGGCCTCCCTCTGACACGGCAGATGGTATCAGTGTAGTTGGGCCCGGGCCCAAGAAACGTTTACCCAGCTGTGTCCAGGGTTGAGATTATCTGGCCAATGTCTGCTGCAGAGTGGATGTGTCAGATGGTGGCAGATATATGTGCCATCACCTTTCAGAGATGTTCTCCTTGAGGATGACAAGGGGTATAGCTGTCGCCTGTGGTCAATTTCGAGTCTTCATATGTGTCTCACCCTGCTCGTTGATAGCAGTGGCATATTCTACTCATATTGCTTGCTTATTAGGAAGAATTAGTCTTAGCATACATTCAAATGGCCTGAGCAGCTTTGGTTTTGGAATGTCTTTTGTTCATTTACTCAGCGTGTACCAGGAGCATCGCAAACACACGCGCGCGCACACACACACACACACACACGCACACACACGGCTACACCTAACCCCTCCCCAAATAGGATTGATCTGTTTTCTGACCATGTGAATTTTAAAACCTTTGATCATAACAGGGTGATAAGCCCTCACATTTCCATGTTGTTTGTAGTTTACAGATACACTCTCTTCCATTATTTCATCTAATATCCATTAGATGGGGTAAGGAAATTTTATCTGTTTTGTAAGAGAAGGAAATGGAGGCTCAGAGAGGTTGAGTATCTTGCCCAAGATGACACAGCTCTGTCAGTAGCAGAGGGCTATGGCTGTCCCCTCTCCCCGCAGTGCCCCAATCAGGTACTGGTGCCGTGGGTGGCAGGCCCCATGTTCATAACATGGATAGCATCCACCTCCTGCCAAAGAACAGATTTGTAGAAAGGGAAGTAAGTTTCCTTAATCTGTTTGAGTCTCATAGTATTCCTATCTATGAAATCAACGTGGTGGAAATTCTCTCTTTGCCTTCCCTTATGAGGACATTAAGAACAAATGCTGTATTTTTTATGACAACATTTTAATGCTCTTAGTAGCTGAGACCTCATGGACAGTCTGTACCATTAGACCCTTCCTAGAGTCTGTGGAGACTTCCTGGCTTCATTCAACAGATGTCTGGGAACTGTTCTGTGTCCAGCTCTAGGCTGGGCACTGGGGGCTCAGAGATTCTGGCCTGGTACCTGACCTTGAGGAGTTCACAGAGCTTGGCAATGGCCCTCCCCAGCCCAGCTGCCTCAGGCAGGCAGCTTGGGCATCATTATTTAAAAGAAAAGACTGACAAGCCCTGGCCGGGTAGCTCAGTTGGTTGGAGTGTTCTGATACACCAAGGTTGTGGGTTGATCTCTGGTCAGGGCACATACAAGGAGCACCCAGTGAATGCATAAATAAGTGGAACAATAAATCGATGCCCCTCCCTCCCTCCCTTCCTCCCTCCCTCCCTCCCTCCCTCCCTCCCTCCCTCCCTCCCTCCCTCTCTTTCTAAAATCAATTAAAAAGAAGAGACTGACAAGTTGTGGGGAGAAGCAGAGAAATGAGGCTGGCATTGCCCTCACAGAGCCCCCGTGGCCAGCACTGTGCTAGGGGCCTTCCAGACGCCATTCTCTCCTCCCAGAGTGCAAGAGGCAGGCCTGTGCCGTCCTGGTTTTACAGCTGAGAAAATTGTCTCAGAGCAGCACAGTGACTTGTCTAGGGTTGCACAGCTGGCATTGAACTGTCATCTCTGTGATTCTGAAGCCCAGACTTCTTTCTGGACACCTTGCCTCTGAATTAGCCCTCTGGAATTCTGCATAAATGGGGGAAGTAGTCAAATGGAGGCAGAATGCAGGCTTTCTGGGCCCTGACCTCGAGACGCTGGAAAGGAGTGTGCCATGTGCCCATCACCCAGTCTAGTTACTCAGAGCTGGGCACTCATCCCCTGGTGTTCGGGCCGGGGGTCTGGGTCTCTGGGTCTTCAGTTCTGGGCAGCCCCTTCCCCCGAGCATGCCACGGCTCCTGCGGAGCAGCAGATGCTGCAGGTCAGATGTTCAGCCTCACATCTGGTCTCCCTCCGCCTTTCATCTGAAACCCAACTCGGATTGTCTCAGTAAACAAACAGTAAATTCAACAATACAATCTTCTTGAAATGCCTTGTAGTTATTTTAAGGCTGTTTGGGGGTTTATTTTAATTGCGGGCCCAGCTCTCTCAGTCACCCAGCTGCTGCTGGGGGCATTTGCGGCTGCTGCCTCCCTCCTCCTTGTGGACCCTGTCCCCTCCCACCCGAGGCCCAGAGTGGCCTGGAGTCTCCAGGGAGATAGAATAAGGTGCAAGGCCCCGCCCTCCCATTTCTGGATGCTGTGTCTAAGAACCCGAGGGCTGCAGGGGCCAAGAGGCCAGCTTCCGATGTGGGCCTGCTGAGAGGGAGGCCCAGAGGTGGGGTGTCACCTCGCAGGCTGAGGAAGGGTCACTAGGGAAGGAGCAGCAGGGCCTGGCTGTAGATTCACATTGGTTACCAGGGCCACAGGCACACCCCTCCTTACAGCTGAAATGGCTGCAAAGTTGGATCCAAGTAAGTCAGATTTCTGACTAGGGAAATGACCCTGGGGGAGACAGGTACAGAGACGGAGGGGGCTCATTGCCCCTTCTCACCTCCCCCGACTCTGAGGCTTCACTCTTGTTCTGCCCCCAGCTAATCCTGTGTCCTGGCTGATGGTACCAGGTATTCCCCACCCCCCACACCCCCTCAGTGATGTGCATTTAAATTAGTGGCTCTGGACCTCAGAAGCCTTTAAGTGCCAGAGGACTTAGGCACTCTTGGTGGATGTGAGTACTTGTACAGGCCGTGAGCTGATGTTCCTGTGCCATTAGTGCATCCCGGCGGTCGCCTCCCCATCACGGCTTGTGGCAGGCACTAGCTCTGTCTCATGGGTGTGAATTAGGCGATATTGGGGCTGGGAGTCTAGAGACCTGGCACTTTGGGTGCTGCCAGGCCAGTGATCTAACCTCTCTGGGCTTCAGTTTCTTCATCCTGGGGGGGTTGCACAGCCTCGGCCCACTCAGGGTCAGTATCTCCTGAGCCTTCGAGGAATTGATCCTCTCTGTGTTTTGGAGACAACTCAGTGGCGAGGCTCTTGTCCACAGGCTCCCTCGGGAGTGTGCTGTGCTGGTACACAGTGTGGATCTTGGGAAGAGCCACAGGGTATCTCCGGGGACTGATGTGGTGGGGAGCGCAGCCAGATGATGGGGGCGCTCATTGCCTCCTCTGAGCTCGGGGCGTCCACAGACAGTGTGCTTCCCAAGGAGCCTGTGGTGCCATGGAACAGTGGGGGACCCTACAGGTGGGGCTGTTGTCTAAGTGGCAGGCGCGAAGGCAGGGACTTTAGGTGTTTTTATTCTCACAACAGCTCTGGCAGGAAGATACCATTATCCCGATTTTACACTTAAGGAGACTGAAGCTCAGAGGAGAAAAGTAACACCCTGAGGCCTCACAGCAGGGAGGCACCTCCCTGAGACCTTGCTCCTTCCCTGCGGGGAAGAAGGACTGGAGGAACCCCACAGCAGGGCAGGCCTTGAGGTGGTGACGGAGAAGGGGAGAGGAGGCAAGGAGGGATGCCGATCCCAGAGAGAGTGTGAGAGCAAGTGAGGAGTGAGGGTGAGCCTCGCTGCACCCGGGTCCAGATCCAATCGGAGTGGGGCCCAGGCCCTGGGAGACGTCTGGTCTGGGCCTGGCCAAGGCCCCTCTATTTATTTGTACATCACCAGATGTAAACTAATTTGCTTAGCAAGAAAAAACACATTTTTATTGCCTTCCAAACGGAGCTGTTTTTCCTCCGCTGGCCGTCGAGCGTTGAGCGGCCAGGCTCGGGAGCAGACCTTTCGGGAATACACTGAGGTGTCGGTGAGGCAAGGCTGTCATTTACAGGGTGTTTCTCCCCACTGGGCCCTGGAGCCAGCAGACCCAGATTCCAGCCCCAGCTCTGTCACCAGTGGTTGGCAGCTTTGGCGAGTTGCCTGGCTGCTTTGTGCCTCCATTTTCTCACCTGGAAGGTGGGGATGACCATGTGCCCTGCATGGAAGTTGCCTCTCGGGTGCCACCAGTCTGGTTCGTTGGTGAAAAGCAGTTTCAGCAATCATTACCTCTTATATGACTCAACAACGAACGGCACCCTTGGATGGCACCGTCCGCCCCAGCGTGAAGCTTATTACACCCCTCACCTACATCTGTAATTATGATCTGTGGACAGCGGCTAGCCTTGTTCTCACAGGGAGAAACAGGGACTGCACCCTGGGGGAAGGGAGGGGAGGAAGGAGAGCTTGGGTGACTGTGTGCATCACCTAATCCTTGAGATTGATGTCATATCACTTAATCCCTGAGACCCTGCAAACTAGGTATTATCGATGTTCTTATTTTGCAGACAAGGCTCAGAGAGGCCAGCAGGCCTCTTCAAGGTTGCATGACCAGTAAGTGGGATTCAAAGGCATGTTTGTCCAGAGCCTGTGCTCCCGGTGTGAGGCGAGAGTGAGAGAGAAATTTTAATAACTTTAAGTGGTTATTCAAGCTCCCAGCTCCTCCATGAAGCTGAGGAGGAGGATGCAGGCATGGCTCAGCTGTAGAGGGTGCTACAGGGCACTCAGGAGGTTGGGATGGATGGTGCTTCTGGCCCCAGGACGCAAACATGGGACACTGGAAGGCTCAGCCCGAGGGTTGGAGAAGGACCAGTGCCTTGTTTCTGCCTGATTTTCCTTGAGGAACGTGTCTGAGACAGGCCCAGTGGGTAGGTGATATCTGACTGAGGACCTACTGTGGCCATGCCTGTGCCTGGCATGGGGACCTGCCCACTGGGGTCCCCAGGGCAGAGGGCAGGTGGAAGGATCATGGGGGAAGACCTGGGCTCACTGAGGGGTGGTGGTTGGAACTCTTTGAAGGAGGTGCCAGAGGGTGGGGGAGGGGCGGCACAGGGCGGTCCCCCCGCAGCTGGGGCGCTGGTCCAGCACAGCCAGGCTGAGGGGGAGATAGAGCTGGACAAGGAAGGAGGCGTCTCCATCCAGGCCTGGGCGCACTGCTCTCAGAGCTCTAAGGAGAACCAGGACTCCTGCCTGAACGGTCTTTTCTTATTCCCTGTTCCTCAAATGGAGCCACTGAGACCGATGCCGTTGGGGTCTGTGGAATGAGGTTCCCCAATTGTTGCTTCCCAGATTTGACCAAAACCTCAAACCCCAAACCAGAGCAAACGGTGTTAATTTGCTGAATCCCAAACAGAACCCAAGAATTATTATTTTTTCCTGAACGGTGAACCAAGTCAACAGTTTCTTCCTAAAAATAAAAGAAGGTCTGTTCAAGAAATTTTAAATATTAACTGTGCCTCTTTTTCCCCTTCTGCTTTTGCCTGGAGATTCTTGGACAGGGTCCTGGTGGCTGCTGGCTCCAGGCTGGACTCTCTGGGCCAGGTAGAGAGAGGTGGTGTCGTGGAGTGGGGTGGGGTACAGCGGCGAGGGGGGTGTTTTCGGGGGTGGTTGTGGGAAGAGGTTTGGTGAACGAGGTGGAAGGGGTCCTGGCTCAGGAGCCAGAAGACCTGGGTTCAAGTCCAGCTTTGTTGCTGTGTGCCTCTGTGAGAGCTACACGGCTCTAAAACTTTGCTAGAAAGAGGGAAGCTAGTCTAGAAAGCAGAGGGCCCAAGAGAACCAACCATTGCCAGGTGCGAGATGCCGTGGTTCCTCACCTTGCACATCAGCCCATGTGGGGCTTTGGCCAGGAGCGAGTTGGAGGTATTGAGTTGGCCCCTATTGTGTGCAGTCAGCCTGTCCCCACTGCTCTTGGGCTGAGATGAGTGAGGGGTGCTGCAGTGGGCACTCCTGCTTGAAATCTGCTCAAAATCTCCCTGGAAGCCTGTATCCCAGGCTTGGCTCACCTGCACTGACTGGGTGACCTCAGGCCAGGCTTGCCCCTCTCTGGCCTCAGTTTCCCCTTATGTAAAATGAAGCTTCTGGGTTCCTGTAGGTCCCTTATGGGGACAGCTCCAGCTCAGTTCCAAGGGCCTCTGGGTCAGCCATGAGGTTTCACTCACATGACCCCAGACATACCATTGAGCAGGTCCTTAGATCCCCCTGGGTATAACATGCCTTTATCCCAAGACTGAGCTGTGTCTGCTGTGTCTGTGTCCCTCTGTGTCTCCTGGGGAGGGCTCTCAGGGACAGCAGCATGCCTGCCTCTCTCCTGAGCACATGTACATGTGTTGTTACAATTTTGGAAAGGTGGAACTAGAGGCACAGAGAAAATATAAGGAACGTAGACCTGTGACGGCAAATTTCCTGTGCAGAAAAGCCACTCGACAGGCTTGTTAAAATCCAGATCTCTGAGCCCCACGCCCAGGGAATCTGCTTCCATAGATCTGGGGTGGGACCAGGGGATTTGCATTTCTGACAAGTACCCAGGTTATGCGGATGCTGCTGGACTATGGCCCACACTTGGGTAGCCCCGACCCTAACCACCCTCCTACAGGTGTTTACAATGTATTCATCCCCATCTCAGCTGCTCCTCGCCACAGCCCTAGGAGTTGGGCGACACCGGCTTCTGTTCATTCTTGCCTTCATTTATTTGGCCATTAGCATCTACCTCACGTAACCTGGCATTATGCTTGGCATAAGGGGTATAGGTAGTGTACACAGGCTTAATCCTTGTTCTAAAGATAAAAATAGGCACAGAAAGTAGAATTTTGTTCTTTCGTTTTTCTATCCATCTAACCATCTGTTCATCCAACAAATGCTCACTGGTGCTTCCCTGTCCCCTGAGCTGGGTGTCTCTGACTGGGAAGAAATCACAGTATAGTAAGCAATGCATGCCTGGCTGTTGTGGCTCAGAGATTGAGTATCAACCTAGGAACCAAGAGGTTTCTGGTTCAATTCCCAGGCATGGCACATGCCTGGGTTGCAGGCTTGATCCCCAGTAGGAGGTGTGTAGGAGGCAACCCACAGATGATATTCCTCTCTCATCGGTGTTTCTATCTCTCTATCCCTCTTTCTTCCTCTCTCTCTAAAAATCAATAAAACGTATTAAAAAGAAAAAAAAAGGGATGTATGGGAAGCTCAGGAGTAGATAGGGGCCAGTGGGGGTGGAATCATGGAAGGCTCCCTGGAGGTGGTTACTTGCCCAAGACCACGTGGCTGATAAGGCTAGAATCAGGGCTTGAAGCCAGGTCTCCCCTGCACTGTACTGCCTTTCCATGCTGGCTCATTTGCTCAATATGGTCTAACTGGAGGCATGGATTTACTTTGTTTTTCCTCTGTATCTAGGACTGGGTTTTTCCTGGGCAAGTGGCCCCAATGTTAATCCAGGCCCTTTTAGAGTCATTTTATCACTGCTATCTCTCTAAACCACTTGAATGTTCCACTAATAAAAAAATTCTGTGGGGACAGTATGGACAGGAAGTTAAAGACAGAAGACTTACGGTCGAAAATTGAATGTGGGCTCAGGGAAATGGATGGGGCCTTGTGGGGACACAGACTGGAATGAGGCTTCCATGACCGCTGGCGCCGCTCTGGCCTTTATAGGCACGGGATTGTGGGGAACATGGCGTGCTTGCCAGCTCAGGGAATAATGCCACTGACATTAGAGTGACCTGGCTGGGCAGAGACGTGGGGACAGCCTGGCCAGGCTGGGCCTGGGGAAGGCCTGCACTGCCTCCCTACTGGGTGGGGTAACAAGTGGGAGAGGACCAGGCAGCCAGTCCCAGCAGAGAGTAGGGTGAGGCTGCAGTAGCTCCAGGGTACTTTGCTGCTGTGGACAGATAGATTTGGGCAGGCATGGTCCAATTAGGTGGCTAGCTCTGAGCTGGATGCTGTGTGGCACAGGAAGGAGAAAGAGAAAACAGAGGCGTGTGGAGGGGAAGTAGGTCAGAGGAGCAGGTGGAAAACTTGCTCTCGAAGCAGCAGGTGGACTTCACAGAGATCTGCAAATGCGAGACCTTAAAGGCCGCATTGGTTTTAGGTTGGCGCAGAGGCCTTGTAGTCAGTCCAGCTCACTAATCTGTGCAGCCCGTGGCACCTGCTCCAAGGCCCATAGTAAAATAAATAGTCCAAGGGTAGGGGTGTTCTGAATACTAGAGAAGCACAGAGTAACACATCTGGGCCCAGGGAGATGAGGTCATCAGAGGCTTCACAGAATAGGTGACATGGGGCTAGGCCTCGAAGGATGTGTAGGAGTTCATAAGACAGGATGGTGAGAGAGCATTGCAGGCAGAACCCCATGCAGCTCTGAGTTGGGCCGGGTGGGTAGAATGGTTCTGTTTTGTACAAAGGTTGGAAGGTGGAGTGGCTTGCCCAAGGAGATGAGGGCCAGACCCTCTCCTGATTCCTCCTCTGGTGCTCTGACTACTGCCCCACACTGCTTCCTAGGTCTATTCTCAAACACCCACAGTAGCCCTGGGAAAGCTTAGGATATGCTCTGGGCTTCTGTTCCATTTGAGCACCTGGACTAAATGGCTGGGCAGGGTGGTGTCAGAGCTGCCTGGAGACGGGCTTTACTCCATTGGCCTTGGCCCACTCCCCTGCAGATGGGCCTCCGCCAGCTTGGCCAGGGTCTGCTGTTTTCTCCAGGCCACAGCTCACTGATGGGGAGGTTGAGAATTTCCTCATATTACAGTCGGAGTAAATCTGAATGAGGATTCAGAGTCTCTTCTTAGTAACAAATGAAATGTTTAAGAAGTTATAGTCGGGAGTGAGGGGAAGGAGCTTTGCAGCTGGGCAGGTCTGGGTTTGAGTTCCTGCTCTGCTTTGGTGGGCTTTGAGAGCTGAGCAAACCATTTCATGTTCCCAAGGCTCAGTTTCCTCATCCGTGAAAATCTGGGACGATTCAATAAAATAATGCATATTTAAAATGCATTCCAATTTATATGGGTGCTCAATAAATATGTTTCACTTTCCATAGCATACATGAAATTCTCCTGCCCATCTCCCTAGAATATTCCTGATGGAAGGGCTGCAGTCTGTCCCTGAATACCCCTAGTGGTAGGGTGCTCTCTATTTTCAATACAGTTCTCACATGGAACCAATTAATGGTTGTCTGATGGGAGGGGGTTTGGAGGGCTAGGTGGAAAAGGTGAAGGGATTCAGAAGTACAGATTGGCAGTTACCAAATAGTCATGGGGATGTGAAGTACAGCACAGGGAAATATATAGTCAATATTATTGTAATAACACTGTATGATGTCAGGTGGGTACTAGACTTATGGGAGATCACTTTCTAAGTTATATAAATGTCTAATCACTATGTTGTGCACCTGAAACTAATATAATCAACACTAATAAAAGAGAAAAATGGTAATTGGCGTACGACGATACCCTTTTCATTGGCTAATCAGGGCTATATGCAAATTAACTGCCAACTAAGATTGGCAGTTAACTGTCAACAAGATGGCGGTTAATTTGCATATGTAGGCACAATGCAGGGAGGCGAAAGGGAAAGCAGGAAGAAGCCCCCTGCCACTGACAGTGATCGGAAACCCAGGGGGGAGCTAAGAGCTGGGGGGCAGGGCAAAGGCGGCCCTGGGGCTGCCTTTGCCCTGCCCCCAAGCCATGATCAGAGAATCAGGTGCCTTTTCCGCCCTGGCCAGTGATAGCAGGAAGTAGGGGTGGAGCCAGCGATGGGAGCTGGGCAGGGTCGAAGCTGGCAGTCCCAGGAGCTAGGGGCCCCTTGCCTGGGCCTAAAGCGAAGCCCACGATCGCAGGGCCACTGCCACTGCGGGTCCCCGCTGCCCGGGCCGGACGCCTCAGCCAGAGGCATCCTGCAAGGGCAGGGGCGGAGCCCGTGCAATCGCGGCGCCCCCCGCTGCCACTGCAGGTCCCCTCTGCCTGGGCCCGACGCCTAGGCCAGAGGTATCAGGCCTGGGCAAGGGGCCGATCCTACGATTGGAGGGTGATGGGGGTCAACGCCTGAGGGCTCCCAGTATGTGAGAGGGGGCAGGCTGGGCTGAGGGACACTCCCCCCCCCCCCACACACACACCCAGTGCACGAATTTCGTGCACCAGGCCCCTAGTATTGTATATAAACTGTGACTGAAAAGAGAAGTTCTTATAGGGAGCGAAATCTGACCCCTTGTAGCCTTTCCCATTGATGCTGGTGAGGCCTGGGCACTGGAGGCTGGTGAACCTTCTCACATCCCTGGGCCGTCAGCCCTGGGCTCTTCTCAGAAAGCAGGTACCCAAACTCCTTTTAGACTTTGATGCCCGGATCTGAGCCTAGTGCCCCAGGTGACCTGGCAGGGCCCGCCTGGGAGGAGAGTTTTTACACTGAACCTTTCCAGCCAGTGCAACTTCAGATCTCATCAGCTTGTTGACTCTTGTATACAAACAGCCCTGTCTGTAAACACCCTCTATCCTTCACAAACATCCTCTGCAGTCAAGACAGGTTTCCACCTTCCTGTTTTTTTTGGTAAATTATTTTAAAAACAATTCTTCACAGATAACACTATAGCAATAACTAATTCAAAAAGAGATGTGTTTTTGACAAATTCACCCCACCATTTAAAATCACCAGTTTCCCCTGCTGGTGATCCTTTCTGACCTCTGTCCACAATGCATGGTTTAAAAAGTTTGAATCTTGGCATCAATGATACTTCTATATGCCACTGAAATTTCTTTTTCATAAGCTACATTCTCTCAAAATAATGGGCACATAGTGTTTCATTACCTGGCTATACCCTGATATATAGAATATTTCCCCCATTGCTGTACATTTAGGATGTTTCCTGTTTTTCACTCACTATATCTATATATATAAAAGCCTAAGCGACCATTCGACCATTCAACTGTTCGACTGGTAGCTATGACATGCACTTACCACCAGGGGGCAGATGCTTAACGCACAGGCATGGAAACATGGAACAAACTGATGAATCTCAGAGGGAAGCGGGGAGGGTGGGAAGAGATTAACCAAAGATCTTATATGCATACTAGAGGCCTGGTGCACGGATTTGTGCAGCAGTGGGGTCCCTCGGCCTGGCCTGTGGGGATCAGGCCAAAACCAGCAGTCCGACATCCCCCTAGGGGTCCCGGATTACAAGAGGGTGCAGGCCAGGCCAAGGGACCCCACCACTGCACGAATCCATGCACCAGGCCTCTAGTTGTAAATAATAACATGATGAACATAGTCATTTAAAAAAGAATCAGTATGCTCTACCAGTGTGGCTCAGTGGTTGTCAACCTATGAACTAGGAGGTCACGGTTCATAGGTCAACACTCAACCACTGAGCCACACTGGTCAGGGCACATGCCCAAGTTGTGGGCTCGATCCCTAGTGTGGGGCATGCAGAAGGCAGCCAATCAATGATTCTCTCTCATCATTGATGTTTCTATCTCTCCCCCTCTCTCTTCCTCTCTGAAATCAATAAAAATATATTAAAAGTGAAAGGACCAGTAAACTCCTCCTGTGGGCCAGGAGATGGGCTGGGTGGTGGGAAGCAAAGATGAACAGGCACCTTGGAGGGGCAGGGTAAGGGAGACAGATATGGGAACATGTGCAAATCTGGTTGGTGCTCTGCTGGGACTTTTCATGGGCACCGGGTCTCTGCTGGGAGGCCTTGGAGGCCCAGCATGCCGCAATCTGAATCTCATCATGGGACTTGACGGTTATCCCTTTGGGATTTCATCTGGCTGATGTCTGAGGGGTTGGAGGCAGGTGTCTTCCTTTTAGAGATTTGCTAAGATGTGGAAACCATAAATTTTTATTAAGCACTTCTGTGTACTAGGATCTGGATCAGAAAAGAAACGAGTGGACTCACCCTTGTGTTGGTAACAGTCTTCTTGGTAAAACAAGGTGGTTATCTGAGTTGACTTATTAAAAAGTTACAGAGCTTGGAAAAGGGAGGCATCAGAATGAGGCTTAGGGAAGGAGCCTCACTTTTTTGGGATTTACAGTATAAAGGGTTGTTGCCTCACTTGAAAAACCTCACACCGCCCGAGTTATTCTGTTCATCTCTGGCCAGGTGCTTGGGAGCCATCTCCCTGCGTGGGCTCGGGCTGGGAGAGTGCTCAGTTCCGGCCAGCTGAGCCCTTCTTGGCCAGGTTGAATGTCTTATGGAATCCAGAGAGAGATTCAGTCCAGAAATAGGATTCCCACCTGGGCTGTGGCTGCTGAACCACTTGTGTTTTATGCTTTGGGTCACTTAGATAAAGCAGATAAAAGCCAGACCAGTCATCTCCACATGCTGTCATGGAAGCTTGTGTGACTTCACGTGTCTGCTGCTGGTCTGACAAACGGTGCTGGGCTGCAGGCCGCTCTGTCAAGAGTCCTCTCTGAAGCAAACGAACAGCTCTCACCCAAGCCTCGGATGCACCACTTGCTCAGTTCTCCCAGTAAATGGTCAAAACCGTGCTGGGTGTGGGGACACAGGGAGGAGTTAGACTGGCCTCTGTGTTCAGGCAGCTCTCAGTCTGTGTGGGATGGATGCTGGGACTATGGTGGGAGGGGTTGGGACCGAGGGAGGCAGGAGCTGGGAGCCCACACATCTTGGCAGCCTGATGGATCCACAGAGGCTGGGTTGTGTCTGGCCTGTTCTCTACAGTACCCCCTGCACCTAGCATGCTGCCTGGGACTGAGTGGAGGCTCTGTAACTATTTGTGAAATGAATGACTAGTTAGTGGGTGACCCAGCCTGGGTATGAGGGTTGAGTGGGAATCAGTCATCATCCCGTCTTACCTCCCTTTGTCTTTCCTTTCTCCATTCCATCTTTTACTGAGCACCTGCTGAGGTCCAGGCCCCATGCCAGGGAGGAGGACACGGAACTCTGTTCACACCCCACACCATTCCTGTGGCTTCTCCATCATGGCCCCCATGACACCAGTGCACATGGGTTTGTCCACGCCTCTCACCCAGAGCTCCTCCAAGACAAGGAAGGGCCCCAGCACAGGGCCAGGCACAGAGGACATGTTCAAGGACCGCTGTAAACATGGAGAGGAGGCTTCCGAGGCACGGAGCAAGGAAGGACTAGTGTTAACTGGAGACTGGCTGGGACAACACCTATACCTAGTCCCGGTTCTTCCTCTGACCATCTGTGTGACCTTGGACAGTCACTTCCCTCATCTGTGCCTCAGCTACAGTGTTTGGGGTTTGAGGGAGAGTCAAAGTAGACAGTGGGTCTGGAAGCACCTTGTAAAATGTAGTGAGGGGTACAGAGGGACCCAGACTCAATTCTAGCTTTCATCATATATATGGTGAGTTTGGGTGCTGCTTACATTCTGCCAATGCACAAGGCAAAGGGACAAACCCCTACAACAAAATTCTCTGTTGTGTGAAGTTGAGACCCATCTCTAACGAAGAAAAGTTTAATTGGTGGAATGGATTGTTGTTTCTCTGTGCAGCACCATGGAAAAGACACTGGTGAGAGCAGGGATGGAAGGGAAGGGGTGGGACTGGAGGCCACAGAGCTCGGTGGGGCCACAGGACCATGGTGATGAGTTAGATTTTTACCCAAGGGCAGCAAGTAACTGCTGAAGGCCTGTGAGTCTGGAAAATACAGGTGAGGTGTTTTGAAGTCTCCATCAGGGATCAGGGTTGAGGACCATGGGGCCAGAACAGCAGGACCAGGGACCAGGCCAGAGACGTCAGGGCCTGCCCCACGGTAGAGCCCCAATGACGACTGGCTGGGGCACCCTGGGGCTACAGTGCCTTGATCTGCACCTCAGTTTCTTCAACGGCAACATGGGAGTCATGAGGCCTACCTTGAGAGCTGTGGAAGCAGTGTGTAATCTGTAGTGGCCACGCACAAGCAAGGGACAGAGGTGGTTTGGATGGGATCCCGGCCATCCGGGAGCTCCTGTTTAGGGGGGCTGTGCACTGAGTGTCACTGTGGCTGGGCAGGACTCACTGGCTCACGGGTAGGCTTGGGGTGGCACACATATGTGCAAAGCGCTTTACAGTTCCCCAAGTGCTTTTAGCCCTTTAATCTCTTTTATCCTCACTATAGTGCTAAGAAGTATACATGCATCATCATCTACACTTTCCCAATGAGAAACTGGGCCCCAGACCAGACCCCAGGGGAAGGAGGTTCCTGTAGAGACTGAATGGAAGAAGTAGCATAGGGATGAGTAGCACAGTCAGTGTTCACCAGGTGCAGAGAGGAGACAATGTGCTCTAAGGACAAAGACAAAACTGAGCCACATCTTGGAAGAGGGCTGGTCCCTAGCTCTGGGACAGGCTGAGTCTGCAGAGAGAGGCAGGGTTGGAGCAAGGCTGAGGCCAACTTTACCACCCTGACCTGTGGCTCCCGAGCCTGGCCCAAGACCAGCAGCGGGGAAGGGGATTGAGAAACTGCTGCAGAGGGCATGAAGGTGTGTGTGATTATTCCACCATCCAGCCTCTCTGGGCTGGCCTTTAAGTCTGCCAGGCCAGGGCTAGGATCCCCAGGGATGCCTGCAGTAGAGTGGGGGGTTGGGCAGAAGATGAGGCTGGCAAGGAGGCAGGCCAGACCCCAAAGGCACCCATTGGGCTCTTTGTCAACCAGTGGGATTTGAGGGCCTCAAGTCAGGGAGGTGGGCCTGGTCCTTGCCTGATCCAGGGGGACCTGAGATGCCATCCCAAAAGTTATCACTTATGGGCACAGGCCTTGGAGTCACTGAGACCTGGGTCCAAACACTGCTCTTATCTCTTGCTAACTCCGAGCCCAGATTCCCATCTGCAAGGCAGGGAAATAAGAAGCAGCCTGGCCGAGGGGAGATGCAGTGCTGCTGGAGGTGTCTGAAGAGCTAGCCCCGGCACACAGCAGGGCTCAGTAAACAGGTGGCTATCTGTCCATAGAGTCAGGGACAGCAGAGCGGAGTGGTTGAGACTAGGGGCCCTGCGGCCAGCCTGCCCAGGTTCAAAGCCTGGCTACACCGCTTGATGGCTGTGTGACCTTGGACCCTCTGGTTAGCCCTCTGTCTTTTTTATTTTGTTGTTTTTATTATATAACCACGAGAAAAGTCATACCTCATGGGATTGTCGTGAGGATTATTGATACCTGCTTTCTCTCTTCCCGTTCTTCCTGAATCGACTCCACTCAGACTCTCATCCAAGGTCACCCAAGTCAGGGCCATCAGTGCCCTCTGAGTTGTTCGGTCCAGGGGTCCTTTCGACAGTGTCTGGCGCAGTTGCTCACTCCCTCCTCCTTGGCACACGTTCTGTCTTTGCTTCGAGGACGCCTCCTGGTTCTCCTCCTGACGTCTAGATGTTTGTGTGCCCAGGGGTCTAGTCTCCACATTCACTCTTGGGGCTCTCGTCCACGCTCATGGCTTTGACTACCAGCTGGTGAGTCCGGATTTATACTTCCAGCTGGGACCTCGCCTCTGAGCCCTGCTTTTCAACTGGATGTCCAGTAGCTATCTCAACCTCAACATATCCAGAGCTAAACTCCTGGTAACACCCTGCAACCTCGCCCACCCAGGCTCCCTCATTTTTCTATAAGTTGTTTAGGCCTAAATTCTTGGAGTCCCCTCCTTTCTCCCAAGTCCTATATTGAATCCATCTCCAAATCTTGTTGGTTCTCTTCACCACATGGGAGAATCTGACCCCTTTATCCTTTTCCTGATGTCGTGCTGGGCCACACCTCCGTCATCCCCATTTGGATTATTGGAGTTGCCTCTGATCTGGCTCCTACTCCCATTCGTCCTCCATGCAGTTGGGGCCCTGTGCCTGAGCTCAGTGGTGTCAGTGCTTTGCTCAGAGCCCTCCGTGGCTGCTCAGCAGAGTCTCTGGTGGGGTTGGGCTCACCCCTGGAATGGAAACTGCTCAGAGCTCAGCAGGCCTGTTTCAGACAGACTCTGACTGGCAGGGGCTTGACAAGGTGAAGAGCATGTTCCGAGTTGCCCTTCTTTTTCTGAGTTGGGTTCCCTGCTCCCTTCCCAATCAGTTGGACAGGAGAAGGCAAAAGGGAAGTGAGTGATAAGGGAAGCTGGCCTGCAAATCACTGACGTTCATTCCTCAGACTGCCCCGACCTCCCTGCTGGGAAGGGATAGCTTGCAGAAACGGAGGCACAGGGCAGTGAAGGGCAGTGAGGTGGACAGAGAGCTCAGCCTCATCTCCCATCTTAAGTCATGCCCATTGCTCACCCCTGTGGTCTAGAAGAGAAACCTCCCGCTGGTGGAGTGAAAGGAACCTTGATCTGTTAAGTGGCACAGTTGTCCCTGGAGGGGTCCTTGTGTGAATGAAATGCGGTATGTATGCATGGAAAGTGCTCAGCCCTTGCCTGACATCCAGGAGCCATTCATTTGCTGCCTGCAACCCCCTCATAAGCCTCAGCAGCTCCCAGGCCTCCTGAGTGGGTTTGGTTTGGTTCCATGTACTCATTGCTCACTGATGCCTGTCTGCTTTGGGCCCAGCCCTGTGCCAGAATTAGAAGCCTAGAAAAGAGCCAGACAGGTCAGAGCACTTGCACTACTCACCATGGTGTGGCAGACAGGTGGTCATATGGGCTGAGATGAGAGGTGCTGGAGGCCTGGACGAGGGTGGTGGCAGTGGTCATGGAGCAGAGTGGAGAGATGGGAGAGACATTTAGGAGATGGAAGAGGCAATTTGTTGGCTGTAGGTTGCCGAGCTCTGTTACTTACTGGCTGTGTGACCTTGGGCAAGTTACTGACCCTTTCTGTGCCCCGGTTTCTCATCTGTAAAAGAGGGGTGTTAACAGTGTTTTCTACATGGGTGAGGGGAGATAGCCTTGAAAAGGGCTGGAACAATCTCAGCGTGTTTGTGGTGCTCAGTAAACGTTAGTTCTCATTATTACTATTGTTGGTGACTGGCCAGGTGGGGGACTGGGGCAGAGGGAGGCGCCTCGGATGATGCCCTGGGTGTCTGGAGGTGGGAAAGGAGGAGCAGGTGTAGAGGTGGTGAGGGAGGGCGCTTGGCTGAGTCCAGGGTTCCTGTGGGCATCCCCTGGAGATGAGGAGGCCCTTCTCGGGACTGCCAGAAATGGCGTCCCAGCTGCCTCCAAACCAGGAGTCTGATTGCGCCCACAGGTGACAGGCCTGCCTTCAGGATCTACAGGTTGATTATTTTTGGCCCCTTGGGGTCCCTGAGGCAGGAGATGGGGAAACAGTGATCATCATCGCCATCATCATCTCGATAATGGCAATGATAACAGCTACCATTTGTGTGGGGATTTGCTTTTTACAAAGTGCTTTCCCATCCATTACCTCACTGGGAACACATGGCTCCAATAGAAGGCAAAGGATGCATTTCTCTGGGGTCCTGTGGGGCCCCCTGCTCTGAAAGTCTGTTTCAAATGATGATAATGCTGCGCATTTCATAGTGCTTTGTACTTAGCAAAGTGTCCTCATGTCCATGCTTGCATTCGGCCCTCACTATGGCTCCTCACAGGGGACGTCAGCCGGGAATGAACATCCCATTTGACAAGAAAATCTGAGATCCCAGGAATCTCAGTGACTGGCTTGAGGTGTCCCAGCTTGTGAGGCTGGGACTTAAGTGGTAGATGGGGGGCTTATGGCATCTTCGTTTTCAGTTTAGTCTTCCATACAGGGCAGGCCTCTCTTCTGTAGCAGCAGCTCAGCCACTTGATTACGTACCTCCAGGATAGGAAGCTCACCACCTGACTGAGCAGAAGTTGTCCCCTGATGCATGGATCTCCGTCCCTCCCATTGGTCCTAGCTGTGTGGTCTGGCCGTGCGTAGCCTGGCTGAGAGATCAGGACAGGGGGCGTGTCTCCTCTGATGTGCAACCTTGTGCTGAATGGCCTTCTGAATGACCAGGTGATGTCCAGGCTTCCCCTCCCCAGCTTGCTTCTCATCTTTGTCTTGTGTCTGTCCTACTGTCTCTGCTCTCTTGCCCCCCACCCCACCCCGAATTGGGGCGCATCCTGGGGCTTCCTTAGAGAGGGGGCCGGATAGAACGATGGTGGGGAGTGGGGAGAAGTAGCCTTGGGCTGGGCATCTAGGGCCTGGGCTCTGCTTGTCCCTGAAATGCAGCACCTTGCTAGGCCTCCCTGAATCAGAAGGTCTTTCAAGTCCCTCAGTAGCCCTCCCGCCTCCTAGAAACTCGGTCATGTCCTCGCCAATCCCTTTCTTTTTTAAGGTCCTTCTGGCTGTGTGGGCCTGTGTAGAGTAATCTAGGGGAGCTTAGAAGACCATGCATTTGGGAGGTTTCGATATTGGGGGACCATTTTTGATGAAAGCAAATTAGGCTTTTTTTTGGGAATTTTGATCCAGGACAAAGGCCAGATGCATAGCTCAGCAAATCAGCCCTCCATGGTGGGCCTGGCCTGCCTCTTCAACCCATCCTTTGCCCCTCTGCCTCCAATGCGCTGCCCTCGGTCTCCCCACCTCTCAACCTCCTGCCCAGCTCAAACACCCCTTCCTCCAGGAAGCCTTCTCCCACTTGCTTGACTGGATCAGAGACCTTTTCTGGGCTCCTGTAGTCCTCAGGCATCTCTCTGTCACCAACCATTTGTTTTCCGGTCTTTCTAACATGCAGAGACCCCAGCCTTGTCCTAGATCCCCAAGAACTTACCAGGTGTACCGGTTAATAATGCAGATCTTTTTCAATAGATGGAGTTAGACGTAGTATGCACATATGTGTGTATCTCCTTGCTTAATCTTACAACGCTGTTCCCAGGCCACGCAGTAGAAAGTCGTAGAGCCATAATTCAAACATGAGTCTGCCAACACACATTCCACCTTACCCAGTCATACCCTCCGCCCCCAGAGAAACCTGCTGTGGCTGCTGACTGTGGTCCACCCTGCCAGCTGGGAGAGTGGGCTTGCTGGTGGACTCTGCTTTGATTTGCAGTGACCCACTGCTCTCTTTGTAGTTGCTCCTCCCCACGAGCCCTGGGGGACATTCCTGTAAACCTGAGCAAGTCAGAGAGCCCCCACCTCCCCCAGCCAGCCCGATGAGAAGATGAGAGGGAGGAATGTCTAGGCTGGGCTCTGCTCAGGGTCCCAATCTGCACGCAGCCCTGGGGCTGTGCTTTCCTCACTCCAGAACCACCCAGTTTCCCGCCTTCCCCCCCTCCAGGCCAGGGGTCAAGTTCAGGGAGACTGTGCTCCAAGCTCCCTCCCTCCTCTGCCCTTACTCAGCTTAGGGTTTCTGGAAGGCACCTGAGAATGGAGCATGTACTTTTCTGCCACATACCAGCGTGACCAAGGCTGGTTATCTCCCCTCTCTGAGCTGGCTTCCTCGGGCACAATGGGGCATGCTATCCCCATCTTGAGTTGTTGTGACAGGTGGTATTACATAGGCGAAGGGCCTGGTGCCCTACCTGGCACATAGTAGGTGCTGAATACATGTTAGCTGTCCTTACTGTGTTGATGAGAAGCCAGCCCTTTCTTTGCTGAGAAGGGAGGATGACCGGGGGGTAGGGAGGTTGTGGTGATGTGAGCCAAGAAAGACTTCCATCTGGAAGATAGAAATGAGGCAGTGGATCCCTGGCCTCCGAAGGAAGGCCCTAATGCCTTTTGGATGCTGACGTGTTTGGAAAAGGGGTGAGGCTTCTCACATGCTAATGAGATGGCTCCTCATCTTGGAGAATATCTGGGAAAACCTAAAAGTGGATGTGGAGAACGTTTGAGCTCGCCAGGACCTTTGCAATCAACCTAATTGTTTATTTCAGATGAAGCAAAAACACACACAAAAAACCCAAAAAACAAACTGAGAGGGAAAGAGGCCTTCCCAAGGCCACCCGGCCAGAAGGGAGCAGAGCTGTGTCCTTTTCTTCCAGTGCCTCAAACAGTTTTAAAAAAAAAACAACCCTGACATTTATTGAGACCTTGAAACATATTGGGCCTGTTCTAAGTGCACTTTATCTCATTAATCCTCACATAAACCCTATGAGGTGGGACCCGTTATTTTCATTTTACAGATGAGCAAACTGAGTCCTGAAATAGCTGAACAACTTTCCCAGGGTGGCACTACCGTCTCAGTGCGGCAGAGCTTTGGGGTTAGGATTCAGCATCAGTGGGAGGGGGCTGGGGCGGGCATCTGGGGCTGGAGTTTGCTTTTAGGGCCACTCATAAACACCACTGGCTCTGTGTGTAGTAGTGTCTAGACTGGGAGTAGGAAGACCCGAGTGCAAGTCTTGCTCTGTCATCAACTTACCATGTAACCTTGAGCAAGGCCTTTCGCTTCTCTGGGTTTCAGTTTCCCCAGGTGTACAATGAGGAAGATTGAAAGACCCTCCCGCCCTGAAATTCTTAATTTAAGAGGCTACCCAGTTGCTGAACACCTGGTGCTGGGCAGCTAGCTACCTGTCTCGTCAGCCCATCCCCATGCTGGACAGCTCTCCTCTACACGGAGCCAAACTGAGTGCTCAACAGTTTCTCTGTCACCTGTTCTCCTGGTTGCCCTGCTCCACTGCTCCCTCCATGAGTGTGGCACCCAAGCCCAGGCCAGCCCGTGGCTGCTTGGAAGTAGTTTCTTCCTTTTCCTTGGCCCTTCTGAACGCCGTCTCCAGGGTCAGAGCACCAAGAGGCCTTCAGGACCTGGGGTCATCCCTCAGCGACCCCCTGAGGTCCAGACTCCCGTTTATCAGGCATCAGTACGCACTACTCTGTGCCAGGCACTTATCGCACTGGCCCTGCCAGAGTCCTGCTGTGATTCCTGTTCACAGGGAAGTTGTGGGGTCGCTCAGCCAGGACAGTGGTGTGATCAGTGCCCCACAGCAGCTCCTAGGTTCATTCTTTGGGCCTCTCTGAGCTTCCTCCTGCTCGCAATGCCTTCTTAACCTCCTCATTTCCTCATTCATTTTGACAAATAGCCCATTAGTATCAGCTCTGGGTTGAGGCCCCGTGCTGGTCCCTGTCACTCAGAAGGGGGAGGGCCTAGTTATGATGCCGTGGGAGAGGTCAGCTTGCCTCTCAGCCCCCCTGGCTGGGCACTGTGGATGCAGCAGTGAGTGGGAGCAGGGCAGGTGAGCAGCCCCTGTGATGTAGTCAGGTGAGTGCAGCTAGTGGGAGTGCAAGGGGCAGCCTCAGCCCAGAGGACTCTCTGGGAGAACTTCTGGTGGAGGAAGCTTGGATACCAGCATGGTCTCCTCCTCCAGGAAGTCCTCCCTGACAGTGGCTTCTCTGACTTTGGGTCCATATCACTGCTGTGGTTCTTGTTGGAATTGTTTGTTGAAATTCAACTTTTCATGTTTTCCTTTCCTATAGAGAGCTTGATGCCAGGATCTGCATTGAATTTCGGCATCGTGCCTTTATTATTTTATTAGCTTATTCAATGAAACTCTATTGGATTCTATGCCAGGTACCATGTTAGCACTGGGCAGACAAAAACCCAAGAGCGTCTGTTCTCTCCTCAAGTTGCTTCCCCACCTAGTGTAGAATGGCAATACAGGATGGTGAAGGCTAAAAAAGCCCAGAGGAAGACGGTGAATTTGAGCTGGGCACTGAAGGTTGAATAGGAGTTTGCCAGGCAGACAACAGGGAACAGGGCTTTAGGCAGAGGGAACAGCATATACAACAGCATAGGGGCCTTTCAAGAGTGAGCTCCATCTGGGGGATGGTGAGCATAGGAGCGGGGAGGGGAGTGGTGGGCCAGGTGGCTGGAGGGGTGGTCAGGACTCCACAAGGCTTTGAGGGTGGGTGTGATCAGAGCCTTTGCATAGCAAGGTCACCGGAGGCCAGGGAGAGTGTGACTAGTAGGGGACCAAATGAGAAGCTGAGAATCAGGCCAGGGTGGTTCTCCCTGCTGAGGTGATGAGGCTAAAAGAGAGGGAACAGTGAGGATGGGGAGGAAAGGGGTAAGGGTGGATGATCCAAATAATAATTGCCCCAAAACTTAGCAGCTTAAATCACTGAATATTTCATAAGCCTCACAATTTTGTGGGTCAGGAATTTGGGGCAAGACTCTTCTGGGTGATCCTTTTTCTCCATGGGACATTGATTGGGGTCCCTTTGGTGGTATTCAGTTGGTAGCTGTCCTGATTGGAGAGTCAGGACGGATCATATGCTAGCACAGTGATGGTGAACCTTTTGAGCTCGGCGTGTCAGCATTTTGAAAAACCCTAACTTAACTCTGGTGCCGTGTCACATATAGAACTTTTTTGATATTTGCAACCATAGTAAAACAAAGACTTATATTTTTGATATTTATGTTATATATTTAAATACCATTTAACAAAGAAAAATCAACCAAAAAAATGAGTTTGCGTGTCACCTCTGACACGCGTGTCCTAGGTTCGTCATCACTGTGGTAGCACATGGGTGAGGGTGGCTGGAAGGCTGGGCTCACCTGGGCCCTTCTCCCTCTCCCTGTGGTCTCCATGAGGTGTCCCCAGCCGTGAAGTCAGACCTCTCATCCAGTGACTTGGCTCCAGGAGACCAAGAGGGAAGCTGCTGAAGGGCAGGCTTATCAACAGGCCCAGCACCACGTCCACTATGCTCCATTTGCCAAGGCAGTCACAGCCAGCTCCGGTGCAGAGAGGGGCGCAGACCATCTCTTCATGGGAGGACTGTCAGAGAACGTGTGGCCATCTTTAATCCACATGCAACCCCCGTCTCATCTGCCTTGGAGAGACCTGAGCCACTCCGAGGAATGGGAGGTGGAATCTTCCAGATGGTGGGTATCAGCTCGGTAGCACAGATTTGAACCTCTGAACGGTTAGCCCTCACCTCAATTGCTGGTCCATTACACATACCGGAGCCTCTAGCTTATAGCACCCATCGAGATCAGTACAACTTCAGTGCACGCTGCTGTACCCACAGCGTGAGCCCAGGGCTGGCCAACAGGTTCCTGCTCTTGGCCCAGCTTTGGCCACTTACTAGTGCTGCCTGGAGCATCATGTTGAGAAGGATTTTGAGCTCAGCAGGAAAGAGGTGGTGTGATTTATTAGTCATGTCGGGTTTTCCAGGGCCTGGGGAGAGGCATTGCCCCTGGCCCTCGGCTCACTGCTTCTGTTGTCCATTCTCCCCTTCGCACCTCCAGAACCACTGCCATGGTAAGGATCCCTCCACAGCTCTGGTCCAGCCACAGCGATCCATACAGGCACCCCTCAGAAACCTGCCAGCATGCCTCTGCTCCCAGCCCATGGCCACAAGCTGGACTTCCAACCCAATGGCGCGTGCCTGGGTTTCGGATGCACAGCACACCCGGACCCTCCCCTGCCAGCCGGTACCTGAGCCGCAAACGCCCAGCTCCACGGTGCTAACACCAGCCGTTATCGGCCTCGCACCACATTCCTTAACTTCACCATCTCCCGTTAGCCCCCTCCGACCCCTTCCTCAACCACGGAAGGTTTAATTGTTGCAAATGGAATCCGTGTTCTACAGAAGTCCAATAAATCTGCAGTCTGTCTTCCTGGTAATCAATCACAGATTGCAAATCGCACGAGGAGAAGTCTATAAGATACGTTCTTCATGTCTAGTACGTTGGGTTATTTTCATGTCTTGTGGTTTGAATTTGGCCACTGTCATTTTAGAGGAATTTCCTGCCATCTGCGTTCAATTGAATTTTCTCACAGATTTGTGCTTGCTTGTAAATACTAGGGGCTGGCAGAAAGGCGAGCTTTGTTCTTGGTGACATTTCAGAGATCCGCTAATGTAGCCTCGCCGGCGGGTCTGCAGCTTGGCTGGGAGGGAGGCGTGAGGTGAGGGGAAGGTGCGGGCTCCCAAAGGCACGGTGCTGCTCAGCTCAGGCTGTGCTCAGCTCTGGGGCTGGGGCGGGACGGGTGAGCGTGCCAGGTTAGGTTCTCTGACCCTCCCGCCTTTCCTGCTGATACCTAGGCTCTGCTTTCCTCTGTGCTTCTGCTAATTATGAGGTGTCTCGCATCTTCCCAGCTTTTCCTTCCTCTTCTGCTGGGGGCAGGAGGACAGCCATGCTGAGAGTCATCCTTTGCCCCCAAGCAGCCGATCCCAGCATATACCCTGGCTGCACCCATGGTGATGGGCAAAGGCCATTAGCCATGGGACAGGGCCCCCAGCTGTCCTGGTGTGGGTCCCAGCTCTGCTGTAACCTGCTCTGTGACCTTAGAGAAACCACATTCCCCTCAGAACCTCAGTCTCTCCCATTGTAAAATGGAATATTGATCCCCACCTCAGTGGTTGTTGCAAGGATTGAATGTGTGCAGCTCAGGGTTGGGCCTCAACAAATGGTGGTTCTTTTGTCCAGCACCAGCGTTTTTGACCACCGGTGCCTCACCCTTGAATAGGCATCAGAAAGAAAGGATGAATGAGAAATACATGGTTCTTGTTCTTGAGGGCCTCGCTGGGTGGACCAGTGATCACGCAGCTGGGGCACCAAGACCATGGGGATGGGGAGAAACATTAGAACGTGGTTCGTGTTTATGGCCTGTCTTATTTTTGGTGTGATCGGAATGATAATGATCTTACGTGTCGGGCATTGTTCGGAGCACTGCATGTGTTTTAACTCATGTGGTCTTCAGAACAACCCCACGAGGCGGGCGTCTTACTATCTCCCATTTTATGAATGGGGACACTGAGACATAGCGCTGTTACTTGGGCAACTTGCCTAAGGCCGTATCCTAGCATGTGGTAGAGCGTTTCTGATAATACATACAAGAATAGTAGTTTATATCTGTGATTTATAAATGAATATGTTTTCTCCTGATAGGGTTATGAAATCAAACAAGTTTGATGACTAGTGGTCTGGAGTAGCGATTGTCAAATTTTAGCGTGCTCAATGAGAAGCATTTAAGGAGCTAAAATGCAGATTCCTGCCCCACCTTGGGCGTATAAGAGGTTTTTAAGTAGGGGGCAGGTGGGGAAGGAAACCCCGGGGTGACTGTTCTGAAGGTGCAGGTTAACGTTTTCAGCCTTGGTGTCCTCACCTGAAAAATGAGGACAGGTCCCCAGCCCACCAGCCTCTGAGGTGTGTGGGCCTCAGGGACCAGGCACCAGATGCTGCTCACCTGCTCAAGGGCACAACCCCAGCAGTCTGCCTGTTCCTGCAGCATCAGCACTTCCTTTCTGCTGAGTCACTCCTGTCCCCACAGAAGCAAGCTGTTATTTCTACCACATTACCAAACAAAACAAACCTCTCAACCCACTTCCCTTTTCAGATACCGCCTCGTTCTTTCATTTCCTTTAGAGCAAAGCCCCTTGAAAGAGTGACTGTACCTTATGTCCTGTTTTTCTTCTGTTCTCTTCTGAGCCCTCGCTAGGCTTCATGTCCACCACTGCTCTGACGCTGTTCCTATAAAGGCCCAGTGGCCTCGGTGTCACCCAGGCCCCCATCCTTGCTCAGCCGTGCTCACTGCCCTCCTTGCTGACACACCACTCTCCCGTCCCCCCACCTTTCTGCTTCTCCTGCTCCTCCTCCTGGTCCACTCGTCTCACCTTCTCGTTCAGGCTGTGGCTTTGAAGAACATTATTTGTTGATGACTCCCACATTTGTATGTCAGCCCAGACCTTCCCTGGAGCTTAGACTTGTACCTATAGCTGATTTCCCTGTATCCCCAAGAGGATGTCCAGGCGGCACCCCAGACTTAATGTGCTTACAGCCAAGCTGGGGATACTCTGGTCCCCAGACTGCACCTCTCACGGTGTTGTCAGCCCTCTCACTACTGTCCTGTGTTTTCTGATTGTGTGCTTTCCCCTCTGGAATGTCAGCTACATGCAGCAGGACTTTAGTCCATCTTATTCCTGCTCTCTCCCAGGACCTCGAACGCTGCCTGGCGCAGAGGAGTGCTCCCAAGTATCTGTTGAATGGATGGCTGGGCTGTCAGGACCCTGGGAATTGAGAAGTGCTGGGCTCACGCGTGTAGGCGCCCAGCGCTGTTGTTGTGCTGGGGTGTCTGGCGTATCTTGGTCTCAGTCCTGGGGCAGGCAGAATTTGGTGCTGTCCCTCACAGAGAGAGCCTTCCGCTTCTGCCCCATGGCTGGGGGGAGGAGGGGGCAGCACTGTGGCTGGGATCCTGCCCTTTAGTGAAAATGAAGCCCAGTGGTCCCATGGCACCCATGCATTAGGGTCTATTCCAGGTGCAGACCTCTTCCTTGGGTGCCCTTCTTCCTTGCCCACTGTGGCACCCAGGAGGGCTGGGCCAAGGGAGACACAGGGATGGGGAAGAGGTGTGATGCACTGGTGGGGGAGCATGGCAGGGATACCCAGGCTACCCCTGACTGTGACCTGGCTCATAGCTGGGCTTTGGGCCACACCCCCTTTCAACAGGGGTGTCTGTCTCACCCCATCTTCTCTCTCCGCTTACAAGCAGGGTCTCTCTGGATAAAACACCTGCAGGCGCACCTGTGCCTGTGGGAAGCGAGGCTTTCACAGGGGAATGGGGAAGGCAGGGGGGCATGGGGCGAGGCAAGGAGAGAGGAGAGGGGAAGAGAGGCCAAAAAGAGAGGGAGAGACATCGAGAGTGAAGGAGAAATACACCTACCTACAGAGAAAAAGAGGATGAGACAGAGAAAGTCAGCGTCCCGGAGAAAGAGATGGAAAGACAGAAGAGAGACTGCGTCAGGAAGAGACAAATAGAGACAGAGAGGGAGGGCAGAGACCTGAGGGGGGCTTCCAGGCACTTGCGGGCAGGGGTGAGTGTTAATGGGAAGAGTGTGGGTCTGGGACAGGGTACAGCAAGCCACCTCATGGGAGAAGGGGGAACCGAAGACTAGATGTGTGAATGTTCCTTTGTTCCCACCCACTTGTTCCCATTTGTTTGTCTATCAGTCCACTATTTACTAAGCTCCCATTCATGCCAGACACCGTGTGCCCTTTTCTTTCCCCTCCTTAAGACCTCAACGCTCGCTTCCAGTCCGACCTCTAGCCTGGGCTCTTCCCTATGGGCCCCAAGGCCTTGCCCACAGTGAGTTCATAATCAGAATCTGCTGAGATAGAGGCAGAGACAGCAGAGAGGGAAATGGGAAGCCTCATGCATATCCAGCACTTGTCATTCCCTCCTGTCTGTCATTCAATCCTCTCAGCAACCCTGGGAGGCAGGAGTGCTATTTCATCACCCACTTACAGATGGGGAAGAGGAAGCTCATAGATGCCCCCCGCCCTCCTCTTCTTTTTAGTGAAGGTAGTCTGTCCTCATGCCCGCCCCCCCCCATGACTCCCTGGATCTCAGTTTTAAGAGGGGAGATGTGAGAGGCCTGTATTACACAGGGATCAAGGCTTCTGCCCAGGATGACCTCCCTCCTGAACCACAGGAAACATACGGCAGAGGTTGTCTAGGACTTACTTGTTTATCAGTAACCTTCACTGAGTTTCGGTCTGTTCCCAGACGGGCTGGGCACCGAGAACTCAGAGATGAGTCCGACACTGTCCCTGCCCTCAGGAGGCTGACAGTCACAGGGGCAGGGGGACATGGATGTATAAACTCTCCCAGGATGGTCTGGGATCCCAGAGAGTCCTTGGCCATGCCATCCTGGCCTAGCCTCCTCAGCTGTTCTTGTCACCCCCTTTCCTAGTCAGCACTGGTCTGAGCGGCTGGCAGCTCAGACCCCCCTTCAGGAGTGGCACATGTGGGGCTCACCCCTGAGCCTCAGATCCAGCCTCCTCTGCCCGAGCTCCCACAGCATGCTGCGCTTCTGCTCTGAGGAGCAGGTTTTCCCCTGGGAGCAGTGGCCGACTCTGGTCTCTGCATCCTCACGGCAGAGCGGGCACAGAAGGGACACAGGGGTTCAGCATCAGAGCACCACCTGCTGCGTGCCGAGTGTGTGTGGGATTCTTTACACGTAGGGACACACCAAATTCACAGAACAGCCCCATTTTACAGATGAAGACACTGAGACCATCAAGCTACGAAGTGGCATATTGAGATTTAAATCCATGTCTAATGGACTTCCAGTCCTGCAGTCTTTCCCTTCACCAGCTGCCCCACAACGGGTGCACCGTCAGTCCTTGCAGACCATGTTTCTCTGGAAGGCCGTGGGGACCTACATTTGTCTCGTTCACTCTGAGTCCCTCCCTGCTCAGGTAGAGCCCAGGGCCTAGCACAACCCACACATCAACTGATTGTTGAACAAAGAGGGTACAGCACTCCAATCACCAGCCCTGCAGCACCAAGAGGCAGCGGCCCCATCCAAACCAACCCGGAGACGTGTCCCGGGGACTAGGGTCTCAGCTTTGGTTGGATGTGCACGCTCCTCCTGGTTATGTGTTTCTGGACAACAACACTGGGGAAACGCTCTTGGCAATTACGTGGTTAATATTGTGTTTTTGTTTAAACCGTGCTGGGGGTGGGAGCCCTTATTAGTATCAGTTTGGAAAAAATACGGAGGCATTCACGGCCAACTGCTTAATAGTTTTCATTGAGTTGATTTTAAAATGAGAACCTTTTCTTTATTTAAGAATAGAAAACGACTTCCACATTCTGCCCAGTAACAGCCTTGGTTATGGGCTCTTCACAATGTGCACATTAAAGGCATTGCCCTGCCCTTATGTAGAATGAACAATTTTGTGCAAACTATTGTAAGTACATGATGCACTTAAACTGTTTTTAAAAATTTTTATTTTTTACTGTTGTGGTGACAGATCCAGCCCAGAACTGTACTGTTAAAAAAGTCTCCATCTCTTTCAGACTGTGAAAAAGTGGACTCACATTTGAGAAACGCCATAGGGCTGAAAGGAAATTGTTAACTCATTTGGCCCAATGTCCAGGGCTCCCTGGGCCAGTGTGTGATGCTGGAGAGAGGGTGGTGAAGGGGTTTTAATAGAAGCTGCACTAATTAGGCCAGTGCCAGCCAAAAAGAAATGTAAACATGGGGAGAGGATGCTGGTGGATGGGCGGGGCGAGACCTGTCCTGTTTCACCTGATCATTTCTTCTTTCATCTGTGTTTTTCCTGTTTTATTGGGATATATGAGTGACATATAACAACACTGTGTTCATTTTATGTGTACAACATAATGATTTGATATAAGTATATACTATGAAATGATTACCAAGTTAACATCTATCACATCATGTAGTTACAAGTTTTTTCTTGTGATGATAACTTTTAAGATCTTCTCTCTTAGCAATTTTCAAATATGCAGTATGCTATTAACTACTAGAGGCCTGGTGCATGAAATTCATGCATGGGAGGGGGGTCCCTCAGCCTGGCCTGCACCCTCTCCAATCCGGGGTCCCTTTGGAGATGTCTGACTGCCGGTTTAGGCCTGACCCCGGGGATCAGTCAGACATCCCTCTTGCAATCCGGGACTGCTGGCTCCTAACCACTCGCCTGTCTGCCAGCCTGATCACTCCCTAACTGCCCCCCTGCCGGCCTGGTCACCCCCCAACTGCCTCCCTGCTGGCCTGGTCCCCCCTAACTGCTCCCCTGCCAGCCTGATCGCCCCCTAACTGCTCCCCTGCCAGCCTGATCGCCCCCTAACCACCTCTGCCTCGGCCCTTGCCACCGTGGCTTTGTCCGGAAGGACGTCTGGAAGACACCTGGTCTAATTAGCATATTACCCTTTTATTAGTATAGATAGTCACCATGTGTACATTACTACAACCTTAGAACTCATTAATCTTAAAACTGGAACATCCATCTCTTCATTCAGTAATTATTTATTGGAGATCTGCCTTGTTCTAGATGCTGAATAAAAATTAAGGAAATAATGTTTATTTTATTCTAGCTTTAATAGGACATTACTTACTTGACTCCTTGCTCCATGACTTATGAAATGGTGTTCTGCTTCCAGTGTTTTCTTCCTTTATATATATTTATTTTTAGTCTTAAATGCATAGAATTGGATTAGCACAATGATTAGTTTGTGTCACTGTCTTCTTTGGTCCATTAATGTGCCTCCCCCTCATTTGAACACTAACAAGAAAATACATTTTCCTAAGTGCCCTCTCCTGTCTGGTCTCCTGCCTCCAGTCTAGAGATAATCAGTTTGCCGACTTTGTTCCTGTATTTTTACTCAAGTATACCTTATACATAGAAAGTACATAAATCCTAAGTGTACAGTTTGATGAACATCACAGTGTAAACGTAACTTAGATCAGGAAATAGAATATTACTGTCACCCCAAACAGCTTCAATCATACCCGCTCCCAATGTCTACCCTCTGCCTCCCTCCCCAAGGAAACCTCGGGCCTGGCTCCTAGTTCTACAGAGTGGTTTGTTTGCTTTAGAATTTTATTCTGTAGCCGGGATCATATTGTAGATACTCTCTGTGTGTAGCTTCTTTTACCCAACATCATATCTCTGAAATCTCTTCATGTGACTGTATAGCTAGGACTTGCTATGTTCACTGATGGTCTGGTATTATCATTTATTGGTCTTTTCTCCTGTGGGTGACCATTTGGGTTGTTTCCAGTTTTTGATCATTATAACTAACTTTCCTATCAATACATCTGTCCCTGTACTTCTGTTGGGTGTCTGTGTAGGCATGGAATTGCTGAGTTATACAGTATGGGTCTGTTCATTTTTAGGATGTAATACCATGCAGTTTTCCAAAGTGACCACACTGTCTTAACACTCCCACCTGCAGGGCAGCAAAGGTCCATGGCTTGTCATCCTTGCTCACACTGATGTTGCTTGCCTTCTAGATGTTAGCCATTCTGGTGGGGTTGGTGGTACTGCTGTGGTTTTGGTTTGCATTTTTCTGATGGCCCGTTATGTGGAGCACCATTTCATATGACCACTGAATAGCCTCTTTTGTGAAATGCCTCTTCAAGCCCTTAAACAATTTTTTTTTTAAATTTGCCTTTCAATGTGTAGAAGATCTTTATTCTAGATCTAAGCCCCCTGTTAGTCAGGTGTGCTTACAGATACCTGTTCCCACGCTGGCTCTTCCTTTTCTTCTCTTCATGGTGCCTTATGATGAGTAGAAGCTCTTAGTTTTAAAACAGTCTACTCTACTCATCCTTATTTTTATGGTTAGTGCTTTTTGTATCCTATTTAAGAAACCCTTGCCTGCCTCAGATTGTGAAAATAGCCTCCTGTATTTTCCTCATGAAGCTTGCTTGTTTTACACTTTGTATTTCGAGCTGTAATCCATCTGGATTTGATTTTTGTGTATGGTGTGTGGTAGGGGTCAAGTGTCCTTTTTAAAAAAAATATAGAAATTGGATTTAGCCAGCAGCTTTTATTGAACACATTGTCCTTTCTCCACTCTCCCTTGCCATAAATCAGTTCAGTGAGTAAGTCTATTTCTGAATTATCTTATTTTGTTTATTGGTCTATTTGTTTATCTTCATACCAACTTCACAGTCTTAATTATGGAGGTTTTACAGTAAGGCTTGATATTTAGTAGTGAAAGTCCTTCAACTTTGTTCTTCTTCAGGATTACTCTAGTTATCCTTGGCTATTTGGATTTTAATATACATTTTAGGATTAACTTGGTAATTTCCACACATGAAAAGAACCTGCTGGGATTTTGATTTGGATTGCATTGAATCTCTAGATACATTTGGGGAGATAAATATGGAATTTCCAAATTCACATTTGCAATCTTTTGACCCATGAATATGTATATCCCTCGATTCATTTAGGTCTTCATAATGTTTTGTAATTTTCTAGGTAGAGGGTCTTGCACATGTTGTGTTAGATTTATCCCTAAGTATTTGGTGTTTTTTGATATGATCATAAATATCTAAAAATGTTCCGTTTCTATTTATGGTAGACATGCAGTTGATTTTTTAAAAAAAAAATATTTTATTGATTTTTTACAGAGAGAAAGGGAGAGGGACAGAGAGTTAGAAACATCAATGAGAGAGAAACATTGATCAGCTGCCTCCTGCACACCTCCTACTGGGGATGTGCCTGCAACCAAGGTACATGCCCTTGACCGGAATCGAACCGGTCAAGGGACCTTTCAGTCCGCAGGCCAATGCTCTATCCACTGAGCCAGACTGGTTAGGGCCATGCAATTGATTTTTGAGTATACACCCTATGTATACTGATGTTGTCAAATCTGCATATTGTTAATTTATTTCTAGATTATTTTTGATTTGTTATTTGTGAATAATAACAGTTTTCTATTTTTCTTTTCAATTCTTATATACTTTATTTCTTTCATCCTTGCCTACCTATAGAAGTAATTTTATGCTTGTCATTCTATTTCTTTAAAATAGTTTTGATCAAAACCAGTTTTTATTACATATATGTGTGTGCTTAAACAATATATTGCTTAGTTTTAGTGGACTTTGGACTTTGTTATATACGAGAGGCCTGGTGCATGAAATTTGTGCACTTGGGGTTGTCCCTCAGCCTGGCCTGCACCCTCTCGCAGTTCGGGACACCTCAGTAGATGTAGCAGTGCAGCAGGCGGCCAGGGAGGAGTCTGAATTAGGACCGGGTGCCCTACTGCTAGCACTCATCCAGGGCCCACTGTGCCTGCTGTCGCAGAGTTAGGAGAGGCTCCCGCCGTGGCAGCTGCATTCATCAGCCATGAACCTGGCTTTTGGCTGAGCGGTGCTCGCCTTGTCAGAGTGCACTGACCACCAGGGGGCAGCTCCTGCACGAGCATCTGCCCCCTGGTGGGCAGTACACATCATAGTGACCAGTTGTTCTGGTTGCCCTGCTGTAACAGTCGCTTAGGCTTTTATTATATAGACTAGGGGCCCGGTGCACGAAATTCGTGCACTGGGTGTGTGTGTGTGGGGAGGGGAGTGTCCCTCAGCCCAGCCTGCCCCCTCTCACATACTGGGAGCCCTCAGGCGTTGACCCCCATCACCCTCCAATTGCAGGATCGGCCCCTTGCCCAGGCCTGATGCCTCGGCCAGAGGCGTAGACCCCCATCACCCTCCGATCGCCTGATCGGCCCCTTGCCCAGGCCTGACCCCTCCGCCAGAGGTGTCAGGCTTGGACAGGGGACTCCCATCTCCCCCCGATCACTGGCTCTGGCCCCCACCCAGGCCTGAGGCCTCTGGCCCAGGAATCATGCCTGGGCAGGGGATCCCCATCTCCCTCTGATCGCTTGCTCCACCCCCCGCCCAAGCCTGACGCCTCTGACCCAGGCTTCAGGCCTGGGCAAGGGGACCATCATATCCCCCCAATCCCCGGCTCCGCCCCCCACCCAGGCCTGATGCCTCGGCCAGAGGAGTTGACCCTCATCACCCTCCGATCACCAATCACCGGATCGGCCCCTTGACCAAGCCTGAGGCCTCCGGCAGAGGTGTCAGGCCTGGGCAGGGGACCCCCAGCTCCCCGTGGTTGCAGGCTCCGCCCCTGCCCAGGCCTAACGCCTCTGGCTGAGGCGTCCGGCCTGGGCAGCGGGGACCCGCAGCTGCAGCGGCCCCGCGATCGTGGGCTCCGCTTTAGGCCCAGGAAAGGGACCCCTAGCTCCCGGAACTGCCAGCTTCGACCATGCCCAGCTCCCATCGCTGGCTCCACCCCTACTTCCTGCTATCACTGGCCAGGGCGGCAAAGGCACCTGATTCTCCGATCATGGCTGGGGGGCAGGGCAAAGGCGGCCCCAGGGCCGCCTTTGCCCTGCCCCCCAGCTCTTAGCTCCCCCCTGGGTTTCCGATCACTGTCAGTGGCAGGGGGCTTCTTCCTGCTTTCCCTTTCGCCTCCCTGCATTGTGCCTACATATGCAAATTAACCGCCATCTTGTTGGCAGTTAACTGCCAATCATAGTTGGCAGTTAATTTGCATATAGCCCTGATTAGCCAATGAAAAGGGTATCGTCGTACGCCAATTACCATTTTTCTCTTTTATTAGATAGGATTCTGGGACTTTTTTATTTTTTAATCCTCACCTGAGGATATGTTTTTATTGATTTTTAGAGGGGAAGAGAAAGAGAAACAGAAACATTGATGTGAGAGAGAAACATTGATCAATTGCCTCCTGTACATGCCCCAACTGGCGATCAAACCCACCACCTAGGTATGTGCCCTGACCAGGAATCAAACTTGCAACCTTTTGTTGTACAGGATGATGCTCCAACCAACTGAGCCACCTGGTCAGGGCCAGGACTCACTTTTAAATTCAGCATTATGTCACTGGTCATTCAGGTGCCTCTAATTGATCCATTTCACTGCTGTGTAATATTCCATTGTTTGACTGTCCCATACTTATTGTTACCTACTCCGTTTGTTGGGCGTTTGGGTTGTTTCCAGTTTTGTTTTTCATTTTGCTGTTGCCAGTGGTGCTAGCTTTAGTTTTTCCTGGTGCACGTATTCAAGGGTTCTCTAGGGCAGTGGCTCTCAAACTTTTTGGCCTGAGGACCCTCTACTCTTAAAAATTACTAAGGGCTCCCAAACCCTTTGCTTATGTGGGTTATATCCAATAGTGTGCTAATAAATCTTTAACAGCTAGCTCTCTAAGGAGGAAAAAAGCTGTGGTTGTAGCTTTTGCTGATTTCTGTGGTCTGCAAACCCCATTTTGATAACTCCTGTTTTTAAATATCACTAAGCTGTGGAACCCCTGCGCTGAAGGGATGTGAATTCTCCTTTGAAGATAATACCCAGCGAATTTACAGAGTGATGGACCAGTAACACCCCTACAGCACTGCATGAACTATCCCATAATCTCTCCTACACTTGGTACGGTCATAGTAGTTTTTGCCTATTAAGTGGGCATAAAATGGCACTTCACCGTGGTCTTGACTTGCATTTCTTCGTGGTTCTAGCTTCATAATGCATCTCACAAGGAAATCCTCATGTGCTCTGACTCCTACCTCCTGTTTCAGCCCCTCTTACAAGTCCCCGTCCAGACCGAACCACTCACCTCTAGGCCTTTGCACATGCTGTTCCCTCCATGAAATACTCCTCTCCACCTCAGCCCTCGGCCCCCTTATTCACTCAGGACCAAATGCAGGGGCAGCCATGGCATGGCAGGTAAAAAGAGCTTTGATTGAATAAGAACTGGAAGGAATCAAATAGAATTGAATTCAATCCCAAGATCTGCTACCTCCTAAATTCTAGCTTCTCTGAGTTTCAGGTTTTCCTCTTGAGTAAAATGGAGATGATAATAGTTTGTGTGGCTATCATGAGATAACTTGCTCTGAAACAACTTAACCACAGATGGCACGGCCCCTCCTTCTGCTCTGGCCTCTGCCTCTCAAACTGTGGTCTACAGAAGGTCTTGTTGGACAGGGAGCCCTTGGTCATTCCCTGTTGCCTTGGCCTACTACCCTGCTCCCTGAGGCTTGACCACAGAGCAGACAAGAGGAACCACTCACACATTCAGCAAGCAGTTCTGGGCTCCTGCTGAGTGTCACCAACTGCCCTAGAAATAGATGAAATCTCTCAGTAGCCTATATTCTAGTGCAGTGCAAACTGCGGCCCCTTGAGTGTGGCTCTCCCACAAAATACCACGTGCAGGCACGCACGTACAGTGCGATTGAAACTTCATGACCACACTCAAGGGGCCAGAGAGCCGCATGTGGCTTGCGAGCGGCAGTTTGCCGACCACTGTTCTAGTGGATGGAGAAAAATAGTAAAAAAAAAAAAAAATGGAATATGTCATTTGGTAACAGGCACAACAGAGAAAAATTGAGCAGGGAAGAGAGATACGAAGTATGAGAGGGACATTTGGTATACCCCACTGAAATAGCATGTTCAGGAAGGGCCTGAGTGTTCACATGACATTGAGTAAAGATCCAAAGTGTGGGAATAAACTATGAAGATACCTGGGGGAAGAGCATTCTGGGCAGAGTTCACAGAAAGTGCAAAGGCCCTGAGGCCAGAGTGTGCTCAGCATGTTTGAGGAACAGCCAAGAGGCATGTTTGTTTGTTTGTTTAGTCAGTCAGTCATTTCACAGAAATTTTCTGAATACCTATATGTGCCAAGCCTTGTTCTAGGCTCTGAGGAGATAATAGTGATCAACTCAGTTCAAGTGCTACCTTCATATTTTTTGTGGAGGAAATAATAAACTAGCAAACAAGCGAGGCAGTCTGTTCTCAACACAGCAGCTCGAATGATCCTTTCATACGGAATCAGATCTGTCATCCCTCTGCCATTAGTACTTACTATTATGAAATGACTCCCCATTTCGCCCGAGCAGGAGCCTGAGTCCTCACGGTGGCCTACAGTGTTATTCCAGGCCTAGGTCCCCTCTGGCCACAGCATCGCTTACCTCTCTCCTTACTTCCTGTGCTCCACCGAGCAAGCACACTCCCTCTTCAGGGCCCTCGCACTGTCTGTTCCCTCTGCCTGGAATTCCCTTCCCTTAGATGTTTGCTGGACCAACTCTTCCCCTTATCTACACCCTATTTAAGAGTGCTGTACCCGTCCCACCCTGGCATACCGAATCCCATTATACTGCTCAACATTTTAAAATATTTGTCATGGTCTCCCATACTACCTCTTCTATACACCTATTATGATTATTATCTATGATTTATCTCCCCTTCTGGTATGTAAGCTTCAGGAAGACAGAGATTTTTGTCTGTGTTGTTCACTGTCATTTCCCAAACATCCACAACAGCTTCTGGTACATAATAGGTGCTCAACAAACATTTGCTTAATGAAGGAAAATTTTGATGTTGTGTCTGGTAGTATGATAGATGGTGATTTTTAAAAAGGTGGGTGAGAGGTTGGAGGCTGAGGGGTGAGGTGCTATTGGAGCTGGGAGGGGAGGCCTCTCTGGGGTGGTATCATCGGAGCAGAAGCCTGGGAGGGTGTCCAGGCAGCCTGACTGCAGTGGGAGCTACTGATGGGGTGGGCGCATAGAGAGAAATAGAGGCAAATCAGCAGACCCTAAATAGTATTTTTTAGACACATTTTTCAGTATATGTGAGGTGACCCTAAAATAGATCCTCGCCCCCTTTCTTTTTAAAACATGTTGACCTAGAACTTTCCCTGTCAGGAAAGGAACACTAACTGGGCTTGGCATTGGGAGTCCAGAGCTGGGCTCCCAGCTCACTGAGTTATAGGCAAGTTAAGGCCCCTCTTTAAGCCTCACCCCCTTATCTATAATGTGAAGGTAACATTATGTTCCTCCTAGCTTGTCTGAGGGATGAATTTGGACAATGGATTTGGAGGGGCCTTATCTCCACTTGTCAGTATCTGACGGCTGAGGGTGGGAGAAGACCCACAGGAGCAGAGGGGAGAGGGCTCGCCATCGCGTGCCAAGTGCTGGTCTACACCCTTCTCCAACCTGAACCCCGTAGTGCTCACATCAGCCCTCGGAGGTCGTGCCGTCTGGCACAGTTCCCTGTGTTAGAGATGTGCAGAGTGAGGCAGAGAGAGCTTCACTAATTTGTCCAAGTCGTGGAGCTAAGAAGATTCGAACCCACAGCTGTTGTGTTACGCTGCTTCCTTGAACATAAGCTCGAGGTCTGGCCTGACTGCCTCCTTACCCATGGTCATTGCACAGATGGGGAGACTGAGGCCCAGATGGGGGAATAGCTTGTCAGAGCCACCCCCATGTGTATTGCAGAGTTAGTACTTGAACCCAGGTCTCTAGGTCCCATCTCATGCACCTTGTTCAGGTGACTGGCTTGCAGGGTTACCTGGAGGACAGGCGCATTGGGGAGCCCACTTCTCCTTTCCCAGCTCAGTGGGAGATTTCCTGTTGCTCTAAAGGTTTGTTCCCAAGGCTTGCTGGGGCAATGGTAAAACTTTACAGAGCTTCGGGAAAGAAGGAACCGGAGTGTAAATCAGGTTTATGGCCTGGATAACAAAGTGTCTGTTCCAATGGATACTTCATTCCTTAGTCCTCTTGATTCCTTCCATATGAAGCCCACTGTGTTTGGGTCTTGGCAGTTCTTAGTCATTTCACTTATTTCATTACTAGGAGCCGAGTCTTCCGGTCAGTGTGAGAAGACAGAATGCTGAGGACCCAGACCGCAGTTGGTGGGCCTTGGATTGTCTTTCCTCCTGGCTGTTTGATAGTGAATGAACACATTTCTTCAGCACACATTCTCTGAGCACCTACGGGGACCAGGCCTGAGCTGGGCACCAGGGACAGAGAGCTGCCAGGTTAGGATGGGGCACAAACATGCAAACTGACAATTGGAGTCCAGGGGACAAGTGCACAGAGTTGGATGGCTAGGGTAGCTCCCAAGACAGGCAGATGGCAGATCAGGGGGAACTTCCTAGAGGAGAAGACATCTGATCTGAGATGAGAAAGGTGAGTAGGAGTTAAAGCTGCAGGGAAAGAGAGGGGAAAGGTGGAGCCCAGCTCCTGTGAGGCTGGAGAGGCAAGCCTGAGAGCCGGAGGAGGGAGTGCTTTACTCGGTGGGACACTCAGAGGGCTTCCTGGAGGAGATGGCATTTGAGCAGGGTGTGACAGGATGATAGGACTTCCTTAGCTGTAGCCTAAGCCAGTGGTTCTCAACCTGTGGGTCGCGACCCCTTTGGCGGTCAAACGACCCTTTCACAGGGGTCACCTAAGACCATCCTGCATATCAGATATTTACATTATGATTCATAACAGTAGCAACATTACAGTTATGAAGTAGCAATGAAAATAATTTTATGGTTGGATCACAACATGAGGAACTGTATTTAAAGGGCCAGAAGGTTGAGAACCACTGGCCTAACCTCTGCAAACCCCTGGAAATGTGAAATGGCCTGGCGAGTGTGGGTAGCAATGAGCAGTTCCAGGGGGTATTATAGAGGTGGGGGCTGGAGAGGTTGGGGGTGCCCATGGAAGGCCCTGCAGTTACCTGAAACTCCCTATGGAGTGCTGGGAAGTTGGAGCAGAGGACCCTGGCTCCTCCTGCCTGCGATGTCTGGAACAATCTAAATCGAGCTGCTCTGCTGCTTGCCCCCATCAAAGCGAGGCGCCCCCCTGATCCCAGATTGCTGAGCTGCTGATGTTTATAATTACAGTATCCCACCATCAGAATCTTTGTTCATCAGACTTCATAAGCCTGATTTATTTGACGGGCAACGGTCCTCACTCATAATAGGGAACAGAAGCAGGCAGTGTGCTGCCTGGGGATTCACCAGGGTGCGTGGGTGGGGCCTGGCCCAAGGGATTCTGGGCCTGTGGGCTGCGGAGATGTCCTGGCTCTGGCCGGTGGTCCCAGGAGCAGCTGCGAGGCCCCACAGCTGACAGCTTTGGGCTCAGCCTAGGGTGGGAGGCACAGAAATATACAGGCTATGAAGTGAGGTGCCCTTAGCCAAGTGTGAGACCTGGGCCAAGCACCTCACTCCTTGGCTTTAGGGGCTCCCTTGAGAAAGAGAGGTATTGGGCACCCCTGTCCTGGGCTGGGGGATTAACTGAGATGCCAGCTGTGGCAATGCCCAACACAGACTGGCAGACAGACCATTTCTTCTTGAGAGGCTTGAGGCGAGGTGGACATGTGTCAGAAAGACAGGACTGTCCCCCTCACTTTACCACCGAGGTTGCCCCCATTGTCATTATCTATTTAAAGCTTCATAATTCACAAAGCATCTCCATACTCTCAATCTCATTTCGTATGTGTGACAACCCCAGAGGGCGGTTTGTTACCCACATCTTTTCAGCTGAGGAGCCAAGCCCCAGAGAGGGGAAGGGAGTTCCCCAAGGCCACGTAGTCAGCAAGCTGTGGATCAGAACTTGCACCTGGGACTCTCCCAGAGTGCTCGGCCCCCTGGCCCCCCTGCCTCCCTCTTTCACTAGACACGGCTGGAGCCCCTACTGCGGGCACCGGGCGTGGCCATAGGAAAGCTGTTCCTGCCCCAGAGGAGCTAGTCCATGGGAGTCAGCAGGTGGGCAGTCATTCCACACTGTGCCATGCAGGGCAGGAGAGAGCACAGCATGGCAGCACAGAAGAGGGGCCGGGAGTACGTCCTGGAGGAGGTGAGCCTCGGAGCAAACCTCCTCGGATGAGTTCAAAGGGAAGAGCTTTCCAGGCAGAGGGACCCGCATGTGCAGAAGCCGGGAGGCCCGCCTTTGCTGAAGGGGGGCAGCCCTGTTTGTCTGTGCTGGCACCAGGACATTCCCAGGGCATTCTGGTTTTGCCGCTCACAGATCCCTTTTGGGTAATGGCTCAGGAAGGCAAGTAGGGCTCTTTGTCCAGATGGATGGGCAGGGCCAGGGGAAAGGGTATGGGGCTCACGGTCAGGTCAGGTTTAGATCCTGCCACCTCCAGGACTGATGTGTGTCTTTGGGAAAGTCCTTCTGCCTCTCTGCCCCTCTGGGTGAGACATGAGGTAGGGGGTTGTTAATGGTCTGAGCTGCCTTTGGGTGAGGCTCCTGGGTTCCCCCAGACCTGGGTTTCTGGGATTCTCCAGCCTTTGGGTTTAGGTTTCTCCAAGTGCAAAGTGGAAGTAGGGACATTTGTTTCTGAACTTCCCCAAAGAGGAGCTGTTGGCCAAATGCTTCAAGGCCAGGCCAGGGGAGGCAGGGAGTGAGCAGGCTTCAGTCGGGAGGCATTCCTGACTTTGTTGGAAGAAAAAGAACAGAGAACAGAGCAGTTTCACTGAGTGAGAGCAGAGGGAGCACTGGGGACGTGTGTGTGTGTGTGTGTGTGTGTGTGTGTGTGTGTGTGTGATGAAGTGAATAACTAAGCCTGTAAAGATTTTCATCCTCAGAGCCTCAAGGATGTTGGATCAGGCAGTTTGCTATTCCTCCCAGAAAACATGCCCTCTAGGAGTTTTGGGCATGAACCTGCTGTGGCTCCCTACTGCCTCAGATAGGCCACAAGCCCCTTGAGAGGCAGGCATCAAAACGGCAAAATGACAAGCACTGGTGTCAGACAGACCTGGGTTTGAGTGCTGGGCCGGCCTCCTTCCATGGAAAGAGCACAGCACAGGGTCTGACTCTAAGTGTTCATTTGCAGGGTCCCAGTGCCCCAGTGACCGTTGGTCTGTCCAGAGCTCACACAGCCAGGGCGACCCTCTGGAGCCTGGAGGCCTGGATGCCGCTGGTTGTGGAGTCCCGGCTGGGCTGCTGATTGTTCAGAAGAGCTGGGGGCTCTTTCAAAGGGAACTGCAGTCAATTAGTGGAGAGTGGAATTTGAAAGGCCCAAATCCCTTTTCCCCCCAAACTTCAAATCTGGTTTTTGTCAGTGGCTTTGAAAACAAATACCAAAAGAACCCTTTTTTATTATTTTTTCCCTCCGTCTCTCCTTTTCTCTTCCCTCCCTTGTGCACTCTTTTTTCCTGGGCTTTTATCTCTTTGCCGAGTCAGCTCTGGCAGCCTGGCCCGCCTGGCCGGGCCACACTGTGTGGCTAAGCAGGTGGCAAGCAGGAGTCCCAGGCCCCACCCTCCCAGCTCTGATGGTTGATGGGGGAACCCAGTGGAACACTGTTACCTGTACTTTACAGTCTGCCTGATCTCTCTGGTTCATTTCCACGTTCCCTGTGTCCGGCCCAGAGAAGGTGCCAGTATAGGTGCCTGAAGAAGTGTGAGGGAGTTGGATGAGGGACATGCTGTCAGGGAGTGGAGAGCATGGGGGGAGCCGCAGAGCCAGGGCTTCAGGGAGGTGTCCTGACCACCCGTCCCTGCTTCATCCATCTGCTGAGTTACAGACTCATTCATGCCAGAAACATCCACTGAACACCTGCTCTGGGCCAGGCCCTATCTGAGGACCCCAGGTAAACAGGTATAACATCAGCCCGGGAAGAGCCTGGTGTAGTGGGGGGGAGTGTGTAACCGCCCTGTCAGCCCAGGGTGAGTAGAGCAGGATTGGAGAGAGGCCGAGAGTGGTCAGCATAGAAGCAGCACTGACATAGCCTGTAGGAGTCAGAAGAGGCTTCCTGGAGGAGGTGGCTGTTGAACTGAGTTCTGAGGGATGAGGAGGCGTTTGCCAGAGAAAGGGGTGAGCGGGGACATTCCTGGCAGAGAGGACTCAGGGAGCAGAGGCCCAGGGGCCGCAGAGAGCCAGACTGCTCTGTAGGTGACTGGCTGTGACTATACCTGAGAGCAGGTCATGGTGAGAGGGGGCAGAGGTGGGTTGCAGAGGGCCTTGGGGCCAGGCTGAGACTTGTGCTATCTGCATCTCATCATAACTCTCCATACCTGGCTGTCCCATTAACTCCTGAGGCAGGGAAGGCAGCGTCAGGTTCTCCTCTGAAACTGTCATCTGATGTAGTTTAACCCCTAGGACAAGCCTAGCCCCGACTCTGGGTGCTGCCTCAGCGCAGGCATGAGTGAGTGTGTGTGTGTGTGTGTGTGTGTGTGTGTGTGTGTGTGTGTAGGGGGACAGGACAGCAGAGTGCTCAGGGGCTAGACTGCCTGGGTTTCAGATCCAGCCTTTACCTCTCTGATGACTTGGGCCAGGTACTTATCTTTTCTGCATGACAACTTTCCTCCTCCGTACAGTGGGCACAGCAGTGGTGCTCCCTGCTTCACGGGGCTGTGGTGGGGAGTGCGTGATAGTCCAAGTAAGTGCTCAGCAATGGCTGTGGTTTCTGGGTTCCACACATCTGTCTAACAGGCAGTTCAGATCCAGGCCCCAGAGAAGGGCAGAGCCCTGGGGACCTCCGAAATCCTGCCATCAGATGAAAAACGGAGACCAATGAAAGGGCAGGTCAGGATTTTAGCCAAAAAAAATGTACAGGAGTAACTGGCCTGTTTTTAAACCAGACTCATGGCCCTTTCCCCCTCCTATTCGATTGCTAACTTGTTCTGGGTGCAGACTCTTTCTGGGCATTCTTCATACCAGGGATTTGTGGGACCTTAGAAAGGTGAGTCGGTGTTTGTCCTGTCTGAAGCCTGGCTGCCCGGGAACCAGCTGAGTGGTGCTCGGCTCCTGACTCTGAATGTGGGGTCGCATCCCTGCTTCAAGGGGCGGGTCCCGCACACAGGCCCTCCCTCCCATTGTGGTGCATTTTTCTTTTCTTTCCTTGGCCTTGACTGGCTGCCCTGGTGCCTCCTGTATTTGGGGGGCAGGGGAGGGGGTAGTCCACCCAGTAGACGATGGAGAAAGCTGAGAACGAGCATGGACTCTGGAGCCAGATGTCTGGACTCAGAACTCTGACTGTGCGGTGACCTTGTCCCAGGGCTAGCTGCGTCCCTTCTCTGAGCACTCAATGTTAACACGAATGGTGACGACTTATCACATATGTAAAATGTGCCGGGCCCTGTGTAAGCTAGTCACATATTTTATTTTAACTCAAACCTCACTTCATTGTCATTAGTTATTTTATATATCATCTCTGTTGACAAAACAAAACTATCAGCGGAGGCTCAGTGAAGTGTCAGACCTGGGATTTGAACCCAGGACCATCAGCAGCAAAGCCACAGCTTTAACCACATCCACACTCAACTGGTCTCCTCAGGCAAGGCTTTGGGGGTGGTGGGGAGGAAAATGGAGTCCTGTGGGAGACGACTGCTGGCTGGGAAGCCCGCAGCATTGCTGGCCGTCCTCGGGACTGGCTTCCCCGAGCCTGGGGGTCTATAAATATGCACTGAGTAACCAGGATTTGCTGTTGGCCCAGGATAGAGGGCTGGAAAAACCCCACCCTGTCTCCGAGGTAAGACAGGAAAGAAAATATTATCGTCACCCTCTGGTGGATCCGGGCCCGGCCCCGTCAAATTGTGAATCACCTGAGAGAGCCTGGTTTCATGGCAGCCGCAGAAAAGGACCAGGGTTCCAACCCAAACAACTGTGCACGTCTGCTTGGAATTTATTGATTGATTTATAGGGCGGCCCTGCCAGCCCCGAGGAGACGGACTGGCCTTCTCAGAGCTGTCACCCTGAGGGCCAAGGAGAGCAGGAAAGGAGAGCAGCCCTTCGGGGCCACAGAGAACACGTCTCTGAATGAAGAGGGGGGCTGGCCGCAGGATTCCCCAGCACCTGGCATGATGGCAGCAGCCTCGGTACAGTCGGGAGAGGCAGCCAGCCTGGTGGAGCCTGCTGGCCACACCCTCCTGGCCTTCCCCAGCATCCTCCGTGTAATGCTGGAGGGTGCAGTCATCCTCGTGTGGCTGCTCTGTGTCACCCGGTGAAGGTTAATCTCTGAACAACCTTAAGGAGGTGGTGTTGTTATCCCCATTTTATAGGCGAGGAAACTGAGGCTCAGAGAGAATAAGTCCCCAGTGATGGGGTCCTGGTTTTCATCCTTTCATGTGAGGCCATCAGTGTGAAGCTGAAAGGCCTTGGGAGCAACTGGTCCAACTCTCTCTTGCCCTCCACTCCCTGCCCCAGTTTTGTGGATGAGGAAGTCCAGGCTCTGAGAGGGGTTGTGACATGCCTGAGGTCTCCCCCGGGTCAAGGCAAACCCGGGACCCCAGCAGCCCCCTTCCCACTGGTCTTGCTGTTTTCTAGTTCCCTGGCCAGGCCCACCTCTTCCAGTGGCCTCGCTGACCTCTCCCTTCCAGGCTCACTCCCAGTGTTACATCTGTTGGCTCCGTCTGTGCTCCTCCTTTGCCCTCTGGTGTGTGAAACCCTGGAGTCAGAAAGGGGCTTACTGACAGCTGTCTGGTCCGAGGCGGCCGTGACGTGAGCTGGCCAGGAGCACACAGTGGTGTGCAGCTGGGACATGGATACTCCACACTGACGCTGTGGCCCCTCTGGGGTTTGGAGGCAGCTGGGCTGGGGAAAAGGAGAGCACAGACCAGGTTCAGAACGGTTGTGGCCAGATGCTATGACTCTGCAGGGGCCCCTGGTTAAGCCTGTGCAGGTCTAGTCGTCATCTGTCAGCTGAGGGAGGGACCTGGAGCCCTGATGTTCTGGCCCGGGCTGACCTGATGAAGCCCTTCCTTTGGGCCAATATCTATTTCGCTCAGTCTTTTCTTCCTGCAGCAACAGCCGTTTCAGTGGCTCTGATGGTAACGAGCGGGTGGCACCCTTGCCTTTACATTTTTTATTTTCGGCACCAAGGAGGCCTGTGGTTATTATCTGTCAAAATGAAAAGAAACAAGAAAACCCCCTTTCCCCACAGATGCCCTGCCTGATCCCCCTCCCATGCATATTGCCTCTCTCAGGCAGGGCTCCCCTTGAACAGCATGCAGTCAGCAACACGGTTAAGGGTCCATCTTCACACCCAACCAGAGCTATCCCCTAGACCCCCATTAGATCCTGGATCTCTCCTGCCCTCAGGATAGTGTTCACGCGCTGGGGTCTGGCCCAGGGGCCAGCTTCTCCCAAGCATGTGAGTCAGTGTCCTGGCATTGGACCCTCCAGCCAGGCCCCTGAAACACCAGGTTCTTTCATGCCCATGTCCACTGCTCACACGCCTCCTGTTTCAGGATCCTCCTTTCCTCCCCGGCCTGTCTGTCCATCATTGTTTGACACATGGTGAGTGCTCAGCAATTCTGGTAGTTGTGGTGCGATGGTGACATTTCCCTCCAGGTGATGGAGTTAGGCCTCTGTCGGGAGTGCTCTGCGCAGTGCTACGAGCCAAGGCCTCGGTGCCCTTGCACAGTGGAAGAGGGTGTATTTTCCAGCTGGGAGGTCAGCCTTGGCCCGGGGGTGTACGTGTGAATATTTTGGATCCTGGTGCAAAATAAGCAGGTGCAAGTGGACAGCAAATGAACTTCAGTTGTACTGTGTGACTCTACGCTTGGCACACTTTGATTTGCCGTTTTCAGGATTCTGTCTAGGTCAGTGGTTCTCAACCTTCTGGCCCTTTAAATACAGTTCCTCATGTTGTGACCCAACCATAAAATTATTTTCGTTGCTACTTCATAACTGTAATGTTGCTACTGTTATGAATCGTAATGTAAATATCTGATATGCAGGATGGTCTTAGGCGATGCCTGTGAAAGGGTCATTCGACCGCCAAAGGGGTCGAGACCCACAGGTTGAGAACTGCTGGTTTAGAACCTAGGGGTGCAGGGTGGGCTTCAGAGTATGGTTCATGCATTTTTTCGTGGGGGAGGGTCCATAGTGTCACATATTATAGGAGCCACCTCTCTGGTCTCATTGCTTCCCAGCCCCAGACATCCTCCCACCTCCACCCTCTTTCAGACGCTAACACCCACTTGTTGTCTAGAGCTCAGTTTAGAAGCTCCTCCTCCTGGAAGCTTCTCCTGACCTTACAAGCTGGGTCAGCACCTTCTTCCCCCACCGTCCTGGCCCTTTCTAGGCCCACCAGGAAGGGACAGGGTCTCAGTGTGCCCCTCTGTGTCCCCAGTGCCCCCCAGCATAAAGCCAGTACATGGCAGCTCAGTGCAGAGCAACAGGAATGGTCTCTTAAAGAAGAAAGGAAGAAGCTGGTAGATGATGGTGAAGTTGGAAGGCTCTGCCCAAGAGACAGGATCCTGCTGCCTTCACCACACTCCATTGACTCACTCACCAGTCAGCAAGCACCCACTGGGCCCAGGAGTATGTGAGGGGCTGTGGGACAGGTGGAGCAGCCCCGGTCCTGCCCACAAGGAACTGAAGCAGCTGAGGTTGGGACAGTGCAGCTCATAGAGCAATACCAGAGTAGTCCCTACCCCCAGAATGCAGTCTCTGAGGAAGGAAGTCAGAAACACACCACAGGCGCAGAGTAGGTGCACAGACGGCCCAGCAGGCATTTGCTGAGTAGCTGGGCGAGGGAGTAGGGGGAGGATTGAAAACAGGTTAAGCTCGGGTTGGAATCAGAGGTAGGAGCGTTCTGTATGGCCTAGAATCAGAGAAACCTAGGTGTGGAGGTCAGCTCTATTCACACATCGTTTATCTTTTTATTGCCTTCCATGCTGGCTAGGACCTCCAGAATGTAATTACAATATTATTGCAAAGAATATACTAACGGAGTTTGGAGGATGAAAGACGAGGATAGAGGGCATCCTTGTCTTGCTTCTAGTATCAAAGGGAAAGCGTTCAACGTTTTACCACTAACTGTGATATTTACTGTTGGCTTTTTCTAGGCACTCTTTATCACATTAAGGAAGTTCTTTTCTTCTCCAGATTGGCTCACAGTTTTCTTTTAAAATCACAAATGGATGTTGAGTTATATCAAATGTTTTCTTTGCAATTATAGACACGTTCATATTATTTTCTCTCTAAATCTACTAATGTGGTGAATTACATTAAATGATTTTCTAATGTTAAATCAACTTTGAATTCCTTGAATAAACCCAACCTGGTCATGATGTACTTTTTCCAGTACATCCTGCTGGATTCACTTGTTCACATTTTTAAAAGAATTTTTGCATCTGTATTCACGAATGAAATTAACTTGTAACTTATTTTCCTCATACTGTCCTTTTTGAGTATTAACATTGGGATTTTACTCGCCTTACAAAATGAATAAGGGAGTATTCCCTCTTCTTCTAGTCTCTGAAAGAGTAAGTATAAGGTTAGACTTATTTATTCCTTCAATTGTGGGTAGAAATCACTAGAAAAGCTATCTGGGCTGGAGTTTTCTTTGTGGAAAGATTTTAGACCATTTATCCAATTACTTTTATGCCTATAGGACTATTCTGGTTTTCTATTTCTTTTTAAATCAGTTTTGGTACATTGTATTTTCTATGAATTTGTCCATTTTGACTACATTTCAAAATTACTGGTATAAAGATATTATAATATCTTCTAAACATTTTTATTGCCTGTAGCATCGTGTTGACTTATTTTTTTATTCCCAATTTTAGTTGTTTTCCCTCCTTCTTACTTGTGATCTATTCTGTTAGTTATTTGTTAATCTTATTTATCTTTTCAAAGAACCAGTTTTAGACTAACTTACTGATCTTTTCTATTGTGTGTATACTTTCTATGTTACTGATTTGTGTCCATATCTTTATAATTTCTCTTTCTACTTTAGTTTGCTCTTTTTTTAATACCTTGAAGTGGATGTTTTAACTCGTTAAGTCGGAACACTTTTTTTTCCTAACAAAGGCATTTAAGACATTAAGCACAAATGTTTCTTAAGTACTGATTTAGCAGCATCCCACAAAGTGTTGCTATGTAGAATTGTCATTATCAATCAGTAAAAAATATCTTCTAAATTCCATGATATTTTTTTTTAATATTTTTTATTGATTAAGATATTACATATGTGTACCCTCTACCCCCCCCCCCCCCCGCTCATCCCCTCACCCCCCCGTTGTCCGTGTCCATTGGTTAGGCCTATATGCTTGCATATAAGTCCTTTGGTTGATCTTTCCCCCTTGCCCCCACCCTCCCCTACCTTCCCTCCAAGTCCCGACAGTCCAATCAATGCCTCTCCGTCTCTGGATCAGTCCTTGTTCATCAGTTTATGTTGTTCATTATATTCCACAAATGAGTGAGATCCTGTGGTATTTATCCGCTCTCCAGTTCCATCCATGCTGTGGCAAATGGTAAGAGTTCCTTTTTCTTCTTCCTCTTCTTAAAGAATACCTTTCAGCATTTCATATAATGCTGGTTTGGTGGTGATGAACTCCTTTAGCTTTTTCTTATCCGTGAAGCTCTTTATCTGACCTTCCATTCTGAATGATAGCTTTGCTGGATAAAGTAATCTTGGTTGCAGGTTCTTGCTATTCATCTCTTTGAATATTTCTTGCCACTCTCTTCTGGCCTGCATGGTTTCTGTTGAGAAATCAGCTGACAGTCGAATGGGTACTCCCTTGTAGGTAACTGACTGTCTTTCTCTTGCTGCTTTTAAGATTCTCTCTTTATCTTTTGCTCTTGGCATTTTAATTATGATGTGTCTTGGTGTGGTCCTCTTTGGATTCCTTTTGTTTGGGGTTCTCTGCGCTTCCTGGACTTGTAAGTCCATTTCTTTCACCAGGTGGGGGAAGTTTTCTGTCATTATTTCTTCAAAAAGGTTTTCAATATCTTGCCCTCTCTCTCCTTCTGGTACCCCTATAATTCTGATGTTGGTACGCTTGAAGTTGTCCCAGAGGCTCCTTACACTATCTTCATATTTTTTGAATCTCTTTTCTTTTTTCTTTTTTGGTTGGGTATTTTTTGTTTCTTTGTATTTCAAATCTTTGACTTGATTCTTGGGATCCTCTTGTCTGCTGTTGGATCTCTGTAAATTATTCTTTATTTCAGTCAGTGTATGCTTAATTTCTAGTTGGTCCTTTTTCATGTCCTCCATGGTCTCACTATACTCCTTGAGGGATTCATTAAATTTATCGGCGGTTTCCATAAAATTCTTGAAAAACCTTATAAACGTGGCCTTGAACTCTATATCCAGTCGTTTGCTTTCCTCCATTTCTGCCATTTGTGACCTGTTTCTTTGTCTCTGCATTTTGGCTGCTTCCCTGTGTTGATAGAGTGGCCCTGCGCGCCAGGTGTCCTGTAGGGCCCAGTGGCTCAGCCTCCCCAGTTACCTGGGGTAGACACTCTTGGTGCACTCTTGGTGCCTTGGTTGTTGTAGGATCACTGGGAGGAATTGACCTCCAGGCCAATTGGCTGTGGGAATCAGCTGTGTCTGGAGTGGGAGAATGGTCCCCCTCTGACCACTGGGTGCAGTGGCTCCTGGATCTAAGGAGGTGCTAATTCAGCCCCTGCCTGAGGCCACACAGCAGGAGCCACGAAGAGGCTCAGCTGTGAAGCAATGCAAGCCGCTGTGGGGCCTTGGGCCTTCTCTTGGAAGTTCCGGGTCTGCCTGGCTGGGCTGCAGTTAGGTACATTCACATGCAAAAGCCTCTGCCGCAGCCTGGGTGGGGCGGGGTCTCAGGGAGTCAAAGGGCGGTGAAAGCAGCTATGGTGATTCTCCGCGCCCAGAGCCGCCCGCCCGTCTCAGTGTCCTGGTAACGGCTGCAAGCACCTCTGAGGGAAAGCCGCCCTCAAGTTCGCCCGCTGCCGCCTGACAGACCAGCCTCTCCCCGTATGAGCCCTGGGTCCCCAGAGACCCGCTGGAACCGGAGTTCAGAGCAGTCGGGAGCTTGTGATTCAAAAAGACAGCTGCGTCCTCAGGCGCCACCCGCTTTTCCATGATATATTTGACGCGTGGTTATGGGGCATGTTTCTTAATTTCCAAACATATAAGATTTCTGATGATCTTTTACATTATGGTTGAAGAACATGTTCTGTTCATTTCAGTCCTTTGAAAATTCACTGAGGCTTGTTTTGTGGCCCAGCACATGGTCCGTGTTGTAAATAGGACTGTGCACCTACTGATCCAGTGCTCTCTCGTCTCCTGCATCAATTTTTCTCTCCCTCCTGGACATTACTATCCATGTACAAGTCTGCTATTATTTCTAACATCTTAAAAAAAAAAAAAAAAGGAGGGAACCAAGATGGCGGCATAGGTTAACGCCGGAGTTTGCTGCTTTGAACAACTACTTCAAAAGTGAAACCAAAAAACGGAAGGGACATCACCCAGAACCACAGGAACGCTGGCTGAGTGGAAGTCCTACAACTAGGAGGAAAGAGAAACGCACACGGACACTCAGAGGAGGCGCAGTGCTGAAGTCAAATTCTGAGGTGCGGAGTGCGAGGAGCGGGCTGGCGGTGGAGGGCGCGGTTGTTGTTTTCAATCAGGAGGGAGTCGCAGACTCTGAGCTCCAGATACAGGCGAGTCTTTGGGGACCCATACTCAAACGGGAGAAGCGGGACTGTCTGGCTTCGGTCAGAGCCAGTGCAGCTTTCTCTCCCAGCTTTGCAGCGGGTGCTGGGACTCAGAGAGGCAGAGCCCCTGGGGACAGGACTGAGAGCCGCCATAACTGCTCTCTCCGGCCCACCCTGTTGATCCTGTGCGACCCAACCTGCCCAAGCCCTGCACAGAGGCATTTGCCGGATAGCCTCAGGCAAAGGCTAGATTAGCACCTCCCTAGAGGACAGAAGTTCTCTCACCGCTGACACAGCTGATTCTCATAGCCACTTGGCCTGGAGGTCAAACCCTCCCTGGGATTAACTACAACAATCAAGATTTAACTATAAGACTGCGAACAAAGACCACTAGGGGGTGCACCAAGGAAGCATAACAAAATGCGGAGACAAAGAAACAGGACAAAATTGTCAATGGAAGAAATAGAGTTCAGAACCACACTTTTAAGGTCTCTCAAGAACTGTTTAGAAGCTGCCGATAAACTTAATGAGCTCTACACGAAAACTAATAAGACCCTCGATCTTATATTGGGGAACCAACTAGAAATTAAGCATACACGGACTGAAATAACGAATATTATACAGACACCCGACAGCAGACCAGAGGAGCGCAAGAATCAAGTCAATGATTTGAAATGCGAGGAAGCAAAAAACATCCAACCGGAAAAGCAAAATGAAAAAAGAATCCAAAAATGCGAGGATAGTGTAAGGAGCCTCTGGGACAGCTTCAAGCGTACCAACATCAGAATTATAGGGGTGCCAGAAGATGAGAGAGAGCAAGATATTGAAAACCTATTTGAAGAAATAATGACAGAAAACTTCCCCCACCTGGCGAAAGAAATGGACTTACAGGTCCAAGAAGCGCGGAGAACCCCAAACAAAAGGAATCCAAAGAGGACCACACCAAGACACATCATAATTAAAATGCCAAGAGCAAAAGATAAAGAGAGAATCTTAAAAACAGCAAGAGAAAGGAACTCAGTTACCTACAAGGGAATACCCATACGACTGTCAGCTGATTTCTCAACAGAAACTTTGCAGGCCAGAAGGGAGTGGCAAGAAATATTCAAAGTGATGAATACCAAGAAACTACAACCAAGATTACTTTATCCAGCAAAGCTATCATTCAGAATTGAAGGTCAGATAAAGAGCTTCACAGATAAGGAAAAGCTAAAGGAGTTCATCACCACCAAACCAGGATTATATGAAATGCTGAAAGGTATCCTTTAAGAAGAGGAAGAGGAAGAAAAAGGTAAAGATACAAATTATGAACAACAAATATGCATCTATCAACAAGTGAATCTAAGAATCAAGTGAATAAATAATCTGATGAACAGAATGAACTGTTGATTATAATAGAATCAGGGACATAGAAAGGGAATGGACTGACTATTCTTGGGGGGGAAAGGGGTGTGGGAGATGTGGGAAGAGACTGGACAAAAATCGTGCACCTATGGATGAGGACAGTGGGTGGGGAGTGAGGGCGGAGGGTGGGGTGGGAACTGGGAGGAGGGGAGTTATGGGGGGGAAAAAAAGAGGAACAAATGTAATAATCTGAACAATAAAGATTTAATTAAAAAACAAAAAACAAAAACAAAAACAAAAAAAACAAAAAAAAGACCTGAACTAAAATTTAAACCCTGTCTTGACTCTGTATCCACCTCCAGCCTCCTTCCTCTGTCTCTCCTTACCATTTGCCGTATCTTGGCTTCTGAAATCAGAGGTTTTCACACTCTGGTGCAGGTAATTTCCTTGGGAGGTGATCCCAGGGAGCAGGAATGAGAGATGGGGTCATGAAGCAGGGCTGTGGGAGAGCCCATCAAGAGTACATTATTGAGCTGCTATGCCTTTGGAGGGGCTGGCAGCTCAGAGCACTGCCAAAGGGGAAGTATCATTCATGTGTGCCCATACCCATTGGTCAAGGGTGTTCCAGAAGCATTAACCCCCACCCACCTTCATGGTTATATCATGTCCTTGCTTTGTAGAAAGCACTGTCAGGCTGTGCCTGCCTGAAGCAGGGAAGCCTGCCTACAACGTCTGCTGTCCAGTGACAGTAGTAACAGGTGAGCTGAGAAGATGGCAGGAGAGTTCAGGAGGAGCCCAGGAACCCATTATAGCAAACAAAAGAGCTGCCACACTTCAATGTCTCAAGTTCCTCTCCTCCCATCCCCTCGTGAATGAATTCCAACCAGGCCCTCTCTCATCCCCAACAGTCCCGTTAAGGTTTGTCGTGGCTTGCATGTTGCCAAGTCCAGTGGATAAATCTCAGTCCTCATTTCAGTTGTTCTATCAGCAGCCTTGAGCACAATTGATCGCTTGCAACACTTCCTTCTCACAGCTTCAGGACACTTCTCCTGCCTGGTTTTCCTTCTACTCCTCCGGCTCCTCCTCTTCAGCTCCCTGACCTCTAAACATGGGGTGTGCCCAGGACTGAGTCCTCGAACCCTTTCTTTTCTGTTTATACTCCTCGCTTGGCGGTCTCATCCTATATCACTGCGTTTCAAATACCATCAACTTGCTGTTGCCCCGAAGTTATGTTTCTGGCCCTGATTTGGCCCCTGAATTCCAGACCTGTAAATCCCGTTGCTCTTCAGCATCTCCATTTGCATGTCTAAAAAGTGTCTCACATGTACCTGACCAACCACAACTTGAGCTCCTGAGAGTCTCCCCATACCTGATCCTTCTCCTGTGGTCCCCGTCTCAGTAAATGGCAGCTCCATCCCAATAGATCCTCAGGGTGAAAACCTTCGTGTCATCTTCAACTCCTTCTCTCACTCCCTGTAGCTGATCTGTCAATAAATCCAAGATACCATCACTCTCACAGCATATCCACAATCCATCCACTCTCACCACCTTGGCCAAAGCCACCATCATCTCTCACTAATTGACTGCAACAGCTTCTGAGCTGGTTTCTGTGTCTCTGGCAAAGGCACAGTGGCCAGTGATCCTGTTAAAGCAGTGGTTCTCCATTGTGCCCCCTCCAGGGGACATTTGGCAATGTCTGGAGACGTTCTTAATTATCACAACAGTGTGCACATGCTAAACATCCTGCAATACAAAAGACAGCTCCCAAAACAAAGAATTATCCATTCCCAAATGTCAGTAGTGCTGGAGTCAGACAAACCCTCGCGTTAAAACATGAATAATGTTGCTCTTCTGCTTAAAACTCACCAAAAATCCTCATCTTGTCCAGATGTGGAGGGAAAGCTCTGTACAAAGGCCTGTGAGGCCCTGCATGAAACACACACACACACACACACACACACACACACACACTACACACACACACTACACACACACACACGCACACTACACACACACACTACACACACACACACTACACACACACACTACACACACACACGCACACTACACATACTACACACACACACTACACACACACACTACACACACACACACCACACACACACACAGACACACACACAGACACACGCACACACACACGCACACGCATACACACCTCCCTTATTCTTCTGGTCCCAACTCCTTCGTGCCCTCAGGCTTACTCCCCTCCAGCCACACTGGCTTCTTGCTGATCCTAGAGCATGTTAGTCCTCCTGCTGCCTCAGGGCCTTGGAACTGGCTGCTTCCTCTGCTGAAATGTCCTGCCCCCAAGCCCTGACATCCACATGGCTCAATCCCTCACATGCTTCAGGTCTTTACCCAAGTGACACTTCTCAGTGAGGCCTTCCCTGAACATTCTATGTAGGACATCACACAGGTGCTTCCCATCTCCCTTTGCGTTTTATTTTTTCCTTCTCACTAACATTCTGAATAATTTACTTATTTATTTTCTTTATTTCACCCCCCCCCCATTAGAAGGGGTGCTCCATGAGAGCAGAGATTATTATCTGTTTAATTCACTGCTATATTCCTAGCAGAATAGTCCCTAGTGCATAGCAGGCGCTCAACAAAAATGTGATGAATGAATGATGAATGAATAATGTTTTATAAAGTATAAGTGCATACATGTGAGACTATGATTATTACTATGCTATGGTGCTACTAAGGGAGATGGTAGAAACCCTGCCATAAGGTCTTGAAAAAAAATAACACAGATGGGGACAATTGGTTAACTATTGGGGGGAAAATAAAGTTAAATCCTCACCTACATTATCCTGCAAAATACATTCCAGATGGATTAAGGAGTTAAGAGTGAAAAATGAAGCCACACAAAAAATTAGGAGGCATTATAGAGAAATATTTATCTTACGTCTGGTTGGAAAAGGACTAGCTTTACATAAAGCCCATGGAAGTGATCTCAACTGAAGACTGTTAGATACGACTAGGTGAAATTTTAGAACACTGTTACATGCAAAAATTTATAAACATCAACAAAAGGCAGTAAACAAACTGGGAAGAGTGTTTGCTATTGAGAGCAAGACTGGTATCTTTAATATATTAAAAAAGCAACCCCAGAATGATAAGAAAAATGTTCGAGAAAGGACAGGAATAAGCAGTCACAGGAGAAGAAATACAGATAGCCAAGAATATTTTCGCATATGTGCCCCTAGTAGTAATAAAACCCAAATAAAAATATCATTTCAGTCCCACAAGTTTGCAAAGACGAAGGGAAGTCTGTTGCTCATTGCTGCGATGTGCGATGACGTTGGCCCTCTCGCCAGTCACGGCGGGGAGTGTGAACTGGCACAGTCTTTCTGCATGGAGGGCAGTCGGACCATGTGTTCCACGAGCCTGGAAAATAGCCAGTCCTTTTAACCCAGGAATTCCTCTTCTTGGAAGTTATCTTGCGGAAACATTCAGAGATGCAGTGATTTATGTTCCAGGGTGCTCCCCATGGCGTTATTTATGATAGCAAAAAATGGGAAGCAACCTACATGCCTAACAACAGGGGAGAGCTAAATAAGGTATGGTGCAGTCCCCTGACAGAGTACTATGCAGCCAGTCAAAAGGTTGTTATTTTTTTAAAGAATTCTTGGTGACAAGGGGAAAATGTGCATAATTTGATATTGAATGTAACAAATATTAAACAAATGTCAATATGTAGTAAAATGTTAAATATTTGTATATGTATATGTGTGTATGTATACATACACATAGGTGTAGTGAAAAAATGAAAACACCAAAATTTGAAAGATGGAAGTATGGGACTTAAAAAAATTTTTGTTGGAGTTCCCTTCACCCCCCTTTCTTAAAATTCACCACAAATGAACATGTATAGTCAGCATATACAGGGGTGGGCAGAAGGAGGCTTACAGTTGTTCATATGGAAAAAGACATGTAGGTTATGATTATTATACTCTATGTTTTACATACTCACAGTATGTATCTCAGAAAGGAAAACTCAAGGCTCACATACTGAGTGGTCTAAGATGGCTTGTGCAGGCATGATCATATCTGTTGTATTTAGCCATTGAGCCAAAGGGACTCCTGCCCCCATGGACCTTGTGCTCAAATGGGACAGACAGACCGTGAGCAGATAGAATACTGTGTAGGTAATGGTATGTGCTAAGAAGAAAAACGAAGCGGATGAGGGAATGGTGAGTGAGCAGGTTGGGGAAGGTCAGGAGAGGCCTGTCAGGGGCACTGAGATTGAATGACCAGTGAGATTGAATGACCATCCTGATGACCTGTCCGGGGCTAAGCACATCAGGCAGAGGAAACAGCCAGTGTGGAGGCCCGGGAGGAGGAGCCAAGCTCCTGGTGTAGGCCAAGGCCAGTGTGGCTGCAGTGAAGTGGGGAGAGAGGAACAAGGAACTCCTCTCCCTCTTTATCTTTGAGTCAAGGTCTGTTCTCCAAGACCGACGCAGTTTCTGGGGTACCATTCTGAGCCAGGCTGGGCCAGGAAGTCAGGCTAGATGGGGGAGGACTGGAGAGAGGCCCCGGGGAGCCAGCCGTCCAGTGATGGGACAGCCAGCTGGGACGCGGTGGGGCTTATTCCTGGGGCTGTGAAGTACAGAGGAGACTTGGGAGGGCTTCAGGGAGGAAACATTTGAGCTGGGCCTTGAAGGATAAATAGAAATGAGTTTGCCAAGTCGAAGCTGATGGAAAGGCATTTCAGGGGAGGGAACAGCATGAAGCCTGGGGTGAGAGAGCGGGTTGCACATTCAGGCATATTGGGCCAATGGTATATAGTTGATAGGCCTGGACCATGGTGTGTGTGTGTGTGTGTGTGTGTGTGTGTGTGTGTGTGTGTGTGTGTGTGTGTGTATACATGCATGCAGCCCTGGCAGATCAGACCAGAGAGGTGATGGTTTGGAGCCAGGCTGTGAAGGACATAGAACGTGCCACTGCCAGGCCAAAGAGGTGAAACTTTCTCTTGAAGTTTGGTGGTGGCCAAATAATACATAGTGCTGGCATCAGGCAGGCCTCAGCAGGATACTCTGGAGCGCTCATAAAAGTATAGCTTCCCAGCCCACATACCCTGGATTCTGATTGATGCATCTAGGGCAGGGCACAGGGGTATTTTTTTAAAGTTCCGCAGGTGATTCTGATGTGTCAGAGTTTGGGGCCCATTGCTGTAGACAAAGAATTATTGAGAATTGCAAACAAGACTCGACCCTCTGCTTTGGGAGCCTTCTCCGATGGCGCCCCTGCTGGCCTCTCAGGGGGTTATTACCTGGCCCTGTGTGTGAGCCTTTGGTTATTAAATCCATTCCGTCCCCATCCTGCACTTGGCAGCGTTGTCCTGATGCTCAGCACACAGTAGATGCACATAGACGTGCTGGGTTGGTGGTGGGCAGGGCTCTGATGGTGCAGGAAGGGCCTGTGGCAGGGGGTGGCCTACGTGTGCATCTCACTCCATCACAGCCTAGTTGTTTCACCTTCTGAGCCTCAGGTTCCATGTCTGGTAGGTGGCAGTAAGTACTCCTCCTACGGTTGATAAGGTTAACTTTTCTGGAGTGCTTGGTGCTCGGGTGTAAGCTCCGTGTGGGCACTGTGTCTGGTTCACAGTTCAATCCGTGGTGCTGGTACAGAGTGGGCACTCAGAAATGTGAGTCAGTGAGGTGCTCTGTAATATAAGCTTCCTATCCTGCCCGTGGTAGACGGGATGCTGGTGTTCAGGTACTGGGGCATCAGATAATCCACTTAATAGCATCGAGCTTTTCCTGTGTGGCCACCGGGGAACATAGGGATGAATAAGGTCATATTTATTTGAGACAAATAAATTTGGGGATAAGTAAGACAAACATAAACATGCTCTAATTCAGGGCAGAGACCCAGGCCAGGTTCTGTCAGGAGCTCAGAAAATGACCACCAAAGGCACCCCAGGTAGAGGGCACGGCACAGCTGAGGGATGAATGGTGGGAAAGTGCTAGGTGGGTGCAGGAGCTCCTGCCCTCACTGTCGTCTGACTGTCTCTCCCAGGTCCTCTGTGCTCTCATGTTGGGCCATCTCCTTCCCTACATTTCTTGGGTGGAAAGAGAAGAGCTTTAGAAACCAGGAACTATATAGCCTGGAACAAGTTTTCTTATAGCGTCTTAGAGTCCTCATCCTTAAAGTGGAGACAATATTGTCTTCTTCACATGGATGGCATGTGGCTTAAACAAAACAAATGATGCCAAGCTCAGTACCTGGCACACAGCAGGAGCACAGCTAGTTCTTATGTTCCTCCTCCCGTCCTGTCCCAGCTCTTCTCTGGCTGGTAATCAGCCTTAGGAAGTCCCCAGTGGGTTCCCCAGCCAGGCGCAGTGGCCCTGCATTCTGCTATCTCTTCGAGATAATAAATACGAACAAAACCGAAATCCATTATTAGCTTCTTCTAGACTGTCTGCATGATTTATGGCTTCAAAGTGTCTCTAGTTAATCTGTCGAAAGAGATTTTAAATTTCATCCGTCTTCCTTGCTGGCAGCCTCCTCTACCTTGAATTCAGCTGTTTGACATGTCTAGTACCGGGGTCCCATTTTAAAAACATTTACAGTGGGCCGGCAGGGAAAAAAGTCAGAGATGGAGCGGCAAGCGGGAGGCTCAATTTGGCACATCTGCTTTTAATTCTACGCATCTCCAAAAGTGCAAATAACTTGAAAGTTCTCCCAGGGAAGAGGTCCACTGTGCCCATGAGAGCTGCCTTAGGTGACTTTAAAGGAGAGAGGGATAATTACTGAAAATGAATTGTCACTGAAATAGAACCCTCCCGATCGCAGGGCTGACCATCTGCTGCTCACATGTTCAGGCGGCTCCCCACACCTCCCCCTCCCAGGACTGGGGGGCACTCTGCTCTGTGGTTTTTTTAACCTCTGCCTCCTGGGCTGCTCAGGTAATGAATGAGTGGTTCAAGACTCACGCCAACTGTGGCTGTGCTTATGGGACCCGGAGATAGGGCACAGGCAGAAACTGCCCAGAATTCAGTTCAGCAGACTTGTGTTAAGGCCCTGGGACTGTCAGGTCCTGGAGTGTGTGTGTATGTGTGTATGTATAGCACTCTACAGCATAAAAAGTCCTTCCATATTTAATGCAGGTGGGGAAGCTGAATTGCATTCATTTATTTATTTAGTGAAAAGGTATTTATCCGGGCAGGCATGGCTCAGTGGTTGAGTGTCAACCTATGAACCAGGAGGTTCGATTCCCGGTTGTGGGGCACATGCCTGGGTTGTGGGATCGATCCCCAGTGTGGGGAATGCAGGCAACCAATCAATGATTCTCTCTCATCATTGATGTTCTGTCTCTTTCTCCCTCTCCCTTCCTCACTGAAATCAGTAAAAATATATTTAAAAAAGAAAGAAAATGTATTCCGCTCCTGTCGCAGGCCAGTCCCTGGTGTTAGGGGCCTGATGTGGAGATGAATGAACCAGGGCCTGCCCTCAGGCACCAGGGGGAGTGGGAGATGGGGGAGGGAGGCAATGAGGTCTGTACCTCTGAGGGAGCTGAGCAAGGGTGTACAGGAAGGTCTCACCAAGGAGATGTTATTTAAGCACGGTCTTGAGGGTTCATGCACAGGACTGAAATTTATTGAATTCTTATGAGCCAGGCAGTATTCTTGGATCTGGGTGGTGATCAAAACAGACCAAATCTATGTCCACAGAGAGTAGAAAATAAAGATGTGAACAAAGAAACAAGATGGTATTAAGTAGTGATGAGTGCTGTGAAGATGGTCAGACAGGAGAGCGTGATGGTGAGATTCCCAGAGTGTCAGGGAAGGCCTCCAAGATGAGGTAGCACTCTCACCAAGACTTAAATGATGACATGGAGCTGTGCAGACCCGGGAGAAGAGAGGCCGGAGACTGGGAGACGCAAAGCTCCTGAGGAGTGTTTGAGGATGAGGTGGGTTCTTAGTCTGTTCAGGCTGCTACAACAAAAATGCAACAAACATGTATTTCCATGGTTCTGGAGGATGGAAGTCTAAGGTCAAGGCACTAGCAGACTCAGTGTCTGGTGAGAACAAGCTTTCATGACTCTTACAAAGACACTAATCCCATTTATGAGGGATCCACCCTCATGACCTCATCTAATCCTAATACCTTGAAAGACCCCAACTTCTAATACCATCACATTGGAGGTGAAGTTTCAACATATGAATTTGGGGGGAGGGTCACATGCATTCAGTCCATAACAGAGGGTGTGGTAGAGGCAGAGCAATGAAGTGCTGCTGATAAGGAGGCAGAAAACTTAGCTCAGCCAGCTCAGGGATCCCCTGGATGTAGGTGGGGGCCATCCAGCATGGGGAATGGGGCAACTAAAGAGTGTTTGGAGCAGAGATGGGGGTCTCTGGGGGTGAGGTGGCAGTGTGTAGAACATGTGGCTGCCAGGCTATTGAGGATGGACTTGGCAGGAGCTCCAGAGACGGGTGTAGGGAGGCTGGCTCCTGGGGAAGATATGAGTTGTATCTGCTGTTTGTTTATTTGACTTGCCTCTAACTGGATTAATGACCTTACTAGCTACAATAATGGGAACTTTAGTATTTGGCCAGGGTCTGGTTTTGCTAAAGAGAGGCTTGGAGTAGAGGGGCTGGACCTTGGCACCATACCCTATCCCCTTTGCCATTCCCAAGAACTGCCCCATTCTGGACCTAGTGGTTCTACCAGGAGGCAAAGGGACAGAGCATCCATTGTCATGAGCCCTAGAGAAGGGAGTCAGTGAGACCAAGTCCAAGGTCACTCAGCAGGGACTATTGGGGCCTGCCTAGACCACTATAAGGGAAGGTGGTTCCACTAGTGATGCGAGAGACAGTCACAGGCATGCACAAAAACCAATTCACAAAGCATCATCAACATAAACAAAGCTAAAACCATAAAACTCCTAGAAGAGAGCACACCTTGGGGCAGGCAAAGGTTTTTTAAATAGAACACAAAAAGCAGAAAACATAAAGGAAAAAGTTGTTGAATTGGACTGATCCAAAATTTGCTCAATGAGGGAAATAGGTCTTTTCAACAAATGTTGAAACTAGCTGTGTTCTAGCAACATTTGTTGAAAAGACTTCTTCCCCTCATTGGTTTGTCTTGGCACCTTTGTGAAAAATGAATTGACCCTATTAGTGTAGGTTGATTTATAGATTGCATTTGTTCCATTGATCTATGTCTATTCTTATGCCAACACCACACTGTCTTGATTACTGTAGTTTTATAGAAAGTTTTGAAATCAGATAATGTGAGCCCTACAACTTTGTTCTTCATTTTCAATATTGTTTTGGTTATTCTAAGCCCTTAATATTTCCATATATATATTTTAGAGTCAACCTGTCAAGTTTTACCAGAAAGCCTGCTGAAACTTTGTTTGGGATGACATTAAATTTATAGATCAACTTGAATAGACTTGACATCTTAATATTATTTAATTTTCCATTCATGAACATAACATCTCTCCCCATTTATTTAGGTCTTCTTGACTTTCTTTCACAGGGTTTAGTAGTTTTCATTTTGTAAAGGTCTTACGCAACTTTTGTTAACTTTGTTCCTAGGCACTTTATGTTTTTTAGTGTTACTTTATGTGGTATTGCTCTTTGAATTCTATTTTCCCATTATTTCTTCTAGTATATAGGATTACAATAATTGATTTTTATGTTGACTTTATATCCTGCCACATTGCGAAATTAATTTATTCTCTTCATGTTTTTGGAGATTCCTTAGAACTTTCCATGTAAACAATCATATCATCTGAGAATAAAGAGTCAGGCTTCTCTTTTTCCTGTTTCCATGCCCTTTTCTTTCTTTGTCTACGTACACTAGCTAGGATCTCTAATATAACACTGAATAGAGTCCTGAGTATGGACATCCTTACTTTGTTCCCAATCTTAGGGGAGAGCATTCAGTTTTTAACCATCAAGCATGATATTAACTATAGCTTATCATTGATGTGCTTTGTTATACTGAGAAGATTCTTTTTTATTCCTAGCGTGCTGAAAATTTTTATCACGAATAGGTTTGTGTTTTGGGGGTGTTTTTTTTTTTTTTTTTTTTTTTGCATCTGTTGAGCTGATCATATGGCTCTTCTCCTTTATTCTTTTGATTTAGTGAATTATATTGACAGATCTAGAACTTTGCATTCTGAGGATAAACCTCACTTGGTCACGATGGATTATCTTTTTTATATATAGCTGTGTTTTATTAATTTTAAAAAAAGAGGTACAAACATCCAGTTATAAAATAAGTAAGTCACAGGGACCTAATGTACAGCACAGGGAATATAGGCAATCATATTGTAATAACTGTACGGTGAAAGATGGGTACTAGACTTATTATGGTGATCACATCGTAAGGCATATAAATGTCGAATCACTATGTTGTACATCTGAAACTAATATAATATCGTATGTCAACTATACTTTATTAAAAAAGAGTAGGTATCAAATTTTTGTGCTTTAACCATAAATATGAAATTGTAAAGAAGGAATTTTTTAAAAGTTGGTTGTAAACCATAAAAAGTCCAAAAATGATGGGCAAAGTAATATATACATGAAGAAGTAGCATAAGCAGCCATATCACAGTTGTGTGTTAATTGCTAGAAATAAACAAACTAAAGTTAACAAGTTTCTTGAGAATTTAACAAAAGCGTCCTTAAAAAAAGGATAAGAGTTGGCAAAATAGCAAATGGCATAAAGTAATCATTTAAAAATGTAGACCAGTTTCCTGTGGCTGCTATAACAAGTAGTCACAAACTTGGTGGCTTAGAAACAACAGACATACTTATGCTCTCACAGTTCTAGAAGCCTGGCATGAAGGTGCTGACTTTGGAGGCTCCAGGGGAGACTCTCTTTGCCTCTTCCAGCTTTTGGTGGTTGTTGGCATTCTGTGGACGCATTGTTCTAGTCCAGCGGTCGCCAACCTTTCGGACCTCACAGACCACCAGTGGTCCTCGGACCATCGGGTGGCGACCGCTGCCTAGTCTATGCCTCCGTGGCCTTGTTTTCTCCTCTGTCCTTCATAAGGACACTTCTCATTGGATTTAGGGCCCGTTAGGATAATCCAGGAGGATCTCCTCATCTCAATATCCTTAACGTCATTACATCTGCAAAGATCCTTTTCCCAAATTCCCTAAAACCAGAACCATCTCCTGTAGCACAAACTGTTGTCATCTTTATAAATGGTTCAAATAAACAGGTTTTGGGTAACTGTTTGGCTAATTTGGGAATGTAGCCATTTGGCGTGGTAATCTGTGGCTAATTGGCTTTTGATGAATTGGTCATTTGACACATTGATTTTTAGCCAACTGGCTCGTGGAGACTTGATGTTTGTCGAGTTGGACTGCCTCCCACATGGGCCTGGGGCTTGATGTCTGGGGCCAGGCTGAAGCACATGTGGGCGCCTGGCAGGCTAAGCTATTGGTCTGGGACTCAGATCTCATCTCAGACCAGGAAGGGAGAATCCCAGAAGGCCTGGCCTTTGCCCAGCCTTGGCCATCCGCTTCATCCCGAGAGCCGGCTCCTCCGGAAGAGGCTGTGTGAGATGTGGGATATACAGATACGAACAGAATGAGAGCGACTGTTGTTTACTGTGTGCGGGGCCCTGAGCAGAGCATCTCTGGGCATTATCTCATTTGATCCTCACAACAACCTTGTGTGTGCCTACCATCAGTCTGCATTTGACAGGGAAGGGAAGGGAGGCTCAGAGAGGTTAGGCTACCTGGCCAAGAGCACACCAGTGGGTGAATGGCAGAGTTTGGATTCCAGACCAGGTAGATGTCTGTCTTAAAATTCGATGCTGTTAACCGCTGAGCCTAAATGGATCGGATGTAGTGCTGGTACCATCAGCTCATTTATTGCAGCTTAGCCATGGAGCCTTTCCTTTTTCTCCAGATGAGGAAACTGAGCCTGGTTTAGGCGTGAGATTTGTTGAAAGCCACACAGAATCCGTGTAAGAACTAGGGTTGGGACCAGATGGGGCCTCATCCCTCCTTGCTCAGCTGCCTCCACCTCCAGCCTGGCTCCTAGATTTCTTCCTTTGTGTTCTTGTCTCCAAAAGTGGGACAGACCCCAGTGGCCTCCCTGCCCTCCATCCCCCAGCTCTCCATGTTTATGTCCCTGTTAATGGGCCTTTGCAAACCGGCCCAGCTGCCGAGCTCGAGCCAGCGAGCCACCTGGAGCTGCGTCTGCCCCAGAATGTTTACGGTGCGCGGAGCCGAAACGAAACAACATCCATCTTGTTGACTGGTCCCAAACACTGCACTCATTCATGGCCAGCCTGTTGACAGGGTCCCCGTGCTTGGCAGTGAACTGCCACAGCTCACCCGGCAAAACCTGGCAGCAAGAAGAGCGAGAAGAACGCAGGCAGGCTTCGGGGAAATCACGCCCTGAGCCCAGGCGGCCCTCTGGCCCATTTTCTAGTCACTCTAGTCTCTAACCAGATGCATCCATCAAGGTGGTACACTGTGAGGTCAGAGTTGGTCTGAAGAAAAGATGCTGGGCCCTGAGCTGGCATCAGAAGCACAGGTCAGGGCTGCCGTAGGCCTTGGTGAGGACTGATGAGATAGGTCATCTTTGTACATGTGACACGTGGTGAAAGTTGTCAGCCCATCCTGGAGAGAGCCATGGCTTACATGGCTTTACCCCAGACAGACCTGGCTTGAGTCCTGGCATGGCCCCATCACCTCCCAGACTCAGTTTCCTCTTCTCTCCAGCAGGGTTCATGTGACCTCTGCCTTACAGAACTGATGAAGAACCTTTGAGAAACGCTCATAACCCAAGTTATAAAAGTCCCATCTCTTCCAGAATGCCAAGGAGAGTGTCACCCTCGCCAGCTGTCTTGAGGCATCAGCGAGGCGCTGTGGAGTGAATGCCTGATTTGGCTCCTGGATGTGTGACCTTGGACAAGCCTCTTGCTCTCTGTGGACCTCAGTCTCCCTTTTCTGTAAACTAGGAGTCTGAGATGAGATTATCGTTCAGGGTCATTGTACCCTGACATTTTACAATAGAATGACTGAGGCATGTCCCTCAGGAAGTGTGCTGTTCCCCAGGAACCCATGCCTTTGGGCAGCCCTGTGGTGAGGCACGGGATGACCACTGTCACCCCACAAGGACTGTATTCTGGAATGACCAGCCCTGGGATTGAATGCCAGGTCTGCTTTCTTCTGCGCGTTACTCAGGAGAAGTCATTTTACCTTCTTGGGCCTCGGTTTTCTCATCTATAAAATAAGCTGCTTGACTTACCTAGCAAGACTGTCTGTCCTCGGAGGTACAGACACACACACACATCACATGGTACAGGCTGTAGGGGAGGGATCCCAGCATGCATGGGAGTGAGTGGTCAGCCACATGGGGAGAAGGTGGCAGGGTCAGGGAAGGCTTCATGGAGGCAGTGACTGCACGGGAAGAAGGATAGAGGAAGGGAGGTGTGCTCTTCCCTCAGGAAGTGTGCTGTTCCCCAGGAACCCGTGCCTTTGGGCAGCCCTGTGGTGAGGCACGGGATGACCACTGTCACCCCACAAGGACTGTATTCTGGGGTGCCCCTTCACCCTTAGAGGGGTAGTTTTGGCACCTTTTCTGTTTAAGCGTCTGTGTCACTCACCAGACTGGGCTCCTGAGAATAGCACCAGTGCCTGGTGCATCTCTGTGTCCCAGAGCCCAGGCTGGACACACAGTAGGAGCTTGGGGCGGGGGTGGGGGGGAGGACAGGTCTGTCTTTGGCTATTCCAGAGGAAGCATTGGGTTCCTGTGGGAAGTAGCAGGCCTGTCAGGTAGTGAGGCGTCCCAAATGTGGGGGCCTGTCCAATACCAGCCCCTCCTCTGGGTCATGAGGCCTTTGACAGGGGATTCATGGTGGCTCTCTGGGGCTAGAAGAGAACATGCACGTTTAGCCACACCTCCAGTCCACTTCCTTTGTTTTACAGCAAAGGAAACTGAGTCCCAAGGGTTGGGGGCTGCCCAAGACATGTAGTGAATCTTCAGGGAAGCCTGGAGCACTGGGCTGTGCTCCCCAGCCCGGGGCCCTTTCTCACCGAAATGTGAGAAAGGGGGTTAGGACTGGACGGGGAGGCTACTGGACCAAAACACATGAGTATTGATTCCTGGTGGTAGAAACAGCAAAGGCAAGGACTGGGGAAGTGGGGGAAGAGCAGGGCAGGTCTGGGGAGTTGTGAGCAGTTGGGCACAGCTGCAGGGAGGGGGTGTTGGAACCAGCAGGGGATGGGGCTGGACAGTGGGAACAAACAGGGTACAGGGTCTTGCTTGTTTGGCTTAGGCATTCAGCGGGTATCTCATGGGCAGTGGGAGCCGTGGTGGGTCAGGAGCAGGGACAGATGGGCCAGTTCTGTGCTTTGGGAAGATCACTCTGGCTGTGGTGGAATGGATGGTCATGTTCAGGGATGAGAGGAAACTATTGCTCAGGTTTGCTGGTGGTTTGAAGTGAGGCAAAGCCCGTGCGGATGGGGAGGAGGATGGACTGAGAGCTGTTCAGTGGGGAGAATGGAGGCTGAGGATGTGGAGGGATTGAAACCAGGGGCACAGCAGGAGAAGGAGAACGACTGGGGTGGGGGAGGCAGGGTGGGGAGGTGAGCTCCACCTCACGGTCTCAATCCCTCATCAGCCGGTGCAGGAGACTGCACCTGCCCCAGACCCCTTTGGGCCTGTCCCTCCAGGGCTTTCCAGAGTCAGCCTGGTACCCCCCCCCCCACCCTCCCCTCCCTGATTGTGGCCCCAGCACAAGGCCTGGCTGCTGCTTCGCCTTCACTGGGGAGCCCGCTTGGGGATCATGTGCCTGCCTTCTCATGTGTCCTTCTGGGCCGGGGCTCCCTTTGTGTCACTGAGTCTAGAAACAGACCCTGGGATTCAAAGAAATCAAGACAGGGGCCTGCCCATGTGGATACTAGACTTATGGGGAAATCACTTCCTAAGTCAGTGATGGCGAACCTTTTGAGCTCGGCGTGTCAGCATTTTGAAAAACCCTAACTTAACTCTGGTGCCGTGTCACATATAGAAATTTTTTGATATTTGCAACCATAGTAAAACAAAGACTTATATTTTTGATATTTATTTCATATATTTAAATGCTATTTAACAAAGAAAAATCAACCAAAAAAATGAGTTCGCGTGTCACCTCTAACACACGTGTCATAGGTTCGCCATCACTGTCCTAAGTTATATACATGTCTGACCACTGTGTTGTACACCTGAATGACAGCTGTAACTTAAGGATTTTAAAAAAAGGACAAGACAAAAAGAGACACGGGCCTGCACTTGGAGTGTCTCCACACTGTCGAGGCAGACGCACTTACTTGGCCCAACCCTGGCTCTGCCATATCGCCCATGGCATGACTTGGGAGGACACCTCTCTTTCCCCATCTGAAAAATGAGGAGTTGGCCTCGGCGTGGTTCTCAGAGCACTTCCTTTTTCTGATGGGGCTCCTTTACCTTCCCGAAGTAAAATTCATAGGGAACGTAACCTGCCTGCACGAAATTCTTAAAAATTCCACATAATGTTTCAATTGCATTATAAAGAAGAAGTGCAAGGGAAGGACCATCGGTGATGTGCATTCCTCAGGAGACAGGAGGAGGTCGTCAGCCGCTCGCACCTTGTGTGCAGCATCCCTGGGCCTGTCAGCTAGACACACAGACGTCACAAGCAGGGTGACCGAGGGTGACGTGATTTTCTGAAATGGCGAGCACCTCCTGTTTAAGTTCCAAGCAAAACACAGTACAGTCTCGCCTCAATTTACATGGTAGTTCCATTCCTGGAAAATTCAGTATATGCTAAAATCATGAGAAAAGTACTCTGTGTTTATGTGTAAAATGGGGCTGTGTTCAGGCTTAGATGACAGGTTGCTTGTTTACAGTTGTTTTGAATACCTGGCAAGATACTCAGAAGTTAGTGTAGGGCTGGCCCACCCTTGGCCATGAGTTGTCCATCTCTGGCTCCTCCCCACTAAATGAGTGGCTCCAAGTCCTTGTGACCATCAGAATCCCCACTCCCATGCCTGGCCCCCCACAATGATTTTCAGTATGTTCCTTGTGCCCTGGCAGGTGACGGTGCAGACTGGAAGACTGGCTATAGGTCCAGAGAGGGCAGAAGAAGAGAACAAAAAGCTCCGTGGGACAGGGCTGGTCAGGGAGGGCTTCCTGGAAGAGGTGCACTGGGAACTCAGTGTTTTCAGAGCTGAGGCCAGAGAAAGGGAATTTTTCAGGAGGCAAAGCAACTTCTATGACTTCCCAAGTAGGGTTTGCCAGCCTTTCTGGCCAAACTGTGGGACAAATTGTCTTTTCCACAGTGTCTAGAAACTCTGAGCCTCTCCGAGGGACAAGGAACTGTTCCTACTGCCTGCCCTGTGTTGCATTTCTGATGGTGCCTTTTCCTGGAGGTCCAGGTGTCTTTGCAAAGAATAGTGGTATTTTCTCAGTCAGAACAATTGATCCTTCCCAGAGGCCTGAGATGGAGGGAGGAGGTGTTAAGATGCTGGTGCCTCATGTCCCTCCCCATGCCCAGCTGCCTGGAGCTGTGCATTCCCCCTTGTCTTTATCTCTTCCATCTTACTTTATATATTTTTTAGCAGTCGGGGGGGGGGGGGGTAGGCGACATGGGCATGAATAGCAGTTAACTAATTAGCTTGATTTAAGTGGAGGATGTTAAAAAAAAGAAGCCAAACATGAAATAATAAATATATGCCTGACATAAACATTTATGGTTCTGTATTTACTGAAAAAACACAGATGGAAATGTTTGTCTTTGAGAAGTTTTTATAGATTTCAACAGCCATTTCCTCTGGATTTCTTGTCATCCCATTACTCTTCTGGCTGTTTTTGGCTTGGACAAAAACAAAGGGTTTTTGGTGACCATCACTATTGCTCCCTGATGATCTGGGCCAGGCAGGGTTTTCTGTGGGGCTCAGGGCACCGTAGGATGTGACAGGCCTCCCATCAGAGATGGCTGGGATTTTATAGCCTCAGAATCAGAGAATCTCATGTCTGATCCATGACATCAGAGAATCTTAGAACTATCTATCTATATATAAAACCCTAAATGCAAATAGACCAAATGGTGAAACAACCAAACAACCGTACAAATGGTTGCTATGACGTGCGCTGACCACCAGGGGGTGCGTACAGAACACAGTGAGTGTTGGCAGCAGGCGGCAGAGTGTGGAACATGGTGGGTGTCAGCCACAGTGGGATGGTGGAGCAGGTGAGCGGGGGTGCCAGACCAAGGCGTTGTCATCGGGGCAAGCCTTTGGTGGTTACTAAAAATTCTTTGCTCCTGTGCGTTGCGGTCCCACCCAACGCTTGCACCTGCTGCCGGTGCTGGCCTTGCTCACACCCGCTGCTAATGCTGGAGCCACTGCTCACACCTGCTGCCAGCTCTGGCCCCGGCCACAATTACTTGGCGCTGTCAGTAGGTGCGAGCAGCGGCTACCAGCCCTAATTGCCCCTCAGGGCTTCTCCACCTCCCCCTGCTCCTAAGGGGCAGTTGGCGCTGGCAGCCACTGTTTGCACTGCTGCTGGTGCGGGCCCTGCTGTCACCTGCTGCTGGCACTGGCCTTGCTCACACCTGTAGCCGGTACTGGAGCTGCTGCTTGCACACGCTGCTGGCGCCCGGCACCGGTCCGATCGCTCGGCACCTTTAACAGGTGTGAGTGGCAGCTGCCAGCCCTGATCGCCTCTGAGGGCTTCTCCACCTCATCCTGCTCCTGAGGGGCGATCGGGGTAGCAGCTGCCACTCGCACCTGCTGCTGGTGCTGGCCCCAATTGCTTCACACTGTCAGTGGGTGCGAGTGGGGCCGGTGCTGTCAGTGCATGGGATGGCGGCGGTGGGAGTGGGGTTGCCAGCAGAGAGGGGTCCAGGGGCCGGGTGGGGGCACAGAGGATGGAATGAGATCCGCCCCTGTGCCCACTGCAGCCTTGGTGTCCACAGTTCCTTTCAAGGTGCATGAATTTGTGCACTGGGCCCCTAGTCCTACATAATAATAGGCTAATATGCAAATTGACCGAATGGCAGAATGACAGGTCGCTATGACGTGCACTGACCACCAGGGGGCAGACTTTCAACGCAGGAGCTGCCCCCTGTTGGTCAGTGCGAGCCGGCAGTTGGACATCCCCTGAGGGCTCCGGGACTGCAAGAGGGCACAGGCCGGGCTGAGGTACCCCTCCCCCCACCCCGAATTCACGAATTTCATGCACCGGGCCTCTAGTAGTAATATAAATGCTTAGCTTTATAAAATTGCATCATCTTAGAATGAGAGAATCATGAAATTTTAAAATCTCACATGCACGGAACTTTCTAATCTTAAATTTTGGAATCATGCTGGCTCAATATGATGAAACGTAGAATCTGAGAGTTTAAGGGATACCAGAATTTCTTTACTAGGCCACCCTCCCCGACCCTGGGGAGATACTTAAATCAGCTAAATGTGCCCAGTGCTTCTGCCAGCCTTTGGGCCCCTGCGTGTGCTGTTCCCTCTCTGATTCAACATGGCATCTCTGTTCCCCCTAAGGTACACTAGTAGTATTTTATACCTGTAAGGTTGTAGATTTCAACCCAAGTATAAGTTAGTTACATTAAAGGTAAATGGTGTAAATGGACTAAATACTCAAATTAAAAACAAAGATGGTTAGAGTGGGTAAAGATTATTTTATGGAAGAAATTGTATTAATAAGGATGCTTTTGGTTGTAAGTGGCAGAAAATAGACATCTGAGACAAGCTTAGTACACTACAGGAATTTTACTATTCACACAAGAGGTTCTTGGTGCAACCAGTGCTGTGGTTTAGTTTTTTTGCTGTTGGTTGAGATGCCTTGGTTTATTGTTCTCCAACCGACTTCCCTTGGGATGACAAGCTGGCTTCTACCAGCTACCAGGACCACATGCTTCCTCATTCACATACGCAGGAGGAGAGGCTGTTCGTACCCTCTCCATCAAACAGTCATAAGCAGAAGTTTCAGGCCTCTGTAAAATTAGATGAACTTGTGTGCCTGTCTTGGAGCCGGTCCCTGTGGCTTGTGGCTGGGGAGGTGAGATCATGCTGATCAGTGCAGGCTTCTGAAGCCCACCTGGAGTGGGATTAAGAACAACCACCACGAGAGCCAGTGCCGACATAGTGCTTACTACGTGCCAGACGCCCTCTTCCAGGTACTTTACATGGTAAATGAACCCATTTCAATAAACTGAGGCACAGAGAAGCTAAGTCATGTGACACAGACAAGGCCACAGCTAGTAAATGGCAAAACCAGAATTCAAATGTAGTTGGTCGGACCCCAGAATCTGCACTTACATGCCATGGGATATAGAGTCCCGTCTATACATATAAAAAGCTGATATGCAAAGTGTCCCCTCAGGAGTTTGATCGGGAGACCAGGAGTTCGATCACTCGCTGTGATGTGCACTGACCACTGGGGGCGATGTGGAGTGAAGGAAGGCCCTGGCCAGCAGCTGGAGGGCCCCGATCGTCTTTGATCGCCGGCCAGGCCTAGGGACCCTACCCATGCACAAATTTCATGCACTGGGCCTCTAGTAAGTAGAAATAGAAATATGCATCCTATTTTGGGGGAAATGAATACCAGGTGTTATAGACTGGATGTTTGTGGTTTGTGCCCCCTCTCATCTGCTGACCAAATTCATATGTTGAAGCCACAACCTCTGATGTGACTTTATTTGGAGATGGGACCTTTTATAGGTTAAATTGGGTTAAGGGTGGGGCCCTGATCCTCCAGTAGGATTAGTGTCCTTATAAAGAGACACCAGGGCACACTGCACTGTCGCTCTCATTCTTTGCATGCAGGCACGGGGAAAGGCCATGTGAGGGACCCAGAGAGAAGGTGGCCATCTACAAGCCAGGAAGAGCGCTCTCAGCAGAAACTCAATCAGCAGAACCTTGCTCTTACACTTCCAGCCTCCAGAAAAGTGAGACCACAAATGTGTTGTTTAAGCCGCCTGGTCTGTGGTATTTTGTGATGGCAGCCCAAGCTGACCAATACACTGAGAAAGTAATCAGCTGCATCGACTCTGAATCCCTTAATGATGTGGAACCAGGTCTGGGCCAGTGTTGCCCCCTAAGTCCGAGAGAGCTGGGCTTGTACCATGTACCAGCTGCATGACCTTGGACAAGTCACTTTTCCTCTGGAAAATGGCATTAGAAATGCTGGCATGAAAAGAGCCTGGTACTGGGCCTGGCATGTAATAGGCACTCTATGAACTTTAGTGTTCATGATACAATACTAAAAAAAAAAAAAAAAAAAAAGCGGAGTTCAAGAAAATAAGTATGTCTTCCTGTTTTTTGGTCAAATATGGAGAGAGGCATATGGAAATGCCACAGAGCTTTATGTGTCGTCATGTCTGCGGTGGCTCTCTCTGTTGTTGGTAGTATAGGTGACATTTATTTTCTAATAGTTAGTTGCCAAGGTATATTTTCTAATTTTTTCCACCAACAAATATGTGCTAATTTGGTAGCAATACAAGAGTCAGAGAGAAACTCGGCCAGAAAATGTGTTTATGTGTATAGATACCTGCACCCACATGTGAAACCGGGCCTGGGCTGGCCTGGGACCGAGCAGAGGGCTCGGTCTGTTTTCTTGGCAGTGGCATCCTGAGGTGAGCCTGCTCAGGTTTACTGGCCTGAGTCCCTGTAACTCTAGCTTAGCTTTAGAGGAGAATTTATGGAGTTTTTGTGATCTGGGATGAGAGATGACGGGTGACCATAAACCTGGCATGAGGCCTTGAGCATCAGGCTCTGGAGCTCCAGAGGCCCTGCCAAGCTGACAGCCTCTCCTCCCCAATGACTGTGAACCCCCCGAGATGGCTCCAGGCTAAGTGAGTGGCCCTCAGTTAACCCATCCCACCAGCCTGTGGTTGCCAGGCCTCTGGGTTTGGTGGGGAAGGGAGAGAGGGGATGATGAGGCAGTGCCGTGAGGCAGAAAGGGCCGGGAGTGTGGATGCAGCATGGCTGTGTGTCCTTGAGAGCTGCTCAACCCCTGTGTCTCCCACTCTCTGGGATCCCCAGTGTCCCTCCTGCCTGCCTGGCACTCCCACTGCTCAGAGGGGAAGGCCGAGGAGGCTCGGAGAGGGCTGAGGCCTGCTCCGCACTGACAAGCCTGCAGGGATTCAAGACCCCGTTATCCTGAGGTGTCATCCTGAGGCTGCCCTCGATGGCCCTGGGGCTCACTGCCTGGGAAAGCAGGTCTCCGTTCCTGGAGACAGATCACCAGGGAGGCTGGGGCCCTGTTTCCCCTGCCTGACAGACAGTAAAATGAGGGCCCAGTAAAATGAGGGCCCTTGACGATGGGGTGGTGAGGGCCTGGGTGGGGGAGGATGGTTGTGGGCTGGAAGAGGTTAATGGGTAAAAGGAGGACCTATGTAATACTTTCAACAATAAAGATTTAAAAAATAAAACTATAAAAAATAAAATAAAGTGTTCACTCTGCCAGGCGGCACCAATTCTCTGCATATATTATCTCATTTAATCCTCACAGCCAGCCACCCAGTGGAGCTGGGTTTTCACATTCCCATTTTACAGATGAAGAAACTAAGGCTCAGAAGGGAGACCCTCATTTAGGGTCAGACAGCCAGAAAGTTAATGCTTGAGCTAGGGCTTGATCCTGGGTGTGTGTGACAAAATCTTGGTCCGTTTTCCTAAGTGGCAGCATTTGGCATAATAGTAGGCATGGAAGCAGACTTTGGACAGTCCTTTCAGCCCACCTTCCCAGTGTCTCCAAGCACCTCCCGTGGTCTAACGTGTGCTAGGAGTGAGGCGAGTATCCCCAGTGGCGCCCCCGTGTCTGAAGAATCTGCTCGCTATGGGCCTAGGACAAGTCCCTTCCCCATCTGGACCCCTGCTTTTTGTATGTGAAGTAAATTGGGCAAAATCATGTCTCTGGATGCTCTGACATTCAGCAGCACTGGGGGCCCAAGACCCTTGTGCTGAGGGACTTACTTCACAGGCTTGTGGGGGAGGCAGGACTTTAATTGCACTTAAAAGCATCCATGTGCCAGCTCAGTGTTACAGTCCCGGAGTGTGGGGACATCGTGGAGACTTAGAGATCAAATGTGTGGAGTATTTGACATAGGCTGAGGGTGAGGGAAGAAGGTGCCCTAAACAGCAGCCATTCACATGGACTGCTGTGAGCTGAGTGGGGGAGCTCAGGGAGGGCAGGAGAGACTGGGGAACATTCCAGAAGGAGATGCACTTCTGTTGACCTCTGAGGGCTCAGAGGGTTTGGGAGGTGTCAGGCCACCCTGACTAGAGGGGTGAGGATGTGTGCAGCACAGCAGCAAAGCATCGTGGGAGTATGAGGTAAGGCCGGGTGAGGGGTGAACCCAGGCTGTGGGGCCCCTGAGACAGGTTCATTTATTGAATGCCTGCCAGGGGCCAGCCCTGCATTCAGTATTTGACAGTGGTGTTCACACCATAACTCCACCCTGTAAAATTCTCCCCATTTGACAGATGCAAGAAAAGCTTTCTAACTGCAAAGCCCCATCTCTAACTGCTGCACTAGCTCAGAGGTTGGCAAATTACAGTCCAGCAGCCAGTGAGCTGTTTTTCTAAATAAAGTTTTATTGGAGCACAGCCCCACTCATTGGTTTATATATTGTCTATGGTTGCTTTTTATGGTCCAAGTTGAATAATTGTAACAGCAGACTGTATGGCCCGCAAAACCTAAAATATTTACTGTCTTGCCCTTTACAGAAAAAGCTTGCTGACAAGGTGGCTGAGTCAGGAGATCCGGTGTAAGTCTGAGCCCTACATTTGCTGAGTGAGCTTGGGCAAATTGTTTGCCCTCTACCCCCGAGCCTCCCCACCCTGCTCCTGAGGGTTGTCGTGAAGCTCATATGTGAGGGCTGCAAAATGTTTGGTGTAGACTGTAAGGTGCGGTGTCCTGTCACCAGTCTGGCGCCTGGTGGGCACTAAAGTCTGCTCTGCTTGTCCGTGAACGAGGAGCAGTCGTGTAGGCTGTCCTAGACCAGCCACTGGCTGCTCTGGGACTGCAGGGAGGTGGCATCTGGGCCTGGGATGCTGAATGCATCATTGTCCCTCTCATGCAGACTTGGCAGGTTTCGACGTACATTAAAATTCCTGTGGGGAGTCACCTTATATGTGGTACCACTTTATAGCCAAGTCATTACGGTAATTTGCAAAGCTCTGTGGTGTGTAACTGGAGACATTGGCTTCAGATTTGCTGGCTGTGACCTCATTCAGGCTGCCTGGTCCTGCATTCGTTGACCCCTGAGCCTTGGGGGCTTGTCCTTTTGAGTCTGGCTTCAAGGCTATCCAGGCCTGACTTTCCTGGGGTTAGAATGCTTCTCACACAGGGCCCTGCCTCCTGGCCCCATCCCAAGCTCAAGGATAAATGGAAGAGATAGTTATCATTATTGACACCGTTACACCGTTATACAGTTACTGTGAGCCAGGCACCATGCCAAACACATTGTGTTCATCATCTCACTTAATTGTCACCAGAACCTTGTGAAGTAGTGTTAGCACCATTTTACAGATAAGAAAACTGAGACTCGAAGAGGAAGCGAAACCAAACTCTTACCTAGCCCCGAGGGTGCCAGTCCAGCCTCTGTTGTGGATTTGCTGTGTGAGCCTCAGTTTCTTCATCTATTATTGAAACAGATAGGTCAGTCAGTCCCAGCCCTGATGTGCTAGATTTTCTCACCAACTTGTAAAAATGAACACAGGACCCCCTGACCCTCCAATCCTCCAAAAAAAAAAAAAAAAAAAGCTTCATTTACGGTACATGGGCAAAGCCAGGTCCAAGGTCTGGTCCCCTGTGGCACAGAGGGAGACATGGCTGCTGGGTGCCCCCAGCCTGCCTCCAGGCCGCAGGGCTGCTGTGCCCCTCTCACTCCCCTGCCTCCCTTGAGAAAGACTCCAGTCCTGCTCCCTGAAGATGTAGAGCAAGCATGTCACACTCAAAGGCTAACACGGGCCAAATAAGCAAGGTTTAAGTTTATGTGGGCCACAAAAAACCCCAAAATCTTCAATTTTCATGGAAATGTAGGGTTTTTTTTGATAGAGACATGCTGAACCCAAAGGGCTGGAATAAATGAGTAATCGTTAACATAAAATAATAGAACATTTTAATAAAAATTAGTATTTTTTATTGAACATTAACTTACCAGACACAGAATCACTGCACAAATTAATAAGCGTAACGCAAATAAACCTATTTTTCTTGTTCTCCGAAAGCGAAATATTTCCTGTTGTGCACACCAAACAAGTCAGTCCAAGACCAATGACGTGGCAATCGGCTGCTAAAATATTCGCTGCTGGTATCAGTGGAGAGAAATGGTACGCCTGCGTGCAAGGCGCGTAGGGAAATCAATGCAACACGATTATAGTAATCACTCATTAGCGAATGTTGTAGTTTGTTATTAATAATTATGTGTAACAGGATATTGTAAAAATTAAGTTATGAATTTTTTATTAAAACATTTCTTACACTGTTATATTGGCTGGGCCGCAAAAATATTTGTTATGGGGTGCATGCGGCCCGGGGGCCGCGAATTTGACATGCTTGATGTAGAGTGAGCAGGGGTGGGTTCCATGATGCACCTGGGGACAGAGAGGCAAGATGCCAACAGGCGGGAGGACAGTGGGAGGTCCCCTGGCTGACGTGGGCCTGGAGTGGGCAGCAGTGACAGTAGTGGCGGCATCTCTGGGGAACATATTGCAGCCTCTGGTTTAATTTCAACCTGTGAGAAAGCAGGTGGCCCAGGGTGGGATCTGGCATAGGCCTTGGGATATCTGGGTTCAGGCCCTGGCTATGCCAGCAATTGGCATGTGACCTAGGGCAGCTACTTGCCAGGTTTGGTGATTATGTCCCTCTGCAAGGTGGGAGGTCCAGGCTTTCATCCGGGGTGTGGGAGGGTTCACACAAGACAACGTTTGAATGGGCTTGGAGCCCTGAGAAGTGCCAAACTGAACCAAGGGGCTCCTTCCTCCCTCTCACAGCTGGTTTGCTTATTTATTACTAGAGGCCCAGTGCATGGATTTGTGCAGCAGTGGGGTCCCTCAGCCTGGCCTGCACCCTTTCGCAATCCGGGACCCTGAGGGGGATGTCGGATTGCCAGTTCCGGCCCGATCCCTGCAGGCCAGGCGGCTGGGGAGGAGCCTGAGCCCAGGCCGGGTGCTACGCCACTCCCGCTCATCCTGGCCGCCCCCCCCCCCCCCGTGTCCTGCTGTCACTGCTTGGTAGCACTGCTGCAGAGGTGGGAGAGGCTTGTGCTGCCATAGCTGCGCTTGCCAGCCGTGAGCCCGGTGGCATCTGGCACCCGTCGGTCAGCTGAGTGGTGCTCCCGCTGTAGGAGCGCACTGACCAACGGGGGGGGGGGGGGCAGCTCCTGCATTGAGTGTCTGCCCCCTTGTGGTCAGTGTGCATCATAGCAACCAGTCGTTCAGTCGCTTAGGCTTTTATATATATGGATAGGAAAACCTCTTAGTGTATCCAGCAGAGAAGAGCCAACAGGCCTCAATTTTCATTGAGTAACAGTAACTGTCTCTTCCCACATCTCAACTCAGCCCCTGACTGCCTGCCTGGGTGACTTTGGGCAAACCATTAAACGTCCTTGAGCCCCTGTGCTCATCTGTAGGCGGAGTGATCCTGCCACCTGCAGAGTTTAGGAGTCGTTGGGATTGCCGGGAGCCGGTCCATCCTTGCTGTTTCAAGGGACCTGGCATATATGGCATACGGTTCTTAATATGTTTGCTCACCTTCTTGGCGCTGTGTTTTAACCAAGGTCACCTCTCCAAGAAAGGTTGAATCCCCAGGTAGGGATTTTCCCCTGAAGTTAGGGAGGGAATAAAACCCCTCAACTAAGTGCCAGGCGGGTAATTAATCCCTTTAATTACGAACAATCATGCTTAAACTACATAATCTTTTCTCCCTGGAATGGAGATAAGAAACGCCCTAACCTTTGTAATAGAGATTGATAGGATTGAATCAACTGGTATAAATACAGTTGTAACAAGACAGAAACACTCAGAATTTAGAACACAGAACTGAGAACACAGGGCTTGGAAGACAGGACCAAGAGAGACAGAGCCTAGGCACAGAACCTACACAGAACGTTCTCTAGAAACAGAAGAACTTCGCTGGAGAGAGCATGCCGGAGGATCCTGGACAGGGACTGGCCTCGGAGCCTGGAGGCAAAGCCTGGCGAGAGAGCATGGCAGGGGATCCTGGACTGAACCTGACTGCGGAGATTGGCAGGAGAGCCTGACTAGAACCTGGTGACTGAACCTGACTGGAGATCCTAGGCAGAACCTCTCTGGAGATCCAGACCAGAACTTGGCTGGAGATCCTGACTGGAGATCCTGGCTAGGCTGCTGATCAACTGAACACTGTCTCCGTGTCATTCCTTCTTCGCCGACTCCGTCCACACATTTGGGGACCCCTGGACCTGCTGGGGTTGGACCCCGGCATGGGATGATGGTTCTTTGACTTCCCCCACAGCCCCCCAACACGATCTTCACTGGAGTCACAGGTGGGGATGCTTGTTCAGGGGCCCCCAGTTGTTTAGTTGGCTGAGGGGTGGCAGGACTGAACTTGGGCTTCGAAGTCTAAAAGATCTGGGTGGGGCCAAACAAGTCAAACCCAGACCTGTGGTCCTAGTTGAAGGTCCCAATTTCTCCAGACCTCAACTTTTCTCATCTGGAAAATGGCTGTAATGGGCCCACATCACAGGGATGGACACTTGAGAGTATTGAATGTGTCTGGCACCTAGGAAATGCCTGATGAATAAGGGCTTGAAGAATGCTGGACTCCCTGGTGCCTTTCCGGGGGCCACCGTCCACCGTTCCACACATTCTACCAAGTGAATGAGGGAGAAGTGACTCAGAGGTCCCAAATGGGCCTGGTGGGTCCTTGAAGGAAGCTCTGAACTGTCTGCCCAACCCAAAGACTCTGGGAGAAAGACCTTGGCCGAACAGCCCTGTGTGATGATTAAGCTCTCTCTGCTCCAAATGCTATTAATGGTCATAAAATTATCCACAGTTTTCTGAGGCCCAGCCCCATGGTTTGCCTCAATGGGACAATAAAATCGCATGCAGAAACGATTTGGAAAAGGCAGAGACCGCCAAGCAGAGACGGAGTTAAGCGAGCGGCAGCCTGCTCTCATTAGCTCAGGCCATTCACATTTGTTACCAGGGATTTCCTTTTAATTAAAAAACAACCAAGTTATTAAAAAATAAGCTTGTGAGGGGCTGGCTGAGCAGCAGCCAAAGCCAGTGGGAGTGAGTGTTCCTCACAGCAAGACACGGGCCCAGGCTCTGGCTGGGAAGGTGACACAGAGGGCAGCTTCTGAGCAAATGTTCATCTGGGCAGGCTTACCTGTGCCTGGGAACCTGGAGCTTTGTCTGAGCCCCTTACCTGGCCTAGGACCTTGAGAGCTTTGTGTTCTCATCTGCAAACTGTCAAGTGCTTGGCAGGTGAATGCGGGTGCCTGTCCAGGGCTGTGGGCACATGTTGGGTGAGCTCAGAGTGTCTGGCCTTGGGGGTGGGCTAGATTTAGGGTAAGGTTGGATTTTTGGCTAAGGGGCCACTTTTTATTACATAGTGATTACAATGTGAGGTTTGGGTCTGACTCAGGTCAGAGATCCCAGACTCTTACTAGCTGTGTGATCTTGGGCGCATTTAGCTTCGCCGAGCCTCTGTTTTCTCTTCTGTACAATGGGGACAATAATACCCTCCCTCAGAGGCCAGTGGATCCGCACCCAGGGCCTGCACACACTACTTGGCAAATGGCGCTCTGTCTTTACTTTAGGGGTGTTCTGGTGTCAGTTCTCTTCTCAGCTTAATGGGGTGTCTTGCTCAGTGTTTGCAGTTCCTGGACAATACTTGGGCCTGTTAATGTTTTATTACCTCTCTAGGGTACTTTATGCTTTTTAAAGTGCTACATGGCAGTAAGAACAATTTCTGCTCCTGGCACACCTACCAGGTGCCAGCACTGTGCTAGGGGCTCTGCACCCCAGGGCTCAGAACCTCACAGCATCTCCCAGGAACTGGCATGGCTGTTTCCATCTTCTACCTGGGGTGAGGGTCAGCTTGGGGAGGGACTTGTTCAAGTCACAGGCTTGGTTGGGGCAGCAGGGACTCCCACCAAGACCCATAGGGCCCCCAAGCCCATGTATGGTCCTTTCCTCCTTAGCCTAACTTGGCCGGGTGACAGGGCAAAAAGCCTAAGTCAGAAGTAGTTTCCAGATTTGATCCTCCTCACACTATAGATGAGAAAACGAGGCTCAGGGAGTGGAAGGAACAACAAACATCCCTGACATTTCTGTTACATGTTACGTAGTTTTTCAGGGGTTTTCACATCTGCTGCCTCAATTATTCTTCATAGAAACCCAGCAGCTGGGCCCGGCAGATACTTAGGCTGTCAAAGAACCATGGAGGATACAGAGGCGTGAAGCACTGCATATTGTATTTATATGTTATAATGAAATCTGGAAAATGCTGTAGATTGAGCTTTGGTGACAGTAAGAACAGGTGCTGTTCAGTAGGCACCTGCTCCTGGACATACAGTGTCAGTGTCGCTCACTCAGCCTGCTGGGCAGCTGAGCTCCAGAACACCAGCTCCAAGGTGGCCATGCACCTTGACAAATGAGCATTAGGTGATCAATGAGGATCATAGATGCTGAGCTTCCCAGAGACAGGAGATTGTCCGTCTAGTTCCCAAGTCTTCCCTGCACCTAGAGTAGCAGCTGATGCTATTACTGATCCTGCTGGTGATTATGGGAATTAAATGAGGTGTCCCTGTGCCTCAGATGGAGTAGGGGTTCAGTTAGTGTTAGCTCAAGGGTGCTCTGTCTCAAGCTGTACCCAATGACTGCCCTCTGCCTGCACCCCTGGCAGGCTGTCCCCACTTACTTTGTCTCCTCTTCCTGTCTTTCTCTACCTAGTGAACGGGAGCTACGGCCACTGCACCCCAGGCTCCGAGAAGAGCCTGCTGGACCTGGACCTTGCCGAGGGCCTGGGCCCCACCTGCCGTCAGGGCCTGTTTCTCTCGGCGGGAACCCCCCCATCCAGGGGCCACCCCCCAGCCTGTGAGAGGCTGCTCCATTTCCCCCACCCCAGCAGGTATGTGCTCCATCCCCACCATCAGCTGCCCTCTGTGGACATGCCCTGGAGGCCTCTAGACCTCACCTAGTCTGTCTGGCTTATAGGATACACAGAGAAACTGAGGCACGGGATTGCCAGGGACCAGCCAGAGCCCAGTAGCACAATGACGGCTGCCTGGACGAGGCCCTGCACCTCTGGAATTGCAGGGCCCCTGAGAGAGAGATGGTTTTATTGAGGTGTGCTTCCCTGTTGCAGCAGCCGAGGTGGCCTTTCACAGAGAACCAGTCGTTTTAGAAGAGGGAGATCTGGAGTGAGTCGGGGAAGGAAAACTCAGTTCAGGAGTCACATTGTCAAAGCCTGGGCTGCTCACAGAGTGGAGGGCTTCTTCTACCTGCCCTGGGAAACCTTCCCCCCTGCAGGACCCTGGCAGGTAACGGGCGTCATTCAGTGCTAGGACATTCCCAGTCTGCCTCTGCAAAGTATCCCGTTAGATGGCATGCCAGGCTGAAATCTGTCTCCTGCGGCTTCTCCCAGGGTCCCACCCATGCCTCTGGTTTGCTGACAGGAGGAGTTCAACCTCAGATAGGCCCCTGTACCCTGTACCCCTGTACTGCGTGGGATGCTGACCTCAGGTCTGTTCACAGGTCAGAGATTCTAAAAATTGTCCCACTTGCCTGTTCACAGCTTAGCGGTTCTCAACCTTTGGGTTGCAACCCCTTTGATGGTCGAACGACCCTTTCACAGGGGTCGCCTAAGACCATCCTGCATATCAGATATTTACATTACGATTCATAACAGTAGCAACATTACAGTTATAAAGTAGCAACGAAAATAATTTTATGGTTGGGTCACAACATGAGGAACTGTATTGAAAGGGCCAGAAGGTTGAGAACCACTGGATCTCTTCACCAGCCAGGCACTGTGGGTGCTGGGGTGCCTTGGTGGAGGGAGCAGAGAGCTCCCCGATGGAGCTTACTTCCCAGTGGGAGTCCACAGGGGGAGATAGTACTAAATAGCTTTTTCTTCTTGTGGAACCATTTTCCGTTGAGAATTTAGGTTTCCTATGGCCTCCCTTGATGTGAATGAGACTTCTGATTTATAGGAGAGTATTAGTCTGCTCGGCTGCCATGACCAAACACCACAGACGGGGCGGCTTTAACAACAGACATTTATTTTCTCGCAGCTCTGGGCGCTGGGAGGCCAACATCGAGATGTCAGTAGGTCTGGGTTCTCCCGAGGCCTCTCTGGGCTTGCAGGCGCCGCTTCTCGCGGTGTCCTTACACGGCCTTGTGTGCACACCCTCGGTGTCTCTTCCTCTTGTGAGGACACCAGTCCTTTTGGATTAGGGCCCCACCCTGTGACCTCATTTAACCTTAATCACCTCCCTTAGCCTCTGTCTCCAAATACAGTCACATTGAGGGTTCAGGCTTCAACATACGAACTGTAGGGGGACATCAGTTCCGTACACAGCAGGACCAAACATCCTTTAGATTTCAAGCTGTGCACTGTTTGGCAACAGCCAGATGCATGTATCCGCTTGATTATCACTGAGGCTCCCAGCAGTATCCAGTTTCTCCAGTGAAATTCTGCCTCTCGGGGTAGATGCTATGCGAACCCAGGGAAAGCTTGGCAAGTGTTTGTTTTGTTTGTTTATTTATATTTATATTTATTTTTCTTTTTTCAAAATAATTTATCTTTATTGTCAAAAGTAATACAGATGCCCCCCTCCCCATTTTCTTTTTAGATAGAAACAATCAGAAATATCATTTGTCATTTTGAATGTCATTTTGACAGTTGAGGGCACAGGAGAGTCTGTACCCAGAACCCTACACCAGCATCAACCCAAGGTGCTGCCACCTTTGCCAAGGAGGAAGTGGTTGAATTTGACCTGGCACTTTCAGACTCCCTCATTTTCCTAAAGGAAAAGAGGGCCAGCCCCTCTCCCACACCAGGCAGATCCTGTCCCTTCTCCCTGCCACTGGACTGCCTTGTGTTTGGGGCCTCCTCTCCATTCTTGCTGTCCCCTCCTGATGTCTGGCCCCTTCACCCCACTGCCTGGGTTCCTGCAGCACCCGCACAAGCCGCCTCCTTGCCTCCGGCCCAGCTTTCTAATACCCATAAAATAGCTCCCACTTTCTGAGTGGCTGCTGCCTGTGCACAGTCTCTCATTTAACCGCACAGTCCCAGGAGGCCCAGGTCCTGTCACTAATAAGTGACAATCCTGGGGTGCTTACTATTCGACACTTCACATGTGGTAACTCATTCAGCCCATAGCTGCCGTAGGGTGGGGAAACTGAGGCCAGAGGGGCTATAAAACTAGCCAGAGGTCACTCAGCAAGTGGTGAGGAGTGTTAAGAAACATTAGCAGTATCCTGATTTTGTCGTTTCTGTGCTTAAAATGACTGCCCGTCCTCACCACGGTCAGCAGAATGCACTGTTAATTGCAGAGCCAGTCCTAGCTCCATCACTGGCTCCCTGGGCCACCTTTGGTGAGATGCTGACCCTCTGAAGCCCCATTTCCTCACCTGTAAGATGAGGATGGGTCACAGAGCATGCAGGCCCCCGGCAGCGTCAGGAGGTGCCCGTGATGGGCCCCCGGCCTGCCCGCCGCCAGCTTCCTGGCCTTGCTTTGAACGTGCCACATAGTTAATATCTTCACGTCTCGGCCTCCAGAGCCCCTGCGCTCTCTTCTGTGTGACACAGTGCGACCACCCCTCAGGGGAGTTTCAGCATTCCCTCAGGGGGCTGGCCCTCCGTTTCCCCATTAGAAGGGCAGGGGCCTGCCTGGGCTTTGAACTGTCTGGAGTCCCCAGCCTCCCCTGGCACAGTGTGAAAGCTGTGGCGTGAGCTCGCTGACCCTCAGACCGGGCTGCAGCCTTGAACCCTCGGGTGTGCGGACCCCATGAGGTCCCACATGACCCTCTTCTCTGCTTGGAAACTTCCTTCCAGGGTCCAGGATGATAGAGCCTTGAGATTCAGAACATTAAGGCTGCGGGGAAACATAAGGTTATTCAATTCGATCATTTTACAGATAAGGAGGTGGGGCCCGGGCCAGTAGAGTGTTGTGGGGAAATCCCAGGCTCTTATTTAACCAGATCCAAGTTCAAATTCCTGCTCTATCCCTGACCGCCTCTGACAGCTCGGGCAGGTTGCTTCAGTTCTCCGAAGTGTAAAACAGATGGTGGTCTCTCCCTTGAATTCGGGCATGCGTTCAGCAGGTGCCTCCCATCGTTCTGTGCTGGGACGGCCCTCGGGAGAGCGCCTGGCGCGTGGGGCTGCTCCACGGTGTTTGCTCATCTGGGGACTCACGCTCACCATTTCTAGTGGTGATGGGAGTTGCCTGGGTGCACAGGGACAGCGAGGCAGGCGGGGGCGGCTCAGCTGGCATTTGGAGCCGTGGGACCCCAGGACCAGAGTCACCCACTCCTCACCTGATGTCATTTGAGATTTTCTTGTCGATTATTCGATTGTTTGGGTGACTCAGTCACAGGAAACTATAGCTGCCTCTTCTCCTGGTGGGGTTTGCTTTAACCTGACTGTTTTTAAAGGGATTACTCGAAACAGAGGCTTCCCTGGCCGTCCTTCCCTGCCCGAGCTTACCTGTGCCAGGCCCGGGATTGCAGTCATGCAAGGAACAGCTGTGCTTTGATTTATCTTGTTAAGCTCCCCAGTCACAATTGGATAGCAGATCTCTAAGCTGCTTGGAGCTTTCTGCTGGTGAGGATGGACCCAGGATCCCCAGCCCTGGAGAGGGGTTACGTGTTGAGGTCCACCTCAGAACGCAGCTCCTGATTCCACGGACTGTGCTCTGGGCAGCAGAGTTCCTGGGTGGGAACAGAGGTCATTGGTGAGCTAACCAGGGATTGTTCAAGTGTAGTTGAGAAAAAAGCAGAAGAGTTCCTCCCCCAAGCCTTTCCACAGGTCTGTATAGGAGAAAGGCAGGAGGAGGGGAGCCTGGGTTCTGGCCCCAGCCCTGCCACTGGCCTGCTGCTCGTGACTGTGGGCAAGACCGGTGCCCTCTTGGACCTGCCCCTCCATCTGAGGCCCACCTCCTCTCGCTCCTTTCCTGGCCCTGTGGTGATGGAGTTGGAGGCGATGCTCTCTGAGTGCTCTGGGCTCTGGCTTCCTGTCCCTTCCCCCTCCCCCTGTGACTGGATCTGGGGATGCCTCAGCTACAGAGCCAGAGAAGGGCAGGCCAGAGCTGCAGGAAGTAACACTGGGACACAGAGAGGATGGCACCATTCGCTCTGCCATCCTCTTTCCAGACGGCCTCACAACATCTGTTCCCACTTGAGCTTGGCAGCCACCCTCTGAGGTAGAGAGGGTTGGTCCTCATTTCACAGGTGCGGTCACCGAGGCCGTGACGGGGCGAGGTCTGAGGACACACGGGGTGGCACAGAACAGGCTTCCTGTCCTGCCCACAGCTGGTGGGGGCTTCTCTGACCCAAGGCCAAGCACCAGCTTGCTGGCCCCTCCCCTTCTCAGAGTCCTCGGGTGACCAGCAGGCCCGGCGTCTCTACTTGCACATACTTGTCCACATTCAGGAGAAGCCCTCCCTAGAATGGCATGTACCACGTGGGTGATGAAGATACCACTTCAGCCATCCAGCCCTGCCCGTCACACCGTCCGCACCCTCGGGAGTAGAACCATTCTGAAGGTGGGGTGAGGGGAGAGGCCCAGAGCCCCTCACTCAGTGTGAACAGCTGGAGGTGGCTGAGCCTGGCCTCGAACCTAGGCCCTCTGCCTCCCGTGTGCTGCCCTGCTGGCCAGCCTGCCCACCGCTTCCCCCATCACAGTGTCTGGGCTTGAAATTCTGGGTCATCCCCACCCAAGAAGCTTTTCCTTAATTATTCCTGGGATGTACCCTCCACCAGGACCGTGTTTAAAAACCCCATCCACTAATATTCTCAGTGTCAAAAAAGACCTTGCTTGGGGCAAAACATCACAGTTAACATTTTTAGAAATTGTGAAAGATTAAAAAATTCATAAAGACTTAAAGGACATGTAAGCAGAATTTAAAACAAATTGTCCCTCAAAATGTCAGCCTCGACCTTAGCCCTCCAGAACTCACTAGAAGGTGGTGGTGGTGGTGCCGGGGGGGCAGGGCGGGGAGGGGGGCGGTCAGGGCAGACCCTAGGGAGGCCTGGGAGGCTGGGCGGGAGGCATCTAGGGCAGGAGGGGGTGGGGGCTGGACTTGGTAAAAGGAGGGAATGGTTTCTTTTCCTGCATTCTCCTCTTCAGAACTCCTGCCTCTTTTGAACCTTTCCCCAGCCCCACCTCTCTTCCTCCCCTCTCCCCTTTTCCTCCATACTCTTCCTTGCTGGCCAGACAGCAGATCTCTACCTTCCTACCGGCCCCTCCCTCCCTCCCCACCCGCCTTCCATTCCTCACCTTCCATCCTTGCTCGGGGCTTCCTCGGCCAGGCCCTCGGCCCTCAGGTTCCTCGCCGCCCGCTTCCTGGGCCTCCCCACTGTGAGTGCCCACCCTGTCATGGCCTCTCTGGCCCCTGTCTTCCAGGTCACCCAGACCCCAGGCCACATATGTGAATGGCAGCCTCCCGGCCACACAGCACATCAAGCAGGAGTCCCTGCCCATCTACCAGGCAATGATGGAAGCTCGGGTACCCCTGTCTGCCCACTGCCGGGCCCCACCAGCCTCTGGCCCGCACACGGACCTGGACCTCCCGGGCCGAGTGCTTGCCCACTCCGCACCTTCCTGCTACCTTCTAGGCAGCGAATCCAGCTCCAGCCTGGGCCCCCCACCTGAGGCCCACCTCCCCGAGGGCGGCCTGAAGCGCTGCTGCCTCCTGGGCCTGCCCGTCACCTCCTCAGCCTCCTCCTCACCCTGTGCCTCTTCCGACATCACCTCTATCGTCCGCTCCTCCCAGACTGCTCTGGTCACCTGTGTGAATGGACTCCGGAGCCCGCCTCTACCGGGAGACCTGGGGGGCCCTCCCAAGCGGGCCCAGCTGGGCCCTGCAACCACTGAGAGTCATGAGGGCAGTTTACAGGTGGAATCCTGCCGGAAGGCGGGCTTCCTGAAGCAGGAGCCAGCGGACGAGTTCTCAGAGCTCTTCGGACCTCACCAGCCTGGCCTGCCACCCCCCTACCCCTTGCCTCAGGTGCCATCAGGCCCGGGCCTTGGAGGCCTGGGGCTGGGCCTGGCGGGGAGGGTGGCTGGGCGGCAGGCGTGCCGGTGGGTGGACTGCTGTGCAGCCTACGAGCAGCAGGAGGAGCTGGTGCGGCACATCGAGAAGAGCCACATCGACCAGCGCAAGGGCGAGGACTTCACCTGCTTCTGGGCCGGCTGCGTGCGCCGCTACAAGCCCTTCAACGCCCGCTACAAACTGCTCATCCACATGAGGGTGCACTCAGGCGAGAAGCCCAACAAGTGCATGGTGAGTTCCCGCGGCCACCAGGCCATGTCCACCTGACCCTCACTGCCCGAGAGCATGCCTGGGCCTCCTTACCTGGGGACTGGCCGAGACCCGCTGTGCTGAGTGAGGAGGGGAGGAAGATGCTATGGATGTGGCCACTGGTCAGGATGGTCAGTGCACCCGTCACTGGGCACCTTGGCAGAGGGCCCCTCGTATTTGCCGTGTGCCCCTTCCCCACCCCAAGGCATGCTACACGGCCTGTTGTGCACACACACAGTCACACAGTAGGTGGTGACACACGTGCTCTGAGTTCAGAGCAGGCTCGCCAGCCTTCTCCCTTACATGCACACGTTCAGTGTACCCCGTGCTGATGGCCAAATGAGCTGTGGGGCACAAGCTGTCCTGCTGGGTCCTGGGCCTCCTGGAAGCCCACAGCTTGGCTGACCCTGGAAGGAGCAATGAGTTATGGGTCCCCAAGGCAGGTTTTGGGGTATGGCCAAGGGCTAACAGATAAGGCCCTGGAGAGCACCTGCAGTGTTCTGCTGGGGTTTACACACACACACACACCTGCAGCCACGTGGGCCTCTGGCCATTCTGACCATTTCTGCGTCTGCTCTCCCTGGTGGAAATCCGTATCGGAGGAGTGTAGGCTTAGTCCCTGGTATCCTCAGCTGAGCACTGTGCCTGCCACCAAGGCCCAGCCAGCCCCCCAGGAAAAGTGCCTGCTCAGAGGGAAAGGGCTGTGGAGCCACCAGTGCCCACCCATTGGGGCCTGGGTGAGGCAGAGGGAGGGAGCGGTGTGTCTGGGCTGCAGCAGTGTCAGAGCCAAGGTTGATTCCTCCACACCTGTGTGCTGTCACTGTCACTGGGCCCTGCCTGGCGGAGCACTCAGTCTGGGAAGGGGTGCAGTGGGAACAGGGGCACACATCTGTCCCTGCTCAAAGCCCAGGGCAGCTTTTGTAGGGACCAGGGAGGAGGCAGGAAGCATTGGCAACTGGCAGCATAAACTCGGTCCTGCTGGGACCAGGTGTTCGTCCTTTGGTCCCCATCTGCTTGTGCTGCTGTGAGCTGGGCATCCCTTGGCCCAGCCTGTTCAACATTGAGGAGGCTGCGTCTTGAGGATGAGAAGGAGTTCACTTTATAGGCAAGTGAGGGGCAGTGAATAGCTGGTGGTGAGTGTGCTGGTGTGGGGAGAGGCGAGAGGGAGCAGGCTGAGAATTTGAGGTTACCACATGTCTTTGGCCCAAAAGTGTGCTGGAGGGAGAGCTGGTGGCCAGCCACTCTCTGGGGATGCTCCAGTTCACATGGGGTGTCACAACACAGGGCTTGCTGAAAGGCATGTTCCTGATTGGAAGGAGAGGACCAATGGACATCACAGGCCAGGGCTGCTGGCAGACAGAGGGGCTCTGTCTCCCTCTGAGACCCTGGAGCTACAGTCCTTCATGTCTTCTTTCTGGTGGGTGATCCCACTGGTGCCTGGGAGCCTACGTGGAGGCTACACGGCCTGATTCCCGGTGAGCTGTGGTCAGGGCCCTCTCACACTAGGGCCTCCTGTGTGGAATCACAGCATCCAGCAGTGTCCGTGTTGCACATTAGGGCCCTCAGAGATGATTGAGGCTTTCCTGCCCATTTTCCAGTTTGGTAAATAGAGGACTAACAAGTGGGTCAGAGAAACACAGATTACTCAGTGAAATCTCAGGATCCCTCTCTGGGCCAGCCTGCCAGGATCTCGCTTGATTCAGCAGACTCCACAGAAAGACACTGGCTTAGATTTGGCTCATGCCTGACTCTGGGTACCCAGATCCAGACCTGCCATGGTCCTTGCCCTGGGGGCACTCATGGTCAGGGATGGGTGGGAGATGGTGTGGAGATCAGTGACAGGTTCTGGGATGGAGTTTGCGTGGGCTCAAGGAGGGGAGGCCCAGAAGGGCTTCAAGGAGGAGGTGATGTTAAAGCTGTACTCACCCGTTTAATCTTCATATGACTCCTATAAAACTAACAGTTTATACAGGCAAAGAAACAAAGGTTTCAGGGGGTCCAGCTGGCCTTCCACTTGCTGCTATAAAACACTGCATCTTGCCCCTTTGAGGGTTTGGGGTGATGGTGATCATACTGGCAAGCAGCTTCTGTGTGCTGACTGGGTGCAGGGGCTATTTTAATCGGTAACTCTGTGTGGTCCTCACACTACCCTACGGGGTAGATACTCTTAGAACCCCCATTTTACAGCTAGCGATACAACAACAGTAGAGGCTAGTAATCATGATAGCAATAATACTAACAACAATAAGTATCTGCTGCCCAAGGTCATACAGCTGATAACCACTGGAGTGGAATTTGAAGACACATCTTTCTAAATGGTGGTGCTCTTGTTTGTGCAGATTTTCTCCTGTTCAACTGATGATTCTCTGGGGTCATGGGGCCAGCCCTGCTGGGTCCCCCATCTGGAGATGGTAGCAGAGGTCTCCTCTGAGCTCCTCCCTGCCCGCCGTGGGAGTGCTCCCCCTTCCGGAGATGCTGGCGCAGTAGGCAACCCGTGGGAAGGGGCGGGCTCCAGCCCGCACCCAGATAAATAAAATCACCCTTCCCTGTAAAATTATTAATTTCTCATGACAGGCCTCTGCTACCATGTGCTGTAATAGACAAAGGAATTTTGGACCCAGAGCCTCTGGAGAACAGGAAATAGATGAGACACTTTGATTGAAGAGTAAATGGCCCACTAAAATAGCAGTTAATCCTTTTATTATCTTTCCAGCAGCCGTTTCCACAGTTCTTTCATGAGGTAAGCCTTCCCACCCCATCCAACTGTAACACTCCGTCCTGCAGCTGGTTTACATTTAACCTAAGTGTGAAGCCTCGCTCCGCACCAGGCAGCCTCGAGGTGTCGGGGAGGAGCCAGCCCCCCTCTGCCACGCCGCCTCGTCCTCAGCCAGGCCTGGGACCGGGACCCCCCTCGCTGGCCCCCAGGTAGACCATGCCATCCATCCCTCACCCTGCCCTCCCCTGGCTGGTCCCACCGCCCAGAGGAAGCCCCCTAATCTCTTTGCAATATCCTGTTATGGTTCTTACGTGGTCCGAGTTGTCTTAGCCTTATTACATTTGGGGTTTCATCTGCGTTAGGATAGCAAGGTTACGTCCAACCCAAATACTGCTGCGACGCCTCGAAGACCTTAGCTTTGAAAAGATTAATTTCTTGCTTTCTTAGGTTGGCTGTCCCAGACAGTTGGAATTCTGATTGTCTGAGACTGAAGGAATTAGCCAACTGTGTAGTTTGCTTTTCTCCACATGGAGAAAGAGAGGCAAAAGGAAAACCTCTCATAGCCTTGGGTTTTATAAGAAACTAGAGGCCTGGTGCACAAAATTCGTGCATGGGTAGGGTCCCTAGGCCTGGCCAACGATCAGGACCCATCTGTGGGGTGACTGGTGGGGCGGAGGGGTCCCTGCTGGGACCCGCCTTGGTTGGCATGGCGTCGCCCGCTCGCTGGCCCTGCCCCCTGCTGCCGCCCATCAGAGCCTGCGGGCTGGGGGAAGCTTCTGCATTCAGTGTCTGCCCCCTGGTGGTCAGTGCACATCATAACGACTGGTCGTTCCACCGGTCATTCTGCCATTCGGTCGATTTGCATATTAGGCTTTTATTATATAGGATCATAATGACAACAGCCCCTGACTTTTGTGAAGAGCTTTGACCAACATTGTGAGTGCCATGTGGGAATTGTGTGTAGACAGGTGAAAGCCCAGTCTGGAGTCACAAGACCTAGGGCCCTGCCTGGCCCTGCCTCTCACTAGCCGTATGACCTCAGGCAGGTGACGTGGACTTTCTGAACTGAAGCACAGCTGATTATTAAATGGGGCGATAATAGTACCTGCCTTTCAGGATTGTTGTTGTTAGGATGGAAAGAGATGACCTAGGGAGATGCTTAGTTAATTCTGTCCTTCCCTCATCACCTTCTTCCACACTGATCATCTCAGGAGACCCGTACAGTAGCCCTAGGAGTTAGGACAGGATCATTTATGGCTCTTTCACAAAAGAGGAAACTGAGGCTTGGCGCGAAGTTAGTGGTGGAGGCTGGCCTTGAGGTCAGCTAATTCCAGCAGCCTCTGCTGTTGGTGAGGTGGGCAGGGCTGTCACGCGAGCCACTGGCCTTGTGAGGTGTCCACCAGCAATGCAGAGTGCCTGCTCCGTGCCGAGTGTCTGCCGAGGGCGACTGGAGTAGAAGGGGTGCTGGGAGAGGCACGGGGAGGAGGCTCTGGTCGGTGCCTCCGGTCCCATGCACAGCTGGAGCCTCTAGGCTGGCCTTCCATCCTGCCTGGGTCCCTCCACAGCTGCAGCACACCAGCCACTGGTCCCCATCCCTCTCTGTTATTGACACTCTGTCTCCGGTGCCATTGGACCTGGGGCCAGGGAAATGTATCCAGCCAAAAGCTGATCATTATTGATTGACCTTAACCAGCCAAGACACTTGAAACACTCGCCACCTGGCTGGACCTCCTTGCTCATCTCCCAGAGGGCCAGCCCAGGCCACACTTACTTTCATTTCCCATAATCCTGGGGCTTCTGGCTTCCTCTTTTTGCTTTGTCCCGCCCCCCAGGCCCCTGAGAACAAAACCCTGGGTGCTAGGAGGGGTTTGGGGGAGATAGAGGGAGTTGCTGTTTATTGAGATTCAGGGATTTTTATATTCTGGCTCAGTGTTGGCAATTCCCCATGCCATCTTCAGACAAAATTGGTCAAAACTCTGAGGCCCAGAGAGGCTATGTCACTTCCCAAGGGCACATAGTCTGCCACCTGGCAGGGGATGGATACTGACCATATCTGCCCAGGCAGGCTATGAGCTGAGAGAGAGAGAGACTTGATTGGCAGGCTGGGATCATAACTCATGGGAAGTCCTGTGAGAGAAGAGAACTAATATATTCCGAGACATGCTGTGCCCAGCCATGAGTTATCATGCCCGTTTTACAGAAGAAGAAACGGGCCTTCAGAGCCCACGTGGCCCGTTCTGTATCCCCTGGCTCGGCTGCCTGGACCACTCCAGAGGCCTTGCTGCCTTCCACTTACCCGCCTTTGCCCAGCCTCTTCCTTCCAGAGTCGATTCCTCTGCGCCTCTTAAGTTGCAGCGGACGGTGCCTGGGCATCTGCACCTTCCCTGCCCCTCGTGGCCGGAGGCCAGCCCTGAGGGTAGGACACATTTCCAGGCCAGCAGCCACCCTGACTCGCCTCAACACCTCAGGCTCCATCCTGGGAATTATTTGGGAGCCTGAAGTATCTGAGCAGGCAGGTCTACCAGGGAAGACAGACCCTGAGAGGTGGTGAGGACCAGGGAGCACACACAACGGGCCTCATTGGGAAGGGAGTTTTCTGAAGGGGATGGCTAGGGAAGGTTAGTCAGTGGGATAGTGAGCCATAAACCAGGGAAGGATCCTCCCGAAACACTTGCCTCACCCGAGGGGCAGGCTGCCCCGTGTGCAGGGCCCTGTGCTGGGAGCCGGGATCCAGAGATAGGACTCTGTGATGGGAGACTTCTGGCACCGTGGGAAGGACACTGCCCTTGAATCTTATGATGTTATTGCTGGACAGTGGAGGGAGGGGAGCCAGGAGCTGAGGATTTGAGGCCTGACACACAACCTTGTCCAAGTCGGTCAAGAGGGACAGGAACGTTATTGAAACACTCGTTGGGTGTTTTTCAATTTATATAGGGCTTCCCCACATGCATGATCCCAGCCCTCAGAACATCCCTGGAGACTGGAATTATTATCCCCATTTTACAGATGGGGAAAGGGATGTCCATTTCATGCTCAAGTCCAGGCCCCAAGTATATTGTGGGTTAGATTTGAACCCAGCTCTCAGCCTGACTCCAGAGACTGTGTGCCCGTCAAGACCGCAAGCCATCTTCCAGGCAGAGAATAATCATCAGTCTTCTTACAAATATCAAGAGAATATTCAGATCTGAAACTCATTCAGCACGGCGTGACTGAGCATCTGCGTGCCAGGCCCTGGGGCTGGCTTGCTCTTGTTGCTTTGCCACAGCCCCACCCCTCCTGAGTAACAAAACCCTGGGTTCTGAGAGGGGTGGGGAAGGAGAGGGAGTTGGGGATCACAGAAGGGAATCCAAGCCAGTCTGGCCTCAGGAAGTCCTGGTGGAGCAGGGAAACCACTAGACATCAGCATTTAACTAGTATTCCTAGGCCAGTGCCCCAGTCACCGTGAGGGCCTGCTGCAGGTCCCTGCCTGCACGACAGGTCTTTTGCTCTGACTTGGAGGAGAAAGTGCTCATGGGATAAGGAGTAAGACATTTCACATATAAGATAAATATGTCACCTGAAAACAAGCTTTCTTTGTGGAGGCTGGGGGTTCTGGAGTGATTAAGAACCCGCGAAGTGGAACATGATTGAAAACCCCCGGAGAATCCTGTTGTAAATGAGCCTAGGGAGGCCAGGCTGGCCCAGCCCGTGCAGGTTGTCTGAAGCCCACCACTTTGGAAATGGGAGTTTGAGCCTCACCTCACTCCAGGGAGGAAGGGTCTGGGTAGGAAAACCTTTCTGGGCAAAAGCAGCCTTCAAGTTGGCATCCAGATGTGTCTCGTTAACAGCCCCTCTGGGGCCTCTCCTGGGATTCAGTCAGTCCTCTTGTCTACTCACTATTAGACGGGCAAGCTGAAGCTGGAGAGGCAGCGCCAGTGGCCCCGTGCCACCTGGAGTTAAGAGTTAACGGTAGCCCTGGAACGCCTGCTTTTTTTCTCCCTGCCCGAGGCCGCCTCTCCTCCTGGACTCCAGCTTCTTTTGCTCCACTGGGCCTTGGCTTTTGCTGGTTCCTCTGTTTGGAATGCCTTTCCTAGCACAGGAAATGTCTACCCATCCTTCACAACCCAGCCCAGTGTCCCCTCCTCTGCTCCCGTTTCTCTGTCTCCTGCTCTTTCAGAATGCATTGCCCAAGTGTATCAGTGCTTCCTGGTGTGGCTGAGTGTCTGGGGGACCACATGTTCTTTGACACCTGGCCTGACCGTGGAGGCAGAGGAGAGGGCTGGGTAGCCATCTGACCTCTCTGCTCCAAGGCTGTGTGAGGTTGCCTGGATCCTATCCTCCAGAGCAGTTTTCTGTGAAGTCACAAAATTAGACGGACCTTAAAGATGGTCATGTCCACCCCCTAATCTGGTGCTTGGAAGTTTTTCTGAAAAAAAAAAAAAAAAAAAAAAAAAAAAGCCTTCACTTGAAACCTGGCTTTGCTATCTGTCAGCTTGTGGTTGTGTGCACATTGGCTTCTGTCCTCTTACCTGGAGAGTTGAGGGAATGGAACTGTGGCCAGGCTTCTGTGAGATACTCTACATGAGATGCTCACATGGTGCCTGGCATACAGTGCATGCACAACGGATGAATCTGACTGGTCTGGGCAGTTTGCATTAGGAAAGGAGAAAAGGGAGAGTCTAAAATGGATAGTGGCCATGCTGTTGCCAGTGTCCCCAAAGGAACAAAAAAAGGCTGTTTAAGTGCCAGCTCTGCCACGGACAGGCTGCGTGACCTTGGATGGGACTTGGCTGTTCTGAGCCTCAGTTTCCGGAGCTGTGAAATGGGATAATGCATAGCACTCTGAGTTCATTGGGGACCCAACAGATTAAAATGCATTTTCCCTTCTTGAAGCTAAGATGCCAGCTCCACAGATCTTGGCTCACACTGGATGCCTTCCTCTTGCCCTTAGTTTTTAAAACAATCAAACTCGAGCTTTCTGAAGCTCTGGCCTTACGGTCAGGTCAGAGCCCCGAGGCTCCCTTTCGTCATGTACAGAGTGGGAAACTGAGCGCCAGATGGAAATGGCATGCCTGGGAAGGCAGAGGAACTGGAGATAGGTGGCGTTGGAGACTCGTCCCAGCTCTGCTGCTCACTAGCTATGCAATCTTGGACAAGCCCCTTCACTCCCGAGTCTCAGTGTATGCATCTGTAAAATGCGGCTTGTGCTGCTCACTGCAGAGGAGTCTCTGTAAGGGGTGGAGAGGCTGTGCTCTGCACACTGCAGAGTGCTCCATGGAGGGGATCAAGTGGAGTTCCCAACTCCAAATCCAGTGCTCCTGCCTGGTGTGTTCTTCCCAGTTGGGTTTTCCATCAAGCATGTCACCTGTTAGCCACAGGCTCCCCCAAATGCAATTTCTGGCCTTTAGGCCTATGCCTGCAGCTCTCCTGCCCTCTCCTCCTTCCCTGCCCAACAGCCCTCCCTTACCTCATCCTCCACTCCCTTACTTCCATCTCCACCTTCCACCCCACATCATTCCCATTCACCTTCTGATGCCCACTCCTACCTCCTCTCTATCCGTGATTCCTCCCTCCCCATCTTATTTAAATTATGAGCCAGGAATTGGTGAGCCAGGGTGGACTAATAGCCAAGCACATAGGATAACCCAGAGGTCCTCAAACTTTTTAAACAGGGGGCCAGTTCACTGTCCCTCAGACATTCCACACATGCGCACTGCGGGCCCGGGACAAGTCGGCTGCTGAGCAGGACAGGCAGTGGCGGCAAAAACACCTGGCGGGCCCGATAAATGTTTTCGGCGGGCCGCATGTGGCCTGTGGGCTGTAGTTTGAGGATCCCTGGGATAACCCCTCGGTTTCAAATCTCCGCTCTGCTCCTTAAGCAGCTGTGAGATCCAAATAAGTCACAAGGCCTCTCTGAGCCTCAGTGTCCTCTCTGTCTAAAGGGGGAGTGTCGTGAGAGTTAAATGAGATCATGTATATGGAGCACTTACCTCATGCCTGGCAGATACTTGAAAATGCATGAAAACAGGAGCTCTTGTTCCTTTTTTACTTTTGAGTCATCAAACCCAAGCTCTTGAAGAGATGAGAATTCCTGGGAGCACCACACTTAAGGAACCCTGGCCAAGTTTTGTGAATGCTGCTTTATGGAATATGAAAAAAATTAAGGATAAAAACACACAACCCTCTGAATTGAATTAAAATAATAAAAGGGCGGGGGGGGGGAGCTTTTGAATTAAATGTAAATGGAATTGAAATGATTCTCTTATTGGAATGAGAAAGTCAGATAGAATCAACAGTGACTCTAAGAAAGCGTCCAGACCATGTTTTCTAAGAGGGACGTGCTGGCAATGGTAAACTTCTCATGGAGAATTAATAGGCTATGTCTCCGCTGATGGCGGATGGGCTAGCTGAGCCGACTGTGTGCCTCCCTTGGGCTGCTGCCGTGACAGGCCTCAGCATCCTGTCTTCTTCTGTCAAACAACCCCGTGGCCTCGGTGACCTCGACACTCTAAGACCCAGAACCTGTGTCTCTCCCCCTCGCCCAGGAGACAGCCTTGGGTTCATCTGTATTCTCTCCCCCTCCCTCCTGTCAACTTTTCAACACAGCATTATGGATACACATTGTGCCACGTTCAATGCTAGAAGCAGGGGGTGGGTGCAGCATCAGGTGAGGGACGATCTGGTGGTGAAGGGGTTAACCCAATGCCACAGAGACTTCCCCCCGGCACCTCATCAAAGCTGGGCTTTGAGGGGAGGGGAGAAGCTTTTTAGGTGCAGACCACGAGGAAAGGTATTTCAAGGAAAGGGAACAGCATGTATGGAAGTTCTGAGATGTGACAGCCTTGACCCCCGGGGGAAGCATGGGCGTCGTCTGGTGCTTGGAGCGCATCACGTGCATGGGAGCTGGGAACAGAGGCGGCAGAGCCTCAGAGTCAAGTGTGGGCAGCGTGGACTCTACCTGAGGGCAGTGGAGAGAGTGGTGGAGGGGTTCTGAATGGGAGAGCGACACAATCAGTGTTAACATTTCCAATGCTGGTCATATGGCAGATACGTTGGTGGGGAATGGCAGTAGGCAGATGAGGCCATGGAGGCTCAGGAAGGAGCCCTCGTCCCCAGGTTCACAGAGCAGCCAGGTCCTCTGTGCCTCAGACAGCAGGGCTTGGCCGTCAGCCAGGGCCTGGCACCATGAGCCAGGCCAGCTCAGCTCAGCTCGGCAAGCCTTTCGGGGCACAGTGTCTGCACCCAATTCCCTTTGGAAACAGCGTCCAGCACATTTACCAGTGGGAAACAGGAAAGGCATTTCCCATAATGTAGCTCCGTAAAGTTTGCACAACTGTTCTTTGTTTTCTCTCCATCCCCACAATAAATCTTCCTCCACTGCCAGGCCTGAGGCCAGCACGGTCTGTAAGTGATTATGGCACTGACTCGTGCCGTGCTGCCTCCTCGCCATGCATTCTTCCGCCATGGCTAATGATAAAATAAGAGCCTGTTGCGGGACTCCGTGACCCTGCGAGTGGCAGTTTCCACAGGGCTGGGAGGTAGCCGTCCGAAGAAGCACAGTCTGCTCTTCCTCCCTCATCACCCCCGCCCCCCCCACCCCCCGCCTCTCTTGACAAGTCTATGTGTTGGGGACATAAGCCTCAGAAGGCAGATGGCACGGTGGTGCTGGGCTGTGCATTTCTTGAAGATGGAATGATGGGACCGAAGGTCTCTGCATGACTGCACTTCTGGGGGTAGGACCAGGAGGTCTGTGCCACCTGTGGAGCAAGGCACATGTCCCAGTAGGTTCAATTCTTTTTGTTGTATCAGAGTCAAAATGCATAGGTTTTTGAGCTGAAAGTAACATTGGCACCTTCCCAGGTATGGCAGGGCCCCAGGATGCAGAGTTTGGTGGGTAGCTCCTGTGCTCCGGGAATGCACAAGGCCATGGCAGGATCCCTCTTTTACAGAGGGGTCACCGAAATCCGCAGAGTGGAAGCTACCTGTTCAGGTATCACACCTGGGACTCTACCTTATGTCTCTGGTTCCCTGCTCTGTGATTGTCCCACTGCCCAAAGCTGCCTTCTGCACCCCCATTTAACCATGCATCTGTGCTTCCCAGAATCTGCTGAACCCCAAGTCTTAGGAGCCAGTTTGGCCTTATGGTGTCATTCTGACCAGGTTTAGATGCCAGCATAGCAACTGGAAGTCAGGAGAGTTTGGCCCCAGGGAGAAAGACCAGTTTGCTGTGCCTCAGATGCTCCCCCCGCCTCTCCCACCCCCCACCAGGTATCCAGGACAGGAGGAGGTGGCTCCTGGAGGCCACACGTCTGAATGCCTTGTTTGCACTTTGTTTTTGCTGATGTGGAAACTGAGGCCCATAGAGAGGATTTGGCTCATGGAAGATCATGAGCAAAAGTAATGTAAAGAACCGAGCCCAGTCTCTTGCCTCCCAGCCCAAGGAAACGTCTACTGAGTACTGACTGTGTGTGCCAGGCCATGTGGAGGCCTGCATGTGCTGCCTCCGTCTGTACCATCACTGCCACCCAGGCCCTGAGAGCGCTGGCTGGTGCTGGGTTTGCTCCAGAAAAGAACCTTCCCCAGAATCTCATCTGATGCTGCTCCCAAGTGCTGCGGTGCCCTTTGGCAGATGGGACCCGAGGCCCAGGGCAGAGAGGTGACCCGCTAAGGCCATGTGGCAGGAGATGGGTGGTGGCTTGCGCGGTCCACATGTGTCAGAATCAGTCACCTTCCCTCCCAGCAGGGTCTGCTTCATGAAGCACCGCCCAGCAGACTCAGGGAGACTTTTAACTAGTGGTGGGTCTCAAACATCACACCCACGTGCATGAGAAAAGCATGATGATGGATTGCTGGACAAAGGCCCTCACAGGCATGCACCAACCTGAGTCTTCATTTCCCTGCCCGCTCCAGTCCCTTACTGTCTTCCTGCACTGGAACCACCTGGACTGGAGGCCTCTGTGTCTTCATGTGTGTGATGAGAACTTCAAGTGTTCAAAGCCCTGAGGTCTCATGACCCTGATTCAGTCATTCTTGATATAGAGTGTGGACCAGGGATTCAGAGCTCGGCTCCCCCTCCAGCTCTGCACTCAAACTGCCTGGTGGTTCTAGGAAAGTCATCAGACACCTTTGGGGCCTCAGTTTTCTCATCTGCAAAATGGAAGGCTTGGACTCCAGGATGCCTAAGATCATTTGTACTCAGACATTCAGACATCCATAGTTATCTCTCTGCTTTGCTAGCACGGCCCAGGTAGGAGGAAGGAAATGGAGGTAGGAAGGGGCAGGTGTGGGACCCACGCCGAGCTCTCTGATCTCAGGTCCTTCCACACTCTTCTCTCTTACTCCAGCCTCAGTGGGCCCAGGCTGTTCCTCAAACAGACTATGTTTGTTCCCATCTCAGGCTCTTTGTATGGTCATTCTCTCTGCTTGGAATGCTCTTGCCCTAGCCCAGTGGTCGGCAAACTCATTAGTCAACAGAGCCAAATATCAACAGTACAACGACTGAAATTTCTTTTGAGAGCCAATGATTGAAATTTCTTTTGAGAGCCAAATTTTTTAAACTTAAACTATATAGGTAGGTACATTGTTATTAACTTAATTAGGGTACTCCTAAGGCTTAGGAAGAGCCACACTCAAGGCCAAAGAGCCGCATGTGGCTCGCGAGCCGCAGTTTGCTGACCACGGTTCTAGCCCCACCTCCAATGACTCAGGCCCATAGAGGTTTTCATGGAGGTTCATGTCACCTGCTCCAGGAGGCCTTTCCTGACCACCTGTCTAAAGTAGCATCTTCAGCCACTTTCTATGCTTCATACTACCTGACGTGTGTTTGTCTGTGATCTGTTTCCTCCACTCAAATATAAGCTCCAAGAAGTCTAAATCTTTTTAGGTTTTGTTTCCTGCTGTGTCTTCGATGTCTGGAAGTAATATGATCAACAAGTGTTTGCTAAGTGATTGAGTGAAGAAAGGGAAAGCCTGGCTCAGTGGGGCAGACATGATGGAGTGTGCTGGCAAGGGAGTCAGGAGTCCCTGTAAAATGAGGGTTTTTGCAGCAAGCTCACAGGGCTGTGGTGAGGAGTTCACAGGTTGCTGTCCAAGAGGCATGTCTGGGTTGGGCCAAATGGGTAGTGTGCCCAGAGAGCCCTGCACAGCGCCTGGTGCACAGTAGGTGCTCAGCACATGTTAGTTCACTCCTCCTACCGCATCCCTCACCCTCATTTCCCTTTCTCCTTAACCTGCGGTATTAGGGTAAAGGAGAGGCCTCACCTTGAGTCCACCAGCTCATGGAACCTCAGACCCAGACGGGAACTTAGAAACCATCAGACTCAATCCACTTATGAATTTGGAACCTGAGGCCCAGAAAGGAGACGTTCTCATCCGGGTTCCCACGCTATTTCTGGGGCTTGGAAAGAAATACCCAGGCAAGTCCTCCACATAGATATTCAGTAATTAGCTGCTGTCCCTGCAGCTGTTTATCATTAATTCTGCCTCCACAGACCCTATTTTTACGACCATGGCTCAAAGATAGAGCAAGAGTACAATTTTGCATTAATTGATGACAAAAGAACTATTACAGCCAAGAATGCAGCAGGGAAATGATTAAACTACCCCAAGCAGCTACTCGAAAGTGTGGGGATGGAAAGGAAGTGGCATTTGTCAGGAGTGTGCTCTCTTTGGTCTGTGTTGTCTCAGTGACTCTTTTGATGTTAGCATTACTCTCCCATTTGATTGATGAGGAGACTGAGGCCCAGAGAAGTTAAGTGCTAAGATTCAAAACCCTGGCCTCCCACTGCTCTAGAATACCATGTGTCAGTGTGTCTCAGTAATCGAGCATGTGCTGATCACTCCATTTTCATTGAGCTCACCCCAGTGGACCCCTGACAAGGCACCTTAATTAGTTACTATGACTCCTCAGAAGCAATCACATGTAATCTGAGCTTTTCAGGAGCCAATCCTTTCACTTAACCTGTTCCAGGTGGGACTTGCTGAATCAAGATACTGCACCATGAGCCCCAGGGGTCCTCATGCCCTACTTCCCGAGCCCTGCACACAGGAAGATATCTGACCTCACAGGTTGGGGAGGCAGAGAAAGGGTGGGGTGTGGGAACAGCTGCCTAGGGCTCTGGTCCTGAGACAAGTCCAGGATGGAGGGAAGGACTCTGTAGCTGTGACTACATACACGGGGCAGATGACAGAATGTTGGGGTTCCCACAGCAGGTAAGAGCTGGGTCAGGATTTGCACCCAAGTAAACCAGTCCTCAGGAACACTGTACCCTGCCCTCGGGGCTCCTGGATCCAGGTCCATGTCTAAGATCTGAATAGTGTGCGATCCCTTATGCAGCAGGACCTTGGCTGGGCAAGCTGTTTCCTTGTTCTGTTTCAGTTTCTTTATCTGTTCAGTGGGAATTATAATCCTGTCTCATCTGCCTGGAGTTGTTTACTGCTCTTCACTCCATATCACTCTCATGACAACCTCATGGCAATGGCCACATCTTCCCAGTGAGGACACTGGGGCCTGGAGAGGTAGGGTAGCCAGCAGAAGGTCAGCAGTGATGCCTGGGGTCACTCAGGGTCAGCAGTGATGCCTGGGGTCACTCAGGGTCAGAGGTGATGCCCGGGGTCACTCAGGGTCAGAGGTGATGCCCGGGGTCACTCAGTCAGCGGTGATGCCCAGGGTCACTCAGGGTCAGCGGTGATGCCCGGGGTCACTCAGGGTCAGAGGTGATGCCCGGGGTCACTCAGCATCAGCGGTGATGCCCGGGGTCACTCAGGATCAGCGGTGATGCCCGGGGTCACTCAGGGTCAGCGGTGATGCCCGGGGTCACTCAGGATCAGCGGTGATGCCCGGGGTCACTCAGGGTCAGAGGTGATGCCCGGGGTCACTCAGGGTCAGAGGTGATGCCCGGGGTCACTCAGGGTCAGAGGTGATGCCCAGGGGCCCTTCACCTGCCACACCTCTCCTGAGTTCTGTTGCCACTTGCCCTCTGGTGGGATGGTGTTTCTCAGGCCAGCCCTGCTCCCCCTCTGCCCCCACAGTGAGCCCAGCTCTGGGCTGGGAAGATGAGGTGTGGTCCTCGGGGGTGAGGAACGGAGGGTCTGCCGCCCACAGTCAACACCTCTGTCAGGAGGTTCTCGATTCTGCCGTCAAAGCGCCAGCTCTCTAATTGTCTCCACATTGCGCAGCCAGGAAGGTTTGTCCTGACAACGGGCTGGTGCAATCAGCCAGGGATCCCCTCCCAGCCGGCGTGGTTTCAGCCTTTCAGGAGCTGTCTGAGGTGGTTACCGCAGGGTATAAATTAGATTCACCTGGCAAGGCACACTTCCCCTGGAACGTTCTCGAAAGCGTTCCTGTTGGAGGAAAATGCAGAGTAGGCCTGGGCCCTGGGGGCTGGCAGGTGGGAAGTAGGAGCTTCCAGTCCTCCTGGTGAGATGGGGCCATGAGAGGGCCTCACAGACCTTCGTGACCCCAGCACTTGGGGCTCTGGCACTTCCTCCATAAAAAATATTTAAAATTACACTTTGTGATGGCAGTGGTATAAAGACAACATTTTCTCAGACTTAAAAGGTTTGTTTTTTTAAGTTAAAACACGTTCACAGGTCAGTTGACCCTTGAACAACTGGGGTGTGAACTGCTTGGGTTACAGGTGGAATTTTTCAACTGACCTCTGCAGTTTAAATCCGTGTAGTTCACAGCTCTGTTAACTCTAGGTACTGTACCCGCTGTGGCCAGTGGCTGTCAGCCAGAAGTGAGGCCTGCAGAGACTGGGAGAGCTGGAATACACTCTGGGCGTCGCCCCAACCCTTTCCTTCTCTGAGTTTGTTTCATCCCATGAAGGAGAATAGGTGGAGGAAACAACAGGAAATCCCTGTGATGTTCTGGTCTGTTTCCTTCTGTTTCAGTCCATTTTGTTCCTTATTATTGAGTTCTTGTCTTCTTTTAAGAATTCCTGGGGCCCTGGCTGGGTAGCTCAGGTGGTTGGAGTGTCGTCCTGTACACCAAAAGGAGACATATCTAGTTTGCAGGTTCGGTCCTAGTTGGGGCATGTATGAGAGGCAACCAAATCAGTCTTTCTCTCTCACGTTGATCTCTCTCTCTCTCTCTCTCTCTCTCTCTCTCTCTCTCTCTCTCTCTCTCTCTCTCTTCCCCCCTTCCCCTCCCCCTCCATCCCTCTCTCCTTCCCTCTTTCCCTCCATCCCTTCTGCTCTATAATAAACAAATAAATAAACAAACAAATAAATTGGTGAACACGTCCTCAGTTGAGGATTAAAAAACAAAGAATTCATGGCACCTGGCCAGTTAGCTCAATTGGATAGAGCAGTGGTTCTCAACCTTGGCTGAACATTAGAATCACCTGGGAATCTTTTTAAAATCCTGATTTCTGGAGTTTAAAAAGATTCCCAGGTGATTCTAATGTGCAGCCAAGGTTGAGAAACACTGTCCTAGAGCCATGGTCGGCAAACTGCGGCTCCCGAGCCACTTGCGGCTCTTTGGCCCCTTGAGTGTGGCTTTTCCCACGCCTTAGGAGTACACTAATTAAGTTAATAACAATGTACCTACCTATATGGTTTAAGTTTAAAAAATTTGGCTCTCAAAAGAAATTTCAATCGTTGTACTGTTGATATTTGGCTCTGTTGACTAATGAGTTTGCCGACCACTGTCCTAGAGCTTCCTTGAAGCCAAGGCAAAGAGGCAGCTTTCTGAATTGCAGGATTCTTATTGTCTGGGAAAGGAAGCAGGCCAGCCAGCGTGTGCATTAGGGCCAGTTTTGTCTGGCTATCAAATCCTCATGAGAGCGCCCTGAAGTGGGAGGCCAGGGTTTGGAATCCCAGCCTCAGTCTTCTCTGAGCCTCAGTCTCCTCGTTTGTAAAATGGATAATAACGCCAACATGAAAAGATTCACTGAGAAAACACAAAGGGCTGAGCTGTGAATCTGGAGCAGGCATATTTCTAACGATGCAGCGAGGGCGTGTGGGGTGATGATTTCCTTGTCCATTCCCAGTGGGCCCACCGGGTCACGTAGTAGGGGTACTTCAGGTTGTTCGTTCTCCTGGGCCCTCTTGGGCTCTCATCCATCTCCTACTGACGGTGCTTGTCTCAGAGAAGAGATAACAGGCTGGTGGACTGGGCCCTGACGAAGTCCTTCTGTGCAGCGGGTGCTGTGCTATCTTCCGTGCCCTAGGTCAGCGCAAGGGCCAGCTAAGAACAGCTTCTGTCTGTGTGCAGCTGTGTGTGTGTATTCATTCCCCACCAGGCACCTGCGCTGTGCCTGTCTGGTGCTGAGTGTTGGCTGCACAGTGATGCTTATGGAGATGCTCATGGTTTAGAGCAGGGATAGATTCAAGGGCCCCAGTTACAAATCCCTGTGATGCATCCCCTGGGGACCCAGAGGAGGGAGGCTTCTGGAGGGAAGCGAGGGAAGAGTTATCCAGGAGCAAAAGGATGGGAAGGGTATCCCAAGGAGAGGGAGCAGCATAAGAAAAGACTCTGAGTGACTCAGAGCATCAAGTGGGGTGGAGAGAGTGGTGGGGAGGGGAGTGGGACTAGCAACAGAGAACCTGATGGGTCAGATGGAGGAGCTCCGGCTCTGTCTGAGGCGGCTGAGGCCTGCGACCCGAGCTTGGGCTGTGAGTGCGTGTGAACATAAGTGTGTGTGTGTGTGTGTGCTTCCTGTGCCTCTGGAGGGCCAACATGCACACACTCATGCCAGGGGATTACTTAAAATCTCTGCTCCCCTCTTGTTAACTAACAGGTAATTACTTGATTCTAGAGGCTTTTCCAAGAACATGGTTAGTGTCTTTGGTTGCAGTTTCCCAGGGTTTAAAGACCCCTTTTCTCCAGATTTATATAGGTTGCTAGAGAGCACTGTGCTTGCATGTAGTTTTCCATCTTGGCCCTAGAATTCTCTGTGCTGGGCCAGGGTGTCCAGTGAGAGCCCCTGACAAGATGCCAGGGTCAGACGGGGCCACCCACTCTGCCCCTGGAGTGACTGCACTCTTTGTTGAGAGGGTACGGGCCCCACAGCCTGTGGTCAAACCCTGGCTGAACTCAGCCCCCTCCTCTTAACTATATTCACATCTAGACCCCAGGCAAGGCAAGGAACACAGTGCCCCTCATTAATGGTGCAGCTGGAACCATGAATGTGGCTTGGACCTAAGGGCAAAATGGGGCTGCTTCCTTCACCCCTATTTTTAAAAAAATATGTTTTTATTGATTTCGGAGAAAGGAAGAGAGAGGGAGAGAGGGATAGAAACATCAATGATGAGAGAGAATCATTGATTGGCTGCCTCCTGCACACCCTTTACTGGGGATCAAGCCCACAACCCGGGCATGTGCCCTGACAGGGAATCGAACCGTGACCTCCTGGTTCACGGGGATGACACTCAACCACTGAGCCACACACCGGCCAGGCCCTTCCTCAGTATTAGGGACCAGCACACATCAGGACCTCACTAGCATCCCCAGGTGAGGGGTGGGGAGCTCCGTCCCCAGAACTAACCCCCAAGGGCAAGGCTGTGCTGTGTGACAGGGGAAGTTACTTTACCTTTCTGAAGCTTCTGTTTCCTTATTTGTGAAATGGTGTTTACTCCAGTTAGTGGGTGTCCCAGAAGCAGGCCCTGAGAGGAGGATTAGGGTACAGGTGGTCTCCCACTGGAGTGGGAGGGGGTCATTCATTCTTTCAATAGTTCTTAGTCCTTGGGATATGCCCAGCGTTGTGTGAAGTGCTAGGGTCAGAGGTGAATGAGACCTGGGAAAAAGGCAGGTGGCCGGGGAAGTTGCAGGTGAAGCTGACCAAAGGTCCAGTGACATCTGGGGAAACTGAGGCTCAGAACTGTGCTCAACCAGGGCCTCCCAGAAAGTGCCTTGATGGAACTCAAAGCCAGGACCATGGGCGTAGAGGTCAAAGTGCAGATGGCCCGGGTGGGTGAGGCCTGTCCCGGATCACAGCATCCTGCTGCCTGGAGGGCTTAAAGCTGGCTGCAGGCTGGTGGAGGGGGCAGTGAGGTCTCTGCACGGGCAAACTGGCCTGCAACAGTTGATGCTCGATAATTGTCATTATCTTGCAGTTTGTGTGATAATTTGTATGGCATGGACGGGGCAGACATTATACCTTGAATGTTTATTCCATTTCTTAAAAATCCCCTCAGATGTCAGGCTTGCTGAGTGACCAAGGGGAGGCTGATCGCCAGCATTACCCTGAGCTGGCCCTGAGGGATGGGTTCAGGGTAAGTCAAGTCCATTTCTAGGAAAGCACTGAGCCCTCCTCCCACTGAGAAGCTCAGACCCTGGCTCCCTGGCTCCCTGGCTGCTGAAGTTCCCAAGTGCCTGCGAAGGCCTATGTTTGTATATGTCTGCCTGTCTCTGGGTGCTCATCACCATGTCCCTAACTATATATGCTTATGGGGTATGTGTGTGTGGTGGGGGGGAGTGCACACAGGTAAATGTGTGCATATGTGTATGTCTGCATGTTAGTATCTGTGGGCACTTTTGTGAGGTTGAGGTGCTGTATGTGTTGCCGTGAGTGTTCTGGTTTGTGATGTGAATGTGCGTCTGCACGTCTGTGTGTCCATACATCAGGTGTCTGTGTATGTGGCTCTATGACCTTGAGAAAGCCATCATTCCTCCCGGCCAGGGTGGCCAGAGAAGCAGCACTGAGCAGAGCAGGCTGGATCTGGGCCCTAGAGATGGGTACAAGTGGGGTGGGGGCTTCTCCCTCCACTTTCCTGCCTCTGTTCTCAAAACTCGGGCGGGGGGGGGGGGGGAGATGTCAGGAGGCAGGTTCAGCTCAGTCCCAGGAAGACTGCTAACAGGCAGGACCTTCCTGCCCCAGGGACGGAAAGGGGTGAGGTCTGGTCTGGAGTGTGGGGGTAGAAGGCTGCCTGCCACTTGGCAGTTTTATTCAGCAAACAGTCCCTGAAGCTGCTTATTCTGTATCAAGCCTTGCTCTGGGCCCTGGGACACAGACATGATGCAGGTTGAGTTGTAGGACCCATAAACTAATGATGATCACCTTGAGCCTGGGTCCCCATGGGAACAATAAGAGCTAAAAGTGATGGAGTTCGTACTGTGGCGGGCACTAATCTCAGATCACAATGCGTTTGAGATGGGTGCTGCCTTACCAGTGAGAGACTGAAGCAGCTTGCCTGCGGCTCTAAAGCAAGCAGAGGCAAGGCTAGAAGTGGAACCCACCCTGAGTCCGGAGGGCTTGACCTGCCGGCCTCCTCCCTTGCCCAGCTCCAGGCGATGGTGCTGGACAGCGCCGGGAAGAGACTCCTATGTCCCCAGAGCTCATGTGAATCCAAGAGGCGCCCGTGCCATCTGGCGTGCTCGCTGCCGGCCATCCTCTGAGGGCTCTTAGCACTGGGCAGGTTAGTAATCACCTCAGTCCAGAGGCCACTGCACTGCCCACTGAGGATTTTAACCCACCAGGATGTAAACCTCTCCTGGATGCACGGGGGCTGTGGACCATGGTGCTGCCTCATGCCGTTGCTCTGCTGACAGGCTGGACAGCCTCACCTGCTGCAGCCCACCTGGGGCCGCAGGGAGAAAGGGCAGCAGAGCAGGAGCACTGGATGGAGAGGTGGGGTGGCCAAGTCCCTGCCCTGCCACTGTGCTTGTTGTTAATAGTAACAATGAAAATAGCCAACGCTCACTTCGTGCTTGATACACGCTGGCACTGTGCTAGGTTAGGATTGGCTCCCAGCACCCCACGGGGGGTGTCACTCTCCCCACTTTACCGACAAAGAAACGGAAGCTTAGGAAAGGGAAGACTAGCCAAGGTCACACACTGGAAAGACACCAGGATTTGAACTAGTACTGTTTAGCCACAGGGCCCTTACTTGTGTTTACATTTTAAAAAATTATATCATATTCGATACATTCGAAAGAATACATGCAAATATGTGTAAGGAATAAGCCGTAGCAAAATGAGCATCCATGAATTTCTGGAACTGCTGCTCATTTTCTGTTTGGCATTCTCTGCTTTCCTTAACATGGTTTCATTACACACATATATATCCATAAACAATGTATTGTTTGGTTTTGCTTGGTTTAAAACTTTACAAAAATAGTATCTTACTGTATGTGGTCTTTGTAATTTTTCACTTAATGTTATGTTTGTAAGATGTTATTGATGTTATTGTGTGTAGCTATTAATTCATTCGTTTCCACTACTGTGCGGTATTACATTGTGTGAATAATCTAAACTTTAACATTCTCTTGTTTGATGGGCATTTGGGTTGTTTGAGTTTTCTGCTGGTTCACAGTGCTGCTGTGAGAATCCTTCGTGTGCCTTTTTGGACCAGTGGAAGAGTTCTACTAGAATGTGTGCCTAGAACTGGAATTGCTGGCTCAGAGAATATACGATAGCACCAATTATTTTTTTCCAGAAGTGTTTGTACCAGTTTTCACCCACACCCACCGTATATAGAAGTTCTGTTGTTCCAATTTCTTAAGAATATTGCATAATCTTGTCAGTCTGGTGGGTGTGAGATGGTATCTGGTGGTGGTCTTAATTTTCCCTTAGCTGATTACTAATGAGATTGAGCATCTTTTCATAGTTTGTGAGCCATTTCTGTTTCCTCTTCTGTGAAATGCCTTTAATGTTCTTTGCCAATTTTCCTATTGGTTGTTTGTCTTTTTCTTATTGATTTATAGGGATTCTTCATATTTTCTGCCAGTTTGTAATTTATATTTTCTTTCTTTATGGTGCTTTTCTGGAATAGAAGGTCTTAAATTTTTTTTACATTTAATATTATTTTGTATTAGTTTCAGGTATACAGTGAAGTAGTTAGACAACCATATACTTTACAAAGTATTCCCCCAATATTTCCAGTACTCGCCTGGCACCACACATAGTTATTACAATATTACTGACTATATTCCCTGTGCTGTACTTTACTGCCCCATGACTGTTTTGTAACTACCAATTTATAATTCTTAATTCCTTCACCTTTTCCACCCAGTCCCCCAATCCTCTCCCCTCTGGCAACCATCAGTCTGTTCTCTGTACCTTTGAGTCTGTTTCAGTTTTGTTTGTTCGTTTATTTTGTTTGGATTCCACATATAAGTGAAATCATATGGTGTTTGTGTTTCTATGACTGACTTATTTCACTTAGCATAATACCCTCTAGGTCAGCCATGGGCAAACTACGGCCCGCGGGCCGGATCCGGCCTGTTTGAAATGAATAAAACTAAAAAAAAAAAAAAAGACCGTACCCTTTTATGTAATGATGTTTACTTTGAATTTATATTAGTTCACAGAAACACTCCATCCATGCTTTTGTTCCGGCCCTCCGGTCCAGTTTAAGAACCCATTGTGGCCCTCGAGTCAAAAAGTTTGCCCACCTCTGCTCTAGGTCCATCCTTGCTGTCGCAAATGGTTAAGATTTCATTCTTTTTATGAACAAGTGATATTCCATTGTATATGTGCCATTGTGTTCTTTTATCTACTTGTCTGTTGATAGGCTGCTTCCATAGCTTGGCTATCCTATATAATAAAGAGGTAATATGCAAATTGACCATCATGCCCTCATACAAGATGGCCCCTCTATGTGGTCAAAGATGGCCACCACAAGATGGCCTGCAGGGGAGGGCAGTTGGAGGTGACCGGGCTGGCAGGGGGGGCAGTTGGGAGGAACCGGGCTGGCAGGGGAGGGCAGTTGGGAGTGACTGGGCCAGCAGGGGAGGGCAGTTAGGGGCAACCAGCCTACAGGGGAGGGCAGTTGGGGGTGATTGGGCCGGCAGGGGAGCAATTAGGTGTCAATCAGGCTGGCAGGGGAGTGGTTAGGGGGTGATCAGGCTGGTAGGCAGAAGCGGTTAGGGGCAATCAGGCAGGCAGGCAGGTGAGCAGTTGGGAGCCAGCAGTCCCAGATTGTGAGAGGGATGTTTGACTGCTGGTTTAGGATTGGCAGTCGGACATCCCCCAAGGGGTCCCAGATGGGAGAGGGAGCAGGCTTGGTTGAGGGACAACTCCCCCCCCCAACCCCCAGTGCATGAATTTCATGCACCAGGCCTCTAGTTGTAAATAATGCTGCAATGAACATAGTGGTGCATATATTCTTTGTATTAGTATTTTGGGTTCCTTCATATATATACACCCAGAAGTGGAATCACTGGGTCATAAGGCAGTTCCATTTTTAGTTTTTGGAGGACCCTCCATACTGTTTTCCATAGTGGCTGTACCAGTCTGCATTCCTACCAATTGTACATGAGGGTTCCCTTTTCTTCACATCTAGAAGGTCTTAATTTTAATTGAGTTGAATTTATTAGTTTTTTTCCTCTACTTATTTATATCTTTTGTGTCTGTTATAAGAAATCATTCTCTAACTTGATGTCACAAATAAATCCTCTTGTATCATAATAAGAGGATTTATTTTAAGGTTTTTAAAGTTTTACTCTCATTTAAGGTTTTGTATAGTGTGGAGTAGGAACCAAATTTAATTTTTTCCATCTGGATAACTATTCATCTAATTCGCCATCCTTTCTCCAGCGATTTGCAATGCCACCCTGTTATATATCACTTTCTATATATTTATGAATCTGTTTCTAGGTGCTCTTCTTCCATTAGTCAGTTTTCCTACCTCTGTATCAGTATCACACTACCTTAAATACAAAAGTTTTTTTTTAAAGTTTTTGCTAATATTTAATAGGAAAGACCTTCCCCATACCTTACTGCAGTGTTTTTTAAGTGTTACTTGGATGTTCTTGGAACTTTTCTTTTCTTTTTCTTTTTTTAAATTTTTTATTGATTAAATTATTACATATGTGTCCTTATCCCCACATTAACCCCCATCCCCCTCAACCCCACCCCCGCTCATGTCCTCACCCCCCTGTTGTCTGTGTCCATTGGTTAGGCCTATATGCTTGCATATAAGTCCTTTGGTTGATCTCTCCCCCTTACTCCCACCTTCCCCTACCTTCCCTCTGAGGTTTGATGATCTGATTGATGCTTCTCTGTCTCTGGATCTGTTTTTGTTCATCAGTTTATGTTGTTCATTATATTCCATAAATGAGTGAGATCATGTGATATTTATCTTTCTCTGACTGGCATATTTCACTTAGCATAATGCTTTCCAGTTTCATCCATGCTGTTGCAAATGGTAAGAACTCCTTTTTTACCACAGCATAGTATTCCATTGTATAGGTGTACCACAGTTTTCTAATCCACTCATCTGCTGATGGGCACTTAGGCTGTTTCCAAATCTTAGCTATGGTGAATTGTGCTGCTACGAACATAGGGGTGCATGTATCCTTTCTAGTTGGTGTTTCTAGTTTCTTGGGATATATTCCTAGAAGTGGGATCACTGGCTCAAATGGGAGTTCTATTTTTAGTTTTTTGAGGAAACTCCATACTGTTCTGTACAGTGGCTGCACCAATCTGCATTCCCACCAGCAGTGCAGGAGGGTTCCTTTTTCTCCACATCCTCTCCAGCACTTGTCATTTGTTGATGATAGCCATTCTGACAGGTGTGAGATGGTACCACATTGTCGTTTTGATTTGCATCTCTCAGATGATTAGTGACTTTGAGCATGTTTTCATATGTCTTTTGGTCTTCCTTCTGTCTTCTTTCGAAAAGTATCTATTTAGGTCCGTTGCCCATTTTTTGATTGGGTTGTTTATCTTCCTTTTGTTAAGTTGTATGAGCTCCCTGTAAATGTTGGAGATTAAACCCTTATCGGTGATAACATTAGCAAATATGTTCTCCCATGCAGTGGGCTTTCTTGTTTTGTTGATGGTTTCCTTTGCTATGCAAAAGCTTTTTATTTTGATGTAGTCCCATTTGTTTATTTTCTCTTTAGTTTCCATTGCCCTAGGAGCAGTATCAGTGAAGAAATTGCTTCGGCATATGTCTGAGATTTTGCTGCCTGTGGATTCCTCTAGTATTTTTATGGTTTCCCATCTTATGTTTAAGGCCTTTATCCATTTTGAGTTTATTTTCATGTATGGTGGGGGTTGGTGGTCTAGTTTCATTATTTTGCATGTATCTGTCCAATTTTCCCAACACCATTTATTGAAGAGGCTGTCTTGACTCCATTGTATGTTCATGCAGAACTTTACTTTTCAATATATCTTAGAATCAACTTTGAAATTTCCATTAGAAACTCCTGAGATTTTTATTGGAATTCCACTTACTGGTATTCTATAGATCAGTTAGTGAAAATGGGCCTCTTTATGATATTAATTCTTCCTGTCTATAAACATGGTCTTTATTAGTGATTTTCTGCAAGATTTTATGTTTCTTCATATACGTATTGCATACATCTCTTTTAAATATTTATTCATAGGTTTCTTTTGTTTTGTTGCTGATGTAAAGCATATCTTTTTTAAAAAAATATATATTTTATTGTTGTTGTTTTTTTTACAGAGAGGAAGGGAGAGGGATAGAGAGTTAGAAACATCGATCAGCTGCCTCCTGCACACCCCCAACCGGGGATGTGCCCGCAACCAAGGTACATGCCCCTGATCAGAATCGAACCTGGGACCCTTCAGTCCGCAGACCAACGCTCTATCCACTGAGCCAAACTGGTCAGGGCAAGCATATCTCTTTTTAAATTATTTTTTTGTTTGTTCCTGGTGGATCAAAATACAGTTGCTTTTTGTATATTTATCTTCTACCCAGTCATCCTGACAAATTCTCTTATTATTTCTATTACTTTTTATGTGGACTCCTTTGGGATTTCTATACAGACTCTCATGTATGTGAATAATGATGATTTTCTTTCTTTCTTCCTTTCTTCCTTTCTTCCTTCCTTCCTTCCTTCCTTCCTTCCTTCCTTCCTTCCTTCCTTCCTTCCTTCCTTTCTTTCTTTCTTTCTTTCCAATCCTTATACTTTTTTTATCTCTTTGAAAAGAAACAGTAATAGCAGACATCCTTGTCTTGCTGCTGATTTTAAATGCTTCTAACATTTTACCTTTAAATATAATACTTCCTGTAGGGTTTCTGTAGACACCTTCTATCAGTTAAAAGGCATTGCTTTAAAAAAATAGATTTTATTTCTAGAGCAGTTTTAGGTTTACAGAAAAATTGAGTGGAAAGTACATAGAGTTCTCTCATAGATCCTTTGCCCCCAAACACACAGCCGCCCACAGTGGATATCCTGGACTAGAGTGGTACATTTGTTTCACTCAGGGATCCTACACTGACATCATTGCCATTCAAAGTCCATTGTTTACATTAGCGTCCACTCGTGGTGTTGCACATCTATGAGTTTAACAAATGTATAGTGACATGTATTCACCATTACAGTCCCACACAGAATAGTGTCACTGTCCTAAAAATTCTCTGTGCTCTGCTTACTTGTCTCCCTGCCCCCAACCCCAGGAAGCCACTGATCTCTATAGTTTTTCATTTTCCAGAATCTCAGACAATGAGTACCTTTTTCATATTGGCTCCTTTCACTTAGTAATATGCATTTGAAGTTTCTCCATGTCTTTTGATGCCTTGATGTCTCATTTTTTAAAACTGAATAATATTCCATTGCCTGGATGTACGAGGGTAAGTTTTATTTACCCATTATCTACTAAAGGACATCTTGGTTGCTTTCAAGTTTGGGCAATTACAAATAAAGTTTCTACCAACATCCATGTGCAGGTTTTGTGTGGACATAAGTTTCCAACTCACTTGGTAAGTACCAAGGAGTACAATTTCTGGATAGAATGGTAAGAAGATGTTTAGTTTTGTAAGAAACAACCAAACTGTCTTTTACAGTGACTGTAAAAGACACTTTGCATTCCATCAGCAATAAATGAAAGTTCCTGTTGCTCTATGTCCTCGCCAGACTTTGGTGTTGTCAGTGTTTTGAATTATAGACATTTTACTAGGTATTGTATGTAGAGGTATCTCATTATTGCTTTAATTTGCCAATTCCTTAATGACACATGATGTGGAACATCTTCCTCTATGTTTATTTGCCATCTGGTGAGGTGTCCAGATCTTTTGCCCATTTTTAAATATGTTGTTCGTTTTCTTATTGTTGAGTTTTAAGAACTCTTTGTATATTTTGGACAATATCCTTTATTAGATATGTCTTGCAAATATTGTCTCCCAATCTGTGGCTGGTCTTTTCATTCTTTTGACTGTGTTTTACAGAGCAGAAGTTTATCAATTATTTCTTTTGAGGATTATATTTTTGGTGTTGTATCTAAAAATCATTGGCAAAACCAAGGTAACCAAAAATTTCTCCTCTATTATATGTAGGAGTTCTATAGTTTTGCATTTTATATTTAAGTCTGTGATCCGTTTGAATTAATTTTTGTGATGAGTGTAAGGTCTGTATGTAGATATTTTTTTTGCATGTGAATGTCCAGTTATTCTAACACCATTTTTAAAAAAGACTCTCTTTTTGCCATTGCATTAACTTTTCTCCTTTATCAAAAATCAGTTGGTTATATTTATGGGGGTCTATTTCTGGGCTTTTTATTATGTTCTGTTGATCTATTTGTCCATTGTTGTGCCAATACCACACTGACTTGATTACTGTAGCTTTATAGTTAGTCTTTAAAAAAAGTTTTTTAAATATATTTTTATTTATTTCAGAGAGGAAGGGAGAGGGAAAGATAGAAACACCAATGATGAGAGAGAATCATTGATTGGCTCCCTCCTGTATGCCCCACACTGGGGATTGAGCCTGCAACCCAGGCATGTGCCCTGACCAGGAATCAAACCATGACCTCCTGTTTCATAGGTCAGTGCTCAACCATTGAGCCACACCAGCCAGGCTTTTTATAGTAAGTCTTGAAGTCAGGTAGTGTCAGTCCTCCAACTTGTTCTTCTGCTTCAATATTGTGTTGGCTATTCTGGGTATTTTCTCTCTCCATATACTTTCAGATCAGTTTATCAATATCTACAAAATAACTTCCTGGCATTTGGATTAGGGTTGTGTTGAATGTATAGATTAAGTTGGGAAGAACTGGCTTCTTGGCAATATTGAGTTTTCCTATCCATAAACATGGAATATCTCTCCATTTATTTAGTTCTTCTTTGATTCCTTTTATCACAATTTTGTAGTTTTCCTCATATACAGCTTGTGCATATTTTGTTAGATTTATACCTAAGCATTTCATTTTGGGGGAGTGCTAATGTAAATGGTATTGTGTTTTTAATTTCAAATCCATTTTTTCATTGCTGGCCTATAGGAAAGTAACTTTTGTGTGTTAACATTGCATCCTGCAACCTTGTGGCTATTGCTTAATTAGTCCTAGTAAATTTTTTGTCAATTCTTTTGAATTTTCTACATAGGCAATCATGTCACCTGTGGGAAAAAAAGGACAATTTTATTTCTTCCTTTTTAATCTATACTCATTTTATTTCCTTTTCTTGCCTTATTGCACTAGCTAGGACTTCCAGGTTAATGTTGAAAAGGAGTACTGAAAGGGGACATTGTTGTCTTATTCAGCGCATTCCTTTTTATTCCTAATTTGCTAAAAACTTCAGAATATATGAGCATTGAATTTTAGCAAGTTGTCTTTCTGAATCTATTGAGATTATCATATATATGTTTAACTACTTCAATTTGTGAATATGGTGAATTAAATTTACTGATTTTTCTGATGTCAATCACTCTTACATTCTTAGCATCTATCCAACTTGATTTATATCACTAAATTCATATTTTTACATCTTTGTTCATGAGTGATACTTGCCTGTAGTTCTCCTTTAACACACTTTGCTCATTTGATATTGGTATTAGGGTTTTATTGACCTCATAGATTGAGTTGGGGAATAGTCTTGTTCTATTCCTTGAAGAGTTTGTATAACATTGGAATGACATGTTCTTTAAATATTTGGTGAAACTTGCCTAAAAAACTATCTGAGCCTGATGTTATCTTTGTGAAAAAATGTTGCCGAAACCGGTTTGGCTCAGTGGATAGAGCATCGGCCTGTGGACTGAGAGGTCCCAGGTTCGATTCCGGTCAAGGGCATGTACCTGGGTTGCGGGCATATCCCCAGTAGGAGGTGTGCAGGAGGCAGCTGATCGATGATTCTCTCTCATCGATGTTTCTAACTCTCTATCTCTCTCTCTTCCTCTCTGTAAAAAATCATATATTTAAAAAAAAATGTTAAACTACTGTTCCAATTACCTTAATTGGCATAGAACTATTAAGGCTTTCTACTTCTTCTGAAGTCAGTATTCCCTCCCCTAGGAATTTATCCATTTTGTACGTTTTCAAATGTATTGGCATACAGTTAGTTATAGTGTTCTTTTATTTTTTAAATATTTGCTGCATCTGTAGTTATGTCTTCTTTTTTATTCCTAATATTACACTTTTTGTGTGCCTTCTCTCTATTTTTTTAAAACTCACTTCACCAGAAAGTTTTTCTCTATTAGTCTTTACAAGAACTAATTCCTGGCTTTGTTGGTTTTCTCTATTGTATCTTTGTTTTATACTGCATTAATTTTTCCTTTTATATTTATTAGCCTCTTCCTTTTATATATTTTTTATTTTATTTTTCTGTCCCTTTTCTAGTTTCTGAAATGGATTGCCTAGCACATTAAGTTTCAGACTTTCTCTTTTTCTAAATAAAATAAATTTCTCTTTTAATGTTACTTTTACTGCCTCTCAGAATTTTTATATGTAGTGTTGACATTATAGTTCATTTCCATTGTAATGCTTTGATTGACCCAATGAGTATTAATTTACAAACATAGGGAAATATTTTTTCCTTTTTGTTATTGACCTCTAATTTAATTTCACTGTCGTTGAACATTTATTTGTATAATATCAGTTACTATGACTGTATAAAGAAGGTTTTTGTAAATGTTCCAATGTTCTTGAGAAGAATGTGTACACTCTAATTTTGTTCAATAGATCAAAAGTCTTGTATTATTCCAAATTTCTGAAGCTTTACTAATTTTTTCTTTGACCTATTAATAATTGAGATGTTGAAAACTCCCACCAAGATTTGAGGTTTTGCATTTCTATCCATATTTGCAACATCATTAGATTCCTGGAAGTGTAAAACTTTTATCATTAGATAACTCTATTCCAAATCATTTTAATATATATATTCTTTATTAATATCAGAGAGGAAGGGAAAGGGAGAGAGATAGAAACATCAATGATGAGAGAGAATCATTGATTGGCTGACTCCTGCACATCCCCTACTGGGAATCGAGCCTGCAACCTGGGCATGTAACCTGACCAGGAATCTAACCATGACCTCTTAGTTCATAGGTTAATGCTTAACGACTGAGCCACACTGGCCAGGCCCCTAATTATTTTTTGTTTAAATTCTACTCTGATGTTAATGTGGTTATGACATCTTTGGGATAGCATTTGCATGGCATATTTATTCTATTCTTTAACTTTGAACATTTTCATGTCCTTATGCTTTAGGTATCCTATAACAGGCAGTCTTCGGGTTATGTCAGACTTGATGTATGTTGTTTCGTGGTTACATCGCCATCTCCTATTTATTTATTTAAAAAAAAAAGTTCCATCATTTCGATGTATGTACATATGTGCTTTATGTTTTTTATTACTTATTTACCACAAGTAAAGGTCAGGAATTGTTATCTTTCTTTTAATTATTTTTTACTGCTTCACTTCATTACTGCTGTGTATGTGCTCCATGTGAGTGATGTAGGTGCTTATGTAGGTGGGTTCTGGCTTACGGCGAAAATCATGTTGTGTCGTGCCATAGGAACTGATCTCTGACGTAACCCAAGGACCTACTATATAATAAAAGCCTAATATGCTAAGTGTCCGGTCATCTGGTTGGCCGTTCAACCAATCAAAGCATAATATGCTAATGATATGGTAAGGCTGCTCAACCGCTCGCTCTGATGTTCACTGACCACTAGGGGGCAGACACTCTGACTGGTAGGTTAGCTTGCTGCTGTGGTCCAGCCATTCTGGACTGAGCGAGATGGGCCAGACACGCCCTGGAGCCCTCCCATGATCCCTCCCCAGCTGGCCAACCTCCCGTGTCCCTCCCAGGTCCCAATTGTGCACCGGCGGGGTTCTTCAGCTTGGCCTGTACCCTCTCGCAATCTGGGACCCCTTGAGGGATGTTGGAGAGCCAGTTTCAGCCTGATCCCTCAGGCCAGGCCGAGGGACCGCACTGGTGCACAAATTCGTGTACCAGGCCTTCAGTGTTTATTATAAGAAGCAAATAGTGGGAGGTGTGGTTGCTTTGTTTCTTTAGCTCATTCTGACGAGCTCTTTTTTAAAGTTTAGTCCATTTTCGATTACTGTGATTACAATGTATTTGGATGTGTTTCTGATAGCTTACACTTTGCTTTCTATTTTTGCTCTATCAGTGCTTCCTTTTTTGTTTGTTTATTTTGGCTATGTATTGTTTTATTTGTCTTGTTCTATTTTGCTCTTATTGATTAAGGGAAAGTTCCCCCCTCCCACCCCCGCTTAGAACTTCTCCCCTCGGCTGGTTTAGAAGATATGCACTCTGATTCTTTTATTTTAGTGATTACCTTTGAATTTTTATCATGCTCCCCCCCCCATTTTTTTGCTTTTTAGAAATTTTAATTTTTTTAGAGCACTTTTAGGTTCAAAGCAAAATTGAGAGGAAGGTTTAAAAGTTTTTATATACCCTCTGTCCCCATGCATAGCCTGCCCCATTATAGCAATATCCCCCACCAGAATGGTATATTCATAATAATTTTATCATGCTTTATTAGCCTAAAGTAATCTAAAGTTAATACCTTAATCCCTTCCCCAGCAATTCAAGAACTTTAGAACACTGTCTCTAATTCCTCCATCCAAACTTATACCCTACTGTTGTACATATTTTAGTTCTGTCCTTGTTTCAACCACAAATTAGGGAACTTTATTATTTTATAAGACAACTAGAGGCCCGGTGCATGAAATTCATGCACTGGGGGGGGGGGTTTGTTGTCCCTCAGCCCAGCCTGCACCCTCTCCAATCTGGGATCCCTGTCACAATCTGGGACTGCTGGCTCCCAACTGCTCGCCTGCCTGCCTGCCTGATTGCCCCTAACCACTTCTGCCTGCCAGCCTGATCACCCCCTAACCACTCCCCTGCCAGCCTGATCAATGCCTAACTATTCCCCTGCTGGCCCCCAACTGCCCTCCCCTGATGGCCTGGTCCCCTGCAACTGCCCTCCCCTGCAGGCCTGATCTCTCCCAACTGCCCTCCCCTGCAGGCCATCTTGTGACCACATGGGGGTGGCCATCTTGTGCAAGGGTGTGGCGGTCAATTTGCATATTCTCTCTTTATTATATAGGATGTTTATCTCTACCTATGTATTTACATATTTTAGAAATACGTTTACTGAATTTTAGAGAGAGAAAGGGATAGGGATACAGAGATAGAAACATCAATGAGAGAGAAACATCATCAATCAGCTGCCTCTTGCACGCCTCCTACTGGGGATTGAGCCTACAACATGGGCATGTGCCCTAACCTGGAATTGAACCAGTGACCTCTTGGTGCATGGGTCGAGGCTCAACCACTGAGCCACACAGGATGGGCTACATATTAACAAATATATTTGCCATCATTATTTCTTGCAAATTTTAGATTCATTCTCCCCCTCCCTCCCTCCCTGTTTCTCTCTTTCTCTCTCTCTCCCCTATTTTGAAAGATAGTCTTTAGAATGCCCAGCTCTAGGTTGGCAGTTACTTTCTGTCAGCACTTTGAAAATATTATTCTATTGCCTCTGACTTCCATTTTGTTGTAGAGAAGCCTGTTGACATAATGTCATTCTTTTGTGAATTATCTATGTTTTCTCTCTATTTCTTTTATGATCTGTCTTGGTGTTCTGAATTTTCACTGCTCTCTAAGTGGATTTCTTTTTTCCCCTCCTCCTGCTGTTCTAGAAAATTCTCAGTCATTGTCTTTTCAAATATTGCCTCTTTCCATTCTTTATTGCATTTGAGGCTTTGATTAAAGGTATAGTGTGCCTTCTTATTCTGGCCTCCATAATTCTTATTTTCTAGCTCTGATCTAAATTCTGTGCGATATATTTTTTTTTTTTTGGCTCTTCCAGTTCAGCTGTGTCTAATCTGCTATTTCACCTGTTTTGGTTTTTAAAGATTTATTTCAGCAATTATATTTTTAATTTTTCGAAATTCTATTTGATCCTTTTCAAATTTTATTGTTGTTTTTGACAGTTTCTTACTACCTGTTCATATTTTGTGATTCCATCCTTTATTTCTTTAAACATTTTGCCTATATTGGTTTATATTCTAAGTCTGATAGTATTAAAATGTGAATTCCTTGAAGAAGGAGGCGTCTAATTTTGTGTTTTGTTGTTCCTCAGGTCCCACTCTGCTTGTCTCCTTGTGTGCTGGGTAATTTTGAGTGTGAGGTGGTGTGTTTAATCTTCATCCCTGGGCATTCGGGAGGCCTCCGTTGAACATAATTCCCTCCCTAGAGGATTAGCATTGGCTTTTGCCAGAAGCCAGGGAGCACTCAGAACCAGTCTATGAGCTGCAGCCCCGATGTCAACACCTGCTGCAGGGCACCCTCTTCCCCCTCACCAGTCGAATTTTAGCTCATGCATCCTTCTTTCATTTCTCCCCCGGCCTCTGAGATTTTCCTTCCTGTTAGGATACAAGCAGCTCAACAAAAACTATGTTTTATGCATAATCTGGTCATTTTGCGAAGAAGGGTCCAGAAACAAAGCCTCAGTTTCCTCATCTATAAAATGGTCGCCAATAATAATAACAGTAATAACAACTACCCCACAAGTTGTCGTAAGAATCCTAGGAAATTATATACGGCAAAGCATCATAAAAGTGTTACTTTAAGAACAATTGCCATATGTTGTTGATATTTTATATTCCTGAGTGCTTTACATTCACTTTATCATCTAATCCTTCACCAGACCTGGTTCTATCATCACCTCCATTTTACAAACGAGAAAATTGAGGTTTTAAGTGGTAAAGGTTCTTCTGCATCATGGTTATTACGATCCTATTGCTGTGTTGTTGTTGGAGGAGGTGGAAATGAGAATACCTGTGAGTATCCCAGGGACTAAGGGAGTGGAGTGGGGCCTGCCCATTGGCTGAGGGGCAGTGAGGTGCAATGGAGAGTGCTGGACTGTGACTCAGGAGAAAGGGCAGGGTTGTGGCTCTGATGGGTCCCTGCTGGGTGATCTTGAGCCAGCTCAGCTGATGGCCTGGGGTGCTGGCTACAGGAATCTCAGTCTGCTTGTCTCTTAGGAGCGGAGGAGTGAGCGGTGGGGGCAGGAGTGTGTTTCCATGTGTCGTAAGTCCCCATAGAGGTGTGGCCTGAGTTGTTCCCTGGTGGGTTTCATTCTCCGATGTCCCCAGGCTCCTTCTGTGTCTCATCTCTGTGGGCAGTGGAGTTCTTGGTGCCTGTTTTCTGTTCACCACTGAGCTTGAAGGCAGGCACTTGACTCTTCTCGGCTCTTTGTCACCTGGTAAGGGCCGGACACACCACGGGTGTTCAGCAGATGATGGATACAGGACTAAACAATGGATCTTCTTTACCGCATCATGCGGGAAACAACAGCATCTTGTAAGCATCTGCAGGGTCACCTGGGAAGCTCACTCCTTCCCCTGTCCCAGGATTGGGTTCTGGCATCATCCCCCACTGAAGCACTCTGTCGTGTTGCCCTCATAACCACTGTACTTGTCATTCCTGGTGGCCAGATTTTTGGTTTGGCGCATACACGCTCTGTGACCCGTCCTTTCTTCATGTGTGACGGGGAAAACGCCTTTGGGACTAGGCAGCCCTGGGTCCGAACTATGGCTTCTCCGCTTGCTGGCTCTGAAGACAAATAGCATCACCTCTGTGAGCCTCAGTCTCCCTGCCTCTAAAATGGGGAGAGCGAAGCCAGCCTCCCAGGAGTGTAGCAAGATTTTCACACTCTAAGTAGTTCCTGGTAAGGGTGGGTTCCTCCCAGTCTCCCTGGTCGGCCTCTGCACTTGCTCTTTGCCGGCGTGTTCCACCCAGCAGAATGCTCTGGCTTCCACGGGCCTGAGTGTCTTTGGCTCCACACCTTATGGCAGTGGTTCTCAACCTCTGGCCCTTTAATACAGTTCCTCATGTTGTGACCCAACCATAAAATTATTTTCGTTGCTACTTCATACCTGTAATGTTGCTACTGTTATGAATCATAATGTAAATATCTGATATGCAGGATGGTCTTAGGCGACCCCTGTGAAAGGGTCGTTCGACCGCCAAAGGGGTCGCGACCCACAGGCCTAGAACCGCTGCCTTAGGGTGACATCTCCGTGGCCTGCTGGGTCCACCAGCTCCCTTCGGCCCCAGCCAAGCCCAGCATGTTCTTAGGCTTCCCCAGTGCGGGCCGGGCCCCCACGCCAGGGCTGTTGCCCTAGTTCTTGGCCGGCTGGGAGGGAGCTGCCAGCCAACTGTTTACCTTGGGAGCATGGCCTCCTCTCTGGCAGCGTTTGCCAGCCATGGAGTGAGGGCAGATTTATGAACTTGGTCGCACAGAAACTATTTAAGGCTCTGGTTGGCCAGCAGTAATGTAAAGACATACAGTGCCTGTTTGAGAAAAGATTGCGTTTAGGTGCCCACACTTTGGTCTGATTTACAGTGTAGGCCAAGGATCCAATTAGCGTTCACAGCCGTCTTTTAGCTGAAATCCAGTGCCTTCCAGGATTATGCAGACTTTCCAAAGCCTGGGCTATGATGAAATTATAGCTGAAGGCTCGTAAAGTCGTTCACCGTTTATAAATGCAGTATATTCTTAACTGCCCCGATGCTCAGCTTACCTGCAAGGCCTGGAGCCCTTGTGGCCTAGCTCTTTGTTAAAGTGACCCCAGGAGGTCATTGGAAAGGGAGACCTGGTAAGTTCTTCCTGCCTCTACACAAATTGCTCTGTGACCTTGCACACATTGTTTAACCTCTCTGAGCCTGTATTTCTTCATGTATAACTTGACTAGTATGGCAGCATGTGACTTAGGAAGGGTACTAGACACTGCCTTATGGGAATCAAACTAGGTAATGTCTGTAGACACCTATCACAGGTCCTGGCACACAGTAGGTCTCAGTAATGGAGTGTATGTTGGAGTTTCTATAAGGAACAAAAACCCAGTTGGGGACTGGCCTCTTGGCTGGTACTATGCCTGGCTGTCTGGTTGCCTGGCAGGGGCAGAAGCAGAAGGCAGTAGAATGTAGTACATTACCTGTGGTCCTTCAGGCAGCAGGGCCTGGAATGGGTAATGGATGGGCTGGGTGGATGCTGTACCCTGGAGTCAGACCACAGACTCATCACCGCTACCAAGGGCTACTTCTGAGCAGTCTACTGAGCAGGCTGTGTGGTTGAGGCCTTCTTAAAGCACCTTCTGTTTGCACAACTGCCCCAGTGCCCAGCACAGTGCTGGGCTCATAACAGGCCCTCAAAAATGGGCTGCAGTCATGGTGAAGCCAGCCAAGCTGATATGCCCTTAGGCCAACCAGACCAACCCAGACCCTGTCTCCAGTCTTCGCTTCGGCTTCTGCCCTCGGGGCATTGGAGGGAAGCTGATATCAGGTCTGCATGTGGACAGGTTTCTGACGATCAGAACTGTCCACCAGTGGAAACTTGTCTCGCCAGCAGGGAGCGAGCTCCCGTCACTGAGGTGGGAGCAGGCTGAGTACTGCGAGGGGATTCATGGCCCAGGACAGAAGAGCAAAGAGATGCACACTAAGGATGTCCTGCACATACAGGGTCCTCACGGGTTCACCCAAGGGGAAGGTGCCATGCATTTGCTCGCGCACTCAGCTTTACTGAGAGCTCCTCTGGGCTGGTGCCGGGCACCATGACATGGAGGGACACCCTTGACCTTGCCCCAAGCCTGGTGGGGAAGCCACACACTAAAGCAGGGGAAGTAGACATGTGGGTTCGCCCGAGAGGTGGGAGCTGGTTCGGAAGAGAGGTGGGGACAGTGTGCGGGAATGAGTGCCATGTTCTGGGATTGACTGGGAGTCTGCTGGGCCAGACTAGACGGCCCCGGGATGGAGAGCAGCGGATGGGAGACTGGAAAGGCCAGCTGGCTGGGTCTCACAGCCTAAATGTACACAGAGGACTTGGGGCATTGTCTGGAGATCTTGGAAGAAGTGCTATCATCAGTGACTCTTCAAAAGGTCACTGATAGTAAGTGACAGGAGGCTGAACCCCAGGGGATGGCATCCAGGGTGATCCTGGGCTGCCCTCCCCACACTGGGCCCTTTGAGAGTGTCCCTGTGGCTCGCCACCCCTCCATGCGCTGCTGCACTTCCTGAACCCAGGCTCCAATCACACTGTTTACACATCGTGTGAGTTTGACAGTGTGCCCTTCTAGCCTGACAAGCAGTGCCCATGCAGGCCTGGCACTGCCAACCCTACCGGCCCCATCCCTCCTCATCTAGAGCCCTGGTCCCCATCTTATTTTTGGCTCCGTTCTGCTTTGATTTGGGCTCTTCTAAGGATGTTTGATTGGCAGTAAGTGGAATAAACCATAAGCTCATGCAAAAGGGAAGCTTATTTGTGTGTTTTCTGCTGTTCTGTTAACAAAGACTTCAGAGGGGCATATGGAACGGATAAGGGATTATTTAGAAATCAGAAATTTTGCAAGAGACTGGAAAGAACTTGACAAAAACCATTTAAGTACTATAACGTGCTTCATTTGAAAAAGGTATATATTTACTTAGTCTGTCTGATTTTACAGGAAGTGAATTAGGGAGGCATTAAGAAATGGGATTGGAGTGACAAGATATTTCATGGTTGCTGTTTGGCAGTACCCTGCGCCCATCTGGTCTACTCTGTGTCTGTTTTAAGGAACACCTGCAGGGTCAGAGGCTGTCCTTCCCACCAGCCTCAGCCACAGGGTGTGGATGCTCTGCATCTGGGTACCGGCCGCTCCCCACCCCTCTCCTCCAGAACCCCAGTAGGCTGTGTGGGCTCTTCTTCGCTTCCTTACATCTACCATCACCTTGAGCTGCTTGAGTCAAATCCCAGTTGCTACTCCTACTTGTACCTGAGTGACATGGAAGTTATACGGTGCTCTGAGCTTCAGTTTCTTCATCTATAAAGTGGTGTTAGCGCCCCCGCTGGGGCTGTCTGGGTCCGTGATGACAGAATGTATAGTGTCCAGGGTATCCAGCAAATAAGACCAATAGAAATCACTTGTTTCCAGTCCCAGCCCTGGCCACAGGGTCGCCTTGGGATTAGGGAGGTGCACAGGGCTGTGGTGCTGGCCTGTGCTGTGCACACACCAGCTGAGCTCCGGGCTGCTGCCTCTGAGGGTGGCCACACGGGCTGTGGGTGGTGGATGAGCATGGCCCGCAGCTCGCCCTCTCCTCCCCAGCAGGGAAGCAGATTCTCCGCATTTTGACCGAGTGCTGCTTCCCAGTGGGCCTGGCCCCAGAGTTGTGTGTGAGCAGCCGGCAGGGCAAGGGCTTTTATTTCTCTGGTGGCTCCTGAAGCCCAACAACATAGCCTCAGTCCCACGGCCCAGATGCACGCACGCCCACAATATACCTGCACACACAGCGCACGGCGTCTCGTCCGGTTTGGTCCCTGCTCTGTGCTGCAGGCAGAGAGCCAGTGGCCTGCCTCCTTCAGCAGCTCAGAGCCACGCCAAGGTCTGGGGTAGAGGATCTATGGAGTCAGTGTGGCCCAGGAGACCATCTTAGCGCAACACACTGCTTTGTAGGGGAGGGAGTGATCTAGTCACTGAGCGGGGAGGAGGGCGGTCAGTTTTTGGATTTGAGAGTCCCTGTGGAGCTTTCTGGAGCATGCCAGCCCTGCGGGTCGCTGAGCCTGGAGAAGCCACAAGTGGGCAGCACTCAAGTCTGCCCAGAGAGAGCTGCAAGGGCCGGGAGCTGCCAGCCCCTCTCAGATCCCCAGGTCTCCTGCCTTCTTTTATTTTCTTTTTTTAAAATATATTTTTAGTGATTTCAGAGAGGAAAGGAGAAGGGAGAGAGATAGAGAAGGAACAATGATGAGAGAGAATCATTGATTGTCTGCCTCCTGCATGCCCCCTGCTGGGGATTGAGCCAGCAACCCTAGCATGTGCCCTTGACCAGAATCGAATCTGGGACCCTTCAGTCTGCAGGCCGATGCTCTATCTACTGAGCCACACCAGCTAGGGCGTCCCCTGCCTTCTTTTCCGTTCTGCACCCCGGAGAATGTCCTCTTCCAGCCACACGGCCCTGATGGAGGCTGGGAGGACGGCAGTGTCCTTCAGTGGTGGGTTCAGCGGGGTTCTCAGGGTGGGGAGCCTTCCTGAGCGTCCCGAGGCCATGGCTCTCAGGAAAGTGTCCCTAGTTTCTCAGAGCTGGCCCCCTGGGGCCTGATGACAGGTCAGGATTGGTGGGGCCTGTATAACGGTCTCCCTGATGTGACCCACCCACACCCAAACCTTTGCCCAGTGTCCTTGTCACCAGAAGGTTCCAACCTGAGTGCAAATCAGCATCAGAAGAGAAAACTTGGCTGAAGTGATGAGCTGCTTGATGAGTCCTGTGGTGTCAGACTAGTCACGTCCTGGCTCCTCCTCAGATTTGCTGTGTGACCTGGGGCAGGTCAGCTACCCCTCTCTGAACTTTGGTTCCCTTGCTTTTACAAGTTACATACATAACCTGGCCCCTCCTGCCTGCCCCTGCCTCAGCTACCCAAATGTGATCCCACAGGGCTTCTTAAAGCACCTTCTGTTTGCACACCTCAAATAAAGGGCTTGGGCCCAGTCCCTCTCACCATGTGATCTCAGGTGATGTTCCACCTCTTGTGCCTCAGTTTTCTCATCTGACAAAAGGAAGTTGCCATCCTCGAGACCTCAGCTCAGGTGCTCCTGTCACATTGCGGCCAAGTGCTGCTTCTCATAGCACGGTCAGACCTTACCTTTTTTTTCAAATCATCACCCAAGGATATTTTTTCCATTGATTTTTATTTTTACTTATTTCTCTTTTTTTAGAAAGAGTTAAAGGGGAGGGAGGAGGGGGGAGAGAGAGAAACATCGATGTGAGAGAGACATATCAATTGGTTGCCTCCCACACGTGCCCTGACCGGGAGTTGAACCTGCAACCCTTCCGTCCTAGGGCCTATGCTCTAACCACTGAGAAACCAGCCAGGGCAGACATTATCTTCTTTATTTGCCTATTTGGTTGGTATCTATGTCACCCCAGCATATGAACTGCACAGGGGCAGAGGCCATATGTGTCTTACTTATTCACCCCTGTGTCCCCAGCGTTTTATAGGTTGGATGGATGATGGATGGGTGAGTGTGTGCATGGATAGGTCACAGTTGGATGGAGAGCTGGTGGATGGATAGGAAAAGGCTGCCTCAGGTGGGGGCACCATCTCAGCAGGTGTGTACACCAAGGGCAGTGGTCCGTGTCAGGGAGCTGTGGACTGGATTCCCGCCAGTCCTTCCAGGCCTGGCTGTGCTTTCCTGGTGTACCTAGAGCTGAAACACAGCCCGTGTCCATCAAGCCTTCCATGGTGGGGTTGGCTGTCTCTGCCAGGCCAGCCAGTGTGGACCAGCTGGGTGGGGTGGAAAAAACAGAGAAGAGAGGCAGAAAAGGTCGGTGGTCCTCCTGCTCAGGCTGTGGAGTCAGCTTGAATATCAGCTCTGCGTTGACTTGGTTGGGATTTGTTCCCAGTTGAAGGCTTGAGCAAGTTGCTTATTACCTCTAAGCTCAGTCTCTTTGTATATAAAATGGAGATAACACTAGTACTCACCCCCAGGGTTGTTGATTAAATAAGCATCTCCTTTTCTGTTGCTGGATAGTTTGTCTCTGCATGGCCAACTTCCTCCTTCAGGGTTGATGATAAAAATAGAGCCCTAGCCGATTTGGCTCAGTGGCTAGAGCATCAGCCCATGGACTGAAGGGTCCTGGGTCTCATTCCAGTCAAGGGCACGTACTTGTCGCAGCTTGTGGCCCTGGTCAGGGCCCATGTGGGAGACAACCAATCGATATGTCTCTCACATTAATGCTTCTCTCTGTCTCTCCCCCTTCCTTTCCACTCTCTCTAAAAGTCAATGGAAAAATATCCCTGGGGGAGGATTAACAAATAATAATAAAATATAGAAAAACCCTCCTAGAGATAGTCTCACATGAGGCTGCAGCCCTGGTCCAGCCAGCTCTTCCTCCTGCCTCTCGGCCTCCAGGAGGGATGGAGGGGGGCCTGCGGAGCATCCCTGAGAACCAGCGAGGGGCTGACAGGATGGATGGTGGAGGAGGGGATGTTCCTATTAGGCCATGGAATGTTTGCTTTTCTCTCTAGGAGCTGGTTGTGGTCATGTAAATCACCCTGGAGGAAAATCAGAGGGTCCTCAAACGCAGCTGTTGGCTTTTATAAAAAAAGAAAAGAAACGAAAGACAACAATCTTTGTGGTTGGCTTAAAAGTATTTTAATCACCAATGAACAAGGGAAGAATAAACCCCTGGAGCAGGCAGGAATGTGGCCAGGGGACCTGGGGAGGAAGCCTGGTGGGGGCTACCCGTCCGTCTGCCACCTGGGTGCACCCCCCTTCTCCCCCCTCCCCCCCCCCCCACTCCAGTGCGGAGCCAACCTGTACTCAGGGCCTGTGTGCAGGCTCACAGGGACCTGCCTGGTCCCGTTCCCATGGGGAAGCACTCTCCCCCCATACACTTCAAGGTCAGGGTGTACGGTGAGGCCCGAGGAGCCTGTAGAGGAGAGTTGGGGACGGGGGGTGGGGGGGTGGGGCATGGGCAGGGGCTCAGAGAGTGTGATAGACTATACCTGCGTGTGTGTGGAGCGTGGAGGGGATTAGGAGAGAGTGGGTATATGTGTGTGTGTGTGTGTAATTAGCTCTGTGAGGGTGTTTGGGACTTGTTTGCAGTGTGATTGGAATGTATACCGTTGCAGAGTACATATTTGGGATTGGGATTGGGGTGTGTAAGGGATTTGGTGTGGGATGGGGAATTTATGCAGTTGGTATGTATTTATTGAGGATGTGGTTGGGGGAGTATATGGTGAGATGGACATATACCCATTGCATACCCCATGGACCCCTGTATACATCTACACCCAAAACATACCCAGAACCCCCAACACCACACTCAGACACACATTCAACACCCCACACCCAATACATCCTCCTGTCACACACTCTCAGACACACTTCTCCATAAATAGGCATGTGTGTGTGGTTGGTGAGTGTGTATGTGTATGTATTGGGATTTGAGTTTGGAGGACACATGGTATGTGCCTATATGAAGGGAGGGTAGTTTGAGAATGTGGTTGAGTGTTTGGTGTGTATTGTATGTGCAGTGTGTGTTGGGTGTATGGAGTTGCATTGGGTGTTGTTTATGTGTGTATGTTGGTTGTGCATGTGTGGTTAAGGCACACATGTGTTAGGAGGAGTGTTTTGGGGAATCTGTATGTACATGTGTATTGGGTATGGGAATGCATGTTGGCATTGTGTGTGTGTGTGTGTGTGTGTGTGTGTGCAGGTGTGGGACGTCGGATGTACGTGTGTGTGTGTTGGGTGTAGGAGTGTTAGGGTAGAGATCACACTGGCTGTGGGAGATGAGCCTTCGGGCCTGGCCCAGGCTGATTGAACCCAGGAGCCTATAGCCCCCACTCCCTTCTCCTCAAGTCAAGGTGCCAACTTAGGAATATTCCTGGGAGAGAATGAGAGCAAGCAGGGCCTGGAGGGGTGAAGAGAGCACTGGGCCCTTCCCGGCAGAGGGGCCAGGAGGCCGATCACCCAGCACCTCCAGGGAAAGCAGTGACATGGTGGGGGTGGGGGGGCGGGCAGTGTGTGGAGATCAGAAGAAGTGGGGATAATGTCAGGCCAAGGAGGAAGAGCGGAACAGGCCAGACTGCAGAGCTCACAGATGGAAGAGCCCCTGGAAGGGCAGTGTGGCCAAAGGGGCTCTGTGAATACCCACAGGGTCCCTGAGGAAGGCAGCCCCCGCGAGGCTTCAGTTGGTCCCCAGGCTCTGAGTGACTGTTTGACCTGGCATCCTCCCCGCACTCAGGGAGGCCACAGGGCAGGGATTGTTACCCCATTTGACAGAACACCAGGCCGAGGGAGGACGCAGCCTGAGGCGTGGGCCTTGGAGGCGGGACTCCTCCTCTTCCACCTGAGAGAGGCCTCCGTCCTGTCCTGCGTGGGGTGCTGAGTGCAGGTGGACCCCGCAGTTCCCAAAGTGCTGCCTCCTCACGTCCCCAGGCTTCCCTGCACCCTGAGTGGCGGGTGTTTTGAATTTCTTTGTATGAATGGGACATACGCTAGAAATTGTGCAAAACCAAAAAGAGGGAGCAGATGACTCTAAACCCCCAGGGAGGGAAGTTTCCTTTGGCCGGTTCCTGCCCTGCAGGACCTAGTGCTGAGCACATAGTAAGTGTGTAAGGGGCGACTTCACATTTATCGCCAAGATTTGAGAGTGAGAAGGGTCCGAATCCTGGTCCAGCCCTCATCTCGGGTGAGGTCTTCACCTCTCTGTGCTTCAAGTCCCCGGGAGGGTTGTGGAGAGGATTAGTGACAACTGGCATCGATACATTTAGCATTATATCTAAGAAATTCCCCGGGATTCCATGGAACATCATAACCATCGTTCTTCATAGCAGTATTACAGTCCGTCATGCAGACTGGGGCACAGGGTACTTACTCAGCCTGCTCACACTGTTGGATATCTACGTTGTCCCCGAACTTCCCTATTCCTAGTTCATAACAAAAATATTTCATTAACTATCTTCTTGCATAAAGCTTCTCTGATCTCCAGCCTGGGTGGTCACCCAGAACAGAGATATCAAAGGGAGATTGGGACCTGGCTCTGTGAGTCCCTGTTTGCTCTCTGTACAGTCACATCTAACCCTATGACCGCTGCGGGCACGACGTCCTCCCCGCTGGGCCTGTGGTTCCCAGCACTGCCTCCTGCTGCCTGGCCCAGGCTGATTCAGGGGAAGGCCAAGGATGCTCACTTGCTAATGTGTTAATGGGCGAGGCTCCCTCTGGTGCTGGCAGCTGAAGACATCACCGTCCATTACGTACAAGGGGTTGGTTCCTGAGCAGAGACTGGTCTCTTCTGGGAGAAAGTTCCCTTTCCCCCCAATTTCAGCATGCATAGCTGTACTGGACCTGAATCCTTCCTAAATAAGTCAAACCCAGACCCCCCAAGGTTGGCAAAGGAGACAGAATCTGGTGGCCCTGGCTCCTGTCAGTCCCCTTTGAGGGGCTCTTGCTGCCCTGCCCCATATCAGCTCCAGGAGGCACGATGACATTCCCTTAACGCTTTGCCCTCTCCTGGATGGGTGACCTGAGCAGGCCCTGCTCTGTGATGCTGTTTAGTTATCTGTAATGTGGGGGTGATAGAAACAATAGCAACAACCATAAGAATACCTCGTGGAGTTGTTGTGGGGATTAAAACACTTATTACCCGTAAAGCACTTGAAGCAGGGCCCAGCCTATAGTAAGCACTCACTAACTGTTAGCTGTTGTTATCCTTCGCTCAAAAAATGACTTTACTTTTGCAATCACATTTCTGATAAGGGACTTGTACCCAGAATATGTTAAGAACCCTTACATTTTATTTTTTGTCCATAATTTCTTTATTGGTTAAGGTATTACAAATGTGTCCTCATCCCCCCATTAATCCCCCCCCCCCATGCTAACCCACTTTTTAAAAGGGCAAAGGACTTGAACAGACATTTCTCCAGTGAAAAAACATGACCAAAAGCACATCATTAGCCATCAGGCAAATGCAAATCGGAACCATCCTGGGATGCTACCTCATGCCACTAGGAAGCTACAGTAACACAGGTGGGGAATAGTGCTGGCAAGGACATGGAGAAACTGGAACCCTCATGCCCAGATGACAGGACTGTAAAATGGTGCAGCTGCTCTTGAAAATAGTCTGGCAGTTCTGCAAACAATGAAAGTTACCATGTGATTTAGCAGTTCCACTCCTAGGTATATACCCAGAACAAATGAAGACATGTCCACACAAAATCCTGTACATAATGTTTATTGCAGCATTATCATAATAGACAAAAAGTGAAAACAAACGAAATACCCATCATCTGACAAATGGGTAAATAAAATGTGGTCTATCCATACAATGGATTATTACTCAGCCATAAAAAAGAATGAAGTATGGTCCTGGCCAGATGGCTTGGTTGGTTGTAGTGTTCTCCCATACACCAAAAGGGTTGCAGGTTCGATTCCCAGTCAGGACACATACCTAGGTTTCAGGTTCAATCCCCAATTGGGGCGCATACAGAAGGCAGCCAATCAATGTTTCTCTCTCACCTCTCTCTCTCTCTCTCTCCTTTTTCTCTCTCTCAAATCAATTTAACAAAAACATATCCTTGGGTGAGAATTAAGAAGATAAATGAAGTACAGATACATGCTATAACATGGGTTAACCGTGAATCATTACGCTAAGGGAAGGAAGCCAGTCACACTAGGCGTGCCATGCCTGAGCTAGAAGGGACCTGTGGGATCACCTTCAGTCCTCTCCCCTTTATTTCACGGCTGGGAAAACTGAGGCCCAGAGAAGTAGAGTGGGAAAGAGGAAATACATTGGAATGAGACAGGCTTGCATTCAGGCCCCAGGAAGCCATCACTCCTGGGTGGCCTTGGGCAAGAGCCTCCTTCAAATGTGGCGTTGTTGCGAAGGTGAATGCGCAGGCCCAGGGGCCAGTTAGAGCTCAGCAGCTGGACGGGAGCGAGGCAGTCGTGTTCAGCAGAAGCCGCCCCCGTGCAAAGAGGCAGAGAGAGAGGCAGGCCAGCAGGGAGGAGTCAGAAAAGCAGGAAGATTCTGTTACTGAGTTTTTAAAAAATAAATATTTGTAGAAGTTTTATACGCTTATTGGAGAAAACATGGAAAACACAATAAGCATAGATTGAGAAGCAAACAAAAGTTGTTCCTACCGCCCCCTCACAAAGAGCCTCTTTGGGCTGCCTTTGGCTCCTTGAAGTAAAATAGAAATGGACTTGGTGAAGCATCTTTCTAATGAGGAATTACCATCATCCTGCTCTGGCAACCCCTGGCAGCCCAGGTCTGGCTCAGCACGAAGGGAGAGGCAGGGAAATAGCATTTGTTAGACCTGGTCTGGGCCCAGCTCTCCAAGTGTGTGTTCCAGAAAGTATAGTCATTCCAAAGATGATGAAAACCCACTGTGGTGCGTGCAGTGACAAATGCATTCGGAAGCAGGGCCTTATGCTTCCAGGCTTGAGTGGGCCTGCAGGGCTCACCAGAGAGCTGTGGCTGTTGGTGAAGTTCTTGGAGGCCAGGTGCATTGGTGGTGGTGGTGGGGGGGGGGGGCACGGGAGTTGTCTGGTCAAGGCCTAAGAAATAGGACCTCACAGAGATAAGTAACACCATCCAGTCATTAAAGGCAGTGACAGGCAGTGAAAAGTTAAAAAGCTCAGGACCCAGGACTCAAGAGCTACTCCTGTGAGGATGCAGGAGATGGCCCTGCTGCCCTTTCTCTGGGTGAGGAGGAGAGCATGCCCCCGGGGCCACAGGTCAGGGAGCACTGGATTGGGCGGGGGTGCGGGAGAGGGGCGGTCTGGAGGCCTGGCTCCCTGTCTTGGTGTCACCATTGACTTAATGGGCAGCGGTGAGCCAGTCCCTTCTTCCCCAGCCCCAGTCTCCCCACCTGGAAAGTGGACAGGCTTCTTCAAACACTCCTTCCAATTCAGACCTCCTGTGATTTTAAATAAAAAGAACCTCTTCCCTACCCAAGGGGGGTGGGGTGGGGATGGGAGAGGGTGAACAAGGGTGGCTGACCCTGACTGAGCAGATGGTTCTAGCCAGAAAACGTGTCCTGAACCCCTACTGTGTCTCCAGTCCATTGGTGGGCCCTGGAGTGAGAGGCCAGTTGGTGGGACTAACACTATCCTGTGCCTGACTCACACCCTAGCTGGTGGGAGAGAAGGACACAGATGCAGACATTTAGAATCTTAGTCCTAGGGGCTGTGTGAGGGAAGGACAGGGCTGTGGGACCCCAGAGAGGCCTAGCCCTAATAGTGAAATCGAGGAAGGCTTCTTGGAAGAGGTGGCACATGAGCTAAAGCTTGGAGGATTTTACCAGGCGAATTGGCAGGAGAAGGACACTCTAAGTAGAAAGTGACAGGAACAGAGGCATAGTGGTGTAGGCTGCATGGAGTGTGACACCCATCTCTAGCATGTTGTATTGCTGGGTGGAGCCCTTTCCCAACCCGAGGTGTTGGGCCCTGCCCTCCCTTATCTCATTTGGCCCTTACAATAAACCTACAAGGAAGGAGTGTTAACTGTTTTCCAGAAGACAACACTGGACCAGGGAAGCTAAGTAACATGCCCAAGGACACAGTAAGAAGCAGAGCTGGGACTTGAACCCAGGTCTGCCTGACCCAAAGCCCACACCCCATCCAGCTGGTTCAGAGATGGGTGTTGAAGGAGCAGTTGCTCCTTCCTGCCCAGGCCTGTGGCTCAGACCTGCCTGAATGTCCTCTGCCCTGGGACTGAGCCCACCTATCACCACTATTCAATTAAACCAGTCACTCTGTCTCCTGAGACTCCTCAGCCATCACTGGTCACCTCGTGTGGAACCCTGTGAGGAGTCATCTGTGTCCCTAGTGCATCTAGTAGGGTCAGCCTCAGGTTTCCTGGTGCAGGTGCACAGCTGTCATCATGTGCTTCATCCCAGATGTTTTGAAAGTGGGCCACCATCCATGTCTTTTTGATCTTTAGTCCCCTCTGGAGGCCATCGTATTGTCCCCATATATTTATGCAGAAGCTGAGTCCAGAGGGGAATCCTTTGTTCATGTCACATAGGGCAAGAGTGGGCATCAGTCCAGACCTCACTCAGATCTCTCTGGCCTGTGGAGGGTGGGAGTGTCCCATGGTCCTGTTACCAGGACAGCTCACCCAAAGTCACTACAGAACTAAGAAGGAAGTTTAGCTCTGAAATTTATATTTGTCTGTGAAGTATATGTTGCCCTGCGTGACTTTTTTTTAAAAAAAAACTTCAACAAAACAGAGTTCTATAAAATATAAAGCAATAAGTATAATGTATCAAAAAGTAGAAAGTAGTGAGCATAGTATAAGAATAAAGAAGTTGTTCCCCTTAACTACACTGCTCAGAAACTTTTCCCAGACTTTCCTCTGTGTATGATAATTATATTCTTTACTAGAATGGAATCATAATACCTTTACTGTTCGGTAACTTGCTTTTTTCACTAACTGTATTTTGGACATCTGGCAATGTGCACTTAGCTGAGTGAGTGAGGAAATGAATGAATGGCCAGTGAATTAATGAACTGCACAGTCTGCTCTCTGGTGCCACTGGACAAGTCAGACTTTGTGAGCTGCCAGACTGCCTCCCAGAACCAGGAGCCTCCCTCTCTCTCGTGCCACTGACTCCCTGTGCCCTGTAGCCTTGGCCCCATTTCTCCATCTATGCAGGGGGTAGTGGGTGCCTGATACTGATCCTCCATAGCCCTGGGAGGGGCTAACACTGCTCTCCTTACCATCCCCCTAATGCCAGTGACTCCCAGAGAGGTTAGGTGGTATCTGCCAGTCACAGAGTTGGAGGGAGAGGGCATTTGAACTCAGGCCTGGGTGACTCTGGAGCACTCTGTACGCCAGAATGAGCATGCAAGACAGGAAGAACCGGCCCTAAAAAGGAAGCCAAAGTTGGGTGCTGGGACTGACCAGCAGACCCTGAGCAATGGATGAATGGATTACTCTGACACACGTTTCTTTGAAAGAGAGGGCTAAGGGGCTGCTTGGCTATAGGGACCAAACAGCCCCATTCACCTGCCTCCTTAGGCTTTTATTGTAACAACAGCTTGAACTAAAATTAACTATTAGACACTATCACCAGGGTAAGCATCCTTGAGAAGACACATGTGCCTGTAGTGTCTTTTAAGCAAGGACGTTTTGAAGTCTAAACATAAAGATTCCAGTAAAACACCCGGGGCTCAGACTTGTTTGGAAAAGTCAAGGCAGGATCTGCCGCCTTCGGCAAGGTCCCCGTAGAGGCCCCTGACCTTTCGGAGATTCCTCCTTACAGACTTTCCAACCAAGCCCTGTGCTTCCCCACAGTTGGGAGTCAGGAGAAATCTTAACAGCCTTGCCTTCTCTAGGCTGCCTCAGTGTCCCCACCTGTAACACGAGGGCCTCTGAGAGCCAGCCAGCACAGACACTGTGTGAATCTCTGGTTCCTGTGCAGCCTGGTCCAACCACCCTGCTTTTACCCCAAGGCCAGAGCAGTGCCAGCGAGGAATATGGCCCAGGACCTGCCCCAAGGCTCAGCCTCTGTAGAGGAGTCACTATTGGAGGTGAGCTCTGACACCTGAGGGAATTCCAGGCTGAGGAACAGCATATGCGAAAGCATAAGAAAGTATAGGAAGAGCCCAGGAGTCAGTGTAACTGGAGCCTAGAAAGGAAAGAGGAGCTTGAGGAGCCAGCCTCAGTGGGAGGCCCACAGATCCCCCTGGTACGGGGCTGGGAACAGCAGGCCCGAGGCCTCGAGTTGTATCCTGAGGGCAGTAAGGAGCCATTGGTGGGTTTTGAGCAATGACAGGGACATGTTTGCAACTTGTAACTCTCCAGCTGCAGGGTAGATGATTTGGGTCGTTGGCTAGGGTGGAAACATGGAGGCCATAGAGGAGAAGGGCAGGATGGGCATATAACTGGCACTGCCATGAGCAGAGAGCCATCGACGGCCTCACCTGGGCCCCCAGCCCCACTCAGGCTCCCAACTTGCTTCTCCCAGGATGGAGCCATGGACTCATTCTCAGTCCTCAGCCTCTGCTGGCAACCAAGGGCCCTGGTTGGGCCCAAGTGCAAAGCAGCGATTTAAGTATCGGTGCCCAAGTCATAGCTGAGTGCCTCAGCACAATGGCATCCTTCTCTTTTTGTCCTCCTTAATTTTAGAAGCCAAAGCTAAATGCTTTAATTTTACATGATTCCTGACATATGCTAATGGGTTCCAGGTGGCGCCCTGAGTGGGCGGTGCAGCGTGGCCAGGCCAGGCATGGGCGCCGGGCCTGCTCCCAGAATGCCCTCCTGCCACCTGGGCTCCCAGAGAAGTGCCTTGGGGCGTGTTTTCCTTGAGGACCCCTCCCTGCTGTATCATCTAGTTATCACTCTGCTTTCGTTTGGGTGGTGCCCACAGCATGTTTCTCCCTTGCCCAGGGGCTGGAAGGCTCCCACGAGGGCCAGCGGGCCTGCCCGTCCCAGCAGAGGGCACCGCTTCCCTTCCAGGCCCTGGGGAATCCTGGGCCTAGGTGAGGCTGGCCCCTCCCCCAGACCCTACCAGAGCTTCCCAACCTGCTGAGCGGCCGGAGAATTTAGGTCTTAAGGGAAATGTGTTCCCAGAGAATAGATGAAAAGCGATGCAGTGGCTGTTCCTGCTAGTGTTGTCTGGTGACGTGAAGCACTTCATTCTTCCTTCTGGTCATTTCTTTGCCATGGCCGACTGTTTCTCAGTCTGCAGCCCACTCTGCTTTTTGTTGAATGAGAACAGGGACAGGGGCTTTGGCGTCAGACAGCCCTGGTTCAGTCCAGACGCTGCCCTCACTCCTTGGCTGCCCTGAGCCCAGGCTCTGTGGGAGCCTCTGTTTCCTCTGTGAGAGAGTGACACGAGGCTGACTCGCGGCCGTTTTCCTCCCTTCTTCCTGCTCCATGTCCCCGTGAGGGGTCAGACCGTGGAATCATTTATTTATGTCAGGCTGAACCTGCTGTGTCCATGAATTCAAGTGCGAGAAAAATAAAATGTCACTTGAACGTTTTCCTCTTCTGAGCACCCAAATTACGGGTAGCACAGCTCTGCCTCAGGTCCCATAGGCCTAGCTAGGGGTGTAGCACCCCCAGGGCTTACCCCCAGGGCAAAAGGGCAGAAGTCAGAGCCTCCCCACTTTCAGAGACCCTGTTGTTTACACGTGTCTTCCTTCCCCTTCGTGTCCCTATCCCAACAGGAGCATCGTTCCAGGGGCAGGAGCCAGGGAAGCTTGGCCCTCCCTCCCCACACGGCCCTCCTGCCTCCACTGATTGGGCGGCTCCCCGCCTGCCCCACGCTTCCCTCAAGGCTCATTTGTACTTGGTTCTTTCATTCATTAACAGATATTCACAAAAGCCTGCTCTGTGCCAGGCCCAGTGTTGGGCACTCTCAGAGGGGTTTATGGCAGAAAAACTGTTCGAAATGTTAACGGTGCGTGACTCATTTCTGTCTCCAGAGTTCTTTCCATTTGGCCCTGAGGCCTGGGGTTTTGAAACCCAAAAGCCAGGCACTCACGCCTGTCTGCTCTGCTTTCTGCAGTTACCTCTTCCCTGCGGTACTGGGTGGAGGCACAGTGCTATTCTGTATGTACCCATTGGATGGATGAGAACTGAGACCCTGCAGAGAAAGGGATTCCCAGGATACCTGGCCCAGGGGGCTCCTCTGTGGCTGAACCAGCCACAGCGGGGCAGTTGGGGTAGCGAGGCATTGGCAGCAGGTCCCAGCTGCTGAGAAGCCCGAGTGAGCCTCTGTGACCCGGGCCTGCCTCTCTCGGGGTTGCTGAGATGCTGGTGGGAGGAGGGATGTTCTGCAGACTGAGGCACTGGTAAGGTTTGCCTCTGTCTCTTCCTACTTCTTGTCATCTCTGTCTCTATGGGTCGGATTCCATTTGGTGTTTCTGTTTGTGTAATTGGTTCCTACTTGCAGTTGACCTTCCTTCATGAGGTCCAGTGTGAGCCGTGGGCTGTCACCATTCCTGCCATTCACCATTACTAGGCACCCACATGAGCCCAGTCACTGGCCCAGGCCGGCCGCCTGGGGGCCCCTGAGCCGGTCTGAGGAGGACGGGAGATTGCTGAAGCAGGCCAGTCTGGCCTGTTTATCCCACTGGACCCCAGGTGGTAGGTCCAACCCGATTCCGACCCGTTGGATGTCCTTAAAGGGAACGTAGGAGCCTCCCCGAGGAACCTCCAAGCTGTGGTCACCTGGCTCTGTACCTGAGCACCTGAGAGCAGGCTACTCACCTCCTCCCCCCACAGCGTGCCTCCTGACACAAGCACAGGCCTCTGTGACTCCCTCCACCTCCACCTCCACCTCCACCAGGACCTCCACAGGGCCCTGTGGCCCCGGAGCTGTCAGGCCCAGTCCTGCCCCTGCCCTCAGAGGCCTGGTCTGAACACGGTCCCCTCGCCAGGTGGGGGTCTAGAGCCTCCCAGCACGTCCTGGTGGGATCTGAGTCCAGGTGCCTACTGGGCAGGTTGCTCCCACCCACTCATGACCTCAGACAGGAATGGTGCGTGTTGCTCATCTGCAGTGATTCCCACAGTTTGATACTAGTTTTTCTTTCAGGTGATGAGTGGGATGTCTTAGATCTCTTCCTCCCCAGGCAGTGCCAGGACACTGTGTGTCGTGCAGGGCTGGGCTTTAATGCAACTGCCACCTGCTCAGCCCTGGTGCACATTCATCCCACTGCCCACCCCCCTCCAATTTGGGGCAGGCGACCCTGGGGCAATTAAGTCTGGGGAAGGCAGGTGACTGGTTTAAGGTCAGGTAGCAACCTGTGACAGAGCCAGGGCTGGAATTGGGTCTCAGACCCTGATGTTCATCACACCGTGACTGTCCCCTGCCGTTTCTTCTTGGAATTCAGAAGAGCTGGTTAAGGGGACTGACTTTCCTGTGCCTACTAGTACCAAAGCCACACCCCGGTGTCTGAGACCAAGTGTCACCCCATTTTGCAATGAGAACACTGAGGCTCCCAGGGGCCAGGACCTAAATCAGGGCTGCTCTGATGTGAGGAGATGTCCTGTCAGGGGCGGTGGGAGGGGGTGAGCTCCCAGAGGCTGGGCCAGGCCCCAGCCAAGGCCTCAGGGCATGGGCAGGGTCTGCACGGAGGGTGAGCAGTGAGATGGGCAACCCTAGGACGAGGGTGGGGCTCAGGCAGAACCAGAGGCCTGGTGTGGGGAAGGTGGGGGGCGCTGAGGCTTGAGGAAAGGGAGGGCTGGACAGGTGATTAGAGGGGCGTTGTAAACAGAGGACACAGCCTGGGCAAAGGCCTGGATGCTGGAAGTATGGCCTGTAGCAGGAGCACGGGGAGGCGGAGTGGGCCTTAGGCCAGAGGTCAGCGGGGCCAAAGGGTGACCTGCAGCCCTGCCATGGTGTTCTCTCAGGCCACGTGTGCCCTCCCCAAAGCCAAGGCAGTCCAGGACAGTCAGGAGATACAGTGGGCTCAGCCCTCCCGCCTGCAGCTCAACGCCACTGTGAGGGCGTGGAGAGGCATGTGGGAGCCCCACCGCCCCGGGACTGGCTGGATGGGGTGTGAGGATGTCCTCACCTGCTGACCTCACGGAAGCCTTTTCTGGATGTTGTCTGGGTGTCTCCTCCCTGTGCTCCCAAGCTACCGAGAGGCTCACCGTGCTGAGGCTGTGGTCCATTTCTGGCGTGTGCTGTGCTGTGCTGTGCCTCAGGCTGTGTCAGCATGGCTGGCATCTGGGAGTTTGTATGTTTGTGCCTATGGTGGGGCCTGGGGCTTGAGTGTCCTTGGGTAGATGCTTGAGCGTGTGTGCGCTGACCTGTGTGTCTCTGTGACATGAGTCCTGTGTGTAGGAGTCAGCGCTGTGTGTTGGTGCCTCGGACTGTGACTTTGGCATGTGGCTTGGCAGGAGGAAGGTGTCAGAGTAGGTGTGTGTCTGCATTTCCTGGTCTGTGGCTGGTGGCTTGATGTGTCTGTCAGCCCTTCTGTGCCGCCTGCTTTCTGGGGGCCCGGCTGCTAGCCAAGCTTCTCTCCACATCTCAAATGGTGTCTAGCCACTGCTCGGCCCTGGGAGTGCCTCCGAAATGCACCAGGCTGCTTGGTGAGCAGACTCGGCCCCCATCTGCACCTCCTACGTTGGGGGACTCCACACACCCTGGGAGGGTGGCCTAGGCACAGGACCCCATTTCTCGCTTGGAGAGGACTTTCTGCTGGAGAAGGGACCAGCCCAGAGCCTCAGAATGGTCCTGGTGAGGAAGGCCTGCAGCGCCCACCCACCGTCTTGGAAACCTCAAGGGCAGCACAGGCTGACCAGCTCTGGGCGGGCATGTCTCTGCTGTGCCTCCGGCCCCTCTCCCTCTGCCTCTTCTGTGTCCCCACCCGGTCCCTTGGCCTCCAGCCTCTCTGGATGGCATGAAGGCCTAGAGAGTTGAGCTGATGTGAAGGGCTCCCAGCTGGCCTTGGGTCTTAGGGCACCCCCTTGGTCATGGCTGCTGAGGGCACTAGTGTGGCCCGGGGCACAGAGCTCGGGCGCTGGAGGCAAACCCAAGCTCTGGGTTGTCTCCTGAGCTCTGGGGCCCTCACACGTGAACTCCTCGGGCCTCCATGTCTGCCTCTGTAAGGAGGGGGTTGTTGTGCTGGCCTAATGGGATGGAGGAGGTTTTGTTAAGGGCGAGTTTGGCACAGTTTGGGGTACATAGTAAATGTGATTGCTGCTGCTACAGTCCTAGTCTTCCTCCTGCACACATCTGCCCCATCATCGCTTATTCAGATGGCGCTGTGCACCCAAAGCTGGACCAGACCCTCAAGGAAAGAGCAAGTAGGCCAGTGCCTTCCAGCCGCACCTCCCAGGACTCTCCACATTTGTCCCTCCCCCTCCTGCCTCGACCTCCTCCCCCCAAGGACTGGCAAAGAACAGGCTCTGAGGAGACCCCACGGGGACCTGCTGGACGGTAACCTCAGGGCCAGAGTCCCCCTCCCAGGACGTGGAATGGACCTCAGCTCCCTGCTGGCTGGCCTTTCGAGCTGGCCAAACATAGAATTGTTTGACATCTTGGAGAAGGGTCTGGCACCACACAGTTCTCCCATCCAAATCATTGTTGCAAAGTAAGTTAAAAGTGTACAAAAATGGGAAGCTGATCCCCAAATGGCCTGCCAGACTGCTGTAACCCAATATATTTTACCCTTAAACCAGAAATGTGTTTGTTTAGAAGCAAGTCACTGGCAAATGCCAAAACTGGAGGCATTTCCTCCCCTGTCCCCACCCGTCCCTGTTCCCCAAAAGCCCTCCTTACCCTTTGTGTCAAGATCCCTGCCAGAGCATGAGAAACCAGGGCCTCCTGCTCTTTGGGCCATGTCAGCCGCAGGGAGGAAACTTGACATTCATTAGGCACCCTGTGTGCCAGTGCCGCGCTGGGCATGTCCTCTTACTTCTAACAGCCGTTCGTGGTGGCCCCCATTTAGAGAGAAGGAAAATGAGGACAGAGGTGGGAGGTGACTTGCCCGAGTTTGAGGCCGTTGGTGGGGCCCCAGCACAAACCTCAGTGTGACCTCATGACCTTCAGCTTAGAGCAGGGTGTCCCACACTTTGCATGTGAAGCAGTGCCCGCGATCCTTCCCCAGGGCCCCGGCAGAGCCCGGTCGTGCCCAGCCCCAGCTGGCACCATGCTAGGCCCCCCTGAATGATCTTGCTTAGCCCTGCTACCCATGGGGGAAAGGCTCAGGGAGGGCAGATTCTGACATCGATCCAGTGTCCGGCCCTCCCCCAGCCAGAGCTTGAAGGGACCTCAGGCTTGGCCTGGAGGGGAAGAGGGTGCCCGCTCCCCGGCTCCAGGATGGCTCCCCCTGTCTTTCATCTCCTGCCCTGGGTTCTGTGAGCTGCACGCAGCAGTAATGGATTGCAGTGGACTTTTTCCAATTAGGTTCTGACTCTTCCCTGCCTGTTACTATAAAACTCCAGATGGTCTAGGGCTTCACGGTTGGTTCCCGGGTATTTTCCCCCGTTATTTTCATCTTCTTTGGTAACACGCCCCACATGTGGGGACAGGCCCTGTCGAGCCTCTGCGCTCCGTTGCCTCAGCGGGGCTTTCTCCGCTGTGCCGCCTTGATCATCCTTTCGGGACGGCGGCATCGCCTCTCGCAGGGGCCAGGCGGAAGGAGGGCAGTCTCCTTTCCTGCGTTGGCTCTGCCTGCCATGGGCCTGGCCTTCACCTGGGAAGGGAACCAGGGCGGTGGCCCGGTTGGAAATCGGTAATGGCCCATAAGAGCCAACCTTGTGTTGGTGCTTTTTATGGGCGCCCCTAAGGCAGTGCCAGAGTGGGTAGGCCACATGTAGACAGCCTTGCACACTACCTGGTGTCAGATCCCAGCTCAGCCACTTACTGGCTGTGTGGCCTGGGGCCAGTGATGTCACCTCCCGGAGCCTCAGTTTCCTCATCTGCAGGTGTGGCTGGGAAAGAGCCTCAGCAGCTAGGTGAGCCTCATAAATGCAGCCCCCACAGCCCCCAGCCCTGAGAGGTGCGGGTGGGTGTCACCCAGCCCCTTACATCACTCCGCACTCACCCCAGTGTCACCTTAGGGTAGATTTGAATGTTTACACAGGATAAGGTAAATAATAAGAACCTGACACCCATTCTTACGTTGTTTCTGGACTGTCAGATGTCCCTTCTGTTTTGTTTCCCCTCCCTGTGTACCCCCCACCCACAGTTGCCACCCTGTTACCCCTGGCACGTGAGCCTTGGCTTCTGGCCACACAAGTCTGTCGTGCGTGTGGTTATTGGGGCCAGGGCTTTGCACAGTCACCCTGAATGAGAGGTATTTCTCTGGGTGGGCACAGATGGCATGAGAGCCCTGGGCCACAGGATGCTACATGTACCGTGGAGTTCACAGAGAGCACCCACACACACCTGGGCACAGGTGTGCCCCTGTTACAGATGAGGAATCAGGGCTCTGACAAATGAGATGAATTGCCCAGGGCCGTCCATTTGGGAAGCGTGGAGGCCAGACTCACATCCAGACGTCTCTGCTGCTGAAACACAACGGGTGGGAGATGGAGAGGACAGGCCCCACCCGTCATAGAGGGACTTGGACAGACCCGTAGGTGCAAGTCTTTGGTCTGGATACCTGGTATCACGTGGGGGAGGGTTGGGAGGGGAGGAGGTGGACAGCGGCTGGTGCCGCCACTGCGTGAGCAGTGCTGTGGGAGTGGACCAGGTGGATGAGAAGAGCAGGCTGCCGGCGTGAAAGATGTTTAAGAGGTGGCGTCGCCCTGGCCTGGCGGCTGGTTGTGTGCAGAGGCCTGGGAGGGGGAACAGGCTCCTGGCTCCGGGGGAAGGTGGCAGGTCAGGGCTGGGGAGTCCAGCACGAGTCCCCCAAGTGAAGAGCTCAGGTCACCCCACTTGCTGGGCCACGTCAGTGATATGCAGGGTGGTTTCTGTAGAGTCCTTTGGCATCGCCACCCATGAGTTTGAATGGAGGGAGCCCCCAGACGCCATTTCCACTCCCACCTCTCCTCTCCCTGCTTCCTCCACTCTTGCTCAGCAGATCCTTAGTGTCTCCAGAACATGCACCCCCTTCCCTGTCTCCTGCGTGCCCTCTCCCCCCCGCCCCGCCCCCCCGTTTGTCTAACCACCGATGGGGAACCTTTTTTATGCCAAGGGCCATTTGGATATTTATAACATCATTTGCTTAATATAATTCACTCAATATAAATTTATGTTGCTATGAAGAAAGCTCCTACGTTTATTGAATGTCGAGTCCCGCTTGCGGTTGCCTTGGCAGGGCCAGGCCAAATGATTTCTCAGGCTTATACGGCCCACGGGCAGACGTTCCGCACCCTGGTCTAAATCCTGCCTAGGCAGCAAGGCCCAGCTCCTCCGAAGAGGTTTCAGTGGTCCCCTGGGCTCCCCCAGCTGGTAGCCCTGTGACCAGCCCCTTCCTAGGTCTTAATACATTTTCTCTTGTTTTGTGGTCTTTGTTGCCCTAAAGTCTCAGCCACCAGCTGCCAAGGGGCAGCTGAGTGAGGCAAAAGGATGTGAGTCAATGAGCAAAAACATGAGAGGTTAGTGAGCGGGTGAAAGGAGTGGGTGGTGGAAGGATGGAGGGGTGCATGACAGAAGTGAGAAGGGCAGTTGACAAGGTTGGGGGTCATGGAGGGGAGTGAACCAGAGACTTTTAGAGCCACGGCTGGTCCGGTGTTGCTGCCTCATGTTGAAGATCGATGGGTCACTTCTTTCTAGAAAAGATGGCAGGTCGGACTGTAGCTTAGTCCAGGCTTCGTGCCCTCGGGCATAGTGGGAGCATTCCCCTCCCTGCCCCCTACATACAGATACCTAACCCTTGCGATTGACAGGGGGCATCCCAGGAGGTCTGCTCTGCAGGGTTGCACACCTGGGCACTGACAGCAGGAGGAAGGGTCTGTCCAGGGCAGAATCTGCCCTAGAACCTCAGGGAACAGGGGTGGGAGAGGAATGCCAGGAAGGCCGCCCCCTGGTGCAGACCCCATGGCAGCATCATTACAGGGTCACAGTGGCCTTGCCTGAGGGGCCCATCCTCCACCCCCTACAGGGAAACTGAGGCCCAAAGCCAGGGATGTGCCTATTGGCTCCATTTCTGCTCCAAGATCCACACTTCCATTCTGGCAGCATCTGTACCCCCATAACACAACAGTGGTGGGGCCCCTCTCCCTGCTGCCCACCCAGCCCCCACACAGCTGATGGGCGGAACCCTGCAAACCATCCCCACCCCAAAAGTCTGCCTCACTCTCATTGGACATGGAGGCTGCTCCCGGCACCCAAACGGTCCCCATGAGCTTGGCACGGCAAGAGCGTTAGGGCAGACCAGTCAAAGGCCTCTGTTCTTTAGCTCTGTGGGTCCGTGAAACCTGAGGTGGAGCGAGGACAGCCCAGGTCTAACTGGGGAATAAGGTGAGGGGCTAAGGAGTAAGAGGTGGAAACAAGACATGGGAGCCCATCACACCAGTGGGACATTACACACACGCCCCCTCCAACTGGGCAGAGGGGCAGCAGGCCTGGGAGCGGCCACCCCAGGCAGAATGCCGCTCCACTACTTACTTGCCCTGTGACCTTAAATGGTAGTTACAACGTCAATATTGGGCAGGAACTTGGTGTCCAGATAAGCACTTACTGTGCATTATTTCATTCAGTCCGTGTTTGGTAGAACTCACCTAATTTTACGGACGAGGAAACTGAGGCTCAAGGAATTGAAGGGACTTGCTTGGGATCATTCCTAAGTGGAGCAGCCAAGACCAAAGTCTGGTCAACCCACCGAGTCTGTGTGTGACCGCGGTGCTGGTCGCCCCTGCCCGCCCCCCCTCAGTTCCTGACTGTGGGGAGGAGGAGTTGTCACACAGGCTGTGGAGAGGTCAGAGGTCATGCGAGTGACAGCATCGGGCCGAGCAGAGCCAGCACACAGGTGCTGAACCCAGGAATGTTCTCATCTCTGCCCGTTATCCCATCAGTGCGGTTGTGGAATGGGGAGGGCTGCAGGGACCACACACCCACAAGGCTCCTGGCATGACTGGGATACTGGCCCTGAGGGGGCATTACTCTGCCAGAGGTCCCCGCAGCATCCTCACCCAGACCAGTCCCAATGGGCAGCACCCCTTTTCCACCTGCGGCTACCTCTGGGTCTACCCAGAGAGACAGCCACCGCCCCCCCATATCAGGACAGCCTGCTTCTTACACCCCAGCTTGCAATTCAGCTCCGGGAAGTATCGAGGGCAGGACAAGGCATGGGCACAGGGCACAGGCACAGGTATGGGGTACCTTGATGAACACTGGAGGGAGGAAGTGCGCTCACAAGGGCACATGCACCCCCAGGCCCCAGCATCCCTGTTCTTACCCCCATTGGATGGCATGTCTAACCCACCCTTTGCTCCCTGGCTGAGATGCCAGTCCTGCCCTCAGCCTGGAGGCATGGAGAGCAGGCCACAGTGAGTGTGCAGGGAAACCTAACCCACGCGTGCAGGGTGTGGCCAGGGCGGGCTGGCAGGTTGGGAAGGTTGAGCAGGGGGAGTAGATGCCTGCTAAGTGGAGAGAGGAAGGAAAGGGTCCAGGGAAGGGAACAGCTCAGCCAGGCCTGGGCGTGCTGTTCAGGGCAGTTCAGTAGATCCCTCTCTGTGGCTACAACACGGCACCTGGTGCATGCAGGTGAGAGGGGTGTCGGACGACTGTGAACAAGCCACAGACCCAGGGCTTTTGAAAAAATGTATGAATTAAATTGTCAGTGAGTTGGAAGGGAAGGTGTCTGAGAAGGGGCTCACACTTGGTCTGGGAGCAACAGTGCTGGGACAGAGGGCTGGCCAGGCAGGCTTACAGACCCTGGAGGGGAGGAGATGACATACCGATCTTCAGAGTCAGGTGCACTCCCCACCCCCACCCCCCGACAAACTCGGAGAAATCACACAGCACATGAGAAGTGATTGCCCTTCGGCTTCAGATGCCTGCCCTCCCGGCTCGGGCCAGAGGGGAATAAAGGGATGAGCTGAGGCCCCCACCTCACATTGGGATGAACTTGGCACAAGGCCACTGGGGGAGAGCAAGGGGGCAGCTTGTGGCCTGTTGACTCCCCCAAAAAACGTTTCCTTATAGTTTTGATACATGGAAAAGGCACATCTGGAAGTAGGAAGCGGAACAGCCTCTAAAACCCAGCTGTGGGCGGCTTGCCTTGGACCAGCCCCCAGGGAGCTCGACCCGCACGTGTGGCCGGGTTTTGAGGGCGAGGTGTGAAGGGAGCTCGCCCAGGCTGGCCGTTGTCTCTGGGTCCTGTCCTCACCTCCAGAGCACTTCTGGCCTGGCTTCCGCCCCAGCTTCGGCCCCACCCCGCCACCTCTGCCTCGGGTCCAGCCCCAGCAACCGTTATCTATGACACCACACCTGCCTCTCCCCCCCCAACCCCCCGTCCCCCGTCCCTTCTCCCAGCCCCAGTCACCAGTTGCCAGTGTGTGTGTGTGTGTGGGGGGGGTCTTCCTCAAGTGCATGTCTGACCTGTGTCCTCCCTTCTCAAGGCGCTTTCGTGGTCCCTGTCCCCAGGGTGGAGTCCTGCTGTCGGAGCCCCCACTCTCTGGCCTCTGATCTCCTGTAGGGTCCTCACCCACTAGCGCCCACCCCACCCTCTCACATGTACCCTACACCCAGCCACAGAGGGGCCGCCACGGAGACTGCCCTACCCGCCCTGCGTGCCCCGTGGCCTGCCTCCCCTTGGCCTTCCTCTTGGTCGCCTCCTCTTCCGTGGTGTCCTGGGCATTGCTCAGGGCTCAGCCGGGATTGAATGGAGCGAATGCAGAGTGTTGGGGTGACTGATGACGTGTCTCGCCCAGCACATACCGCCCCCCACTCTGTGCCGCCTCTCCGTCCCCAGGCTGTGGGAGCTGCTCTGTGCTGCTGCCGCCTACGCCTCTGGTACAGCTGTGACCGCTGTGTGCTGCTCTGAGGGTGTGCGTGCCTCCCTGGGCTCTGCCCTCCTGGGGAGGGGACCCAGGTCTGGGCTCTCTCTGCCTCCGCCTCCCCCAGGCTGTGTGGGAAGTGACCAGGGTGCTGTACTGCCCAGATGGGGACACGGACCTCTCAGGACTGAGAAATGGGCTTTAAAGCTGGGAGATGGGGGCAGAAAGGAGCCCAGTGGCCAGCTCAGAAAAGGGGGAAGCCACGCCTTCTGAGCGTGGACACAGGCAGAAAAGCCCGAGCGGGCCTTTGTGGGAGCACTGGCCCCGGGGACATGGCTGCCCGGCCCAGAGGCGTGGGGTACGGGGGTCCTGATCTGGCAGGCAGCCCAGCCCTGGCCTAGGGAGGGAAACCCATGGCTCCAGAGAGGGAACTGGCCTCCTCTGGTCGTCTCCTCCCCGAGGGTCCCTCCCCCTGCCCTGCCCTGGGAAGGCAGCTGCTAGCAGAGCCCCTGGGCGTTGGCATCCGAGGGGTCTGTGTCCTCTTGGCCTTGTCCCAGCCCTGTGGCCAGCACAGGAGGCCTCGTCCCTGAGTGGGGTGCTGAGACCCCACACTTCATGGTTGTCAAACACCCGGCACCAGGCGAGCAGGTGCGGGTCGGTGTTGGTCTCCCCTCTGCCCTCACTCACAGCAGCTCCGGGGACACAGCAGCTCCGGGGACACGGCAGGCGGTGGGGAAGGCAGGAGGGAGGGAGCAGGAACCGGAGCAGGAACCGGTAGACCGCCTCCGCCAGGTGTATTCAGCTCCTCTGAAGGCTCGGGGCATTGATGGATTGTTACCAGAGAGAGGACAGTCCTTGCTGAGGGACTTGCACAAACAAAGGCTTGAAATTGCCTGGTGGGTCCTGTTCTTTCCCGTGTGTGGGTGGGAGCCAGGAGGGGCAGGAAGGGGATGTGAGTGCCAGGCCCAAAGGGCTTTAAGCAGAACGCACGGGCAGGGTGGAGAGGAGGGAGGGGTGGTTAGGAGTTAGGGGGTTCCAGGGAGAGTCGGGCCTGGGCAGCAGCTGTGGATCAGGGCAGCCTGGGGCCACAGGGGTGCTGTGTTTGTTGCTCTCAGTCCACCCCACCCCCTCTCTGACCAGCGCCTCGGGTGTCGGTGCTGCACCCACTGCACGCCCACTGCCCAGCATGGGGACTGGTATGTGGGGGACATTGGATGGCTAAACGGCCAAACGATTAGTCAAGGACACCGAGTGTGCAATGTGGCCACTGTTGTGACAGCGGTCAGTGCCGGTGCTGCGCTCCTGTGGACAGAGCCCCTGACAGCCAGGGCCCTACCCCTGGGCTCTCGAATCGCCCTGAGTGGTGGCCACAGTCTCACGTTTGCAGACAAGGAAATGAGGCCCAGGGAGGCCCAGGGCTGTCAGACCGGGGCCGTATGCGCTCCAAGGTGCCCCTGCCATTCGGCCGTCCGGGCCGGCCTGTGGCGGCAGCCATCGTTCCCAGGTGCCACTGGGCAGGGATCCTTCCGGACCCACAGACGGAAAGACCATTGTCTTCTGCAGCCCAGAGGCCATGTCTAAGTCAGGGTGCTCTTTCTCTGGACCTACCAGGGCTTCCCAGATAGAGTCTGGGCCCTGAGCACGTCACGGGGGCTAACCGGGGGCCTGGAGACCTCGGCAGGACGGATGGGGTGTGAGGAGTGGGGAGGCAGAGGATGCTGGGGGCATGTCCAGTTGGGTGGGGGCCCTCCGGGGCTGCAGAGCGCCCCTCACCAGCCTCTCCCACAGTTCGAAGGCTGCAGCAAGGCCTTCTCGCGGCTGGAGAACCTCAAGATCCACCTGCGGAGCCACACGGGCGAGAAGCCGTACCTGTGCCAGCACCCGGGCTGCCAGAAGGCCTTCAGCAACTCCAGCGACCGCGCCAAGCACCAGCGCACCCACCTCGACACGGTAGGCCCGAGGGAAGGGAAAGTGGGGGGATGTGCGCACTCCCACACTTGTCTAATGCAGGCGGGAGCCGGGGCCTGCAGAAACCCCACTTTCTTCCTGGAGCCCGACTGACATTTCAGGCAAGGGGACTCTGGGGAGAGGGAGTCCTGTCATTAGAGGGTGCACTGGGTCCCTGGCCTCTGGCCTCCAGTGCCCTCCCCTCTCCCACTGTGACAACCCGAGTCTCTGGACATTGCCAAGTGTCCCGGGGAGGAGAGAGTAATACAGTCTCCCTCAGGCAAGAACCCTGTGGGTTCTGCCGGGGCACCCGCGTCCTTGCACCTCCCGAGGGAGAGGTGGGCTCGCCATCCCACATCCAGTCGCCAGGCCTGAGTGATCAGCCACCCCCAGAGCAGGCCCGCCCTGCTCTTCCCACCCCACTCCCTCTGAGAAGACAGGCTGTTCCTCACCCCTGAGCCTAGTGGGTGAGGAGTTAGGGTGAGCAGGGCCCAAGACTCCGGCCCCTGAAATAGTGACCTGGCCGAGGTGCCTGTCCGTCACCTCCTTTCCCTTGTTTGTGCCAGACAGTGAGGTGACCTGCAGCTTCTCACAGGGCCGTCCGAGGGTGTGCTCTGCGCGAACAGCCCTCGGCGGTTAGGAGAGCACTCCCCAAGGCCTCCCGTGATCGCATGAAGGCCACTCAGGGGTCTCTACCCCGTTTCCCAGGTGAGGGAAGCGGGGCTCTGGGAGCGGCAGAGCTAACTCGGGGGTGGGCCTCATATGTCTCACAGGGCCTGGGAGGACCCCAGCCCTGCAGGCCGCAGAAGGCGGGTCTGCAGCCAGAGTCCACGTCAGGGCCCCCTGCCTGTGTCCCTGCTCTTCATGCACATGTTTGGGGAACTCTGCAGGTGGGGGGCCGGGAGACCTGAGTGGCCGTCCACCTCAGCCTGTCCAGGGCACAGGCATGCAGATGAGGAAACAGAGGCCCAAGGGCAGCCGGCCCCTCCAGGGTAAGCTGGAGGCATGAAACGGCAGGGGGCAGAGTGGGGGCGGGGGGGCGGGTAGGGGGCCTTTTGGTCCAAGCCCTTTCTTCTATTGCTGGGAAAACCAGGACCCAAAAAAGATGGGGGGTGGCAGAAAATAGCAGGGTCATGTTTGGGTCCAGGTGAGCCCAGGCAGCATGTCCTACACATCTCCCCTCGGCCCTCATATCACACAAACCTTCCCCCACAAGGTGGGCTCCATTATTATCCCCATTTTGCAAAGAAACAGAGACTCAGGGAGATGAAGGCATTGACCGTTACTCAGCGGTGAAGTGGCAGAGCTGGGATGCAGCCCGGGCCCTCTTACTCCAAGCCCAGGGCCCTTGTTGGGGAAGCAGGGGCGCCTTGTGGAGCTGAGCAGACGGGACGAGGGTAGGAAGAGCCCTGTCCTCAACCTGAACCCGACCCCCACCACCTCCCTCTCAGGCTGCACTGACACGGGCTGTGTTGGGGGCATGCAGGGAGGAGGGGTGCTAGCAACCACCCTGCTGTCATTACCTTCTTGTATACCTAGCCCTTGCCCTTGGGGCCCAGCCCAGGCCCCTGGTTACATCTCCCAGAGGCCACAGGCAGTCCCAGTAGCACCAGGCCTCTCTGCACCCCTTCTCCCAGGCCTGGCAGTCCCTCCAGGCCTCTCGGGGTCACCCACCCTGACGTACCCCCTTCCTCTCTCCCTCTGCACTGCATTTCCTGGACCCAGCCCCAAAGCAACAGGCCTCTGGCCCACACTAGGCGTGTGAACAGCTCGGGGCTAGGTCAGGTCAGGCCCCGAAGGAGCCGTTATCTCAGCCTTCATTGCCTCAGAAGGTCCTGGGGAAGCCCTGGAGGTACAGCCGCCAACCTGCCCCTGCCTGCGCCCATCCCCACGTCAACATCGCGAGCAGCTCCGCGGGGCGAGGCTGCTTCCCCAGCACCCAGAGGGTCAGCCCCGTGGAGTCTGGGTCTTCTCTCCAGAGGAAACCCGGTCCTGTCCCCACCTCCCCTCTGGCACCAGAGAGCATGGATTCTCTCCGTGGGCAGGAAAGTGGTGGGACAGCCTGGAGAGGACCAGCCTAACCCTGGCCCTCCACCTGCCCCCAGGGGTCCAAGGAATGCCGCCTCTCCTCTCTGGGCTGTGTCCTCAAACACCAGCCTTGCCAGAGAGAGATGGGAGTCGACAGCAGTGACAGGCAGTGTTTAGCCTGATGCACCGTCCGCACTGCAAATATGAGCCCCTCCTTTCCTGCCCTATGACGCCCTGACAGAACGCGGGCCAAACCAGGCTGTGTCCCAGGGGCCCAGAGAAGGTTCAGTTCTTGACTGCACAGACTCCCTAAATAAGCCACTGTCCTACTCTGGCCTCAGTTTCCCCATCAGCAAGATGGGGCTGATCACCTCCTTTGCCCACTTCTCTGGACCATTCAGGGCGGCGGATCGAGAGGCAGCAAAGCCTCAGCCTCGGTTTCCTCATCTGTAAAGTGGAGAGGCTTCTCCAGGGTGGGTGTGAGCCTGGGCGAGCAGGGACAGCAGGTGCTCACACGGCCTGCTGGGAGGGGCGCTCGCACCGGAGCACTGTGGAGCTCAGACAGAGGCCTGTGAGCTGCGGGGCTCCTCCTCACAGCTGGACCCTGAGAGCCCGCATGAGGACCCAGGCTTTGGGCCTCGGCAGGGGCTCCAGGCCTGGGACTTGGCTGCTGCGGGGGCACGCGCAGGGTTTCCTGAGGGCGCCTGGGGGAGCTGGGCCGGAGGAATGTTCTGCACACGTCAGGCCCTGGAAAAACAAACGCAGAGATGGGCCTGGTGCCCTTTCCGGCAAGTGTGCTACACGCGGAGCTCTGTTTGTTTGCTTTTTGACAAAAGCGTGTGGATTTGTATCAGCATCCCCAAGGGACAGGGCCTAGAGCTGGGCAGAGCAGAGAACGAGAGAGAGGGGAGAGAGAGGCTCGGGATGGGCTGAGGCCCGTGAGAGGGGCTGTGAGTGCGTGTCTGTGCGCATGTCGGGGTGGGGGTCAGGCCTGTGGAGCGGGGCCCTGTGTCTGTCTGCATGTGCATGTATGCCTGCGTCTCTGTGAGGCTGGTGGGGGGGAGGCCTGAGGAGGACTGTCTCCCACCCGCCCCATACCTTCCTTGCAGCAAGGCAAGCCGCTCACTGCCCTGTCTCTCTTTTTGCTCTCCTCCGTTTCTTTAACTGGCAGCTCTCCGTGGCAGCACCAAGGTATGGTTGTCTCTTTCTGCTTTCCTCTCCCCACGAGGTGGGTCTGAGGCCGACCAACCTCACCAGGGTCCAGAGGGCCGGGTTACCTTGTGGTTTGGCGCGCACAGCAATCCCTGATACTTAATCCACCTCTTGCAAACATTCTCCTGACCCTCTACCACAACTGGAGGCCAGAGGGCCCTGAGAAATCAGAGCCACTGGATGTGTTAAAAAGGGAAGCCCGGGGGAGTTTGAGCCCAGTAGCCGCTGGGGTCCCCAAGCAGGGTGCTGTGGAAGCCCCTTGGGAGAGTCCAGAATCCAGTGATACCCACAGAACCCAGCCCTGGGTCAGTCCTGGGGCCTGAGAGGAACCAGGGACCCTCCCTGAGAAGGAGGCTGGACAAGCCCAGCAGCGCAGGTAGACGGTGCTTCCGTGGGAAGCTCGAGAGGTGGAGGTAGAAGGAGAGTCGAGGTGGGCAAGGAGGGGAGGTGATGAGAGCCAGAGGCAGCGGCAGGAGGAGGAGTGAAGACTTAAGCAGGGCCCAAGTGACAAAGGGTCTTTGTTGGCCAGCGATGGGCTGTGTCCAAGGGCACCAGGGGGGTCATGGAGGGTTTGGAAGAGCATGGCCAGCTCTGTGAACAAAGGGAGGCAGTGGGCATGGATTTGTTCAAGGAGAGCGATGGAGCCCCAAGGGTAAGGGGCACAGATGCTCAGCCGCCCCAGGTCTGTGTCGGAGACCCACTTCCCTCCTGGCCTCCCATGATTGTCGGGGAAGGACCAGAGAGCAGCCTGGGGACTCTGGCGCCATTGCCAGGGGTGGTCAGCTGCTCCTAGCCAGGGGTGGTCAGCTGCTCCTAGCCAGGGGTGGTCAGCTGCTCCTAGCCAGGGGTGGTCAGCTGCTCCTAGCCAGGGGTGGTCAGCTGCTCCTAGCCAGGGGTGGTCAGCTGCTCCTAGCCAGGGGTGGTCAGCTGCTCCTAGCCAGGGGTCCTGCCATACCCCAGCCTGACCCCATAACCATGCCCCTTGCCCCATGCTGTCCCTCTCTGTTCCCCTCTCCCCCTCCCCCTGCTCCTCCTCATCCTCTTCCTCCTCTTCTCCAAGGCAACCACCACACTTCACTCCATGTGCACTTGCTGCCTCTGTGCAGCTCTGGGCTGTGAAGGGTATTCTTCCTCCGAGCCAGGGTAGAGCGGGGAGAACCCTCCGTGGGCCCCTTCTGCAGAGGAGGAAAGTGAGACTCAGAGAGGAGAGGCAACTGACCTGAGGTCCCAGCGTGAGGGTGGCTTTGAGACACAGACCCCCTCCTTCGCTACCAGGCCAGGCACCTTCCCCACAGCCCTGAGCAGGGCTGGCTCAGTCAGACCCCTTCGGGTCAGGGACATGGAGGGAGGGACGGCATGAGCTTGCAGCCTGCCCCTCGCCAGGCATCCTCCCCACCGCAGGTCACACAGCAGGACCTCACTCACCCACCTCTGTTCTCTGATGTTGCAGAAGCCATACGCCTGTCAGATCCCTGGCTGCTCCAAGCGCTACACGGACCCCAGCTCCCTCCGCAAGCACGTGAAGGCCCATTCGGCCAAAGAGCAGCAGGTGCGTAAGAAGGTAAGACGGCCTCTGTTCCAGGCCCAGCTCTGCAGACACCCCCGCTGGCCTCCCGGCCCCATGTCCAGCCTCACGCCAGGAGCCCACACTCCTTGTGTGCATTTGCCCTTCCACTCACCAAGGATGCTGCTGCCCATCGTCCACCATCTGCTTCACACCCCTCCTCAACCCCCGCCAGCCAGCCAGACTGCCCAACTCCTCTCTCATCCCTCTGCCCACTCACTGTGGCTCATCTATTAAACGTTTGACATCAGGCACTGTGTAGGGCTCGAAGATGCAAAAATGGAAAATCATGGTCCCCATCTTTAATGGGGACCTGGTAGGTGACAGACCCCAGTACAGCGGAAGGGACAGGGCTGCGAATTGGGGCAGAACCGACTGGCTGGGTTCCACCCATACTGTGTAGGACCACTGGGGCATGGGATGGCCACACCTGAGAGCCAGGAGGATATGGGGCGAAGAGAAACATCAGGGCCCAATCCAGGGTGTCAGCGTGACAGAGCGGGAAGAGCCCATTCATTCACTCAGGGATTTATGGAGCACCCCTTTCTTCCAAGCGCTTCTCAGAGCTATGGGTATGGCCGTGGATAAAGCAGAGACAGGGCTGGAGGCTGGAGAAAGCAGACACTTTAGTCATGGGCTGTAGGTGCCGAGAGTGGGTGCTGGGTGGAGCAAGCCGTGGGAAAGACAGTCGTGGGGAGACAGCGGGCTTGAGACTGGTCTTCATCCTGCAGGCAGCGGGGCCAGGAAGCAGGAGAGCAGAGGGACATGGTCAAAGCAGGCGCCTTCAGCTCGGGGGTAAAAACACCACATCCCGGGAATGGAGGGCGACTTAAACTCAGCCCCGTGTCTGGTGCTTCTCAGACTGTGTCTCATTTAGGCCTAGGAAGTGGGCACTATTTTTCCCATTTTAGAGATGTAGAACCTGAGGCTCAGAGAGTTACACATCTGCCCAGGTTGTGCAGCATGGGAGTGACGGAGCCAGGGTCCCATGCCAGACCCAGCATCTGCAGGGCCTGAGCTCTCTCGACCCCTCTCATGGGAGGGGCCTGAGTGGGGACAAGGACTAGCCCAGGCTCCATGCCAGGGTTGTCTGTCCCCGGCGGCCTGGTGCCCAAGGACCCGAATCCTGCCCTGGTTTTCCCAGGCCCCATGCTTGGCTCACGCCGAGCCCCAGGGACCTGGAGCCTCGAGCTGCAAACCTCCCAACAATAAGCATCCATTAGAGCCATCGGGGATGATGTATCTTTCTGGGTAAGGCGACCCTTGTATTATGACAGCTCCTTGGCAGCCCCGCTGCGTTTCAGAGAGAATTAGAAATGCTTTTCTCCCTTAATTCTCCTCTCCTGCTGCTCCTAATCCGATCGACATTGCGGTCTGAAAGGCATGCTTGGGCCCTCTTTTGCCAGAAACTTAATTTACATGGAAAACAGCTGCTGGGTCAAGGAGCTGAGAGCCCATTGGGAGGCTGGGCATGCCTTCCCCAAACCTGGGTGCTGGCCCTTCTGGCTGAGAGGGTGGGAAAACCCTCGGGGCTGACTCTCAGCCACAGGCGGCAGGAGGCACGGCTCTCGCTTTCTTTGGGTCGGGTTTGTCCCTGGTAAAATGAGGATTTGGACACATCCGTCTTCAGGGTTCTCAGATTCGGGCCTTGGGATTTCCCTGGGAGAAGGGGCCCTACCCATCCAGGTGCACGCCCACCCCTCACCCAGTGTCCCTAGGGCCCCAGTCAGCCCCGCCCCTCCCACCTGGCCCCATCTGGAGAGGTGCCAGGCTCTAGTCTGTCTTTAAGGGACAGCTGAGGGTTGTTGGCCAAAGATGTGCCAGCCCAGCCTTGCTCTGAGGCAATGACCTCAGGGCCATATATGGGTCGAGTGCCCACTGTGGGACCCAGCGAGCCCTTCACACAGCACATGCAGCAGGCGTGCTTGCACCATCATTTGCTGGTCCTCACAGCAGCCGGGGTGAGGGGATTATTGTTGCTACAGGCAGGGGAGGGGAGAGCCAGAGAGGCATTTGCCCAATGTCACACAGGGAAGAAGAGGAGATGAAGAAGAATAGTCCCTAGCCCTGGACTATTTCCGCTGCATCTATGCTAAGAAAAAAGAAAGGTGGTGGGGGTGGGATAGGCAGGAGGGAAACGCTCTATGTACTCTATTTCACTCCCACTCCATCCGTTCACGCTGTGGCAGCTACGGGAACGTGCCCATGGGAGGCCCCAGCTGCACTGTTGACACCCATCTAATGTTGGTGCTGAGGCAAGACCCCTTCCCATGACCCGTCTAGGAAGCTCCCACCAACCTCCTTTCCCTTCCTGCCCTTGGGGTCAGACTTGTAAGGTGGTCTGATCTCTCCCAGCCTGCCCAGCTCTCACGTAAACATTCCCCATTAAAATCCTTGCCTGGTCAACCTCGTTGTAGCATCTGCTTCTCACACCTGAACCTTCTGAGGGACACAATTAGCTCCATTTTACAAATGAGGAAACTGAGGCACAGTGAGGTGAAGGGTCTTGCCCTGGGGCCACCATCCTTCCTGCCCTGTCCCCTAAAGCGAGGTGGCTGGGGGCCAGCTGTCTCGTGCCAACACCCTCTCTCCCTGTGCTTGCTCCCCAGCTGCACGGGGGCCCTGATACTGAGGCCGACGTCCTGACCGAGTGTCTGGCCCTGCAGCAGCTCCACGCGTCCACACAGCTGGCTGCCAGCGATGGGAAGGGTGGCCGAGCCTTGGGCCAGGAGCTGCTCCCAGGTATGCGTGCTGGGAGGCAGGGCCAGGCTGACAGCCTGCAGGCCTTCACTGCCACCAGCCCCGCAGGACAGCGGTGCTCTGTGGGCCCCCGGGGGCGATATAGGCATGACTGAGGGAGACCCTCCTTCACACTCACCTGTGACTCCCATTGCCCAGGGGATGAAGCCAGGCTCCTCTCAGCTCTCCTCAGCGGCCTCGCAGCCTAGGCGCTCCTGGCACCTCCTTGGCATGCTGGACGCAGTTTCCTGAACACCCTGCGCTCCCTCTTTCCTCTGAGCCCTGTACACACTTCGCCAGCCTCCTCTCCACCCAGGCAGCCCCTGCCCTTCCTTTAGGACCCCCCTCAGTCCGGCCCCATGCACTCCCCAGTGGGACTCTGTGCTCGGAGGAGAGGACCAGGACCGAAGCTGTGCGAGGTGGGCGACGTGGCCGGAATCACTCGGCTCACTCTAAACTCTGCCCAAAGATGCCCCCAAACCCCTGGGCCCCTAAAGGCTCCTCCAGCCAGACTCAGAGCCTCCCGTCCCCCAAGGCAGCCTGCGTGTCCCTCCCCACGGCCCCCAGCCATGGGCAGGTCTCGGTGGACAGGGACTCCAGCCCCGACAGGGCAGTGTGGCCTGTGGCTTCCAGCTGACAACGGTGCGCTCTCCCCTCCGATCCCCACAAGAAACCACAGGATCAGAGCAGCAAGCTCTTCCCACCTTCTGGGATTTCTTGAATTACTCCAACTGTTTTAAACATTTTTTATTTTCCAATTTTTTATTCTTTCCTCTCAGCATTGAAGTAGCAGCAGATTTCAAACCATCAGAGCACTTAGTGTGTGTGCAGGCAGCCCACAGGGCGGGGACAGCTCAGGGTGGCTCCCACCCTCCTCCCCCTGCCCAGGGATGCTTCTCACAGGGTCAGGGTTGCTAAAACAGCAGGACAAGAAGGGACAGTAGGGGGTGACCCAGCCCAGGGATGAAGGCTTACATCTCCAGTGCCAGCTCCGTACAGAGGGCGGTGACTGCGGGAAGCTCAGCATTGAGAGGATTCCGAGGCTCAGCAGGAAAGAGGGCTGTGGCTGAGGCGCGGTAGCTTCCTGCAGCCCCATCGTTTTCACCCTGGGAGCGCTCAGGCCATCGGAGACCGTAGCAGGCCCGGGTGGGAAGCTGCTGCTCCCGGAGGCCAGCCCAGGGCCAGCAGTGACCGTCTCTCGAGCACTTGGCTGCTCCAGTCACTTTGCAGACGTCCTCTCGTTCAGTCCCCAGTGGGCCCATGATGCAGCCGAGAACAAGGTCACTGAGGGGCACCACGGAGGAGCAGCACTGGGTGGCAGCAGCTGCCCAGGCCCGGCTGACACCTAGTGAGTGTGCCTGCCCTGCCTGGGGCTTCAGGTCCCCCCACCAGACCTGCTGTGATGACACATGTGATCGCTTTTACAAACCCAACGGGACTGACCATTTTATCATCGTCATTATCATTGTGGCTCACGGCGAACGAGAAACTATTTACTTATCCATCTCAGAGTAATGCCACAGCCAGCTGACATTTGCTGAGTCTGTGCAGGAGCTGTTCTAGGTACCACACACGCAAGTGTTAACCTACATCAACCTCAACGAGCACATGCTTCTCACAGCCTGAAGTGCGTTTGGGGAGAGGCCTGGCATCCCCACTCTCCCTGCCCGTCACCGTGCGCTTTCCTCTCCGGGTGAGGAAACAGCTCCTGTGAGGCCGAGCCACTTTTTGCTAAGGTCCCACCGCCAGTAAATGGCAGAGGCTGGGACGTAGGCCATCTGGTTGCAGGCTGTGCCCTTAACCAAACAGTCTGCCGCTTTGCCACACCTTGCCAAACTGAGCACCTAGTGTGTGCCAGGCTTGCTGCTGGTCCCTGACCTCGGGCAGCAGGGAGGGAGGGACCAGACCAGCCAGGCAAACCCAGGAGTCCTGGTCTCCTAAGCTCCTGCCCTGGGTTCTGCTGTGGGCGCCCGGCAGATGCCTGAAGCACAGTTGGGAACAGATGTTAGGGCCAGAGGTTAAGCACTCACGGCTGATGATTGATGACGCTGATTTACAGCCTGAAGTGGTGCGTTTTGGGGAGAGGGCTGGCAGGCCCCATGGCGTCCCCACTCTCCCTGCCCATCACGAGGTGGTGATCCCCTCATTCCCACCCACTGTCTGTTCACATGTTCAACATGCCTCGTTCATGAGCTCGTCCTCAGGAGGCGGGGCCACCAGGGACCTGGACAGGGCCGGCAAAGGCTGGGGAAAGCAGGGCTTGCGTCAGGCAGTGCTAGGATGGAAGAGTCCCGAAGCGGGGTGAAGGCGAGGGAGGCGCTGGGGAGGGGAACATTGAATTTTCATTGTCTGACTATTGGAAGCTCCTGCGAGCTTATCCCTCATCAGGAAGGACTGCAGGCTTCGCGGGAAATCTTGGCGGCTTCTCTGGCAGGCTCTTTAGCAGACCCGGGCAGTGAGGACGTGAGAAGCATGAGGTCACCATGGCTGACGGAGAGGGTGCAGGATTTATCAGGATTCTAGGCCTTCCAAGCTTTCGGGCCCCCAAATTAGTTCAAGATGGCAGCAAGAGTGGTGAGCAGAGCAGGGCCAAGCCAGCTCCATCCGCTGAAATCCCCTCCAGGGCCTGCCTGGCCGAGCTGGGGAAGGAGGTGTGGGCAAGGGAGCCCGTGGGTGGTGGATGGCATCGCTGCCACGGGAGCAGCGGTCCCTCAGACGGGCAGGGGTAAGGTAAGGACAGGGGCCAAGAGGCAGAGGGCCCTCAGGAACCCATTCGGAGCTGGGCCTCAGCCAGCCCACAGTGCAGCCTGGACCGGAGGCATCCCCGCCAGAACCTGAGCTGCAGCCAGGCATTGCCTGCCCTTGGCTTTAAATGGACTTTCTTTTGCTATCACCTGGGAGAGCTGGTGAGCAGTATCCAGCCTGCTCACCCATCCGTGGCCCCCAGGCCAGCCTGCCGTCAGCTAGGACAGCGTCCTCTCTTTGGAACGCCTCACACCGGACATCCGGGTTCTGCTCCCACATCTCCGGGATGATGGGTAGTTCACTTCCCCAAAGGTAGTCCATTGCCTCATAGCAGCTTGGCCCGTAGAAAGTACGGCCACGCCCTGAGCTACAGTCTGCTTCTCTCCAGTCCAGGAGCCCTGTTCTGCTGGGGCTACAGATCCACAGTGCAAGCGCCTTCTCTCCCAGAATAGCCCGGAGGTTGGAGGCAGCCGCTCCACACTGTCCTCCTGTCCCAGTAGAGAGAGACACACACACACACACACACACACACACACACACACGCACGCACGGGCCGCCCAGGCCTCTGACAGCCCTTGTCAGGCCTCTGTTCCAGGGTAGGCCTCAGCTCCGCGCACAGCCCTTCAAGAAGCCGGGGCATGAGCAAAGCAGAGTGGAACCATCCTCTCCTTGTTTGGGCCCCTAACCTATGGCCACAACCTTGCTGGTTCCCTTCTTGTCTTTCTCTCTCCATAAGCAGGCGCACAGCTCCTGGTCGTCCACAGCCGTCTCGAGGGAGCGGCCGAAGCCCAGCGGTATTTGTTTGCTTCCCTGCAGGCGTGTATCCTGGCTCCATCACCCCCCATGATGGGCTCGCACCAGGCCTTCTGCCCCCCACGCACGATGTCCCTTCCAGGCACCACCCACTGGAAGCCACCACCAGTTCCCACCTGTCCCCCCTGCCCACAGCTGAGAGCACCAGGGATGGGTATGTACTGCAAGCCCGCCCTCCTCTGAGGTGGCCAGCGGCACCTGCAGGTGAGGGCAGGCGTCCCTCACACCACGTGGTTGTTACTGAGAGGAAATAGCCAACGCTCAGGCAGCTCTCACAATGTACTACGTCACACTCGGTCCGGGCACGATCTCCCTGGCATCTCACCGGAGCCCTCCCAGGTCGGTGGAATGGTACCTGGGCTTCTTGAGGCCTCGCCCTGTGCACACCCTCCTCTCCGTGGGGTGTCCTGCCTCCGGCTGCCACGCCCACACCCCGGCCTCCTTGGGAACCTCACTCGGTTTCCCTCTGGCTCACACTGTGCACTTGGTGAGCAGACTGCCCACCGCCCACTCCAAGATGCCCACTGGGCCTCGCCCCACTCGGAACGGTGCAGCTGGGACCCGTTGCAGGTCCTGCCAGGCTGCCCAGGAGCCCTCACGGCAGGGTCACTGCAGGGAGGGGCGGCCTCTTCCTGCAGTCAGTGCGGTTCCCCTGTGGCCACTTAATTGGCTGGAAATGGTGAATGTGCTAATTGCTGGCCTCCAATGCTGCCAAAATCTGCTTTCCTTGCCCTGCCTCCTGCCTCCCGGCCACTTTCGCTTACCTCCAGCAGGAACTGATCGAACTGTCCCCCAGGGCCCGCTCCAGAGCCTTCCTCCGCCCCGTCCTTGCTCCCCACAGCCGCCGTCTTGGCCGACTTGTGCCTGGGCTGATCTGGCTTTGTCACCAGGGCTCCTCCTGCTACTGACTCACCCTTTTATTCTAAGTCCACATAAGCCCCTGGTGGGGGCAGGCCTGCGCCACCGGCCCCAGCCCTGGGGAAGCTCCGTGAGGAGGGGTCAGGACAGGCCTGCAGAGGTTGGCCACACAGCATGTGCTTGAGGGAAGGAGGGGAAGGCCCAGAGGAGAGCCCAGTGCGGTGGGGGAGGCTGGCCGGAAGGCTTCCTGGAGGTGATGCTCAGCCGGGCCTCCAGGTTCGTAGGAGCTGGCTGAGCGGAGAGGTTGGGGGAAGGAGCAGCCAGAGCGAAGGCCACGCGTGGTGAGAGCCTGGTGTGACCTGGGACACGGATCTTCGTGGGCTGACAGGCTCGGGAGAGAGGTCAGGGGGTGGCGGGACACTGATGGGTGCTGAGCAGTGAGTGGTCAGGTCTGGGGATGAGAAGCGAGGCCTGCAGCGTGAGCCCGGGTGCCGGAGCAGCATCGGGGGTGGGTGACGGCAGCCTGAGCGGGGCTGTGGGTGGGAGGAAGCAGCGCCGGGAGGCATCAGTGACCTAGAAGAAGCAGGATTTAGGGAAACTCTGGCTGGTGGAAGGAGGGGGGGCCATGGAGGAGCCCCCAAGGGGCAGAGGTGCTGCACATGGAGCCAGGGCAGACTGTGGTGGCGAGGGCACGGACAGCCACAGGGAGGCAGCCTGACAGGGCCTGAGGGGCACCCAGAAAAGCGAGCCCTGCCGGAGCCTGAGTTCTTCTCTGTAAAGGGAGCCTTCGGTCCCTCCTGGGGGAAGGGCGAGACCCCTGCATGTGCTGACACCGTAAGTGTCACCCAGCACAGCGTCCAGGACACCAGCCCCACCCCCGGCACAGGCCACCTGCTCACCCACCAGCCAGCCCCAAGCATCTCCAGCCAAAGCAAAATAAACCAGAGGCCCTCCTTAATTCTGCAGTGCCGTTCATCCCTGGGCACGTGCGCTCTGCTCTGCCTCATTCGTCACCTGCTTGCCGCCCGCCCGCCTAAGTGCCCGTCAGGAATTCCTGCAATGGGGGCAGAGTGATGACAAGCCCGAGACGGACCCCCGGCTCGCTCGCCCACCCGTGGCTGCGGGAGCCCGGGCTCCAGTCACCCAGCCGCCCGGCGCCCAGGCTCCTCCGGCTGCGGGAGAGGGGCCCTCAGGCTGACACCAGGCCCAGCCGGGCTTGAATGGGTTTCTTTTTCCAGCCCCGAGAGGAGGTGGGGGCAGGCCTGCAGCCTCCCCTTCCTGCCAAAGTCAACAGGGAAGGCCGCTCGCGGCTCCCTGGGGTTCGCTGGGACGTTTAAAGGGCCTGACAGAATTATCTGATTCACTCGGAAATATGCTGAGAGGGCCTGACTTCATGACCAAATTTATTTATTCTGGCTCAGGGAGGACGCCGAATAGGGTGGTATTTTACCCCGGCCCCGTACGAGGTATGAAGCCCTGCGTCTGCCAGGCCAGTGAGGTTTTATATTAATTTTTATAGGTTCCAATTGGAGCGAAAATATTTGATTTAGGAGTCATCTGCATGACTCAGGAGAGGAGCTCCAGATGATCTGTTTCCTTTTAAAGGGTTCAGGTGGAGCCGTGTAACCGCAGTCTTCGCGTCTGCTGCGGAGAGAGCCGCGTTCTGTTTAATTTCACTGGCTGTGAAGGTGGCAAATGTGGGTTTGCGGCAGGTGTGAGGCAGGAAACACAAACTTTGGGAATGCATGTTTGTTCCCCTTCGGATCTGGCTCTCCGTAATTCTGCAGTGCCGTTCATCTCTGGGTTTTGTGGCTGAGCAATTCAGAAACGCGTTTGTGAGTGTTTGTCAGCTGTTTGCTGTGTGCCAGGCCCAGGGCTGAGCGCCGGGGACAGAGGACAGGGCCTGGCCCTCCCGCAGGAGGGGGCCAGTGGGAAATCAGGGGAGAGCTGGAGTGTGGGTACCAGGCTGGGGTGGGCATCAGGCAGACGGGCCCCACCCTGCTGGCCACACCTCGCCCCGTCTCAGCCTGGAGAACCGGTGAGGGGGGCACAGCTGGCGCACACCCTCACAGTTTATGGAGCAGAGTGGGAGACCCGGCCCCCCACCGGCCCTGTGAGACAGGCCTAACAATATTCATGCAGACGATGGTGACAGTCCCTTCATGGGGCCTTGATGAGGGTCCAGTTCATTAACAGGAGGAAGCTGAAGTGTCCCTGCAGGGTGTCAGGTGCTGGGCTGGGGACCTGGCGCGTGTGGAGGCCGCCCTGCTGCTGCCCTCAGAGCACCCGCAGTGGTGGGCCCAGACACCGGAGTGGGGACGGCCAGTGGGGGCCCGGGGGGCGCAGTGATGGCTGGATGCCCCCACTGAAGGGAGCAGCTAGGACCCGGCAGAGCTGCAGACACGGAGCTACGGCCTCTCCCCAAACCCCTTCCCTGTTTCATGATGGTCCTGCTTCCTCAGAGGCACTCATCTGTCCCGCTAACACCCCATGCCTGGAGGGTGGGCCAGGCAGCACGTGATCCAAGAGAGATGCCAGGGACGGACACGAGGCCCTGAAGGCGGCGGGCAGGGGAATGAAGGCCACCTGCTGGTTTTCCTTCCCTCGTCTTCACGATGATGACCCGCCGAGTGGCTGACAGTGTGCCTGCCGTCGTCCTGCTGCTTTGCCTGCACTGCTTTATCCGTGTTATTTTCACTGTAACTACGTCAGTGCTGTGTGGCCAGACTCACCAGGCAACCTCTCTGGACCTTTGTTTCTGATCTGTGAGGACATGAGGGGGAGGCGGAGGCTCAGTGAGTGGACTGTCGTGCCATGGGGTGGCCTCCTGCTAAGGAACGGCCTAGGACAGTGGTCGGCAAACTCATTAGTCAACAGAGCCAAATATCAACAGTACGACGATTGAAATTTCTCTTGAGAGCCAAATTTTTTAAACTTAAACTATATAGGTAGGTAGCTTATTATTAACTTAATTAGGGTACTCCTAAGGCGTGGAAGAGCCACACTCAAGGGGCCAAAGAGCCGCAGTTTGCCGACCACTGGCCTAGGCTTTCGCTGTGGCTGTTCCCGGACTCACGCTCCAGGCGCCGGAGCGGCACGCACAGCCAGTGTCGGGATGCAGCAGGGGAGGCTGGCATCAGCCCTGGTCAGAGCGGCAGTCCTGCGGGCAACCCCGGCTCAGAGACATCGGCCTCTTGCCCAAGGTCACGTGGCCAGTGAGCGCAGACGAGGCTTTAAACACAGCTCTGTCGACTCCCGAGGTCGTGCTCCTACTGTTAGTCCTAACACCAGGCAGCAGCTCTCCTTTCCTGATTCCTTTGGCTCTGATGCTTACAAGATCTAAAGTTTAATTCCAGTTTGAACATGGTCAGAAATAACATGCTCCTCTTCTACCTAGACTGTCACAAGGTTGAGCAGGCCAGCTAGTGAGCTCACCCTTGCTGGAGGGAAGCAAGCAGCAGTGGCCATGCCTCTGGCCCCCACCCCTGAGCCCACCCTGCTCACAGCTGCCTCTGTTTCCTCCAGGTTGGGACCCGGCCTCCTCTCACCCATGGTCAGCCCACTGAAGGGGCTTGGGCCACCGCCGCTGCCACCGTCCTCCCAGAGCCATTCTCCGGGGGGCCAGCCCTTCCCCGCGCTCCCCAGCAAGCCACCCTACCCGCCCTTCCAGAGCCCTCCACCCCCGCCTCTGCCCAGCCCCCAAGGTAAGCCCTGGCTGCGGCCTCTCCTGCCCACACGGACTCCTGCTAGGTGCCCAAGAGGATGGGACCCCGACCTGGGGGAGGCAGGTGGGCAACAGAGTGACAGCAGGCCCTGAGGCCTCACCGGAGAAGCCAGACAGGGACTCAACATGCGGACTCGGGCACTTCCTGGAGGAAGTTTGTGCTGAGGGGTGAAAAACAGCTTGTTCATTGATAGGGCTCTCCCAGCAGGGGGCGCAGCATGGCAGTGGCAGGGAACAGCTGCTGCTGGAGGGATCTCAGAGGAGAAGGGTGAAGGGCCACAGCCCCTGCCGTCAGAGCACTCTCATCAGCCACCAACAACTCCGGTGCAGCCATGAGGCCCTGTCGCCCACGCCCTCTGGCGCAGGCAGAACTGGCACCTCTGCACCCTGGGGCTCCCCGCTCTCAGTCACACCCATCATGCCTGTTCAGGAAGCATTGCGGGGAGGGGGGGGGGGCTGGCTACACAGCGTAGCAGAGCCGTTGCCCTCCCGCCTGGGCGTTTCCTTGGTTACTGCAGCCCTGCCGCTCCCTCTGCAGGGTACCAGGGCAGCTTCCACTCCATCCAGAGCTGCTTCCCCTATGGCGACTGCTATCGGGTAGCTGAGCCAGCAGCCGGTGGGGACGCCCTGGCTGGGGAGGCCTCTGGTTTCAACCCCCTGCGGCCCACCGGCTACCACGGCCTCAGTGCACCTTTACCTGCCACCGGTAAGCCCCACCTGCATGGCTCCCTCCCCCGAAGGCCCACCAGGGCCCAACCCTGATGCCCCTTGTCCCGCCGCTGTGGGACAGCCCCCCGAGGCAGAGTCGCCCCGCTTTGCAGAGGGGAAATGGAAGCCCAGGGAGGTCCCAGGACCCAAGAATGGGGACATGCGCCCCGCCCGGCCCAAAGTCAGTTCCTCCACAGCCTCCCACGCTCGCTCGTGTCCGGACCCTGGCAGGTTTCTGAAGACGCAGAAGAATCAGGCTGGAGCTCAGTCTAGTCGATGTCCCTTTGAGTATTTACTGTGTACCTACTGTGTGGGGGGCACAGTTGTGGGCCCTGGGGATCCGGCAGGGAATGAGACTACACTGATCCGTGTAACCGATACGCAAACAGGCCCAGAGGGGCCACACGGTTAGGAAGGGCCAGAGCCTGGAGGCCGTGCTTGCTCTTGTGCTGCACGTGTTCCTTCAGGGCCCTGGGCCTCCCCCGGCAATGCCCTTGGCTGGGGCGGAGAGGCCCAGTGACAGGGCAGGGCTGTGGGAGCCCAAGGCAGAGTCAGGCTCAGATCAGCCGGGCCAGTCCTGCTCAGAGCAGGGGCACAGATGGTGGGGCTGGGCCCACCCTGAGTTCTCCAAGCCAAGCCCCACCCAGGTCAGCCCCAGGGCCCAGGTCCAGCTGGAAGCTACAAGGCCTGGGCAGGATGTGGGGATCCCAAGACAGAGGGGAGCCTGAGGCCCTGTCCCAGAGGCCCCTTGGGCAGCTGGGCGTGTGCAGCTGGGCGTACAGGCATAAAGTCATAGGGACAAGCACCGAGGCCACAGAAGAGCAGACACAAAGCCGTGGACCCATGTTTTCTATTCACACGCATGCTCCCTTGTCTGCATATGTCTTATTCTTCATGTGCCTGTGGAACTGTGTGTGTGTGTGCACATAGAGCCGGCATGTGTAGGTTCCAGGCAGTGTGAGCCCCATGAGTGTGTAAGGAGCTTGTAGGACACGTGCTCATGTGTGCACACATGTGCTCACATCATGCTTGTGCTGATGTTCATCGTCATCTGTGTGCACAGACCTGTGTGCCCATCATGTGACCCCCATCCATGCACACACACGTGGTTCTCCATCCCATAACCCCATCTGCATGCACAGACTGTGTTCACATATGGTGTAAGTACCTCTGGGGATGGACACATCACATACATGCTGTAGGCTAGCATGTACCCAGTCACAGGGTGTGTGTGTGCCATGTTTGCATGCATATGGATTGATATGTGATTAGGCACTGGCCGCTGGCCACAGCTCTGCTAGCTCTCACCGACCCATCCTCCACCAGCCCCCCACCAGCCCAAGGTGGGATTCCTTGGTTAGCAGCCAGGCCTAGAGTTCTGAGTGGTCGAGGGGCAGCTTCCATGCCCCCTGCCAGCTGAGTGGCAGCCTAGTTTCCAGCGCCCATTCCAGACCCTGCCTACATCTCCTCTGCCAAGCTGAGCATAGACATGCAAGGTTGAACAAGGTGGCACCATGGGGCCTTAGGAATAGTTCAGCCTGAACCCATTTCACAGATGGGAAGACTGAGGCCCACCTGTCTTAGGCTACAAAAGTTCATGACAACAGCCCAGGCTCAGAGTCCTTAGGTCAGGCAGAGACTGGATAAGGTGACCTCTCCAGACCCCTCCCATGTCGAGGGCCTCCCCGGGAGACAGCATGTCCGATGGAAGAGCCAGCTGGCTTGGCGCCAGATGGACCTGGGTCCAAAGCCCACCTCTCCCCCTGAACTGAGGAAGTGTACTGCCCTCTCTGGGCATCTCTTCAGCTCTGCACTGGGACAGTGAGTCTCATCTCCCAGGACTGCTGTGACACTTGAGTGATAAGACTTCACCGAACATATAGTCGGTGCCCATTGAGTGCTGGTCCCTTCTGTGGACTCCTGTGTCTGGTGGAGGAACCTGAAACAATGGGGTGGGCTGGGGTCCTTCTGCCAGGAGGGGACCAGCCCCTGCAGGCAAGAGCTGTGATAACCCCCCCATACCTTTCTCCCCACCCCCCCATTCTGCTCCACAGCCCAGCACTGGGGGAGAGATCCCCAAGCCAGCCTGTGCCTATCTCCCCAGCTGCCCTGGGCCCTTTGGGATTACAAGGCCTAGGGCGCCTCCCCCACCCCTACCGGGAAGGGCAGAGGGCTCAGGTCAGGCCCTGCGGGGGCACTGAGATGAGGGACCCTAGCAGGAGGGTGGGGTCTGGGAGCTGGGAGAAGATGACAAGGCATCACCCCCGAGTTCTCCAGCCCAGACCCTGTGCCCACACAGGCTACGAGGCTCTGGCCGAGGCCCCGTGCCCCACAGCGCTGCCGCCACAGCCACCTGAAGACGTCGTGTCCAGCGGCCCCGAGGACTGCAGCTTCTTCCCCAACGGGGCCTTTGACCACTGCCTTAGTCACATCCCCTCCATCTACACCGACACCTGAGGAAGGCCCTGCCTCCCCACCCCCCACCCCCCGGCCACCCTCCCGTCACCCTCCACCTCAGCTGCTGCCTTGCCCGCCGGTGTGCGTCCCCGCCCTCCGTGCACCAGCCTGCGCTGCCGGACCGAAGCTCTCTGCACACGGTCCACGGCGCCCAGCGCTCGCCGGTGCTCAGAGGTGCTGGCAGGGCCCGCGACCTGTGCTGGTCCCTGACTGTGCCTTCCTTTTCTCCCCGATGTCTTTACATCACAGACCTCGTGTGTATAGAGTGTACAGGACTTGTTTTCCATTCTCCTGCCAGTTTTCTATTTTTGGTTTTACAAGAAAAACATTAAAAACTGGAAATGAGACTCGGGGCCTGGCTCTGCTTACGTGGCTCAGCCCAGAGGCTGGGCGCAGGAGAGCGGCCCAGGTGTGTGTGGTGGAGCGTGTGTGGGGCTCGGGAGGCCACACGGAAACCCCTCCGGCCCTGGGTGCCCCGTGGGGGATGGTGGGGATGGGTGCCTGGGTCTCGTGCCCCTCAACGTGCTGTGAGCCCTACAGATACCCGCACTAGTCTCAGGCCTCAATGACAGGCAGGCTTCTCCCCATGGGCGGGCAGGAGGACCAAGGCTGGGACTGAAACTGGAACCCAGATCCATCTGACCCAGACCTTTGCTACCTGCACAGACTTCCCCGTGGGAGGAAGATGAGCTCCAATTCTGGGGTGGCTGTGGATGAACCAGGCAGGACAAGCCTCCAAAGGCAGGGGCAGAGGCAGGGCCCCTGCAGGCGGGCCAGGGAGGGAGGGAGGAGGCCAGGTCTGAGGACAGCAGGGCTCCCCTGGGGCTGCGCCTGCCTGGCCTGCCTCCCTCCCCCGGTCCAGCACGGGAGCAGGCCCACCACCAGGCCTGGGCAGTACCCTAGACAGTGTCCACCTCATCACACCATCCGGAGGGTGACCTGGCAGGAAAAATTCCTCAAGGAAGATTCCTGCCTCGCAGCTGCTAGAGTGCAACAAGCACCTACTGTGCGCCAGGCCCTGCCCCAAGCTCCTGACAGCCCTGGGAAGGACTTTCGATCCCCTCTCAGTAACACCTGCTGGGTTAGGGGCGCAAGGTGAGATGGAAAGATCTCGGCAAACCCTTCTTTACAGAGAGGAACCCCAGGTCCAGAAAGGCCACCCGCCATGTGGTGACAGGACGGGTGACGGAGGCCGGAGGCACCTCACCGAGGGGTGCAGCTCTGCCAGTCCCGCCGTGCTTCACATGGCTCAGCTCTCGCCTCCTGCTCGCACCCCTCCTCCCCCGTGTATGTTCCTCCCTCGCTGTGTCAGGCCCCCCTGTGGGCCTGTGTCTGGGGCCCCCTCCCCTCTGCTCCTGGCTGGCTGCGGCCAAGGAGGAGCTTAGCATGGACGGAGGGAAGGGGGAGGCCGTCTCCTGACACCCTGCTCACACCTTGTACGTAGTCCCTTCACGTCACCCTCTTCCACGGCCCCCCATTTCACAGGTGCAGAGACGGAGGGAAGCGAAGGCACAGCCCCAAGTAGTAGAGCTGGGATGCAGACCCCAGCCTCTGGCTCCGGAACCTGCACTCCACCCACTGCACTGCCCGCCCCTGGAAGACGGGGCCACCTGGTTCCCAGCCCCCTGCCAGCCCCTCGGGGCGGGACTAACCCAGTGTCACCCAGAGCACCAGCCTCGGGGTGCAGACCAGGGCTCCTGACTCCCGCCGCCCAGGCTCCATTGCCCCCCCACCCCCACCCCCACCCCGTCCCATCCCCCACTGGTTTTATGGAACTAATTAGGTTGTGGCAAAATTCCTTTAACAGGGATGCTCAGGACTCAATGCTGCATGTCATTGTAAGCACTTAATCCACTCCAGATAAGCAGAATTAAGCTGTACAATGAGGACATATTTCTAGTAATAATGAAAAGGGCTGAGCCATGAGCAGAACACACAGGGAGCCAGCAGTTGGATCCCATTTAATTTCAGAGACAGAAAAGGAGACAAAGGCAAAGAGAAACAAAGAGACCGAGGGAAGCAGCCGGGCAGGCGAGTTGGAGATGGAGGCGGCGCCCAGCCTGGAGCCCAGCGTAGCTTCCATCCTCCCCCTAAACGTGGTTGTGCCCCTCCCCTGCTGGGGTCCCAGCCTCCTCCTCCTCTCGGCTTACTCTGGGCCCCTGCCCTGACGCTCTGACGCCCACAGGTCTCCCTCCCTATGCAGGCGAGCTCAGCAGCGGAGGGCCCCGGGGTAGGACCCCTGAGAGACAGGACCGTCCCAGCCCGGGCTTCTTCGTCCATTATTCAGAGAACCCCGCAGCCCTCCTGAGCCGGGCCACGGCCAGGGGCACTGCGGCAGGAGCCATGCCAGCAGGGGCACGGTGACTGCTGCTCCTCGTCGGCAGGGGGCCTGGCTGAGAGGGCTGGGGGTCGGGGGGTCGGGGCATTGCCCCTGGAGAGCTCCTGGGAGTTGGCCAAGGCTGGGGGCCTGCGGGGCCTGTAGGGCCATGGAGCTCAGTCTGCCTGGGGGTCTCCCCGGGAGGCCCAGGAGCAGGCTCAGTGCCCAGGCAACCAGGTGACCATGCCGCCCTTCCAAGCCCGCCTCTCCGGGTGGCCCTCAGGCTGAGAGGGACCATCTCCCCATGGCCTGTCTCTGTCCCCGTTTCCCTGTCTCCCCCATCCCTCCTCCCGTCTCCTGCCCCCTCTGCCTTCCCCCACTGGGGCCCCTCGTCCCGGCAGTTCTCTCTGCCTCGCGCCCTCCCTGCCTCTGTCTCACCATTTCTCTGCTGCTGCCCTGTTGTCCCTCCCAGTTCTCCCCTTCCCCCCTCTCTCCGCCCTCCCAGTTCATTCCTGTTGTCTCTCTTTTCCCTCCATTTTCTCTGTCTTGCCCTCTTTAAACTGCAAGGTCTGACCCAAGAGGACCTCTTTCTGTCTCCCCTTACTCTCCTCTCTGCTGCCTCCTTGCTTGGTCTCCCTAATTCTCTGTGGCCCAGAGGGGTCAATGCTGTCCCCAAGGCGACACAGAGCATGTAGCGGGGGCCGCGAGGGCTGAGGGGGGAGCCCTAGAAGTGCTGGTGGGAGAGGCCTTGGGGCAGGGCCACCCCTCCTCCCCCCGAGTTCCACCTGCCACGGGTCTCAGGGTGAACGCGTGTTAGGACTCTGCTTCTGCCCTCGCGGCCGGGCCCAGGGCCCAGGGACGCCCCACACCTGGGTCTGCCCTCCGGGGACTCCCTCCGCCTCCCAAGTCTCTCTCCCTCTGGCCCTGGTGTTTACTCCCTCCTCCACCCTGACCTAGACCGTGGGGGCTGAGAGGGCCCACGGAGGCCACCCCTCACTTCACAGGTGAGGAAGCCCATGGAGAATGGGGTGCCAGGCGAGGGGGCAGTGCAGGTGGCATGGCAGATTCATGCCTGAGGACGCCCCCCCACCCCCTGCTGGGGAGGGAACGATGGGGACATACCCCCGTGAAGGCAGGTCCTGATCTGTCCTCACGCTGACTGCACATAGCAGCCGCTCAATACCTGTTTGTTCAATACCTCAGTGGGCAGGAGAGGGGAGCAGGGAGACAGGATGGTCTGCACAGCACCGCGTGCACCGCGGGGCCCTGCCCATGCAGTGAGCTGCTCACCCATCCAGCCTGGTTTCCAGATGAGACAGGACAGTACGGGGCCGGGCAGGCACCAGAGTGGGGAACCCGGGCCCCTGGCGCCTGGCCGTCCCTTCTGCAGCCCATGCTGACGACTCCTACCGGCGCATGTGATGTTGTTACACCTGCCAGGTAAGTGCGATCACCCACCGCACAGAGGGAGGAACTGAGGCCCAGGGAGGTGACCCGCCCGAAGCCACCAGAGGGTCAGGGCGGAGCTGGAATCAGGGCAGCGGGGGTGCCAGTGCCCGCCTCGCCCCGCTGGTCTGCATCACAGGACCAAGGCTGGCCTAGGAGTTCTGGCTCGCGCCCCTCCCCCTCCGTCCAGAGGGATCGTTATGCTTTCACAAGTCCCGGTGTATGTACTCGCCTGGACCCCAGCCCTGCCAGGGGTTTACAGGTCTCAGTGGTCCTGTCTCTGGGAGGAAATGCAAGCGGAACATGAACCGGGAAGGAATTGCGGGCCCTGTCAGCCCTGCGGCTGCCGAGCCCAGCTCCTCCATTTGTTCTCCAAGCGGGGGGACAGCACGACCCTGCAGGAGGGCCAGCGAGAGGCCCGAGGGACAGGGCCGCCAGGCCACCCTGAGCCGGCTTTGCACCAAGGAACTGTGCTGTCTGTTACCTGTTCAGGGGGTGGCTGGCTGAGCGCCCGCAGGGCCAGGGAGCGTGGGGCCTGTATTGGACTTGGGTCCTTGGGCGATTTCCAGGCCAGAGCAGGGACCTGGAGCAGCCAGCCAGCTTCACTTCACTTGGAGGGGAGTGGGTGGGGGTGCCGGGGATGGGAAGAGGCCTCGCCTGGCCGTGAAAACGCTGAACCTGGAGGATGGGGGATGGGTCCGTTGTACTCTCCTTGGGTTTGTTACGCTAGTCTCTGCACTTTTGTGTTTGTTTGAAACGTGAACTGACGCACTCCCAGTGTGGCCAGGCTGGGGCTGTCTCGCTGGCCTGGAGCCGGGATGGGCACGGAGCTCAGCCCAGCAGGTCTGAGGCCCGGGTTCACCTTTGCGGTGACTGCCTGGTCACAGCGGGGACCGTGTTGGTGGCCCTGGGTCCTCAGTGCCCAGCACAGGGCCTGGCACGCCACTGGGGCTTAATAAAGGCTTCTCTGTGGGGTCAGTTTGCCAGGACAGGGCGAGGGAGCTGCGGGAGCTGGGGGTGTGCCGGGAGCTGCGGGTGCTGGGGGTGTGCCGGGAGCTGCGGGTGCTGAGGGTGTGCCGGGAGCTGCGGGAGCTGGGGGTGTGCCGGGAGCTGCGGGAGCTGGGGGTGTGCCGGGAGCTGCGGGTGCTGGGGGTGTGCCGGGAGCTGCGGGTGCTGCGGGTGCTGGGGGTGTGCCGGGAGCTCAGGTGATCAGCAAAGCCGTTGCTTTACCCTAAGAAATGGAGAGTCTGTGGCTGCCTCTGTCCTTCCGGGACAGAGTCCATGCAGGCTGAGCGACTGTCTTGGCTGCAGCACCAAGTGGCTAATCTGTTATTTCTCCCATGGTCACCGGTCCCTCATCGGTCTGCAACCCTCTCCCTCGCTGGGCCAGCTTTCTCTCCTCAGACTCAGGAAACTAACAGGTTAGGCACCAATTATTTATAACAAACAAACAAAAAACCCAGCCCTCCTCGAGTTAAAAAGAAGATATGGCCAGGAAGGATGGGCATTCTCAGGCCCAGGCTGAGGCAAACCTTCTCTGCAAACCAAAATAATTGGTGGAAAGGGTTTTAGGTCTAGACTCTAGAGGCACCACAAAGAAGCACCATCCTGGATCATCAGTGAGTGAGCCCTGAGGCAGTTCAACCCCAGGCAGCGGGGAGGGTGGGAGGGAGGGAGGCCGAGAGGTCAGGGCCAGGACCACCCAGGCTCTGACTCAGGCTGAGGACTTTGGATGGTCTTGATGGGTGACCTTGGGCAAGTCACCCCAGATCTGAGCCCAGTTCCCCATCTGTGTCTGCCCTCACAGGGTGGTAGCAAGAATCCTATGAGAGTGACACAGGGCTCTGGGAATGGAGCGAGGCCGGGAAGTACTAGCTGTTGTGATGAGGATGATGTTTCCTTGGCTCCCCCAGGTCGCCTGACACGAGCAAAGTCTAACCGGAAGGGTAGAGAGAGGCGGACATAAGCACTGACCTCATCTCCTGGAACTCCATTAAGGTGACAGGACAAAACTGAAAGTGACCATGAGAACAGGAGAGGAGCCGGTGGGAGAGGGGCTGACCTAGCGGGCGGAGTGGCTCCGTGTCTGTGGGGGCGCATTGCCAGATGTGAGCAGGGTCTCCCACGGAGCCCAGACATGCTCAGGACTCAGAGGCACCAGATGTTAAGGAAGGTGAGGGCGGGAGTGGATGAGAAAGAAGGGGCCGGTGGGAAGTCAGCGTGGGAGCTGACAGATGCCCTGGTGCCCCTTCCCAGCCCCTCCCTCTCCCTGACCCCTCCCAGGAGGCCAGGAGGTGGTGGCACCTTCTCCAGACACAGAATCAGAGGGACTGACTTGAAGATCCGAGCAGCTGGGCCCTACAGCACGGAGGACGGAGAGCCTCTGAGTAGCAGGCCTCTGGAAACGGGCGTTGGGAGCCTCCCCCAAAGTGGGCTTGCTACCCCGTCACCCAGGCCGAGCCCACAGTCAACAAGCCGGGCCCCCGAGCGCCAAGGCCCACAGCTTCCCGTTGGGTGGTAGTGCCTGGAAGGACCCTCAGGAACAGACAGAAGAACCTGGAGGAAGCAGGGAGGCAGGCAGCTGAGTGAAACTGAAGCAATCGAGCCAACAAGACGACAAGCGGCGACAGGTGTGAAGGTAACAGCCAGGAACAACAAAAGGAGGTAGAGAACAAGAAATGATAGGTAAGGACTGAGGGTCCGTCCTGGGGGTCAGCATATCTGACAGAAGTTCCAGAAACAGAACCCAGTAAACCCTCCATTTAACGGACTTCGTATTTATTGGACAGAATTTCTGGTCTGTATGTCATATGTGAAAATTAACACCCTGTTACTTTTAAAACGCTTTTAACCAAGAGTTGCTTATAATTAACAGCTTATTTTTGGTTATTAATTCACTGTTATTTTTAAACAAATTTTAGCGAATAGGCCATATGTTAGAAAAGACATTGTAGTAATTCTGCCTACATAAGTATTACATATCCACAACGATCTGCATATTTAAATTCAGGGCCACCGCTCGTAAACAGCATTCGGCTAATTAGCACGTGATCACACCGAGTCTCAAGTGGTCATTGGTGCGTGGTAATGGGTTCTGTCCTCTCGTGGCGTGACCTGCAGCAGTTTTAACGCGTGCGGCCCATGTTCCCACGTGTGTTGAGCCACGCCCCAGCCGTGTGCATTTATTTTCATGGAGTGACTGGTGAAGGCACGCACTTACTAGACCTATTCAGTATAAATTTAAAATTTCTGCAATTCACATAGAAAACTTTTCTTTGAAATGAAACTTTTTAGACATACTTAATTTTAGTTACACAAATTTGTCTACATAAGTAAAAACAGGTAACCTAATTTGCCAATTTTTTAAGATGTGCATTTGGAAAACTCACTTTATGATATAATGGACTTCGGACTTTAATGAGCACCCCCTCACCTGACTTAGTCCGTAATATTGAGGTTTTGCTGTAAATGAAGGAAGTTATCAAAGAAATATCGTAAGAAAATTTTCAAAACAGAAGGATGCAAGCATCCAGCTCGCCAGGGCTCACTGATGCCCAGTATGAGGATGGACCAGAGGCCGCCAGAGACCCTCCCCAAGGAGGGAGCCCAAGGGAGAGGGAGGAGGAGAAGGAGAGAAGGAAGCAAAGCCCCGTTCAGGGATGTGGATCAAACTGCCACTGGACTCCTCAGAGCAGCACAGGAGGATCAACAGCAAAAACCTTAACACCCCGAATGAACACAATTTCCAACCGGGATTCTGTGCCCAGCTACACTATTCATCAAGGGTGACTGCAGGATAGAGAGATTTCCAGACAGGCCAGAACTACAGAGAGAAGCATTTTCTGCGCAGCATTTTTCAAAACGTTACTGGGGGATGAGCTCCACCAACCAGGACTGAAGACACCGGTCTTGCCAACAAGGAACCCGGGCAGGTCAGGCAGGGGCCAGGAGGACAGCGGGGCAGCAGGCCTGGGGGGGGGCGGGGCTGCCCGGGCCTCGGCCGCTCCGCAGTGCGGACAATGACAGAGACACAGAGAGGTGGTGCCCGTGGCCATCGGAGGCTTTGGGAAGCATTAGCAATGGGAACATAGAAAACTAGACAAACGAGGAACAAGGCAACTGTTAATTCCAGCAAATGGTAAAAGTATGAATAAAGGAACATCTGAATCTAGTGTTTGGATTAGTAAATATTTACATAGTTGTGATCATGCAAGTCCAGAATATCCAGTGAATGAAAAGCATGACCCTTCACTGCTGGGAGTCTGGGGGCCAGGGACGCGGTGGGGACAGGGACGCCGGCCTCCCCGCCTCTCCGGGAAGCCGAGAGGAAGGATCTCGGGTGGCGTGGAAGCGGCGTTGTCATTCCTACTGAACCAGGGGCGCGAGTGCAGAGGAAACAGCTTCCAGGGCAGTGTGGCCCCTGGACAGTGGGCAGCGATGGGGCTGCGGAGACGGGTCGTTTGCGGACTGTTCATGGTGGCTCTCAGCCCACAGTACACTGATGGGCTTTTTGAACAATGTGTTTGTATTTCTTTGAGAAAAATTAAAAAGGAGTGAGCAGCAGGTGTAGCCCCTTCGGCGGGTGAAGACTCGGGTGCTCCGCAGGCCTGAGGGGCGTGCTGGCGTGGCCGGTCGGCCCGCGCTGCGTCCTCCACGGGCAGGCGGTGGCCCCAGGAGAGGCAGGACAGAATGTGACACGTGGGTCTCCGAGGTGAGCTGCTTGCCCCGCGGCTGCTGGAGGGGCAGCCTGACAGAAGCTCCGTCCGTTTCGGTCACGGCCTGTGAAGCCAGCTGCGTTCAGAAGAAACATATGACCATGGTTTGTATTTATTTAATCCAAAAGGTTTCCTTTCAAAGAGAGAAATAGGGGGCCCGGGGAAACTCTTCTCAGTGACCGTGCACTCGCAGGCCACAAAGCAGGGGAGACAATTTCCATAATATTTCACCTCATTCTGCACACGTCTCCAAGCCGCCTTTGATGCCACAGTTCAGAACGCAGCCCAGAGCCTCTTGCTCTAAAACAAATCAGCTGCTCCCTGCACACCCCCCTCCCCATTACCCCCACCTCCTACTTTTGCAACCGCAGCTCCCACCCACCCCGCTCCCCTGCCCCTCCAACCTGCATGCCAGCGGGGCAGCTCACTACTAAGGTGTAATGTTTGGGGGCACCAGCTCCTCTGCTAGGGGAGGTCTAGAGCAGAAAATCAGCAAGGGAGCCCTCAGGCTGGTGGGAGACTTTCAAGTAAAAGGGCAATTAAGACATCCGAGCCCCCCACCCCAGTGTAAAGTCTGTATCGGAGCTCTGCCCCTCCTCCCATCACGCCCTCCCCCCAACCAGACCCGTTCTTTCCCATTATGCTCTTGTGTCAGGCCTTTGTCCGTGCTGTCCCCTCTTCCCTTAGCTTTCCAGGTCCCGGCACGGGTCACAGCACCCCGCGTCGTCTGCTGTGCGTGGGCATCTCCGCTCTGGGCTGTGAGTCTCAGAGGCGGAGCAGGAGGGGGTGCACAGAGGGCCCTACCTGGAGCTGAGTCGGCTAATGCTGGGCTCGGCACGTTCCGCTGGTGCCCCCGCACAGGCTACCTGAGCCTACAGGGAGGTTTCTGGGGGCGCTTACTCAGAAACCACTGGGGAAACTGGTACCATGCAGACCCCACCCCACCCCCAGGCCCCTAAGCTCTGCAGCCCAGGCTCCAGGGCTTGGTCGGGCTCAGCGCCCTTCCTCCAGCTCGGCGGCCTCTGCGGGCTGATGAGTACACATGGCCCTGGCCCTGACCCCAGGGGCGTCTGCCTCTCTGAGACACGGCAAATGGGGAAGAAACGGAGCCCAAGACCCAGAGCTCAGCGCCCCTGCTGTGGGCCTTAAAGCACCCAGCTCCCTGCGCCTCAGTTTCCATACCAGCCTCCCCAGGGGGCGGAGAGGGTTAGACCAGCCTGGACACATCCTCAGCAACGTCAAGGCCTAAAGAGCAGGAGGCGCTCCTGCCCAGCAGCACTAATGGAGGCCTCCTCGGGCAGCACCAGGCCGCTGCAGGGTGGGGGTGCGGGGGCCCAGGCACGGCCCTCTCCCGGGGGCTGCACCTTCCTCTGTCCCACACCCACCACCCTGGCCAGTGGGAAACTGGCCCAGAAAGCACGGGGAGAGACGTACCCAGAACCTGGCAGAACCGGGGCTGCGCTGGGCCTCCCGCTGCCTCCCGCCTCTCGAGGACAGGATGAGCCTCCAGTTCTTGAGGAACTTTCAGTTCTTGCAGCCAGTGGTCCCTTCCAATGAAAGGCAGGGGAACGCTCTGCTCAGAGCACCTTGTAGGCTTGGGTCCCGGCGCCCCCTAGTGGCCATCCCTCCGCTTCCCCCCTGCACTGGCCGGCCTGCTGTCTGGATGGCTGGTGGGCGGAGCCGGGCCCTGACAGGCTGCAGGGGCTGTCCTGGGGGAGGACGGGGACCGAGACCTGCATGCCCCTTGGACACACTGTGGAACCTGCCCTCCGTTTATATCGGGACCCGGTGTCCTCTCCTCCAGGAAACGTCTGCCGCTTTAATCTCGCCAGAGGCCTCCCCGGTTCCCAGCCCCAGGCGTCCTGTCCCAGCGCCCCACCTCCGGGTGTCTGAGGTGCATACACGTCGGTCTCCTACACGAATAAGGGCTCGCCATCCTGGGTGCTGTTCTAAGCACCCTGATGCACTAATCCCATAGTGCGTAGAGCAATGCTATTGTCCCCATTTCACAGGTGGAGAAAGCGAGGCCCTGGTCCTTCATCCACGGCCAGAGCCGAGCAACAGCCTGTGCCAGCCGGGGCTTCCCAGAGCTGAAAGCGGCGCCTGCAAATCTGGTTTAAATGGAAACCAGCCTCTGGGCAGCCCCCCCCCCCCCCAAGCCCTGGATAAAGGCTCTGCATCCCCTTTCATGCTGTTTATTCTTTTGAACAAATTGTGAGTTTTACAAGACATTCAAGGCAAACACATGTTCCCGTGGTGAGAGTCGTGGGACCTGCTGGGCAGAGGGCTGTGAGGACAGCGGCACAGCCACCCGGCCCTGCCCTTCTGAGCACTGCGGGCACCCTGAGCAGGCTCACACCCCACTGCTGCTTGGGCCACTGGAGAGAGGCCGGCCTCGTCTCCACAGGTTCCACCCCCCCCCCCACTGCAGCATCCCCTCACACCCCCCCCCCCCCAACTCTGCAGAATCTGGAGCCTCACAACACCCTGGGTCAGGCCACTACTCCACATCCACTCGGCAGAGGAGAAAACAGGTTCAGAGCGGGGAGGTGACTTGCCCAAGGTCACACAGCTGATTAGCAGGGGAGCTGGGAACTCGGGCCTCAGGGCTCCAAAGCTGTGCTTCCCCCACATCACTCCTGCCCTCAGAGCCGGGAGAGCAGAAGGACCGTGTCCTCTGTGCCCGCGTGCTGTCCTCCGCTCACACTGACTGGACAAAATCTGCCGCTCCAGGAACAGGGACTGCCTCTAGGCCTGGCCCTGCCCCTTGGGAGGTCCCTGCCTCCCCAGGCCTCAGTCCCCCCCCCCCCCCCCCCCGAAGAACAGGGAGATGGGCCCACGGAGCCTTGCAGCCCCCACCCTTCCAAGGAAACAACATGGCTGGCGGTGTCACCTCAGGCAGCCCTCGCCATTGTCAGTCACACCCTTCGGCCTGGTGACTCCCCCCCGCTCCCCCGAGTGTACAGGTAACCCTCAGAAGTGCCCCAAATACCAGAGGTGGTTTTAGTCTGACATGAAATCCCCAGCCAGAACTTCGTTTTCAAAGTAATTGAACACGTGCCCCATAAAATATAAAACTATGAAAAGACTCACAATGAAGCAACCCCATTTCCTGAGGGATAAATTGGGGGAAACCCACTTGCCTTATATTCAGACAATATACGGCAGCTGCCCCCCAGAGGCCTGGAGGAGCGCCCCGGCCGCAGGAGGCACTTCTGGGGCACTGTCCTAACACACAGAAGGACGGGGATGCAGCCTCACTGGCGTGGCATTCGAGGCCTCTTCCATCTGCTGTCACTTAGCCTCTCTGGCCCGTCTCTCACCCCACATCCACTGGAGCCCCGCCCTCATCCCCCAGGAAGGCCTGCGCTCATGGGGACCGTTTCTGGGAGGGGAGGGCTGCAGACCCAGGTGGGCCAGGGCAGGAACCTGAGGACGTGACAGTGGACCAAAACCAGAAGGATGAAGAAGAGCCAGACCAGCAAAAGCCTTCCAGGAAGGGGAAGCAGCAGGTGCAAAGGCCCTGGGGCAGGGATGAGCGTGGAGTGTGCACAGAGCGGCTCACGTGGCTGGCGTGTGGCGAGTGAGGGGAAGAGTTGGGCGGGGGGAGGGGGCACCAGGGCCTGGGGAGTGATGTCTGCGGCACCTGGTGCCACAGTCAGGACCACACCCGAGTGCCAGCAGGAGGGAGAGTGCGAGAAACCTGGGTGCCACATGGGACCATCACACAGCAGGTGAAACAAACGGGTTACAGCCGCTCACACTGTTGTGCCCAGATTTCAAAGTTCCCAAGACCCCCAGGGAGCCAGTCAGTCCGATGCAAAAGCAAAGAGTCCTTTATTATGCAAGCCGGCCTGCGCTCCCCGTTCACCAGACCCACCGACACAGCGGAAAGTCCAGTGGCAGAGAGAGCGAGGCCTGATGGGACAGGGGGTTTTAAAGGGGGGTGGAGTGAGGGCAGGAGAGGGCACTGTGGGCCCCGCCGATTGGCCAGGCGCGAGTCGGTACAGGATGTGGTCATAGTGATGGCGTGCACTTCCCTTGATCACCATTGGTTAATTCAGAGAAATCCTGGGTGTGGCTAGCAGCGGCTTCTTCCCCTGAGGAAGCACATGGCCCCATCCCAAAATGGAGGACCCAAGGCAAGATGGAGGGCGCACATGGTTCTGTCCCAAGATGGAGGACCCAAGGCAAGACGGAGGGCGCACATGGTTCTGTCCCAAGATGGAGGACCCAAGGCAAGATGGAGGGCGCACATGGTTCTGTCCCAAGATGGAGGACCCAAGGCAAGATGGAGGGCGCACATGGTTCTGTCCCAAGATGGAGGACCCAAGGCAAGATGGAGGGCGCACATGGTTCTGTCCCAAGATGGAGGACCCAAGGCAAGACGGAGGGCGCAGTCCTTGTCCGGCTCCTGCTGCTGCCGCTCGAACTCGCCACAAGGCAGGATGGCCCTCCCGCACAGCACCCGCAGCTGGCCCGCGGGCAGACCGGGACTCCAGCGCATCCGGGCGGCACAGGCCCAGCAAACGGGGTGCGGCCGGTGGAGCGGCCCAGCTCTGGGGGAGCGGCATCCGCTCGGAGCAGGCCCGGCCCATGGGGCCGCGCACTGCAGCATGGCGGCCTCCCCGAGCCAGGGCACGCGCCCCACTCCGCTGCCGCCGCTGCTGCACCGGGCCTGGTGGGGGGGGGGGGGGCAGCCCGCGCTGGGCTCCCGCTGTGGGCCGGGGAGCCAATGCCCCCACATGGGGCCCGGCGGTCGGCCCACGCAGGCCCCGGTCCCCCCGACCGGGCCCCGAGGGCTGCACGGACCCTCGGCCCCAGCGCGGGCAAGCGGGGAGCCGACCACGGGGGAAGGGAGGGAAGAGCGAGGCGGTGAGGCCTTCCGCTCCCAGGACCTCCCCCGTGGTCGGTCGCCGACCGGCCCCACCCCTCGGCCCGCCGCCGGCCACCACGCAGCCGGTCGGAGACTCGGACCGCTCCGGGGAGGCCGGGCCCTACGGCGGGCGCGGAGGGATCTCAGAGCCGGGCGGTCAGACTCCTCCCCCCGCACCGCCCGGAGAGGCGGTGCGCCTTTCAACACAACATGGTGAGCAAGTACAATTCAGTGAAGAAAGCCCAAAGCCTAAAATAACTTTTAAAAAGCATTTAGAAATGCATGTGCATGTAATGGAATAAAGGAAAGTGAGGGAATGAGGCACCGGGATTGAGGTGCTGATGGCTGGGGGTGGGAGGAGTGAGAGAGGAGGGGGGCCGGATGGCTGGAAGTAGCAAACTACCAAGGGCCTGGCCTTTGTCTGGAGCGATGGCGTCCTGGGTGCTGATCACATTACTAACAAACAAGCAATGAAAGCGGGCCACGCAGGGACCAATGTTGAATCCGTCTGCTGTGCCAGCGTGGGGGGCGGCCACTTCACCCAAACCTCAGAGACCCGCCAAGGCCCGAGGTTTTGCTGGAAGAGCAATGGAGCCGCGACAGGGCTCAGGGCCCCGCAGTGATTGGGTCATATTTCTAAGGATCATCCTAGCTGTTCACGGGGAATGCGGGGGGGGGGGGGGGGGGGGGGAGTGAGGGTAAGGTGCCCGCTGAGAAGACACTGCCATCCCCAGGTCAGCAGTGGCTGATAACGTGGAGAGCTCTGTTTTGCCGTGTCGGGTGGGAGAGGTGGGGCTGGGGAGTCCCTTGGCCTCACACACAGATCCCTCCCCTGCGCTGTGTCTAGGGGGGCTGCTCCCTGCGGACAGCATCTCCGGGCTCCTTCGCTCTCTGAATTCCAGTCGGAGATCAGAGGGCAGGAGACAGAACTGGAAAAATCTCCTCTGAAAGGAGACAGGTGGCCACGCCTCGTACAAACCGCCACTAAGTAAGAGGCACGGTGCTGGGGGCCTGTTTGGATTTGGGGGGCTGCGCACACCACAGCTAGGGGTGCGGCCTGACGAGACCCTGAGCATGCAGTCACCCCGTTTCCGACCGACAGACACTGATGGCAGCGGTGCTGTTGAAGCCGCTAAATGTGTAGCCACTTGTTAAGCAGCCACAGCCAGTGAGCACCCTGGGCCCTCGTGTCTCCCACTCCCAAAGCTGGGTGCGCAGCCCAGACCTGGGCGGAGCAGGCCCGGCGGCCGTGCAGACCTTACGGACACTTGGACGCCTGTGGAGTCGGCTGCTGCCGCCATCCATTTGGGGGATTCCCTTCGACCAGTTAGCAAACCGCCCCCCTCCCCGCCCGGACCCCAGCCCAGCCTGCCCATAACGCTGGCTGCATTGGGTCTGCGGGGCCATAAGGCCTTGGGCCGGGCGGCTTGTCCCGCCATCCGGACCAAATGCAGAGCCTGTCTTACTTGGCACCCGTCCCTGACTGGCAGGCTCGCGGTCCCCAGGAAGGCTGGTTTAGGAAGAGGCGAAGAGGCGTGCAGGGGCCCCAGCAGGCAGAGTACAAGCAGACCCTCCCGCGGGCAGAACTCCGCGGGTCCCTGACGCCACGGCCGCGGGAGGAGAGGCCGCCTGAGGTGTGGATCTGCACCGGCTCGTGGGCAGGGGTTATGGTGAGGTGGCTGCCAGGGCCTGGGAAAGAGCGAGACGGGAAAACGGGTGACGAGGAGGGAGGGATGCGCTGGAGCTCTCACAATAGGCCGTGTCCCTGTAAACGCACGTCAGAGGGCACAGGAACCAGGGGCGAGAGGACCCATCCTGAGGGTCAGTTCCTCTCTTTCCCAGATAAGCCTGCCCTTGCTCAACGGCTCATTTAAAAAGCCACTGTGTAGGGGGCGGAGGCCGGGGCAGGGGGCAGGGGCGGGGCGGGCGATAGGGAGCCAAGGGGAGAGAAAAGGGATCTATGTAATACTTTCAACAATGAAGATTTAAAAAATAATAAAAAGAGGGGAAAAATAAAACAGAAACCCTCTGTGCACTGTATGAAGACTTTCTAGTAAATAAATAAATGCTTTAAAAATATAAATAAAAAAATAAAACGTGGCTGTGACAACAGGTGTGTTAGTCTGCTCCGGCTGCCGGAACGGAACACCCCAGACGGTGCGGCTTCACAACAGGAACGTACCGCTCACAGGCCTGGCGGCGGGGACGTCCAGCAGCCGGTGCCAGCGAGGTAGGTGCTCCTGAGGCCCTCTGGGCGCGGAGGTGGCAGGGCTGGTGTCTGCTCACGTGACCTCCCTGTGGGCGCGGAGAGAGAGAGGATGGGCGCTCTCTGGTGTTTCTTCATAAAGACGTTGACCCTATTGGGCCAGGGCCCCACAGTTATGACTTCATGTAACCGTAATTACCTCCTAGAGGCCCCGCCTCCAAATACAGCCACGCTGGGTGCTAGGACTGCAGCACAGGAGTTTATGGGGCGGGCAACCAGTCAGTCCGTCACAGCAGGAGTAGGGGCTTCTCATAAGCTCAGCAACACGAGTTCCCTTGCGAAGCTGAGCTGGCTCCTGCGGCTGTTGCGTGCCCAGACTGCCAACAACGCATGCCCAATGGCACCCAAATGGCACCACTTCCCATGCAACCACGAGATGGCAAGTTGATTGCATTGGATGTCTTCCATCATGAAGGACTTATGAATTAATCCTCGTGGAATCTGGTATAGATTTGCCTTCTCTGCTGGATACTGGGTCAGTACCACCATCTGCGGCCATTCAGAGTGCCTAACCCATGCCCATGGCACGCCTCACCGTAGCGCCTCCCACCCAGGAATGCGATTGATGGGCGAGAAGTGTGGCCGTGAGCTTGCATTAGCTGCTCGCAGGAGGGGGTGGGCGGCCTGCTGAGGGTGTGGTGGCAGCACCCGCTGGGCTAGCACCCTGTGAGGAGGGGCCTGTCCCACAGGGTGGGCAGGTGCCTCAATTCGTCACCAGGAGGGTGCCCGCTCGCGTTTTGATGCAGACGCCTTAGTGAGGCAGGATCCGCGCGCCCTACGGCTCACCCCTCCACGTGCCGGCGGCGGCTCTCGGTGCGGAGCTGCCCAGCCTTCCCCTGGGCTCACCCGCGCTCCCAGCAACCACGAGCTTCCGGAGTCCTCCCGGTTCGCTGCGTCACAGCTCAGGCGGGGGCTCCGCCCGGTCCCCTCGGGCTCCTGTCTCCAGGCTTGGGCCCCGCCGGGCTCAGAGCGGAGCATGTGCGGCGGAGACCATCCCCGGGCCAGTGACCGGGCGAGGGCGGGAGGCCCAGCGCTGGGGCCTCAGGCAACTCAGGCCCTGGCCCCGGGGCAGAGCCCGCAGGGCGGACTCAGGGCCCGGAGTGCCCCGCTCCTCTCCCTCCCTGTCCCCCCCCTTACTGGTTCCCCAGAGAGCACTCCCTGAGGAGCCCGCATCCCCACAGAACCACAGGTGCTGCTTCCCCAGGGCTCCCCGGAAATGCAGCCGGACCCGCTCCTGGAGCGTGGCCCTGACCGAGGGACCCGGAGCGACCCGGCACCAAGGGCGCCCGCACCGTCCTCTATGCCGTGGGGGGCGGGGGGGGGACCAAGCAACAGAGAGGGCGTCCAAGGACTCAGGCCCAGTGAGGACCGAGGGTTGGACCACCCGCCCAGGGACAGAGCTCCAGCAGCCGAGGCCTCAGAGTGCAGGGGGGGGCGGGGCCGGAGTGAGAGCTAGAGACGGAAGCAAAGGTTATCGCTCTCCGCCTCGGGGTCAGCTACGGGCATGGCGATCGCAGCCGGACCTGCGTCTGAGGTTGAGACTCAGCGTCTGGTGTCCTGGCCGAGGCCCAGGGGGGGCAGGGCTGAAGCGAGACCACTCCCTGACAGCACCGCTCCGGCGGGCTCTGGAGAGGAGTTTCTTGCTCTGAGACAAGGGCGAGGATACTGAGTGCACTGAGCCACTGCGACAGTGACTCTCGGTTTGCCCCCCGAAACCTCTTCTCTGCCCCTCTGTGCCCAGGGGCCCAGCCCGAGTGCTGTGAATTGCATACCCAGGCTCCTTTGCCCTCCGCTTCCTGCTGGGTTTGGCCAATGCAAAGCACTAGCAGGAGGTGAGCGGGCAGGGGGAGCAAGGGCGGGCTATTCCTGCCCATTTTCCTCCTGAGCCGGACGTTTTGGCTGCAGTTATGTCCCTCCAGGACCACACCCCCTGCCTGGCCAGCCGCCCTCCCCAGGCTCCAGCTCCCTCTGGGTCCCGGGACCACTTCCTCCCCTGGCCCCTCTGCCCTGGGATGGCCATGGCGCCCGTGCTGGTCTCCGAGTGCCCCCGTGTCTCTCGTTGGTCCCTTAACCTGTCACGCCTCTGGGAAAAAAGCCTCTCATTGAACCGCGGGACCCTTCCTGCCGGAAGACCTCAGGGCCAGGCCACTTGGAGACGTGAGTCCAGACCTGTGTCTGACTAAGCCCAGAGCCCGCTCGCCCTTCCTGCGGGCCACACGAGTGTCAGGGATGGACCTAGAGGAGCAGCTAGACCTAGAGCATCCACAAGAAGAAAGAGTTGTGCAGGCCCTGGGAGCCCGGCACCAGAGGCCGGCAGGGCAAGGGGAAGAGCGGGGAGGGTGGGGAAAGGTGTGAGGCAGGGATCAGGGGAGAGGAGGGCCAGAAGGCTAGTGAGACGTGTGTGAAACTATCAGGAGACCCAGGAAGCAGAGGCCTGACCACTGGACTTGGCCACGAGGTCCCACCAGGTGCCTTCAGTGGGTGAGTCAGACGCTGTCCTTCCTTGCAATGAACCGCAGAAAAGGCAAGTAAGTGCAGCGAGCCTTGGCGGGATCCCTGCGTGGCACACCTGGCACCAGAGAAGAGCAGGCCAGACTTCATGGGCAGCTCAGAGCAGGCTCCATGGCGGTGCTGGTGGGGCCTGGGGGAGGCCGGCGCAGGGGAGGCAGAGAACAGCGTGAACAGGGCCTGGAGGCACCTGAGGAAGTGCCAGTGATGGAGACAACGGCGGAGACTGGGCCCCGGTCCGCTGGACTGCGGGCTGTGAAAGGCCCGCCTGGGAGCTGGGACTGCCTAGAGCAGTGGGGCCGAGAAGGGCCTTAGCGGGAGGAGTGCTCAGATGGAGTTCAGGACGCCCAGGCCCGGATGTGGGAGGGAAAGATCCACCTGGTCCCAGGGCCCAGCCCGTGGCCCGGCCCGTTTTCGTCCCGAATAACTGCTTATTGGCTGAGGACAGAGCAGGGCCGCTGCTGATGCTGCAGAGGGTGGCCGGCATCACCCCTGACTGGTGTTAACAGACGGTGGTGGTAAAAAAAAAAAAAAAAATCACTCCGAATTGGAAAAACAAATACAAAAGCCAGATGTTAGAAAAACACTGTCTTAATTATAGGCCAGCAATTGAAATGGCCAGCGTCTCAAAACCAGGTATGTCTCACCCACTTGAGAGCGAGGTGCTATTCTCTCTTCCTTTCCCAAGTGCAGAGCAGAGGGAGCAACTGCTCCAGCAAATGCTGAGATGTTGGGCGGCAGCTCCGCGTTTGCTGGGTAACTGGGTTATAGCTGGAAATTAATTGCCCATGAATGTGGAAAAGCAGCCAAGTCCACACAGAGTGTTCCACGGGCTGCGTCTACTACCAAGAAGAAAGGAAGGAAGGAAAGGATGTTCTGATTCCAATTAAAAAAGGAGGGGGGGGATGAAGGAAAGACCCACCCAGCAGCTAATCACTGACAGGCCAACGCCTGTGCGAGCTCAGATGCAAGAGCTGACATGATAGAATGTTAGCATCTTGCAATCTGCTGTTAATAAAGTGTAGCACAAAGGCACAGAGAAGCTGTACATCTGCTCCCAGGGTGCTGCACAGCGTGGGGACCCGTCCCCACCCGCCTACGACTCGCTCACCAGGGCTGCTTGGGGTCCCAGCCTGGGCTTGGGGGCAGGGGCAGAGGCTGTCATGGTGTGGAGGGTGGACAGCCCCCGAAGGAGGGAGCGCTGGGGCTGGAGCCTGCTCCGCAAGGCGCCCTCCACAGATGGGCTGTGTATTGCCACCCAAGGGTGTCTCTGAGGGCAGAGGGCCCCGCTTGAGCAGGAGGAATGTTTTTAAAAATTAAACAAGCAGTAATAGCAAAAGATGGGAAACAACCTAACAGTCTCTTATTAGTTAGGTAAATAAGGCGAATCCATTCAGCGAGAGACTAGACAGCAGTTAGCAAGAGTGAGGGGATGAGCCTCTCCCAGCTCCAGCCCCGGAGTCCTGAGGGAGTGAAGGGCCCGTGAACTTGGCTGGGTGAAAAACACACCTTGATTTTCATAACTCCAACTACAATGCAGTGTTTCCTTCCAACCCCGGCAGCACTGGCAGGGGCCCGGTCACCGATAGAAATCACGGGTTTTCTCATGATTGACGGTTGTTGCAAGAATCTCAAATCCTCAATGGCACCGCGACTGTGAGACTATTAATAGTGATCCTGTCATTCTGTGTGCTCCTAAAGAAGCACACGATTGCTAACCCACAAATGTGGTTCTCTGTTTTGACCCATGTGTTAAACATGGTTAGTTTCCCCTGTAACCTTATGTGTTTTACTTTATCCACTTACAGCCCTGCTCTGAGACCAGGGCACAGGCTTGTCCGTGGTGACGAACAGGTTCATGGCACAAAGAGGCTCAGAAACCCTGGTCTGGTGTTAATGAGAAGAGAAACATGCAGAACAGTGTGTGGATCATATGCTCGTGTGTGTGTGCGTGTGTGTGTGTGTGTGTGCGCGCGTTCAAAGAACAGATCAATGGAACAGATTAAAAAACTCAAAAATAGACAACTGGGTTTTTTTTTACAAAAACAATTCAGTAGAGGGAGCATAGCCTTTCCACCCGGGCGCTGCGGCAATTGCACATCCAGCGGCAAAAAAAGGAACCTTAACCTAAACTTCACATCTCACACAAAAATGAACTCAAATGCAAAATGTAAAACTGCATCTGAAAAAATGGATGGGCCATGTCATGTCAGTGCCAATGTGTTGGGTGGTTGTGATACTGCACTATAGTTTGGCACGATGGTACCGTTAGGGAAACTGAGTAAAGGGGACATGAGATTTCTCTGTGTCGTTTCTTACAACCACATGTGAACCTATAATTACCTCAGAACTAAAGATGAGTGAAACAAGCTGAGCCTGCACGAATCATCTCCGGAAGGAGACACAAAAGTGGGGGCCTCTCCAAGGAGAGAAATGAGAATGGGTAATGGGGAGGGGGGCGGGGCGGGGTTTGACCCTTTTAAACTCTTATCATTTCCATGCATTACTTTATTCACAATTAATTATTTTAAAACAAAGGCCTGGAGGAAGAGGAAGAAAGGAGCCTAAAAAGAAACCAGCTCAGTCAATATCAAAACTATCTCCCAGCTTCCATTTGAATTAAAAGCATTAATATTGATAAAGTTCCAATCTACCTTGTGAGAGGGCTTAGATTTAAATTTAAAAAACTATTAATACTCATTGTTTTAAAAATCGACTTCATGCTTTGTTTATTTTCAAAACAAAATTAAAGGGTTTGGAAATTTAAAAGAGGGTGTTTTGGTTTTTTAAAATTTCATTCCTTGTATAAAACATGAGCTAGGCTGTTCTTTATACTCGGCCTGTCCACATGCCTTGACACCTGGCTGGGCTGGTGGACGGTGGTTGGGCAGCAAATCCTGGGGAACTGCAACTTCCCCAAGGCCCACAACCCCCCACCCTGAGAGGCAGGAGAGCACAGTGTGGTTAGGAGCTTAGCTCTGGAGTCCGATGGAACCTAGATTTAACCCCCTACTGGGGCTATGCCCGCAACCAAGGTACATGCCCTTAACCGGAATCGAACCTGGGACCCTTCAGTCCGCCGGCCGACGCTCTATCCACCGAGCCAAACCGGTTAGGGCAACACAACCCATGTCTTCCCTGGATTGTTGTGAGGCTCAAATGAGGAAGGGTGCAGTGCTTCACTTAGCATAGTTTGGTGAAGGCTGGCTTCCTGTGTGGGGTCCCAGCAGACAGAGCAAAAATGTAAGGCAAAAGATGCTGTGAGGGGCCTGAGGCAGAGCAAATCAACCCTCCACCCAAAAGTCCACAAGATGGCCCAGAAATTCAGCCATTTATTCTGCAACAGTCACTCAGCAACTACTGGCCTAACCAATGCCGAGCTCCACAAACGGGACACAAAGACAAGGGAAGACACTGCCTCCAGGAAGCCCACAGACTTGTCGGAGGGACATCTACGCAGTGGGATGGTGTGACAGAGGGCGGGGCGGGCTAGGGCCTGGGCAGCCCCTGCAGAGCCTCCTAATCCAGGTAGAGGAGGCCTGGGGGAGGGGGTCCTGGACTTAGTTGGAAAGGATGAGTAGGAGATGAGCTGGTGAAGGTAGAAGGAGTCTAGGCAGAAGACTCAGCGTGTGCCAAAGTGCAGAATGGAGAGAAAGTGGGGAATATGTCATGGGATATGGGGGCTGGGGTTCTGGCTGGTGTCTGAAGGCAAAGATAGGAGGGCATTGATTTCACAGCAGGGCAGTGCAAAGACAACTGCTGCGAGGTTGGTGACTACATGGTGGCATGCTGCAGGGAAGTTTAAAACATGCAGTACCTGACTACTGAGTCAGAAACACTGACCTCTTTCCCCTGAGATTGTCAAATAAAGAAATGACAACAGTGAACACAAAGTCATCTTGTGTGAATAAGTCAAAATTATGCCTTTTTTGGTGTGCTGCAGAACTTTAGTAATTAATTCGTGTGCCATGATGAAAAAGGTTGAAAATTGCTGGCCTAGCCTACAGGCTTATCATTTTGATTTTCCAGGAAGAACACAGGTCTTCCAGTCACGTCAAGGCCCAGCTGCAGAAACCTATTCCTCCAGCCGGGCTGGCTCACAGCTTCTCCCTGGATGCAGGTTGCTAGGCAATAGGCCCCGCCCCCACAGTGGTCTGGCCTCCATCGGCCCCGCCCACAGCCGCTGCTCGCACGCCCTCTCCTGGCGGCGCCATGTAGGTGCATGGGCGTCAGGGAATGCCGGCAGCTGCCTTCCGGGACATCCTCCTGGCTTACAGCCAAGCCTCCATTTGCGATGAGCAGCGCTGCCCCTGGCCACTAGTCTCTTTACAGCCCACCCTTTCCTGCCTGACCCCACCCCTGCAGAACCTGGGCTGGGCCAGCCGGTGAGGGTGAGGAGGCTGGAAAGGTGGGCGGGCAGTTGGTTTGAAGATGCTGGTCTTTACTCTGAGCAGTAGGGAGCCATGGAAGGCATGTGAGCAAGCAAGTAACATGAGCAGATCTGTTCTTTCAATGCTAATTCTGCTGCTGGAAGAGCAGGGCATTCAGGAGCATGGGTTGGATTGACTGGAAAGGCTATAGGGCGCAGGGGTCCACTGACCCGCCCAACTCCCCTCCCCCATAAGTGATCATAGTGAGAGCCCACAGGAAAGGACAGAGCTTGGGGTCCTGTCCACCAGGGGGAAGGAAGCCAGGCTTTCAACCCTGCCCCACAGTTGTGTCTTTTTGCCCCAGCAGGCACCTTCAGGGCTCCAGGAGAGATGCAGAGCGTCTCAAGGTTCATCAGATCCCAGGCCTATTGGAGAAGTGAGAGCCCCGTGGACATGGGCTCCTACATTAAGGCCACGGGACATTTTTCTCACCAGGCCACAGGGTCCCATCTCAAACCCCAGGACCAAACTAACACCCTGTTTTCTTGCATTGGTCTGGATTGGTCAGACTTGATCAGAAATGGAAAAACAGCTTTATTGATGCAGCTTGGTTGAAAAAAAATCTTTCAAAACATGGACTCTAGAATAAAACAAAGTGCAATTAAAAAACAACAACCAAGGGCTGATCAACCCCACCTGGCCAACTGACGGAAGGTCAGGGAGTCCAGTGAGGGCAGGGTGAGTGGGGCTTAATGCAACCAGAAGTCAGGTCTTCTCCTACCCTCCCAGGGCTTCTGTGGCATTATGGCCCTGGGGGCAGGACTGGCATTTGGGTGGCTGACAGCTTCAGCCACTAAGCCAGGCTAGTGCAAAATCACTGCACCAACCGGTTCAGACGGAAGCCAATGCCTGGCTTTGCCCTGCTGAAACTACTGTTTATAATGCAGTCACTGAAAAACTCCCATGGCTGTGCCTGCCCCAGTGCCTTTCAACAGAGCAGGCCCGGTCCTGGACCCCCAGCCACCACACTGATGAGGACAGATTACTTCTCAGTGGTCCTCCTGCTGCTTGTCCTAGGAGGATGGTTGGGCACCCATGCCCACAGGCAAGACAGAAAGCAGGTCACCTGCTCCCCTGCATGCCAGCCTTTCCCGGGACGGAGAACAAGGTGCTGCTGCTCACCCTGGAACCCTTCACTCCACATCCCTCACCCTCTCTCTGCCCACCTAGTAGGGAGTGCCTGTTTTCACCTAACTCACTCTCGCTCTTTCAAAAGGTGAGGTCCTGGCCGGCATGGCTCAGTGCTTAGAGGGTTGGCCTGTACAGCAAAGGGTCAAAGGTTCAATTCCCAGTCAAGGGCATGTACCTGGGTTGCAGGTTCGATCCCCAAGTGCAGGAAGCAACCAATCGATGTGTCTCTATCACATTGATATTTCTCTCTCCCCCTTTCTCTTCCCCTCCCACCTCCTTTCCACTCTCTCTGAAAATCAATGGAAAAAATATCCTTGGGTGAGGATTAAATAAAAGGCAGATGAAGCCCTGACTTTACCAGGCTTCCTCTGACCATCCCCAGCTCCTCTTCCTCTCTGTCCCAGTCCCAATGCCTCTGGTCAGTATCTGTTTCTACTAGATTCCACGCTCACGGGCAGAGCTGCTGATTGTCAGGCTCTCAATCTAGTAGAGATGTCGGGTGATTTTTAAATGAAGGAACAAATGAAACCAGGGGAAGAGCCCCAAGATCCTAAGACAGCAGAATGGGACCAAGTTCTCTATTTTAAAACCATGTCCCGCTGCAGGGACCATGAAAGGAGCTGGGGAAGGGAAACGAAAAGTCATCTTTACATCTGACGTGTCTACATCAGATTTCCTTAAGAGGTTTCCATTTCTTAAAACAATAACAACAACAACTGAAGTAGTCTGGCCCAAGTCACTGAATCACTGAAGGGAAGGGGAGAGGGCGAAGGGAAGGACTGGCCTAGGCAAGCACGTGGTAGGAGCAGGCCGACAGGCCACAAACCCAGGCCCCGACTGCTCTACCCAACACTGCCTTCCACGTGGATTTAAAGAGAAGACACCTTCCACAGTATTTCCATTGCTCATTTTATTTCAACAGTCAACTGGCCCCAGAGAAGAAGTGCTGACATCTCAGGTACTTTGGAAGCACCATTCTATTCTGGGAACAAACAGCCTACTTTTTAAAGCTGGCAATCCCTAAAAAACAGCAAGTAATAAAACGTGAATGCATTTTTTAAAACCAGAAAGATGCCTATAAATGGCTTAAACTTTATGGAGGGGAGGGGAGGGGAGCCCAGGGGTCACGATGCTTGCTAGTAAAGGCCCCTGGAGAAGGGGCGAGGGGCAGTGGAGACAAGGCAGCAGAGAAGGACACTCCAGAACCTGCTGTCAGTGCCCTGCCTGGCTGCTCGCACCAGCCCCTGGCTGTGCTGGAAGCTTGATGTTTGTGCTGCCAGCCCCTGGGACCAGGCAGAGGCAGAAGGCTGAAATACATGGTGCCTCCTGTCCTGCAGTGGGGCCTGAGGAAATCAAAGAATGCTTCTGAAGGCGAGTCGCATAAAAGGTAGCACAGCCCAGAGATGGTTAAATTCATTCCTAAATGGGAGTTCCCATCAGCCCCCCTCCTCAGAGGCCTGGTCCTCCCCTGGTTAACTTCATCCTCCACTCTCCTGTTCCAGCTCATATTTCAGGATTGAAACTTAGAAACCACGCTCTTTCCTCCTATCTTGAAATGGGAATTAACTCTATTTTATGTCGATCACTGTCCACCCTCCCTAACATCACTGAACACAGACAAGAAAATCATTGCTGTCACCCTCCCAATGCCCCATTTTGCTGGCCAGAGGCCCGGGGCCTAGTCGGACTGCTCCTGAGACGATGGCTGGCTGGGCTCACGAGGCATCCCTGCAACCTGGTCATCTGCAAAGAACAAAAAAGAGGGGATGCATTTAGGAATAGGAAAAATCATCTATTTCCAGGTGTAAGCTTTCTACAAGGCTTCTCATCATTCCCAGGCCCTAAGGAGAATTAATTTGCCTTGGATTTGCTAGGTGTCAGGAGGCTGGAATTCTAGTCCTCATATGATACAGGCTCAAGTTCTGCCTGCCACAGGCTGGGCGGCATGAAACAAGCTACCGGAAGCTCTGAACCAGTTTCTCCTCCTCCTGGAAATGAAGCGATGCCTACCTTGCAACATTAGGTCAGCATGGGACCAGGGGGAACAGTGAGAACTAACTTCCACTATTGGCTTCATCATTTCAGGTCTGGTTAATCCTCAGAATAACCTCATGAGGTGGGGAGCATTACCAGTCCACTGCGACAGACACTGAAACTGAGGCACCAAGGAGTGGATTAGCTTGCCCAACGCCACACAGCTGGTAAGTGCTGGAGCCAGGACTTATGCCCAGGCCAGCACCAGGGCCAGCAAACTTCAAGCCACACTCGACCATCTCTCCAGCTAACAGACGTAGGCGTCTCACACACAGCAGGTGTGCAACAGGCCTCAGTTCCCTCTTCAGTAAAACGAGAAGGACATCACCAGACTAACCTCAGGGGAAAATTAAAAGGAAAAAAAAATCCTTGAATGTATAAGTAACACAACCCAGAGATGGTTAAATTCATTCTGCAAAGGGCCCTAAAAAAACAAATTCCTCAAAGCATTTTCACATCTAAAATTTCAGTTGACCTTCACAGTAACCCTGTGAAGGGGCCCATTTTACAGATGAAAAGACTGAGTCCTAGAGAAGGGTGTGTGAGTGACTAAGATCACCCAGTGCATTGGTGGCAGAGCTAAGGATAGGGTCTCTAGCTCTTGGTCGGGTTCTCTCCAGAGTGGCCTGAGGAGAGGAATCATCCCTACCAGACCCAAACTGACTCCTGCTGCTGTTCCAGGCTCGGCATTTGTTGTTTCCCCAGCCAGAGAGGCCTGACACCTCTGGTCTGAACACACCACATACACACCTCCCTCCACATCTTTGCCCAGGGGAACTAGTAGAGCCAGACACATAATTCTGTTGAAATCTGAGCTCTGCCATTTATATCTACAAGAACCCCTATGGGCTCTATTGGTTTCCTCACCTCCTTGATGCCTGCCTATAGAATTTAGGGGAGGGGTGTAAGGAAAAAGCGTATCCCAGGCCCAGCACATTTTAATTCTGTTCTCAATCACCCCTCTCTCCACATCTATTTTGATTAGCCCCCTTCCTCCAGAAAGTCTTCCTGGCTCCCCCACAAACCGGAAGACTGGTGCTCTTACCCGCGGTCTCCTGGTCCGCATCAGACAGGACGGTCAGTGAGAAAGATGCTGGTGGCGGTGGCGGTGGCGGCGGTGGCAGGAAATGGATCCCAGCAAGGAAGCCTGGTGGGAGGAACGGGGGCGGTGGTGACACGGATGGCGGCAGCAGGGGTGGCGGCTGCGGCAGCAGTGGTGATGGTGATGGTGATGGTGGTGGTGGCGGTGGCGGAGGCGGAGGCGGTGGGGGATAGCTTGGCTGGAAGTTTTCCACTGGCTCCGGCACCTGCAAGGCACACCAAGCAGAGAAGCCAAACGGGAGAGGGTTAGCCAGATGGGCTGATCAAACATGATGTTCTCTCGAATTGGGGGGCTCCCATGGGCTGGACACAGGCACCTGAAATGGGGTGCTCAACAAAGAAATTATTGAAGGCAAGAAGGAGCGCAGGCACACCTCAGATCAGCCTGGGGACAGCCGTTCGGGCCCCTGACTGCGCCCTCTCTAAGCTGCTGAGCAGCTGAGGCAGAACTGGATCCCGTCTGTATGACCCACTGCATCCCAGCCACCCGTGGTCCATTGTCGGGCAATGACTTAGACTCCGGAGCCAGGGCCTTCTCCTGGGTGGAGTGCGGCTGTGACTGAGTCAGAAAAGCTGGGTGACCTCAGGAAAAGGGGCTCCAGCCACCACCCTTCTGTGCTTCTGTTGCTTCTTCCGAAGATGGAAGCCAACCCCACGATACAGGACCCCAAGGCTGGGAGGGAGGGATCTGGAGGGGGATGACTACACAGCTCAGAGTGCATCTAAGACCTGAATGTAATGAAAATAGTCATGAATGTCAGGTGTAGTTCCTATTATTTACTTCCATCCAGATACATCAGAGCAGCGCTTCACAAGCTGTGTTCCAGAGAACTTAGAGTCCTACAAGATTATTCTAAACTGCTTTTAAAGTGTTCGTTGTCAAGGGAGTTTGAGAAACTCCACATATTGGCTCACCACAATGGTGAGTCCCGTGTAAGCACATTAAAGCCTCGAGCCGTCTGCAAAAGCCTTAGGCCAGGGGTCCTCAAACGACGGCCGCGGGCCACATGCACATACAAATACTGGATTTGTTCCTGTTTTGTTTTCTTACTTCAAAATAAGATATGTGCAGTGTGCATAGGAATTTGTTCATAGTTTTTTTTTAAACTATAGTCCAGCCCTCTAAGGGTCTGAGGGACAGTGAACTGGCCCCGTTTAAAAAGTTTGAGGACCCATGCCTTAGACTAACCAGCATGTCCTAACTTCATCTGACCACAAAGAAGAGAGGGAAGCCTACTCTTAAGTACCTACTACGTGCCAGACCCTGTGCAGGCCCTTCCCACACATGGCACCCTCCTCTCCCGAGGCCCCGCTGACAGACGGAGCCGAGCGAGGTCCTCCGAGGCCACAGAGCTGGTGAGAGAAGGACGAGGGGACCCAGGCCTGTCCACCTCCAGGCCTGGGATCTTTTGTGGGAGGAGAACAAAAGCAGCAGCAGGTGGGACAGAGACAGAAATAAAAGGTGGAAGAGTCTTGGGGGTTATCTCGGAGCCTGGGCAGGCGGAGCAGGACACGGTTCGAAGCAATTCATAGGCTCTTGGGTTTGAAACAGCTTTACAAATTAATGTTGGATCTGCTATCCAGACAGGAAAGGGTAGAAGGGGGATTATTAGCCCTTTAGTTCCAAGCGACTTGGCCGTTTCTCCCTGGATCACAGCTCCTGCCTGGGGCCTGATAAACCAACGGAGATCACACCCTGACAATGGCCGTCTGGCAGGCCCGTCAGTCAGCGCTGCTCCGGATGCCAGGCTTCTGTGCGAGCAGACGGTGGGTGCGTGCTCCACTTGGCCAGAGCCCCTCTCTTTGTGTGGAGGCTGGAGGGGCCATGCTGTCCCTGGGCTGCAAGGGGGTGGCCCGCACCCACAGGGCAGGGCGGTGGGGCGTTTTGTGTACCTCCGTCTGAGAGACAGGCTCAGGGAAGCAGAGAGTCAGGGCAGTCAGTGTGCATCCTGCTCGGTCGCTAATCTGCTGTGAATTTTGATCCCAGTGCCTCACTCACTCGTTCTGTGACGTTGGACAAACCCCTAACTTCCTCTTCCCTACAATGGAATTATACCCCGTCTCTGAAGGCTCAAATACAGGGGCAGGCACCCTAGAAATATCAGACCTTTCCCCCTTGAATCAATGGAAAATGATCCTATATCAGTGATGGCGAACCTTTTGAGCTCGGTGTGTCAGCAGTTTGAAAAACCCTAACTTAATTCTGGTGCCGTGTCACATATAGAAATTCTTTGATATTTGCAACCATAGTAAAACAAAGATTTATATTTTTGATATTTATCTTATATATTTAAATGCCATTTAACAAAGAAAAATCAACCAAAAAAATGAGTTTGCATGTCACCTCTGACACGTGTGTCATAGGTTCGCCATCACTGTCCTAGATAATAAAGCAGTAATATGCAAATTGACCGTCACATCCTCACACAAGATAGCCACGCCCGTGTGGTCCTAAGATGGCCGCCCCCATGTGGTCCCAAGATGGCCACGCCCATGTGGTCCCAAGATGGCTGTGCCCATGTGGTCCCAAGATGGCTGGCAAGGGAGGACTGTTGGGGGCGACCGGGCCTGCAGTGGAGGGCAGCTGGGGATGACCAGGCTGGCAGGAGAGTGGTTAGGGGCACTCAGGCAGGCAAGCGGTTGGCAGCCAGCAGTCCCGGATTGTGAAGGGATGTCCAACTGCCGCTTTAGGCGCTTACAGGGCACACCAGTTAGTAACTCACCACTGACCTCATAAAGGGATTACATCTCATTCCTTCTTTCAACACATAGATCCTTAGGGGATAGGTGTTTGGGGAAAGGTTTCCATATTTTTCATGACTAAGCTTAAATGCCACTTCCTCTTGAAAACCCTCTGCAGTCCCAAGTGGGCCATACCCTGGGCAGGGGCCCTACAGCTGCTCCTCGCTCTGCCCTCAACTGTATGGCACCAGGACAGTGGCATTTCCCTCCTGGTACCAGCAAAACGAAGAGCCTGTGGCCCCAGCATTCCACGCGTCCAGGCTGGCGGTCACTTAGTGTTCCCAGGTTTACCTACGTGTCTGCGATCCTTCTTGCCCGAGCTCCCAGAGCCGTTTAGCCTACAGCTCTGACAAGCAAATGCCACAGCGCAGGCTGACCTGTCTACACATGATGAGACTCACCTACATGTGTGCACTCACAGAGGCGCTCACGGTACAGGCCGAGGGGCCTGGCAGAGTGGGCACACACACCAATGGCTTTCTGGGATTGAGCATATGTAAGAGCAGCAGAGCAGATGGGATACAGAGGAACCAGAAAGGAGTCAGGATGGGACTCACCGAGCCTCCTCCATGGTAGTGGCTGAAGGACACGTGCCGGAAGCCCTGCTGCAGGGAGATGCCCAGGCCCGGGGAGGGATCCTGGTAGCCCATCGGGAACGGGCGATAGTACATGCCGGTGTAGCTGGGATACAGCTTGGAAGGCTCTCTCTCCAGGTACTCAGACCGCACCATAGGATCTGAGTTGATGCTCAGAGAGAGCCCTGAAAGAGCAAGCAATGGGAGAAGTATTAAAAACACAAAGAGCGAGGGAACAAGCATCACATTACTGTCCAAAGACGGGGCAAACATTCAGGCCCTTTTACACAGAGCTCCCACATCCATTATGCTTTTCACCCTCCCTGCTTTTTAAACCATTCAGCCATGTCCCACATTCTTAGAAAAAGTCCTCAACACAGCCATGAAGCCCAGGCAGCCGACCCTGCCTCCACTCCAGCCTCCTCCAGTGAGATTACCTGGCAGCTTCTTCTCTCTCATCCCCCTCACAGCCCTTGCAGATGCTGTTCCCTAACCTTGGAGGGCTCTCCCTTCAGCCCACTTTGCCTCCTAGTGCTCAGTCCTCAGCATCTCCTCCTCCTAAGACCTCAGCTAAGCCGTTAGCTGTTAGAGCTCTCTACACTGATGTGTGATTCTTTATTAGTGCTGTTCCCCTCACAAGGACGAGATGCTTAGGGAAGGAATCTGACTCCCTGCACCTTTTGCCACGATGTCTGGCACAGTTAGGTGCTCAGCCCCTGTGTGTGGAGAGAGGAAGCATGTGCCAGTGGAAAGGTATCCTTCTCCTATAGGACTGCTGTTCCGGGTCTGTCCTCCTCATCCAGTTCCCTGGGGACCAGACTTTCCTAGAACATCCCAGAAGATAGAAATGGCCGTCAGGGAGCACCCAAGCCAATCTCCTTAGCACATGGGCGGGAGACTGGCACACCATAGGGAAAACCAACAGGGGCCTGCACTTTAAAATGGCCGTTTTTTAAAAGCCTCAGACCTACATGTGACCTGAAGTGCTTTAATAGCGAAAGCATAATTTACATTGTTACATAAAGAACACTGTAACTTATGCACATGGTGGGCAGGAGAAATAACAGACAATATCTCAATGAACTATCTTCTCCTCCGTGGAGCAGAAAGGCTGTTGCATCCCCACCCACGCCCAGGGAAAGGGCACAAAATGAGGTGCGCAGGCGCACTGGGCTAGGGCTCCGATGAAAGGCGGGGCCTTCAGAAAGACCAGATGCGTGCGCAGGCGCAGTCATAGTTTAGAAAGCCCATCCGTCTGCAGGAAGTCCTGCCAGTGGAGCCTCCCGCCCAAGAAAAGAGCGGGAAAGGGCGCGCAGGCGGATTGGAGCAAGGCACAGCGGAAGGGAGGTCTTCTGGGAAAAGCCTCCCGCTTCTGGAAATGGGGGGAAGTGCGCAGGCGCGGTCAACATGGCGCTGGCCCACCCACAGAGACATTTTGTGGGGAGGTGCCTGCAACCCAAGAAAAGAGCGGGAAGAGCTGCGCAAGCGCAGTAGGGCCATTGTCTCCACAAGACGCCCCAGCTAAGCGGCCTGGAGGCCATTTTTTTTTCTTGCAAGATGGAACGGCAAAAATTGTAGCTAAATATTGAAAGCCATCTTCACCACCCACTCTTTTCTCTCCCTTTTACCTTTTTGCAAAAAGGCACCCAACCCAAACCTGTATGTGGAGAAAGGTTTCTGAAAGCAAATTTAACTCAGAAAGCATTTTCCCATCCCCCCTCCGGGAACACGAACATGGGGGGCAGGGAGGCTGCCGCCCTGAGCGGAACCGATGGCACAAGAAGGTCACAATGGGACCTGGGGATCTTACCGTAGGCGAACGGCGGCGGCGGCCTGGGCATGGGCTGCGGAGGCCTGCTCGGCTCCAGGGGCCCGGGACCTCCCTGGCCAGCGGCCTCCGCCCGGAGCGGGGGCCTCACGAAGCTGGGCCTGGCCACGGCAGCCCGGTCATTCGGGCCCATGTGGCCGCGGCCGCCCACGACTGGCTGGAAGGCGCTCGGGCCCGGGCTCGGGCCGCGCGGGGGTCTCTCCAGCAAGTAGGCGGCCGCGCGGCCCTCGGGGCCCGGCTCCAAGTCTCCCGAAGCGGAGAGCGGAGGCAGCGGGCGGAGGCTGGAGGCCGGGGCGATGGCCGCGGCCCTGGAGGCCAGCTCGCGGTCCTCGTCGGAGGCCTGCTTCTTGAGCATCTTCTGCGCGGCCATGATCTTCTGGCGTTCGGTGATGAGGTAGCACTTCTCGCAATTGCACTGCTTCCAGCGGCACTTGCCCGCATGGCCCTTGACGGCCACCAGGTAGCCATGGTTGCGGCACCGCGAGCAGTTGGGGGTGCGCAGCATCGTGGCCAGCTTGGCGGGGTCCGCCTTCATAGCACAACCGCCGCCTCTGGGAGCTGCGGAGCGAGTGAGGCGGGAAGCCGCGCCCAGAAGCCCCCGGTGCTGGGGACACTGGATACACTTGTAGCAAAGCGGCTCCCGGCACATCCCCGGAACTGCCGCGAGACCCTCGCACTTTCCCAGCTTCGGAGGGGGGCCCGATTTGGAGTTTCTCTGCCTTAGTTCGATGCAGGGGGGCAAATAAATTTTACGTGAAATGCTATTGCTTGTATGTCCTCTGGGTTATCTGAAGGTTTAGGCATTTAAGATTCCAAAGTCTCTGTTCTCGTCACCCCGAGACACGGTCGTCTGTGACGTCAGTAGGCGCAGTGAGGTGCAGTGGTCCACGGATTTAAAGCTCCAGAGCGCAGCTCTCGGCAAAGCAGGAAAGCATTCTACGACGCACCCGTGTTCCTCCCCCCAAAGCAGCTGCCCCCTCTGCACTTCATTTCTAGACTCTGCAGAGAAGCGGCCCTTCCCAGTGATGCTTCTAGAATATTCTCAAGAGCTCGGTGCAGCCCTAACTGGTTTGGCTCGGTGGATAGAGCCTCGGCCTGCGGACTGGGGGGTCCCGGTTCGATTCCGCTCAGTGGCATGTATCTGGGTTGCGGGCTCATCCCTAGTGGGGCGGGGGGTGCAGGCGGCGGCTGATCGATGTTTCTCTCTCATGGATGTTTCTGACTCTCTATCGCTCTCCCTTCCTCTCTGTAAAAAATCAATAAAATATATTTTTTTTAAAAAAGAGCTCAGTGCAGTGTGACCGCTGCTCGAGGGCGCGTCCCCTTAGTCGTTCCCATCTAAGAGTCTTGTTGGTGCAGGGGTTCACTGCTGTCCATGCTTCCCAAAGTAAAGCATACTTAGAACGCTCTAAAGTAAAATAGACTCGGGGCATTTTAGCACGAGTTGGAATCATTGCTTAACTTGGCCATGAATTTAGTTACACCTGTAAAGCGACCCAAATCTGGGGACGTCGGAAAAGCTGGCGTGAATTTCATAGTTGCTCAAAATCGCTTCATTTTCTTGTTTGATAGACATGTGTGACACCTGCGGTCTTTGTCTTTTTTAGGTTCCCAGAAAGAAAAACAACGGGCCACTCACACCTAAGTTGAAAGCTTATAATCGTAGAATCAAACATATTGAAGGAGGTGGTGTGCTCACCCCTGACTGAAACGTGCCCTTGACATTGCCTTTCTCTGAAACCTCTGGGGCCGAAGGGCAGGAGCTGAGGCCTCTGGTTGCAGCTGACAACCCCTTCCTCACCGCCGCCTGAGAACAGAAAACTGTGCCGTTCTGAGGCCGGTTAGATACCGGGAGGCTTTTGTAAAGGAGTTTCTATATTCCTATCTTATTAAGAGGGCAAGAGTATATCCTTTTGTATTTGGCCCTTCAGGAATTTTACTGTTAATTTTACATCCATTTAAAAAAATCTAGGTTTGTCTCTCCTTTGCTCTAATATCCTCTATCTTAATTTTTTGTTGTTGTTAATCCTCACCCAAGGATATTTTTTCCATTGATTTTTAGAGCGAGTGGAGTGGGGGAGAGACAGAGTGAGAGAAACATCGAAGTGAGAGAGACACATTGATTGGTTGCTTCTCGCATGTATCCCAACCTTGACCAGAGTCGAGCCTGCAACCCTTCAATCCAAGGGCCAATGCTCTAACCATTGAGCTAGACAGGCTAGGACGCTACCTTAATTTTTTATTTTAAAAACATGGTCCCATAGATAAAAGGACAAGCAAGCTTTTTTCTGACTCTACCCAATTCAAAATACCAATTTTTTCACGATCCTGTCATTTGAAAATGGTACTTAAAAATCGTAGTTTCAATACTACTGTCAAAAATCTGGAGCATTAGCTTCATTGTTTAATGATACTGCAAATCGTAAGGTCATTTTCTGCATTGTCAAATTTCAATTTTTAACATCAGGTGACATCAGATTTGATAAGGCCTAAAAAAGAAAACCACTCATATATATTTTCTGCCTGAGCACCCATGCTCTCTTCATTTTCCTATTAATGATTTAAAGTAAAATCCTATTCGAAGCCAACTCTATGAATTAACATATTTTAGCCTTGTTAACTACAAAATGCTTCCACATTTACTTTATAGCTTAGGGGTAAAATATACCCCAGGTGATGGGAGTTTGCATAGTTCTTTGAGAATATTAATAAACAACCATATATCTTTTTAATCAGTAGTCACATTGTAAGATGTAGGAACCCCAGAGTTTATACAGTAAATAAATCTAAGAAGAAAAAAAAGACTAGTTTATTTCTCTTCCTTGCCAAAGTCTCAATTTGTGTAGGTAAATTCCAACAGAGCTTTATTTATTTCACTCTTGGAAATTCAGACAAATTGATAGTTTTGTTTTATTTAGCTTGAGGACTGATGACTTCTTAGGCTGCTGCTTTTCTAATATATGCATTTCTTTAAATTGTTCCTTAAAAAAAATGGTAACAGATGGCAATGACATAAACATGAAAAATGAAGTTAAAGGGATGGGACCAATAAGTACACAACATTCCCCTTCCTTTCCTACACCTAACCTTAGGAAATTTATGTTTAGGAAAGTCTGCATTGTCATAAGCAATGGTTTATAAAATAATAAGTTGCCGAGGAATCAGCAATTAGACTAATTAGCCATGAAGGGCTGGTTGGTGGTCATATCTGACTCACAGCTTCAGTAATGTCCCCTTTTCCCTCAGAGTCCCAAGTTTTCTACCTTGAATAATGTCTCTTCTCTTTAGTTAATATGGTTGCTATTGGTAATGTTTAATTCTTATTCATTGTAAAGATCCCTATATTATGCAACGCATGCGGTATTATTTATAATCATTAAATATTGTATGCACTGTAATATTTCCTTACTAGTAGCACACAAGAGTAAGGAAGGCCTTTTTTGCTGATAGCATCTTTCCCCCGGCAGCTATAACCCAGATATCTGCTATCTTCCCCTTCTTCAGGCTCTCTCGAGTGAGCAATGAAAAGTTTAGTGAAGGTTTTGTAGGGAATGGAGGGGAGTATTTATATGACACATCCTATACCCGATGCTTTAAAATCCTGCCGTAGCGTGTCTGTGCTCTCAAGATCCTCTTCTGCTGTGCTACACCCACTGGAGAGAAACTGTCTGCCCTCCCTTTTCTCCCCACCCCTCCTATCCAGCCTCTCTAGCTTTCTTTTCTACATTTTTTGAGAGCTCTGTAACAGCTGTGACTATCTTATTTTCCTTTATGTCTAGCACAAAATAGACATTCAGTAAATATTTGTTGAATGTATAAATGAATCTTGCCTCCCTCTCCTGCCAATGTCAAAGTTATAATTGGCACAGTAAATCAACTTGGCTTCAGCAATTTTCACCAAACATTATACAAAACAGAAAGCCCAAAGTGGATAGGACCACTCTCATGAGAAGCAGAATTTGGGGATTAACTTTGGTTCCTTGAATTCACCCCAATCCCTAATCTATATATATAAAAAGCCAGCAACCATAATGACCGTAACAACCTAACCACCGGTCGCTATGATGCCCACTGTGGCCAGCGAACCAGCCTGATGACGGGGTGGGGCCAGTTGGCCAACCTCGCAGCCCCCTACCCCCTGCCGGCCCACCCCTGATAGGACTCTCCCACCCCATCAAGGGCAGGTCCAGTCAGCCAAATGCTCCCCACTTCTCCCCCACCAGCCCTGCCCCCAATTGGCCCGCCCCACCACATAGGCCAGCAGCCCCTCCCCCTGGCCAGCCCCACCCTTGATCACACCCCCCACCCAAATAGGGGGCAGGGATGTCTGGACAACCTCCTGCAGCCCCTCCCCGCAGCCGACCAGCCCTGAGCAGGCCCTGATCGGGTGACTGGCTGGCCAGCCAACCTCCCACCATTTCCTCCTCCCGACAGGCCCAGCCCTGATCCGCCCTGATTGGGGCTGGGCCAGCCGGACCCCACCCGTTCACAAATTCATTCACTGGGCCTCTAGTGCAGTGGTTCTAAACCTGTGGGTCGTGACCCCTTTGGTGGTTGAACGACCCTTTCACAGGGGTCGCCTAAGACCATCCTGCATTATCAGATATTTACATTACGATTCATAACAGTAGCAACATTACAGTTATGAAGTAGCAACGAAAATAATTTTATGGTTGGGTCACACCATGAGGAACTGTATTTAAAGGGCCAGAAGGTTGAGAACCACTGCTCTAGTGGTTTAATAATAGTAATAACTAGCACTAAGTGTCTACATGTGCCAGTAATTCTTACGTCCTTTATGTGTATGAATGCATCTAATTCTCACAACAACTCTCTAAGGTAAGTGCTATTATTTTCACCCTCATTTCATACATGAAGAAACTAAGGCCTAGGGAAGTTAAGTAACTTGCCCAAAGTTTTATAGCCATTAAATGGCAGAGCCATGAATCAAAAACAGGAAATTGATCCTCAGAGTCCATGTTCTTAACCATATATCTGCTAACTCAACATTTCTTTTAAACAAACACAATGCTCTCCTCAAGAAAAGTTTGGCGATGAATAGAAATGTTTGTCTTATTACATATCCTGTCACAGTTGAGGCAAAAGGGGGGGAAGGTGGTAGCAACCTGGGGAAACTTCCTAGGATACCCAGCTTAGTTGTTTTCCCCCACCAACAGCCAATATTTATTAAGTACCAACTATGTGCTAAACATAAGGGGCACAGAAGGAAATAAAAAGACGGGATCCTTACCTTTAGGCATATTTTCTATCTGGCAAACCATACAATAAACAATTCCAAACGAAGGGGGAGTGGTAGGGGTGAAGAAGGGGGCAGGATACTATGGGAACCCATATGAGGGTCCTAACCTACATCAAGAAATCAAGGAAGACTTCCTTGAAGGACTGATTTCTAAGCTGAGGTCTAAAGGATGAGTAGGAATTAGCCAGGTACAGGAGTAGGAAAGGTGTGTTCCTGACAGAGGGAACAACATGGAAGGTCTGCAGTGCGGCTATAATAGTGAGGTCAGGACACTGGAGAGAGATGAGGTGTAGTGGTTAAGCATAGCCAGGTGTGGGAGGGAATCTTGGGGAAATGATGGGAGTTGCTTTCTAAGTCTAAGGAGAGAAAATGACATGGCAAGAGGCAGGCCAAACTAGAATCCACATATCCAGACATCTAACCCCTGCCCTTGGTTTTTCTTTCAGAAAGTGGAACAATAAGTAGCTAGGACTTGCAGAAGGGATTACAGTATTAATATGGAGTTAAGTGGGGTTTGGGGGGTGGGGTCCAGATGGGGCACACAGTCAAAGCTCGTCATGGCCCTGAACTAGTCCGTTGCTAGGCAGGGTTGTTCCTCCTAACCCCGGAGCCCTGCTGACTGGTTCAGATGAATCTCCTAGGAATCATAAAGAGGCTAGACACAGAGCAGCAATGATGGAAGAGAAAGGAGTGAGAAAAAATCAAACAGGAAGTAGTTGAAGAAGCTGTATATAGGTAAAGACAGGAACAAACAATTCCGTGGAGCAGATAGAAAGTACAACATGGGGGCAGAGAGGGCATGCTCAGAGTGGCATTGTTAGCTGAATTAGACCCAGTTGCGCTGGCATTTGTTTGTTTTTGTTTTTACTTGCTAATTTGATGGGGAAAAGTATTTTTACACACAGAGAAACTTTCACAATATATGTATCAGTACATGTACTTTTGATAGTACTATCAAATTTCTATAAATATCAATTTTTTGTCTTAAAAGTTATGAGGCAATCATCCATATAAATATATCATTAGAAGGGAATAATAGCTTTAATATCTCTGCTCTTTGTTGAAATGCAAATTTGATTTAACACAACATGTAGGGCACTTTTCCCTAGTGAGATTAGAGTCAAAAACATCAAAGGAGCAAAGAAAATTAAATTTAATCTCCCTTTTTCTATGTATGTTCCTTATCTAGTTTCTTAGAACACTAAATTCCTATTTATTAAGAGAGAGAGAGAGAGAGAGAGAGAGAGAGAGAGAGAGAGAGAGAGAACACTAAATTCCTCTTTTAAAAAGAGAGTGAAAAACCCAGAATTTCCCCCTTGAATTCTTCTATGAAGATGGCAAGCAGAAATCAGGAATTTATCTTTCAAGAGACCTTTTTATTTTATGTCACAGACTCAGTAAAAATTCAATCCATGTTATTACTATAAACAGATAACAAGAAAAACTGCTCTAGAGACAGGCAAACTGGGTGAGAGCCTGATCACTACTTATTAGCTGTGTTACCTTGGATAAATCATTTAACTTCTTTGGGTCTCAGTAGTAGTAGCAGTAGCAAAAATATTTGTACAAGGTATTGCAAAGTCCAGTGTCCCCCACTTACCTCAAATAATATTAATATTTCATGAATGCTTACAGTTTTGCAGGCATGGTCTCACTTAAACCACAAAACAACATCTGTAAGGTAGGTACATTTATTGTGTCCATTTGACAAATGGTAAAACTGAAGCTTAGAGAAGTTAAGAAATTTCTTATCCAAGGTATACAGGAAATGGCAGACACATGTATGAGTAGCCTCTAAAGCTGTATTCTTTATAAAAAATATATTATTTTTTATTGACTTCAGAGAGGAAGGGAGAGGAAGGGTGAGAGAGCTAGAAACATCAATGATGGGAAAGAATCATTGATTGGCTGCCTCCTGCAGGCCCCCTACTGGGGATCAAGTCTGCAACCCAAGCATGTGCCCTGACTGTGACCTCTTGGTTTATAGGTCAATGCTCAACCTTTGAGCAACACCAACCAGGCTAAGTCTATACTCTCAACCTACACTATATTGCCATCATTTAGTTATTTTATTTACTTTAGCTATAAAGTAAGATCTCTGATTCTTGCAGGATTGATGAGATAATGCATGTAGAATGCTCAACACAGTGTCCAGTATCCGGCACATGGTTAGCAGTCATTACATGGTATCAAGGAGGAGGAAGGGGAAAGGAAATGGGAAATGAATAGAAAGATGTATCTCTAACTGACCCAAGGCCACCTCCAACCAGAAGATTTGATTAAGCTGCACAGCCTTTTTGGGGAGAGTCAGGCTCTCCTAGCATAGATAAAATCCTAAACTGTCCAATACTATAACTGTACCCCCATGTAGCTATTGGCCACTTGATTGAGGTAAATTCAAATTAAGACATGCTGAAAGTACAAAATACATTCCAGATTTCAAAGATATAGTATGAAAGAAACAATGTAAAGCATCTCATTAATAATTTCATATAGATTGCATACTGGAGTAACGATATTTTGGATGTATTGCATTAAGTAACATATTTTTAATGTGTTTTTTTACTTTTTAAATGTGGCTACCAGAATATTTTAAATTACATATATGCTTTGCATTGTATTTCTATTGGACAGCCCTGAACTTAAGATCTGTCTGTTCAGTCCTCCTTCCACTTCCAGAGACCAAGTTTTCAAAAGCAGCTCAAATTCACGCTGTTACACCATTGCCATGGGAAATATACCACATTCAAAGGTCCCCTTCTCCTGTTGGTTACCTTCACTAACTTGAATGTATCCTGGAATTTAGGGTCTTTCTAATGCTCTACTCTCTCATGCTTTAGAATTGGAAATATTCATCTGACTACTAGATTATGTTCGCTAGAAGAGTCTAATAAAACTCAGTTTGCATTTTGAAGCTTCAAATGCATTGATGTTCTTTTTATAGGAATATCTTCATATTTATTATCTTAGGTAAATTACCAGTAAAATGCTGTATAAGGTTGAAAAAAAAAAAGGAAGTCATTATATACTAAAGTTACACCACTTCTGCTATACATAAATCATCCAATGCTTCTAAGATCCCAACCAGAGGGCATGGGTTATTTATTTACATGCTGCTTGATAAATGTAGTCCTTTGGACATTTAATATTTTAAGAATGCTGCAAAGTTAATAAAAATTATTTTATTTATGCCCTTCTACCCCAGAACCCGCCCCAGGTAAACAATTACCACTAGGAGCACTAATGTTTCTTTGCACAAATAATTCCTTAAACAAACAAACAAACAAAAAGCATGAAGATTTCTAAGCATGTAGTATCATTACCTTCTACAACATTTTCTTTAGACATGGTTAGACTTAGTTTAATGAGTTTGGAGATTTTTGCTCTTTCCCCTTTAACTATCCAGGAATATTTATTTTCAGAGACAGTTTAAGGAACTCCGTAATTCCCAATCTGTCAGAGTTTTACAAATAAATCCCAGTTGAATGCCTGTCATTGTTTCCAGTCTGGTCAAACAAAAAGAAAAAGTATACAATTCATCAGAATAATTAGTTGATTGGGGCTAAATAATTCTAAGAATAAACATTTGACCCCCTGGAACATCATAAATCTCCTGGAGTGAGAAGGGTTATAAATTAAATGCAGAAGATTTAAAATGGTCCTGATACACTCTAAACATTATTTCAGGCATGTGGGACACATTTAGATAAGTTAAAACCAAGTGTGGGTTTAGAGTTTAGCCATCTTTGATCATTGGTTTACTAAAACTTTATTGCTCTGGCATAAAGAAGCCAGAAGAAAAAAAGGAATAGTGGCAACAATGCCCCCTACTGCCCAATGCCCACCTTCCTTAAGTTTCAGGGATTTTAAGGAATATGGTATTCCCAGGGGATAATGAAACTAATAAGTATAAGGAAGTCAGGAAGGAAAGAACTAATATTCATTGAGAGCCTACACCATTGCAAGCACTGTGCTATAATTTATTAATAATGTGCATTTCATTATAAATTCATGAAAGACTACGATGACGTTCATAGATAAAGAAACTGAGGCTCAAGAAAGTTAAATAATATTTACAAGAGTCATAGGTAGGTGTGGAATATGCCAGGATTTGGACCCAGGTATACTTAGCTCCAAAGCCAGCGATTCTTATACTGTGGTATGCTGGCAGTGACTGAAGTGTGGGCACAGTTCCGACTCCTAATAGTATTATTACTCTAGCCCTCTCCTCCTTTTTTTTTCCCTCTAAGCTCCATTTCTGATACAGCTCAGCGTTTCCCATTCACTCTGATTTGCCTGGGATTGAGAGACACTGGACTTTCAGGGTCACAACTGGGTGAGTCCAAGGCAAACCTTGTTAAGTTGATCACCTAAGCTAGAATTCAACTGAATAAGGAACCAGGCTAGAAGGGTTATTTTGGGAGGGAAAGGAAGGTCCAGTTGTCTGTCCTATTCGTCCCTGTGCCACAGGTGAGTAATCTCTGACCTACTTGTTTTATGCCATGACATATCTGGGACATTGTTAAAGGAGGTTACGTTTCTTCCAGTTATGATTTCTTCAGTTCCTATTCTAAATCATCAAAGTCAGTTGGAATTTAGTTGACTGAATAAATCAACCATTCAAGTGGAGGGGAAACAGCAGAGATCAGCATTGCAGAAACAGGAATTCTGTGAGAATTAAGGATGGCCAGAAAAATGGGGTAACATAATTGACATTTATAGAATCAGGCTAGGTATTTTGTTCTAGGTATTATCTCTTCTTATAACATCTCTAAAATGATATAATTAACACTAATTACAGATTTTTAAATGAAATAAACAAATCTTAGGAAGAGCTAAATAATTTGTCTAAGGTCACTCAGTTAGAAAAAAAAAGTGAACTCAGAATTTATTTCTGCCCAAAGCTCTGACTTTTCCCACTATATTATAGTAACTGACTCACAGTACTGGTTAATACATATTGAGTTCCCTGCCCATTAAGTTCCTATAATCTTATATTTAATCATTTTAATGTCCTTCATTTGCATTTTAAAATAAAATAACATGCCAAAAACTATTTCTGCAAATTCTTAGATGGATATAGAGATTCATGATGGGCAGATGAAGTCACCTGCTTAAGTTCACTGTAAATGTTAAAGCTGAGAGAATAATTCCAGTAACTACTCCAGTTCACTCTCACTGATGAGTTGGCCAATACCCACTGAGACTAGACAGAACACTGAACAATGAGATGATACATAAACAAAGCAAGCAATGTTTTTACAGACTCAGCTGAAGTATTACCTATACTGTTTTTTAAAATGATAATTTATCAGTCTAAACTACAAATGAATGTCTAGCACACTACTTAAGTACTGTAATTATCAGAAAAATACAAGAGGTGGGTTAATAGAGGAAAGTTTTCTGGTGTACATACTTTGCCCCTGATTCTGTAAGACAACTTGAACTGGCAGAGGAAAGTGGAAGGACATACACAAAAACATGGGCACGGATAAGCACATCTTGCATATAGATAGTTGTATAATGGGAGTGGAAACACCATTAATGGGCCTAAATACTTATGGTCCGTTAATAAAATACCCTACATGCAAATAAAAATGTGATGAGAAGAAAGTAAGCAAATATGATATAGAGATTTAGAAAAATCTGCCAGATACTTGAACAAGCAGAGGTTCTGTTAGCAAAGAGGAATAGGAAATTGGCTTTTGGGTCGACAACAACAGAACCTGCCACTTCATATATATAAAATGGGAAGAATATGTATTTTGTATGGCTGTTGTGTGGATTAGAGATATTTAAATCACGTGGCAAAGAGTAGATACTCAAGAAATATTGGCTATTGTTTTATCTGTGCACTCTATGAGTCTGTCTTAGAGCTTATGAAAATTCTGTTTGGGGACAATGTAGGATATTATTAGTTCTGCTTTATTATATTAATTCAAAATGTGCCTGGCACATAATAGGAACTTAATAAAAATCTGTTGAATGAATGAATGCATTTTAACTCTTTTCTATAAAGAGAACATAAAAGTTTATATGTGGCCTTGTTAGTAAGTTAGTAAGAAGAACATGGCATCCCTGTTTGGGGTCAGCATCCAGGAGGCGGTGTGGAGACGGATGGGAGCCATGAGGGACACCTAAGTGGGCGCTGGGTGGGGTTCAGTCCTCGACGGGTCTCCCAACCATGGCCACTAGGTCCCTGGGGCAGCCCTTCCACGGGAATGGCTTGCTGTGCAGCCTCATCTTCCAGGTCAGGACTCAGTGATTGTGGAAAAAGTGCAATAAAATGTGAAATGTGGGCCCTGCAAAAAAAAAAAAAAAAAAGAACATGGCAAAAGTGAAATAATGATTTCAAAAACAGAAATGTTGCCCTGTATTAAATAAGTACCAAGGAAATAAACTTCATAGTGGTAGATGTGTACTCTGTAATGGCAAAATATTCTTCCAGGGTACATTCGGTTTTAAAGACCTTATGACTATGTTGCAGTCAAGTTATTGAACTAAGAACTGTTCAAAACATTTTGGTCCTGAAAATTCCTAGATTGTTTTCTTCAACTTGTACATGTTATTTCACAATATTTGAATGGCACAGAACAAGTAGCTCATACAAATGAGTTAAATTGATTTAACCTCTGTTTTCATAAAATAGCCAGTGATCTGTGTTACATGCTAGCAAAACATCCAAGCTGTACCTTTAAGAAATAGAGACCTAAGTAAATGGTAGCTGCTATTATTACTTCTAGCCCTCCCCTCCTTATTTTCTCTAAGCTCCATTTTTTATACAGATCAGCGTTTCCCAAAATATGCTCTATGGTTCTCACTTCTGAAAAACGTAAGTCAAAGTCCTGAACAAGGCATTAAGGCTTTTCCCAATCTGACCCAATTCTTTTTTTCCAGACTCAACCCTTGCGAGTTTCCACCATGTTGAATTACTCACCTCTCTTCAACAGGTCATGCAGTCATGTTTACCCTTAGCTGGAATTACCATTCTATACTTATTTACATGACAGATTTCTATGCATTCTTCAAGACAGCTATGTTGTCATCTCCTCCGGGAAGTTTTCTTTAACCTCATCAGGCAGAATCAGTTGCCCCTTGTTGTTTATCCAGAATGTTATTCAAACTTCTGTTATATTACTCATCACACAATACTGATTTTTGAAATTTCCTTGTTTAGAAGTAAGTAGGAATGTATCTAGCTCTTTCCTAAACCTCCAACCCTGCATAGGACCAGTATACAGTGGGTGAATGAATGAATGTATGCTACTGATTTACACGTGGAGTCACTTAGTTCTCATTTTCCAGGCCAATGAGACTGCAAGCTCCCTGTGGGGAAGAGAGAATTTCTGACTTATTTTCATAATATTGGAAATCATGGCAGGCATTCAGTACTCAATGGAAAAAATACCTAATGAACAAAAATAACCAGCTCCCCCACCCACCCTCAGTTTCCTTCCATGCTTCTTAAGCCCTCACTGCAACTCTTGGAGGGAAAATAGAAATAAAGTGTGAGTGTTGGAGGAAGGAAAATGTCATCCCCACCTGCCCGATAATAATATTATGTAAATTTACCATAGCTAAGATTTGGAAATACCCTAAGTGCCCATCAGCAGATGAGTGGGTTAAAAAACTGTGGTACATCTACACAATGGAATACTACACTGCTGTAAAAAAGAAGGAACTTTTACCATTTGCAACAGCATGGATGGAACTGGAGAGCATTATGCTAAGCGAAATAAGCCAGTCGGAGAAAGGTAAATATCACATGATCTCACTCATTTGTGGAATATAATGAACAACATAAACTGATGAACAGAAATAGATCCAGAGACAGAGAAGCATCAAAGAGACCGTCAAACCTCAGAGGGAAGGCAGGGGCGAGTGGGTGGGTAAGAGATCAACCAAAGGACTTGTATGCACGCATATAAGCATAACCAACGGACACAGTCGGGGTGAGGGCATGCGCTGGGGGGTGGGAGTGGCCGGAGAGAGGTCAATGGAGGGAAAAGGAGACATATGTAGTACTTTAAACACTAAGGAAACAAAAACAAAAGCAAAAAGCAAACCAACAGCCAAAAAAAGAATATTATGTAAGGCTGGAAGCTTCAAGACTGGGCCTCCAACGCCAGGTTCTTAGTTCTCTCCGCCCCTTTCCTCCGTGGAAAACTCTGTTGCCATGGAGACGACCATTCCTTTAAGTGGGCACAGTTGGGTGCGACTCCGGAAAGGCCTCTCAGGAAGGCGACGGTGCATGGAGACTCTTCACCCTCTCGTCAACCTGCTCATCTATTTACTCGCCTATTCGTGTGTTTACTCATGTCTGTACTTGTTGGCTTACTTTTTTAGTATCTTCATAGAGTACTAAGTCACAGAGCTGCCCCCGGGGCACACACAGCCTTACAAGCGCCCAAGGTAGGACCTAGGGCCCGCGGACCATTGGCTGAGAAGGGCTGAGGGGCGGGCTTCCCGCTGTTACCAGAAGCCCCTTCGCGGGGGCTGTGAGGGAGGCGCGCAGTGCGATTCTCACTTAAACTCTCGCGAGTGGGCTTAGGGCTTCACCCCAGCCCAACCAGTAGGGGCTGCGCCTGCGCGGTTGGGGCGTGGGCGGAACCCTCTAGGCGAGGGCTGGGCCACCCGCTCCCTCTGACCGTTGGTCGGGCGGCTCGCGGGGAAGCTCACTACGCATGCGCACCTGCTCCAGCGGCAGGACAGAGGCCTCAGGGACTTGTGTGCTCAGAGGAGCGGGGCCATGTGTGACAGCGGCGGCATCCCACCCCTGCACGCAACAAGTGGGCGCAGAAGCAAGCGGGCGGCGGTCTCGGTGGAACAAAGCTATGAATACGGCTCCCCGAGGTACCTGCTCCTGTGCGGCCTGGGCGGGATGGTGAGCTGCGGGCTGACGCACACGGCCATCGTGCCGCTGGACCTGGTCAAGTGCCGCATGCAGGTGGACCCGGGCAAGTACAAGGGCATCCTGAGCGGCTTCACTGCCACGCTGCAGGACGACGGGCTGCGCGGCCTGGCCCGGGGCTGGGCCCCCACCTTCCTCGGCTACTCCATGCAGGGCTTCTTCAAGTTCGGCCTCTACGAGGTCTTCAAGATCCGCTACGCCGAGCTGCTGGGCCCGGAGAAGGCCTACGAGTGGCGCACCGGCGTGTACCTGGCCGCCTCGGCCACCGCCGAGTTCTTCGCCGACGTGGCCCTGTCGCCCATGGAGGCGGTGAAGGTCCGCGTGCAGACGCAGCCGGGCTACGCCCGCACCCTGCGCGCCGCGGCGCCCCGCATGTACGGCGAGGAGGGCCTGTGGGCCTTCTACAAGGGCGTGGCGCCGCTCTGGATGCGGCAGATCCCCTACACCATGATGAAGTTCGCCTGCTTCGAGCGCACCGTGGAGGCCCTCTACAAGTACGTGGTGCCCAAGCCGCAGAGCCAGTGCACCAAGGCCGAGCAGCTGGCCGTGACCTTCGTGGCCGGCTACATTGCCGGCGTCTTCTGCGCCGTCGTGTCGCACCCGGCCGACTCGGTGGTGTCGGTGTTGAACCAGGAGAAAGGCAGCACGGCCTTGGGGGTCCTCCGCAGACTGGGGCCGGGCGGCCTGTGGAAGGGCCTGTTCGCCCGCATCATCATGATCGGCACCCTGACGGCGCTGCAGTGGTTCATCTACGACTCGGTCAAGGTCTCCCTCAAGCTGCCGCGCCCTCCGGTCCCTCAGGCGCCCGAGTCCAAGAAGCAGAAATAGGCGCGGACGGGCCCTGCGCGGTAGCCGCCGCCCGGGCCGCACCGCGGTCCAGTGGGAGATGGCGCTCAGACATTCTCAGTGTGTGAAATGTTAACCTGTTGGCTTTTGCGTTTTTTTTGGAGAGGGGATTTCACGTGCAGTACTTGCTCTCTTTAAATTATTGATTTCTTTTTTGGCAATCCAGGGGGATTTGGGGGTTTGAACCATTATCTTTGGGGAGTCGGCATTGGTGGCTTTAACCGAACGCAATCGTTTTTTTCAACAGTTAGAGGGGGGAAATCTCTTAACAGGAATTAATGTTAGGTAATTTCGTGTCTTTAGATTGTATCTGCTGTGATTCGCCATCCAGTGGGGATTATCCAAGCATCACTGCTGAATAGCCTACTAATGAGGTTGTGAGGTCATCACAACTATGCGGGAGAGGGAACCAATTAAAATTCCGCTACATGGTATGCATCTCAATAGAAATCGGGCACCTATTGAATAGATGAAGGACTCAGTCCATATTTCCTGTTCCTGTCCATTACAGGTAAAAGCCATTGAAGGTTAAATTGTGACTTAGTGCTCCCAAGAATGTATTCATTGTTTTCAAAGAGACATGACAGGAGATGAAATGACATGAGCGTTTTCTCATTTTGCTTTGTCCAGTTCTCTTCCTGATGTTGCTAGTTAGGACAGAGCTCTCTCCAGGAAGTGCTACAATTGGATCAATGTGGAAAACCAAAATGAGATGAAGGGCAGGCTTTGGGAATAAGTATGTAGAGAAAAGCCTCTGTTCTCTATTATTTCTTCTGTATAACTCAGCTTTCAACAGTCATACATCCAAAGAAGATCACACCACCCTAACATTAACACACACAAAACCCGACAAACTCCAACAATTTTTTGTTGAATTTTAAAGAATGGTTTTGGTGACTTTGGAAGAAAAAAAATCTCGCTTTTAATGTAACAAATTCCATTCATTTAATTTGGTAGATATTGCAGTGATCTTTACAGTGATTGAGGTTCATAAGACACATTTTCAGTTTTCTGTAGTCTTCACATCTCTAGGGGAATAAAATTAGTGAAATTCTGTGAATTAGAGATGTTTGTAAAATGTGAATAAGAAATAAACATCACTCTGTTTTATATAATTTATCAAAATGTTACTTGATTGCCTTAACAATTTGTGTTGAAGACTACAAACTTAGAATATGTTAGTGTTTTAACTATTTGATAAGTTGTTTAATGGTTAACAGAAGTTTAAAAGTGTCTAGATTTAAATAAGTATGTCATGGTTGGATAATAAAGAATTTAGAGGAAAAATGTCAGAACTTGTGAATGAGAATGGAATTAAATTTATATTTAGTGCTTCTATGTTTACTTATTATTGGGGAGGGAGCAAGGGAAGGGTCATTATCAATTGTTAAGACACTTTAGCTTTCTTTAGGTAGTTAGTGTCCAGGTTGTTGTAAATAATAGTTCTCAGTGAAGAAGAATGATAAACATTTCAAGGAACTAAATTGCGTAGGTTCATATTTGCAAGACTTTAAAACAAATAGATTTCCATCTAGTGTTGTCTTATAAAATGTAGGACATTTCTTTGGTCAACAATTTATTAAGTAAAGTATTTTCTATCAGTAATATCATTTAGGGGATTACCACAAAAATCTATGGAGTTTCAAAGTAGTAAGAGATCACTTGTTCTGGTCTGTGGTGTTTCATGATTGTTCTGTTGGCAATACATATAATTTCTATGTATGTTTAGAGAAGTATAATCTAAGGAAAAACTGTTGACCATGATTCTGGCTGTCATGGACATGGTCAAGAAAAGGGGTTTACTTAATTTGTGTCAACAGTTTTCATATTCAGTCCCCAGATTTCTAGTCACCATTTTTTGATGGTGGTAGTTTACAAATGTTTGTCTGATAGGAACCAGGATAGCTAATAATGAAGAATAAAAGGTAATTTAATTAAAGAAAATGTGAGTTCAGAATCATTAGGGACTTTTTTTTCTAGTTATCATTTGGGACAACTAAAATTTCTATTTTACCTTGTTTATAATAATTACTCTGTGAAATCATGCATCTCTATTAGAAAAGCCATAGTATACATCTGGTATTGTCAGACATTTTATATTTAATTTCTGAATCCTTGCAGTAGTCCATTTTATATACTCAGAGGCTATACTTGCTCATAGTCATATAGCTAAGTGATACAGTCTGAATCAGGGTTCACATTTTTCTTCCATTGCTCTAGTCCAGCCTTTCAACACAACCAATGACTACCCTTTTCATAAATTGTTCTTTATAATACCTCCAAATTATTTTTTAAAATTGTCTATTTGTATATACTATGAACTTTCCTATCCTTTCACTAATGGAAAATTGTACTATATGTCACAATTGTGAAAAACCTATGGCATAATTGCTTAGAAGTAATCAAACTGCAAAATACTTAAGTGCATTTAATTTAATGTTTAAATTATTTTCCACACCAGGCCAGTGCCTCAATCCTAACTTGAAGAAACTGATGATCATAAAAACAGTGCTTTTTAATTTTTTAAAAAATTTGTGGTACTGCAGTTTTAACAAGAGGCTTAACTATCAGGTGTTCTATTTTTTCCCCTCTAATCTTTAGTTCCTACAGCTAAAAAAGCTGGCTTAGGTTAGTTATCTATTCCTCCAGGTGGTGATTAAAGTAGCTTCTTAAAGTATATGACATTAATTTTATGATAGGATACTGTAATCTCATCCATTGGTCTGTCCTTTGAGAAGTGAATAAAGAGTAGGTAAAATCTTGAAAAATAAATGCCATATTTACATGTTATTACCACACTGATAAAGCTAGAAAAAAATCAAGGTATTAATATTATGAGTATTTTTTCTTGCTGTACAAGTGTGTCTTTAGAAAGTATTTCTTTTGAGCCTTTCAAAAGCAAGAGTAATCACAGAAGTCAGATGATCACATTTTGATAGGCAGCCATTCATTTATAGTATGCTTGTTTTATGTGGTCTTATAGATCAGTTATTTTTTTAAGTCATGAGCAAAGAACTGTTTGAAAGAAAATTTCAATGTTATTTACAAGGCTTTGTCTTGTTTTCCTGAATGCTACTATTTGGGTGGATGGTTGAGTAGTGAGGGTACTAACAATGTAATTATAACTAAGGTTTGTGTGTATGAGTGTGTCCACATTGGTTACTATATTTTGAGACCTTCAGTGATAAGAGTGTCTAAAATTTTAGAGGCAATTTGATAATTCTGCCCATACCTTCTATAACACTATAGATCAACAACTACCATTTGCCAAGCATTGATCTTTGAACAACATGGGAGTTAGGAGTGGCAACCCCCCACACAGTCAAAAGTCCATGTATTAACTTTTGACTCCCTCAAAACTTAACTACTAATAACCTGTTGACCAGAAGCCTTACCGATAACATAACGTGTCAATTAACACACATTTTGTATGTTATGTGTATTATATACTATATTCTTATAATAAAGTAAGCTAGAGAGAAGAAAATATTAAGAAAATCATAAGGAAAAAGAGTATAAGGAAGAGAAAATATACTTACAGTATTTATTGGAAAAAATCTATGTCTGAATTGAAAAAAATCTATGACCCATGTTGTTCAGGAGTCAACTGTACATGGCTCTACCCTTGTGGAGCTTACAGACTAGTAGGAAAAATAAATTACAGTTATGCAAAGTGCTGCAAAGCAGTATAGGGTGTTTAAGATTGTACATCCAAGCGATGGCTGAGATGAGACCTAGAGGATAAGCAGAAGTTAGACTGGCCGAGAGAACATACATGGCAGTGGGCACAGTATGTGTACCTGCCCTGAAGAAAGAGAAAGCCTCATGGCCCGAAGTGGCCCAGTGGTTGAGTGTAAACCTGTGAACCAGAGGTCACAGTTCGGTTCCCAGTCAGGGCACATGCCCGGGTTGTGGCTCGATCCCCAGTGTGGGGCATGCAGGAGGCAGCTGATCAATGATTCTCTCTCATCATTGATGTTTCTCTCTCTCCCTCTCTCTCCCTCTCTGAAGTCAATAAAAAATACATATATTTAAAGAGAAAGAAATCCTGATGGTTTCATGGAACTTAGAGAAGTTTCCTTTGTTTGGAGCTGTTCAGCTGCAGAGAGGGTGATATGAAATGAAATAGGAAACAGGAAGAGGGTCACTCCCGGCTTTGTCATTCATTTAGTTCAAGTTTACCCCTGCAAAAGTAAATTCTGGCTCTGACATTGTCATGTTAAATTCCATACAAATGAAGAAGAGAAAAATCTACCAAGTTGTAAAGTCTGGAAATTGCCTCTAATGAATGAAAGCCATCTTAGTCTTTACAGATGCAGAGGTCTCTAAATTTGGGAGAATCATTTCACAATGTGAGGAGTTGAGCTACTAACAAATTTACCCTTTATTGTAAAGAAAAGGGGACAGATAGATTTTGAGAAAAGCAGGTGTGTGGTACGTATAGCATACAAGTAAAATCTGAGTTAACCAAAATGTTCAGGTGTTGGTGGTCTTATTTCATTAACTGCAAGGTAACCAGAAGCCCCTTTTGTTTTCAGTTCTTGATGAATTTTTGTCTAAAAGTTTGATTACTTGTCTTTTATAATATGCTGAAAATGATTAATACTTCCGGGATTTATAAAGCCACATGGCCATCAGTTATGAAAATCAATGCTTGCTGTATACTACCATAGCCATAGAAGGTGTAGGGCTTTTGAATGGGTGTACATTGACCCTAGTAGAAATGGATGTTTGTGCATGTTTAATCTTCAGTGTTAGTTGGAAATCTTGTCATATGCATCTTTGCTAAAACAAAGTGAAGAAAAAAAATCTGGTTTACTTTAAAATTATTTATTGAGTATCTGCTGTATAATATTACCTCTATTATCTAGGCTCTTTCCCATGTTATCTTACTGTATTCCTACTTTGTGTGATAGTAGGTTGTTTCAAAAATTGGTGGTTTCATCTGTAAACTATATTTAGTCCTGTGAGTTTACCACACTGCTCCAAAATGATAGGCTATATCTAAGAAAACGATATTCCTAAATTAGTATATTTTAATATATATCAGTATATCTATCTTTTCTGCCTTTAAGAAATAAACCACGTGTTTAGAAAATACTAGTAAATTTTACTATTCTAGAAAGATATTCTGAGGGTTGAAAGACCTCTGCCCCTTTGCAAGGCTGGTAATTCACATACACGTAATTGTTAGTCTTCAGACATGAATTGGAGCTGCTGACAGGGTGATGGTCTGTCTGTAAGAGGGTGGATGGAAACCTGGCAAAGAACCACAGTCCTTTCATCTCCCAATAGCGTTTGTGTTCTGGCTGCAGTTCCTAGTACATCTTACTCCCAGATAGGAGGGTTTGTTGCCGTAATCACTGTCTTATACCTCAGTGTCTCCCCCATCCTTACCAAGAATATAAAGCTTTTTAGTCATGATAAATCAGTGCCATCCATCTTGTATGTTGTATTTTGAAACTTTTGATCTTTTAGATCATTACTTATGCTTGATAAATGTTACTAATATTTCTAACAACCATTTACTATGCCAGGTATTGTGCTGAGCGTTTTACATACACTGTATCATTTATTGACAACCATCTTATAAGGTTGGTATTTGTATAAGTTGGGATTTTTTTTTTTTCTGCAAGAAACCCAAAACACATCAGGTTAAACCACAAAGACATTTACGGTTAACAAAAAATCTGGAGGTAGGTGAATGAAGGTTGTTAATAGATCAGTGTTGTAGCCCAGAACCTGGCTCTTTCAGTCCTTCTTCTCTGCCATCTTTTTTTTTTTTTAATTAAACATATTTTTATTGATTTCCGGGAGGAAGGGAGAGGGAGAGGGAGAGATAGAAATATCAACAATGAGAGAGAATCATTGATCGACTGCCTCCTGCATGCCCCACACTGGGGATTGAGCCCACAACCCAGGCATGTGCTGTGACTGGGAATAGAACCATGAGCCACAGCGGCCAGGCTACTCTGCTATCTTTAATGTGTCAGTATTGATTCCTCCCATGTTCAAGGGACGGCTGCCGTAACGCCCAACATCACATCTCAACAACAGTGTCCAGATAGGGATCGGGGGAGGGGACTGCAAAAGAAGATGGGCTTTCTCTTTATGTGCCTTATCAGAGAGGAAAATCGTTCTCAGACGCTTCTGGAGGATTTCCCCTTCAGCCTCATTGGCCAGAATTAGGTTGCATACGTTCTGTAGGTCCTGTAAACCAATCACTGACAACAGCTATGGAGGATTAAGATCAATGTAAAGCTTTTGCTGGGATTAGGGACATCAGGACCTGAACAAAACAGATTTGTTTTTGTTGTTGTTGTTAGCAAGGAAGAAAAAGGAAATGGTTGTTGGGTAGGCAGTCAGGGTCTGCCCTTATATTCTTTTCCTTTTACAGGTGAGGAAACTGAGGGCCAGAGAGATTAAGATAAAAGTGTAGTGCTGAAACCGGGATTCAAACCAGACCTGTCTGTCTCCAAAGCAGTTTGCTGTCGCGTTACTTGCTTTAGCCTGGAACTTGCTATGAGGCAGGCCTGCTATAGATCCTATCGAAAGGGATTTGTTACTAAAAGTGTCGGAAAAACCGCTTTCTGACAGAGACTAATACATAATAAAGTATCAAAGCCAGGAATCTCTGGACAATGGTGATACATGGATAATGAGATGTGATTAGACATAAATTTTGCTATTTTGCCCTGAAAAAGAGAACTAGGTGGAAACCTCCCTCACCCCTCGCCGCCCCCCACTCCCCCACAGGCAAACATCTTAAAAGAAAGCAAATGTTTTGCAGTCATCCTCAGTCTTTTCATTCTGTACTTTTCTCCCATTGACTTTCTAGAAATGGCTGATTTCTTTCAAATGCTATATACTGGAACAATCAAAAGGGCTCACCCAGGACTCATGAACAAATTTCAAAGAGCCACTACCATTGTTTTTTAAGAAGTGCATCAAGCATCTGATTTGCTGCTGATAAATTCTCTGTAAGTAGCATTATAATTAAGCACACACAACACCATTCTGTGTTTCCAAGAATACAGCTGGGCTGGCACTGAATCAGTGTAGCGCGTGGGCACCGGGCGGGAGGGTTCCGTTGCATCTCAACTACCATGTACCTTCTTTGTGCAGCGACCAATCCGTCTCTCCCCCCTGACACCCTCTGAATCACAGGCCATTGCCCATTCACCCCATGTCTGTCCCTGAGCTAGTTTATTGGGTCCCTTCACTGAGCCTGAGGCTGGCTGCTTCCAGGCTCTGGTCAGGAGGAAAAAAAAATGCCAGGAAACCAAGTGGTACACCTCTTCCAGCATGACTTCCTACCACCCCCAGGCTGGTAGACTGGCCCTTGGATATGAAACAATGTATTTGGCAAACTGGGGGAAGAGAGGCAGTGGTGGTGGTGTGTGTGTGTGTGTGTGTTGGGGGTGGGGGGTGGGGAGAGTCATGCAGGAAAGGGCTGAGCAATTAGACCTGACTTCCAAACCAGGCTTCCCCGCTGCAAGTGACCTCACCATGTGTAAAATGGGGAACCACAGCACCTACCTTGAAGACTTATTATGAGAATTAGCAATAATTTATGTAAACGCATAATATAAAATGAAAGCTTAATATATTATAACACATTACCAGCCCCTTAGTAAAAAGTTGAAGGTTGTTAACATGGAAAGATTTGGCCTGTGTTGATATTGTTGTTACGGTTGTTCTTGGATATATACAAGATATATTTGCTTTAATTTTTAATGCATCATAAAGTACATAACGCTTTGTGGGAAAGGCAGCACACAGGAAATGAAAAGCAAGCAGCCTGGGGATGTGTGTATAGAAGCCAACAGTGGCAACCCCATCTCTCCCTGACTTCTGTGCAAACAGTTTCTTTTACAAATGTGTTTTTGGTATGCAAATCATTCTATGCAGATTTCTGTGTGCAAAATACAGCATAGAAAAATGGCCCTCTTGCCAAGGAAGATAGGAGATGTTGGCTGCCGTCAAATGAATTAGCAGCAAATTTTAGATTTCTTTTCCTAACAATGTATGGGGTGAGCATATTTTTGGCACATTGAACTGAACTATTTTGGCTTTAGATTGTGTGTTCTTGTGATAAAAGTGTGCTTATTGAAGCCTTTAACTACTTTTTGAAGCCATAATAATGTTGAGTGGTATGTAATTTAGCATTTCACAACAGTGTGCCACCTCCAGTTAGTAAAAATGCCTATTTGAAAGTCACAGATGGCTTCCCGCTAAGGTTAAGCTGCTAGCCTCCATATCCTTCCTACTTTTCTGTGAAGATTTGTGCTTATTAACAGATTGAAGTTTATGTTTTGGAAAATGTTTTCTCCCTAATTAATGTATGTCTTAGTAAGTGAAAGGAATACATTTGATATTAAAATCATCCTTTTCTTTGGGTGAGCATGGGAAGCTAGTATTTAATTCACAAGGCCGTGTTTTACCATCAGGGAAGAATGAGTAATATGCCTTTTATGGTGGGCCTTATCGTTTTCATAGTGTTTTTTTCCTATTGGCTCCTTTTGTGAGTTAGTGGAAGGAGGGGAAGTAAAGCTTTGTCCCGGTCCTGACTTCACCTGATCACGCTCAGGAAAAAACAGCACCTGTTGGCCAATGGCCCCGTCATGCTTCTCTCTGCTTTTCTTTTCTTCCCCCCGCACCCCCCACCCCCAAGCATTCTTTGCTTGTTTTGGGTGTTTCAAACTTGCCAAATGTGACACACATTATTTTTACCGAAACAAAGCTTACTAGTAAATGGAAGGTATTCTTCAGAACAAAGTACCTCACCTAAGAGAGAATGTCGAGTGTAGCTTACTGCTATTGGGCGTCACAAATAGCCAGACGAGAGCGCAGACTAATGTCTTCAATCATCTACTCATTCATACATTCATTCATTCAGTATCCTGCTCCGCATGTGTCGGGCATTGCCCTGGGCCAAGAACTCAAAGGTGAAAATAGTCTCAACCATTACACAGACAGATGTGTAAACAAACCACACGGACACTGATGTCCCGACATGCCTGTGTACAAGGAATAAAGGTGATACAAAGGTGGGATCATTAACTCCATCATGCTTGTAGTGAGGAAAGACTTTTTGGAGGGTTTACATCTGAGCAAGGTTTTGAAGGATGCATAGGTGTTCTCCAGATATGTGGGGTATAAGGAGACAAGAGCTCTTGAGGCAGAGAGAACATGAGTACAGAGGCATAGAGGCCTAAACCAGCAAAGAAGGGGGATGTTTTTCAATGGAGAAACTTATTTGGCCTAAGAACAGGGAAGGGAACAGGGATGGGAATTATTCTCAACAACTCATGTATCTGTTTCCCCTTATTTATTTCTATCCCACTATCCAGGGTAGGTCACCTTATAGTGTTTGAAATTATTGCCATTGCCTGTAACTCGTCTTGTTGGCTCTAGCCTCTTCTCTCACTAACATATAAGAAGAATACTTCCAAGGGCCCACAGAATTCATCCCCCACTGACATCAGTGACACTGTGGACAAACTAAAGCCCAAGCACCTTACCCCAGAGCATCGAAGGACTCTTTGAGTCAGTCCCTCCTGCCATCGGCACTGATCACTTCCTGCTTCACTGCCCACACCTCACACTGTCCCTCAGGTCCCAGGTCCCAGGTCCCAAGCCTGGCCTGCTTGCTTCCATCTGCATCCTTTGCCCATGTCAATCCCACTGACCAGGCGGTCCAGCCCTCACTGATCTTCACTTAGTTCTTCGGACTTTAGCTGGGGCATTCTTTGTCTGGCTGGAACTGATTCCATCCTCCTGTCTGTCAACATGGTATCGGGAACTAATGAAAGGTTTTGGAGTCCCAAGATGGGGGTTCTAATCCAGGCTCTGCTTTAGACATGTTTCCAAGGCTCAGTTTCCTCAGCTGTCGAGGATGACTGTCTACCTTGCGCAGCTGTTCTGGGATTAGCAGAAGGGGTCTGTTGAGGGCCGGACGCACAGCCAGTCCCCAGACATTGGAGCTTTTACTGTTGTTGTAATTTAACCTCTTTGTGAAATTCAGGCATAGTAACTATTTTTTCTGACTCACCATGAAAATCACTGACGAGTATATAATTCTTGCAAACCAAAAAGCCCTTTAGGTAAAGCTAATTGTTATTTGTATCTAGTAATATTCATTCACTCATCTATTTACTCCTGTAACACTTACTAAATTCCCAATATTTGGTGCATCCTAACCTCACCTTGTAGGATATAAAGATGAATTTTTGAAATGTCCCCAAAGCCTGTGGGAGAATCAGATAGAAAGGCAGTCAAGTCCAAAGCCATGGGGGGAACGCTGGGACCACGTTGGGTGCTGTGGGATAAGGAAAGGCTGAGCACGGAGGGAGGAGTTCCGGGAGAACAGTCTGTGCTTGCGTGAGGACGATGTGACTAGGGGGGACCGGGTAGCAGGCTGAGGGACCTGAGTCAACATGGACCACGGGGTGTGAGGCTGCTAGGGTGTGGGGGGAACAGTGTCGGAACCAGGACTTGAGCTTCTGGGGCTGTGGGTGAGAGGGATGAGTAATAGGGGGGTGAGGAGGGGCGGACCTGTGGAGACTGGGCCTGGGGTGAGGCTCTCAGTGCCTACAAGCATGGGAGGTGTGACGTGTTTTAAGGTCCCAGCTGGGTGAAAGCTCCTTGAAAGCAGAGAAGGCTCTTGATCATCTCTTATTGCCCCGACCCTTGCAGCGTGCAGGGCACATCACTGCACAGGGAGCCTGGGGGGCAGATCCTGATGGAAGCGCTAGAGGGCAGCAAGGAGAGCCGCCCGGCGCCACGGCAGCTGAGCCTCTACGTCCCCGAATCCTGGTGCCACAGAGTGGAGGGGCGTGTTTTTGCCAAGGAGCTCCATAATGGCATAAAAGAAGTCAACAGGAAACTAACTCGTGCTGTGTTACAGAATTTCACTTCGAGTAAATTTTGCTGAAATGCATGGAGTTTCAAACTGAAAGACAGTCAGGCTGCCCAAAGGCTTTCAAGTGCAAGGCTTTCCTGTGACGGGGATCCCTTTCAAAGCCCCACAGCCTTGTAGGTGTTAAAATAAAAATTAATTGTTGAGCACAAAATGGGCTGAAGGGTACCGACTTTTCCCCCCAATATGTGAATGAATACTTCTCTATCCAAACCCCCCGAAATCCAGCCCGGCCTGGTACTATGTTACTAGTTTTGAAAATAAAACTTGAATGTCTGCCCAGATTGTTGTAATCTTATTAATCTAACAAAGAGACTCAGTGAGTGCGGCAACCAGGGGGACCCGTGTTGACCATGTAATTTGCAACAAGCTGGTAAACACACCCTTGCTCCGCTTGCAGAAAAGTCTCATGCTGCCTGCAAGGAAGCCGTTGGGAGAAAACAGCAATAGCGGGTTAGGGACCAGAACGCTGCGGGCCAGGTCCTGGCTAAATGTTGGCTCCTCTCCCTACCCCTGGCCTCCCAGCACCTGCCATCTCCCAGTTCAGAGGTGGTGTGTGGTTTCTCCCAGCCTGGTCCTCCATGGCCATGCCATGTTGCTGCTGGCATTCTGGGCAGGCTGCCAAGCTCTCCCTGTGCAGGGTTTCTGCACTGGGGTCTTGCTGGGAGGCTCTGAGGCCATTTTGGATTCTGGTAGATTTTAGGCGTCTTCTCTCCCTAGTCTGAGGGGATTCCAGGGGGCTGTGCCCCCCTCCTCCTGGTCTCTAGGAGGCAGTGGTGTTCAACAACACCATTGAAGGTGGCTTCTCTTAAAGCCAGGGAGGTCAGGCAGCTGGGGTTATGCCAGGTTACCACAGGCACAGTCTGTCTACCTCGCCACACTGTCCCAGGCACCCCTTCTCCGCAGCCACCAGCTCTGCAGATCGTCTCTGAGCATGGCCCAGCGCACTGTCTCCTCCCTCAGGAGTAGCATCCCAGGAGGGGGCATGTGTCCGGCTGCCCCAGGCCCACCCTCCTCTTCCTTTGTGCAAGGGAAGCCTTGCCTCCCACCAGTACCCACGTAAGAGGAAGAGATTTGGATGTTGGGTGGTTAAAAATGGAAAAAATTCATTTCACCCCTCTGGACATAACAGCCAATATGTGCTGAGCACTGCGCCAAGCAATTTGAATGGACGAGCTCACTGAGTCCTTACAACAGGCCTATAAGAAAGGGCTTCATTTTACGGATGAGAACTGAGGCTCAAGAAACTGAGTCACAGTTCATGGTCACACACCTAGAAAGCTGCAGAACTGGGAGGGGGGTTGGACAGAGGTCAGACATTGTGCGTAAAGGCTCCGCAAGCTACATGTAAGCTCAACTGAGACAAGCCTCTCAGATGAGCTGGCTCGGCCCAGTCCCACCTCTAGCCTCCTCCCCTTCCTGGGTGCCCGGCTTTGTGTTGCTTCCAGGCCCACGACTCCCTTGGCACTCCTCTATCCAGGCTCCTGCCCCGACTTTCTCACCCGCTCGGTCGGTGCAGGGCCCCTCCCTTAACTACCTCTGGTTCACAGAAGTATGTGGTCGGAGTCGGAAATGCACCACGATGCCAAATGCCAGGGCTGATTCTACGTGATAAATCCCCCCATTGCATATAAAAAACTGTTTGTCCTTAGGAGAATCTATTCCAGAATCTGAATCACTGAGTAACAAAGCATATTCACCTTTATAAATCCAATGTATCTAATTTTAAAATGTGTCTTGTCAATCAGTGATAGCAGCCTGGTAGGAATAGAGTTTGACATTAAGAAATTTCTATTACTTTAAAAAATAGACATGCTTGGAATCCGGTCCATGGCACCTGATCAATATCTGCTGCATTACGGACTGAGAACCAAGGCCTGTCATTCTGGTAATTGCAGTCTTTCTTGAAAGATTGACATTCTTTTTGTGGGCATGTTACAAACAAAGCTCCATTTTCAGCCTTAAAGTGTCCTAATTTTTCAGCTCTCTATTTATTTCCCCCACTTCTTGCCTCCTTTCACATTACTGATTACCTCCACTTGCACTGTTGGGAAAGGGCTTTCTTCCTTTAGAAGCAATTGTAGTGACCCCTCCCCCACCCCCACGCACAGCACGAGCCCATTCTTCCTGTGCCACACCATTACCGGAACCTGAACACGCCTGGATTCTGAAGCACCAGGCGGGAACGTGTGTGTCAGGCTGTCGTCTTCGGTGTATCCCATATCCCACTGTGATTTCTCAGCAAGACATAATAATTATCCATAATTGTAGTGGGCACGACAGTCAGACAAAGTCTGAACATTAAACCCATCCCTCTAAAGCAGTGGTTCTCAACCTTCCTAATGCCGTGACCCTTTAATACAGTTCCTCGTGTGGTGACCCCCAACCATAAAATTATTTTCGTTGCTACTTCATAACTGTAATGTTGCTACTGTTATGAATCGTCATGTAAATATCTGATATGCAGGATGTATTTTCATTGTTACAAATTAAACATAATTAAAGCACAGTGATTAATCACAAAAACAATATGTAATTATATATGTGTTTTCCGATGGTCTTTAGGCGACCCCTGTGAAAGGGTCGTTCGACCCCCAAAGGGGTTGCGACCCACATGTTGAGAACCGCTGCTCTAAAGACAAAATAGAGCCGTGCACTATGTCGTCTGCAGTCCCAAATGGTGGTCGACTCAGAGTAAAGTTTCTACAATGACAGTGGGCCAACACTTCAGAAATAAAATTGTTTTGAATAAAAATTTAGGATTTAAGACTCCAGGAGTGATGCAAAAAGGAAGGGAAAGGCCTCAAAACACCTTTCCCTAAATCGGAATGATGGAATTCTTTCCCACCAGCTTGATCCTTTCCCGAAGGCGGAGAACAGGACTGCATCCAGTCACCCTCAAACATCTCATCAATCTCCTGCCACAGAAATGAATCAATGCCACATCCAGGCCCTAATCCTGCTTCGCTCTCAGCCAGAGCACCTGCCAGGCTGCATTAGGAATGAGTGATGCCGGCACAGATGGAAATCCGCGTGCTCCTGCGCTGGGGGGCCCGTGGGAGGCGAGCAGGAGCCCCCCAGCCAAAGTCTGCCTCTCCTCCCAGACACATCGGCTCACACTCCCTCCGGCTTGGATCTGTCATACCCCGTTGTCAGCAGCAGAGCGAGGGGGCAGATGTGCGTGTGGACAGACGGCTGAGATGCTGCCCCACCGGGCGGCTGCTGGGCGAGTTTCTGCAGAGGGTGACAGTCCCTGGCGCTGGTTGTGTAGAGGACTCGCCTCTCCCAAGTGGTTTCTCCACACTCCCCAAGGCTGCCTCTCACCCGGCGTCCCCTGAGGGTAGATGGCAGGCCTCAGGGTGAACTCGGCATCTGGTGCATCCATGGAGCCTCTGACACAGCAGCAGTGATCTCTCTCCGCCTGGACAGGGGGACCAGAGACTCCTGCGGCCCCTGGGCCTCCCTGTGGGACAAACAGATCTGGACTCAGGCAGCAGTGGGTTCAGATCCCAGCACAGCCGCCCGGGCAAGTTCCCTACCTTCTCCGAGCCTCGATTTCCTCACAGGAAAAGTGGGGATGATACCACTCAGCTCAGAGGTGGTGCGAGGCTCAGCTGGGCACACGGACAGCACCTAGCGTGGCACTTGGCACAGCCTCGGTGTCCTGTGTACTGGACTCGATTGGCAAGGCCTCCAAGAAGGCCCCCTGGGTGGTGCTGAAGGGACTGTTGCGATCAGAAACAGGGAGAGAGGCTTCCTGACCCCCGGTTCTCAGCGACCTCTCCCTTCACTGGGCTCCCCAACAGTCTGACCCTCCCAGCCAGGCCCTCGTGCGTGGGCCCCAACTCCCTCATGGTCTACTTAGCTCGTGAGAGAACTTGCAATCTACCCAATGATCGCTTCTCTTAAAAGCCCCTCTCCTTTTGTGCGTGCCCCTTCCACAGTTGGCTTCATGGCTTCAAAGAGCCAGAAGGGACCGTCCTAATCGCCTGGGTCCAGGATGGGTAGCGAGGGCCATGGCAGGTTCTGTGTGGTATCTCTGGACTCCTGTCCCAGTGCTCCTCCTGTTCTCCACGCTGCCCTGGGCATGCGTGTCCTGAGGTGCAGGTGCCCAGGAAAACACTGTTCAGGTGTGCTGCCCCCGCTGCCCCAGCAACACTGCCAGCCTTGCGCAGGAAGGAAAGTGGGTGGCAGCTGTTTTGGGGGTGTGGCCCCTGTTGGCGGAGGAGCCCCCTAGAGGGTTGAACACACGTTGTCCTGGCACCCACAGTTGCTGCTGGAGACTTCCCTCACAGGAGCACCGTTTCTGGCTTTCTTCAGATCCTGCGAAGGTTATAGCCTGTGAGCGCATCCTGGCTTCCCTCCTCTCCTCACCAGGCCCAGCCCTGCTGCCCAATCCTTCCCCTCACCCATCTGGCAAATGACACCCAATGTCAGTCCAACCATCCCCCCTCCCACCCAGGCTGCTGAGCACTGCTGGGCTGTTCAGAACTGTCATTCCCTGTCCCACCCGAAGTCCAGCTCAACCCCTCACTCCTCTCCTGAACCCCCTGCCCACTGCCCTGTCCCCTGGTTCCAACTCCCCTGGGAAATCTCAACCTCTGTGCGTTCTCTTTTCTAAGCAGGTCTTGACAGGCTGCCTTCTCTTGGCTCCTAGGGTCACAATCACCTTGGTTCAGAGCACACTCACCTTTGGCCCTGGTTCCTACACTAGCCTCCATGGGCACCCTGCCCCAGCCTCCCCCTCCCCAACCCGCCCCCTATATTGAGTGGGTTATCTGTCCAAGCCAGATGTTCCTCCCCATCCATGACTCAGGGCTCGCCTGTCCTGGGTGGACTCTGCCCCTGACCCTCTGTGATCTGGTCTCTGCCAACCACTCTAGTCCTCCCTCTCTACCCCTCTGACCTCCTGGGGCCATCTCCATGCAGTTCCCCAGCCTGGCGGGCCTAGCTCCCCTCCCAGGCCCCTCCTCAACTGGCTGACTCCTTGCCATCCTTCCAGCCCCAGCCCCTGCATCTCCACCTCCCAGAGCCATCCGCAACCTCTAGGGTTAAGATTACAGCCCTTGATCGTCTTTCTGAATCACAAGGTGCTACTGTCATCTGTTTACACATCTGTCTCCCATGTAGCTGGGGTGTTCGTCCAGGGCAGGACACCTGCTGGGCAGTCAGCAGCTGACTTGTGATGGATGGAGCTCAGGCTGGAATGTGACATCCAGTGCCTCTGGGCTGGCCAGAAGGAGTAACGTTTTCTGTTCAGTGGAAGGACCTTACCCCCAATTCATCTTCGGTGCCTCTTCAACGCTGATGGCAGGAGCAGGGCTCTAGGGTCAGGCAGTCTCGGCTCCAAAGACTGACTCGATGACTTACTAGTTCTTAGGACTTTGGGCAAGACACTAACCTCTCTGAGCCTTAGATTTCCTGCACGTGAAATGGAGATGGTAATGCCTCCCTCATTACAGTGCTGAAAAAGATGAGGTGATTCAAATAAGGACCTGGCAGGTCCGCCCACAGGAGACATTTAAAAGTCAGAACTGTTATTCCAGTGGGCTCTTTAGTAAACATATATTAAATTAAACAGGACAGAACTGAGATGATAGGATGCGCTATCATATTAGCTGCAGGAACAAAAGAGGGGGTGGAATGTGCACTGGGATAGAAGCAAAAGGACCCCAGTTCTACCTCGGCCGCCAAACAATATCCTCATTGGTTTAAAGGGGGAAGGTTTGGTTTCAGTGGTAACAAGGGTCTCTCCCAGCTCACGGATCATCTGATCCTAAGAGTTTTTGATCCAACGATTTCATGAAGCTCTACTGAGGTTTTAGGTTTGCATCCAAAACTTAATTCCATCGAAGGGCAAACGACCAGTATTGGAAGGCCAAAGGCAGCAAGTTCTTACTTGCAATATTTGCACCAACATGGGAAGGTGACTTTCCTGCTGAAGGGTGTAGAGGCAACAGTGCTCAAAATGACCACTCCGTGAATCCGGACAATGCTCAGCATCTTAGCAATATCCCTGTGAATGGCCGGCAGAAGCTTATGCCTGCAAAATGCAGCCTGCTAGATGAAATGTGCAGGGAAACAGAGCCTTTAGACATTACAGTGTTTTCAAATATCATTATTACTGCTCTATAAATATCCGACGCCCACGGTGTATCAGGTGCCACATGGGAAATATTGGATTCGGTTGGAGGTTTTCTTGAAAGACACATAACAGTACCATATGCCAGTCATCTTGGATAATATTTACGTACATGCTGCAGAAGCAAAGATTAGCTGTGTCAATATGTATAGGAAAAACCCACAAAAGAAAGTCTGTGGGATGTGTATTATCTGCACTTAGGATCAAAAGCATTTGCCGAAGTCTTCACTTCTTTAAGAGCTATTTCACCCACAAAGTACAGCAAGGTTAGAGGAGTGAGGGATTAATACAGCAATAATTGGGGGGAAATTATCAGAGGTCCCTGGGGGCTCCTACGAGGAGTAGTTCAGAGCCTCTGCAGCTAAAAGGAGCAGTTCCAGAGCTGTGCCTGGCAATTAACTCTTCTGTTTGCTTTTAACTAATGGGATTCAAACATAGTTCATTCCTTTTCAAGTGTCCTCACCAGCATCCCCAAGGGTAAATAGCTTGCAGGAAAAGAGTTTTGCATGGGAGACGTGCAAGAGGAAATATTCCCATAAATATGAGCACTGTGCCAGTAACCAGTCATCATTTTAATAAGTGGGTGGTATAGACTGAGTGGTGTCCCCTCCAAATTCACATGTTGAAGTCCTACCCCTCAATGTAATGGTATTTGGAGATGAGGACTTTAGGAGGAAATGAGGGTGGAGTTCTTGTGAGGGGATTAGTATCCTTGCAAGAAGAGAGGAGAGAACTTGCTTCCTTTCTCTCTGCTGTGAAGACACAGCAAGAAGGCAACCGTCTTCAAGCCCGGAAGAGAGCCCTCACCAGGAAGGACCAGGCTGAGAGCTGCTCTCAGACTTCGAGCCTCCAGAGCTGTGTCTGTTGCTTAAGGCACCTGTCCATGGTATTTTGCTATGGCAGCCTAAGCAGATGAACACATTGGGGTTTGCACACCCTGAGTTTTCATGTTAGACAGTGATAAGATCAGAATTTGGGGTTACATCTAGCATCCAAGTGGCCATGTCGGCAGTGGGAATACTGCCTTTGACGAGCTGGTGAGGCCTGACATCACTGTCTCCCTATTTTCTTGGTAGAGCTGCTGTTACTGACTGAAAGGATGTGTGACTATGCGTTAGGGAATCAGTCCTGAGCTAAAAATGTTCCAATTATTTGGAGAACAGAGCAGTACTAAACAGCCGAAAGCCAACAAATGGTTGGAATTGAGAAGCAATATTGTGGAGCCCAGGCGGTGAAGGGCAAGAAAGGGAACAACTTTGTTTATTGTGAATTGCATTTCTCTTCACTGCGCAGTTCTATTTTTAATTGCAAAGTGTCTGGTTGAGCAGTTATTACTGAAATTTATTTTTGTAATAAAATCTCTTTGTGAGATCACAGTTTTGTTAACAGTGGTGTGAACTGGGTTTTTCTGTGGAAAAAAAGATGTTGAAGTGCTTTTAAAATTAGGCGGGGGGAACCCCTCTACAGCCCATCCCAAATCTTAATATGACAGTGGGGCAGAGAAAAACAGTGAGCTCATGGGGTTGTCTAGGAACTCACAAGGCACTTGTCTTCAGCAGGCGGGGGGCGTGGCTGGCTCCAGGAGCCTGGTGTTCTGGGTTCAGTGAGACCCCAAATAGCTGTGTGACCTGGAGCAAGTCACTTCCCTTCTCTGGGCCTCAATGGCCTCATCTGTTTAAAAACAGAACAAAAATATAAGGAGGCTGACTATTTCTGCTCTGACATTGTCCTCGGGAATGTGGCCTCACGCAACAGCAAGCAGCTCTGAAAGATGACTTCCCAGACCCGGCAGAAAGTGCAGGGTTAGGGACAGAATTGAAACCTGAAAAACATTTACCCAAGTGTGGAAGCCCCATTTTGTCACCACTGTTACCCTGCCCTTTGAAGGACACCAGCCTTTACATCATGTTGGTGGCCAAGGGTGGTCCAAAGCCATGTGTGGGAAGCTCCAGGTCATGGGAGGAAGTGCCCAGGCCAAGGCAAGGGACCTGGCACGGGAGTGGCCTGGGGAAAGGACGTGCATCCCCCTGGACTGACTTCCTGGGCTCTGGATGAGGTCTCTCTGCTCCTGAAAGGGCTGGGCAGGCGCCAGGTGGAGTCCCCAGCCCGGCGCACCGACTCTCCCCACCCAACCTGAGTGAGCTCACGGGGGCCTAGAGGCCCACCCGCGAAGCAGACGAGGCTCCAGCTGCCCTCCTGCCAGCAGGCTGGGGAATGTTGGGGTTTGCGGGGGGTGTATTAAGTTGCTAGGGCTCCCATAACAAGGAACCACAGACTGTGTGGCTTAAACAATAGAAATTTATTTTCTCACATTTCTGGAGGCTACAAGTCCAAGATCAAAGGTGTCAGTCAGCAGGTTTGGTTTCTTCTGAGGCCTGTCTCCTTCGCTTGCAGACGGTCGGCCACCTTCTGTTTTCACATGGTCTTCCCTCTGTCTGTCTGTGTCCAAATATCCTCCTCTTATAAGGTGGGTTAGGGCTCACCCAAATGACCTGTTTTAATTGGAACACCTCTTTAACCCCTGGAGTGCTGGGGCGCGTGATCGCGCTCCTCCTGTCTTTCGCCAAAAGTGCCGGGAGCGCTATCAAAGCTTCGAAATGGCGTCCAGTTCTAAGTCTGCTTTTATTAGTGATGATGATATTGCTAAATATGTCAATGTAGTAAAGGTTTCCTTACGTTTTTGAATATGTAACTTCATTTACTTGCAATTCATAATTTTCTCTCTACACTGCTGTAAAATCAGCAAAAATGCCTTTGGCAATTTTAGCATAGTTCCTAGGATATTGGTTGGCACTCAAAGGGTTAAAGACTTTACCTCCAAATACAGTCATATTCTGAGGTCCTGGGGGTTAGGACTTCAGCACGTGAATTTTGGCCTATAACAGGGGCATGCTGATGCTTTATTTTGATGGGGACCCTGTGTTAGTGTCCTAAGGATGTCCTAACAAGTGAGCATAGAGTGGGTAGCTTAAAACAACCAAGACTGGTTTGGTCCACAGTTCTGGAGGCTAGAAGCCCCAAATCCAAGTGTAGGAGAGCCAGGCTCTCTCTCCAAAGGCTCTTGGCAGGTTCCTTCTTAGCCTCTCCCAGCTTCTGGGGTTTCCTGGCAATGCTTGGCATTCCTTGACTGGTAGCCATATCGTCCCAATCTCTGCCTCCATCTGCACATGCGTCCTCCTCTGTGCCCCTGTGTGCAAATTTCCTTCTTCTTATAAGCCCCTCCATGCAATATGGCCTCACGTAACTTGATTACATCTGCAAAGACCCCGTTTCCAAATAAAGTCACATCCACAGGTACTGGGATCTAGGGCTGGAGTATATCTTTTGGGGGGACACAATTCAACCCCCAACAGACCCATTCTCCTTACTCCCCTGCCCTCCTGCCCTCTGAGCTGCCCAGGTGCCATTATTTTGCTTAGAGGTTGAGAGAGCGTGCTAACCAGCTTTCCTTGCTCAATGCCTTTTTTTTTTCTTTAAAAAATAATATGGAACACTTGAATTTGTGGGTCATCCTTGCGCAGGGGCCATACTAACCTACTCTGTATCATTCTAATTTTAGTATATGTGCTGCCATAGCGAGCCTGCTCAATGCTTTTTTAAATGACTAACATTTTTCTGTTTCCTGCCCCTTTTCCCTCCCTCTTTCTTTTTTTCTTTTTTCCTCCCTCTTCTCCCTGGACCTCTCTTTTTTGTCTCTCTGTTCTGCCTCTCACTCCCCCCTCCCCTTACACCAGGTCCCCGGCCTCCTCCCCCTCCTTGCTGAGGCATCTGCCCAGAGGACACCGTTTTTTCCTAAGATGTGAAGGCCAGGAAGAACTAGAAAAATCCCGAATCTCTGCTTTGCTCTAGTGACTACACGGCGGCTTTCATTCCGAGCTTGTCATGGATTGGCTCTGCTTTTTTCAAGCATTTTATAATAACTATTTGGGTTTTTATCCTTCTGAATTCTCTCTGGAATTAATAAAGTTAAAAAAAAAACAACAACCCTGGTTGTTTCCTCCTTCTAAGGAAGCCCCACATTGAGATGGGTTAGTTAATCAACTCGAGTCCACTCCCTGCCCAGCGGAGGGGACCGTGTTGGTCCCTCGCTAACAGGGGCCCGCCACGGGCCACGTGTGGGGTTTGCGCAGGGACCACGGTAGCATACCATTACGCCATTTCCTACATTTTATTGCCAGTGCCTGCAGCCTCCACCAGGTTTTTTCCAGGGTGCTCTTTGAGATCTGGTTGGTCCAAATCTTGGTTCATTGCCCTCACTAAGGACTAGAGATGCTTAAGTCCTAGGTAATCAATTAGCAAGCCAAATCTAGCTGAGTATTAAAAGACTAATAGGCCGCAGCCAAGTAGGGCTTATCACAGACATCAAGAAAGATCCCAATAAGTGAACCACAGATAAACCTCAAAATCATTACTCTGAGTGAAAGAAGCCAGACAAAACAGGAAGACATCCAAAACTCAGCAAGTGCAAGCTGGTCAACATGACAGGAAGGCACTGGCAGTTGCCTGGCCGAGGGGGTGCTGGGAGGAGCCGGGAGGAATGGATTTCAAAGGAGCAGGAGAAACTCCTGGGGATGATAGATGTGCTCTCTCCCTTGATGGTGGGGATGTTTTCACAGAGGATATGCTTGTGCCAAACATCAAAGGACGCACACAACGCGATCACAGAAGACTCCACCGCTAAGAAAACTATTAATGTAGTCGAGTGTACAAGCCTTGGTACAAGGGGTGAGGACGTAAAAGGGGAAGGCCCGTGGCCGATGGGGGACGTGGTGACGCCCCATCCCTCCCTCCCACACAGCTTCAATCAATGACAGTGGGCTCTGGAATCCAAAGTCCCCCTGTTCTCACCCTGTCTCTGCCTGTGGTTGCAACTGGTGTCTTGTGTTTGGGCTTTGAGCCTGTTTTCTGCAAAATGAGGCTAATAACTGTGAAATGAGGGCAGTAACACCGACGACGGCTGTGGTGAGGGCGAGAGGTAATACGCGTGAGGTGTTCACGGCAGAGTAGAGCCTCCATAGATGGTAACAGTGAGAAAAGGATGACTCCTCACAGCTTTCCCGAGAACCTTCTGTGTGCCAGGTACTACTTAGCAGCCGGGTCCTGAGAGGAAAGATGTGGTCCCCGGGAGTGTGCTGTCCTCAAGTCCGTGTGCGGGGAAAACGAGGTGCGCGGGGTGCAGGGACTAGCCCACCTCTGTGCTCAGGATGGGTCCGTCCTCACCCCTTTCCCAGGAATTGTTCTGGGATCTCCCAGGGGAGGGAGGCCTTTTCTCACAAGCGAATTTCACCTGTTTGAAAAGCATTTTGAAAGCAGGGGGAACATTAAACACCATAAAGTAAAATGTATGTTGGAAAGGAAATTCATTTGAAAAGAAAGTCACAGTATTGACCAGAACAAGGGAGAGCATGACATTGAGGACATAAAGCATTAAGGACATGTTTTGTGAGGCGAGGTCTTAGCTTTTAGAATACAAACCCAAGCTCTCCTGACTTTGGAGGGCCTGGTTTCATGACTAGCACCTGCCATTCCCAGTGGAGGCAGATTGGGGATGTGGTGTGAGAAGGTGCTCTCAGAGGCTGCACCAGGTGGGGGGCGGGAGGTGTTCCAACAGGTGTAGGTACACTTGCATGATGGCTGGTGACGAGCCCTGCGATCTCTCTTGGTAGCCCAGGTGTAGGCTCCATCGTAGATCTGGTCAGGCTGCTGAAGGACAAACCCAGCACCACCTCCGTCGTCATCAGAGCAGTGAGCTCCTATGGAGCCCTTGCCTTGAGCTAGGTGATGTTCGAAACACTTTCCATCGTTCACACATATCTCGTTTAATCCTCACAACAGCCCTATGAAGGTTAGTGCTATTTATGAGGGGTATAATATAATCCCTATTTTACAGATGAGGAAACTGAGGCATTGAGGGCTAAGTAGCTTGCTTGAAGTCATGCATCCATGGCTGGGGAGGGGAGAAGAGAGTTGAGATGCTGGCAAGAAGAATCAATAGAGAGCTGCTGTTGTTAATGGGCCATTAATCTAAACTTTTTATTATAAGGGCATTGGCTCCCTAATCTCTAGGAGGATACAGGTCTGGGAACACTCAACCGGTGTGTGTGTGTGTGTGTGTGTGTGTGAGAGAGAGAGAGAGAGAGAGAGAGAGAGAGAGAGAGAGAGAGAGAGATGCACGTCATGACCACTGTAAGGATGTTCAGAAACAGAAGTAAGGGGCTGGGCCCATGGCTCCCAGACCAAACAGGGGGCGTGGGGTGACTCCCCAGTTTTTCTGCTCACAGAACATCTGAGTGACCTCACACTTTACAGATGAAGAAACTGAGTCAAGAAGAGCTGAACAACTTGGCCAGGGCCCCACAGCGAGTACAAGCTGGGACTTGAACTCAGTCAGGGCTTCCGTGAGCTAGCTGTGCCCACAGTAAGACCTGTTATGTACAGTTACAATGACCTACCTCAGACAATCCGTGAAACTGCTGCGTGTTTGAGCCCCATGCCACTCGTGGCAGATAGTGAAGAGCTCTGCCCAGGGTCCCTGTCATTTTGTGGTGGGCAAGGCTGCAGCCTGGCGTGTCCCTCTCCATCCTGTCTGCTAACGAGGCAGAGGAGGAACTGTCAGTCACACTCCTCTGTGCTTGGTGGTTTGGTGTCGTCGCCTCTGGGGTGCCGCCTGCGCAGGCCCAGGAGTACTGCCTGGCCCGCCGGGAAGGCCCGGACCTGAAGAGCAGAGCAGGGGTGCACCCACCCTCTGAGCCTTTGTCCGCAGAGCCCAGGTCTGAGCTTGGCAGAACGCCGTTTTGTCTGTGGCCAGCAGGGGGCGCCGCAGGACAGATGACTTCTTTGGGCGCTACCGCAAGCATCACCCAGGAGCTGTGTCCTTCATACACTCTAACCCCGTGTCCTTGCTCCCCCTCCTCTCCCAGATGGTCATACGCTATGTTTAGGCCTTCTGCACCTCATACCCTTGACCAGGCCCAGACCCTTGGAATGAGAGGCCCTTGTAAAGCCCTCACCAGCAGCTTTTTCCAAAATACATAGTCCCATTCATCAAGGAAGGGGAACAGATCATCTTAGGGAGAGGCTGGGGGAATGCTGATTGGAAGAGGTCCCCGGGGGCCCTATTAGCATTCACCAGAGCCATTGCTTGGAGCCTACTCAGCCCTTCCCCTCTTTAAGCTCCTTGCTCTCGGGATCTGCCTGCCAGCAGGGATGTCAGAATCTTGGGCCCCTACACCCATGACAGTCCCAGAACTGCCCTGGTGGCGGAGGGCACTGTGGGGCCTGCAGGGAAGTCTCCTCTAGTTATTTTAGGGTGAGAGCAGACAGCCTTGCTCAGGACTGTGCAATGAGCTGTGCGGATAAACACCATATGAGCAGAGTTCAGCGTTGTAATTAAACACCCTGTACAATAAGTTAATCTCACACCTACTTGAAGACACATGTGATGGCGGTTGGTGGCATGATAGTTGGGCAGAAATAGGAAATGCTTTGTGTAAAAGGCTATAATTGACACTGCGTTGCTTGGCCACCTCTTTTTACAGCTTCCTGTCCCCTGCGAGTGCTTTCCTAAGGCAGGCGGATGGCTTCTCCTGACGCCATCAACGGGACTCGCTGAATGACTGCATTTGTCGAGAGATGGAGAGAGATGAGAGGGGATGAGCCAGAGGACAGGGTCCTGCTACTCACCAGGCAGAGAGTATGAAGAAGTGAGTACGTGCCACCACCACCAGCTTCCACTTTGCAAATGTGTGGTATGAGTAGCTGTGGGCATCCAGGCACTTGTCAGGTGGGCTGCTGGCCGTGTAGGTCTGAGGGTGAGGGGTGGGCTGCTGGCCGTGTAGGTCTGAGGGTGAGGGGTGGGCTGCTGGCCGTGTGGGTCTGAGGGTGAGGGGTGGGCTGCTGGCCGTGTAGGTCTGAGGGTGAGGGGTGGGCTGCTGGCCTTGTAGGTCTGAGGGTGAGGGGTGGGCTGCTGGCTGTGTGGGTCTGAGGGTGAGGGGTGGGCTGCTGACCGTGTAGGTCTGAGGGTGAGGGGTGGGCTGCTGACCTTGTGGGTCTGAGGGTGAGGGGTGGGCTGCTGGCCTTGTAGGTCTGAGGGTGAGGGGTGGGCTGCTGACCGTGTGGGTCTGAGGGTGAGGGGGCTCTGGAGAATTCCTCTCCAGAGAGGAGTGGAGGACAGAGGATCCAGGGCCAGGTGCCGAGAGGTACCTACGTTAAGGGAGGAAGATGGTTTTAAAAAAGGGAGAAGCGAGTTTGGAGATGACCATCCCAAAGAGCCCTGCCAGTCATTGCCAGCCTCACCCACACTGACCTGGCTGCACCAGCCCGTCTCCGGGCAGGGCCTGTGTCTGAGCCCTCCCCTCAGCACCAGCCTGCACCTGGCATGGGAGGGAGCGCGAAACTGTTCGCTGGATGAACGAGTCGATGAACAAGCAGCGGGGCTGGTGCACCACAGATATGAGTTCGGTCCAACTTCTTACCAAAATGGTCAGATTGGGACATTAGGAGCCAGGCTGGCTTGCTCCTTGGGGTGGCACTTTTGTCTGGCACCTCTGAGCGGGCCTGTCTCCTCCAACCGAGGGGCCAGGGTCCTCCCCACACCCCTCCCTCCCTTATGCCGCTCACTCTCAGCCAGGAAGGAGCTGGCATGGGAGCAGGCTGCTTGTTTTCCTTTCCTTTCCAAGACTTGGGTTCTCCTTTACGGCAGGTGTCCCAGCGCCTCTGTGCTCCTCTCCCCTCCCCCCTCTCCCCAGGCAATGTCTCCGTTCTCAAGGCTTCCAGATGCTCCCCTCCGCTGACCACTGTGGTGCCTGCTCAGACCCACACGGCCAGCAAACAGCCCTCTGGACAAATGCCCCGACGCCCAGGGTACCCAAACCACACACGGGCCAAGAGCCTTCCCATGTGCCCACCCGCCTGGTACCTGCCTTGGTGACTAGCATGACCCTGGCCTGGTCAGTTCCCAGGGGAGGCAGGAGGGAGGCGGTCTCCGAGCCGTCCCTCGGGGCAGCTCCCTCTTCTCCGGGGCTCTTGGCGCCGTGGGCTCCACTCTGTCTCCTGACTCCGGGGACAGGCTCCCCCTGGGGTCCCTCCCTGCGCCGCAGCCTGAAAGCTCTCCCCAGGCGGGAAACTGGGCAATAAAGGCTCCTTCTTTGGGGTGTCTCCTCTCCTGGGGGTCCCCATCCTGCGCCGCCTATAGGTCAATGTCTGAAATCCGTTGTTTCACATATTTTGTCTAGCGTTTTGGTTGTTTCGGGTGGAAAAGTGAGTCTGGTCCTGTTGCTCCATCTTGGATGGAAGCAAGGTTCCTGTTGTTTATTTTCAGTGAGAAATGTAGTCGGTGTTTAGGTCGCCGGGGTCATCTGCTTTTCTCACTCAACTTTCTAACAGTGTTTCTACGGGCTGTGAACTGTCCACAGATGTCATTGTGAGGGACTCACAATATCCAGCCAGGGGCACTGACTTTGCTCTTCAGTCTGGACACCCCGCCCCCCATCCCAGCCAAGTAAAGGGGTGCGGCCCCCAGCCGGGGGCTCTGCTTCCCCTCCTCAGACTTGGCCCATCACTCAGAGGCGCTTCCTCAAAGGAAGATGCTTTGTGTTTCCTGCCGCAGACTTCAATGAGGTGGTGATGAGGGCTGCAGAAGAAGCGCTTTTCCATTGAAACCTTTTTCTTTTTCCTGAATGGAGCAGGTGTCTGGAAGTCAAAGTCACAGGAACGAAAGGATTACATTATTCACAGTTTTTCTGTAATTAGACTCACCCACTTTCTGAATGAAGCCATGTGCCTCAAATAATAACTACAGCTCCCACTTGTGGTTTGCTCCAGAGAACAGTGATCCCCAAGAAGGCCCTCCTGGGACCCCAGAGCAGACCGGGGTCTGCCGTTAGCTGAATTCCCACTCTAACCCGGCTTCCTTTTCTCTGGTGCTGGCAGAGACCTGGGAGGAGATAAACCGAGCGTGTTACGAGGGGGTTGACAAGATAAACTCAGCAACATAATACTGATTGCTACCATTTATTAGGACTTAGTGCTAAGTGCTCAGTCCCCGAGAAAACCCCGTGAGGGTCAGAATGAGAAATTACAGCTCAGAGAGGTGAATTAACTTGCTCAAGGTCACACAGTGAGCTGGTGGTGTTACTGGGATTCTAACCTGGACACTAACTCCAAAAACATTTCTTTTAACCACGATGATTTGCTTATGGAATAGAAGCCCCTCCCCCAGTCCCCTCCCACCCTTCTCTCCACAGGAAGCACAGGGGAGCTTGGGTGGGTGAGTCAGCCTGAGCAGTGCCGAGCCCCAAAGAAAACTGCTGGGACCTAATCACAGCATGGCCTGAGCACACCTAACGCGAAGAGCCACACCGCATGCCACGCCGCAGCCATGCCCCACCACAGCCATGCCACGCCACAGCCATGCCACGCCGCAGCCATGCCACGCCGCAGCCATACCACACCACAGCCATGCCACGCTGCAGCCATGCCACGCCGCAGCCATGGCACGCCTCAGCCATGCCACACCACAGCCATGCCACACCACAGCCATGCCACGCCTCAGCCGTGCCACGCCACAGCCGTGCCACACCACAGCCATGCCACGCCACAGCCATGGCACGCCTCAGCCATGCCACGCCACAGCCATGCCACGCCTCAGCCATGCCACGCCGCAGCTGTGCCACGCCTCAGCCATGCCACGCCGCAGCCATGCCACGCCTCAGCCATGCCACGCCACAGCCATGGCACGCCACAGCCATGCCACGCCTCAGCCATGGCACGCCACAGCCATGCCACACTGCAGCTGTGTTGGCTCTGCCTAGCACAGGTCTCTCCTGCCCCCACGCCCATACCTGTCCCCAAGTCCCAGTGCCCTCTTCCTGCCCCGAGCTCTGAAAGAACCAGAAAATTCTTCAGTGAAGCCCATCACTGTCCTGCCAGCCAGCACTCCCCATGTGTGTGTCACAGTGTTCTCTTTTGAAATTCTCTGGGTATTTTTTTTAAAGTTCTTTTTATTGATTTCAGAGAGGAAGGGAGAGGGAGAGATAGAAGCATCAATGATGAGAGAGAATCATTGACTGGCTGCCTCCCGCAGGGCCCACACTGGGGATGGAGCCTGCAATCCGGGCATGTGCCCAGACCAGGAATTGAACCCTGACCTCCTGGTTCATAGGTCGACGCTCAACCACTGAGCCACACCGGCCGGGCGGAACCCACGTTCTTAACCACCGTGGCGCTACCATCTCCGATGGGCCTTTCTGCTTTGCTTCCCTCCTTCAGGGTCCAAGGTCCTGGCACGGTTCTGAACTAAGCACACGTCTCAGCTTTCAGGAAGAGACCAGCTTCTCTGCCTTAGTTTCCAAAGTGGGGGCCTGGCCCTGAATCTCAGGTCTCCCCCCTCTCCGCCATGTGGAGGGAGAATGTTAACAGCCCCTACAGGATTGAGATGACTCGTGAGGGCTGTCTGCCGGGTCTAGTCTGCCATGTCCGGTCCTCAAAATCTTAGACCCACAGGTAGGAGTCAGTATACAGTTACAGGCTTTGGGGTCCTTACAAATAGTCCGGTCCTCGGTTCAGGGGTAGAAAGGGTACCTGTGGCATGGGCCGATCTCCTTCGTGGGGACAGCTGGGCTGGGGCCGGTTCCGCACAGGCCGGAGTCACGTTCTCCAGGACGGTGTCAGCACCCCCACCCCACCCCGTTTTCGGGAGAGACGAGCGGCTGCCTCCCGATCCCGGAGTCACATCACAAGGAGAGCCGAGCTGCTATCTTTGTTTGGCGTTTTTCAGTGTCAGCAACAGAGAAGCAAAATCAGCCGAACGGACTGTTTAATTGCAATATGAAAATCATGCTTTTCCAAGGAAAAAAGGGAGCGTTCTCCACCCCTTCGGGTTCCAGGACGATACCGTATCTGCTGATTCGGTCCCATTCAAACCCAAACAAGCACATTTATCATCACAAAAACTGCCATTTAGGCGAACGCTCTCCACAGGCCTGCATTTCACCTCAAATGTTCCGCAGCCCAATTAAGCCTGGTGCACGCAGAGTGGGCATGCAGGGAGATGCTGCCGTGGCACCCTGGCGAAGGCCAGCTGCTGCTCTGGTCCCCCCAGGCAGGGGACAGTCAGCAGGAGCCCTGCCCTGAGGCAGCGGCCCTGACCTAAATACCAGCGTGGGCCTGGGGCCTGTCCCTTCCCCTCTCTGGGGCCTAATTTCCTCTCTGTAAAAGCAGCAGTCCGGCTGCACCAGGGATGGCAAGTTTGTGAAACTTGCACCCCCTTCTCCCCTCCCTTGCTCGTGCCTACATCTCTCATTACTCAAGGCTTTTATTCGCTGAGCCCGGGTTCGGTCCCAGAATCCTTCTCAACGCAGCACTTTAGGCAACTGGCGCTGGGGATGGAGTGCCGCCCAGCCTGGGCTAGAACAGTCTCCAGGCCCCTTCCGGGTCATGCACCTGAACTTTGAGAGTCTTAGTAACATCCACAGACCCTTGCTAAGTGCACCCTGAGGGTCAGAAGCATGCCGGGTGCTTGGCCCGCCTGAATGTTACTTCCTGAACCCACTCAATGACCTGTTGCTAACGGCCCCATTTTATCCAGGAGGCCCAACGGGAGAAGTAGCTTGGCCAAGGTTAGACAGCTGGTAAGTAGAGGAGCTGGGATTCAAACTGAGGTCACCAGGTTCCAGACTGAGCCGTACCCCTCACTATGATCCAGGTCAGGCAGCCAGGAATCTGCCTTCGGGTAGAGGCAGTGGCCGCCCTGGCCATCGTTATGTCCCAGCATTCAATACATGTTGAGGAAGCAGATGAATGAATGAATGAAGTGAGAACTAGAAACACACCGGAAACAACACAATAATAATGATGAAGATGATGGCCGCCATGTCTTCAGTGCTCACCGTGTGCCGGACGCGACCCCCCCCCCCACCACCACGCGGGAGAAGCTCCATATTTATTTGTTGAAAAATGAAGATAGTAATTCTTGTTTTATCCAATCTCCCCACACTCGTCTGAGGTGGGAACCCCGTGGCCTCATTTGATTGAGGGGAGAATGGACCACGTCTCCTCTGTTAGCAATGAGTAGAGCCCGGCTCTGTGCTCAAGTCCGACTCTAATACTACCCTCTGGACTCATCCTAAGTGCCGCGGGAGGGCCCGGGGAGAGAGCGGCTAGGGAACCGGAGGGGAGTGTCCTGGTTAAGCTGGCCAGGGAGCCCCCTCACGCTGCGGGGAAAGAGAAGGTTAAGAGGCCAGCCGGGCAGCCTCAGGGTTTCTCCCATCGTGGCCAGTGCTTTCTCTGCCTGGCTGCTCGGTGACAAGAGGGCCGTGCGGGGAGGCGCGGGGAGGGGGTCGGTGCTCTCGGAGTCCCCTTCCTCCACTCCTGCCTCATCACAGGGAAGGAAGCGGCCGACCAGGCTCAGGCAGGGGCTTTTAAATCTGTCTGAAAGAACTTTGTTTTGTACACACTCTGAAACAACAGCCCCACAAAACAATACTTACCCTTTTGAATTGCAAAATGTTGTGATAGCTTTCTATTCTATCCATCCAAAGGAAATGCCAGTGGTGACTCACTGAGTGGGCCATGTGATTTGAAATACTTCATTCCAGCGTCATGCATGAGTAATAGCTGTTAACTGAGCTCTCACGGCCCACTGTGCCGGCCGGAGCGCCCTGGACTCAGGCAGCAGCCCCATAGGTCGGTCCTGACTCTGTTTTTCAGGCGAAGGAACTGCGACTCAGAGGGTTTGGTCACTCAGAGGTGCGCCCCTGAAGCACTGGCCAACCGCTGCTGCAGCACAGGCAGCCTCCAGGTCTCCGCGGAGCAAACACGCGTTTCTGTCTCACGCGAGGTCAGGGGCTGGCGGCGTGGCTCTGCTCCACGTCTCCCCCTCATCCCGGCGCGGCAGGCCAGCCTATCGTGGCAGGGGCGTGTGAGCCCCACGACAAAGCACATTTCAAGCTCCTGCTGGCATCACCTCTGCCAGCTCCCAAGTCATGGGGGTGCACTGATGGTCTTTCGATGAAGGCTTCGGGCTCTTCGGAAGAAGAGAAAAGAGAGGGACCTACTAGTATGCACCTCAGCACAGCCGTGCACATTCCATTCAGCTGCTTGCTGGTGTGGGGTCAAATACAGCATTTAAACCTCATCCTTTACATACCCTACGCCTATGGCAAGACTGCCACACATGATCCGGGAATTCGTTCTTGTCAGAAGAAAAGAAGGGGGAAAGGAAGGAAGGAAGGAAGGAAGGAAGGAAGGAAGGAAGGAAGGAAGGAAGGAAGAAAGGAAGGAAGGAAGGAAGGGAGGAAGAACCCCAAAGGGTGAGCATTCAAGTGGCCTCACATCTCTGAGCAGAAATTTCTTCACCTTTAAAATGATGACACAGATGAACACGTTTTCACAGGCTGCTGAGTGACAAAATTGGGTTACAGCACAGCATGTAGAGGAGCGCCTCATTCCTGCAGCTTTGTGTTCATGTGTAATATAGGCATGTGTGTATGTATTTAGGTGCATAAGGAGGTGTCTGCAAAAGCTTTACCTGAGTCTTACCAGCGGCTACTCACAGTGGGGGGATTTGGAGTGATTTTTTGTGTGTTTTTCTGTGTACTTTCTCTGTTCTGCATAAATGTTTTACCAGGAGAACCTATTACACAGATCATCAGAGAAAGCAACAAGGATAATGATATTTTGCTAAACAAGACCCACATCACCAGCGCTGTGTCCTGTCCCAGTGCCCTGTGATGCAAGCAGCCTACCCCCCAGCTGGCCCGCTGTTGGAGCCCAGGCCTGCTTATCTCCCAGTCAGGGCACAGACCCACGCACACACCCTCATGTTCTGGCCCCGTGTCCTTGTTCCTCCTGCCCATCGCTCTGAACATGCTGCACATCTTATCTTCCACATTCCATTTTCCTTCCCTGTTCCCATGACCCTTAACAACATGGAGTTCATCTTCACTAACACTGTGAGGTTGGAACTCATTCATTCACTCATTCATTCATTCATTTTTCCATATATTCACTCATCTATCTGTTCATTTATCAAATATTTACTGGTGCCCACTTTGTACCAACCAAGCTCTCTGCTTGATGCCAGGGACCCAGAAATAAACCAGATGACTGCCCTCAAAGTACCCCTAGTCTGACATGTGGCATCAGCTGACAGTAGCCTATACAAAATGCTCCAGGAGCACAGAGGAAACGTTGATGTTCCTGGTCTAACCCTCAAGTTTACAAATAGAGAAGTACGATCACTTCCACGATACAGAGAAGCATGGCAGAGGTCCTGGCTTCAGGCCTGGAGGGCCCTTCCAGGCACCTGTTAGGGATGGTAACTGCATGGCGTCACCCCTCCTGGCCCATGGCCATGTTGGACACTACCGCTCCAACAGGCATCCTTCCCCAGCAACCTGGCACCTTTGAGTCCATGTCCCCTCTCCGTCCCAAAGAGCCAGGCCGGGCAACTGGAGTGGCATGCGTGCCATCAAGTGCAATCCCAGATGGGGGAGTGGAGACTCAGGCTCAGGTGCTGAAGGTCATGTAACAAGTTAATCCCCTGACTCCTTGCTCTTCTTAGTCACAGAGGGAACTGACCGCAGAGGGGCTGTGTCGGCATCTGCGGGAGCTGCTCCCACCTCCCGCCCTGCACTGCCTGCAGGTGAACTCCGGCTTCCTCCACTCTCTGCCCTGTGGCCAGCGGGAAGGAAAAATGATCCTCAGCTGAAAAACTCCAGCAGCGAAGTGGCAGGATGGCTCTTCAGTAGGCCCGTAAATTGCCAAGTGGATTAGGAAGGATAGCTAAGCTGGAACACACAAGGCCCACACAGGGTAACGGGCATGCTTGGACGTATTTCATTTCTGATCACACCGGAACGGAGCAAGAATTATGGACAAAGTGCATAAACCTAAGCAGCTGCTTCTGATAATTTACACTCCTCAGTGTCATTTTTAGTGCACCATGGCTGCCTCTCTCCAACCCAGGAAACACTAAATCTGGCCGCTTGAAGAACCACTTCACTCTATGCCACTATGCCAAGAGTCTTTCTGGATTGGATGGGTGGGTGGATGGATGGGTGGGTGGATGGGTTGATGAATGGGTGGATGGATGGATGGATGGATGGACAGATGGATGAGTGGATGGATGGATGAGTGGGTGGGTGGATGGATGGATGAATGGGTGGGTGGGTGTATGGATGGATGGATGGATGGATAGATGGGTGGGTGGATGGATGGATGGATGGATGAGTGGATGGATGGATGGGTGGATGGGTGGATAGATGGATGGGTGGATGGATGGATGGATGGATGGAGGGACAGATGAAAGGATGTCTAAATAGGTTCTATTTCTGGCACAGAAATCATCCAAGCAGGGGTTTGAGAAGGCCCAAGTTTGGCCTCCCTGATGTCAATCTCTAAGGTGACATTTTCTGTTTCCCTCAGTAAGCCAGCACTCATCCGCTATTAGAGAATTTTGCTGAATTCTTTGCAAACATATCCAGATTCTCAGTAGGACTACATAGATCCCACCCTCCCTATCTCACTTCTGCCTCGTTAAGTCCAAAATCCTTAGCACTTAGCTTTGACCACTATTGTAAGGTCTGTCCACCCACACCCTGAGCTGGGGTTTGGTGGAGGGCAGGGATGGCTCTGGGAGGGGCCGGAGCCCTGCTCCTGGCTCAGCACTTAGGGCTGAGGCATCTTGGGGAGGAGGCCCCACTGGCAAGTATGACTGGGGTGGGCCCTTTCAGAGTCTGCAGAGCTGCTCAAGGTCTCTGGTTCTTGGCTCAGCTGGGCCCAGCTTTAATCGAAAGCGCAGTCCCCCAGCTTGGCAGCCTACCGTCTCAGCCAGATGCCCACGGCGGTGCAGGGTGGTGCCTTCCTCCTATCTCCTGCCATTACTTGACACATCGTAAATTGCTTTTTATGAACTCAGGCAGGAGGCAGTCCAGGGGGAGCCACTGCCTCATGACAAGTGACATTCGTAAGGTGCAATCTTCATTCTGCGCAGGCAAGACACGGGCTGCCTGGCATGGAGAACCCGCCACAGCGGCGAGCTGCTGCACCATGGCCCGGGCCAAGCACACCAGTCCGTGGGGCTGGGGGGGGGGGGGGGGGCGGGGCAGAGATGCCAGAGGAGGTGGGCGAGGCGCCCTGAGGGGACCAGTGCCAGCTGCCCACTGCTAGTTCTGAGCTTTGGCTTCCTCTGCTTTCAAGTGAGTGCGGTGGCGCTCCCACCTCACTGTATTATTCTGAGGATCAAAGAAACAGGAGTCATTACAATCATAACAGCGCCTGCATGTGCACCGTGTTCTAAGCTAACAAAGGCCCCTCCTTGCCAGGAACACCCTCCCCTCACCTATGAACTGCTGCCTAGGATTCCACCATGAGAGTCGAGTTCCTTTGTCCTAAGCCTTGATTGCTCCCCTCCTGTCCCTTCCCAGAATGGAATGTTCAGGAGCAGCTGGGCTCTCTCCTCTACACCCTGCTGGCCACCTTCCATCTTGGAGTGGGCAGGTTTAGGGAGGAGCAGGATCGTGCTGGGGGCCAGGACAGGGGTCTGGATGCCATGGAGGAAGCATCTACTCTGGAGAGGATAGGAAGGAAGGGAAATGTCACCCCCAGGTGCTGGCTGTTCCCAGATGTGTGCTGGGTGTTGCACAAAGTGTTGTGCGATGCTCCCAACAACAACTGCTAGGTCGATAGGTATTAATACCCCCATTTCACGGGGGAAACTGAGACAGCGAGAGCAGGGAGTGTGCCCCAGCCACAAGGCCCGCAGGTGGCCAGGCCAAGTATCTGGATCTGCTCTGTCTGAGGTGTGTGTGTGGGGGGCGGGGGGAGCATGGGGGGTGCAGGGGGGCGGGCAGAGGGCAACTGGATGGGTCTTGGCCATGTGCAGACAGGCGAGGAGGGAGTGGAGGGTGTGATGGTGAAGGAACTAGGAGGGTGGGGTTAAGTTAACGGCAGAGGCTGAGTCAGGCTCTCCCTCCAGCGCAGTCTCCTCCTGGGCTTCGCCGGCCTGGGCTCCTGGGGCCTCCAGTCCAGGGCAGGAGAGGCCTTTACTGGGCATGGGCTCCAGGAAGCTGGGTGGGCCCTGGGGAGGAGGGGGGAGGGGACAAGAACAGGAGAGTTGACTGACTTCTTCCCTTCCTCCTGCCCCTGTCCCTGCCCCCCGAGGTGTGAGGGCACAGGCCCTGGCCGACCGCAGGAAAGCTGCAGGGAAGTCCTGCCTGGTGGGAGCGGTGTTAGAAGTCACAGCATTACTCCTGCTGGAACAGAGGAAGCCACGGGGGGTCCCTGGGAGTCCTGCGCGGCTGGCACAGAGCTGATCCCACCTCGGTGGCCAGCAGCTTCTCCTCATCGAAGGCACAGCAGCCTCCATGATGCACCAGGGCCGGAACTCCCCCAGGTCCCCGTGCCCAGCCCCCTCCTGCCCCTCCTCCCACCCCGGGAGCCTTGCACACCCAACGCTTCTCTCTCTCATTTCCTGGTCTGTCTGCAGGGACAGCTCTTCCTTCCAGTTGCCCAGGCCAGGAACCTGGGGCTCCTCTTGGGAGACTCTGCCTCTCCCACCACGTTCAGTCGTCAGATCTGCGGGCTCCTCCTTCGGGTTCCAGCACCTTCCCCAGTCCCCCTCTGGCCTGAGCACTCCTCCTAGGCTGGGACACTCACAGTGGCTGCCCATGGGTCTCCCTGCTTCTGCCCCTGTCCCCTGCAGTCCCTTCTCAGCTCCGTGTTGAGAAAGAGCCCCGTCAAATCCAGGAGAGATTACAGCCCCCCTGGGCTCAGAACCCTGCATGGCTCCCAGCTCACCAGAGTCTGTCCTGTGGCCTCCGGCCCCGCATGACCAGGTCCCATCCCCTCTCTGGTCCCCCCACTTGGTTCTCATCGCACTGGCCTCCTGTCTGTGCCTGGTGTCCTCCGGGCACATTCTCACCTCAGGGTCCTTGCCCTGGCTGTTCCCCCTGCCTGGAACCCCCAGCACCCGCTTCAGTCCTGCAACCTGCCTCCCCCAACGAAGCAGACCCAACCTCCTTCACGTCCTCTCCTTTTCCCCAACCACCCTCAGTACCTTCTCGCAGCTACATAATTCCCAATTTACGGTGCCCATTCGTCATTGCTCCCCTGCTCAGGCAAGACAGAGGCAGACATGTTTGTCTCTCTTATTCCTCCATGCATCGCAAAGCCTAGAACAGTGCTTGGCACTCTGAAGGCACTCAATCAATATTTGTTGAATGAGTTTTAAGTCATTGGAAGTGTTCTACCGTGTTATTAAAAAAAAAGGGGGGGAAACAGAAAAGAAATGGAAATTTAAATTGCTCATGATTTTACCACTTAAACACAGCCTCTCATTAACGTTTTGGGATAGTGTCTTTCTAATCCCTTTTGTTAAATGTGTATAGCAAGAACCATGAATTGTTTGTCCACTACAGACACTGTCTAGGCCGTTCCCAAATACCATTTTATTCTGTTTCACAACAAGCCTTGTGGTAGGTATTGTGCCTGTTTTTCAGATGAGGAAGCAGAGGCCCAGAGGGATGAAGAAATTTGCCCAAGTTTAAACAATCATCTTAATAATTGTGCTAACTGGATTATAGCATTTTTTTTATCCTGCCCTTTTCACTTAACTGTAATCAGAATCATGTCAGCAAGTCACTAAAACGATTTGTAAACATAATTTTTAATGGCTACAGAATATTCTGCCCAGAGGTTACACTATTATTTCCCTAACTAATCCCTATTGTTTAGAATTTTGGTTATTTCTAAATTTTTACTATTATAATAATAAATGAATATTCTAAAACATAAAGCTTTTCCCACATGTTTTATTATTCCCTTCATCTGGACTTCAAGGAAAACCTAGGGGTAAAGTTGTCCAAACGTTAAAAAGTCTCCAGATGCCTGTTACGAAACGCCATGCTGACGTCCGGGAGGGAACGGTTCCGAGTGTGTGAGGCCACGTCGGGGCTCATCTCAGACGTTTTCCTGTGGTGCCTGTGTCCTGTTCATGGGCCAGAGCAGCTCACGTTTCTCCAGGTGAGGCCCTCGTTCATTATTGAAGCCCCAGCGCTCAGCATGGCTGCAGCCAGGGCCCGTGGCTGGCCACATTCACATTGCAGACAGCACCCCTGAGGCCCTAAATATTTGATCAGAGAGTGTGCCAGGCTGTCCATGAGCCAGATTTGGAGCAAACGAGACCTTCCTTCTGCAGCACCAAAGCAGTGTGAGGCAGAGCACATAACTGTGGGGGAGACCAGTTAAAACAGTGGTTCTCAACCTTCTGGCCCTTTCAATACAGTTCCTCATGTTGTGACCCAACCATAAAATTATTTTCGTTGCTACTTCATAACTGTAATGTTGCTACTGTTATGAATCGTAATGTAAATATCTGATATGCAGGATGGTCTTAGGTGACCCCTGTGAAAGGGTCATTCGACCGCCAAAGGGGTCGCGACCCACAGTTTGAGAACCGCTGGGTTAAAACAATAATGACACATATTACAGCAGCCTCAGCATTCACTCTTTATATCCCACATCTGACAGCCTGCAACAGCACCCTGCCAACTGCAGGGCAGGGAAAGGCGGGGTTTATAACACCCAGCCCAATGCCTGGCACACAGTAGGCCCCCATGCATGTTCATCTGTCGGTGGATGACTTGTCCTTGAAAACGGGGAATGTTCATTCAGGTCATTTTCCCACCACGTATTAAGCACCTACTACTGAGTACTAGGCTCCAAGTTATGTGCTTTGCAGTAATTATTTTAATTGCACTTAGAATAGTACCTATCACTTAGTGTTTTTAAAGGGTTAGCTATTATAATAACAAATAAATAATAGCATTTATTTGTTATTATATTTATTATCTCAATTCTCTATGGGAGGTATGATCACTATTCCCATTTTACAGATGAGAAACAGAGGCTCAGAGACTCAACTAAGGAGTCAGGAGGCTGACCACAGACCTTGATCATTCATTCCAGCTCTGTGGCCCAGGTTCAGGGGCTAGGTGGGGCTCCACATTTGTCTACCCAGGCTCCTCCTGCCCCGGCTCAAACCCAGGTCTCCACCACCTGCTCCTTGCCCAGCCTCAGCTATAGGGAGGGAGGAACAAGCTCCTGGGGCCGAGGATCTGCCTCTCCTGACAAGTATGGCCCTGAGGGGGCAAGACCCTGGTTTTCACAGTAGAAGGTCCCCACCTCAAGCTGATGTCTAGCCTCTCGCCTATTAGGATGCTCTGAGGCCTGGTGACAGGGCCTGGAAGGAGAACAGGAATGAGCTCTGGGGTGACTGGGGTTGACATAGTGCAGAGGATGGGGAGGAAGGAGGCCCAAGGCAGATAGTTGACCCTTAGGGACACCCTGGCCGTGTGACACTAATACAGAGCTGCATCTCAAGATGAGGCCATCTGGAGCCACCCAGTCCCAGCCCCAGCGAGGAGGGAAGAGCTGCCCTGCGCGGGGGCTGCAGGGAGGGGCAGGGCTTACCTGGCTGTCTAAAGGTCACCCCTCTGGCCTTGGGAAGACTTCTGACAGATGTGTCCTGCTCCCCATGCTCTCTCTGGGACACCATGTCCTCTCATGTTCCAATAATATTATTTAGTACCATTTCCAGGAGTGTATTTTTGGAACATAATGAAAGAGGTGTGTACATTTAGTCACAATGGTGTTCATCATGGTGCTGATAACAATAATGCTGCATCCATATGGCTAGGCCCATTCATATACACAGTCACTAATTCTCTCCCTTCCTCATTCATTCATTCATTCACTAGAGGCCTGGTGCATGAATTTGTGCACCAGTGGGGTCTGGCTGGCCCGCCCTGATCAGCCAATTAGGCTGGGCCTGCTGGGGGAGGGGACGAGGGAAGTTGGTGGGCCAGCCCCACCCCCTGGTCGAATTCCCAGTCGAACTCCTGGTCAAGGGGACAATTTGCATATCAGCCTTTTATTATATAGGATTCATCAGACATGCTAAGAGGAGGTGGGAGGGCTATCACTCCTCTACCTTAAATCCTCCTATGACTTCCCTTCACACCTACCAGAAATCAAACTCCTTACCTGGCCGACAAGGCCCTAAATAATCTTCCCTGGCCTCCCTCTGATGTCTTTCTGTTTCTCCATTAGCATCTGCTGTTCCCTTTGTCTAAAACTCCCTTCCCCACATCCTCCCATCATCCTTCAGTCTCAGCTCAGCCTCTCCTTCCTGGCAGACCTGGCAGCTGAGGTGGCCTCGCTACTGGGGTAACTCGACCCCATCACCCTGTTTTAGTTACTCGATAGATTATCTTATTTAGTAATTTACTTGTTTGTTGTCCACTCTGATTTGTAAAACCCCATGAGAGCAGGGCCTTGTCTTGGTCACTCTGTTCCCAGAGTGTGCACATGCACGCCTGGCATTGCTGAGGGGAAGGAGAAAGGGCGGGAGGAGGACAGACCAAGCAGGTTCTCTGTGCCAGCTCTGAGCGGGTTTGGGGTGCAGCTGAGAGTGCCTAGCCAGCTGAGACTGGTGCAAGGGGCGGGAGGGACGCGGCAGGGACCAGGACCCACGTGCCCGGCCTGTGGGGTCTCTTTATCCCATGAGAGGAATAGGACGGGCGTCACTTTGCCCATTTTGCAGATGAGCCTCGGAAGAACTGACAGGCCCTGGGATCAGAGGCCCCACTCCCCCCGTCCCTGGCATTCTGCCCCCACCCCCTCCGTGGTCAGTGCATGGCTCCCAGTCGGGGAGCCTGCCTGCCCTGCTTGTCATTCCGGCCTCGGCTTCCTTCACTCTCCTGCTTCCCACCGCGCCAGGAGTGGGTTTGTGATAACGTCTGAATAAATTATTTAAGCATCTTTCCGTGAGGTGGAGATGAAACCGCAGGCTGATAACTGAGTGGGGGCTGGCGGGAAGGTTCAGGGCCCCCCATCCTGTACCAGCTGTGACCATTTCAGGCGGGGTCGCCTGCAGGTGGCTGCCTGCCCTGCAATAGCTGTTAATTACACCGGGCAGTGCTGGGAGGGGGGGGCAGTGCTGGGAGGGGGGGGCAGTGCTGGGAGGGGGGACAGTGCTGGGAGGGGGGCAGTGCTGGGAGGGGGGCAGTGCTGGGAGGGGGGGCAGTGCTGGGAGGGGGGGGCAGTGCTGGGAGGGGGGACAGTGCTGGGGGGGGCAGTGCTGGGAGCGGGGACAGTGCTGGGAGGGGGGCAGTGCTGGGAGGGAGGTACAGCGCGTCCTGGGGACCCGAGAGGAGCGGGCTCAAGCTCATGTCGCAGGTATGTGAGTAGTACCTTCTCGTTTTTCTAAGAATCCACTCAATCTGCTCACGATGGTGGGGAGGGCCTGAGGCCCTGGCTGAAGCACAGGTCGGTCCAGCAGTCACTGCCCAGGCCGCTGTCCCAGCCCCCGTGCTGGCAGGTGTGTCATTTCAGGGCCCACATATTCCCCCTCCGTGCCCCCCACCCTCCGCCCCCAGCCCCGGCGCTGCTGACTTCTCTCCCTCGCAGGCCCTCACAGCGCTTGAGCTTTTGAAATCTATACGGGGAAGGGAAGTGTCTAGCAGACAACTTCTGCTGTGGGCCCTGCACAGGCCTCCCCTGAGCCCGGAGGCAGCCATTGCTGGGAAGAGGGAAGGGAGGGGAGCATTCCGGGCGCGCTGTGCCCTCACCAGCAGCGGCAGCTTTCTTTCATCTGCTAAGACTTCAATCTTCCTCTGCACCACGGCGGGTGCAAGGGTCGGGGGCAGCGCCTTGCAGCCCTGGGCAGGGGAACGGGCACCTGAGCCTGGGGTTTCTTTCTACGTTGCAGGGAACATGGGTGCCTCGTTGGTGGGCTCTGTTTAAGACCTGGCCGTGTGCCAGCGTGTGACCGGGACCACTGCTCTGAGCTCAGTGAACCTCCACCCTCACCTGTCCCTCTCGTGTAAAGTCCCTCCCCTTACGCTCCTCCTCCCGGGGCCCTAGGCCTGTCCCGCGTTGGGCTGGTGGGAGCCCCTCCAGCACGCAGCACCCGGAGGCGTCCCTGGCCCCTGAGGACTGAGGTGGAGGCTGGTGTGGCTGATGATGGGCTGGGCGGGGCCGTGAGGAGGCCAGGAGTGAGGTCCGGCCACAGTTCCTGGCGCTTCATGATCTTAAAGCCGTGGCCCCCTCCTGGGCCTCAGCTTCCCTACCCTCCGTGGGAATCACAGTCCTTGCCCGGCCCACTCACAGGACACAGATAAAGTGACAACAGCTCATCCTGGTGGCGTGCTTCCTGGGGGCTCTGCTGCCCTAGAAGCCACACCTCTCTCCTCAGTCCACGCAACAGGGAGGAGGCCCTCCTGTCCCACCTGACGGCCGAGGACACAGAGACACTGAGGGTGGACTCACGCCCAAAGGCCCAGCCCGTGGTGGCTGAGGCTGTTTCAGCGTCAGCGCTCTTCATCTTCACCACCGTGTGTGACAGGAACTGAGGAAGACTCGTGTGCCACATTCTTGGGCTGTGGGAGCTGGCCCTGGCTGCCCGCGAAGGCCCAGGCCCTGGAAGGACTTGCCAAGGCCCCGGGGGCTGGTGGTGAGCTCTGCCCCCTCAGAGTGGACCCGGAGGCGGCTGGACGTGAGGACGCGGGCTGCTGGAGCTGGGGGTGGGCTGTGGGCAGGGGAGGAGGTCTGGGTGGGGAGGACAGGCCGTCAGCAGGCGGCAGCTGGGTCCCCTGCCCCAACCCTCCTGGGTAAAGAGCAGCTGCTGCTGGAGGCTGGTGCCACGTGGGCAGTGGCGGTGTCGGGGGCACCTGGCTGCTCGTGGGCAGGGTGAAGGGAAGGAAGCAACACGCCCACGAAACCTCTGCTGGGCCCGGCCCCAGAAAGCACCGCCACCTCCAGCGAGCACTGGCTCTGAGGCCCATCCGCCCAACGGGAGCCCAGGCTGGAGAGTGTGGGAAGGAAGGGCACAACTGAAAGCAAAGGGGCAGCTGAGCACCGGGGGGGGGGGGGGGGGGGGGGGGGGCGGGGAGGGCGGGGCGGGGGGGGGGGTTGCGGGCTTTGGGCTAAGCCCTGCGGGCAATGCAGCTGCATCGAGCCAGCATTTACTGAGCACCCGCTCTGTGCCTGGCACCGTGCTGGGCCGTTAGCTCCATTTTACAGATAAGTGACTGAGCTCCAGAAGAGAGGTGGCCAGGGTCGCACAGCGGGCCGGGTCCGAGCCACCTGGGAGCCGTCCGCTGCCCGCGGGGAAGTTTTAGTCAGTTGGGGGAAACAGATTCATACCAGACCCAAGGCAGCTGTGATGGAGATATAAACTGATTCCTTTGGGAGACAGGTGGGAGGGAGAATGCCAATCAAAGGTATTTCACCAAGAGAGGGAAGCAAGTGCCTGACTGGGACATCTGTGCACCAGTTTAAAGGCAGGATGAAGGGGGAGCATTCCAGGCACGGGAACAGCAGCAGCAAAGGCAGGGAGACAGAGTGGGTCAGGGCAGCGCCCAGAGAATTCTGAGGTGTCCTGGGAGACTGGGCACCAGCCGTGAGAGTAGGGAGGGGAGGGAGGCAAGGCAAGGCCAATGGGGAATGGCTGGAGGGCGATAAACCGGGACAGGCCAGAGAAGCGAGAGGGGGAGAGTGGGGTAGAGAGGGAGGTGCCCGGGGGGCTCCTGAACTCGCTGGGCCAGTTGTCTTGGGCTTAGACTCTGGCATCAGACACATGTGGGTTTGAGTCCTGGCTCTGCCCTACTTGCTGTGTGGCCTTGGGAAGTGGCTTGCCCTCTCTGAGCCTTGGCTTCCCCTTATGTAAAGAACTGCCTCCTGGGGTCATCATAGACGGCAGCTGTGAGCCCAGAGCTTTTCCTTGAACCCGTCTAACCGTGGAGGTGGGAGCTGTCAGCCTGCCCATGTCACAGAAGAGAAGCCGGTGGCTGGTCCTGGCTAGGATGTAAAGGGCCAGGCATTCTGACCCACCGCAGGATAAACATGGCCGTTGTGGGCTGCAGGGGTGGCCGAAGCTCTGTTGGACCAGGGGTGTCACCAGCGGATCCGTGGATGGGACCGGGCTCTCTGAAGGCAGGCGAGGGGGTCTCGGGTCACCCCATTATTCCCAGGTAGGAGGAGATCTTTAAAGAGAGATTGGCTTTCTGTGGAGGGCTCGGCTGAGGGAGAGCAGGAAGGGGCCCTGCCCCACAGCCTGTGGGGACTGCAGTCCCTCCAGGCGGCAGCCAGTCCTGGGAGGAAGGAAGGCCCCGAACCATGCAGGGGGTGTGCAGGGAGACGGGAACCCAGTGGCAGTGGCAGCACATCCCCCGGGGTTCATCAGAGTAGCTCCCGAGGGCCCAGGCGCGGGAAGATGGAGCGGGGAGGGAGCGCGGGCGAGAAACGGCCTCCACTCCGAGCTCTCCTGTCTCCCCGGCCCCATTCTACACCTTTTACATCTTGCTGTCTAACTGCCCTCCTTGCTGCTCATATGGGGAAGCTGAGACCCAGAGGGGGAAAGGGGCTTGTCCGGGGCCACACAGCGTCCGGGGTAAGTCCTGGCCCCAATCCTGCCCTTCTGGGGTTTCCCCAGCCCCTTGGTGATGGTCTCAGCCCCACCCCGCGTAGGACAGGTAGTTGGCGGGATGCAGTGCAAAATGGAAAGGTGCTCCCCTCTCCCGTCCAAACATTAAGAATTTCAAGATGGTGACTGCAAAGCCCTACACCCCTCTGAGGGTGGGCCCGTGTGAGTGCACAGACTTCGGAAGCCGCGGCCCTGACCCCACACCTGCTCAGTGCTGCTACTCCTCTTCCCCTTCACCTGGTGACATCCCCCCATCCTGCCATCCCTGAGGTCCCAGCCCCCATCCGCCCAGGCGGGAAGCCTTTCTGGGCGGTAGGTGGGTCAGGGGCTCTCCCAGACACAGCACCCCCTCCAGGCTCACGCAGGCTCACTCACGCAGGACCCAAGACCAGGCCTTAGAGTGGGATGGCCCCTCCCTTTCTGGGAAAAAGGTGAGGACTAAGGAAGATTAGGTGATAAGGAGATTTCACAGAGAGTAGCTGTAAAGCTCCGTGACAGGCTGAGGGTTAAATAGATTAATATCCAGGGCCCGGCTCCTGGTTCTGGGCTCTGAGCCCAAATCTTTGTTGATTAAGTGTTAGCTCAAGTGCAAGGAATTCAAGAAGTACAACTCCTTCCAGGCAGTCAATCTGGAACAGATCATTGATATTATTCCCATTGTGCAGATGAGAAACTGAGGCTCAAAGAGATTAAAACTCTTAAAAGTGAACGAGGTGCAATTTAAACTCAATGCTGGCCCAAGATGCCTCTCTAGAGTATTGGGTCTTTGAACTGAGCCAGGCCCTGTCCTCACCCTCATGGCACTCACTGTCTAGTGGCTGAGACCCACAGGGCATGAGACACACAGAGAACTCAGAAGAAGGAGAGGTCACTGTGTGCTAGGGCAGTCAGGGGAGGCTTCCTGGAGGAGGTGGAGGAGAGACACAGGAGCTGCCTTTGAAAATCAAATACCATTCTCTTCAGGTGAAGACAAACTGTCACCTGGGAGCGCAGCAGCCTGAGCAAAGGGGTGGAGGGTGACTGGACATGGCAGGCTGGGGTCTCTGCGCATGGCCTGGAAGAGCTGGGGTCCTAGCAGGGATCCCCATGTGGGCAGCAACCAGTTCCAAAGAACGTGGCCCTGGCCATCTTGGCTGGGGGAGCTCTGGACAAGTGAATGTCCTTACGGGCACAGGTAACTCCAATGACAAGTAAACTGAGCATAGAGGAAGGAGCGCTCTCAATTATTTTCATGAAGACAGTTTAATACTGATAACAAAACACAGCAAGGCACCAAGTAAAAAACAATAAATCAATCTCATAAATATTGGGAGTGTGACTATCCTAAGTAAAATAATAATTTTAGGTACGGTGATGGGTAATTTCATGTGTCAGTTTGACTGGGCCACGGGGTGCCCAGCTAGTTGGTCAAACATTATTTTGAGTGTGTCTGTAAGGGTGTTTCTGGGTGAGGTTAGCACCTGAGTCAGTAGATTGAGTAAAACAGATTGCCCAGGCCATTGGCCCATCCAATCTGTTGAGGGCGTCAACAGAAAAAAAGGAAGGGAGAATTCTTTCTCTCTGCCTGTCTTTGAATTGGGACACTGATCTCCTGCCTCTGGACTTGGACTAGAACTGGAACGTACACCATCAGCTTTCCTATCCTCAGGCCTTTGGCCTCAGACTGAAATGGCCCCATCTGCTCTCTTGGTTCTGAACTTCTCAGCCTCCATCATTTCATTAGCCAGTCTCTCTCTCTCTCTCTCTCTCTCTCTCTCTCTCTCTCTCTCTCTCTCTCTCTCATATTCCTCTGGAGAACCCTGACAACATAGGAATATAGTTTAAAATCCAAAAGCACCTTAAAAAAAATAGCAGAAGTCTGTAACTAATCTTTGCATGGTTGAATTTTAGAAAACCTACTACTGTAGGTTAATATCAATAATGTAATATTACAAACTGTCATCATTAATAGATCAAAAGAAGAAAAATATGTTATTTTCTTGATAAAATATAAATAGATGGGTACTTCCTTAATGGGATAATATATATAAAAGCAAAAGCCATTATCAGTATGTATAATGGTGAGCAACTTAAGGCATTCCCAATAAATTTAGGAACAAGATTAGGATGTCCCCTCCTACCAGTCTTATCTAACATTACTCTGGAGATATTAGCATTGTAATTTCACAAGAAATAAGGGGTATAAATATTAGAAAGAAAGAGACAAAAGACAAAAGTGTTGTTATTTGAAAAACCCAAGAAAATAGAATAATTATTACAAATAAGATAATTTGGTAAGATAACTGGGTACAAAATTAAAATATAAAAATTAATAATTTCCCTAAATATGAACAATGAGATATAAAAGACAATTAAAGAAAAATCTCATCTAAAAATAGCAAAAAAGACAAAATATATAAGATAAAATGTCTAGCAGCACATTTAATAAGAAAAATGCAAGATTTATATGCAAAAACATTAAATACTACTGAACACCATAAAAAAAAAAAAACACAGCCAGGAATAAATGGAAAGAGATTCTCTGTTCTTGGATAGGAAGACAGTAAAAAGAAACCAGTTTTTCCTACATTAATATATACATTTAGAATAATTCCAAAAAAATAAATACCTGCAAAACATAGGATTGATATCCAGGATTTATAAAGAACTCCTACAATTCAATAATAAAAAAGACAAGCAACCTAATTTTTAAAATAAGCAAAAACTTTGAATTGATACATCCTAAAATATATGCAAATGGCCGATAAGCAAATTAGTGTTTCACACCATAAGTCATCATGGAAAACCACAAGAAGATACAACTGCACACTATAATAGTGATCATTTTTAAAAATTGACAACACCAATTATTAGCAAGGTTGTGGAGCAACTGGAATTCTTATATATTGTTAGTGGGAATGTAAAATGGTGCAACCATTTTGGGGAAAGAAAAAAAAAGTCTGGTAGCTTCTTTTAATACTAACCACACACCTGACCTTCACCCTAGCAAATTCCACCTAAGAGAGATGGAAAAATATGTTCCTGCAAAGATCTGATTAGAATTAGCCCAGGTGTCCACTGACAGGAGACTGGCTAAACAAAGTGAAATATCCATATCATGGAACATTGTGCAACAATAACAAGGAGCAAATTATTGATATGCACAACTTGGGCGAATGTCAAAAACATCATGCTGAGTAAAAGAAGCCTAGGATGAACAGGCACAGGCTGCCTGATTCCATTTCTATGACATTTAAAACAAGCAAAACAACCAATGGTGGGAAAACTTCAAGTTGTCGCCCCTGGGACGGTGCAGGTGGAGACTGACTGGGAAGGAGCAGGAGAGAATCTTCGGGGATGATGGAAATTCCTGTCTTGTTTTGAGTGATGATTATACATGTATCCAATTGCCAAAATTTACTGAACTGGACACTTAACATCTGCATACTTTATTACATATAAATTGCACAAAATGAAAAGAATGGCTGGGAAGGTGATAAAAAGAATTAATAATTAGACACAAACACATATGAGAGATTTTAATTTGATAAAAGGTATCATTTCAAATGAGTGGGTAAAAAATGGATTTGTTAATAAACGATGTTGAAGTAACTGGAAAGAAGTATATTGGAACCACATGTCATTGCTTACACCAACATTAATTTTGGAGGGATCAAAAGTCTAAAGGTAAATAAATAAAAACATGGAAGTATTGGAGCAAAGATGGATAATTCTTTTGTGATTCTTAGTTTGGGAAGGGGAAAGACTTTCTCAAAATAATTCAAACCCAGAAACTATAAAAGAAAATATGCAAATACCCATTAAAACTGAACATGTCCGATTTTTTTAAAATGTCACAAATGAAATCTTTAAAAAAATGAACAAACTATCTCATAGATATGGGAGACCACATGTCCATTTATTTAAAAGATCAATAACCCAGAAGAAAAATGGGCACAAGACAGGGACAAATGGTTCACAGGAAGCATATACAAATGGCCTCTAAGCACACAAGAGACGTCCCTGCTCAATTACAGTGAGAGAATTGCCGAGTTACTGTTCCCCCTATTAGATGGCACAGACCAAAATCTTTGATAATCTCCTGCGTTGGGGAGAAGATAGGGCACACGCTCTCTCAGGCATTGTGGGTGGAGTATAAGTTGTTACAGTTCTTGAGAAGACAATCTGGAGATATCTATCAAATACAAACCTGCGCCTACCCTGTGACCCAAGCAATCCACTTCTAGAAATTAATTCAGCGGACGCACGTCCCCACGTCCGGAAAGACGAATGACAGGATACCCAGTGCAGCCTTGCTCGCAGTGGAAATAACAGCCACCAAGAGGAGGCTGGTGAAATAAATGACCAGGTCTGGATACAATGGGATGCCTGAAATTGTCTGAAGTGCACCAAAACGGATGAAGTGGGCCCTCACATGTGGACTCTGGAGCCAGATGCCTGGGTCCCACTTACTGGCTGTGTGACCTTGGACCCGTTGCCTAACCTAAGCTCTCTCAGCCTCAGTTTTCTTATCACTAAAATGGGATTAGTGGCAGTGGTAGGAATGCCACCTACCTTAAAAGGTTGTGCTGAGGAGTAAATGAGTAAAAAAACCTGGTCTTAAGACATTTAGATTAGTGCCTGGAACATAGTAAGAACAACGTATGTGTAGACTATAATTATTACGGATCCGAAGCAATCTCCAACATATATTAGGTATAAAAACACTGCAATTGCATGAAACCAGAGTGTTCAGGAGAGTCCTACATATTTATGCCTGCATATACAGATCTCTAGGAGGAGGCGCCAGAAACTAGAGATTGCACCTGAGGAGTATTCGGGGTGGGAGGCAGTTCTCACTGAGTAACTTTCATACTTTCAAACAACGTATATGTATTAGCCATTACAAACTTTTAAAATAAAGAAATATGCCCTGCCCTGACCGGTTTGGCTCAGTGGATAGAGCGTCGGCCTGCGGACTGAAGGGTCCCAGGTTTGATTCCGGTCAAGGGCATCTACCTTGGTTTCGGGCACATACCTTGGGGGGCGTGCAGAAGGCAGCTGATCGATGTTTCTCTCTCATTGATGTTTCTAACTCTCTATCCCTCTCCCTTCTTCTCTGTAAAATATATTTTAAAAGAAAGAAGAAATATGCCCAGCCGGGTGTGGCTCAGTGGTTGAATGTCGACCAAGAACCAAGAGGTCACTGATCGGATTCCCAGTCAGGGCACATGCCTTGGGTTGTAGGCTAGATCATCGATGATTCTTTCTTTCTTTTTCTTTCTTTCTTTCTCTTTCTCTCTCTCTCTCTCTCTCTCTCTCTCTCTCTCTCTCTCTCTCTCTCTCTCTCTCCCTTCCCCTCTCCCTCTCCCTCTCCTTTCCTCTCTGAAATAAATAAAAATATCTTTAAATAAGATAAGGAAATATATTTGGAAAAAATGTCCCTTGGGGTGATGGAACTGTCCTATGTCCTGATTATGGTGGTGGTTACACAAATCTATACACAAGTTAAAATTCATAGAACTGTACACCAAAAGAAAAAATGTAAATTTACTGTACAATAACTTTAGAAATAAAAATTCAAAAAAGAAAATCTCGTTGGAGGACAGGAGACCATTAAGAGGTATTTTGTTTTGTTTTGTTTGAGGGAAAAGAAATTCTTAGAGCCCCGGGGGAGGAACTGCTGATAGCTGTTGCTTATTCCTGAACCTGACTCGACTGCTGTAGGGTGCCTAACCATCCTGGTTCGCCGGGGACTGTCCCAGGCACAGCACTGAGAGACCCTCATCCCAGGGAACCCCTCTATCCTGGGAACCTGAAACAGTCGGCCACCCCAGTTGAGTGGGGCTGTCAGGCCCAGGCCGGCTGGGCTGGAGAGATAGGGCCTCTCTCCACGGCCTCTCTTCCTCCAGCGGCTGGCCCGGGTGGTTCTCATGGCAGCAGTAACCGGGGCCGAGATCAAGCGGAATCCTGCACAACATCTTCAGGCTGAGGCTCAGCTCTGGCCCATCATCACTTCTGCCACATTCTATTTATCAAAGCGAGTCATAAGGCCAAGCCAGATGAGTGGCGTAGGAAAACAGCCTCCCCTCTTAGTGGGAGGAATTGTAAAGTCTCATTGCAAGGGGCATGGCTATGGGGGCCGAGGGTGGAGAAAGGGGCCAGCTTTGTTATCTGTCACAGAAGGGAGTCACGTGCAGTAATAAGCCCAGCTGATCTGTAAATGCTTATTGTTTTACTACAGAATCGGGGAGGTTATTTGTTACACAATAAAGTCACACGGATACACCTTCTCTAGTTCACGGGGTGCATTTGGAGAGTGGCGGGAGGTCAGCATGGCTGCAGCATGGCGGGGCGATCAGAAAGCGGAGGTGGATAAGAGGGCTGGGTCTGAGTGTTTCTCATCTCCTGAACTGGCAGGATGAGGACAACAGGAGAGGGACCCGTTTAAGGTGAGAAAGACTAGGGCCCAGAGAGGGCAGGCATGTGCTCAAGGCCACACAGCCCGTCAGCATGGGTAGGGATTAAAATCTGCTGGGGCTTCCCTGCTGGGCCCAGGAAGGCCACGGGAAGAAGAGGGGTTTGAATGCACTTTTGCAATCTCTTTACTTAAGACCAAGAGACCATCAAGTCTCCATAAACGAATGTGGAGGGAGACCTGATGGACAGGGGGTGTTGAAATCACAAAAACTGCCCTTGGCACCCACATACGTGCAGGACCGGGCTTATTTATTCTTTCAATTTGAGTGATTATGTGTCTTTTTACTTCAAAAATTCCCTGGAGCTCCCTCTCTATCATTAGCAGCCAATGGATTTGCAGGTGTTTAATTAGGCTGGAAAATTATAGACAGCCAGAGCCTTGACCGGGATTCCCTGCCTCCTGGGACGCTCCCAGGCCAGGAAATCAGGCCAGTTCCAGGAAAGGGCCTCCCTGCTCTCATCCTGGCCAACCAGGCCCCTTTAAATCCACTGACCTGTCACTAACTTGTGTGGCTTTGGACTAGGTCCCCTCTCTGGGCTCTGCGCCTGTCCATGCTGTGAAGGGCTGGACCAGGTGAGAAGCTGTGTGGTGGGGTTTGGGACAGCCAGGAGGCCTGGTGTGAGCAAACTGGCAGTAACAGGACCAACCATGAGCTGTGTGAGGGCATTACAGCCCCCAAGGTGGCTGTGAGGAGCTGGCTGGCCCTGGGGAGCCAGGAGGAGGTGGGAGGAGCCCCGTCCTCTCCTGGAAGGGGCGGGCAACATTCTGCTTTGACCAGCAAGGCTACTTCTGTGCTGGTCCATGTAGTCTGCTCTGCCTCACTGCAGCTCCTTGTGCTCCTGGAGGGACGTTTGCTCCCCCGTGATGGGTGGGAAGTGACTGTCCTGTACAATGCAGGAGGCGTGAGTAGGTGGGATGAGCAGGGGGCTCCCAAGCCTGACTTTAGCTTCCAGGCTCCTCCCACACGTCTGCTGACTGTCTGCAGCAGCCTCCCAGCCCCAGCTGCCCAGGTCTGGACTGGATGTTCTCCGTTTGTCCCTGCAGGTGCACACTCTGCCCTTCTCTCGGCTCCACGGGCTGAACTCCCTGGCCCTCTGGCTTCTGGCTGGGTCAGCCAGTGGGGCGCAGCAGCTGGGAGGGTGAGAGGAGAGAGAGGCTGGGGGTTTGTTACCTGGCGCCCCTCCTGTGGGGCCAGGTTGCATCCCTCCAGGTGGCCCTCCCCCAGAACCTCTGCCCTCGGGGGGGGCTCCAGCAAGGGCTGCCTGCCTGGCCTTTAGGTGCCACTGCTCCCACTGGTGCTAGTCTCAGGGTGTTTCACCATCTCTTAACCTGTCCTTAGACACAACTCAGAGACACCCATCCACAGGCTGCTCTGCCCCCAAGGAGCTCTGTGCTCTATCACCTACAACTTATCAACTCTCTCCTTGCTGCCCCGTCCCAATGCTCTTCCCCTGTGAACACAGTGGGTCAGCAGGAAGGCAGGCCAATCAAACTGGTTCCTGGCAAAGCAGTGTTTCCCATCCAGCAGTCCCTGCAAACCTCCAGAGCCAGTATTTAGTATTTTCCTTCAATCAACTCTCTTTTATAAAAACTTTTTTAAAACATTGGATCTGGGTTTTTTAATTAAATTGTTTACTTTTAGAACGGTTTTTAGATTTATAGAAATATTGTGAAAGTAATTCAGAGATCTGAGAACTCACTTCTTAAACTTTATTCTAAAAGGAAGTTTTCATTATTTCTGCAAATGAAAAACCAGCATGATTTGCCTCAAATAGACGTTAATCTTAAAAATGAGCAGTGAAAACAAAACAATGTTATTAAAATTTAAAAACGGAATAAAAAATTAATAGCCCAATAGCAGTACTAGTAAATCTGACTGACATATAACAATGCATTCTGTGCAGAATTGGCACAGGTGTGTGTGTGTGTGTGTGTGTGTGTGTATGTGTTTTCATAGGTGAAAGCGGAGGCGGGCTTGAAGCCCTTCACAGTGCAGGGTCATCTCGAGGCACCAGGTGGTTTTCCACCACGACCCATGTCCATGACCCTGCCGGAGTTCTCCAGGGAGCGGGCCTACCACAGCCCAGCGGTGTTTACGGAGCGCCGCCTCTGATGGGGGGCCGTTTTGGTGACAATCTGTTGACTTATCAGGGCCTCGGGACAACCTGAGGGGGTAGTAGGTACTGTTACCATCTCACTTTCTTAATGGAGAAACTGAGGCAGGTTAAGTCACTGATTCAGGGCCACAGTTCAGAGACAGACCCAAGCGGTGGAGCTCCCAAGCCTGCACTTGTAACCACCGTATTCTGCTGCAGAGAAAACAGGATGATCTGCAGAAAGGAATTCAAGGGAGAGAACTTCTCAGCTTTAGTCCCCCCTCTCCCCCCCCTCCAACTTTGTACTCTGAAATTCTTCAATTACACAGAAAAGGTGAAAGACGAAAAAATGAACGCCCTAGCTCCTTCTCCAAGAGTCAGCAACTGTTAACCTTCTCTCTCTAGGTGTGTACTCATTCTTTTTTGAATTGAAATAAACAAAGCCTTTCTCCATGTGTCCGTGGCTATAATACCAGGTTTGATGCGCTTGTAGTTTTTTTCCTAAGGACATTTAAAAATACACGCATTGTTGTGAAAATAAGGAGATGCTTCTCCAGGGACCTCCTAAAGTCACGCTGGTATGACCGCCACACACTGGGAAGATCAGGCCCCAGAGCAAGGGGTAGCCATGGGTCTTGTGGTTATTTTCAACAAGGATGCCACCTAGACCCACCAGGTCCCTCTGGTGGCAGGGCTGGGCTGCGTGGAACAGATCATGTGGGGTCTGGGTAGGGAAGACAGAGGTGTCCCGGGGTGAGCCACCTAGACCGAGAAGGAGGCCGGGGTGCAGTGCAGACATGGCTTTGCTTCGGTTGCTCCCTGTGCTGGACACTCGTCCTGCGTCTTTGGAGGCACCCTCCCTCCCTTTAATTGGGTATCTGCTCAGATGTCCCTCAAAGTGGCCTTGCTGACCACGCATGCCACTTAACCTGCTTCATTTTTCATCAAAGCATTTCAAATCCTGGCACTGTTTTCTATATGGTCTGTTCACTCCCTAAGGGCAGGGACACATCTCTACTCAGTGCTACACCCACGTGCCTGGCACAGAGCCTGGCACGAGCACGTGCTAAATAAGTGATTGTTGAATGAGCAGATGAATGAATGGGTCAGCGGCAAAGGGTTCAGATTCAGACTCTAGGCCTGCTGCCATCACTAGGGGCAATCAGCCTCTGCTTGCATGTGCTCTGTGACAGGGACCCCAGTCCCCACATTCCTGAAAGGGGACCACATTTGGGGAGTTTTTTTCTAGACTTTTCCATAGATATGATTTTTTATGTCCCTCCAAACCGGAAACGTATGTTAATTTCAATCAGTGATGTAACTCCCAGAGGATATGAGGGGGAGTTTGTGCCCATCACAGGGTGCCCAACACAGTGAGGGCAAGGACCCTCTGGTTTCTCTGGTGCCCCATTATACATACATATTTCTGAGTAAGAGCCCAGTTTCCCATCAGGCTCTGGGCACATGGGGTCCTCACTCCCCGCCCCCCACCTCCAGTTTACTCCTCGCCCCACCCATTCCTATTGGTGGCTGGGAGGCCTTGTTGACAGAATCCTGGGCTGGATGAGGGAGCGGGAAGTCGTCCAGCTGAGATGCCTCCGTGCTGGGCTCTCTGCCATGGGCTCACTGTGTAACCTTCAGCCTCGCCTTCCATACCTGCGAAATGGGGACGGTGAACGTGTTCTGAGCCCAGGGACAAGAATCTGTATTAGGTCAGACTTCCAAGCCCCAGGGAGCCTCTGCAAATAGCAACTGAACCACCCCATCCCCAGAGGCCTCGGGCACAAATCAGCAGCACAGAACCACCTCTGGCCGTTCGCCTAAGCGCAGGCAGGATGAGGGAGGACGAGCCAGGTGAGGGCCCTGCAGCAGCCTCATTCTGAGCTGTCAGCGTGATGCATTAGATAAAATAAGTTCATAAGTTAGTCAGAGCAGGCTGTGGCAACTTGGTTTCAAACTGTGCTTCTTGGCCACTTTGGCTGGGGGCTGGCAGGGTTGCCCTTTGAAAGGCCCAGCTCACTGTCCACCATGTCCACCTCCCCTCCCCACAGGCCACCAGAGCCTGGGCACCAGGCCTATGCTTAGGCCCTGTGCCTATCTGATGTGCTTCCCCCGCCTGACTCAGCCCACATTTTTTGAGAGGGGAGTGGGGGTGGGGGGGCAGAGGTTGGGATGCCAGGCATCTCAGTGTAGGAATGCCCGAGCTGAGGGGCAGGGGCTCCCAAAAACCCCTTCCCAGGAACAGGTCTCCTTCCTGAGGCTGGGCCTGATACCCTGCAGAGCCATGGGTCTGCCATGTTTGCTCTCTCTCTATCACATGGAACCATCAACCCTGCAACACGGGCCCAGAGGGTCACTGGGACTGGCCCTCGCCACATTGGTGCCACCGGAGGACGGAACGCATTGCTCAGTGGTGTCCAGGGGCTCTGACTGTTGTCTAATCAGCTGGGCTTAGCCAAGGCCTCAGGGTATGACTGCCGGCTGCTGGACACAGGCCTCCTTCCAGGCAACCAGGAAGCTGGAATTCTTACGAATCCTCGCCCTGGCCCTGCCCTTGGGGACTTTGCACACTCCTGCACAAGTGTGCCGGCCGGAAGTGTGGGCCGCACCCCAGCATCTTATTTCTCAATGTGACTGGAGAGCTGCCTGTCTTTCCCCACCGCCTGGGGTCCCACCATTAAAGCAGCATCCCCGTGAGCCCCAGTGGTGTCTCTCAGGCGGCTGGAAAGGACCCAGACTCAAGAGCCTGGATCTGAATCCTAGCTATGCCCCAGCTGTGCGACCTCGGGCAGGTCCCCTCACATCCCTGGGTTTCCCAGAGGGTTCGAATGCTCCATGGACAGGACACAGCCTGTACAGTTGTTTGTTTGTTTTAATCAAATTGGTTGCCAACATTTAAAAGATAGAAGATTATGAAATTTAACACAAAAATCTAGATTTCCAGTTTCCCCCCACCCTGCCAGGTAACCGTCTACTGGATTGAATCGCATTCTCCAGTCCCTACAGGCCGTGTGGTCCCTGGAAGCTGAGTTGAGCTGGGAGCCCTCAGCCTCTTGCCTCAGAGTCCCCATAGCTCCTGGCCCAGGCCTGGTCATTGGACGGGTGCAGACTGAGTTGATGAATGAATGAATGAACGAACGAACGAATGAATACAGCAAAAATGATAATATTAATGTCCTACTCCCTACCCCTCACTTTCCCAGAAGAGCAGGAGGAGTCCTCTCGTTCTGTAAACTTTGAAGTTCCAGGAATAATAATAATAATAAATAATAATAATAATAATAAATATATATATAACACCTACCAGTGCCCGGCCCCATTCAAAGCAGTTTTCTTCTATTATCTCATTTGTCTCTCACCACGGCCCTCTGAGGGGTCACCTTTTCCACCCTGGGGAGGGGAAGACAGTGAGGAACAGCATGTGGCTCAGAGGGCTGGTGGGAAGATTAACTTAATAAACGTGGTCAGTGCCCGGAAAAGAGCCTGACTCACCTGGTTAAGTAGTTTAACGCTTGCATCAACACTCTCAGCAGGCATAGATGAGGAAACTGAGGCACAGTTCCAGGCTTTTGGCTCAGAGCCTTGCTTTTCCTCCAACCCTGTGAACACAGAGCGCTGTGCGCGATGGCAGCGCTGGGTCCTAACCGGCCGGCTCATCTCCACCATCAGAGTGTGGGCGGCAGAGCCAGCAGCGAGGATGCAGTTCCCAGGCTCTCCTGTCCCAGACAGCGCCCCACTCCCACCCGGGGTCTGCTCTGTGCACGGGACAGAACCCCACCCCAGACAGGGAATTAACAGGCAGAGAACAATGCGGGAGCCACACCATTCACCTCCCTCGACCCCAGAGGCAGGGCTGGCCCAGCCGCTGTGGGGAGGGAGGAGGCATCACCTCCTGTTTCCAGGCCTCCCTCCACTCAGTTCCCTGAGCCCAGGCTCGAGAGCTCCCAGGAGGCCGCTGGGGGCACGCCCAGAAAGGGGGCCTCCCCGTCCGAAATTCAGCCCCTTTGCGTCCCCTTAAGTGAGGACACTTTACCACATTGTTTGGACATGCTCTTTCCAAGTCCTGGGCCTTTGCTGGGACTATTCCCTCTGTCTGAAGGCTCTCCCTCAACCTCTGGGGAAACTCTCTTTTCCCTGGAAGTAGAGTTTGTCCCACTTTCCTCCAATGCCCCCAAGGCCCTGTCACACTCCCTCACACATTATTGTCACTGTGCATGTGTCCGTCTCCATCCTGGCCTGTGCACCTATAGTTTTAACGCAAGCACACATTCACCTTCAGGCACACAGCAGCACACATCGCAGAAACATGCAACCGCACAGAAGTAATCACTACTCTCTCTTTTTTGTGGTGGCTGTGAAGCTGGGGCGATCCCGGCCTAGCTGAAGGACGTTGGATCTCTTTGTTCTCCCAGCCCTTTGACCCTCCGAATGCCCTCAGTAAAATGGTTGAATCCCCCCAAATATATACCACTACCCTCTTCCCCTAGGTGCACCTAGACACCCAAAGGCCCAAACTACACAGAGGCACATGCATACATGTATGATGCCCTAACCACACACACACACATACACAGCTACCTGCACAGAATCACATACTTGCAGACATAGCCTTCTACATGCCTGAACACACACAAATGCACACTCATGCAGAACCATGCACATCACCCAACAGTGGGACACACACAAAGGTGCAGAACTGCACACACACTAGAGCCAGTCCCCGGGTCAGCTGGCTCTGGCCTGAGGCTGGGAGGACGTCTCCTGTCTCCTGGGAGACAGGCTGGCCCCCATAGCAGGCCCTGGGAAACCAGGCCAACACCTCCCCTGGAGCCCACGCCTGGAGGGGAAGATAAATGATGTGTGTCTACTGGGCTCCTGGGCGGAGGGTCCTGGGCCGGAGGGGGACTCAGCTGACTCCTGACTCCTGGTTCCTTCTTGCCACTTGTGCTTTCAGACCCCCTTGGGCCCAGTGAGCCGCTGCCCGTCCCAGTGGGAGCCCAGGCTCCTGAAATCCTGACCTAAAGGAGCTGAGTGCCTCGGGCTATCCTGGGCCCAGCCGGACCACAGCTGGCGCAGGCACCAAGGGTTTAAGAGATTAGGACAGGAAGAGCTTAAAACTAAGAACCCTCCACGCCAGGCTGATTGCCTTTACGAATTCAGCATGACAATCGGGAGGAGACCCAATGAACACAGGTTTAGAGGAAGCAGGAAACTGCTCCAGGCCCAACCCAGCCTCCTCCCCAGGACCCTGGGGACATTTGTCCTGGACTCGCTGAGTGAAATCGACACATCCTGCCCATCTCTGGGCCTCAGCCTCCCCCCTCCCCACCCCCCCACCCTCCCCACCACTGAACTCCAGGGGAGATCTTCAAACCACGTTCCCCACTCGGAGAGGGGCTTGGGTGGAAAGCTGCCAGCTGTGGGGCTCCAGGATTCCTCTCCCGCCTTCAGCAGAAGCACTCAGTGTGCCCGCGGGCTCTCCAGTCCCATTTCTTCCTCCTGAGCCCACAGGAAGCCTGCATCTCTCACCAGCCTGCAGGAGCGGCAAAGGCCGATCACGGGCTTCTTTGGAAGGAGGACGCGCTGTGCACTGTCCCCAGGCCCTGCTTTCCAAGCACACTCGCCTCCCACAGCGACGATGTACTGAAGTCCCATTGCTCAGCGGCACTGTGACGGGCGGAGCTTGGATCCCTGTGCCTTCTCGTGGGGAAGAGATGCTCAGGGCAGCCCCTGGCCCGTTTTGTATTTGCGTGAGCGAGAAATAAACTTTTATTGTGCCCCCCATTGGGATTTCAGGGTTTATTTGTTACCTCAGCAGGGCCCAGACTCGCATGGCTAATATACTCTCCTTTGAGGGATTTGACCTCGTGAGTTTTCACATGGATGTTTACTGAAGAAAGAACTCTGACTAAAATCCCTCAGCCTTCTCTCCGGGCCTCCCAGCCCTGCAGTCCTGAGAGGCCCCGGGCAGGGAAGCCAGGAGTCCTGGGTTTGGGCGCACGTCCTCGCTGTGCGGCCTTGGGCAGGCTTCCTCACCTGAAACGAAGAGGCAGCGATGCTTCAGTACGAGGTGCTGTGAGGATCAACGAGGAGCCAGGCGCTGTAAGGGGGACTGGGCTTCAGGAACACACTGGCATCACATCATGATGCACATCCTACCCGCCGCACCCGCTCTAGGCCAGGACAGACGGGAGACTTCAGGTGGGGCACCAGGAAGTCATGCCTTTCATTTCTTCCTCCACTCAGCAAATGTTCACTGTCACTGCGTTAGTGGCACGGGGTCCAGCAGCAACACACCAAAGTCCTTGCATCAGGCAGGGTGTATGCACAGGTGGGGACACATCCTGCCCTGTGCTGGGTCCTGGCACTAAACATTACATATATTACGTAAAAATAGGTACATACAAAAGAGGGGTAAGCTGCATTTTTAGAAGAAATAAATAGGGACTCTGGCTGGTATGGCTCAGCAGATAGAGCGTTGGCCTGCAGACTGAAAGGTCCTGGGTTTGGTTCGGGTCAAGGGCACATGCCAAGGTTGCGGGTTTGATCCCCAGTAGGGGGCGTGCAGGAGGCAGCCGATCAATGTTTCTCATCAGTGATGTTTCTATCTCCCTTTCCCTCTCCCTTCCTCTCTGAAATCAATAAAAATATATTTAAAAAAAGAAATAAATGGGGGGAATAGACAGGCCATATAATTTATTATTAAATCAGGACCTTTCTGAGAAAGACAGGGTTACAATAAATGATTGTATTGGGACAACAGGTGCTGGGAACCCTGGGTGTATGGCACCCTGGATATGAAGCATATAATAGACACCTTTGAACCCAACCTAATCATGGGAGTGTGACTAATACTGTGGGCTTCTTCCTTATCTCATTCCCCCCTTCTTCTCCATAATAATACCCACTATTTCAAATTTTGTGTGAATCATTTCCTCAATAAGAAAAAGCAAACAAACTGTATCACATTGTATGAGAACCTAAAGAATATTAATTGGCTCACTTTTGAGCCTTATAAATGTTGGATTATATTGTATGTAGTCTCCTGCAGCAAGCTTCTCTCACTCCGCATTATATTTCTGAGATCCCTTCTCATAGTTGGCTGCAGCTATATGTGATTCATTTCCACTGCTGTATAGGATTTCAGTATATGGAGGGGGCACAATTTATTAATTCATTTTCCTGCTACAGGCATTAGCTTGGTTTCCAGGTTTTTGCCATTATAAATGGCACTACTATGAACATCCTTGTATGGGTCTCCCAGTGCTTTTATGCAAGAGTTTCTTTACAGTTTCCACTTAGTAATGAAATCACAAGTTTCAAAGTGACTGTAACAGTAGTCACTGCTTTCGGAGCGTAGAAGAATTCCTGTTGCTTCACATTCTCATCAGTACTCCTCTCTGTCCCATTCCCTTTCTGAACAATCTCCTGCAGTATTCATTTGCATTTTCCTGATTACTATAAGGTTCAGCATCTTTTCTTTAGGTTTATTTCCCATTCATATTTCCTCTGCTGTGAAATCCTTGTTCGTATCTTTTGCTATTTTTTAGTTGAATTGTTTGTCTTCCGGTTGATTTGTAAGAGTTCTTTATATAGTCTGAGTAGTAATGCTTTGTTCATTATTTGTACTGTAATAGAGTTTACCAATTTGTGGGTAGTCTTTTAAACTATCAGAAAAAATGAGCCCTAGACAGTTTGGCTCAGTGGATAGGGCGTCAGCCTGCGGACCAAAGGGTCCCGGGTTCGATTCCAGTCAAGGGCACATACCTTGATTTCAGGCTCCTCACCAGTCCGGGTCCTGGTAGGAGCATGTGCAGGAGGCAACCAATTAATGTGTTTCTTTCACATGGATGTTCCTCTCTGTCTTTCCCTCTCTCTTGCACTCTCCCTAAAAATCAATGGAAAAATATTCCCCAGGTGAGGATTAATGGAAAAAGAAAAACAAAGAGCTTGGAGGAAGCAGAGACTGTGAATGGTGATAAGCACATTAACAGAACAATGATAAAACATTATTAGCATCCTCAAATAAATAAGAAAATATTGTACCCATAAAAAAAGGACAAGATACCAAAAAAAAAAAAGGAATAGTCACCCAACAAACATGGAGTTCTTGGAAATATAGTAAGAGAAAAAAGAAAATTGTAGAGGGTTAAAGAAATTTTCCAGAATGGATAACAAAAAGAGGTAAAAAAAAAAAATAAGAAAAGAAATGTAGACCACTTCAGGAGGGTCAGTATTGGAATTATTAAGGAGATCCAGAAAGGAAAAAGCAGGGGGCAGGGGAGTGGAGGTGAAATAATCATTATAAAGGTAGTTCTACAAAATTTTCTCCAAACTCAAGATGAGTTTCCAGAATGAGAGGACCTACAGCATGCCCAGCACAATGAATGGAAATAGATTTACTCTAAGACACATGCAGGACACAGAAGTCTAAAAGCTTCCAGAGAGAAAGAACAAGGTTTCTAGAAAAGATTAGGAAACAAAATGGCTTTGGGCTTTTTCAACAGAAATTAGAAGATGATGGAACAAGCCTTCAAAATTCAGAAGGAAGATTTTTTCCAACTTAGAATTCTATACCTAGTCAAACTATCAATTAAATGTGGGGCACTTTTAGAAATAAAAGCTCTCAAAATTTTACCTAAAATATCAACTTCTGAAAAGCTACAGGTAGATGTTCCCCCAAATAATGTGGGGAGTATAGAGGGAGGATGTGGGATCTAGGACGCAAGAGATTCAACAAAGAAGAAGAAACCTCCAGATGGTGGTGAAGGGAGAGCCGGTGATTCGGGCTGGGCAGCTGGCCTTGCCATCAACCAGGCCAGGATGGAGCCGTCAGAAATCTGCAGGGACTTTTAGGCAAGTGTATCAGTAGAATACTTAATAGGAGAGATTGTATTAAGAGGAGATTTACACAAATGGGGGAGAGTTTGGAAATAAGGGATACATTTATAGAAAACTAAACAAAAAATATAACATAAAGATTAAGTATTAATTCCACAAAACACAAAGTTGTGCAGGAAAAAATATTAATCACAGCACACTGTGAATAGCATTTCTTTTGCTCTGATGACATAAAAATCCTTTCAAGATATGACACCAAAGCACAGACCACAAAAGAAATAAAGATAAATTGGGCTGCAGAAAATAAAAACTGTGTATCAAAGAACACAATCAACAGAACGAATAGGCTACCCACAGAATGGGAGAAAATATTTGCAAATCATATATATGATAAAGGATTAATGTCTAGACTATATAAAGAATTCCTATAACTTAGCAACAACAAAAATCTAAAACAACTCAATTAAAAAATTGGCAAAGGATTTAAGTAGACATTTCCCCTAAGAAGATATACAATGGCCAAAAAGCACATGAAATGATGTTTGACCTCACTAATCAAGGAAATGCAAGTCAAAATTACAACAAGATACCACTTCATATGCATTAGGATGGCTGCTATAAAAAATAAAACAATACAGAAAATAACAAGTGCTGGCAAGGATGTGAAAAAAATGGAACCCTTGTGCACTGTTGGTGGGAATGTAAAATGGTGTAATTAGTATGGAAAATAGTAGGGCAGTTTCTCAAAAAATTAAAAATAGAATTACCATATGATCCAGCAATTCCCACTTCTGGATATACTAGAAGCCCGGTGCACAAAAATTTGTGCACTGGCAGGGGGGGAGGGTCTTTCAGCCCAACCTGTGCCCTCTCACAGTCTGGGACCCCTCGGGAGATAACCACCTGCTGACGTAGGCCTGCTCCCCTGGTGGCAGATGGCACGCCCGATCCCACGGTGCCTGCCACGTCTCCCCCGGTCGCACACGGCAGGCCCGGATCCCGTGCTAGGGCGGGCGGCGGCTCGGGATCGTGCTGCCACAAGCACAGGGCGGCGCAGTGGGATCTGCCTGCAGTATGCAAATTTAACCGCCATCTTTGTTGGGTTAATTTGCATACTCTTCTGATTGGCTGGTGGGTGTAGCAAAGGTATGGTCAATTAGCATCTTTGTCTTTTATTAGTGTAGATACCCAAAAGAATTGAAAGCAGGGACCTAGAAGAGATTTTTGTATATTCGTGATCATATTAGCATTATTTACAATAGCCAAGAGATGGAAGCAACCCAAGTGCTCACCAATGGATGAATGAATAAACAACGTGTGGGATATACATGCAATGGAATATTATTCATCCTTAAGGAGGAAGGAAATTCTGACATATCATACAATATGGATAAACATTGAGGACATCATGCTAAGTGAAATAAGCCAATCACAACATGGTAGATGCTGTCTAATTCCACTTATATAAGGTGCCTAGAGTAGTCAAATTCATCGAGACAGAAAGTAGAATGTGGTTGCCAGGGGCTGGGGATAAAGGGGAAAGGGGACTTACTGTTTAATGCGTATAGAATTTCCAACATGAAAAAGAGTTCTGGAGATGGACAGTGGTTATGGTAGCACACCAATGTGAATGTACTTAATGCCACAAAACTTACACTTAAAAGTGATTAAGAAGGTAATTTTTCTGTTATGTGTATTCTACCACAATTAAAAATAAAAAGACATTTTTAAGCATCGCAACCATCTTGGAAGCATGGGCAGAAGTTGAGGCACAGGGCGTTGAGTGTGTGGGTGTCTGCATGTATATGTGTTCCAGGATGCTGGGGCGGGGGGTGTGAGAGCTAAATCTTCCTCGTCATGGTGGGAGTCAACAGTTGGTGCCTAAAACCGAAAGATCAAGAAATAGAAACAAGTGTGTTATTTAATGATAAGGAAGTAAATACCAAAAGAATCAGCCAAAAGAGTTGAAAGTGTATGCCTCTGGGAGAAGGAAATGGAGGTGGGGCGTGAATGACTTCAATGTTCCATAACTAGCCTTGCAGAACTATTTGATTCTTTAAACCGTGTGAAGTAAAACTTTGATAAGAAAACAGACAATAAAAATAAAACAAAAACAAATGGAAAATTGCAGAACCTCTCCTAGAAGGCCCTGTGACTCAGGCAGTGGGGCACCCGGGGCCTGGCCGCCTCCAAGTCACCTTGAGAAACCTGTCTTCATGGGCAGAGTGGTCAGGGCTCCTGCCCTCCATCCTGTCCCTCAGATTAAATGGGAGGCACAGAGTGGCACATCTGGATGGACAGAGGAGCATTGTTTATTTGAATAAGCACACATTTATGTTAATGTGTATTGGAAAAATATAATTAGCATATCAAACATGTGATTTCATGGAGGTTATTGCTTAGGATAAAGCTAAGTTTATTGAGTGAAAGGATTTAAAGGAAAATACTAGGATGAGAATAGAGGAGGTAAGTAGAAATGGAGATAAGAAAATAGTATGGCAGCCCAGCTGGTGTGCCTCAGTGGTTGAGTGTCAATCTATAAACCAGGAGGTCACAGTCTGATTCCTGGTCAGGGCACATGCCCTGGGTTGCGGGCTTGATCCCCAATGTGGAGCGTGCAGGAGGCAGCCGATCAATGATTCCCTCTCAGATGTGAGGCCTGCTCTCTGTGAGCACACGGCCAGCAGGAAGGAAACTGAGGCTGCAATTGTCCTGCTCTGCCTCTAGTCTGCTCTGAACTCTGAGACACTGTCACCCCCCAGTTCCTGGGCATCTCCCTCTGTATAGTGAAGGGGTTCGACAGCTAAGAGCAGTAATGTCCATGATAATTGTAGATAATCCTCGTGGAGGGATTACTATGTACTAGAAACAACAATAATAAGGTAATAAGCAAGCACTTATATAGGGTGTGCTACGTATAGAAAACTCTTCTGAGCACTGTATATATATATGAATTTATTTCATCCTCGCTAACCCTATGAGACAGTGTGGCAGCCAGGCTCCAAGGCGCCCACAGCGATTTTTGCCTCCTGGCCGTCACACCCCTGTAGAGTTCCTTTCCACAGGGAATAGGACTGGTCTGTGTAACCAACAGGACATTGCAGAAGTGATGGAGTGTGACTTGCATGGTTAGGTCATAAAAGGCTTCATCACTCCTCCTTGCTTTCTCTTCCTCTCTCTTGGGTCAGTCACTATAGGGGAAATTGGCTGCCATGTTGTGAGGACACTCACGCAGTCCTGTGGAGAAATATGTGGCTGAAAAACAGAGTGAACTTGTCAGCCATGTGAGTGAGCCGACCCTCGGGCCCCAGTTAAACCTGCAGAAGATTCAGCCCGGCCAACGTCGTGAGCCAACTAAGCTGCTCCCCAATTCCTGACCCACAGACACTGTGAGATAATAAATGACTATTGTTGTTTCAAGGGGCTACCTTTGGGGGTTACTATTAGGTAACGTTGTCATCCCTGTTTTATAGATGAGGAAATTGAGGTACAGAGAGTTCAAGTAACTTGTCTCAGGTCACACAGTTAACAAGTAATTTAAATCCTGGCAGTTTGTGTCTGTACAAGGTTCATGCAATGAATTAGAATCCCTCTTTTATAGGGCGGAAGATACTATGGAGAGAGAGAGAGAGAGAGAGAGAGAGAGAAAGAGAGAGAGAGAGAGAGAGAGAGAGAGAGAACTGGCTCACAGTACAGCATGAAAGACTTGGACTAGCCCAGTGATGGTGAACCTATGACACGTGTGTCAGAGGTGACACGCGAACTCATTTTTTTGGTTGATTTTTCTTTGTTAAATGGCATTTAAATATATAAAACAAATATCAAAAATATAAGTCTTTGTTTTACTATGGTTGCAAATATCAAAAAATTTCTATATGTGACACGGCACCAGAGTTAAGTTAGGGTTTTTCAAAATGCTGACACACCGAGCTCAAAAGGTTTGCCATCACTGGACTAGCCAGTGGTCAGCAAACTGTGGCTTGTGAGCCACATGCGGCTCTTTGGCCCCTTGAGTGTGGCCACGAAGTTTCAATCGCATTGTACGTGCACGCCCACATGTGGTATTTTGTGGAAGAGCCATACTCAAGGAGCTGCAGTTTGCCGACCACTGGACTAGACTTCTGTAACGTGCAGGTGGTTACAGAGGGAGAGCTCTGCTGCCTTGAGCTCAGCTGTGATGAACTCAGGACCCATGCTGGGCATGTGACGCAGCCTTGGGTACCTGGGGCGGAACTCTGATGCCCCTGAGCTGTCACAGTGTGATAAGACCAGAGATCTCAAGGGCCATGATGGAATCTAGTTCATCTGTGCCCCTTGCCTAGCAAGGGCGGGAGGGCGGGCAGCGGGGGGGGGGGGGGGGGGCGGCGGAAGGGGGGCGGGAGGGAGGTGTATGCAGAAGGCCCTCTGGCCCTAATCTTGGCCTGGGAGAGAATTCATAGTCACACTTCCCTTTAACAAGTCATCACTGGGGACACAGCAAGAACCAGGGTGACCCTGTTGCTGGCTTGGGGAGCTCCCCATTGGATGGAGGGTTCAACGATGACAGCCCAGTGTGGTCAGAGAGATGGGGACACAGTGTTGTGGGAGCCAGGAGCAGGCAGGCCCTCTCTGGAGGAGACCTGAAGGCTTCCCAGAGGAGGAGACATTTGAACTGAGGCCCAAAGGATGACTAGAAGTCAACCAGTGCAAGAGTGTTCTAGGCAGAGGGTACAGCCTGGAGGAGGCCTGAAACTCCCGTGCTTGGGGGCAGGGCGAAGGAGTAGAGTGCGCATAGGGCGAGCTGCTGGGCCTCTGGTGGCTCTGGAGGCAGAATATGGAGGCTGAGGTGGGGCAGCAGATGGAATGCCACCTGTTTCCGTTTCACGGGGAATCATTGTACTCGGGGTCGGGTTTGAGGGTTTTCTTTGGAAACCCAGGAGTGTGCATGGCCCATATGTTTGAGTCGGTCGAAAACGAAGGAGAGGACAGGTGAGGACAAGAAGTGCCCTGGGCAGCAGGGGTTGTACCCGAACCTCCGTGTCCATTTGGTGTCTGGTATGTGCCAAGGGTTAGGCGTTCTCCCTTTGCCCCTCGCTGGATTTCAACCACGTACGTGCCCTGAAAAATCCCGTTCTGCCATGTAGGTTCGAATACTGGCTCTGCCATTTACTAGCCGTGTGATTTCCCGTTCCTCCGTTTGCTTACCTGTAACATGGGATAAACCTAAAGCCCGCCTCGTGGGGCTGTTGTCGGGACTAAATGAGTTAAAGCAATTGAAGCACTTAGATCAGTGGTTCTCAACCTTCCTAATGCCGCGACCCTTTAATACAGTCCCTCATGCTGTGGTGACCCCCAACCATAAAATTATTTTCGTTGCTACTTCATAACTGTAATTTTGCTACTGTTATGAATCGTAATGTAAATATCTGATATGCAGGATGTATTTAGGCGACCCCTGTGAAAGGGTCGTTCGACCCCCAAAGGGGTCGCGACCCACAGGTTGAGAACCGCTGACTTAGATGGTGCCAGACCACCAGCAAGTGTACAATAAATATTGACTATCACTATGACTTGATATGCTTTTCCTTTTAACTTGATTTCAAGTATTTAAACATCATTTATCTGATGCTTGTTATATGTCAAGCCTGTGTTTATCCTCTGAATATAAGAATGATAAGACATAGTCCTCCTGGGGGTACAGACACCTTCAGTAAAGGCAGGAACAAACTTTGGTAAAATGTGGCCTGTGCCAGGGCCCCAGAAATGCAGGAGCGCTGATTCCTCCTTGGGGAGATCACAGGCTGACTAGGGAGAGAGGCAAGTAGCCCAAATTGGGGAGAGGAGTCCAGAGAACCTCTGGGGGGTGGGGGAAGGGCTGTGGAGAGACAAGGCGTGCCCTTGTTGGCACCTGGTCATTTGTGAGATCCTGTGAGAAAAGACCCCCTTCGGAGGGGAGGTCCAGGAATGCCTGGGCTCAATCTATATTGTTTGAGTGTTGAGAAGTCATCAGCGTTTTTGAGCAGGGACTTGTGTTTGCATCATAGCAACATAACTAACAGTTATTATGCAACTACTATATACTACATGCTATGTATACACAATTTTATCTAACATAATCCCCACAAAAACACTGTGAAGTGAGTTCTGTCACCATTCCCATCTTACAGATGAAGAAACTGATCCACAAAGGTTAAGTGAGTTGCTCAAGGTCACATAGCGAGGAAGGGGAAGAACAGGCTTAAGCCCAGGCAGTCTCACCCAGGCCTCATGCTCTTACTCTCTCTTCCTTGCTGCCTCTGAACTTCAATCTACATAATTATCTTAAAACTAGAATGAACCTTGGAAATACCCCATTACCCCATTTTGCAGATGAGAAACTGAGGTTCAAAGATGGGGACTAGCTTTCCTAAGACCACAGAGTGAAGAAGGAAGGGCTGAGCTGGGGAGGTGAACCTGGTCTGCAGGAGGGGCTCCATCCTAGACTCCGCAGTCCTAGGCATCCTGCTGTCCCAGCTGGCATCCTGGTGCTTAGAACAAAATCCAAACTCCTTACTGGGGCCTGTAAAGCCCTCATGTGATCAGGCCTTGCTGCATCCCTCTGACCCCGCCTGGTCACCACCCTCTCCTCCTCATCACCAGGCTCCAGCCCACCCACCTCAAGGCCTCTACACTGCTCTTCCCTCTGACAGGAATGCCTTTCCACCTGATTATCATGTGGTTGGGCTCTGTCTTAGTCTGTTTGGGCTGACATTAAAAAAAAATACCATAGACTGTGTGGCTTATAAACAACAGAAATTTAATTCTCACAGTTCTGGAGGCTGGGAAGTCGAAGGTCAAGGCGCCTGCAGATTTGGTGTCTGGTGAGAGCCCCATTCCTTGTTCATAGACAGCCCGCTTCTCGCGGTGTTCTCATGTGGTAGAAGGGGCCAGAGATCTCTCCGGGTCTCTTTTATAAAAGCACTAATCCCTTTCATGTCCTAGTGCCTCCCAGAGGCCCCATCTCCATTTACCCTCACATTGAGAATTAGGTTTCAACATATGCATTTGGGGAAGACACACACATTTAAGCTATAGCAGGCTCATTCTTGCCGTTCAGTGAAATGTTACCTCCTCAGAGCGGTCTTCCCTGATCACCTCTCTAAAGTTACCTGCCATCACTCTCACAGAACCATGTTTTATTTTTTTCATAGCAGTTATGATGATCTGAAATGATCTTTTTTGCTTTCTTCCTTTTGTGTCTGCCTCTCCCAATTAAAATGTCAGTTACAGGAGAGAAAGGAGGGACCTCATATATTTCTACACTGTATCCCCAGGCCTCAGACAATGCCTGGCACATAGTAAGTGCTCCATACATTTTTGTTGACATCATACCTGTACTTCATTGTCTGCTGATGGTCCGTCTCCCCACCAGTCAGAGACCTCACAGGTCTCTGGAGCCGGGGCCATGTCTGATGCACCTTGGCACCACCTCTAGGCCCAAGACCGGGTTGGCACAGAGCAGGGCTGGAATATGTCTGTTGCATGACTGAATGAGCAAGGATAGAAGGGGTAATGGCATGAGTACCTGCTGGCTCTCCATTAGGTGGCCACAGCCATTGCCAAGGGGCTGCCCTTTGTGGGAAGTAATAGGGCTCAAGAGGCTGTTCATGAAACAGGGGGGCTTCCAGGCCTGGGACTAACACCTCCTGCAGCCCCGTCTTCTGCCCCTCTGCAGTGGAAATGAGAGGGCAAGAGGGGAGAGGGCATGGACACACACTGGGCCTGGGCACCTGTGAGCCTGCCTCTTAGTGGCCTATGCCCTTAAACATCAACAACCTAATCCCAGCTCTGCTCTCTGCACCCCGCACCCTGTACCCTGGCACGGGTGAGGTGGGCTGTGACTTCCCAGAGGTGGGGCCTTCTCATTCACGCAGAGGCCAGCAACAGCGGCAGAGGCCCTGTCTCCTAAGGGCGGGATGACAAGTCCCTTCTCTGGAGCCCACGGTCCCTGCCCTTCCCTACCACAGCAAGGTGTACCCTGTTGTCCCTTCTGATGGTCTCCCCTCTGCCGAACGCCCTGGAGAGTCAAATGCAGAAGGAGAAGTCTGTGCCCCAGGTCCATCCTTGGCCATGGTCCCATGAGCAGGTAGCTTGCACAGATGTACATGGGCACATTAACCAGCTTCACGGATGTGTAATGTCCGGGTTGGAGCTGATGGGGCACGCAGAGATCCAGCCCCACTCCCTTACCTTCTTCCTGATCATGCACATCCTGGTACCCAAACTCCTACCCACCGCCACCTCAGCTCCACGTGCCCCTGCACAGACCTGTGCCCGCAGGAACAACATCTCCCCTCCCACGCAGATTCGCTCCTAGGCTTCCTCAGCCTCCTACCGGCCTGCCACCTCCTCCAGGCAGCCTGCGCCGCTTCCTCTGGACTATCTGCTACCTCTGGGAACAGTGGCCTCATCTGGCTCACCCCAGCTTCTGCAGCGCCCAGCACGCCGCCTAAGCAGGGTCACCGAGAGCCTGCCTGGGGAGGAGTGGACCAAGGACGTGAGGGAGAAGGGAGAGGTGGCAGCAGCGAGAGGGACGCGGGGCGGAGGCGGCAGCGGGAGGGGGCGCGCGCGCCGGAGGCAGCGGCAGCCCAGGGCCGGGGCCGCGCGCCCAGCCTGAGCCCGCCCCGCCGCCGAGCGTCACGGAACCTGCTTGAAATGCAGCCGAGGAGCCGGGGCGGGCGGCGGCGGCGGCGGCGGCGGGGGCAGCGGCAGCCCCGGCGCCGCGGCAAGAACTCGGAGGGCTGAAGCGCGGCGGCGGCGGCAGCGACACCGGGTGTGCGGGGCGCGGCGGCCGGAGCCCAGGGCCCGCCATGGGCCGCCCCGAATGGGGCGCGCTCCGGCCGCTGGCGCTGCTGCTGCTGCTGCTGCTGCTGCGACTCCAGCATCTTGCGGCGGCGGCGGATCCACTGCACGGGAGCCAAGGTGCGTGCGGCCGGTCCCGGCCCAGGCTCTGCGCCGCCGTGGCCGCCAACAAAGCGCGGCCCGGCGGCCAGGGAGCGGGGTGCACCAGGGCCACCCAGCCCGGGCCTGGCAGAGGCGCCCGGGTAGGATCGGCTTCGCTGGACGCATTTATCTTTTCATTTGTCCCCCGGCCCCGCGGCTCCCTGCGTTGTGGGCACTGCCCTCGGCACCTGCTCTTGGGGGATGGGCGCAGTGAGGGCCCGGCGGGCCGGGAACTTTGGGGGGGGGGGTAGTCATTGATGGTTTGGGGTGAGCTATACGATTCTTGTCGTTGACTCGCGCTCTGTGGCGGCGGTGAGCGGAGCGGGGCGACTTCCCCGCCTGACAATGCGTTTCCGGGGACCCCTGAACGCTGCCGAGCAAGAGGGGCTGCGAGCAAGAGGGGCAGGTGCCCGCAGCGCCCGGGGCATGGGTCTCGGCGTGTTTGGGGGCTCCCCGTGGGATGTGTCTGCGTGGATCCTTGACTATGGGCCGAGTGTGCGGGCGAGTGTGACTGAATGGAGGGTACGCCTAAGTTGTTTGACACCGACTGTGTGTGCCCGGCCTCGTCCTGCCACGGCACTGCCTGCCAACCCGGGACCCCTCCTCCCCTCCTTGCGGATCGAGGGTCCCCGAGGTCCCCGGGGCTGTTGCATCGCCCCCCTTTCCTTCACCGCCGCAGACCCTGCCCGCTGCCTGGACTGCAGGGTCCGCGGTCCATCTCACGCCCCGTCTCCCCGCGCAGGGCTGGCCAAGGAATGCGAGGAGGACCAGTTCCGGTGCCAGAACGGGCGCTGCATCCCCTCTGTGTGGAGATGCGACGAGGACGATGACTGTTCGGACAACAGCGACGAGGACGACTGCCGTGAGTGGCCGGTGGGGGAGGGAGGGCCGGTGGGGGACGCCATACTTAGCGCGCACGTGGCTCAGCTGCCGCCCAGCCACCTGCGTGGACCTCACTCCGGCAGCCGGGCAGCCGCCGGGCACCGCCTCCCTCGGGGCGGTGTGCTGAGCCGTCCCGCTGGGAGCTGGGCTGCGGGCGGGCCCTCAGGGGGTCGGGGCGGAGCCCGGGGCGCAGGGGCCCTGGAGGAGGGCACACCACACCCGGTGGCTGAGCCGGAACTGTGGGCGAGGACGCCACTGTCCCTGCGCGGGTCCGGCTTCCTACGAACCGGCCTCCAGGGCTCCAGCCTCGGCTCCACGGAACGCGCGGCTTTTTCAAAGTTCCGCACGGCTCCAGGCCTAGCTGTGCTCCTTTACTTGCTCGTTTCTTTCTTTCCTTTTTTTTTTTTTTTTGAATGAATGGGCTCCCCGGGGCCCCTGATTGGCTGGGCGAGGACCACCCCATAGGCCCCCGTGGCCTGAGCGGCCAATCGTGGTGAGGAAGGGTGCGTGGTTTTGGGGCGCAGTGGGCGCAGGGCCTGGCCCCGCCTTGGCCACACCCCTACGCTCATCCCGCGGGTAGTAGTTGCAGGCGGACCGAGCTAAAGCCCGCGGGTTTTCTGCCTAGTCACGGGAAGCCCTTTTGTGGCACCCTCCTTAGCCAACCTGGATCTCCAGTCAGACCGACTGGGGCATGAGTCATGGTCTAACCACACAACCAATGGGTCTTGGCTGCCTGTCACTACTTGAGCCAGTTAAGCAGAGACAGGGTTGAATCATATATGCGCCTTTCTTCCAATAATGCGGGCAGCATGGGTGAGCAGCAGGCCATCCACAAAAATCTGCTCTCCCCTTCCCAGAGCCAACTGCTTATATTGGGTAGGAGGCAAAGATTACGTGGGAGAGAAAGAATTCCAGGCATGGGAAAGGAAACAAGGTATAATGGTTACAGGTTACAGGCAATGAGGGCTGGGGTGGGGGGTGGGGGGTGTCTCCAGGCACCTCGGGGACAGGCAATAGGGCCTAGGGGCTGCAAAGGGCAGGGGCCTCCAGGACTAGATTGCTTCAGCCAGGAGGTTGTAAATCTTTCCATAATAGTAGGCAGTTCTCGGGAAAGGAGGATGGACTGCATTCCAATGTTGGCTCCCATGTCCCAGGGTATACAACTCTCAGCCATGTTAGAATGTGCTTCTTCCGATTAGAACAGAACCATCACGGTTAACAGAACATGATTAATATTTCTTATAATTGTAGCTAGTCCCCAATATTCTATTTCTGCCCCTACCAGTGGGGCAGACCAGGAAGGAGGGAGCCAGGAGGAAGAGTCTGTTTCCTGGGCTGCATGTGCACCCCAGCTGTGTTGGTTGCAGGTGATCTTTTCTGAGTTTGGTGTTTGTACATCGGGGGCAACTGCTTTGGAAGTTCCTTCTTGGGGTGCACGCGGTTCCAGATGTCTATGGGACCAGAAGCAAGTTAGCAGGCAGTTGCCACGATGGAGTGTAGTTCCAGGAACAGAAAAACAGGATTTTTAGAAACAGAATCAGGTGGCCATTCATTCTCTGTTCCTGGGCGCCTACTGTGGGCAGGCACTCAGGCACTTGGAGAGCAAGCCCACCCCACTGGCCAGGGGAACAGGATCTGCGGGAGGAGAGCAATGGGTGGACAGACCCTTAGCTCCACACGGTGGCAGGGGTGGGGTAGGGTGGGGTGGGAGGTGGAGGGAACACCTGGACAGGCACCATCTGTTGAGTCCCCAAGGTTTTATTTTGTTTTTTAAATCTTCACCGGAGAACATGTTCATTGATTTTTAGAGAGAGGGGCTGGGGGGTGAGGAGAGAGAAACATCAATGTGAGAGAGGAATATCAATTGATTGCCTCCCTAACTCGCCCCAACTGGAGATAGAACCTGCAATCTAGGTATTTGCGCTGACGGGGAATCGAACCCATGGCCTTCTGGTGTATGGAATGACGCTACAACCTACTGAGCACACCGGCCAGGGCAGGGTTTTTGTTTGTTTGTTTGTTTTTAAACTGGGTTTGCCAGTCAGCCACTGGGTTCATTTTCTCAGACCCAACCCAGAGTTGGCTCTGTGACTAGGGCACATCTTTTCCTCCTGCCTCAGTTTCCTCACCTGAACACTTGGACTAATGATTCCTGCTCTGTCTTTTGTTTTGTTTTTTAATATATATTTTTTTAAATTGGTTTCAGAGAGGAAGGGAGAGGGAGAAAGAGATGGAAACATCAATGATGAGAGAGTCATTGATCCCCTGCACGACCCCCACAGGGGACCGAGCCCACAACCTGGGCATATGCCCTGACCGGGAATCAAACAGCGACCTCCTGGTTCAGAGGTCGACTGAGCCACGCCAGCTGGGCTCCTGCTCTGGTTTTGAGGACCAGGTCTAGTAATGTAATTGGAAATAATGAGACTAACTCGCTGACCATTAGCTGTGTGCCAACTACTATGGCTGTGCTTATATAAACTCCTTTAATCTTCAGAATAGTCCTATTTTAAAGACTATACTAACAGAGGTACTGAGAGATGAAGTTACTTGCCCCACCGCTATTGAGTTCCTAAGTAGGAGCTTGAATTTAAGCATCTGACTCCAGGGTTCTTAGACTAATCGTGACTCGACCATTACCCAGTGCTACTGAAGTTATGAATATGGCTGAGCAGGGGTAAAATATTATGAGTTTCATTGTGGGGAGTTGTTCTCTGTGGTCCCTTTACAGCAGGAGTGCTGAGGATGAGGCAAAGAAATGAAAACTACATTTCTGACCGTGGCCAGGTGGCTCGGTTGGTTGGAGCATGCTCCTGTACACCACAAAGCTTTGGTTTCAATTCCCCATCAGGGCACATACAAAGGTTTTGGGTTCAACACTTGGGTTGAGGTGAGTATGGGAGGCAACCAATCGATGTTTCTCGCTCTCCCTTCCTCTTTCTCTCTAAAATAAATCAATAAAAGCATATCCTCCATTGAGGATTAAAAAAAACCCAACCTGAATAGCCCTGGCCCAGTGTTGGTTGAGCATTGTCCCATGAACCGAAAGGTGGCCAGTTTGATTCCCAGTCAGGCCACGTGCCCAGATTGCAGGTCTGTCCCGTGAGTATACAACAGGAGGCAACCAACGGATGTTTCTCACATCAAAGTTTCTCTCTCTCCCTCTCCCTTCCTCTCTCTCTAAAATCAATTAAAACAAACAAACAGCCCTAACTGGTTTGGCTCAGTGGATAGAGCATCAGCCTGCAGACAAAAGGTCCCAGGTTCGATTCCGGTGAAGGGCATGTACCTTGGTTGTGGGCACATCCCCAGTAGGAGGTGTGCAGGAGACAGCTGATCGATGTTTCTCTCTCATCAATGTTTCTAACTCTCTATCCCTCTCCCTTCCTCTCTGTAAAAAACCAATAAAATATATTTAAAAAAAAACAAAAAACAAACAAATAAACAAAAAACCCCTGTATTTCTGGTTTAGTTATACCTTATCTCCCTGATTCTTTATAATAGCAATCTTCCGAGAGTGGCTGTGAAGAGCAGATCTTTTTCTTATCCTGTTTGTAGGTAAGGGTCTGGCTCAGAGAAGTTGAGTGACTTGCCCAAGATCACACAGCAGACAATGACATAACTTGGTCAAGATGTCCACCTGCCTCCCAGCTCTGGGGCACTATATGCTGGGGGTGGGGAGTGGGGTGTGGAAGGATCTAGGAAGGTGACCCAGGTTTTTGAAAGTCATACTCTGAGTGTTGAGCCTGTTGCTTTTCATCTTTATGCGAGGCTCTGGGCAAGATGAGTGTGAAGTAGTGGGTGGCTGGGTGGCCCCAGATGGGACCAGGGGAGATCTGATGACCAATCTGGGTTCCTGGTTTCATCCTGAGATAGATGGGGTGGGGTCATAGTCAGAGAGTGAAGAAAAACAAATGACATTGATATCTTGCGGTGGAAGAAGGGTTGGGGCTTGGCTGTTAGTACCAAGTATCAGTTCCACACTCTTGTCTTCTCTGAGTTTGTGTCCCCCTTATCTGCTGAATGGGGGTAGCTGTTCCTCCGTCATAGGTTATCCGTGTGAAAAATGTTCACGCAGGGCTGGCAAAGAGAAGGGAATGAATGGCTGTTCACACCTCCAAGGCCTTTAGAAAGGGGCCCCTAGGAGCCACAAAAAGCAACCTTGAAGAAAGGGGGTGGGTCCAATTGTTCACAAATGATCTTTCCTCACTTCTTCCTTCCTCATCTGGGGATTTCCCCCTCATTCTGGGCCACCTGCCCAAACTGCATTTCTTTGAACTATCCTCCCCTCGAGGCTGTTGGCTTCTCCCTGAGCAGCCTCCCTGCCTTATAAATGACCCCTTTCTTTGGCACATCCACCCTTCCACTCCATGGCAGCTGCCCCACCTTTGTACCCTTTGACCTGCAAAATGGGTGTTGCAATTTGTAAATTAAGTCTGTGTGAAGCAGAATGAGTTCAAGCCCCCAGAGGGCCAAAATGCAGCCTGTAAATACCAAACACTGATGGAGGCTGGGGAAGCACCGGAAGGCTTCCTGGAGGAGGAGACAGACAGACCAGGCCTTGAAAGATGGTAACTAATACCATTCCCCTAGAGCAGTCGTTCTCAACCTTCCTAATGCCGCGGCCCTTTAATACGGTTCCTCATGTTGTGGTGACCCCCAACCATAAAATTATTTTCGTTGCTACTTCATAACTGTAATGTTGCTACTGTTATGAATCGTAATGTAAATATCTGATATGCAGGATGTATTTAGGCGACCCCTGTGAAAGGGTCGTTCGACCCCCAAAGGGGTCGCGACCCACAGGTTGAGAACCGCTGCCCTAGAGCTTACCATTTAACAATAGGTAGTACAGTCCCCATATTATAGAGGCGGAAACTGGGGTCAGAGAGGTGAAATTATTCTCCCAAAGTCTCGTCAGGGTTCGAGGCAGCACTCAAACCAAGGCCTTCTATATCCTCGTCCTCCGCCACCGCAGGTGGGACTCGGCGCTCTGGAGATACGGGGCAGAGCTGGCGGGCTGGGGAGAGGAAAGGCTCCCAGAGCGTCAGTTCCCAGCTCAAAGGCCTTCAAAGTGTAGGAAGGGGCTGGAAGCTGGAAGGCCAGGCCCCAGGAAGCCCAGGGGTGGCCCAGCCAGGGGAAGTTGGGTGGGTCCCTGGCTGTGGACGTGGGTCACGTAGGCCAGCTGGCCCCTTGGCCTCAGTTTCCTGTTGCTCTGTAGTCTGGGGGCACACATGGGGGCTCTGGGCTCTGGCCAGCCCTTTGCTCCCAGAGTAACAACAACAGCGGACGCTTACTGAGCACTTGCTGTGGGCCGGGCGTTGTGCTGAGATTCTACGTGCATCGCCTCATGCTCTGGGTTCTATAAAATGGGCAACTCTATGAAGGACCTGCGTTGTTCCCATTTTACAAAGCCACGTTGGAGTTAAGTAACCAGTCCCAGCGTGTATGGTTTTTCAGCGAAATTGCCGTGGTGTGAATGCAGGCACCCAGCTATGGAACCTGTGCTGTCGCGAGCACTCTCCGGTGGCCTCGGGCAAGTCCTTCCAGGCCTGCTTCCCCATCGTGAGATGGCACCCACCCCCTCTCCCCCTCCAACTCCGGGAAGAACGTGTGTTTCTCTGTGTGGATGGGCTGAGGGGCTGGGCGTATGCTGGGCCGGTTTTGTGCTCAGATCCCTCTCCCCTGCTCTGTCTCCTTCGGGCTGCCTTGTTCTCCCAGCCCCCATCACCCCTCCATCCCAGGTCTAATAAAGAGCAGCCACAGCGAGTTCTCCCATGGCTGAGAGTTCATTAGCTGGGCAAGGCCCGGCTGCAGGAGCGCTGAGGCCTGCTGGGAAGCAGCCTCGTAAATAATTAAAACTCCGCCACAGCTCCCAGCTGGGGCTGCGGCCTCCATCTGCCCTTCAGGGTGCCGCCTGGCCGTGGCCCCATTCTCACACCCCTGACACCAGGCCCAGCTTCATCTCCTTTTTGGATGGAGTCATCTGACAGATAGCGCTGCTCCTCTCTGAACCTCCGTTTCCTCATCTGACCAGGCAACTCCTCCATTCAGGGTCCTTCTGAGGCCTGTTGTCCACGTCCCTAGCCTGTTCCTGTCTTGTCCTATGAGCCTGTGACACTGTACTGTGACTTTTTTCTCACTCTTGCTTTCCTACTGCTTCTCACCTCCAGGTCTTTGCACGTGCCATTCTGTCTGCCTCGAACCCTCTTTCTGCTCCCTCACCTAGCTACCTTCTGGTTGTCACCTTAGAAGATTCATCTTGGGTGTCACCTCCTCTGGGAAGCCCTCCCTGCTGCCCTCTCTCCTCAAGGCTGAGATACAGGAGTCAGAGAGAGGGACTTCGGGGCCTGTGTTTAAACGACAGCTCAGTGGGGCCCTGAATCAGACACGCCTGGCTTTCTATGCTGCTGGGTGAGCTTGCGTGTGGTAACAGTCTCTCCCTCCCAGAGACGGTGTGAGGATTCAGTGAGATAATGTGTCTGGTCAGCACTAGGTAGATGCTCATTGAATGGCAATGAGTATGATTGTTCTTGGAGGGGGGGTTTTCCCTGAAGTCTCTAGGTACCTGCTTCCCAGGCGTCTGAAGGCTCTGCCGCTGGGGCTTGCCTCAGCCAGCGGGTTTCCAGCCGCAGTGGAGGTGGCCCCAAGGCCATTCAGTCTTGGACCCGGAAGGGAGAAAGGTGTCCGGGAGGGGCTGAGGGAAGAAATGGGTCAAACAGGCCTGGTTGGTTTCAGCAGGGGCAGAGGATGGCTTCCCTCAGCCCGTGCTTGTCCCAGGGCTGGTTTCTGTCCTGTCTGGCCTGCGCTCCTTTCTTCCTGGCTGTGCTCAGAGGGGGAAAGCCCAGCACCCCCAGGGCTCTGCCCAGCAGGCGAATTGGGAGCTTCTCTAGCGCCAGGCTTCAGAAGGTGGCTGGACTCAGTCTCAGAACTAGGGTGTCCTGGGCAGGACTCCAGTCAGAATGGTGTGCTCCCACCTCCTACCCCCTGCAGCACCCACCGCACCCCTGGCCTCCCTCTTCCCTCTGGATCAGGGAGCAAGGAGTTCCCAGGCCACTGTGCCACAGAAAGGGCTTTGGGGGACTGCAGGTGCCTGCCCTGGATTGCTGGAAACTCATCTAAAGTCATACTGTTAGTTGTAATAAGGGTGAATGTTTGCTGCTAGGGGCTTTCTCACACCAGACCCCCTTCACAGGGCCCGGAAGCTCCAAAGCTCACTTGTCCCAGGCAGTTTGGCTGCTCAGTGGCGGGACTGGGCCAAGCCTGTCTGCAGGCAAAGTCTGGCGCAGGTGAAAGGAAGACACACACATTCCACATCCCGGTCACAGCAGTGCGAGTGGCGCATGGGACGAGCTGTGGCCCTTTCTTTCCAGGCACTCCAGGTGTCCCCCTTAGCCAGCCCCCACCATGGCTCCCTCTGAGCAGCTCTGGCCCCTGCTTGCCCTCAAGCATCTTTAATCACCAGCCTCGCTCACCCTGCCTCTCCCAAGCCGCTGTATGTCACGGACCCCAGGCATAGCCTCGCAGCCAGAGCGGCTCAGAAGGGGTGACCGTGAGCTCCCCATCCAGTCTGACCTCTGCGTCCCTAGCAGGGCCTCACCCCGATGCCTGCAAACTGGCCACTTTGGGGGTGCAGAACCCAGCATACTATCAGGTCCCTCCGAATGCCCTCTGGTGACTGAGAGGGTCAACCTGCAAGCCAGAGCCATGGGGCTTCCAGGCCACACAGTTCCCAGGACCCCTCACGGCCCCACACACCTGCCCCTTGGAACACGGCAGGACAGACAGCCCACAGCCTCTCTGGGAGTCCACGGGAGTGGTCATGTGGCTACTCGAGTTGCCACAGGGGACTGTCGGCCAGTCACGCTGGAGACTATTTCAGGTCTAGCCCTCTCACCTGGTAGGCCACAGGGTGGCCTTTTCCAGCTTGTGCCCAGAGCCATCCTGGGAGGCAGGTGGTGCAGGAGCTCATTATTACCCCATTTTCCTGATGAGGACACTGAGGCCCAGGGAGGGCCCGGGGCTCGCCAAGGGCCGCACGGCTAATTATTGGTAGTGCTGGAGCGGAGGCTCACTTCCGTTTATCTTATTTATTTATTTTTCCAGTGGAAGTAACTTGATGATTATAAGGGTAATTTCATGCTTGTCATTAAACACACACACACACACACACACACACACACACACAATACAGAAAAGCAAAAAGGATGCTAACAGTCACTCCTGGTTACACCGCACGGAAGCAGCACATCTTCCAGAGTCTTTCCTCTGCATGTGAGCTGGTTGTATGAACACATTTATTTTTTAAGCAAAAATAAGGATGTGCTGTGCCAATTCTTCTCTCCCCATGTCATACGTGTCTTTCCGCGCGTCAGTAACAGAAGATTTGTACCACTGTTTTAAAGGACTGGGTCGTGTTCTGTGGCATGAATCATTCCCTTTAATGCTACCGTCTCCTACTGATAGACGTGTGTTTCGCTGGTTCTGTTTCTCCTATTCCACGCAGTCCTGGGACCAACATCCTTGAACTACATCTTGGTGCGTTTATCTGATTCTTTCCTTAAGATAAATTCTTACCAAAGGGATTGCTGAATGTGTGCATTTTTATGAGAAAGCCACATCGCTCTCTTTCAAGGAGGCTGTTTTCCCGTCTCACACCACCACCTAATGCCCCAGCCGGTGGCCGGCCCACAGGACTTCCTTCTTCCTTGAGCACAGGGCCACCTTGTCCCGGGTTCACTGGACAAAGTAACCAGATCTCATCTGCACACAGCAAAGCAAAGAGAAAGGACAATTGTGTTCTGGCCCCAAGGACTTCCTACCCCCACTGAAGAAAATAAAAGGGAACAAACTTGGTCTTCGTTCTTAAGATATTCGTAGAACCCACGCCCTCACAGCATTTTGCGTGTTCTGTCTCTACCCCCGCTTGACCCTGGGCCAGCGGTTCTCCCTCTCTGAACTTCATTTCCCCTTCACCCACTGGTCCTTGCTCTACCTACATTGCCACCAGCACTCTGAGCAGACTTCTCCCCCAGGAGCTGGGCTCAGGGCCAGTCCAGGCCTGGGGGTGGGAGACCCGTGGCCCTCACGCTCCGTACAGCCTGGTGAGGATTGGCAGGAACTTGGGCTGGCTTGGTGGGTGGATTCTGGGCAGGCAGATATGAAGGGTAGCTGGACTTCCTAGGGTCCACTTCCGGAACTCAGCCCTTAGGCCCAGTTTCATTGGGCCACGTCCCTCCAGCCTTCTTCCTGTGCCGTGATTGGGTTGGATGCAGTGGAGTGATGGAGAAAAATGGAGTTGGGTCCTTCAGCCCCGGGACGGGCTCGCCGGGACCCTGGTGTCGCCGGGACCCTGGTGTAGGTCGTCGATTCTGAGCCTTAGATCCTCGGTCTGTGGAGTGGCATGATGAGCCCAGCTGTGAAGGTGCGCAGGCTGGCGCAAAGCATTCTGCCCAGATCCTGGTCCTGAAAATGACATCCCCGTTCCCCCTCCCAAGCCTGTGACCCCCGCACAGGGAACAGCTGACTAGAAGGGACGGCAGCAGCTTCCCTCCTCCTCTTCCACCAAGGACACAACAGAGGGCAGCTGCTGAAGTAGCAGGAAAGATGTAGGTCAACTGGCCAGCGGGGAGGACTGGGCTGCCTGGAGCTCAGCCGCTTCTCCGGTTGGGAGGGACTCTAGGAACCATCCGATCTGCACTGGGCGCCCCAGGGCGGCTGCTTCCCGGGTGGCCTGGGGCAGCTAGTTAAGCAGAGGGAGCCAAGGAGAACTGGCTAACCTGCCAGGCCTGGCATGGTGCGTCATCCAGGAGGGGCCCTGGTTCACCAATGGGTCCACATTAACATCAGAGAGTTGGCAGCTGATAAGAGGCAGGAAGGCCCCATCAGGCCCAGGTTAAGCTGCTCGCGTGAATAGCTGGAGACCAAGGCCGGGCTTTCCTGGTGGCCGGAATCCAAGGACATTCAGGCCAGCGCTCCCCTCTCCCTCTCCACTTCCTGGACCCCGAGCTGCCATCTGCTGCCCACCTCCCCTCAGAGCCCTCTCAGCCATGTGCCCCAGCTCATGCGCATGTGCACTGGGTGTGCGTCGAGGAGGGTGCACCAGGAGGGAGGTGACTTATGGATACACAGGCGGCAGGGCCAAGGACGTCCTTCCTCCTCCCACACAGGCCGAGGCGGCCCAGCCAAGCCAAAGCCAAAGCCCCCCACTGGCTGTTTGTGGTGGGGAATTATTTGTAGCTGGAGAGGCGCCAGCAATCTCTGTTCCCAGCCTGCCCCCCGCCATGCAGCCGCTCCCCACCGAGCTCAGCCTGAGCCCACTGTCCAGCCCCCACCTAGCGGGCTGAGGCTGATACTATCGCCGTGGCCAGACCCCTGGCCCACCTCTGCTTCATCTCTACCCGTCTTGGGGTCTCTACGCATGGGGAGCCAGGCACCTCCAGGCCTCCTTTGGCCCAATTCTCTGGGATTCTTTTATTTTTCCCTGAGAGCCAGGGTATTCATAGGAGTCCCCCACAGCCAGGCCCCAGGTGGGGGTGGGGTCTGAGGAGCTGCCCCTGTTCCCTGAGGCCAGGAGACCCCGGAGCAGGGAGCAGGGAGCAGGGACTGTGAAGTACAGCCCCTCACACGGGGACATGGCTAAACACACACACAGAGTCAGAACCAACTCTTTATTACTACATTCACTCTGGAGTTCCGCCTGTTGATTTTTTTGCTGAGTTTGACCAGGCCAGCAGAGCAAACTTTTTATCAGCTGTGTTTGTGACTCTTTAGTCTCCCTCCCCTGTCCACCCGTCACCCGCAGGCCACAACTGGCTGTTTCTCAAGGGAGCAGAGGGGGCAGGGACCAGTCTGGCCTCCCAGTGCCAGCCGGACCTGGGTTCCCACTGCCAGGGGAATGGAGTCCACTAAGTCATCTGCATCCTAGCTAGGGGCCGGGGGCAAGTCCCTTGACCCTGAACCCCAGATGTGGGTAGTGAGTAATTTCTGGCCCATATAAACCGTGTTGGGTCCCATGGGGCCAGTTAGTTCTTCCTTCACCAGTGGGCCCAGAAGTCTGCCAGCCTGTGGGTACAGCCCCCGGCCCCTGTGCCACTGCTCTCCCAGACCTCTCGCCCTCCCTCTCCTTGGCTTTGGGCCCTCCCACACTTGCATTCTGTGCGGAGTTCTCCCCCTTCCCTGTGTGGGTTCACTGAACCCTGTTGCCATTCTCACCCACACCCTTGGCTCTCAGCCCCACCAGGAACCAGGTAGCCTCACCTTGTCCCTGAGCGTGTCTCTGCCCCTCGTTCGGCTTCAGTCTCCTCACCTGTACGGGGAAGGGGTTAGGATTGGATCAGGAGTTTGAATCACTTTGAGCAGCATTTGAAATTCAGATTCCCTGGCCCCTGTCGACGTCTGACTCCAAACCTCTGTTTACTGTGCAACCAGGAGGGAGCCATAGACGTGAAGACACCCCCCGCCAACCCCCTTCAGGCCCCCTGCCTCTGGCTGCTCCTGCATGGGTCACCTCATCCAAGACAGGCCTCCCTGTGACACAGATAACAGCCAGGCCTCTGACAGGACTGCCTGGGGTCCAGTCCATACTTCACTATTTCCTAGCTGTGTGACCCGGGGCAAGTTGCTTCACCTCTCTGAGCTCTTGCCTCGTCTGTAAGCTGGAGCCATCAACACCGAACCCGCAAGGTGACTGGAGGACTATGTGAGTTAATTTCCAAAAGGCACGGGGAGCAGTGCCTGGCCCATGGTCAGTGCTCAAGTCAGGGTTAGCGAAGCTTATTTCGCCTTCTGTGAGCCCTCATTTCCTGTCTGTTCTGCAGGAATTCCCTCCCTTGCCATGCTTCTTCACTGCTGGGTAGAATGGGAGGGGCTGGGGCCCCAAAAGGCTCCTTTGTCTCCCCTTCCTCCCTGCGGCCCCGGCCATAACTTACTGTCCTAGTTTAATTAGGAAGAGCCCTTCCAGAGACCTCATTAGGAAATGAGCCCAGAGCCTCGGGGACCTCCAGAAGGGGTGGGGTGCAGGAGGAGGTTGCACTGTGCCTGCCCCTGCCCAGCCCTTGGCCCCGTGCTCGCTCACTGACAGGGGACGATACAGATCTGTGACATGGAGTGTGGGCAGCCAGTGCCTCCGTCCTCTGTCCCCTGTCCTGCTCCAGCCTGCCCCCTGGATGGGGTTGGGGAGTTGAGAGAGGAGGTTTTTCTCTGATTCTGCCCATGGTCGCCAGCCTGGCAAGAACAGGCCTTGGGGAAGGTGTGCTGAGTGAATGAATGAGGGAGCCATGGCTCTTGGGGCTGGAGCCACATCCTCATTTCGCCCGAGCAGCCTCCCCACTCGCATCCCAGTGCAGGAATTCCCCCAGCAGCCCCAGGGCGGGGGGTGCAGAGGGGTTTCCAACTTCTGCTTGAATACCTCCAGGGACAGGGAACTCACTAATTGACCAGATAGCCCCTTCTGTCTCTGGACAGCTCTTCCTGTAGAAAATCTGTCTTCCTTTCCATCCTGGATCTGCCTCCTGTGCCCCTCTGGTCCCAGCTCTGTTTCTGGGGCCTCTGCTCACAAAGACTGCCTTCACCCCAAGCCTGCTTAGGGTCCCCTTCCAGCCTGTGACAGCTGACATGCGGTGTGACCCCTCCTCTCTCCACGGCTTCTCAGGGCCTGGGGGCTGCACTCTCAGGCTCTGCAAACGCTGGCTGTCCCTGTAACCCACCTGCTGGGGAAGTGGAGAAGTGGAGGGTGAAGACCAGGGGTCCTCAAACTTTTTAAACAGGGGGCCAGTTCACTGTCCCTCAGACCGTTGGAGGGCCGGACTATAGTTTAAAAAAAAAACTATGAACAAATTCCTATGCACACTGCACATATCTTATTTTGAAGTAAAAAAAAACAAAACGGGAACAAATACAATATTTGTATTTGCATGTGGCCCGCGGGCCGTAGTTTGAGGACCCCTGGTGAAGACGGATGTGCCGTGCCTCGAGGTAAAGGTGACATCTCTACAGACAGCGTGGTCTCCTGGTCAGCAGGGTGGCACTGCCCTGACCCTATGATGACCTGCACACAGGCACTGGGGCTGAGGATGGACCTCTCCTGCCTCTGAGGTCCACAGCATGGACCTCACCTGGGCCTTGGGAGTTGTCACAGCCCCACTCTCCCTCACCTGCAATAGCCACCAAATCCTTAGATTCCTCCCCTGCCACCTGCCAGTCCGAGCCCTTTCCCCGCTCACTGCAGCCTCCCTGGCGGCTGCAGCAGCCCTGCCCACGCCCCGCTCTGCAGCTGAGTGCTCTTAAACATGCAGGGTTTTGTTCTGTCCTTGCTCAGCATCGCCCTTTCACCGGCAGTTCCCCTCTGCCTGAGGCCCTGGCTCTGCTTGTCTGACCCTGCTTTACCTCCAGGCTCATTTCCAGGAACCTCCCCCACAGGTGAGCCAGGGCCTCCTCCGGGCTGCGACCCTGTGTTTCCCTCATCTCCGTCCTTGCCATTCTGCCCTGGAATGGTCTGGTTAAGAGTCTGGAGTTCACCCTGGCTGGGGTGACTCAGTTGGAAAGGCACTGAAAGGTTGCCGGTTCAATTCCCGGTCAGGATACATGCCTGGGTTGCAGGCTCAGTTCCCAGTAGGGGCCTGCAGGAGGCAACTGATCAATGATTCTCTCTCATTGATATTTCTATCTTTCTCTTCCTCTCCCTTCCTCTCTCTCTAAAAAATAAATTAAAACATATTTTTTAAAAGTTTGGGGTCACACCAGATCCCAGACCTCAGGAGACCTGGCCAGGGAAGGAGGGTGGAGGGGAAGGAGGAGGGATGGGGTCTCTCATGCCCAGTGCCCTTCCGAACCACCCCATCCTGTGTTCCCCTCACCTCATGCTGTGTGTGCCCAGACATGGGTGTTTCTGTGGGTCCCACGGAAGCATCTGGTGTGGACTGGAGCCTTTGAGTCCGCACTCCAATGTTCACTGGAGGCCTGTTCTGCACCAGTGCCCTGCCGGGACCTGGGGAGGACCTATAGATGGAAGAGCAGGCCTGTCTTCTGAGCCGGGGCCGCCTCACTCAGTGTGTGACCTTGGGCAACGGGTGTCCCTTCTCTGAGCCTCAGGCTTCCTTGGCTACGAAAGAGCTGGAGAACTCAGGCCCCCTCCCCCCTTTCCTTGGGCACGTCTGTGCCATGGTTGGGGTGAGACATGGGCCCCCCAGGACCCCAAGACTGCAGCTGGGCCAGCACTTCCCTCCACCTGGCCTCAGGGGGCAGGGGCAGAGAGTGAGCAGGAGTTTCGTTCTCTTCTCACGGCTGCATTTGCCCAGCACCTGGGTGTCATCCAGGGCCCACTCCCACGAGGGTGACCACTCGTCCTGGTGTGCTCAGAACTGTCCCGCTTTTTAAACTTAAGTCCCACGTCAGACGGGACGTAACAGGCAGTCCGCCTGCACCCCATGAACCCTGGTCGCTGCGCCCCCAGGTCTGCAGCAGGGCTTCCTCGTTATTCGTGGGTTCTGCTGCCGGTTGGTCAGGGATCATTTTTTTTTTTTTAAAAAGGTGAAGAGTTGATTTCCTCCTCATGTTTTGGAGCAGCGGTTCTCAACCTTCCTAATGCCGCGACCCTTTAATACAGTTCCTCATGTTGTGGTGACCCCCAACCATAAAATTATTTCGTTGCTACTTCATAACTGTAATTTTGCTACTGTTAGGAATCGTCATGTAAATATCTGATATGCTCTATGTGTTTTCCGATGGTCGCGACCCACAGGTTGAGAACCGCTGTGGAGGAATTCAAGGAGGAATAAAGCCCCTTGGAAGGGAGGTCTGGAGGAGCCAGGCCGCTATGGACTGGTCCGGGCGACCTGGCCGCTGTCCTGTCCCGCTCCCGCCTCTAACGGGCTGTGTGGCTGCTGTCTGGGCCTCAGCTTCCCAGCGCTGCCCTGTGCACCTCACATTGCGTTCGTGCTGCCATTTACATCCTTCCGGGCATCGTCCCGTCTGTTCCTGTACCATTCTGACCTCTCCACTGCCAAGAGGAGCGCAGCTGGACCTCCGTCCCCCGCTAAACAGGAAGGAGCTGGGGACACCAAAGATTTGCCTGCGCAAGGCCCTGTGACTCACAAAGCCTTTCCGCATCTTGCCTCTGGGCTCGGAGTAGCCCTTTGGAGGCGTGCTCGCGGGATTTACTGCTCAGTTGTATAGACAGGGACACTGAGCCCACAGTCCCACAGGATTCCGACCCCTCCATAGGCGGGGAGCGGTAAGGGATGAAGACAGATGGGTGGCTTGCTGTGGCCGCGGTATGTGGAGGTTGCAAATAAGTGTGTGTCACTGGCTGGCTGGTCCCCCCCCTCCCCCCACTCCCCGCCCCACTCCCACTTTGTCAATGTCTTCATCAGCAGGAAAGAGGCAGATAGACAGAAGGGAAAGGAAGACAGGTGGGGGAGAGCAGGAACATGGTGGGGGGAGCGCTAGGGAGGCGGTGGGGAGGGGGCCCAAGCAGAGTCGCTGCTTACTCTTGTGGTTCTCACAGTCTGTCTGCGCCGATTCCTGACAGATGGAGGGTAGGGGAGAGCTGGTGCCAAGAGGCTGTCACCGCAGGCGGGCAGAGTTGGGGGAGGGTGCTTTGTGACCGGGGTTTGTGTGGGGAGGGGCAGCAGCTGGTGGTCTGGCTGCTGGGCCTCCTTGGAGCCTGCTCCCCGGGAACCATGGTTGAGGGGGCGGGATGTGGGGCAGAGAAGTGGGTAAGGGGTGAGCTCACCACCTGCCTGGCACAAGCTGTGCCCTTGTAGAGACAGCTACCCCTCCCTCTTTCACACCCTGCTGCCAGCAGGCCCCTCCCTCCACGGACACCTCCTTCCCACCCCTCACTGGGTATTGGGACAGGCAGGGGCCCTGGGGGCTGGCAGTGATCTGTGGTCAAGGTGGACCAGGGCAGGGAGAGCACGGGCCCTGGGGGACACGGGAGGTCCCCAGGATCACAGGCCCTGGGGGGCTCAGAGCCGGTAGAACCCGGCCTCACATCTGCTGGGCCAGAGCGCAGCCCCTCTTGTAGCTGCCCGGGTGCTCCCGAGCCTCCTTCACGGCAGTGCCTCTCCCTTCTCCTCCGGGCCCCGGCACACTCACAGCGGCGGGCAGGCCTGACCCGCGGTCTGTCTGGCACCTCCAGCATCTCTTGACTGTGGTGCCTGCAGGAGGATTGGGTCTAATGCTGCCTTTCCCAGCCCCCAGTGCCCAGCACAGGGGAGGGGCCAGTGAACGCTTGTTGAATGAATAGATGGATCCTTTGCTTGCACACCTCCTGGGACAGAGACTTCACTTTTTCGAAGGAAGTTCTTTCTATTTCCAGAGACAGGGTTCTTTCTGATTCTGTCCTGAGGGGCCCTGTGAGTCCCAGGCCTGTTACGGGGCCGCACAGAGACCCCTGGCTGGTCCTGCTGCCTCGGAGCAGCCTTGAAGCTCCTCCAGGGCTCCTGGCAGGGCCGGGTCTGCCCTGCACTAAGCTCCCTTGTCAGCGGTCACAGCTGGCAGCAATCAGTGCTCTCAGTCCCTGCGCCCCATTCAGTGCCAGGTGGTCTCTCCTTTGATCCTCACGGCAGCCCCATAAGATCGGTCCTGTTTTTGTCCCCCTAAAGGTCTTCTGGCTAATGTCTGAGTCAGGAGGTGGGAGCTAGCTTGGTGGAAGGCTTCCTGGACAGGGCGTTATGGCAGGGCTTGGGCGCGCAGGGGGCTTGACAGGGCTGGAAGGCAGTCACACTCTGGTGATAGAGCTGCCCCCTCCTGCTTCCCCACAGAACCCAAGCAGAACCCAAGACTCCAACTGGGCCCTGGGCAGTGTTGTTCAGTGGTTAGAGTGTTGGGTCTGCACAATGAAGGGTCTCCGGTTCGATTCCTAGTCAAGAGCACGTGCCTAGGTAGCAGGCTTGATCCCTGGCTCCGGTCAGGGTGTGTGCAGGAGGCAACTGATTGATGGGTCTCTCTCACATTGATGTTTCTCTCTCTCTCTCTCTCTCTCTCTCTCTCTCCCTCCTTCCCTCCCTCCATTCCACTCTCTCTAAAAATCAATGGGAAAAAAATTCTTGGGTGAAGATTAACAACAACAAAAAGGCTCCAACAGGGCAGTCCCTCGGTCCGATCTGGGGACCTGGGGCCCAGAGCCCCTTAGAGACCAGGACAGGGGGTGCTCCTGGTGGAGCCCAAGGGCCTTAACACAGCCTGTCCTGTTCAGGGGCCCAAGATGTGCCAGGGTGAGGCGGGGCCTGCTGTGTCGGGATGGGTGGGTGGGTGGGGCCTGGGGCTCCTTCTTGCTGCCGCTGGAAGTTGGCTCTGGTCAGAGGTGTCTTCCTCATTAATACTGATAATGGTGATCATTAACGGTGAATTACGCCGTGTGCCCCGGGCCAGGGCTGGGCTGGCTACCCTGGAGAAAGCTGAGCGGAATAGGAGGTGATACCAATCCTGAGAGCAGGCTGCACCTTCCACTCCGTTTGTCTGGACCTCTCCGGGGGGTACCCGCTGCCTCCATCATTCACAGGCGGATCCCACATGGAGCCCTCCCCTTCCCTCCCCTTGGCCCTGTGGGTCCTGCCAGGGGCTCTCCAGTGGGGTAGTGGGTGCTGTGTTCCCCGCACCCTGCGGGCTGTCTGCGTGGCCTTGGGCAGACCCCCTCCCCTCTCAGTGCCTCAGTTTCCTCATCCACACAGTGAGGTTATAGCCGTCCCTACCCCCAAGAGCCACAGGGAGATTAAATGAGGTGATGAGCAGGGACAGTAATCCTCCGTGTTTGCTCTGATGCTTATGATTTAGGGGAGGGGGGTGCAGATCTCAGAGCACCTCTGCCCTCCATGCATGGCCTCCCGAATCTCCTGCAGCCCTGGGAGGGGCATTTGTCCAGTCCCCTTTGCTGACGAGGATGGGGAGGCACAAAGACGTGGGATGACTCCCCTAAGGTCCCTCAGCACGAGAGGGCAGATTTGAACCCTGATCTCTCGGACTCCGAGGCCCGTGTGTTTGCCACTGTGCTGGGCAGGGCACAGAGAGCTCAGCTTGAATGCTCCTTTATAATTAGAGTCACAGAGGCTCCTGGCTTCCTGTGCTGATCTGCAAGCCTCCATCCAGCCCCCAGATCCCAAATCCTTCCTAATCCTGGGAGAGAGGCAGCCCCCGTGGTCACGTCTGTCAACAGCTCTGAGAGCCCTCCCTGGGCCTCTCACCTCCCGTATGAGCAGGGAAGCGGCAGGCGAGGGCCTGGGCTGCAAGGATAGGGGATTTCCCAACTCTGGTTGAAATCTGTCACAACATTAATGTTAATTAAGCCCCGTTAATTCAGCCCTCTGCTTACGCAGAGCTCCTGACAGCAGATTACTCATAAGTGAGGCGGTAAATTTATTGCTGCATTTCCCCAAACACTCAGCAGCAAAGAAGGCGCCCTGGCCTGCTCCCCGGTAGAAGGCAGAGGCAAGGCCTGCCAACCTGAACCTCTGTGCTCTCGTGGCCCAGAGAATGGGCCAGGGCTCACCTTGGACCACCAGAGCAGGCTGCCTGGAGGTGTAGTGAGCTCCCTGTCACTGGAGGCATGTAACAGGAGGGCAGGGAGCACTGCAAGTCCCGCTGGACCAGCCTATTATCTCTCCAACACGTCCATCTCACACAGCAGACTGCGGGGGCCCTGTGTTTTGTTTCCTCTCCTGGTGCCTTGAAGTCACACTGTAGGGCTCATAAGGCAAGTTTGGATCTTAATGTGAGCCCAGAACTATAGTCTGACAGGAGCCTGGCAGCCTTGCAGGGACTGAGCTCTCTGTCCGCTGAGGTGTGCAGGCTGGGCAAGACAACCCTCCCAGGGCTGCCGCGAAGGGGTCTCTCCCTGTCTGGGGTCGAGGGGCGCTCTTGGAATCAGGATCAGGCCCATGTTTTGAGTCCAGCCTTCCTTGCTAGGCTAGGCATCAACCCTCCAGGTGAGCGCTCAGCCTCTCCTAGGTGCAGGGGGAGCCCCTCTACCTCCCAGGGCCCCTTTCCCTCTCCCTAGGACCTGCTTCCCTCCTTGGCCTCAGGCTGGGCCATGTTTGGGACATTTGGAACAAACCCATGCTCTGGGTTCCTGGAATATTTTTAAATTAATTAGAGCATTAAATGGTAGCCCTCTGGGAGCATCCCACCATCTGGTTGTCACAGGAAAGGCAGGAAAAGCTATGATTATTTGTCTGTAGTGTGTGAGTCATATGAAGCCACCTGTGCACATGTGGGTGTGTGGTCCGTGTGCTGCGGCAACATGTGCACAGCGCAGCATGTGTGTCTGAGTATGTTCAGTATATGGTGCACGTCTGAGTGTGCAAATGCGCCCCTGTCTGCACATACATGTGCTGTGTGCATGGGCCTGAGGTCTGCACGTCTGCTTGGGCACACTTCTGTGCCCGGCTCTAGCTTTTGGTACAGTGAGTCAGGCAGAGAGGGGGCCCCCTGCCATCCCCTCCTGGCCGAGGTGGTGGTCACAGGGGCAGTGGGGCAGGGCTAAATTTAGCAAGTGCACCGCTGACCTGCAAGGGCAGGGAGGGTGGGATTCTTGTCCCCCGTTTGACAGATGGGAAAGCCCAGGCCCTCCCAAGCACAGAGCCAGGGCCTGAAGGGGCCAGGACTGGGGCTCCCTGGCCGGTGCTCTCTCTCCTCCAGTAGGCTGTGGCCCCGGCCAGTGCTTCATGCTTCTGCCGCCTTTTTGCTATCGGATTTTCATGTGGCCCAGAGAGGTTCTTGAGAGGGTATCACCCCCCTTCTCAGGGTTGCTCAGAGGGCAAGGTCAGGGCTTGTACTGCAGATCCTTCCCGTTGCATAGAGGAGGCAGCTGGGCCGCCGGCCTGGCCCAGGGTTGTGTCAGGGCAGAAGACTGGGCAGATGGATGGTCCTGTGCCCGTCCTGTCCCTTTCTGAGCCTCACAGGCGGGTGTAAGAACTAAATGAAGAGGTGCGTACCGAGGGCTTTGTAAACCTTACGATGCAGTGGACAGAGGCGCGTCACACTGTGATCAAGGCCACGTATCGGGTGCCCTCCCCAGCCTTGCTCTGCCGAGGTTTATAATTGTGGGATTAGCTGGGGACGCCACTTCTGAAACAGCCAGACCTGTGAGCCCAGCTGGCTGTCCAGCAGCACCTCCCCCTGGACCTTTTCTCTAAGGAGCAGCCCTTCTGCTCTATGTGTGGAGACGCCAAGTTAGGAAGAACAGAGGCCAGGCCTCCTGATGCCCTTTAACAACTGTAACAGAAACTTCCTGAGGACCCCCACCCGCTGGGTGCAAAGCCTGGGGCTGGGGCAGCAACTGAGAAGAGCTGGGAGGAGCTTCTGTCCCTGAGTATTTTCTAAGTCCAGGCTTTATGTTGGGAAAGATTCACAGTCGGCAGGGCTAGGGGATGGCACCAGATATGTGGTCTTGACCACAGTGTGACAGCGCCTCTGGGCCAGGCCTCATCTGTCCACTGCATTCTGGCTTGAATCCTGCAAGTCAGAATTCATCATCCCAGCTTTAGATGAGGAAAACACAGGCTCCAGTGGCCCAGTGAGCTGCCTGAGGTCACAGCCAGGAAGGGGCAAAGCCAGGGTTTGAGCCCTGGTTTCTTAATCTGCTCCTGGTGGGAAGAGGGCACAGCGGGCAGCAGTTAGCATCTTCCAAACCTCTGTGCCAGGAGAAGGTGTCCACTTGAAGAAAAGCCCGAGGTGGGTGGGGTCGTCACGGACGGCAGGCACGCTAGAGAGCAAGCCGTTCCAGAAGTGGCCTCTCCTGCATCTAAGCTGTGGTGGCACCCACCCTGCTGGCTCAGAACCTCAGGGTGACGGGCACCCTGCCTCAGAGGCTCTGAGAAGTGGCAGGGGTGGCGGAGGTCTGGGCCAGGATGCCAGTGGGAAGTGACGTCTGCTGGCACCTGCCCCATTCCCTCCCTCCCTCGGCTCCCTTCCCACAGCATGTCTGTCTCCTTCGGCCCAGCTCTGGCCAGAGCCTCCTAGCCATCCTGCTGGGCCCCTGGCCGGAGGCATTGAGCCGTGGCCCGCAGCCATTGCTCTGCCCACGCTGCCTGCCTCATGGGTGGGTGGTCTCCACCAGAGCCTTGAGCCCAGCCCTACAGGATATGGCCACCTCTTAAGGTCTTACCTAACCACAGGGCTTGCACCTAACAGGGCACTGGCACAGAGTAGGCCCCTACTTGATGCTTTTGCTTCCAGCAGCAGAGACCCGAAATGTTCCCATTAGAAGAGGATCTACAGAAGCTCCGCCCTCCCAGACTCCCTCCCAGGAACACAGGACTGAGGGGTGTGAGCGGGGCAAGGGGAGGCCCGATGGCCCCTACACTGAGCTCTCCCTGAAGAGGGTCTGGGGCATCTCTGCCCCGAGCACTTGCCAAGCAGCCCAGTGGCAATTTGTGGGCCCGCCTTCCCCCCGCCCTTGCGGACCATCTCGCAAGAACAGGGGATTTTCCCCGTTCCCATCATTAGGGTGCCAGGGCCAACAAACTGACGAATCCAGATGAGCCTGGGGCCACAGTCACAGTCGCTTTTGGGGTTTGCTCTTTATTTCTAGCCGTTTTGAGAAGGCTGAAGTAATTGGTATTCCACACAGGTTAATAGAATTGCTGCCTCCTCAGTATTATGCCTTAATTTCCTTTATCGCATAGCAAGTTGGAATTAATCGCCCCTCTCCATCCCTTTTCCCACCGAAACCTATTACCGGTCTGTCTGCTGGTTAAAGTCATTTTGTGGCAGCTCTTGGCTCCTTGCCACTTCCCTAGGAATCTTTCTGATCAGAGCCAAAGAACAAGGAGGGGTGAAAAATCCATTTGTACCAAGTGGGGATCTCCTGTTGAGAACTTATTTCCCTCCCTGCACAGAGGAAGGAGCACGTCGAGCCCCAGCCCCAGCCGGCACAGCTGACTGGGTCCCCTGTCGCTGAGAGCATTCAAGGAGTGGAATGGCCATATGTCAGCGGTGGGAAGGAGGGCTCCTGCATGGTGGGAGGAAGAGCGGGCCTTTGCCACCTGGTGCCCTGAGTAGTCTGTGGCTCGAAGCTTCTAGGGTTCTGTTTTCTCACTTTGGGTTTACAGTTCTCTCTGTGATTTCAAAGTTGGAAAGATTCTGTGAATTCACGGTCCTAACATTGGGCCGTTTAGGTTTAGGTACATTTTTGTTTTGTTTTGTTAAGCCTCACCTGATGATATTTTTTTCACTGCTTTTCAGAATAAGTGGAAAGGAGGGAGGAGAGGAAGGGAGGGAGAGAGGGAGAGAGAGAGAAACATCGATGTGAGAGAGACACATCGACTGGTTGCCTCCTGCACGAGCCTGGACTGGGGGCCTGGAGTGAACCCGCAACCCAGGTATGTGCCCTTGATCAGGAATGAGACCTGTGACCCTTTGGTGCATGGCCTGATGGTCTAACCACCCAGCACACCGGCCAGGGCTAGGTGTAAGTACTTTCCAATTGTGTGTTTTAAGGTTCCAAGACCCTCTCCTGGAATTGGAGATTCTGTTCTGTGATCCTAAGGCTATTTTATGATTCCGTGAGCCTCTTCAGCTGCAATTCTGTGCCATGACCAGGTCTTGGGAGGGCTTTGCTGAGGCTGCCTTGGGAGTGTGGCCTCAGGCCAGGCCAGCTCTAGCCTCAGTTTCCCCATTTAGAAAATGTGAGATTTGGACCAGATGGCCTCCAGGGCCTGACCTCCCAGTGTGCTCTGCCTGCAGCCCCTGTGAGCACCTTCTGAGCCTCCCCCTATGGTGCCCCACCTGCACCGGCCACCGCCCAGCACCTCAGGGGACCAAGAAGCTTTTCCCACCTGAGCCAAGCCCTTGTCCACCTGCCCACAGCCCTCTCCCATTCCAGCAGGAAGGAACCCGCTCTCCTCCGAAGTCCCTGCAGGAGAACCAGTGGGTGGTGGTAAGAAATAGGCCAGATCGTTGACAAGAGCTCTGTGGCTTCTTTGCTCTACAGCTCACCGTATAAGTTCAACATCTATAATACCCTTTCATTCTCACCCCCTCCCCGAGGGTGTAGTTATCGGTTGTTAGCCCCATTTTATAGATGAGGAAACTGAGGCCCTGAGAGGTTAACTCACCTGTAGTCACACTGGTCGTGCCAGGACCCTGCATCACACAGCCTCAGGCCGCCCGAGTGACCCTAGCCTAAGTAGCCCGAGGTGGTCAGTGTGACGAGGGAGCCGGGGGGCCCTGGGCCATCCTCCTAGGAATCTGCTACCTGGAGGGTTGTGGCCCCCACACATGCTTTCCTGCTGGAACCAATCCCTGGGATCAGTGGTCAGCAAAATGCTGCCCCTTGAGTGTGGCTCTTCCACAAAATACCACGTGCGGGCACGGACGTACAGTGCGATTGAAACTTCGTGGCCACACTCAAGGGGCCAAAGAGCCGCGTGTGGCTCGCGAGCCGCAGTTTGCCGACCACTGCCTGGGATGTTAAAGGACTTTGGAGAACGGAGCCCATTTCCTTCCAAAAGCACAAAAAGCCAAAAAAGAAACCACCTTCTCCATCTGCTTTTAGGATCTACCTTCTTCTGGATCAAACAAGATTTCTCAAGGTGGGCTTCCCCCGCACCTACTGGCTGCCAGCCAAAGTCACCCCTTTTCTGAGGTTCAACCTACAGGCTCCCTGCTCTGCCCCAGCCCCTCAGAGGCCCCTGGGTTCAGCATCCTTGTTTCCAGGCTGGGGGCACTGAGGCCTGAAGAGGGGAGGTGACTGTCTGAGGTCGCGCAATGGCCTCCCCACCCTCTATTCTAATCAGGACCATCTTATCTGGTCTGGGCTGTGACTGTTACAGCTGAATCCCTGCTCCTCGGCTTGGCTGTACACTGTGAGGGAAGGTCCGCCTCTCATCTTTTTATTTTCTTGTAGAGCATTATGGGTAAGATCACCTGGGTTCTGGTTCTGCCTTGAGCTCTATGACCTTGGGACAGTCCACTGCCATTCAAGGACTCTGCCTCCTCACCTCTCAAAAATGGTGATCCCCCCGCCCCCACCTACCCATCTCACAGAGCTGCTGGGTCGGGGCTCTAACCTGTTACTCAGCACTGCACCCACTCAGGATCCCCGTCCTGCAGACTTCCTGTGGGCCCTGCTGAGTTTCTAACCAGTCTCTTTGTCCCCCTAACGCCCCCATGGTTCTCCTCTGGGGCCCCTGATGTCAGCACCCTTCCCCTGTCTCCATGGAGCACCTACCCTGAGCCACTTGGGTGCTCTGATGTCCTCCTCACCCAGTAGCACACCTGCTGCCCCTCCTAGGAGCAGGGGCTGACCACGCAGGCTCACAGCACTCAGCCCTGCCCACACACCTGGCGTGCCCTCTATCAGCTCTCCCACTCTCCACCTGGGGGGGCACCCAAGGCAGGCTTGTGAGTGGGGCACACCTAACTCCTTTTGTAACCAGACAACCAAGGGGTCTGGGCTGCCTGTCACTACTTGAGCCAATTTAGCAGAGACAGGGTTGAATCATATATGAGCCTTTATTCCAATAATGCGGGCAGCATGGGAGAGCAGCAGGCCATCCACAAAAATCTGCTCTCCCCTTCCCAGAAGCCAGCTGCTTATATTGGGTAGAAGGACAAAGATTACGTAGGAAAGTCAGAATTCCAGGCATGGGAAAGGAGGCAAGGTATAATGGTTACAGGTTACAGGCAATGCGGGCTGGCGGGGCGGGGGTGCCTCTGGGCACCTCCGGGGCAGATTACGGGCAGTAGGGGCTGGGGATTGCAAAGGGTGAGCGCCTCCAGGACTAGATTGTTTATCTTTCCATACTGGTAGCGGTTCTCGGGGAAGGAGGATGGACTGCATTCCGATGTTGGCTCCCATGTCCCAGGGTATTCAACTCTCAGCCAGGTTAGAATGCGCTTTCTCTAATCAGAACAGTACAGTCTCGGTTAACAGAGCATGATTAATATTTCTTATACTTGTATCTAGTCCCCAATATTCTATTTCTACCTCTAACACTTTCTCCTCCCACGACTAGATGAGGAGACTGAGGCACGGGGAGGGTAAGGGACTCGTCTGAGGTCACTCCTGAGGTCAAGGGCAGCCTGAGGAGTGCCCAGAATTCCAAGGCCCATACCAGTCAGAGGCTCTCTCAACCGCCCCCCTCTCCCCAAATCCTAGCCTGGGTTTGTGGAACTTCCCCAGAGTTGCCCTATGAAGGGCTTTTGCAGCCCAGAGCCCAGCTACAATAAGGGGAAGGTTTGCATCTCATGAGGCTGGCTTCATGGTGGTAGCTGAGCCGCAGTTCCCGGCTCGCTGAGCTGGCGGGATGGCCAATTTGGTGGAGGAGTCCCTGGCCTCCTCGGGCTGCCAGCAGAGCCCTAGATCTTCACCTGGACACTGCCAGCCAGGGTGGGTGCAGCCTGGAAGGGCTGGCTGCAGACACTGCCCAGGTCTGACCTGCCAAAACTCTGGCGACAGAATAAACACCTTCTGGAGAATTGAGCTTGCTAATGTTCTGTCCTTGGTGCTCTGGGCCCCAGCAGACCCTGGCCGGGGCGCCACTCCTTTTGGCCTTGTTGGAGGTGGAGGGCGTTGTCAGACCATCAGCACTGATGCTCGAGTGGCCTGGAGGCGTGGGAGGGTTTTCCCAGTGAGATGGAAGGCGTCTGCTGCCTGGTGGAGCTGCACAAGCCCAGGCACCTGGTGGGACAGCCCTCGGTCTGCCCAAGATCGGTGAGTGGATATGGAGGCGGGGCAGCCAAGGATGCAGAGCAGGCACAGGTAGCGGGGCAGCTTGACGTGGTCCCTAGTTCCTGCTCAGACACGTGGCCACGTTCTAGGGGGAGGGGGCCCAGTGGGAGAAGGAAGGATGGCTTCCAGAGTATGGGGAGGCCCCAGCAGGGCAGTGGCTACTGACTCTGGATTTACAGCCCCCGATCTGGAGCCACAGGAGGGAACGGGACCGCGCATGTTCCCTCCCTCTGCCAGCCTCACCCTGAGCCCTGGAGGGTAATACCATACCTCAAAAGCAAAGGACGTAGAGACCATCTTGTCCAACCAGTTATTTCGTGGGGAAGCAAGGCGTAGAGAAGGAGGACTTACACAGGGTCACATGGTAGAGCCAGACCCCCAGCCAGGGATGGGAGAACCCAATGCTAATCCCATTCACAGTGAAATAATCTTTTTTTTTTTAATTTTTTAAAATTGATTTCAGAGAGGAAGGGGGAGGGAGAGAGAGAGAGAAACATCAATGATGAGGAAGAGTCATTGATTGGCTGCCTCCTGCACGCTCCCCACTGGGGATTGAGCCTGCAACCTGGGCATGACCTGGAATCGCACCGTGACCTCCTGGTTCATAGGTCAATGCTCGACCACTGAGCCACACCGGCCAGGCCGCAATGAAATAATCTTAACCTTCAAATAAAAGCCAGCAGCCTCTCTGGCACAGCCTTACGCAGCATCACAGAGTGACGCCCTCACCCTCAGGCTTCCTGCGGGGCATTGAGGCTCCCTGGCTGGCCAGCGAGGAGCTGGGGGTGGTGGAAAGTGCATACCAGCCTCCTGAGCAAGAAGCCCTGGGCCAGCACAGAGGGCGTGCCCCAAGAGACCCACCCAGTCCCAGGAGATGGATTTCCCAATAGTCGGTGTCGCTGTCCTTTACCACCAGGCTGGCCCAGTGGGCTCCTCCGTCCAGCCTAGTTGGTGAAATCATTTGCATTTTCCACTGAGCCAGGGCTGCTTCCCAGCATGGGCAGCCACTGCCTCCTGGCCAGAGGTGCTGCCTGCCTGAGGAGTGGGAGGAAGGACTCCCCCAGACAGGCGGGCATCATCTCTCCCTCATTCATTCCCTCACAACTCCAGGCTCTGGGGCAGGAATGACTGGCCTGTCTCCTGCTCCCTCTGCAGAGGCAAACCCGATCTAATCTGCTGACTGAGACACAGCCCCTGGTAGGGAGGGGAGGGGGAGAGGGGCACCCACAGCTCACTGGCAGGTCTGACTCGTGCAGCTCTGCCCTGTGTGGGTTCTCGGGCGCCTCTGGCCTGGCCTCCTCACTCCTGGCTGCAGGGCTCTGTCCAGGGAGCCCTGGGTTCCCCACTTGAAGCCAGTGGGGAAGTGGAGCCATGGAACCCCCCCGCCCCCAGTTCAGGAAGGTCCCATGGTCAGAGGAGGCTGAGTCCCCACTGGGGCCAGCAAGTGCTCCGGCCGGAGTGGAGGGGCCGGTGGCTGGGAGCCAGGCCGGCTCTGGCTGGAGGTCGCAGGGCCTTCCAGCCTCCTGTCCTCTGGAGGCTTCCACGCTGAGGGTACCCTGCGTTTCCCTCTGGCTGATTCCTGGAGACCTCCAGTCCTAATGCCAAGCGGGTGGCCCAAACCCAGGGTGGGCAGGCCTAGCCTAAAAGATGGGCAGAGCCATGGGTACCCTCCGTGTCCTGCCTGCTCCTCTAAGCAGCACCCTGCATGGTGCAGCCGCCAGCCGGGTCCCATGCTGATTCCCTCCACCTCTCCCACGCCCATCTCCCCCACCCCTCCAGCTGCCACTGGCCCAGTACCTCCTGCATCACAAATCACTGGGACAGGAAGACCCCTTTGTCGCCGGTCCCTCGGAGACGCTGTCTTCCCCGTGGCGACAGGGAGTCCCACATACCCCAGCGAGGGCTTGGACCTCCCTTGGTGACAGGGCTGGGGTCGGGCAGTGTCCGAGAGCAGCTGGGTTGTGCTGGGCCTGGGGGAGGGACTTGGCCGTGGAAAGCCCCAGGTGACCTTTCCGGGGGGGCCTCAGGCAGCACCATGAACCACAACCTTCTCTGTCTTAAAGTTACAGACCCAGAATGTCCGCTGTCGGGGGTCCTTAAAGATCTGTTCCCATGAGGAAACTGAGGCCAGAGTGGGAAGAGGTCACACGGTCTGTCAAGGGGCAGGGCCATGGGTATTCTCTGAGCACCTTGGTGTCAGATCCCGTGTGTGGCCGTGTGAGGGGGCCGCTGCGATAAAGGAAATTCTGGGGAAGCATAACCGAGGGGCCAGGGGACACCAGGCTGAGGACACTGCCCAACTTAAAAGCAAGGCTGCCCTCCCCAGGGTGGTCCCCTTTACTCTTCCATCTTCTCCAACCCTTCACAGGCTCACCCCACCGGTTCATTTCCTCTTTCTCCCTCGGTGGGAGGAGAGGCTGGGCGAGGAAGCAGACTCAGATGTCACCTGCTGATGGATGGTGGTGGCCAGAGCCCCGGAGCCCGCCGGGCCCCACAAAACCTGGAGCTGAGCCCCGCCGACCGCACTCTGGGTGTCGGGACACTGTGGGAACGGTCAGCTTCTCTGGTACCACCAAGACCCTTGAGTCTGACTGTCAGTGTATGGGCTGAGACGCTGTCCCTTGTAGGGATGGAAGGTGGGGGCATCCACAGCTCACTGGCAGGTCTGACTCATGCAGTGGCTGTCCTGAGTCCTGTCACAGGGCGGAGGGTGAGCGGACCCGTGGCGCAGTCTCAGAACCTTGGTTACTAGGGGGTGAGAACCTTAAGCGCATCACACACCTGGGGAGGCGTCAGGGTCAGGTGTGACCCACAGCTGCCGAGAGCCCGGGTTTCATGGCCCACCAGCCCGCGGGCGGAAATGGGGAAACAGCTGCTGAGCTTCCCCTCCTGCTTCCTGGAGTGCAGCTTCACGTTCACGTGGGGGTTTCACTGGGAACAGGGTTCCTCTGCTTAAAATAAAGAGCGCGTTCTCCAGGCCCTGCTGGGACGCAGCTCCCTGCCAGGCCCCGCCGCAGCCTGCGAGGACGGAGGCTCTGGTGGTGGGTGAGTGGGCGCAGGGGAGGGGCTCCCCGAGGGGGTGCAGGTTGCTCTGGGCCACCGGCTCCTCCCCCTCTCACTCCTGCTGTGTTGTTGCCGAAGCCAGAGAACACTCGGGGTCTGTCGTCCGTTGACTGGGGTGACAGTTTAATAGTAGCTTCCTGGGCTGTCATTTAAATCTGCCTGCCAGGTTAGCAGGCCAGAGGCGGGCTGGCACGCCCCCTGCCCCCACCCCGGATCTTCCTTCTGCTGGCAGCGGTTGTCTTGGCAACGCCAGGGTCTGGCGAGCTCTGGGAAGGGTAACCGTGGGGGGAGCAGCCCTTTCATCTCCCTGGTTCGGGTACAAGTGGCCCAGCTGTCTTAGGGCTGGGCTGCAGGGCCGGAGCCAGGCCACCCGGAGCCAGGCTGCCAGCGCTGGTCCAGGCCGGGAGAGGAGGTGGGAGCAGATGAGTCCCTCTGTGCACTGACCGACAACGTGGGGCTTTACATCTTTGCCCTCTCAGGCTCTCGCCTGCCCTGGGAGGGGAGGGGACATGCCCAGTGTTGAGCTGGAACCCACCTTGCCTATGGGTCTCTGTCCTCACAGAATATTTCCCGGGGCCCAGAGTCTGTCTGTAGAAACCAGAGGGCAGACAGAGCCTGCAGCCCTGACGTCTCGTCTTCCTGTCCTGTGTGGCCTGGTATCAATCCCCCTCCCCCATGCTGGGCTCTCCTCTGGACATGTCCCTGCTCTGAGGACTGGGATGGTGTCTCGTCAGCTTCGCTCTGGGCCAGGTACTCTGGGAACGCCTTCTCCTCTAGTCACTGCTTGGTGGAGCCGGCCCAGGGACAGAAAATTGGATACGAGCATCTGCTGTGTGACTACAGGCCAGTCTCTCCCCTCTGGGCCTCATCTGTAGAATGAGGGGCTGGCACTGCAGCGGTGTCACCCGGGGTGTGGTTCATTAGACCACTTGTTTCTGGGAAAAGGACATACATGGCAACCAAAATAGAAGATGCTTAGCTAACAAGTTTGGGAAATGCTGGAGGGAACTGTCAATTCGATACCTTTACTGCAGGCTTTCTCGGGGCTTTTGTAAGCCAGTGGGCACCGTGGATCTCCAAGAGGGAAAATAAGTGTCTTATCCCAAACATCCGGGGGTTGGCCACCTGCTCCATGTCCTGCCCTCTGCCGGCCTCCTCCTCTGCTAGGGAGGCCCAGCAGCTGAGAGCCGCAAGTTTGGTTGGCTGCTAGGAAGCAGCCCTGTGCTGAGCCGAGGCTGGGTGTCTCTGGGTGAAAAGCCAGCCTCTGCGCCGGGCTCTGAGGAGGTGGGGTGAGCTCTCTCCTTGCTCCCACAGCTTGGCTTTCTCCTCTTCCTTGAATACGGTCCCTTCCTCCCGGAAGCCTTTCCTGACCCCTAGACGTGGTGGGACCGGGAGTCAGAATCTCTGGGTGCAGGTGCAGCCCTCCCACAGACAGTGCTGTGACTCTGAGCAGCCACTTCCTTCTGCCCCTGGTGTTCTGGCTTATAGAACGGCCGAGCTCATAGAGGCCTTCGAGGCTCTGACACGACAGAGCCCTGTGATTGCCAAGAGGAAGCCACACCAAGCGGTTCCACCTGGCAGCCCAGGCTGATCTTTGTTTTGAAGCCCCCTGTATGCACCGGGCTGTGGGATGAGCGTGGGAGGGAATAACTGTGAAGGATGCATATTGTCTCGGGAAGGATGCCTCTGGGGGTGGGTGCTGGCAGGTGCTGAGTGATCATAATAATTTCACAAGATCATAGACTCTGGGTACAGAGAGGGGCTTCAGATGCAGTCGGGACCACACCTCCACTTCCATATGAGGAGGCAGCCCTCATCTGTGACTGATGGGCCCAATGTCACACCCACAGCTGGGGCTGATGGCTCCACACCCCGCAAACGTGTGCCTTTATGCTTTCAGTTTATGCACTTAGCCCACTCACCAACAAGCCTGTGTGGTGAAGCAGGGAGATTATCCCCGAATGCAGATGAAGAACGTGAGGCCCAGCCCTAGCCGGTTTGGCTCAGTGGATAGAGCATTGGCCTGTGGACTAACGAACGGGTCCCGGGTTCGATTCAGGTCAAGGGAACATGCCTGGGTTGTGGGCTTGATCCCCAGTGGGGGGCATGCAGGAGGCAGCCAATCAATGATTCTCTCTCATCACTGATGTTTCTATCTCTCTCTCCCTCTCCCTTCCTCTCTGAAATAAAAAATATATTAAGAAAGGAAGAAAGACAGAAAGAGAGAAAGGAAGGAAAGAAGGAAGGAAGAAAAGGCTCAGAGGAGTTATATAACTTGCAAAAGGTCACACAGCCCACAGAGCAGAGTTCGTTGAACCATGGGCTGTCTGACACTTTCCTTGGCCAGCATTCTTGTTATAAACAGCCGTTCCCACTTCCTTTGTCCTGGATTTCCCATTCTCCCCCTTGGCCTGGGGAATCCCAAGCCCTTTGTGGCAGCTCATCTGTTGCCATGGCACCCGATTATGATGTCGCAGACCCTGGATGATTACATACTGCTCCTGGGCTGTGGAGTACAGGGACCCACAGAGGTGGGCATTGTCCAAGGGGCGACTGGCATGGAGGGACATGAATCCCTGGAAACAGGGAGCCACGGCCTCCCGCCCAGCTGGGGAATCACCCCGGGAGCTGGAGCCAAGGCGGCCACGGCCAAGAGAGCGGGGGCTGGCATGGCTTGTCCGGCACCTCGGAAGACTGCCCAGCCCTCATCGCTTGGCAGTGCTGATGCAGCCTCTTGACGAGGGGCTGTCGGCTCAATTCCCTGGACAGCCGGCACCGGGCGCTTGCTCGGGTCCCCCAGGGGAGCCTTTTGGCCTCTTCTGTCCGTGCTGCACGGGAAGCCACCGCCCCCACTTGCCCAGAGCGCGGAGGAACTGGCCCAGGGTCACCCGGGGAGGAGGTGGCCGTGCCAGGATTCAGTCTCCGCTCTGACTCCAAATCCTTCCACGTTGTTACACTTGAGACAGGCCCATCAAGGTGGTTTAGTCTGGTCCCTGACCTAAAATGGCAGGCTGCCCGCCTCCGTTTCCCCAGGACAGCCCACGAGCAGAGCACCCGTTGGCACTGCCCAGGTTCATTCTGCTCACACTTATGGGCACAATCCAGGAGAACACCTCATGCAGGCACCTCCGGGCTATGTTGATCTGCCTGGACCGGTGGCTCCTGGAACCCAGTCACACTGCACTTGCCAGAGTCCTCAGTCCTGTATTGCTGAGATGGCTGAGGGCCTTAGTGGAGGGAGCCTACGCTTTGGCAGCTGCCACATGGAATTGAAATCCCACTTCTGCCACCACCACCCTCACCTCTTTGAGCCTCAGTTTCCTCTTGTGTAAAATGGGATTAACAGCAGCTACCAGGGCATCTGACTATGAGGTCAAACTGTGGCCCTGCTTCCACCCATATGTGACCTTGGGCGTGTAACTTAGCACCCCCGGATTTCCCCATGCATCGAGCAGGACAGATGGGCCCCTTGTCGTGGGGTTTCCTGGGAAAGTGCCTCGCGTGGGGACTGGCACACGGGACACACTTGGGGAATGTAGGAAGGAATGTTTCTCTTTTGGATGCTGAGCTTCTGGTGGAGAAACACTCCGCTGTCCCCTCTGGGAATGCCCAGGTGCTGTGGTCATCACTGTCCTTATTTCAGGTGATTATGGGCCATGATTTACCTAACGGTGGTATTGATAACGGTGACCTACCACGCCCTGTGGTGCAGGGCTCCGAGGGCTGCGCAGGCTCCTGGCCTGGAGTCAGGACGGCTGGTTCTGGTCCCTGCCTTGCTGTTTCCCTGGGCTGACCCCGTCTCTGAGCCTCAGGCTCCCCATCTGAGGTGGACTCTGATTCCTCTGGTTTCTTCTAGCCCTGCACAAAGGTGCTCTCCTATGGAAAGTGTGAAGAAAACATCCTAGCATGCAGATATACTGCAAGGATTCCACTGAAAAGAGAGGCAGGCCCAGTCGGTGTGTCTCAGTGGTTGAGCATCAACCTATGAACCGGGAGGTCACGGTTTGATTCCTGGTCAGGGCACATGCCTAGGTTGTGGGCTCGATCCCCAGTAGGGTGTGTGTAGGAGGCAGCTGATCAATGATTTTCTCTAATCAGTGATGTTTCTATCTCTCTCTCCCTCTCCCTTCCTCTCTAAAATAAATAAAGATATATATTTTTTAAAAAGAAAAGAGAGGCAGAAATAGAATGGATTCAGGAAACCCAGTCATGTTGCTCCAGAGACAGCCCAAAGGCCTGTGGGAGGATGGACATAATCCAAGCTGGACACTGGGAGGGAGCTTCTGGGGGGAGGGGGAGCCCTGGCCCAGGATGTGCGAGCAGAGGCTGGGCAGCTGTGCTCCCATGGGGCTTGAGCCCCCAATTAGAGCTACCCCTTCAGGTCCTGTGCTGAATGTGACATAGCACCTATGCTGGGGAGCATCAGGCCAGTGGAGGGACAGGGAGAAGAGCACCCCACTGGACCCCGTGTTCCTGTCCCAGTTCCGCTCCCAGCTGTGAGAGCTCAGCCTGCTACATCCCCCATGAGACCATGGAACACCCCCTTCCTTTGCTTCTAATTAAGACTTCAGACCATGAAAACAGCAATAGCTGCTACTTATCGAGCATCTGCTGTGGGCCAGGCTCTCTGCTGCGTGTTCCTCACGCATTACAGCTTGCTTCCTTCTTCAGAGCCCTTTGCTCCTTCTTCCCATCCTGGTAATAAAAGCCTGCTATGCAAATCAACTGAACGGCAGAGCCACCGGTCGCTATGACACGCACGGACCACCAGCGGGAAGATGCTCAACGAAGGAGCTGCCCTCCCCCCCCCCAGCATGGCAGTGGACATCCCCAGAGGGCTCCTGGACTGCAAGAGGGCACAGGCTGGGCTAAGGGACCCTCCCCGTGCACGATTTTCGTGCACCAGGCCTCTAGTTATATAGATAAGAAAACAGAGGCTCAGAGGTTAACAACCGCAATGTCAGATCAGAGGCAGAGCTGGGATTCAAACCCCCTGTGTGGAGGCCTCCCCCGCCCCTCAGACTGGAAGCACCCTGGGGACAGACTGATTTGGGTGTTTTGCCAGTAGATTCTCTTTCCACCACTCTGAACAGAGGATATCTCATTAATCTTGTCATAAAACGATCATTCGCCTTTGATTTATTATCACCAGCTTTCTGGTGCTTACAGACGAGGCCTTGACTTTGGTCCCAGCCTCACGAGGCAGGGACTGCCACTTTCTGAATTTTACAAAGGGGGACACTGAGGCTCAGACCCACCCAGGACGTTGAGGCCTCAGTTCTTTCCTCTGCCCTGGGACTGGGAACTGGCGGAAGGGGCTAAAGCATCTGCCCTAGGTGATCAGGGAAGACTTCCTGGAGGCTGTGACAGTGGAACTAGACTTTGGGCGAAGAGAGAGGTGTGATAGGGAATGGGCATGCCCTTGGTGGATGGATCCTGTCACACTTGTTGGACTTCGCTCTGAATTTGGAGGGCAGGGCAGGTGTCACCTGTCTCCCTCTGGTGCTCGGTAAAAGCCTCTCTCTCCTGTTCTCTCCCCTCGGTCGATGGGACTCCCTGTGACATAGGGGCCATGGAAGGCCAGGTGGTCGAGCACATTCTGTCCTGAAAAAGCCTCCTGTGCCCAGCAGGCCCCTCACGCTCTTCTCCTTGCCCCACAGCCAAGAAGACTTGTATGGACACCGACTTCACCTGTGACAACGGCCACTGCATCCCCGAGCGGTGGAAGTGTGACGGCGAAGAGGAGTGTTCTGACGGCTCCGATGAGTTCCAGGCCACCTGCCGTGAGTCCTGTCCCTCGGGCTGCGGGCGGGGGCCGTGGGCTTCGGTGTCCTCATCAGATCTTCCTTGGTGGGAGGTTGGGAGGCGCAAGGAAGGTGATCTGTCAAACACAGCCCGGACTCACTTGGCGCTGTGCCCTCGGGGCTCCTGGCAAAGGGCAGGTGAATCTAGTAGCTGGTGTCCAGCATCCTGCTCCGGGCTGTCTTCGCAGCTCCCTGGCACACTGGGCCCTGCTCCTGCCGTACCAGGCCCTTCTAAGAGAGCCCTTCGAGCCTTCTGCCCAGAAGTTGCCATAGCACATCCTCCAGCCCCGCCCCCCCCCACACACGCCTTCCCCACTACTTTTTTGAAGACTCCAATCATAATTCTAATAATACTAACAACGGCTGGTGCTCGTGAAGCATGTATTGTGTGCCAGGCACTGTGCTGAGCTCTTTGTGTACATTAATTCATCTCATCCCCACAGCAGCCTCATGAGGCAGGGACTGCCACTTTCTGAATTTTACAAAGGGGGACACCGAGGCTCAGACCCAGCCAGGATGTTGAGGCCTCAGTTCTTTCCTCTGCCCTGGGCAGCTCTGCCCGGGTCCCGGCCTCCATGGCCGGCTGGCGGCAGCCCAGGCAGCAGGGTGAGTGGTTGGCAGAGCTGAGCCCCAGGCCTGCCCCACACTCAGGGCTTTGTCTCTCCGTGATTTCTTTTCCAGGCTCTAATCCTCAAAGCAAACTTACACCAGCAGGTCATTCTGTGACATTTGTTAAATTAAAAAGGGAGCTGAGAAGGGGGCGGGGAAGGACCCAGTGGTCCTGGAGGCAGAGCTTCATCCGAGTGGGCCTGAGACAAAAGACGGGGGGGGGGGGGGAGGATAAGCATGTGCAGGGTGTGGGGCTGGGGGAACTGCAGTCACAGCCCCACATCCTGTTAGGGGTACAGTTGTCCCAGAGGCAGAGGCAGGGACAATGGAGGCCAGCATCCCATCTAGTCCCATCGAGGGCTGAGCTAGTGATAACTGGGTTTCCTTGTCTCCTAGCAACAGAGCTACCAGTCTCGGAGTGAGAGAAAGAGAAAGGGGGAGAGAGAGTGACAGCAAGAGCAACCCAGCCTAAGACAGGGCCCCCCAGCTCCCTTCCCTTTTGCCCTCACCTTCCCTGCATTGCCCCAGGCCTGATCCTTTCCTCACCCACCAGGTGCCAACCCCTGCGCTGTCCTGGGGGTGCCTGGCAGGGAGCAGCCAGCTCATTGTCTTGAGCTTCAAAAGGAACAAAGCCCAGCCACACCCACTGTGACTCTCATCCTCAGGACCACCTTGGCAAGGGGGTGGGATGGATCCCCATTAAGAGAGAAGAAAACAGGCTGGAACAGGTTCACCCCTTGTACAAGGCTACCCAGCTAACAAGGGGCAGAGCCAGTGCCGCCCAGCAGCCGTGCAGCCTGTGCAGCCCAGTGCGTGCGTTTGGGGAGTGGCTGTGGCCACAGGGGGCTTTTCCACCACTGCAGCCAGCCAGCTGGGCCACCCGCCCTCACGCCAGCAGTTACCCTGGATGCTGGGGCAGAAAGGGAGGCGAGAGCTGCATCACCGTTATTACCGGGATCTGTCTTGCTGCCTGAGAGCTGTGCTCCCCTCTCCCCACTTCTCTGGGTTGGTGTCCCTTTTCCTCTTCCTCCTGCCACTGGGTCCTGCCCACCCTGCTGGCCTGCCCCTCCCCCACCCTGCCCTGCCCCGTGTCCCTGTCTTTGTCCTTTTTGCCCACTTAGCACTTGCTGCCTTCCCACCCCGGGCCTGCTTGGCACCCAGCTCTGAGGCAGTTACTGGCGGCCCAGAGCAGTGGAGGGCCTTGCTTCCGAGATGCTCAGGTTGTCGTGGCTGGGCTGCCTCCCGTGACGACAGGCTCCACAGGCTCCCTGAGGCTTGAGAGAGCACCCATGGGAGCGTAGCCAAGGCTGCGTCCAGGGAGGGAGGGGCCCAGGTCTCTGGGTCCTCCCAGTGATTACTGTGAGGTCCTCTGTGGGCCCTGGTTTCCCACATCCCAGAATTCCCAAGACCGTGATCCTAAGATTCCTAGACTCAGGATTCTGAGATACTTTCTCCTTTGCCTGTGCCCAGCTGGGACACGAGCTCAGGACCCCACTTCCGGTCTAGAGTTGCATGGTCAGAGGTGGACAGGCCTACGGGCAGGGAGGACTGCCTGGAGGAGGTGAGCCAGGGGGGACCTCGAGGGTCAGGCAGCATGGGAGGGCCTGGTAGCAGGCTTCCTGACTGAACAAGAACCCCACAGCCAACCCGCTGCCCATTGAATTGGTGTTGTCATAGCAACCTTCACAGCCTACCAGGTTTCTGGGGATTGTGCCAGCTCCCAGGATTGAGCCCTCCCCACCCTCAAAGAAGGATTATAGGCAGTAGCAAAGTGTGGTGAGTACTACGGTGTTTGATGTATTTGGGTTCAGGTCCTCTAACCTGTGAGGCCTCAGGAAATTGCCTAATCTCCCTGAACCTCAGCTTATTTATCTTTAAAATGGGGGTAATGGTATCTGCCTTGCAGGGGATGTGAGGATCAAATGGAAAACTGCTCGCAAAGTGTCAGTGCTGCAGTAACGGGCAGTGTTACTTTCATTATTATATTTTTTACTTCAGGCCCTCTCCCTCACATACCCTAGTTTAAAATCTTAGAATAGTATAAGTGAGGGGGGTTGCATCGAGAGGGTAAGGGATCTGGGAGCAGCCCCCATTCCTGCATTCCTCCACAACGACTGGGGGACTGGGGTTTCTCCCAGCTCTCTTTCCTCTGGTTCTGGATTGTCTGTCAAACGCAGCCAGGAGTCACAGTAGGAAAGCCTGGGACATTTGCCTAATGAAAGTAGCATCGCAGCTCTAATTATAGCGCACATGACTGGGGACGGCTCAGACCCACCTTCAGGCGTCTGGAGGAGCGGGAGGTGGGGAGTTTGGTTCAAGGTGAGTGAGTTGCAATTCTTGGTGCTGCTTATTGAAAAGGGGGGTTTATGCATGAATCTTAGAACCTTTCCACCTGGAAGCAGACCTCACTGATTAACCAAGAGTGCCTTCCTATCTATACTAATAAAAGCTGAATATGCTAATTAGCACTTTGCCCCCGTGTGAAGGAGCTGCTGCAACCACCCCTTCCGCACCGGCAGCAGCTGGACACTGAACGTTCCCAGGGCCCGAGCTCTGGTCCCCTTGGAGCCGGCAATCCCCACTTGGAGGTCGGCTGCCCTTGAGCCTCTCGTGACCTGACACACACACGTGCCGGCTCAATAAGCAGCCGCCAAGTACTTTCATTCTTTTATTCAACAGACATTTCCCTTTTTATTAATTTGCGAGCTTATGAATTAGAAAAAGTACCCTCGGGTTTGGCTTTCTGGGGCAGATTCTCTGGGAATGTGTAAATGCCGACAGCCTCTCCAGCATGCAGTTGGGCCCGCGCCAGCTGTGCAGGGTTCCCCACGTCCGAGACGGCGGGTCCCTCGCTCCTGCCTCTCAGGACCTGGGGGTACGTGACCAGCAGGCCGGGGGCTTCCCTCAGGCACCCGTCTCAGGGAGACGGACAGAGACAGGCACCTGCGTTCTGGGCTGGGGGGGGGGGGCGGTGTGGAGGGGGCTGACCGTGGTGGGCCATGATAACGTGCATCCCCAGAGGGGAGACCAGGGCCCTCCCAGCCCTTTGCATTTTATGAACTAAAACAAGGGCCATTCTTTTTGAGCTTAGAGTTTCTTGCAGGTTCTGAGAGTAGGCATTTCCATGTTTCCCCATTTGAACCACCCACCAAATCTAGAAGACTGTGTTACCCCATTTTCAGACAAGAGGAGCCAGAGTGCGGGGAGGTTAAGCGATTTGCTGAAGGAACTCGAAAGCCCAGGCTCTGTCGCCCACCTCATGCTCCCCAAGGCCTTTGGCTTCAGTCCTCCTGAAAGTGGGTGCTGGGCGGCCACCTGCCATCTTGCAGACCCTGCCTGAGCTGAGGCCCTTCCTTCAGCACCCTCTCCACCCCAGGGATGCCGGGGAGACCGACAAGGGTGGGGACCCAAGGGGCCTGCTTTCTCTTGTGATCAAGTGCAAAAAAGTCAAGCAGTGCGTTTGGAGGTGCGTCCTGGGATGGAAGCCCAGCTCTGCCCCTCACTGCAAGACTTACCCTCCCCAGGCTTTGCTCTCCTCGTTCGTAAGAGGAAGGTAATGACAGTGCCCCTCATAAGGAGACCTGCACTTCCCAGGGCCTGCAGTGGGAGGCCTGGCCCAGGAGCCCGGAGAGCACGGTGCGCGTCCTGGCTTTGGGGCAGAGCCACATCACAGCAGAGACAGGCAGGTTCCGGGAGAGACGGGCCGTTGGAACAGCCAGCATCCCGTAGCCTCAGCAGGTCCCTTCCCCTCTCGGACCTCTGTCTCCTGTCGCTCTAACGGCTGCTCCTCCATGTGACCGCCACGACCCCTGGAGCCTGGCATTCCAGCATGGCGCCTTGGCGCTCTGAGGGCAGGAGGGCTGCTGTCAGGCGCTGCCGAGTCCTCCAGAGCCTATAATTAGAGCTGTCTATTTAGGGACACGCAAATGTCTTATTAATTATAAAGAAAGGAAGCGGACGGATTGTTTAATCATTGTCCTTGCTGAAAGGTTATGCAATTAACTGTATAAATATTCATTAAAAGTTCAAGCGGTTGCCTGCTGACCTGGGGTCTGCAGGACCAAGCCCCAGAGGGGGTGTGGGTGGTCGAGGGACCTTCCAGCACCTGGGATGTGGGGCAGAGTCTGGAGCTGTTCTGAGCCACTTCCCCACCCGCAGGAGCCTGTGGGGGTTCATGGGAAGGGTATCCTGGACTCTGCTTCTCGCTGCTGTGCATTTTGGCCATTACTTGGTCTCTCTGAGCCTCCGTTCAATGCTGACATGACCATCTCTATGAATGGTGCCCCTGGAATTCACACTCACAGCCTGCAGGGCCTGCTTACCTGGCAGGTGAGGGTAAGGGTGAAATGGGGAATCGTCAAATGCTCAGTGTGGAGCAGGCAGACACACTGCAGGTGCCCAGTGCGCATGACTGCCTTCCAGGTCCTCGGTGAGGTGGTTTCCTGAGGCCTGGCTCAGGGACATACGGTCGCCTTGTCCCTCCACCCCATTGCTCTCTCTGGGCTTGCAAACATATAGAACATCGCTATCATTTTTCTGGGAGTGAATTTAAAAGAGATGAAATATCCTATATCTTTTGAACTTGCAGAATGATAACCTGGGGGGTTCCCAAGGGGTGCATGGGAATCACTGGGGTGGGGGAGGGTTGCTAAAATGCAGATTCCTGACTCTGCCCTCGAAGGCTGGATTCAGTCTACGATGGGCTGGAGTATTTCCAACAGCCACCACACGCTCATCCCTTAGTCAGGACTCTGGGAAATGCCGGTCAGCCCCAGCTCCCTGTGTTCTGATGGGCCCCAGAGGGGAACTGCTTACTGAGGTCCCACAGTGTGTGGTGCCCCCTCCCAACTCCCAGGCCCCTCACCACCCGGCACTGCAGCCCCAAGGCCGCCCCAGACTCAACACAACAGTCACTTGTTAAGGGAAATGTCTGTAACATGAATCCTGTATTCCCAACAGGTTGCCTTGTAGTCCATGAAATGTCATCCTAGGGATAACTTTGGCGTCCATACTGGGGGCCAAGGAACTCCTCTCTCATGGCACAGTAGTGTTTGGAGGCCAGGACTCAGACTCCTGCGCCCCCACCCCATCTTGTCTGTGCCCTTTTCTCCAGCCCTTGTGGCCTCTCAGCCCAGCTATGGAAGTAAGAAGAGAACGAACTGGTCTGGGATCAGAGAGAAGAGTGAGGGTCAGGCAACAGCCACCCACTGCTTCCCAGTGCAGTGGACTGTCCGGCTGCAGGCACCAGACACAGCTGACTCTGAGTCCTCATTCCGTCCTTAATCGGCTGTGTGATCGCCGCCGTGTCTGGGGCAGAGCAGCGCTCGGTAGATACTCGCTGAGAGAATAAGCCAGTCCTCCCGGGTTACCCGGGAATTAGTATTGTCAGTGCACTCAGGGCTGGGCGGGCCAGTCCTAAGTTCTTCCCAGACATGACCTTAGTCCTCATAACAACCCTATGTGGTAAGGAATAGTATTATCCCCGCTTTAATGGCACAGAGATGAGGATTACTGGCTAAGGTAGCTCGTCGGTGAGCGGCCGAGCTAGGATTTGAACCCAGGCGGCCAGGCTCCAGAGCCCAGGCCCTTGACGTCTGTGCCACAAGATAATCCTGCCCCTGCCGAGTTTCTGTGAAGACGAAGACTGTCCCTGGCACGTCCTAGAGACCACTGTGTTCAGGAGCCGCCGCCGAGGTCTCAGAGGCGTCCGCCTTGGCTGGGGCTGCCCCGTGGGTCACCCTGAGATGCTCAGGATGGATGCCACCCCCAGCCCCCATCAGGGTTCTCATTCTTTCTTCCAAATTGAGAATCAAGCCTGGGGCTTCAGGCCCCTGACTGAGCCAGCCTCTGATTGCAGCTGCAGTAATTATAGCTGTGTGGTCCCGCTGGGCCCTGCCACAGGCGGCTGCTCTCAGCAGCGGCTCCTACCATTGCCGGGAGAGCACGTTGGAGGGGGTGAGTTGTATGGCGGGTAGAGAGGGGGGCTGCTGAGGCCTTGGTGAACCCTTTAGATCTGCAGGTTTGGATCAGTGAGGCACTGAGACCCAAATGGGGCATGTCTTGCTCCAGGACACAGCTGGGAAATGGCAGAGATACTTGCAGGGCATGGAGCTCCGTGTTGCTGGAGCTTAAAGGGGAGGTTTGGACCGAGGGCAGGTGGGGCCATCAAAGCAGGCGGGAGTTGGCCGGATCAAGGAGGCTTGATCGCCAGGGACGAGGGGGGCATGAGATAGAGTTAGGTGGGGGCCGTGGTGGTCAGATACAGGATTCAGAAAGTCTTTGGACAGACAGGGGCTTCTCAGATGAAGACACCAGACACACGAAACAGGAAGGCTTTGGTGGATTCCCAGGGCCTCAGGCCAGGTGGCTGGGGCCAAGCAGTAGGACGGGCTGGCACCAGGCCCTGTGTCCTCCTTGGCCAACCCATGCACATGTGTCTGTCTCCACAGCCAAGCAGGTGTGTCCTGCAGAGAAGCTGAGCTGTGGACCCACCAGCCACAAGTGTGTGCCCGCCTCGTGGCGCTGCGACGGGGAGAAGGACTGCGAGAGCGGAGCGGACGAGGCCGGCTGTGCCACCCGTGAGTCGGGGTGGGATCCCTAGGCTGCGCTGCACGGCCAGGCAGCCCCCGGGGGCGTGATCGGTGGGAGGAAAGGGTGATGATCAGGACACTAGTGATGGCCAGGCACTTTGGAGACACTGTTTTCTTTCATCCTCACAACCACCTCACAAGCAGTCATTATCATTCCCATTTTATGGGCGAGGAAACTGAGGCTCAGACAAGTGAGGAAAAGTACTCAAGGCTGAGTGCTGGCACTGAGATTCAAGTTCAGGTCTGGACAGCAAAGCCCATGAGGTGTTTTTTACCATGCCTGACATTTGCTCATCCATTCCATGTCTCTACCGGTCCCCGAGCAAGGGCAGGGAGAACAGATGGGACTGCAGCAAGAAATGGTGGTGGCCTGGGTCAGGGCACTGGTAGTGTCCGGGCAGGGGTGGGGAGAGGACAGATTCCTGAGGTGTGAAGGACTGTTGCTGAAATCTCAGATTCAGGCACAACGTCACAGGGCAGAGAGGACACTCCCAGCGGCCTCGGCAGGGACAGATGGAAGTGGTCACTGGGACAGTTCCACATCACTGAGCTTCAAACACAGATTATCTCCATCCCAGGGAGCAGGCCAGCAGGGCCTAGGCCAGTGGGGAGCGTGGCTGGGCCGCGCTGGTTTCAATTTGATGGGCTCCTACTGTGTGCAAGGCCTGAGCCAGGCTCCGGAAGGGACAAGAGGCGCGTCCTACACAGTCCTCCCTCTGGGGCTCATGACTAACGGGGGAGACAGACCTACTGTCAATAACCAGGCTGTGAGGCTGGGCGGTCACTCGGGAGCTTTTGCCAGGCATGTGCCCACCACTGTCTTCCACCCCACTCCCTATGCCAGCCTCTGTGTCTGCATCTTACCCACCCTTCCTGGCGCAGGGGAAATGCCCTGTCCTCTGGGGGCTTCTGAGTCGCAGCTCTGAGATTCTATGTCTGGGGTATGTGCCTGAAGCAGGAAGCATCTGGGTATGGGCGAGATCCTGACGGGGGCCAGCAGTGTCAAAGCCCCAATGATGGCATTGGCTCTTTTCTTCTTTGTGGGACCTCGCCGCCCATGAGAATCCTCTCCCCTTCGCACCCCCACAATCAGGTGCTTCCTCGGTCACAAAGGCCATCAGCCCCTATTGCAGGGGTGGGAACAGCTCTAACCAGAGCCTGGCATGAGGTAGCAGGAAAGTTCCCTGTCAATCATAGCAGACAGGGGTGTTAGATGGTTTTAGTGGGCTTCTCTGCTACAGCTCCCAACCTGGGGAAAGGAACAAGAATGCTTCCCCCACCGTCCTGTCCCCCAGTTTCTTCCATTTGTGAATGCTGTGCGTGGGTCTCTGGGCACAGGCCTGAGAATACAGATCTTAAAGTGGCCGTCCGCTTCAAAACGTTGGAGAGAATTCAGGATAGAGAAGTACTTCCTTCCAGAACTCTGAACAACGTGAGTCCTCGCTCCCTGGACATGTACACGCCGAGTCTGGACGGGAAGGAGTGCAGCTAATCTAGGCATCAGCATAATCGTGAGGGGCGGACATCACAGGGTGACATGTGCTTTTCCCACCACAGCCCCAACATCCCAAAAGCCTAGAAGGGGAAAAAATGCTTCTGTCAGAAACCTGACAGAACTGTCAGCAACATGTGACTTGAGCTGCCTACATTGTGAAACTGAAGGCATTGTTCTAGATTATATTCAATGACAATGAAAAAAAAAATTCCATCAGAAAAACAGACTCTTGGCGCCCCCATGTGGAGAGATCTGGTGCTACCACCCCATTACCTGCGGCCACAGCCAAGCCCCACCTCGGCCCCCCAGCCTGTTCTTGGCCTCCGTGTAAGGAATGAAGGAGGCAAGGAAATCGCTGCTCCGACACCAGCTTACACTCCAGGAGAAAACCAGAGTAGGAAGGAAGAGCCCCAAACCCGAGTCCTGTTTCCCCCGTCACCCTGGACCGTGTGACCCTGAGGAAACTGCTCCCCTCTCTGGGCTTGGTTTCCCCGTCTGTAAACTGGAAGCTGGGCTGGTGATCTCTAAGGCCCTCCCAGCCTCTCAGCTCAGAGCAGCCCACTAGAGAGGGAAGCCCAGGACCCCAGGCAGGGTCAGTGACCTTTGCCCTTCACTACTGCACACCCCGCAATGCGCCCTTGCACCCATCCACAACACACCCGCCCACTGCGGGGAGCCCTGGGCCGGGCCCTCAGCACCACGCTGGGTTGGTCTCAGAGCCAGTGCCATGCGGTGTGTGGTCCTGGGGCCGTGGAGAAGGATGTGAGACCCAGACACCCAGCATGATGTGAAAGGCACCGGCAGGAGCGCGGGAGGGCTTCCGAGCAGGGAGCAGGGAGTGTGTTAGGAAAGAGGTGGCATTTGGGCCCTCGTCAGACGAGAACCCATCTCTGTAAAGTGTAGAGACAGTGGTGGGCAACGTATATACCAGCCGATGCAACAGCTGGAGCCAAAGCCCAGAGGTGGAACGTGCGCAAAAGGTCTGATCAGAGCAGGGTGTGTGCTGGAGAGAGGGAGGCCATGGCCCAGGGCAGGGGCTCCGTGCTCGTGGCCGTGGGTGCCAGGCCCGGAGACGCAGATGGTGCAGTACCGGCCATGGGCGGGCGGCGGGGAACCCGAGCTGCTGAGCTGTGCTGTAGGGAAACAGCCCAGACCCTGTTCCCTGGAAGGGTCGGTGCCATGCTACATAGCATTTCCTGGGAACATCACAAAGGCCTGCAGGTGGCGCCCTGCAGCTTTAGAGACCCTCCCAGCGCCGCGGTCCAGCGGGCAGGGAGGCTGGGAGGCTCCGGGAGGGAGAGTGTGTAACACACACACACACACGCACGCACACACACGCACGCACGCACGCACGCACGCACCCGCGCACCCGCAGTACCTGGATTGGAAGCCCCCTTTGCTGTCCCTGGCGGCACGTCCACCATTCAGCCCCCAGCAGGGCTCCTTCTGGCCCAGGGGTGTGGGTCCGGCCCCTGCAGCAGGACCAGCGGCCGGGTGTCCGGGGACGGGGTTCGGCGGGCCGACCGGCTGTCTGTCCCGCGCAGTGTGCGCCCCGCACGAGTTCCAGTGCGGCAACCGCTCGTGCCTGGCCGCCGTGTTCGTGTGCGACGGCGACGACGACTGCGGCGACGGCAGCGACGAGCGCGGCTGCGCCGACCCGGCCTGCGGGCCCCGCGAGTTCCGCTGCGGCGACGGCAGCGCCTGCGTCCCCGAGCGCTGGGTCTGCGACCGCCAGTTCGACTGCCGGGACCTCTCGGACGAGGCGGCCGAGCTCTGCGGCCGCGCGCGCCCGGGGAACGCGACCGCGCCCGCCGCCTGCGCCGCCGCCCACTTCGCCTGCCGCAGCGGCGAGTGCGTGCACCTGGGCTGGCGCTGCGACGGCGACCGCGACTGCAAGGACCAGTCCGACGAGGCCGACTGCCGTAAGCGCCCTCCTCCGCGCGGCCCCCGGGGTGCGCGGCCGCTCCCTGCCCGTCCCGGGCGCCCTGCTTGACGGCGGCGGAGCCCGAGCTGGGGAAGCGGAGCGACCTGAGTTCGCGTGGCTCCTAAGCTGCGGAGCTCAGGTCTGACTCCCGAGGTCAAGGGTCTGCGGGGTACCTGTGTCCTGGGATGATGCCCTCCCTGTCGCACCTCCCACCCCTGCCCCTTTCAGCCCCAGACAGTGGGTGCGCTCAGGAACTCCGCCGCGCGCCTACCTGCTGGGCCTGCTCCCCGGAGTCCTCCCCTGGCCTCCCACAGGTCCCCCAGCTGCCTTCTCTTATAACGCATCCCACGCTGTGCTCCACCACCTGCCTCCGCACCCGACCTCCTAGGCCTGGAGGGCGGGGCAGCTCTTAGTTGTCTCTGGGTTCTCATGCCTGGTACGCGAGGGCACACAGTGCTGCTCAGAAGGGTTTGCTGAAGGGATGAAGTCATTAAGAGATGAGCACCAACACTGAAAAGGCCCTGTGTCCGCTGGGAGGCAGCCCCCGGGAGAGGCAGTGGAGGGAGAAACAGGAGACCTGAGTTTCAGTCCTGGCTGTGCCCGCCAGAGTGCCGTGGGACCTGGTGCGGCCTTCCCCTCTCTGAGCTTCAGTCTCCCGTCTGTACACTGGAAGTGCCTTGGTCAGGTGTCCTTCGAGGTCGCCCGAGCTCAGCCACTGGTTCTGTGCTTGCCCGGGGTGGACGGGGAGGCGGGCAGGGGAGCCGTCCCAACACCGCGCTGGCTCTGACCCTTTCCCTTGGCCTGTCCTGGCAGCACTGGGGACCTGCCGCGGAGACGAGTTCCAGTGTGGGGACGGAGCCTGTGTCCCTGCAGTCAAGCGCTGCGACCAGGAGCAGGACTGCCCGGACGGGAGTGACGAAGCTGGCTGCCTAACGGGTGCGTGCGGTCGGAGCGGAGGGGCAGCATCCGCCACGAGTGCCCCCGGCTCTCCCCAGCTCCAGCGGGGAGAGCAGAGCTGGCAGCTGCCTCCCCTTGGTCCCCGAGATTCATCTTCCCCCGAGCATTGTCTGCCCCCACACCACCCTGACCCCCTCCCTGCGGTCCTAGTGGCGCCAGGACTAGATGTTTAAGGACTGTGTGAAAGGGCACTGCCGGAAGTCCAGCCCCACCATTTGTCCAGGTCCAAGTCTGCAAGTGGCTTTTCTCACTTGTTCCCAGACTGAGCAGAGGCTGTCCTCCCCAGGGGCCCCCTAATCCTCAGATGGCTCTTCTGGTCGTCATTCACCCCTGCAGGAGGAGAGGCCCTAACCTGCTGGTCATCCCTCACCCCTGCAGGAGGAGAGGCCCTAACCTGCTGGTCATCCCTCACCCCTGCAGGAGGAGAGGCCCTAACCTGCTGGTCATCCCTCACCCCTGCAGGAGGAGAGGCCCTAACCTGCTGGTCATCCCTCACCCCTGCAGGAGGAGAGGCCCTAACCTGCTGGCCATCCCTCACCCCTGCAGGAGGAGAGGCCCTAACCTGCTGGTCATCCCTCACCCCTGCAGGAGGAGAGGCCCTAACCTGCTGGCCATCCCTCACCCCTGCAGGAGGAGAGGCCCTAACCTGCTGGTCATCCCTCACCCCTGCAGGAGGAGAGGCCCTAACCTGCTGGCCATCCCTCATCCCTGCAGGAGGAGAGGCCCTAACCGGCTGGCCATCCCTCACCCCTGCAGGAGGAGAGGCCCTAACCGGCTGGCCATCCCTCACCCCTGCAGGAGGAGAGGCCCTAACCTGCTGGTCATTCCTCACCCCTGCAGGAGGAGAGGCCCTAACCTGCTGGTCATTCCTCACCCCTGCAGGAGGAGAGGCCCTAACCTGCTGGCCATCCCTCACCCCTGCAGGAGGAGAGGCCCTAACCTGCTGGTCATCCCTCACCCCTGCAGGAGGAGAGGCCCTAACTGGCTGGCCATCTGGGGAAGTGGGCAGTGAGGCAGCCTCCCCTGCCCAGGCCCCTGGACATAGGTCCCCCAGGAGATGCCCAGTCCAGCCCCGGGCTGTGTTGAGCTGATGCTTTTCCCGCCCTGGGCCCTGGTACTGCAGTATCAGGTACAGACCCAGCCCTGCGCAGCCGCATGACGCCTGGGCCTGATCAGCCTGGGGTCCCGCCCCGTGAGCAGAGCTCCCACCGGCCCTTCACTCAGCTGTCTGTCCTGGGCCGCCCTCTGGAGACGCTGGGGCTGGAGCTCTGCTCACCCCACTGGGCCCAGACTAGCCCTCCCTGCTGAAGGCCTCACAGGAGCTGTCCACTCTCTTGTCTGGCCCAACAGAGTCCACATGTGAGGGTCCCCGCAGATTTCAGTGTAAGAGTGGCGAGTGCGTGGACGGCGGGAAAGTGTGTGATTCGCAGAGGGACTGCCGGGACTGGTCGGATGAGCCTCTGAAAGAGTGTGGTACAGTACCTGTCTGCACCCAACTGCCGGACTAACCCCTCCACGCCCCTCCTGGCAGCCAGGCCAAGGCCCTCGCCTGCCCCGGGCACCCGTTCCTCTCTGGCCCTCTCTCTGGCCCCCACTGTCCTGTGGCCTCTGACGGAGCTCCCTGCTTTGGGGCCCCTTGTCCTGCATCTCTACAAAGAGAACGGCCTCTCCTTCCCAGCCCAGCTGCTCGTAGACATGCTTCCTCTCACAAACCCAGCCTCTCCTCCTCCTTCCACATGCCGACCTCTGAGTGTGTGCTCACGCTGGAACCTTCTCTCTTACTCCGTGTTTCTGCCCTGCTGACCTGCAGGAGGCGAGGTGGGGAAGAGCAGGCAGGTGTCCATCTGGCTCAGGCCAGGCCTGGGTGAGGGCGGCATCATCCTGAGCCCTGCGGAGCTTAGACTTCCTGGGACCCAGACTCACAGGCTGGACTAGAGTGAGGAGCAGAAGGAGATGGCGTCCTGATGGCTAGAGCTGTCAGGGGGTTCCCAGGCTGAAAAGAGCAGGAGTCTGGGCTGCAGGTGGGTGGGCATCTCAGAGAACAGGCAGAAACGGTTTCTGAGGTCGGGTTTGGACGGAGCCTTGGTCAGGCCCTCCCTCCCTCCCCCCTTCCTGGCAGCCCGTTGTCACCCAGCACCTCCCGCCAGGGCGCTCAGAGGAGCTTCATTCTCTGGAGCACCACAGGAACGAACAGCATGTTGCTGCCCCTGTGGAAGGTTTTAAAATTGATTTTGAAAGGAAGAGGAGCTGGGTGAAGGTCACAGCCTGCACCTGAGCTTGCAGGTGACAGACTACCTGCCCCCTCCCTGCAAGGCCCTGCCAAGAAAAGTCCCAGAAGAAGGAAGAGGATAGGGAAGCAGGAGCAACTGAGCCTGCCCCGCCCCACCCCCGCCCAGACTGGGAGCTAGCCAAGGGCCACTAACCCACTAAACTCTCTTCTCTCTCGTCTTTTGCATGACACGCCAAAGAGAAGTATGCACGCATGTTTGTGTCTCTGTGCTGGTGAGAGGCCAGTATCTGTATCCATGGCTCCTTCTCTGAGTCAGGCAAGGGAACTGCATCACGGACTCTGTGTGTGATCCCACGTCTGTGTGAGTGTGTCTGTGGAGTCCATGGGCCTGTCTGCCTCTGCACGTAAGCTGGCGAGTGTGTGCATGCCCGTGTCGCAGGTGTGTGCATGTGCTGGGAAAGTGTCACTGCCCTTCCTTCCATGGGGGACCCGAGGGACCTGGCCCCCTCACCCCTCAAGTCCCCCAGAAGAATCACCTGCAGGCTAGATAGAACAGGGAAGGCCCAGAGGTTCCCTGGTGCTCGCTTTCCAGGGAAGGGGGACAGGGACAGAAAGGGCCGCCACCCATTCTCACCCTGACCACCTCCGCCCTGGAGGACTCTGCTCCCCCGCTGCCCCTTTCCAAGCCATCCTACACCTGCCATTCCACCGGGGGCTCCTGTAAATACAAGTGTTGAGTTGCTGCTACCTGCAGAAGGAGAGAGGACGTGAGTGGGTGATGAGTGAGGCAGGGACTGAGTGGGGGAACAGATGAGTGGGTGGTGCTGAGGGAATACTATGGTGTGGGAGAGGTCAGCGAGGGCTTGGAGTGACAGCAAGATTCCTGGGGCGGGGGGGGGGGTGCTCCACCGATATCACCCCAAAGGTACCATGGCTTAGCCCATGCAAAGGGGCTGGGGCTCCCAGGGCTGGGCCTGGTTGAGTCCCTCCCAGGCCTCCCCAGTCATGGGTTTGCTGTGGTCTTGTTCTTTCAGCTCTACCAGCATCTCAGGGAAACAGGAGGAGGCCCAGGGGTAAAGGGGAACATTCCCCAAGCATGGCTTAGGCTGGAGGTGGGGCACCACAGCTGTGCATGGCCTGGGGTAGGCAGCTCAAACCAGCTGTTTGCATGGTCATGGCTGGCTCAGCTCAGCTCTGCTTGGCGTGGCTGGAGTGGTGGTGCATGAGCCTGGAGGGCAGAGGGGTGGTGGCGCCTTCCCTTGGCTTGCAGAATTAACCTTCTGTGATCCTAAAGCTTAGAAGATGCTGTGAGAACTTGCGAGCCTTGGTCCTGGCCTCCCTGACCTCCTCTAGGACCCTGCCAGAAGGTGATGAGGGAGTGGATGACCAGATGACCTCCTGGCATCCCTTCATCCTTTGCAGGAGTTGGTAATCCCAGGACCCGGCCTGTGGCTAAGCGTAGGAATAGACAGGTGCTGGAGGAGGGGTGAAAAAATCCATTGTAGTTCATGGTAGGAGGGCATTGACTGAGCAGCAGCTCAGTCTAGAAAAAGACCCTGGGATCTTAGATAACCACACGCTCAGTACGGGGAGACTGTCCAGACTTCTGCACGGTGGGCTAGCTCTGGGCCCTGTGCAACTGGGACATGGGCACATGGGGTGTGTCCAGAGAAAGGGATCTGATTGGTAGGGATCAGAAATCAGTGCTTCAAGGAGCTTCTGAGGGAGCCGTTAGCCTCTGGTCAGCCCCACACGCAGAGCTGGGGGCAGGAGCAGAAACCACAGAGAGGTGGTCCTGCCAGGAGGGACTTTGTTCCCTCAGAGGGAAGTGCTGCTGAGGCTGCAGGTGTTGAAGCGAGGGCGTTTCAGAGGAGATTGCTGGGGCATCCTGAGGGCTGGACATAGTACATGCTGGCCTCTTCCACTCTGAGGCCATGAGGAAGGAAGAGCTGGAAGAAACTTGTTTGTGAAAGGAAAAACCTTAGGCAGCCTAGCGGCCTGCAGCCTGGCAGAGAGCCCTGGCCTGGGAGGCAAAGGACCCGAGTTCTGGTTCCACTCTGTCCCTGTCTGTGTGTCTGGCCTGGAGCGAGGACCGCTCCTCTCTGACCCACCTCTTGCCCAGGCACCTGGTTGATGAGGCTGAGGTTCAGTGAGGCCGCAGAGCATCCTGGCTCCTCGGGCGTCCCGCTGCCCTGAGGCTCTGCTTCAGCCCTGGCCCACCCCCACCTGGCCCCCACCCCAGGCCGGGCTCCTGGACCCTCAGGAGCCCGTGTCTCTTTCCAGGGCTGAATGAGTGTCTGCACAACAACGGCGGCTGCTCCCACATCTGCAATGACCTCAAGATCGGCTTTGAGTGCACCTGCCCAGCGGGCTACCGGCTCCTGGACCAGAAGACCTGTGGCGGTGAGACCCGCCCCTCACACCCCCAGACAGAGGCGGAGCTCCTGCCAGTCTGACCTCTGCTCCTCCCCACAGACATAGATGAGTGCGAGGATCCAGACGCCTGCAGCCAGATCTGTGTCAATTACAAGGGCTACTTTAAGTGCGAGTGCCACCCTGGCTACGAGATGGACACACTGACCAAGAACTGCAAGGCTGTCGGTATGGGCGCCCCAAGGTGCGGGGGGAGGGGAGCTCTGAGGAGGTACAGAAAGCAGTGTGCTTCCGTATAGGTGAGGAGTGGGTGTGCGCACACAGTGCTAGGAGTGCACATACACGTCACACACGCTGCATGCACACTAACACCCACACAGACACTACATAAAGCCCCCAGTACAGCCCACAGAAACAACACATGGACAAACTGGACCATGCAGACTATCCACACAGCATAGGCAGCCCACACAAAGACCTAACTGGCCAGTTCAGCCAACTGTATTCATTCATTTTATTCAGTCCTTTGTACTGGACACCGAACGTGGTAGGCAGTAGATTCAGCAGTAAGCAAAACAGACACACATCCTTGTCTGCCCTCACGGAACTTTCATCCTAGTGGGTGAGACAGACAAGAAACCAGATAAATAAACAAGATGCAGTGCGTGGCCGAAAGTAATAAGGGTTAAGGGACAATAGAAAGCCGGGAAGGGGAGAGGGAAGTGCAGGAGGGCAGTGGCTTGCCGATTGGGTAGAGTGGTCAGGGAGCCCTCCCCTTCATGAGAAGGTGACCTGTGAGGTGAAGGAGTGAGCCGTGCACTGTCTGCAGGAACAGCAGCAGGAGAAGGAACGGAAGTGCTAAGGCCCTGAGGTAGGAGCATGCCTGGTTCCAAATACCAGTGAGGAAGCCAGTGCAGCTGGAGCAAGGAGGACGGGGGAAGTCAGAGAGGTGACGCGCAGGTCACAAAGGTCTCCCCCTCCCAGCGAGGGGTGACTCTGGGTTCCACTCTAGGTCAGGGGAGCTTCCGAGGGTTTTGAGTAGACGAGGGGCATGGTGTGCCCTCCATATGCAGTAGCCAGGAATGTCTAGGTCACTGAGGACCTTCCTGAAATCTAATCTTCAGTCCATAAATGGGTTTTGTGTATACACATACATAATCTGTGTCTTATATTGCACACATCCCACCCCTGCTACTGGCTCAGGATAAAGTGCAAACTCTTCACCCAGCTGATAGGACACTTCATGGTCTGGCCCCTACCAACCTCTGCAGTCTTATCTCTTATGGCCCTAAATATACTCCACATAAACTAAAGACTCACTATGGCCTCCCTGAGTCTCCTCCCTCCAATCTCACCCCAGCTCCAGTGTCTGTCCTCCATACTGATCCTCAGTCATCTTTGTAAAACACTTAATGCTCACGTTGCCCCTTCTTGAACTATCGCAGTGGGGCCGTAAGCAAAGGAGGTGGTAGTTGCTGGGGAGAGATGCACTCTAGTAGAGGGGACAACTTCAGCAAAGGCCCCGAGGCAGCAAAGCAGTGGTGGGTAAGCAATGACAGGTGGTCTGGAGGTCGGAGTCACGGTGTGTTGGAGAGGCGAGTGATGAGGCGAGGCAGGGAGCTGGGGGTCGCACCGCCTTCAGTGGGAGCCTGAGGAGGAAGTGGGGAGGATTGGGGGAATTTGTATCTAATAAACAGAGGAAAAGTCCTTCTGTTACGTGTGGTATCTTTGCATCTTAACGCTTTTTGTAACAATGGTTTCTTCTGCTCCTCTAACCTGTGAGGTAGGGCTTGTCACCTGTTCTACAGGAAAATGAGGCATCGCCCGGCAAACCAGTGGCAGCGCCTTGGTCTCCAGGTCCTCACCTCTTGCCCTGACCCTTTCTCTCTCAACCTCTCTGCATGGCAGCTGGCAGGAGCCCGTCCCTAATCTTCACCAACCGGCACGAGGTGCGGAGGATAGACCTGGTGAAGCGGGACTACTCACGCCTCATCCCCATGCTCAAGAACGTCGTGGCGCTAGACGTCGAAGTGGCCACCAATCGTATCTACTGGTGTGACCTCTCTTACCGCAAGATCTACAGGTGAGCAGCCAGGCCTGGCGGGTGGAGCTGACAGGGGAAGAGAGGAAGGGCGGCCTCTGTGCCCTTTCTGCCCCTGGAATTCTCCAGGACAGAGTTGGGGCTTAGGAAGGGACACAGAATCACAGTGGCTGTGGAGCTGCAGGACCCCTCCCCTCCCCCCACCCATACCCTCTGGCCTGGCCTTAGGCTGTGGCTCCATTGGGAGAGCAGCTTTGAGCGCCACACACCTGGCTTTGACTGCCACCTGGCGGCCTAGTAGGGCCGTGCAAAACCCAGGAAATGCTCAGCCCTGGCAGAAAGGAAGCAATCCCTGCCTTTGGTGAGGACTTTCAAAGCAGCTCACAGGCCTGTGTGTTCGGTCCTGAGGACTCAAGGTGACGCAGATGCCTAGGGAACCCACTCACAGTACAGTGACACCCATTGTGATGATCGTGAGTCATGGGGGGATCGCAGAGGAGGCCTCTGACCCCATCAGCGGGGTCAGGGAAATCTTTCCGATGCAGTTCCCCCAGTCCAGCCCTCCTCTGGGTCTGTGACACCAGCCGGTGACCTTCAGCGCTCAGGAAGCTCCTCACACACTCATCCTCTCCTCCCGCTCTTCCTCGGCTACCACAAGCCTGCCTCCCGCATGTCCCGGCCCCTTGGGGCAGCCATAGCCTTTCTTCGTCCTGAGATCCATCCACTTAGCAGACCTGCCCATGACCAGGCACTGGGGAGAGTGTTGAAAGAATGACGGGATGGATGGGCGGATGGACAGATGGACAGATGGATGGGTAGGTAGAAACAAATACAGTGGGGCCTTGACTTACGAGTTTAATTCGTTCCGAGACCGAGCTTGTTAAGGAGCTCGTTAACTCAAATTACTCTGTCAACTCAATGCAAAAAAATCGGCCGAGAGACAGCTGGTATCTCAAAAAACTCGTTAGTCGGGACACTCGTAAGTCAAGGCCCCACTGTATACCAAATGCTACTCACTGACAACTCAATGACTACCACCCCCAACACAGACACACTCAGGTCACACACACACAGAAGCAGCTGCCTGTCCAACAGCTGTCACTGAAAGAGGCAGGATTTGATGACAGACGAAACGGGGCTGAGGAGGAAGAGTCAGATGAACTTCCAGGTTCATTTTGGGAGTTTTAGGTTCTGGCTCAGGAGGTGCTGTGGGTGGTGCTGTTCTCTGAGGTGGGGTTTGGGGCCGTCCAGCAGGCTGGCTGAGGGAGGGCAGTGGAGGTGAGGGTCCCTGGATGTACTGAGTTTAAGGTGTCTGGACATCCAAGGGAGAGACAGCTGGCTTTACAGTCTGGAGCTTCAGAGTGGCCGGGATGGGAGCGTCCGAGTTATGGATGGCAGTGGGCACTGACCTCCCAGAGAGAGGTTATGGGGGAGGAGACCCCCTTGGGAGAAACAGCATTTGGGAGACAGAAAGTCCTGTTAATATTGCCTCTTGGGCGCCTACTGTGTTTTCAGCCCCTTCTCTCCATTCTCACGGCACAGCCTCCCGCAGGCCCGCTCTCTCTCTCACCTGGACGCAGTAAACAGCCCCCTCCAGTCTCCCTGCCTTCATTCCGCCCTTTCCAATCCATCTCATAGCCCACAGGTGCCACGGTGATCTCACATGCCCGCCTGACCTGTTCAGTTTCGTGCTCCGTGAGAAAATCCCACTCCTCAGGGGGCATGCGGAGCCCCCTGGATGTGGCCCCTCCCACCTGCCTCCCGTCTCATATCCCACTACCCAGCTCCACCTCCACTGGGTGCCGCGCCTTACTCACCCCTGGGCGTTTGCATGCTGTTCTCTGTGCTCCTAAAGCACGGTCGGTCCGTCGGGACTCAACTACAAAGCCTTCTGCAACCCCCAGGATGATGCAGCCTCCGTTTCTCTGCTGCCACAGCCCCGAGTGGTTTATGGAGTCACATTGCACTGTGATGGTCTGGCTGTCGATTTCTGTCGCCCACTGAAATGAACTTCTCCGGGCTGGAGGCTGTGGCTGATTCAAACCTATACGCTTACGCTGGTGGCCCAGGGAATGCATTGAATAGAAATTAGCTAAGCTCCTCTGAAATCCACTGCCAGCACCCAGAGGGGGGAGAGGAGGGAGAAGGGCGCACAGGCAGCTCCGGGGGGACGTGTGGGTAGAGCGCCTGCCCCACGGCAGCTCTGGTTGCTCCTAGCGCGTACATGGACAAGGCCAGCGACCCGGCAGAGCAGGAGGTCCTCATCGACGAGCAGCTGCACTCTCCAGAGGGCCTGGCGGTGGACTGGGTCCACAAGCACATCTACTGGACCGACTCGGGCAACAAGACCATCTCAGTGGCCACAGTCGATGGCAGCCGCAGACGCACTCTTTTCAGCCACGACCTCAGTGAGCCCCGGGCCATCGCCGTCGACCCCCTGCGAGGGTGAGTGTCCTCACCTGGGACTTCCTGCTCTCCCACCATAGGCCACAGTCCCTCAGTCCCCGTGCATCTGTCATCAGGGCTACCTGAGGGCTTCGGAGAGCCTTAGACACAGCCCACGGGAGGAAAGTCCGTGCAGGCCCCTCAGTCTCCAGGACTCTGCTGCTCATTCATCCTATCACAGAATCAGCGACAGAGCATCTCAGAACAGAGCAGGGCCTGGGAATTGCCTGTAGACGCTCCCGGGCAGGGAGCCTGTCCACACGCTGCAGGTGGGCCCCTGGCGGCTGCTCACACACTCCCAGAGGCAGGCTCATCATTCCCCGTCCCCTTCTCATCTGGGGACAGTTCTGCCCATTAGAAAGGATTTTCTCCCTTTGATTTCGTCCATAGTCCTGATGTAGGTACATGAGGTGAAACCAACCACTCAGCCCCGTGCCTGGCACATGGGAAGTCCTCAGTACCTGTTCAGGAAAGAGAGAGAGAGAAGCCCTGGGCAGTCTAGCTGTGTGGCCCTAGTAGTCATCCACTTTCTCCTCTGTGGACCGGAATAGTACGAGAGGGTGGGCAAGGGCCCTCCCACACTGGCGTGCAGGGCTCTGGCTGAAGCGCCAGAAGGGAGAGATGGCTTCCAGGCCACCCCGCAGAGGCCGGGGGACACTCAGGGAGCACAGGCTTCCCGCACTCAGGTGAGGCGAAGGCTAAAGCACCTGCTAACGCCAAGCCTGATGATTCCCATGGATTTCAGGTCTTCCCAGCCCTTACTACGTGTCCTCTTCAGCATTCAGCGGGTCATCGGGCCCTTGTGATCCAGACCACCCAACCACGTCCCTGACAAGAAGCCCTGTGGGTTCTTCTCTCTTTCAGGTTCATGTATTGGTCTGACTGGGGGTACCAGGCCAAGATTGAGAAGTCTGGGCTCAACGGTGCAGACCGGCACACACTGGTGTCAGACGATATCGAGTGGCCCAACGGAATCACCCTGGGTGAGCCCTGCCCTCAGATTGGGGCTGTGCTAGCACCTGGCCCTGACCAAGGCCCATGGGTCTTGTTCCTGCATCCCTCGCGGTGCCAGGGCCCGTGCGTCCTTCTGGCTGCCCCGGGACGGCCTCCGGTGGAGGCCTGGCCTGGAGATGTGGGCAGGGAGGGGGCACCGAAGAGCAGAGACGCAGGCTGTGGTCCCAGGCTGGTGGCCTGATCCCCCGTCCCCTTTCTCCTCCCCAAGATCTGCTGAGCCAGCGCTTATACTGGGTTGACTCCAAGCTGCACCAGCTGTCCAGCATCGACTTCAGTGGCGGCCACAGAAAGATGCTGATTTCCTCCCCCCACTTCCTGGGCCACCCTTTTGGGGTGGCTGTGTTTGAGGTGAGCGCCGTGAAGGAGGCATGGCCCATAGGAAAGTTTGTTCAGATGGGGTGGCTCCCTGAGGGCTGTCCAGATAGAACAAGGGACAGGGAAGCCAGCCGGCGTGTTTGTGTCTTTGTGAGCGGCCTCCGTGCAAAGGCTGCCTTTCCTGTGCTCCCTTCCCAAGGCCGCTCCCAGAGCAAGCGCAGAGGTAAGTTGCTCGACCACATGTGTTTTCTCTGGGAGCTCTCAGCACCCAGCACTGAGCCCACATAGACAGAAGGTACCCAAATATGGGAGGGAGGGAGGGGGGAAGGAGGGGGGGAGGGAGGGGAAAAGGAATCTGTATTTCCTTACAATCATTTATTGTTGGAAATGGCCTGAAAGATACTGTTCAACTCAACATACTTTTACTGACCTTTTCTGGACCTTGGGGTCATAGAAGTGAATCAAACATTATCCCAGTCCATTGTGCTCCCAGGAGGGTGAGCGTTAAGACCCTCCTTTGTTCTGACCCTAATAACCTTTCTCCTCGGGGAACAAAGAAGCAAGAACCAATCAAGGTCTCACACATCTGCTTCTGCCCCAAAACTAACTCTGCCACCGAGGGAGGGAAGGCAAAGGGACAGAGGTCTGTGGTGGGCATTGGCAGTATTTGCTTGGAGCGACATCACCCAGCAATGCTCTGAATTTATGGGGAAGTCCAGCCCCTGCTTCAAGACAGGTGTGTTCGGACACATGTATGTGCTTGTGCATATTTGTGACACGTATGTGTAAAATACATGTATGTGCATGTGTGTACATGAATACATTTAAAAGCATGCATTCCTTGCCCTGGCCGGTGTGGCTCGGTTGGAGCGTTGTCCCGTGCGCTGGAAGATTGTGGATTGTGGGTTCAATTCCCAGTCAGGGCACATACCTTGATTGCGGGTTCAGTCCCCAGTAAGGAAGCAATTGATCGATCAATGTTCTCTCTCACATGAATGTTCTCTCTCTCTTTCTCTCTCTGTCCCTCCCTCCCTCTCTTGCTAAAAAAAAAAAAAAGAAAGAAAAGAAAAGAAAAGAAAAAGCATGTTCCTGTATATGCTGGTGCTTGTGCACGTAAATATGTATACCAATACTTACACAAGTGCTTCTTTAGGTACAAGTGTGCCTCTGTGTGTGTCGATGAGCATGTGGGTATGTGTCCAGTGCTGTGCATGAGGCTACATGTTTGTTCCTGTCCATGTGGCCATCTCTACGGATGCACATCCAGGCTTGTACGATTCACCGTATGTGTTCTGCCCAGAGGCTGTAGGCAGCCCAGCAGGGACTAGTCCTCAGTAGCTCACACATCCCCTCCAGTCATGGTCCTGGGCCCCAGTAATGGTAACAACTAACAGAGACCCAGGAAGCAGGCCTAGCCGAGCTCTAACGAGCAGCCTCCAGGCCAAAACACAAAATCACCCAAAGACACTCTCCGACAGAGGGAGCCGGAGCACATGCCACGGGCCAGCGGCCGCGTCCCGCTGGGAGCCGGTGGACAGGAGAGCTCCGGGAGGCGGCAGGGCAGTTCTTATGACCAGGCTCTGGGGCTGAACCCTCGGACTGAGGTCCTGGGTTTAGGCTCTAGGCCTCCCATCCTTTGCATTTGTGCCCACAGGACAAGGTGTTCTGGACAGACCTGGAGAACGAGGCCATTTTCAGTGCAAATCGGCTCACTGGCCTGGAAATCTCCGTCCTGGCTGAGAACCTCAATAACCCACATGACATCGTCATCTTCCATGAGCTGAAGCAGCCAAGAGGTGAGCCTTCCCTGGCCCAGGTCCCCTGCCCACGGCCTCTCCCTCCACTAGGCGCAGGCGACGTATTAGCTCAGCACCCCAGGATTAATGGCAGCAGCCCTTCCGGTTGGTAGAGCGCTGAGCTGTCACATGTTTTATTTCCTTTTGCCTCAAGCAGGCACCTGGTGAAATAAGCCTGGGTATAAAGAAGTAAATACGTAAGTGCCCTCTTTTTGCCAGTCCTACAAAGTGTGGGTGTTCCTGTTCTCATTTAACAATTGAGGAAGCGGGGGCTCAGAGGCAAAATATTGTTAGCTCAGGTTCCAGAACTCCTCTGCCCCAAGGAGCACACTGCCTCTCATTTAGTATGTGTGCCCGTTTGACAGCAGTATAAACTAGTGAATCCTGGGGCCAGATTGTAATGCAGGTGGTTGGTTGGAAAAGAAGCCAGGAATCCTACCACCTGCTGTCACCTCCTCTAACTCTAGGGTATCCAAAGTCTAACTAACTGCGGGGCTGGCCGCCAGGGTGGAGGTGAAAAGTCATAGGGGATAAGGAGATAAGGTGGTTGCCTGATCTAGATCTAGAAATTTAAAAAGGAAAGAGAAATGGCTGGTGGCATAGGGGGAAAACTTGGACTTTGGAGTCCAACAGACCTCAGTTTAAATCTGTCTCCCAAATTCTTAGAGGTACAGCCTTGACAAATATATTCTCCATGTCAGCGTAGCTTCTTCTGTCAGTCTGGGGCCTAATGCCCACCTCCGAGAGCTGTTGTCAGGATGAGCAAAGGCATGGGGTCAGCCCCATGTCATGGGGTCAGCCCCAGGTCCAGTGCTGGAAGGGCCTGCCTCTCTCCCTCCCCCCCACTAGCTGGAGATGCCTGCGAGCTGAGTGCCCAGCCCAGCGGCGGCTGCGAGTACCTGTGCCTGCCTGCTCCTCAGCTCTCCAGCCACTCTCCCAAGTACACGTGCGCCTGTCCCGACACCATGTGGCTGGGCCCCGACATGAAGAGGTGTTACCGAGGTAGGCGGACCTGCCAGGAGGGGTGGCCTGGCCATGCCAGACCCCTTCCTGCTGCCTTCCTCCCCGGCTCCTGGGCACTGTGTGCTCCTGGGCTCCCTCCCTCTGCTCTGGCTTCCTGTGGCTCCCCGGGCTCCTCTGTTTCACTTCCTTCAATGCTGGTGTCCCCGGGGTCCTTCCAAGGCTTTCCTCTTCTCACTCCCCCCAGGACTTTCAGGAACCCCTTTAAGACTTCAAATGAAGAAGCCTTGATTGGCCCTGGCTGGGTAGCTCAGTTGGTTAGAGCATCACCCCAATATGCCAAGGTTGTGGGTTCGATCTCTGGTCAGGGCACATACAAGAAATAGCGAATGAATGCACAAATATGTGGAACAACAACTCCGTCTTTCTCTCTCGCTCTCTCCGTTCCTCTCTCTCTCAAGTCAATAAATTAAAAACAAAACCACCTTTATCCCTGTGGCATTATCACTGTTTATATGCAGGTGACTATGAGCTTGCCTGTTTCTTGTCCAGAACTTAACATATTACATCGGAGCCCTTTGTGACATGATTGGGACTAATAGTTCATACTTCAACCATATAAATTTCTACTCATTCCCAAGTCTTGGTGCAGGCCCAAGGCCTTTGGTTTGAGCAAAAGTCCACTGTATCATTTATAATTTCCAGATGCAATTGTTTAAAGTGGAGTGAGAATTTAACCCTAAGGGTGTAACAGCATGCGTGTAAAATCCTTCTAGGTTTACATGATTTTCCCTCCTCCCAGACTTTGACAGTGGTCTTGCCCACACCTAATTCTCAGCATTGTTGTAATAGCTCATCTTTCTCAAACCAGCATGCAGTATAAACTCAGACACAGTGCTTGGGGTTCAGCTGAAGGGAAGATCACAGCCCATTCAGGGGGGTTAGGGACGGCTTCCCAGAAGTGGCCCTTGAGCTGAGCCACGAGGATATGTTCATAAGTAGAGTTCATAAGTAAAGTCCATAGAGGCAATAGTGTAGGCACTAAGTCAATAAAATTCTCTGTCCAAGTGACCTCCATGGTATTTCCCCTCCAGCTCCTCAATCTACCTCAACTACGACGTTAGCCTCTACCACAGTGAGGACCGAAGCTGACTCTGCGAGAGCACCTGGGACCGCCATCCACAGCCCCACCCACCAGAACCACAGCACAGAGACGCCGCGCCTGGCAGCTGCAGCCCCAAGCTCAGTCAGTGTTCCCAGGGCTTCCAGCATCGGCCCGTCTACCCCAAGCCCTGCAACCAGCAACCACTCCCAGCACTGTGAGGAAATGACTTCTGCCTTCTCTCATTATATGGGAAGCCACAACGGGGGCATCTGTGGGAAGGGGAGGTCAGACCAGAGCTGAATAGTGCGTATCTCTGAGGGGGAGTGCGCACCTGTGATTTAAGAGTCTTAGGTGCCCCTAACTTACAGAGGGTCTTAAAGGAAGCTACTTCCCATCTCTGAGCCTCAGTCTCCTCACCTACAAAGTAGGATAATAACAACCTTCTCCTACCTGCTTCACAAGATTGCATGAGAGGCAAAGGAGACAGTGTAATGGAAGTGCTCACACACAGCCTCTGCTGCTCTGGGAGGTGTCTGTGTCACGTGTACTGACATGTATAGGAGGGGGTGTCCCTTAGATTTGGAAACTTCAAAAGTTCTAGTCTCAGTTCTCAACACCCTCTGTCGGTCCCTCAGATAGTAATACCCACAACTGGTCTGCTGTGCCTCTTCCCAAACCCCAGAATGAAAGTCATTCAGTTCCCCCACTAATTAAATCATCAGGAGCAGGAATTATCACTGCCAGAAAAGTTCCATCTCATTAACCAGCAAACGCCTGGCTAATTGAGTTACCTGCCGAGGGGAGTGATCTAAGAGGATACACTTTCCTGTACACGCGAGGCCCAGAAACCCGGCCGCGCGCTCGGCAGCGCCTTGCTGGCGGGGTCTGTCCTCCCAGCAGAAGCTGGAGTTGCAGAACTGAGCACGTACCTGCAGGTGTGAGAGGCAGGGGGACTGTGTGTGAATTCCAGTTCCTCAGCCTGGCGAAGCCTCTGAGCAGGAGTCCCCGCTGGCTTCGCCCTGCTCTTGGCTTCCCGATTGCTGTGCAGTGTTTGCTGGGGCCCCAGGGAGAGGCCAGCCACGTGGCCACAGTAGCTGTGTAAGCAGTGCAGCTCTTCTCTCCCCTTAATATCAGGCTCCCTCAGAGCAGCTCGGAGAAACAGACACACTGAGAGGGTGGCACCTGGGCCACTGTCAGGGGCCGATCATCTCTCTTGGAGCAAAAGCAGATGATAGCTTCTCTTCCCGCTCAGAGGGCGTCATGAGGGCCCCAGGGAGGAATGCCTTCCAGACTACAAAGTGCATTACACACGTTACAATGAAGATGGCTGCAAGAGTGGAAAAGATGACGCAACATCCTTCTTAACAACTACAGCTCACTTTCCAAGCACTTTTCGGTTCAGAATGTGCTTCTCTACACCCTATCTTATGTAGGCTTCGCAGCAACCCCTCCCCCCCGCCCTGCCGTCCTTGAACTAGGCAAGGCTGTGCCAGGCACTGTGCTAAGCAAGCATTTTACAGGAATTATCTCATTTAGTCTGTACAGTATCCCTAGGAGGTAGGTAATATTATCCCCATTTTAAAGACAAATATATTTATGATATATAATAACTTGCCCTTGGTCACACAAATAGTGAGTAGTAGAGCTAGACTTGAACCCACGAAGTCTGACCGAGGGGCCTGTGCTCTTGATCCCACGGCATGACACTGTGTCCCACTTCAATCACGTCTTCAAAACGAATGATAGTGCAGATGGGCCGAAGGACCACTGGAAATGAGAGGCGCCATCCTGCAAATGTTTGTGTTTTGCAGACGGGAACGAAGGCGGCAAGACGGGCTCAACGGTCACTGCTGCTGTCATTGGGATCATTGTGCCCATGGGTGAGTGTGCCCCAGGTCACTGGGAGAAAAGAGCCCGGGGTCTGGGGAAAAGCGCGCTTAGCAAGCGCTTAGAAGGACAGAGCGCTTAGCATGCTGACCGGCCCCTTGCCCTTTTTCTGCCCTGGCAGCCTTCCTGCCCATCTCCCAGTCCTGGTTAAATTTGGTTTCTTAGTTTGGCACCTCGAGGCCCTTTAGGACGTAACCCCAGGCAACCACCCAGATGCATCCCCCACTCCCCTCTCATCCACACTCTGCATCCAGCCATGGGAGCTGCACTGCAGGCTCCGTGGGACAGGGGTGGCACCTCTCATGCTCGCCCCTCTCCCCAGCTCCCAGCAGTGTCTGGCACATGGTAGGAAATAAAATATGTATTGAATTAATGAGGAGAGCTGCTTGCCATTGCTTTCATCGTGCCATCTTGCTTTCTTTCTGTTTGGTTTTCAACAAACATTTAGCGAGCAGCTACAATGTACCAGACTCTGATAAGGGGAGGGAAGGTGGTTGAAAGTGGATAACACATGGTTCCTGCCCTCCAAGTTTATAATCTTGTTGGAGAGACACACTTAACACAGATAATTTGATTGTGACATGGTAAGTCCTATAATGAAGCCATATGTGGTTCAGGAGAAGTGCCAAGGAAGCATTTAACTTAGAACTGGGAGAGAAGAGGAGCAGGCAGGGAAGGTTTCCTAGTGGAAATTAGATGTGAGCTGAGTCAGCCAAGTGAAGAAGGATCAAGAGCAACCCAAGCAGTGAAGACACCATGAGCTGAACCAGGAATGAAGGTCCCGGTTCAGGAAGTAGTTCAGTATGGCCAGAATATATAACATTTTGTTAAATCTCACAAAGAACCCAGGGGTTGGTTCATTCCCTCCCACCGCGGTGATCACGGAGTATCCTGTGCATCCTGTCTCTCATACCTGTGTCATCTCTTAGCGGGATCTCCGGGTTGGGACTGTCCGTTCATAGGTTTCTCTCTTATTGCCCATGAGTAGTACCTCAAGGACTTGGCCCACTTAACCTGGGAACCCCAATATGGTGGTGAATTAGGGAGTGAATGCTTTAAAAAATTCTATACAGAGCAAGGGTCTGTGCCAAGGGCCAAGGATCCAAGGAAGAAAAAGAGACTTTAAGAGCTTTCAGTCCTTAATCAGACTTAGTCATAAAAGAGTGGTTACACACTCAGTATTAAAAATGTGCTGTAACTGAGGCATGGTGCCCATGGGGGAGAGGGATGGCACTTCTGGAGAAGATGGCATTTGAATTGGCCTTGAATGGGTTCAGCAGTAAGGATGGTGGTGGCTATTCGAGCCTCATTTGTGTGGGGTGGATGGAAAATACTCTGAGCATCGCTTAGTGCGGGCGTCCTCAAACTGCGGCCCGCGGGCCACATGCGGCCCGCCGAAAACATTTATCCGGCCCGCCGGGTGTTTTTGCCGCCGCTGCCTGTCCTGCTTAGCAGCCGGCTCGTCCGGGGCCCACAGCGCACATGTGTGGAATGTCTGAGGGACAGTGAACTGGCCCCCTGTTTAAAAAGTTTGAGGACCTCAGGCTTAGTGGAAGAGAAATTCACCCTTCCTGCATCCCGTGCTGTGCGGAGGCACGTGTGTGCTGTCTTCTTGACAGTAACCCACTCTGATACAATCAACATGTTAAACTTCCACTAATCTGAGGGCTGAAAGATGAATATTCTTTCCCTGATGTTCTCCCATCCCATAAGCTTATTGGCCGTTTACATTTCATCCGTAATGAATTGCCTATTCATGGTCTTTTTTTATTTTCCTGTTGGTTCTATGTCTTATTTTTATTTATAGAAATGTTTATACGTAGTGAATGTTAAACATGTTACAAATATTTTCTCCCATCATGCCACTTGAGATTTGTTTATGGTGTCCTTTACCAGGCATAAATTTAAAAAATTTTAAGCATCAGATGTTAATCTTTTGTGTATGATTTCTGGGTCTTGCTTAGGAAGGTTTGCCTCACTCTAAATTATTTAAATAGCTCTCTACATATTTTTCTGCTACTTTAAACATATTTTAGTATTTAGATATTAATACATTTGGAACTTATTTTAGAGTCTGGTGTGAGGTAGAGATTTAACTTATTTTTCCTACATCCCTGTCTGGTTTTCCCAAGACCATGACTGAGTGGTTCATCTTTTCCTTCTGACTTGAATGATCACCTTTATTGTAAACTACGTGCCTGTGCAGACTGTGATGTGCTTCTAGGCTTTATTCTCCCCACCAGTTCTGTCTATTCCTACATACTAGAAGCACAACTTTGTGGTCTGTCTTAGTATCTAGTAGGGCATTATTATTCTCGCAACATTTTCCTAGCTGTTTTTTAATTTAATCTTTATTGTTGAAAATATTACATATGTTTCCTAGCTATTTTTTATTTTTATTTTTTTTTTAAATATATTTTATTGATTTTTTACAGAGAGGAAGGGAGAGAGATAGAGAGCCAGAAACATCGATGAGAGAGGAACATCGATCAGCTGCCTCCTGCACATCTCCCACTGGGGATGTGCCCGCAACCCAGGTACATGCCCTTGACCGGAATCGAACCTGGGACCTTTCAGTCCGCAGGCCGACGCTCCATCCACTGAGCCAAACCGGTTTCGGCTATTTTTTATTTAATTTCTCTTTGCAATGAACTTTAGAGTCGTCTTGTTAATCCATAAAGATTATGCTGGAGCCCTGACCGGTATGGCTCAGTGGATAGAGCGTCGGCCTGTGGACTGAAGGGTCCCAGGTTCGATCCTGGTCAAGGGCATGTACCTTGGTTGCCGGCACATCCCCAGTAGGAGATGTGCAGGAGGCAGCTGATGGATGTTTCTCTCTCATCGATGTTTCTAACTCTCTATCCCTCTCCCTTCCTCTCTGTAAAAAATCAATAAAATATATTTTTAAAAAAAAAAAGATTATGCTGGAACCCATTTTTGCCCAGCTCTGTTCGAGAACTTCCTCCTGTGCGCTTAACATGCTGATTTATTCCAACTCAGAGCCAGGGTTCCCTGTTGTCTCCTAGAGATGCTCCTCTTCTTGCAGGGCCCCTCGAGTTTGGGGGGAGAACCGTTTCTTAGAGAAATCCAGGGAAGCAGCAGCATTCGGGCAAAGGTGTGGTGAAGAAGTTCACACATTCACTCAGCGCGAGTTACCGAGCACCTCCTCAGGGCAAGGCACTGGGCAGAGAGAGAGAAAGAAGGCACAGGCCCTGCCCTCAGAGAGCTCGGTCTAGTTGAGGCACATATATGTAAAGCACGCTACCGTGGCCTGGGAACACGTGGAAGGGAGCAACAGAATCTACCTGAGAAGCTGAGCAAAACTTCACGTTTGAGCTGGATTTGAAGGATGAGTGGTTATGAAAGAAAACATGGGAAAGGGCTTCCAAGCAGCAGAAACAGAGCCTAAGGCACAAGGGCAGTAGGGTTAGAGGGGTGGCGAGGGAAGAACTGCCATCTAAGCAACGGGCTGGAGCCTGCCGGAGGTCAGTGCAACGTCTCTCTCCACAGCGGTGATAGCCCTCCTGTGCATGAGCGGCTACCTGATCTGGAGAAACTGGAAGCGGAAGAACACCAAAAGCATGAACTTTGACAACCCCGTGTACAGGAAAACAACAGAGGAGGAGGATGAAGACGAGCTCCACATCGGGAGGGCTGCTCAGATTGGCCATGTCTATCCTGCAGTAAGTGTTCCTTGCTGGAAGAAGTCCTTCCTCCCTCCCTCCCTCCCTCCCTCCCTCCCTCCCTCCCTCCCTCCCTCCCTCCCTCCTTCCTTCCTTCCTTCCTTCCTTCCTTCCTTCCTCCTTTCCTTCCTTCCTCCTTTCCTTCCTCCCTCTCTCCCTCCCTCCCTCCCTCCCTCCCTCCCTCCCTCCCTCCCTCCTTCCTTCCTTCCTTCCTTCCTTCCTTCCTTCCTTCCTTCCTTCCTTCCTTCCTCCTTTCCTTCCTTCCTCTCTCCCTCCCTCCCTCTCTCCTTTCCTTCAAACATTTATCAAGAACCTACCGTGTGCCAGGCGCTGTTCTAGGCCCCGGGGACACGGAGACATTGGGGCAAGTAGCTGGGGTAGTAGGTAGCAGGCTTCTCCTGGAAGTAAAGACACCAAGTGCCTGTCTTTCTGCCAAGTGAGAATGCACTTGCTCCCAAGGAGCGGGCGGGACTTAGAGATCTCACTTCCTGTTGCACAGCTGTGTGCCAGGCGCCATGGTGGACGCTCAGGAGTCCCTCTTCCAGGAAACTTTCCCTGGCTTTCTCTGTTCTCCCACAGCCTCTCTCCATCGTAGCACGTCACACTCTGGTCAACTGGTCTTTTTACTCTTTGGTCTTACCCTAGAGCAGTGGTTCTCAACCTTCTGGCCCTTTCAATACAGTTCCTCATGTTGTGACCCAACCATAAAATTATTTTCGTAACTACTTCCTAACTGTAATGTTGCTACTGTTATGAATCATCATGTAAATATCTGATATGCAGGATGGTCTTAGGCGACCCCTGTGAAAGGGTCATTTGACCTCCAAAGAGGTCGTGACCCACAGGTTGAGAACCGCTGCCCTAGACCGTGAGCTCCTTGAGGGTAGGACGATCTGACTGATCTGTTTCCCTGATGCCCGTGCAGCATAGGTGGCTCCCAGTGAATGTTTGTTGAACAAATCAACAGGGAGCTGTTAATTCGGTTTGGGGGCTTTGGCAGGGAGCGCCTCACAGAGGAGGTGGCAGATAAACTGAAAGAGCAATAGTTCACAGGTAGAGAAGGAGGAAGATGGCATTCCAGAAAGAAGCACGTGCAAAAGCTGAGGCACAACAGGGCATGGCTTGTTGGGGGAGCAAGGACTGCCAAATGGTGGAAGCAGGTGCCATGGTTGTATAGCAGTGAGGGGGCTGAGTGCAACCTCATAGGTCATCCAGTCCATCCCCCCGTCAGGCAATCAGCAGCTTTGATCGCCCACTGTGGGCAGAGCCCTGTCTTGGGGAGACCAGAGAACTGGAGGACCCAGCCCCTGCCCTCAAGGAGCTTTTGGTCTTGCCGGGAGAACCAAGGTCACAGCTGCACCAACTCCCGAAGAACCCTCTTTCCGAGCTGCCTGTCGTCAAGTGCAAGGTAGGGCAGTGCCACTCTGAGTCCGAGGGGCTGACGAGTGAGGGTGTGAGCCCAGGCAGGTGCAGCCGAGCCTAGAAGGCGTTCTGGCCACAGAAGGCTGCCACCTGTGCGCCGGGTATTGGCGCCAAGAGAAACGATGGGGTAGGTACAGACTGAGGAAATGGCATGTGGAAGAAATGATTGAGGATGAGCAGGGCAGACAGAACTGCTGCTGAAGCAGACTGTTCCCAAAGGGGAGACTGGGGAAATAAGGCTGAGCAAGTGAGGAGGGCTAGCAGGTGGTCTGAGGAGCCTTGGCCCGGGCCAATCCGAGCAAATAGTTGTTGAAGCAATGTTTAAAGGTCAGAGAGGGCGCAGTGGGAGAAATGATGAGCTTGGGGCGAGGAGATGATTCCCAGCTTCACTATTCCTCAACCTGTGATCTTAGTCACGTCTCTGCTCGCTTTTATTTATAAAATGGGACCAATAATCCCCCTTCCGCACATGGGAAGTGGCACTGTTTCCAGAGAAGGAAACAACCATTCAGGAGCAGCTATTCCTGAGGAGTCTAGACCTGAGGAGTAACCTCCTGCCAGTTGCAGAGAAATGGAGTAGGAGAGTGAGGAAATCACATTTAGTGAGGTCCTACTAAGTGTCAGAGACCACTCAGTGTTTTACATACATTTTCTTGTCTAGTCTTTACAGTAACCTTATAAGGTTGATATTATTATCCCCATTTTGCAGATGAGGAAACTGAGACTCAGAAAATACATTACACCTAGGATCACAACTAGGAAGTGGTAGAGCCAGGATTCAAACTCCAGTCTGTATGTACACAAAAAGCCATGCTCTTTCCTCTCTGACATGGGGTAAATAGCCTTGATGCTCTGGAAGCCCGTATTCTCAACAACCTGTTCTCTCCCCTGTCCCTTTCTCAGGGGCTCCCTTAGCACTTCTTGGGGCCTGCCCCCAGCCTGGAGATCTGTCCTGGAGAGAGTGGGAGGGTAACTGGCTTAGAAAAAGATACTCTCAAATATCTATGCTAGTTGAGCAAGGTCATGGCATTCACGCAAAACTACAAATAACCAAAAGATGATTTGAAAGGCAGGGGTGTTACCTTTTATTGTATGTAGAATGTCCAGAGATGGAAAATGCTAGCCTGGTTGTGTTTCATGCTGGTTAGGCTGATCTGGAATACTCTGGACCCCGTGTGTGTGTGTGTGTGTGTGTGTGTGTGTGTGTGTTAGTGATGTATTAAGCACTCTGCATGCAATGTCTCCTTTGATTTCCCAACAACCCTAGGAGGCAGGTCCTATTATTATTCTCATTTGACAGATGATGAAACCAAGGCTCCGAGAGGTGAATGGTTAGCCCAAATTCACATAGCTCAGAGAAGATAGTGAAACACGGGTCTGTCCAAAGGAGGGCATCCAGGGAACGGATGAGTGGGAAACAGGATTACAACAGGACAAGCTGGGGAAAGCTAGATATGTAGCTAGAGAGGAAAACATTCCAAAGGAAGGGAACTCAAACACTGCAAATTTCAAGTGTTGTCTGTGTAGAACTATCTGAGTCTAGGAGAGAATCAGGGAACATCAGAAGATAAAGAAACAGATTTCATGTCAATATAGGAGAGCATTTAAGCCCACTGTCCACAACGGAATAGGCTGGCTCCGGGATTAGTAGGTTCACCATCCAGTGGTCAGGCATTTGTCACAGACGGAAGTCTAGCAGCTAATGGCTAGAAAGTAGGGGTGAAGGAAAGAGGTCCTGAGTTTCATTGACCTGCATTGCCTTCCAGTTCTGTGTAATCAGTTGGGAGGGATGCAGCAGATTGCCTTCCTAGCTGTGACTAACATGCTAGAGCCAAGCAGCTGATGACCTGGGGTTAAACATATGCCAAAACGAACCCAAAACATATGCAAACCTAAAATCCTATAAGAAAGGCTTGAGAGAGTTTAGATCTCTGCAGCCCTCCTTGACAAAGAGGCAGAGCAGAATACTGGAAAAGGCTAAAGCTCTGGGTTCACAGAGACTTGGGTTCAAATTTTAGTTCACCCACTTGCCACGTGATCCAGGACAGATGTTTAAGCTCATTAAGTCTCAATTTTCTCATCTGTAAAATAAATATGAGAAGCCTGTCTCGTGGGGTAGCTTGGAGGTTATATGAGTCAATGCCTGTAACGTACTAGTAATAGGATGCCTGGCCCTTAGGCAGACTCAGCAAGTCATTCCTGTGGTTCTAACGATGATCTCTTTGTGTCTCCCCAGCGAGTGGCATTAAGCCTTGAAGATGATGGACTGCCATAAGGATGGGACCACTCCCTTCATGCCTCACGGAATTCAGTTCCATGCACTACACTCTCAGAATGGTGTATGCCTGGAGGGAAGGGTTTCTGTATGGGTCTGCGTGAGTGTGCGCGTGTCTGTGTGTGCGTGTGTAATTTTAATTTATGTTGCAGAAAGGTAACCACAAAGTTATGATGAACTGCAGACATCCAAAGGATGTGAGAGTTTTTATATGTATAATGTTTTATACACTTTTTAACTGGTTGCACTACCCATGAGGAATTCATGGAATGGCTACTGCTGAGTGACTAACATGATGTACATAACCAAATGGGGCCGATGGTACAGTAGCTTACTCATCATTTAAAAACTATATTTACAGAGAGAATATTTGATTTCGGGGTGGCTTTTTTAGGTTTTGGAGTTTTGGGGGTTTTTTTTGTAAATAAAATGATTATGCTTTGTGGCTATCCATCAACATAAAAAAGAAAAGAAAGATAAGCACCTCAACTCCCTCCCCAATTTAGATTATTTATTAACAAACTTCATAAATAAGATTAGTTCTATGAATCATTTAGAGACATGAGAGTATTTATTTTTGGTATGATTGGCCCACCACACAGACTCTGTGTGCATTGTGTTTGTCTGCATGTGTGTGCAAGAGAAAACTCTAGAGAAGAGGCGTACCTATGGCGGTCGTTCAAGTACATAACGATAGATATCTTTTAAGCCAGTCCACAGAGGGTATCTGGAGTTTTCAGAGAATTAGCCTTTGGAACCCTGGCTCAGAGAACAGATACCATGGTGTGTGCAAACATGTAGCGGCAGAGGCGGAACCTCCCCAGCTCTGGCTGTTCCTGGGACCCGACTCGGGAAAAGCCCTTCAGCTCACCCGTGGCTGCTGGGACTCCCCCCCGGGCTTTCTCTTATGTGGCTAAGGCCAGCGTACAGACTTTACACGGTGCCAGAAGTCCTCGTGAGCTCAGGTGAGAACATGCCTGAACCTTGGCTACTCCGGTTTTAAAGTTCAGCATTTCAAGCAACTTCATTTTCCTTCAGGACACTTGGGTTGAGTTCAGTAAGGTTGAATTCCTTACTGATAGAGAGCTAAGTGGAGATGTTTCCAGAACAGCCCAAGTTTACTCTAGGGACTGGCTTAGGCACAGAACCCCTGGGATGCACTATGGATGAGGATAAAGATGGTGGAATCGGTTTTGTTACATCTCCATCTCTCCCTTCCTCCTACTCTCCCATTTCCTTTAGGTGGGGAAGAGTAATACTTAGGTTTGTTGCCATCATGTGTTCGCATAGATGAAACTAATGTGGGGCTTAAGGCAGTAAAGGTGGACAAACCTAAAGTCCTATTTGAGGGGGAAACGGCATACGCAATATTATAGGACACTGGATATATGTTCACACAGAAGTGTGGTTTACTGCTTTGTAAATAAAAGGAAGAACTCTAGGCCTATGTACAGCTTTGTTTCACCATGGACACTTCCTTTGCCTCTCCCGGGCCTTGGGGAGGCGGGGAGAAGTGTTCATCTCTCTTTGTGGGGTCTCCCATTGAAAACGTAACCCAACAGTCCCAGAAGGAATTCAGTCCCCGCTGGCTCTGTCGTCCAAGGTCTTTTCTTAACTCTGCTGTTCCACACTGTACTCCCACTGGACAACCAGGAACAAGATGTGACACAGCGTGTTTGGCTCCAGTAGGGGCAGAGGACATGCACCTCACCTCAGCATACCTGGAACTTGGCCCATGTAAGCAAATTCCTCTCCCCTACTTCCAAGTTGCCCCCAACTCAGTGAACCTTGGATGTCTCACCCATTGCTACCCTTTGCATTTCCAGACAGGCATTCTGGAGTTCTGTCACCCTGTTCCTAGGACCTTTCTTTCTCTCCGTCACTCATGATCTGCTAGATTCTGGGAAAACAACCGTATTCTGGAGCCTGGGCACTATGCTTTGAAAAAACAAGCAATTTCCTCATGATATGTATGTGCCAATAGTCCTGAAACGTCCAGTAAGAGGGAAAGATGCATTGACTTAGAATGACCGTTACCAAATAGAATTTTAAAAACATCCGGCCAACTCCTATGGAGCTTAATCACTTACTACTATTCTTTTAAGAATAAAAAGTAAAATAATTTTTGACTGGAGAAAAATTATGAAAGTGAAAAGTCATTGAAATTTACACAAAAACAAGCAACTTTTTCTGTAACCTGTCTCCAAAGAAATAGAATTTCCTGGGGAAATTATAAGTGTCTAATGTATAATGTCTAAACTTTCAGTCAGTTACTGGCCTTCACAGAAAAAATAATGAATGGGATCAGGATGATTCAGCCCGATATCTCAAAATGAAGATGAAACACAACTTTCTCAGAGATACCCATGTTTTCTGAATATGCTGCAACTGCAGTTTGAAAGAGGCAGCTATGGGAGCAGCCTACAAAAGACCAAATTGTGGAATACTCACGTGTTGGATGGTAGTAAAGTAGATGAAATCTGAGTACTCAAGTCCCTCCTCTAGTCCTGAAGGCTTTAAGCCTCATTCTGAGGTTTGGTTGCATTTCTGTTGCTTTTTGCCCTGATGCCGTCATATACGAACAGTCAGGAACAGGTCAGAGAGTCATTGGACTATACGTAGAGCTGAAGGACGCTTAGAAACAACACCAGGAGGGCAGAAGGTGTATCAGACAATTTTTCTCTATTTAAAAGAACCGCTGCGGTCCTTTTCCTCCCTTTTCTTCTCCAGTTGACTACTTTGCACTGCCTGAACATTCACCAAACCTGCCACCTATCTTTCCAACGGGATTATGAAGGCACTGGCAGAAATGGCCTTCCAGAAACAGGGAAAACTAAAATTTCATTTATTTACTTTTGATGGCATGATTATTTTAAAAATAGATAGAGATAACCTGTAACCTCAGGATGAGATTGGATTTAAATTGATAGCAATAAACACTGTGGATCCCTCCAATTCTCTCTTTGCGATTGCAATATATGCATTCACTGAACCCATTTGCTAGGTATCAGCTAAGTGTTGGGCACTGCAGAAGTATAGGTCAGTCAAACATTTTCTGTCCCTATGGCACTCACAGTGGCAGTAGAGGAAGACATGGAAACAAAAAAAGAATAGATTCTTTTCAGAATAATGTTATGATACTAAGTGGTCATTTCTACCGAAGGAAATAATGGGGTCAAGAAAGCCACCACAGGAGAAATGACCTTAAGTCTTAAAAACTAAGTAGGGATGTCAGGCTGCTTCAGGCAGAAGAAACACAACTAAGACACAGAGGCATGGAACGGCATGGGGACTTTCATGAACTGCATGTAATTCATTACAGCGAGCAAAAAGCTCAAGGGGGACGTAGTAAGCAATGAGCTGGATGGAAAGACAGGTTCAACATAAGCACTTTATAGAATACTCCTATTTAACTTCTGATTCAATTAAGCAAACATTCCTTGGTCATTCACTGTGTGTGAGGCACCAAGTACACAGGAAATTCATCAGGATGTGTTGCCAGCACTTGCAGACATGACAGTCCTGAGCCTCAAGCTTTCCGGTGGCCAAAGAGACACAGTGACTGTTTTTCATATATTCGAGTTGAAGTTTTGTGATATGGTCTATGAAAACTAATATAAGGGCAGTGGGATTTTCACAGAAGCATTCCATGTTGCCAAGAGCCTCTGAGATTTCTTCCACAGAGAGAAAGAAAACTGCGAGTTTTGAAGACGTGGAGTTTGCAGAGGGGACCCCAAGCACTGTCCAGTCTGGCGCTGGTGGGAATGGGGAGAGGGCACAGGAATGTGAGCCTCCCCACCTCACTCCCTAACGTCAGCCATACACTCATTTCACAGAATAGAAATGGTTAGCAGTTAACCGGCTCAGAGTAAATTATCTCCTTTCCCATCAATGCATGAAGATAAGGTATTGGAGTCTTTTTACATGGTATTTTTAGGGTATTGGGGATTTTCAGGATATGGAGAACTTAGAGGTGGAGGAATTACAGCTTCAAATTCCCAGTCAATAAAAGAAATCAGGAATCCCTATTCATTCAGGCTATGCACCATGTGCATAGTCAGGAATCAGCAGAAACCCTCTGTATTTGCAAACACTTTGTGCTATAAAAAATAATTTTAAAAGAGCCACCTGTATATGTATATATATTTAAAGACATGAAGGTTTTGATACTTTTTTACAAAAATTACAAGAGAAAACAAATACCTGTACAAACCATGTGTTTTAAAATAGCATTTTGTTCTATACAAGCTGTCATTAATTTGGGGGTGAAGTACTGGTTCGCAAACTCCATCACATTGTACCCAAACGAATTTTCCCTGTTTGTCTCACCCCCCCCCCCCAATACGTCCCCAAATTATCATATTTGATGTTTGATGTAACAGGCATGTTAGAATGTTGGGTCACACTAACCATCCCTGCTCTCTTTGTCTTATTCCAAATTCCATTGTCTTCTGTCCTCAGTCCCCTTTGCAGTCTGGCGTCTCTTCCAGAGGCAACGGGTGGTGTGCTGCGTCTCACTAGCTGTACTGGCATCATCTTGGTGAACTAAAAAGCAAATGTGGACATTTGTAAAATCAGTGCACTGTTTCTAGAGAAAGATTAAATTCCTTTTTTAAAATCTGGAAGTATTGTTTCATTGTGATGCTTTAATTGGGGGAGTGTGAATGGTCATTGACTGCGTCCCTAATGTGTACCAGTATTCCACATAAATTACCTTGATCTTCATCAACAATCGTGTGAGGTAAATACTGTCAATATTATAATCCCCATTTTATTGAGGAGGAAATGGGTGAAGGAACTGCCCAAAGTCACACAGTTATGTTTAACGCCCCGAAGTACATGCAGCACATGTAGTGCTCATGTGCATGTGGCCTTCTCTCCCTAGATTTTCCTTCTCTGCCTCCATCTGGCAACTCGTTTGTCCTTGAGTACTCCAGCAAGCATTCTCTATTCTCACACCCAGACGTAACGCATAGGCTTAGGTAACCCCTGCTTCCACCACAAATTTGGCCCACGTGTATCCCAATTCGTCTGCCCTGCTCCTCACTCGTGACCATGCCACTGAGGTCGCTTTTACCAAAGTCACCAGGGCCTCCCTGATTATAAACCTTATAAATACTTTTAGTCCCGTCTTCCTTGACCTTGGAAGGGGTATTTAACATTGTTGGTACTCCTTCCTTGGGATACTCTTATTTTGGTCTGCATGACACCATACACCTGATTTCCCCCCACCCCCTCTGGCTACATCTTAATCTCCTTTGTCCACCCTTTAAATTACGATATTCCATCTCAAACCCATCCACATTTAAAAAAAATTTTTTTTTAATTGAATCTTAGAGAGGGGAGAGGGAGAGATAGAAATATCAATGATGAGAGAGAATTATTGATCAGCTCCCTCCTGCATACCTCACACTGGGGATCGAGCCCACAACCCAGGCATGTGGCCTGACCGAGAATCGAACTGTGATCTCCTGGCTCATAGGTCAATGCTCAACCACTGAGCCACACCAGCAGGGCTAATCTTTGCATTTTCCAATCCAATCTGCAACATTGCCACCAGAGTGATCTTTCAAAAATGCAGTAGGTCATGTCACCTGTGTAAAGCTCTTCATCTGTTTCCCTTGCATTAAAATCCAATGCCCTTGGGTTTTAGCCTGAACTCCTTAATACGTCTTGTAAAGAACTTGGCGGCTTAGCGTCTGTCCCTTCTCCAACTTGTTACCATAGCCACCACCTCGTTCTGTGTTCTAACCACAGTCTGGGCCCGCTCCCTGGAGCACTTCCTCCAGGGCTGGGTCAGGAGCCGCTCCGGGTGCTTCCACGGTGTTCTGTGCTCCCCCAGTGTGTGCCCTTTATCCCCACATGGCAATTGCTCCGGCGGAGGGGGCGGGGCTGCGCTGACCCCGCCCCCGAGCGAAAGGGGCGTCGTTTCCGCCGAGGGGGCGGGGCAGCCTCGTCCCCACCTCCGGGCGGGGGCGCAAGAGGAGCTACGCGAACGGGGTTGCCTTGCGTCACTTCCGCGCGCCGCTAAACGTCACTGCCGGGCGCGGGCGGCGCTACGGATCGCTGTTCAAGTTTGGTCTCAGTGGCCTTTCGCGAGCCATGGAGAGTGACTTTTATCTGCGTTACTACGTGGGTCACAAGGGCAAGTTCGGCCACGAATTCCTGGAATTTGAGTTCCGACCGGATGGTGAGAGCGGCCCCGGGCGCGGGGCCGAGGCCGGGGGCGGCCGGGGGCCGGGAACGTGCGGGGGGCTGGAGGAGGAAGGCCGGGCTCTGGGAGAAGCACGCCTGTGTCCGCCCCACGGGCTCTGTCTGTCCGGGGCGTCTTCCGTTGTGACATTTTCACAGGGTGCTTCCGCAGGCGCTGGGTGCACGCCCGCTCTGCCCCGGGCGCCGTTTCACTACCTGGGATGCGGGCGCGGACGATAGGCAAGCTTCCTCTCGCGGGGAGCTTTTATTCTAGGGCTGGGAGAGAAGTCATCAAAGGGATTCCAGACCGTGATGGGTGGTCGGAAATGAACAAAATGACGGGCTGGGTTTAAATAGGGCGACCGTTGGGGAGCTCTCTGAAAAGGGGATATTTGACCTGAACCTTGATTGAAAAGGAGCCAGCTTGTGACGCCCCAAAAGAGCATCTAGTCCGAGGGAGCAACAGGTGTCGGGGCCACAGGGCGGGGTGAGCGAGGCCTATTCCAGGTGCCCGTGTGGCTGGGGAGAAAAGTAGGAGATAATATGGGAGAGGTAGGCCGTGGCCACGACGTGTAGGTCTTTATAGGCCAGGTAAAGAGTTTGGATTTTATTCTAAGTACAGCAGGAAGCAGTGGGAAAGTTTTAAGCAGAGAAGAGGTGTGATCTGTTCTTGAAAAAGTATTCCAGTGATCGGGTACAGAATGAGCTAAAGTGGAAACAGGGCCTCCTATTGGGAGACAGTTAACAATTGTCGAGACAGAAGGGGTGCTGGTAGGGACTAGGGTGAAAGTGGAGAGAAGGACTTGGGGTACTGTTCAAGGCAGAACCAATATGACTGTCAGTTATAGGATTTAGGGAGGGGGCGCGTGGTGAGGAAAAGGAGTCAAAGATGATAGAAATCTACTACATGGGGGCACAGAGGTGAATCTGACAAGCTGCATTTGTGAAGGAAGTAGGTTTGTAAACAGTGAGGAGACACAGTATTAGGGGCTGTGGGAGAAAGGAGCAGAGGGACTCGGAACAGAAAGAAGGCACCTAATCTAGCCGAGGGTTCAGAGGTTTCCCGGCAAAACATGAGGGAAGGGGGATGCGCGTTTTCAGTGAGGAGGAGTTGTGTAGGCAGACAGGAGTTAAGAATGCATTTTGGACAGCCTTAATGGCAAAGAGGCTGAAAACCACAAAGCGCATGGGACGTTTCAGACAGAAACCAAGTACATAGTCTGATGTGAGAGAGAGCTCTTGCAGGAGGGAGCCTGGAGAGGCAGGCAGAGGCTCAGTTTAGCAGTGTGCCATGTTGAATTTGGATTTTACCGTGGCCAAGAAGGCAGGGGGAAGCCATTGTCCGTATTAGAGTAAACTGATCAGATCTTGCTGTTATACATCACTTTGTCCACTGTGTGGAGAATGAACTGAAAGGAAAGAGTCTTGAGGTAGAGAGTACAGTGAGGCATCATTTAATTTGCCTTTTATCTTTTTCGTACCCACCGTATACCCAGATTAGCCTGTTGAATGCATATATACACAGAGAGACTTGTGTACTAAATGTGTTAAGTAATAAAACCACAACTTTTTTTTTCAATCTTCACCCAAGGATATGTTCATTGATTTTTAGAGAGAGAAACATTGATGTGAGAGAGAAAATCTATTGGTTGCCTCATACCCACCCTGGCTAGGGATCAAACACGAAACCCTTAATTCACGGGACAACATTCCAACCAACCGAGCCGTACTGGCCAGGGCTAACACCACAACTTTTTTGTCACAGGAATATTTCAGAATATTACACAGTCACATGATAATGTATGTAAATTATATTTTTCAAAGGCTTTCATAACTCATTTGAGCCTCAGCAGGCCTTGTGTGCAGGTAAGTGACCAATCACTATCCCTGTTTTCAGCTTAGGACATTAACCTGCAGAAATATGATCCTACCTGAGTTCTTTTGTCCTACCTGAGCTACCTTTTGCAAGATCTGTAATTCAGCATCAGCTATAGTTTTGGCTGTGAGGCTATTTAATAGCCTAAAGTGAAGAACTGAAAAAATGTATTGTTGAAACACTAAAGGTGTAAACATTTAAAAAGTTAGAATACGTTTTAAGCCGTTTTAAGCAACAGCTGGCAGTCTTAGTAGGCTAATGATGATTTAGTCATATGTTTTTATTATATATTGATTTTTTCCCCCCTCACAGGGAAATTGAGATATGCCAACAACAGCAATTACAAGAATGATGTCATGATCAGAAAAGAGGTAATGAGCCTTCTGAGAGACTTTCTCATTCACTACAGTTTAGCCTTTTGTCTTTTTTTGTTCTTTCTGGGAGTAGTAATGAAGATAAAGAAGAGGAAAGTATAAACATGTCTGTAGACAGCTTCTAATGGTTTTCTCAGATCTTTTAGTTTATATTTTCTTTCACAACACTGAATCAGTTATTGGCTATCACGTGAAGTCTTGCAGATCTTGGCTTGAACCCTGAATCTGCTGCTTACTAACTATGTGGCCTTGGGCAAATTTCCCAGCTGAACTTGATCAATTCAGTTTCTTCCTCTGCAATAAAAACAAATAAGAGCTAATCCCCACTCAAAGTATTTGGTATATTCCCTGGTACACAGCACTCAGTGAAGCTCTAATTTGCATTTGAATGGGAAAGGGAGCATGGAAAAATGGTTAACCTTATTGAATGCTTGTTAGATGCCAGGCATGACACTAGATATTTTACATACATGATCTTATTTGATCGTGATTATAAGCCCGGGTAATGGATGATATTAGATACCCTTTACAGATAAGACTGTGAAAGCCCAGATATGATTTATGGAACTTGTTCAAAGTCACCCCTGATTTGAAACTATCTTAACAATCAGTATATTTTCATACTGTTATATTTAACTAGAGGCCCAGCACACAAAATCGTGCTCGGGTAGGGTCCCTAGGCCTAGCCTGCAATCAGGGCCATCTTCTGCCTGCTCACCAGTCCCCAGTCCCACTCCACTGCCACCCCCTGGTTCCCCGTGGTTCCTTGATCACAGCATGGCTCTGGTTCCCCGGAGCCTGCGGGCTGTGGGGAGGGACCAAGAGGTCGGCTGTTCAACCCGCTCGCCAGTCCCGCCCCACCGCCGTTCACCTCGGTTGGCGGGGGTGGAGGGAGGGTGGGGGGGCGAGAGGTGGTCAATACAGCTCATGGTGACTGGTCGAGCGGTCGTTCTGGTTGTTATGCTTATGGTCACTGGCCTTCTATTATATAGTATTAGCGATCAGTTTTATGCTTACATGTCAGCACCTTTTTTAAAAAAATAGATATTTTTATTGATTTCAGAGAGGAAGGGGGAGAGAGAGAAAAAACCATCAATGATGAGAATCATTGTTTGGCTACCTCCTGCATGCCCCACACTGGGGACCAAGCCCCCAACCTAGGCATGTGCCCTGACCAAGAATCAAACTGGGACCTCCTGGTTCATAGGTCAATCACGGAGCCACACTGGCGGAGCTTCTTTTTTTTTTTTTTTTTTTTTTTAATATAAACTAAGTAGAGGCCTGTTTGCAGGAAGATTCCTGCAAGAATAGGGCTTCGCTCACATCTCTGCCTTTCCTACCCCGCCCGTCGCCAGTCTCTGCCACTCCTACCCCTCCCTTCTCTGCCGCTCCTACCCCGCCCTTCTCTGCCACTTCTCTCCCACCCATCTCCGCTACCTCGGCTCCGTTGCTTGGCTTCCTTCTACGGTGTCTTCAGTCTTCGCTCCCAGCCGGTATATGCAAATTAGCCACCATCTTTGTTAATTTGCATATCGTTCTGATTAGCCAGTGGTGGGGGGTAGCAAAGGTACGGTCAATTTGCATCTTTGTCTATTATTAGTTAGGCTATGTAGAGTGTATTTAAAAGACATGTCTCTGCTTTTCAGAAGCATGTCATCTAGTTAAGAATAACCAGGGTTACACAGAGATCTATTTTCGGTCTAGGTGTGAGTTAGATGTGTAGGTAAGGAGAGGTCCATATGAATAGGATGTGCCAAGAAGTAGAAACAACCATATGGGGTACGGAGGTGTAATCATTGGGCACTTCTGACCCTGCCCTCTTCAGCATGCTGAGGTCAAGCCTGAATGTCTTCCCATTTGCAGAGGTGCCAGAAATGACTTTTCAGGAGCGGGTTTTTTTTTGTTGTTTTTTTTTTTATCTTTAATCACTATCTGAGGCAGAATGCTGCTTAGGAATACAACTTAAATTCTGTTTTTTAACTTACTTTCAGGCGTATGTACATAAGAGTGTGATGGAGGAACTGAAGAGAATAATTGATGACAGTGAAATTACCAAAGAGGATGATGCTTTGTGGCCTCCCCCGGACCGAGTGGGCCGGCAGGTGAGTGTTTTAGCAGCTATTCCCAGTGCAGAAATCTTACAAATAAGATAAGTTGACTACTCTCCATAGGACACTGAATCTTCCACTTGTGTGCGTGCACGCGTGCATATGGAGCCCTACTCGGGCAGATTACGAGCACCTTGATCTAAGGAAGCAGTTAACCCTTAGGAAGGAAGAGAGAGAGCAAGAAGTGCTGCTGACCACCAGGAGTCCAGCCCTGAGTTTCTTCTTGTGACCTTCCCTCTCCCTCTTCTCAGGGTTTTGCTGCCCACCTTACTTATTACTATAGACAAAGCAGTGTGAAGATACAAAGATAAATAGAACATAGTTATTTCAATAGTCTGACAGTCTAATGGAAGGAAAATCATGCAAGCCACTAACCTCATCTACTTCTTTCCTAATCCTGACTTCTAATTGATTTTTTTGTTTCTCTTATCCTGTGCAGCCCATTTTCCAACCTGAAGCCAGAGTAATCTTGTAAAATGTAAATTTATTTATGTATAGCAGGTCCTCAAATAACGTCATTCTATTTAATATGGCTTCCTTATAATGTGATGAGATGCCATATGAATTTAACTGTTATTTCTACCAGTTAGCCTATGATAAAGTTGGTTGTTATAATCTATCGCTTTGCTTAAAGTCACAGAACCAACCAACAATTTAAGTAAGGGCTTACTGTATTCCACTAATTTTAAACTCTCTGGTACAAGCATGTCAAACTCTCAGCCCACAACGAATATTTTTGTGGCCCAGTCAATATAACGGTTGTAAGAAACGTTTTAATAAAAATTTCATAACTTAATTTTTACAATATCCTGTTATCCATAATTTTTAATAAATAACTACAACATTCGCTAATGACTGATTACTATAATCATGTTGCATTCATTTCCCTTAAGCACAGGCGTACCATTTCTCTCCACTAATACTAGCAGTGAATATTTTAGCAGCCAATTGTCACATCATTAGTCTTGGACTGACTTGTTTGGTGTGCGCAACAGAAATATTTCACTTTCGGAGAACAAGAAAAATAGGTTTATTTGCATTACGCTTATTAATTTGTGCAGTTATTCAGTGTCTAGTAAATTAATGTCCAAGAAAAAATATTAATTTTTATTAAAATGTTCTATTATTTTATGTTAATGATCACTCATTTGTTTCAGCCCTTTGTATTCAGCATGTCTCTGTCGAAATAAACCTGTGTTTCTATGAAAATTGAAGCTTTTGTCTTTTTGCAGCCTACATAAACTTAAACCTTGTTTATTTGGCCCATGTTAGCCTTTGAGTTTGACATGCTTGCTCTAGTAGCTTTCCACTGCATTTAAAATAAAATCCAAACTCCCACCTTATCTTACAATCTCTGGCTGTGTTCAGACCTCACTGGTCTTATTTCTGTCCTTTAGACATACCTGTTGTTCTTAGTTTAGGACCTTTGTATTTGCTACATGCTTCCTGAAATATTTTTTCTAAAACTTTATTATTAAAGCCTTCATATGTCACTTTTTCAGTGATATCTTGTCTGTCCATCATATCTAAAACACCTCTCCCCATTAGGAGGCTATGGAAAACTGGCCCAGAACCAGTGAGTAGTAAGAACTCCATCATGAAAAATTCACTCCTTGGCTTGCTGAATTTGATGTACATTACCCAAGGTCTGCAAACCTGCCATTTTTACAAATCTTTGATCAATGTCTCTGCTGAGCCAGACGCCACTGCATGGCTTTCCTCTGAAAATTATTAAAGGACAGAATCCAAATAAATAAAGAAAACACCTCTCCCTGTCATTTAAAAAAAGATGTTTGATCGTCTTCATAGCACTTATCATTGTCCAAAATTGTCCCATGTTGCCCAGAAAAGTTAAGATTCTTGGTATTTATAAAACATACATGTTACTCTACACTGTTAACAACAAAAACACGTATACAAAACAATTATGTAATTTCTTCCAAATTACCGACACAACTTCCTCTAAAAATATGAGCTACTCAAGCGAGTATTTATCTCTTTGCTTCTAGTACCTAGACAATTTACTGCTCAGAGGGAATTGGTCTTGTTTATGTGTAGTAGATAGAGTTTGTGTGATTTGGCAGATGAACCTCCTGTGTACTTAATGAACAACCCAATTTGGCTTGATTTTAAACATTTTTAAATGTTTCCAGGAGCTTGAAATCGTCATTGGAGATGAACACATTTCTTTTACAACATCAAAAATTGGTTCCCTCATTGATGTCAATCAGTCCAAGTAAGTGTACATAATCTGTATGTCCAGATGTGTCTGTTTTGCAGCAGATTGATATGAAACCCTTAAACAAATTGGGACCATATGGTAAGATCCGGTACAGATGGAGATAGGCTCTAAATTATTTTCAAGACTTGCTCCTATTGCTTTTGACCTTTTGTCCAGTTATCTATAACTAGAGTCTCAGTGCACATAATTTGTGCACGGGGTGGGGGAGGGGTGTCCCCTCAGCCCAGCCTGCACCCTCTCACAATCCGGGACCGCTGGCTCCTAACCACTCTGCTTGCCTGCCTGGTCGCCCCAACCCCTCTGCCTGCCTGATCGCCCCCCGCCATGATGGCTTCGTCTAGAAGGTTGTTTGGCCGTGTGATCTAATTAGCATAAAAGTGTAATATGCTAATTAGACTGGGCAGCCAAATGACCTTCAGACGAAGCCGGGGCTGCAAGGGCTGAGTCCCTTGCACGAATTTTGTGCATCAGGCCTCTAGTTACTAATAAGAACTTCTCAGTGACACACACAGTAATGCCACTGGAGCAGCTAGTGTGGGTAAGAATCTGTCCAGAACAGAAAAATGAAATATGCCAATACAAGTGCTTAAGATAAACTGTAGAGTCGTTAAGTCTAACTACCTTCCTTGATGTTAGTCATTCAGACTAGATTTGGGTGAAACTTGAAATTATTTGTAATATAAATTTAAAAATTCATGTCAGGAGGGCAAATTATAAAGTATGCTGCGAAAAAAAAAAAAGTATAAAAAAAAAGTATGCTGAAGAGTCCTCAGAATTTGAAAATCTCTTGGGCTCCTGTGTTTTGGGCATTTGGGATTAGACATGGCTTACTTTTAGTACATGGTGGGCATAGTTGTCTTCCTTTGGACAGTCTCTATTCTTAGCCAGTTATGCTGTAGTAACCTTCAGCCTCTTGATCCTGACTAGTACTACTTCTTAAAAAAAGTTTTCCTAATTCTGAAACTTATACATGCTCATTATGGAAAATAAAGGAAACCTAAAAATGTAAGGGGAAAATCACCCATAAACCTGTCAATTAGACAACCATTAATACTGTAAAGTATTTTTTAAATATATTTTTATGGATTTCAGAGAGGAAGGAAGAGGGAGAGAGAGATAGAAACATCAATGCTGAGAGAGAATCAGTGTTTGGCTGCCTCCTACAAGTCGCACACTGGGCATGGAGCCTGCAACCTGGGCACGTGCCCTGACTGGGAATTTAACCCGTGACCTTCTGGTTCATAGGTCGATGCTCAACCACTGAGCATACCAGCTGGGCTTAAAGCAGCAGTCCCCAACCTTTTGGACCTCACAGGCCACCAGTGATCTGAGGACCACCAGTTGGCGACCACTGGCTTAAAGTATTTCTTATCTTTTTTCTGAGCATTAAAAAATATAGTTTTTAAAGGCACTGAAAAATATTTAGACCAATAATGTTATTTGAATGATTTTTTTCACTTAATATAAACATTTCCCCAATTTTTAAAACCTTAACATTTTAAATGACCTCATATTCCGTTTTAATATGTAGCATGTAGCCTTTTCCTCCCTTTTTGAACTCTGATTTCAAAGTTTTAATTCTGTAAATACCTTTATGAGTAATGCCTTGGTACATAATTTGCGTTAAGTGGTATTATCTTGCCAGTTGTCTCTGCTTTTTAAACATTTTTTTCCTTTTGCATTTTAGGGACCCAGAAGGCTTACGAGTATTTTATTATCTTGTCCAGGACCTGAAGTGTTTGGTCTTCAGTCTTATTGGATTGCACTTCAAGATTAAACCAATCTAGATTGAATATTGGTGTGGACACTAGGGGGGTGGGAGTAGCTGGTTTTCATTACCATTATCAGGAAATTTTTGTGAATAGAAGGCCAATATTTTTTTTTATAAACTGTAAATGATTGTCTTCAATAAATATATAACAAAATACAATTATTATTTTATAGGGACTTCTAAACGTGTGAACTCTTTTCAATTACTTTTTTTTAAAATCCTCACCTGAGGATATGTTTTTATTGATTTTTAGAGAGAGACAGAAACATTGATGCAAGAGAGAAACGTCAATCAGCCACCTCCTATACGTGTCCCAACGGGATCAAAACCATAACCTAGATGTGTGCCCTGACCAGGCATGGAACCCACAACCTTTTGATGTACGGGATGATCCTCCAAACTGACTAAGCCACCCAGCCAGAGCCCAATTTTTAAAACACTAACACCCTGTGTAAGGTATTGCCCCAAAATCTAACTGAATCGACTCTGTAGATAAAACTACCAATTCATAGGAAATAAGAAAATATAACCCTGGCCTTATAGCTCAGTTGGTTAGAGTATTGTCTCAATATGCCAAGGTTGCAAGTTCAATCCCCACTCAGGGCATATAAGAATCAACCAATGAATGCATAACTAAGTGGGACAACAAACTGTCTCTCTCCCCCTTCCTCTCTCTCAAATCACTAAATAAAAATGAAAATAGAGAAACATGTTAAAAAATACAGTGGGAGTCCAATCAGCAATATTCAGAGAAAAGTCCAGGGAAAGGGATCTGGTTGCTTCAATAAAACATAAGATACAGATGGAGCATGAAGCTATAGGTTAAAGGAGAGTTAAGAGACTCATAATGCAATGTTTGGATCCCATCTGGATCATGATTCAAAAAATTTTAAATTGACATTATGGAAATTTGAACACTGGATATTTGATATTAATGAAATAGTCTTTTTAAGGTATAAAATGGTATTGTGGTTGGGTTTACTGAGATAACTGAGGTTGGGTTTTTAAAAATCATCTTTTATAGATAAATATTTACAGCTATTTCATTATGGAAGAGACTAATATAAGGGATAAAATACCTAGTATCAGTACAGTTTTCCTATACATTTAAAAATATTTTTTATTGACTTTAAGAGAGGAAGAGAAACATTCGATCGGTTGCCTCCCGTACACATCCCAACAGGATCAAACCTGCAACCTGGGTATATATCCTGACCAGGAACCGAATCAGTGCACGGGACAACACGCAACCAAGCCACACACCAGCCAGGGCTCCAATACATTTTAAAATCAGACTACCGACATTTATTAACAACTGAGACCTGCCCTAGCTGGTGGTGTGCGCCTGCGGACTGACAGGTTGTGGGTTCAATTCCCGGTCAGGGGCGTGTACCTCCTACCTCGGTTGCAGCTTCCCCAGCCCTGGTAGGGGTGCATGTGGGAGGCAATCTATGTGTCTCATGCGGATGTTTCTCTCTTCCCCACCCTCCCCTCCACTCTCTAGAAATCAATGGAAAAAGATGTCCTCAGGTGAAGATTAAAAAAAAAAAGCTGAGACCTAGTGGGTACAGCTAGTGTGGGAATTTGGTGAATCTGTAGGAACTGCTGGTTGAATAGATCGTGGGACTGAAAGGAACTGGGCCTTCGTGAGTCATGTGGCCGAGGGGAAACGGTTGGGCAAAGCTCCCACCCTCCAGACAAGCTCACTTAGGACAGGTGCCAGGTCTGACAGCGGAGCTCCCACCGCGCCCAGCAAACGCACACCCGACTCTGCCTCCGTCAAGGCAACAGGTGGATCTGGGGCCTGAGATGTCCAGGTTCCTGGCTCTACAGGCAGGTACTTGGGCAGTGAGACAACTGGTGGTAAAGTAGGTATCTGAAATAGTCACCCCAAACTTTAACGAAATGACCGTGAGGCGCTCAGAAGGCTATACGCGTTTCAAATGGGCTCTTCTTGGTCATGTTTACAGCACCTGTATGGGCTCAGATATGCCTCGGACAAGAGGGCACGTAAAACTGAAGTATGGTACCTATTTGCTTTGTTTAACAATGGACAGGTTACTTTGATTTTCTATTGTATAAGTCATCCCATTCGACTGAATGCCTTATCGATTGAATGACTATCCCATTGATTGTTATACTGGTCTTAGAGAGCACATTCTACTGTACATGGAAACAGGACAGCACAATTACCATAAATTATTTTAGTGGCCACAGGTGGTGCGTTCCAGCTGACTCAGTGGTCCCGAGACCAGGACAGCGCAATTACTCTAAATTGTCCTGACAACTCAGTGGTCGGGAGACCCGAGGGCTCTAGATAATGTGTTTCTATCAACTCAGTGAGACCCAAAACTGTAATTTAGATAACATGCCTAAGTTTAACCCAGGTTACCCAAGGACTCTAGATAATGTATTTCTGTCAATTCAGTGACCCTGAGACCTGAAACTGTAATTAACATGCTTAATTCTGCATCTGTAATCTGCTTTTTTGTGAGCCAGGTGCCACATTCCAAACCCTGGGATGTAGTCAATACCTTTGTGATTTTTGCCTATATACGTCTGGTTTTGCCACTATCTTATTGCTATGAGATTTGGGAATGGCCCCTTAGTCCCAGATTGCAATAAATGTGACTCTTTAATTCAACTTCTTGAGGCGTCCTTCTGTGATTCGCGGGGTACAGTACAACAAAACGAGGTTCCGTAAGTGTATAAAGGATGAAGAGGGGCGCCAGGGGAGCCAGGCTTGGGGACCACAAAGAGCACGAGTGCACGGGACCACCCTCCGAAAGCGGTTCTTGATGAGGCAAGAGGAAGAAACCGTTAGAGACAAAGGCCCCGAATCTGCGAAGCCGGCCGAGGAGGGGGAGCCGACGGAATGTAAGGAGCCTCAGGGCAGGCGGGAAGCAGGCGGGAGGTGGGTGAGGGCAGGCGGAGGGGTGAAGGGCCAGGAGAGCCGAGGCCAGGAAGGCTGCTGCGGCACCCCCGCCTGCCCGCCTGCGGGCACGGACCGCGCTCAGCGAACACCCGCACTACTGATAGCTGCAGGCAGGCCACCTGCGACCTCGGGTTGCCTCCGTTTTCTTCGCCTAGAGCAGTGGTTCTCAGCCTTGGCTGCACATTGGAATCACCTGGGAATCTTTAAAATCCTGATTTCTGGGCCCCAGTCTCCGGAAATTGTTTCTTTGTTATAATGCTGTGGCCCCACCCCATAACAAAGAAACAGAATTTCCGGAGGATGGGGCCCAGAAATCAGGATTTTAAAGATTCCCAGGTGATTCCAATGTGCAGCCAAGGCTGAGAACCACTGGCCTAAAGCACCAACAGGCAGCGAAAACCCCGCTGCGCCGGAAGGAGCGGCGCGCGGAGACCCGCCCCCGCGAGCCCAGGCCCGCCCCGAGTGCGCACGCGGCGCCCACCGTTTGCGACGGGCCGGAAAGCAGCGACCGCAGCCAGCGCCGGGGGAGCCGGGCCGCTATGGGGGTGAGGCGGGAGCGGAACGCTGCCGGGGCAGGGGCGCGGCGGCGGCGTGGATCTGGGATGCGGGCGCTCGCGCCGGGAGAGGATGAGGGGAGCGGGCCTGCGCTGGAAAGGAGCGGAGAGGCCGCGCGCGGGCCGGGGCGGGCGGGCCGGGGTCAGGCGTGGGGCTGCGCAGGCGCGAAATGCAGTCGCTTTGGCCCTCCCTTTCCTCCAGAAAATCGCGCTGCAGCTCAAAGCCACGCTGGAGAACGTCACTAACCTCCGGCCTGTGGGGGAGGACTTCCGGTGGTACCTGAAGGTGCGGCTGCAGGGGCGGGGCCCGGCGGGGCGGGGAGGAGCCCCGAGAGGCTGTGGGCACTTCGAGGTTCCGGGAGGGGGCGCCAGAGGCCGGGCCCGGAAAGAGGTTCCCCTATCTGATCTGCGCTTAACCGCCAAATGTTTCTTTCTGGGTAGAATTTTATATTTGCTTTTTAAAACTTATTGGCTAGTCCTTAATGGACAGTGTCTTGTAATTCCTTTTGTAATTTTTTCTCCGTTAAATATTTCATGGTCTGTAAACAAATGCTAAAGGAAAGGCTGCTTGAAGGGATATTGTTTTATTCGTTGATTGGCTTTGTTGTGAAATCGTTTAACTCTGTGCATGGCTCCACCCCTGCTTCCCCACCCCATACTGGAAAAGCTGGGTCTGCCAGTGGCATGGTCTGGAGAGGACCCCTCTCAGCGAGAAGTCCTTTCACTCTCCCGGATCCCAGAGCGTCTGCTCTTTTCCTTCTAGCCTGAATCTCAGCATCCTTGGGTATTTGGCAAAAGCCGCTTCTGCTTCAGGACGCCTCTGGCCACCCTTAATCCCATATATTTTGAAGACGGAGTGCCAGGGCTTACTTGGGGAATTGATGTTCTTTGGTTTCAGAAAGCACAGAGACTAGGGAAGGAGACAGAAAACCAGTAACAACCGAGGACAACACTTACACCAGGGACGGCAGGGCCTGTGGGAACTCAGGAAGCTCTAACCTAGCAGCGTGGATGGGAGGGGGCCGGTTGAGACCGTTTCTGTGCCACACGAGCCTGAGTCCCCAGCTAACCTGGGCACCTCTTAGAGGAGGGGGCTGCCAGCAGGAGAAGCACCCTGGCCTGTTATGTCTGGTTATGTCCCTGGTGGGGCTGGTGGTAAGGATGAGGGGAGATTGCTGGCAGGAAGGTAGGGTGGGAGCCTGCCTTCTTACCCTTCCCTCACTGTCTGCCTAACTGAACTAACTACTAATGCTCCTTTCTCTCCCAAGATGAAATGTGGCAACTGTGGTGAGATTTCAGAGAAGTGGCAATACATTCGGCTGATGGTAACTGCTCCCCCACCACCACCATACACACACACACACACACACACACAGGCATCTCTAGGCAGGATTTGGGGAATCTGTGACCCGAATCTCTCTGGTCTTTGAACCTTGCTTTTTGTGGTTTGGGGGGGCAGGCATTAGTGGGATCAACAATAACAGCCTTCTTTGGGGTGTGAGGCAGAGTTCAAAATCAAGGGGAAGCCCTTTCCTTGGTCCTAAGAAGCCTCCCCAGGTTTCTTGTCCTAGCAAGTCGCTCACCCTCTCTGAGTCTTGGTCTCTTCAGTTGGGTGATAAGGGGTGGGACTGGGTCTCTTCAGGACCCTACGTCTGACGGATTTGTGACTAGAGCTTGTGTTTACTCCTTGCCAGGACAGTGTGGCACTGAAGGGAGGCCGTGGCAGCGCCTCCATGGTCCAGAAGTGCAAGCTGTGCTCGAGGGAAAACTCCATTGGTAGGTCAGGCCATGAGTGCTGAGCTCTGCGAGGCCAGCCCCTCGCTTCCTGATACCAGACCAGAAGCAGGCTCATGTTAGCTGCGGTGCCCGAGCTTCTGCAGCCGACTCTTTCCCAGACCCACGTCTGGGGGCTTGGGGTAGGGCCAGCGTATGGACTCAAGTCAACTTTGTCCTCTGTTTGATGTTTCAGAGATTTTGAGCAGCACCATCAAACCTTACAATGTAAGTTGCCTGCTGTAGTGGCAGGCATGGTGGGGTTAAATCCAAGCTAGGAGGCCTGGGTTCTAGAGTTATTCTAGTAAGTGCTGGGCTGTGGGAGCTCAGGGGACTTCTGATCAAGCTGGCCATTCAGTTTCCATCACTGGGAGCATTTGCCTTATCTACATCCTAGCAGGTCTAGGGAGCCTTCTCTGAGACCATGGGGGGAGAGTCCTGTGAATGGTCCCTTCCATCCTTGATATTGTCCATATTATTAGGTAGTTATTCATTACTGTATAACAAATTAGTTCAAAGGTGAGGGAGGGTGTGTGTGCTTTGGGTCTGTGTGTTTAAAGAAGGGCATTTAACTTCTGTTTATCCATTTCTTATTTGGTATTTTTGAAAAATGTCAGATTCATGCCAAACTTCAGCTTTGTCCTGAAGTTAAAGAGAAATCAAATGAGGACTTGCCCTTAAGAATTGCCTGGCTACACCACCTTAAGTAAATCATAATCTGGTGGAAGAGATAGATTAGCAAACAGCATACTACGGCCAGCACACATGGTTGGTGTGCAGGAAATGCTTTTAGAGTGAGTGGCAGAATGAGAGCGAACATGTAGGCATGGTGCTTGGGGTCTCTGGGCCCGTGGGTCAGGTAGGCATGAATTTCCTGGCTACACCACCTCGCTCATAGGTGCCTCCTCTACAAGCAAATCTCATTTTGAAGGCTTTAAGTCGGTCCTCTGCCTTCACAGCATGGCAGGTGGTTAGCAAAAGGCCGTTTAGATGATCTGGAGACTTTGTAGCTTAACATTCTTGCTCGTATTTGTGATGTTGGTAATTTTACCTACAAGTTACTGAGTATAGTGTTGGATACTCTGCTGGGTACTTTACACATATTTCAAGTTCTCACAATAAATCTGTAGTGGTTCCTCACCTCTATTTGATAGTCTCAGGCCCAGAAGGGAATAAGACCATCTAGGCAGGCTGACCCCAGAGTCCACACTCTTTGTACTGCAGCATCCATGTCCAGGGTCTTGTGGGGAGCAGGTGGCTAAGGCAGGCTTCTACCAGAAGTGGGTGATTTGATCCCAAGTCCCATTCTGGGCTCACAGGGGCAGTAAGGACCTGCTTGGCAGGAAGGGTAGGGGCAATGGGGTTATCCTAAGGGCCCATTTGGGCCTACCTCCTCAATATATTTCCTTTCTAGGTTGAAGACAATGAGAAGTTCAAGACGATAGTAGAGTTTGAGTGCCGGGGCCTTGAACCAGTTGATTTCCAACCCCAGGTGTGTGTCTTCCTGGGAAACCTGTATCTTTGGGGAGGGCCTATAGGAGGCAATAGCAGAACTTGGCTTCCTACAGAGACCATGAACTAGGAATTCTCCTTTGTAAGAATTATTATTATTTAAGTGCTACTATATGTTGGACACCATGCTGGTCAGTTTTACATGTTTATCTGATTTAATCCTCCCAGACACCCTGTGCAGTTATCCGTACTGTTTTTCAGACAGGGAAAGAATTTCAAAGTTTTGCAACTTGCCCAGGGTGACACAGTTAGAAAGCAGGGGTGTTGTAATTTGAACGCAGGTCTCTCTGACTCCGAGTCAGCGCTCATCCCACTTTATTGGAGCGGCGTTTTCACCTCACAAGTCTGTGAGGTAGGCAGAAGAGAGAATATTACCATCCTCGTTTCATAAATACGAAAACTAAGATCCAGAGAGGGAGGCGACATGCCCAGCTGGCGGATGGTTAGCAAAAGGCTGCAGCTAAGTGTACTTGGGACCATTTGGGTGATCTGAGCCTTTATAGCTTCGACTGTCTTCAGACAGTCTGGTAGTGGAAGGGTTTACCCTGCAGCTCCTGCCTTCTGATCTAAGGCTGTAATTGGAGGAACCACTCTGGTCCCAGGCAGCTGCCAGGCCCTGGAAGCTCAGTAGTTATTGCAGAACAGCTGCCAACACTGCATCTCTGTGCTCCCTTCCCAACTGTGTTGTGAGAAAAGTCAGTTCGCTGGTCGGGCTCCTTCCCCTCAGACTCACTGCCTTTCTGTCCCTTGCAGGCTGGGTTTGCTGCTGAGGGTGTAGAATCGAGGACCATCTTCAGTGACATTAATCTGCAGGAGAAGGTACGGGACTTGGGGGCCGTGCAGGGTGCTGTAGGGCACGTGGTGGAAATTATCTTTTATGGTGAACAAGACTCATCAATGGAAAGATGACTGCACATCTTTGTGTGTTTTGTTGTTGGTTTTGGTGTATAAGATGGCCCCAAGGGTAATGCTGAAGTTCCACCAAGTGTCCCAGCATGAGGGCTGGGATGTGCCTGCTAGAGAAAGTCTGTAATAGATAAGCTTTGTTCAGGCATGAGTTATAATGCTGTTGGCTGTGAGGTCAATTTTAATGAATCAACAATAGTATATTAAAAAGGTGTTTTTAAACAGAATCATACATGAAACAAGGTTATGTATCGATTGGTTGAAAACAGTGTTGTGATCAGATGTAAACTCCCATGAGTTTAACCCTGTGTTTTTCCTGGGAGCATTGGTTCATTATTCACTAAGTCAGCATTGTGGTGACTTTGTAGAACATAACTACCACAAACAATGAGCCTTGACTGTATCACTGGACATAGTAATGCCTTGCAGATAAGGAAACCTTGTGTTCAGGCCTCAAAGGAAGGACAAAACTTCAGTTTGTACAGCACATAACAGTAACTAGAATTTATTGAGCTTTAACGTGTATCCGGCACTGTACTAAGTAATTTTACATGTGTTACCTCATTTGATTCTTTCAACATGAAGTGTATTGTCCCTTTTTTTAAAAAATAGAGAATAGCTCTGAGGATCAGAATGACTGAGGATCAGAATGGTTAAGTGACTTGCCAAAATCACAAAGCTAGAAGAGCTGGAATTCAGGCCTGAACAGCCTGGCTCTGTTCTAGGTGATACCTGTTCATGAACGGCTGGGTCAGAGCCTGAACTGGGCCTTGTAAATCGCAGTTCCCCACTCCACACTGTCCTAGGCTGCCTCGTGAGGCTAACGCTGCCATTTTCCCCCACAGGACTGGACTGACTATGACGAAAAGGCCCAGGAGTCTGTGGGAATTTACGAGGTCACCCACCAGTTTGTGAAGTGCTGAGCCCTCTTCCTGCACACTTGCCTCTAAGAACTGAGAAGGGACAACCAAGCAGCAGAGCCCACTGAGGCTGGCCCCGCATCCCTTGTCTCCTGGCAGCTGTCCAAGCCCTCACAGTCTGCATGCTGGGCTGTCACAGCTTCCCAGGCCCCACCAATAAAGCCCGTTTGTGCTGTACTCATGCACTGAGGTAGTCAGGTAGCAGCCACTCCCCCCACAAATAAGAATCCCTATTAGAGGTCTTATACTGTTTCCTGACACCTTCCCACAATATAGAATCTTACACCTGATGCTTTGCAAACTATGCAGGAGCACACAGCTTCTAAGGGCTCTCTAGCTCATGAGGAGTGGGCACATCAACCCAGAAAACCAAAGGTGTCAAGGCCAATGGTATGCAATGCAGCTGAGCCTAGCATGATACCATGAGCCAATAATCCTGAGCCAAAACACTGCATTGATTAGCGTGGTTCTTAAGTAAATGCAGGCATCTCTGTTAGCTGGTGTCACTTCATATTCTAGGGATAAAAGGGACTGTAGAGGTCAGCCGTCCAGTCCTGGCAAGATTCTGCTCTCACATTCTGGCCAGGTGTTCGTTAGGTCTCGGCTCACCTGCTGTGATGGGGCTTTCCTCCCACATGGAAGTCAGTATGAAAGTTCTTATATTCAGTCAGCATCTATGCCCCGGGTAGCTCCTGGTCCTGTTTTGTCCCCGCTGTGGTCACCCTTCTGTGTGCTGTCCCCCAGTCAGCCCTGTGGAGGTATGAAGAGCCCCTACCCAGTGGACACAGCTATTTAATGCAGTTAGGTCCACGAGGCATACTCGTGCCTTCCCACCAGTAAGCCATTTGGAAAACTTGTTACAAGAGACCTTATTTATCCAGTGTTCTACTGGAGCCAGGAATTCTTTGGAAGTGAAATATCCTCATTTTCTGAATGGCCCACTGGGGATGGGTCTGCCCACTCCCAGGCAGGTTGTGGGGCACTAGGAAGGGGGATCCTCCAATTTAAGGTAAAGGTGGCCGTATCCAAGAGGTGAAGAGGTGCCGACCTTGTCCCCTCCCCAGTCTGGCAGCTACTTGTTTCCTCTAGGTCGAATATTCCTGGCTCCCTCTGGGCCTCTTTTTTGTACCTGACAACAGCATTTCTTCAGCCCTCGCTCAGCCAGCAGGCCTTCTAGCCCCCTACCCACTAGGTCCAGTCCACTGCCCAGCCTGAGAGCAAGTAAGTGGAAGTAATGGGCTGGGTCAGCAGCCTTTCCAGTTTTCAGTGTCTACCAGCCAGTGTGTTAAGTTCATAAAGACAAACACTAAGAGGATCAATAGCTTTTGTTGATACTTTAAATTGCTTTCTCATCTTTCAGGAGGTAAAAGAATAAAAAAAAAATCATTAATTAAAAGGGAAAAATAAAGTAGATTATGTCAGTCAATGCAACAATTAAATTTTATTTCTGCTTCAACAATAAATACACCCGAGTTATTTTTCCAAACCCTACCCTCCTGATCAAATGCCCTTAAAATTGAAATCTCACATTATCTTTCATTGTGATCTAATTGCACTTGGAAATTACATGTTTAGTTTTAAAACCATTACTTTAAAGCTCAGGCTTCACATTGGCCGCTGAGGTACCTCATGATTAGTTCCAATAGTCACAGAATAGCACCTATTGGCTACATAGGCCTCAATTTTCATGTAGATGAAGCAATGGAGGCTTTTAGCCCGCCCAGAAGCTAAGTTTTGATGGATTTGCCTTCCATGGCATCAAACATGTCTTCCAAGGCTTTCTGCACACATTGGAGAAACTCCCGGGGATTGCGGCCTGTGTAGGAGGAGACGTTGCAGCCTATCCAGTTGTCATGAACGGCGTACCCAACACCAAAGCCATCAGGGACCACCGGGGCAAAGCCACCAATGTTCACTGCTGGGCTGGTCAGTGTGCTAGTGGACAGGATGTTGTGGTTTATCTGCCCATATGCAGGGTCCAGATACAGCTCAGGCAGGGCAATCCCTTTGGCTGCTGTCAGGTACCGCAGAGCAAATAAGTGTCGGTCAAAACCCTGGCCTGTGAGAGAGAAAAAAAGAGTCAAAATCGCAGAACTGAAAGAACCTCAGTAAACCTTCCCACCATGTAGGAATCCCCTTCACAACATCCTTGAGAGTGGAAGAGGGTCGTCTACCTCTGCATGCACACCTCCAGCTCACTAGCCTCGAGCAGTTCATTCTAGAATGTTTTCTTAAGAAAAAACTCAACAGCTGATTCAAAAATGAGCCTAAAATAAAAGTATGATTTTACAAAGTGAAACTAAGTCAATTTAGTCAAGAAAAGTACATGAGAGCTCTGGACTCAAAAACTAAGATAAAAGCCACAGTCCAAGTCAAGTGTCAAAGACAATGAGTCAATGGAACAAAACTGTAAGTTCTCATCGCATCTTTACTGCTAATTTGCTATGTAAGCTTGGGCCAGTGGCCTCAGTTGCCTGCCTATAAAATGGAGAAGGATGAAACCAGAATGTCATGGAGGTCCCTTTTAGTTCCAGGACTTTTTCTGCATGAGAGGATTGGATTATGTGATCCTCCAGGTCCTTTCCAGGTTTCAATTTTTGCCACAACGAGGCAAAGCAGACAGACACTTAGATTTGGGAAAAGCTAAGGTGACCTATTTACAGGGAGCCGACACACTACACCTGAGGTGAAGTAAGAGGGCCTGTGGGCTTAGAAATCCTAAATTGTCACACTGAGTCTAATGACTAATAAATAATAGAATCATGTGTCACATCTGAAAGTGATCTTCATTGAGGATAATGTTAGATGTATTTCCCCATCCCTGCTTAGGAGAACATTCTGATCCCTAGTGGCTCTCCTGGCTATTCAGACTATTAGGGTAGAAAAAATAATCAGGTGGTAGCTGGCAGATGGCTACAATCTCCTGAAGAGGTAGAAATCAGATGTGGGGTAGAATATTGTGGAGGCCTACCCCAGTGCGGAGGGCAACAAGACCCGAGGGCATGCGCCCCGTCTCACCCATTGCCGCTTCTTTGGTCAGCTGCCCGTGGTATCTGGAGCACTCGGCCATCATCTGCTTAAGCTCTCCAGCACTGTGCTTGGAAGGTTCCCTGACAAAGGCCTCGGAGCACCTCTTTGTGAAGATGGAGGCAGGGCGGATGGTCTCGGTGCGGCCGTGCTTGAACGCTGCAGTGCTGCAGGACTCGTAGGTGGCCACCGTCTGCCCATATTGCCGCAGAAAGGCCATCTGGAAGGCCAGCTGAGCCACCGAGTCAGGGCTCAGCTTCTGCTTCTTCAAGAATTCTTTGCCTCCTCTCTGAAACTGGATGCAGTCAATGGTGAGGGTTTTCATGGTGGCATCAAACTTTTCCTTAGCAGCAATGATGCCAGTCTTTAAGGCATCGTTCAGCTTGAAGTTGAGCTTCTGCACAGCAGCAGAAGAGTCAGCGCTGGCCGGCTGGCTCTGTGGAGTGATGGCGGGGGCCTGAGTGCTGTCTTTAAACACTTCATTGAAAAACCTGAGCACTGCAACCCCATCGCCCCAAGCATGCTCAAAATGGACAGCGGCACTGCCGTCCTTGGCTATAATGAGGTTAAAGGATTTATCGTACCAGCGGTTTGTGCCGTCGCCGTGCAGCATGGTGTGGGACAAGTGGATAAGGTCCTTAATGGGGAAGTCATCTAGGCAGAGACAGAACACAGCAGAGTCCACTTTCCTCAGGGTCTCCTCGTTGCCAGCACTCACCAGCTTCTGCCTGAGCTCTGCCCAGATATCTCGGTTCTCACTGGGCAGATATGCCAGTGGAAACTCGGGGGCAGGGCTATTGTCTGAGAGAATGTACTTCAGATGAGCCTGGATTTCAGAGGCGCTCACAATGTTCCCATTTTGATCCAGGACATCAAAGACATAGAAATGTCCTTTTCTTAGGACCAGGAGGTGTCTGGCCTTGTCATCAGTGAAGAGTTCATCCCGGCTGGGTCTGGGTAAACGAGTTGAATTGAAAAGCCGAAAATACTGGGACATATCCAGTGGATATGCATTGACCAAGTAGGCACCATACCAAGACAGAGAGGAAGGCACAAAGCGTATGAGTTTCTTGAAGGTATCAGTGTCACTCTTGGCAGGGTTCAAGTGGAACACTTCTGGTTCCAAAAGGCCATCCCGGAGTGTCTTCAGAAACCGGATGGCAGAAACCGTCATGTTGGTCGCCCGGGTGAGCTGGTCATTATACTCAGACTTTGGGTCAGGGTTGAATGACATAAATGGATTAAAGTTCAAGACAATGGGGTCTCGAGCAGTTAAGTACATATCAAACCAGGGGCCTAAAACATAAAAATAAAAACATAAAAAGGTAATGCAGTCCCTAAAAATAAAACTTGAGAAAGAAAAAAAATAAGTCAAACATATGCAGAAGAAATGACATCACCTCCAGAGGGAGGAATTTCCAGATTATTTTTTTGTTCTGCAATAATTCATGTTGTATAAACAGGATCATACACTATTTGGTCTTTTACATCTGGCTTCTATTACTTACAATAATGTTCCTGAGGTTCATCAATGTTGTAACATGTGGCAGTTCTGCATTTCTTTTTATTACTAAATAATGTCCCATTATATAGATATAGCACATTTGTCATCAGTTGATGGACATTTGTGTTGTTTCCACTTTTTGGGTATTATGAATTCTCTTGGGGATATAAACTAGGAGTAGAATTGCTGGTCATGTGTTAAACCTTTTTTTAAAAAATATATTTTATTGATTTTTTACAGAGAGGAAGGGAGAAGGATAGAGAGTTAGAAACATCGATCAACTGCCTCCCGCACAATCCCCACTGGGTATGTGCCCGCAACCAAGGTACATGCCCCTGACCAGAATCCAACCTGGGACCCTTGAGTCTGCAGGCCGATGCTCTATCCACTGAGCCAAACCAGTCAGGGCTGTGTTAAACCTTTTGAGGAATTGCTATGGTCTTTTCCAAAGTACCTGCACCATTACCACCAGCAGTATATGAGGGTTCCAATTTCTCCACATCCTTGGCAACATTTATTGTTTGTCTTTTTGATTGGAGCCAGTCTGGTGGGCAACCATTATTGTGGTTTTGATTTGCATTTCCCTAATGTCTATTAATTGCCTTTTCTTCCTCATTCTCTTTCCTTTCTTGATTCTTAAAGGAATAGAATACAATAACACCTCACTTGCATTCATGCTGGAACAGAATAGTTGTTAATTCCCATACCATCTCCTTAAGTTTCCCTTGCTTTGTTTCTCTTCAGGGACAACACTCACAATTGACTATCTCCCTAATACGGGGAAAAGTCTTCACCATCATTCTGTGTACTGTGTTCATTTATGCACTTCCTCTTTTAGGAAATGCTCGAAAAGCAACTAGAAATAACAGTGAGTGTATGTGGCCCACTCAAACTAGTTCTCTGCATTCCAATGGATGTTTTGCTTGTGAAAATTCCAAAAGCAGTATTTTATCAAGAAATGTGTCTTCAAGGGAAACTCCTGCCAGTATTAGCAAGCATGGGTAAACTCTACTACAAGGACCATTTTCCATTGGAAGAAATAATTTCCACATGTACAGCACTGGGGAAAGGATTAATAAACACACATTTATCTCTTATTCATTTGTTGGTCCATTTATTCCATTTCATTCCTTGAGAATAAGTGTGGAGAATCAGGCCCTGGTCCAGAGAAGAACAGGACATGGACTTTGATTTAGAAGAACTATGGTGAAGGAGACAAACAGAATAAAAACATAATGCAATGCACTAAAATGGTAAGGGAAAAGACATACTGGGGGGTGAGGATATATTTGATGGAAAAAGACATGAATTTATGCCTCTGATCCCTTCAGTAAAATAATTTTAAAGAGACATAAACCAATAAGGCAAAGAAAATAAAAAAGAGCAAATATTAGAAGTTGATGCCCTAGCCAGTTTGGCTCAGTGGATAGAGCATCAGCCTACAGACTGAAGGGTCCCAGGTTTGATTCCAGTCAAGAGCACAGGCCTGGTTTGTGGGCTTCATCCCTGGTCGGGGGCAGGGTGTACAGGAGGCAGCCCATCAATGATTCTCTCTCATCATTGATGTTCCCCCCCCCTCCCCCTCCCTCCCTCCCTCCCTCTCTGAAATCATTAAAAATATTTTTTAAAAAGATGAAAAGCATTTAGGCAACTGGTAATGACTAAAGCAGACTCAAGAAAGCCAACACTAAGTTGAGAGCAGAGAAAGCCAAGAAACAATATTTACAAAGCAGAACCCCTACAGCAAGCATGTCAAACTCAAAGGCTAACACGGGCCAAATAAACGAGGCATGCAGTCCTCGGACAGTGAGTTTGACATGCTTGCCCTAGAGGGGTCAGGAATTGGCAGCCTAGACATATCTGATTGAAAAACTATTTAATTAGACCCACACATAGGACGCCCCAGATATTCTCTGGCAAAAGTTAAATTGTGGGATATTGATCTGTGGAGATCTCAAGCCTTTTCCTTTATCCCACTTCTACAACACTAGTGACCAGGAAAATACCTTTTGGCAGTTTTCTGGAAAAGCCTTCCCTGGGAGCCTAAAACACAAACACTAACGTTAGGGACACTCAAGGAAATGATTTAGCCAGATCACATACAATGAAGCTGTGACAAGCCCTACCCACAGAGCTCCCAATAGCTTGTTAATATTTCATCCATATCCAAGACAACGGAGAAGGACAGAAAGCATCTGAAAAAAGGAGGCAAAACAAACAGGAGAAAAGCAACTTGGATACAGACTATGAAGAAAGATGAAAACTTAAAAAAAATTCCCAGATAAACTATTAAGCACATGGAAAGCTAAACATAAGAGAGTATAAAATAATTAACTTCAGAGAAAACAAAAAGTTTATCCGGGAAAGAAAATAAACAATCCCAATGAGCTACACAACTCACCTGACAATAGCAATTACATGATCCTAATAGTGTAAATACTAAGCTAAGTTTTGTGCAGTGGCAGTATCGCAGCCAATGAGGTTTATCTGAGGCACAATTATTGCTATGCTGTGCACTATACTGTGAAAATGAGGGGAAAGGAAATGGGTGTGTACACTCCCATGTGTGGTAGGGATATAAGAGACTGATCAATTCTAATCTTCTATAGTGAGATGTCAATAGACAATGCCTAAATCAAAAGAAGTTAAATTGCAGTAATATATAATTTAGAGAATAACGATACATAGTTCAAAAGAATCAGAGAGCAGCTGAAAGTAAGAAGTGGGAAATTAGGGGTCAGGAAATCGCTGTTTTTCCTAATAAGCCGTATAGAACTGTTTGATTTTTTAAATTATGTGCATGTATATATAACCTTATAAAAAATATAAACTAAATTAAACTAAGTGTTGTGAAACAGAGGTGGAAGCAACAAACTCTGAATGGAAAAGGAGAAGGACAGAAAGGTTTCATACCAAAAAATCATCCTACCTGGTTCTTTCTTTTCTTTTTTTCGTTGAGCATATAATTGGCATAAAAGATTATACCAGTTTCAGGTGTACAATATAATAATTCTATATTTGTATATACTGTGATATTGTGAAATGATCACCACATTAGTCTAGTTAACACCCATCACCATTCACAGTTATACATTTATTTTCCATATGATGAGAATTTTTAAGATCTACACTTTCAGCAACTTTATAATACAGTATTATTAACTATCATCATCATGGTGTACCTTACATCCCCATGACTTATTTACTTTATAACTGGAAGTTTGTACCTTTTGATCCCCTTCACCCACTTCAACCACTCCCCAACCCCTGCCTCTGACAATCACCGTACCTGAGTCTTAAAGGAAGCAATTTCCAGGTAACAAATGGCAGTGTATATAACATGGATAAAGGCACAGAAGAATGAAAGAATTAATGGGTTGAGGGAACAAGTTGTTTAGTTTTGTTGAAGCATGAAATGTGTCAGAGAGAATAGTAAGAGAAAAGGCTGGACTGTGAAGGATCTAGAATGATACATGTAGGGACTTAATCCTGCATGCATCCTTTTCAGACAGACCAATGATTAGGTTCTGTCTTGATCCCATCTATACAGGAAGCAAGCGGTTGCTCTTAAGCACGAATTCAGTCAACATCTTAGCGGAGGAAGAACTCAGCCTTAATCCTCAGGAGGAGAGGATGACACATTATTTCACTGCTGTCCCACGAAAAATATTTTTGAGACCAAAACAGGAGAGAGCTGCCTTACTTTCAATTATGGAGGGCTCTGGGAAAAATTACACCCACAGCCCCGACTCCCTACCTGAAATGTAGCTCGTATGTTTATTCTGCTTGTCCTGAGCAACCAGCTGATTGTGCAATTCTTTTCCAATCCCATTTTCAAAATTCTTGCAAAATTCTTCTGTTTTCCTGAAATGTTTGAGAAAAGATAGAATCAAATAATGGCAGAAAATACAATTTTCAGATTCATGGCCCAAAATTCATACACAGAGCTTTGAGTCCCCAATAGTATATCCCTAGAACCTAGGACTGAGATCAGAACAAGAATAAATCTAAAATGAATAAGTCTAGGAGATATTTTTCAAATAACTGACTGGGAAGATCAATCAACATCTCATAAAACTATCTGTAATCTAGGAGGCAGTTTGGCATGGAGAAAAGGATATAAGCTTTGGGGTATGAAAGAGCTAAGTTTGAATTGTAGCTCTGTCGCTTTCAAACTGTGTGACCTTAAACAAGTTACTTGATCTGACTTTCAGTTTCTTCATGTGTAAAATAGAGATAATATACCAACTTATAATATTAAAACATATTTATAAAGCTAAGGATTTAGGATAGTTTGAAATATAATATTTAGTAACTGGTAGCTATTAAATTATTACCATCTCTAGAGAAGCTTCAAGTGACTAATAAGGAATACTTAAAAGTAGAGGACTAGCCAAAACCGGTTTGGCTCAGTGGATAGAGCGTCGGCCTGTGGACTGAAGGGTCCCAGGTTCGATTCCGGTCAAGGGCATGTGCCTGGGGTGCAGGCGCATCCCCAGTGGGGGATGTGCAGGAGGCAACTGATCGATGTTTCTCTCTCATCGATGTTTCTAGCTCTCTATCTCTCTCCCTTCCTCTCTGTAAAACATCAATAAAATATATTTAAAAAAAAAAAAGTAGAGGACTAGATTATGAACAGTTCATCTGTGTTTTTCCATCACTGTCCAGTGAATGATTTTGTGATTTTAATGACAATGCCCATTATCTGCACGAAAAATTCCCATCATAGATAAAGAGTACTACAGTAGGATGTTAGAGCTTAATGCAACCCACTTTTTGGCAATAGCCAATATTATTTTCCGATTCTATACTGTATTAGTTTCCTAGGACTGCCATAACAAAGTAGCACAAATTGGATAGCTTAAAACAATAGGAATTTATTTTCTCACTAGAGGCCCAATGTACAAAATTTGTGCAAAGGGCTCGGCCCTCACAGCCGCGGCGGCTTGCCTCAGCCCTTGCAGCCCTAGCTTAGTCCGGAAGGTCGTTTAGCTGTCCGGTCTAATTAGCATATTATGCTTTTATTATTATAGATAGTTCTGGAGGCTAGGGGTACAAAATCAAGGTATTAACAGGACCGTATTCTCTCAGAAGACTCTAGGGGAGAATGCATTCCATGCCTTCCTCTTGGTTTCTGGTGTCACCAGCTACCCTCGGCATTCCTTGGTTTGTTGGCACACTCCAATCTCTGCCTCCATCATCACATGGCTGTCTCTGTGTCTCCTCTTCTTATAAGAATATCAGTCTCCTTGGATTAAGGACCCACCCTACTCCAGTATGATCTCATCTCTTTTTTTTAATCCTCACTCTAGGACAGTGGTCGCCAACCTTTCGGACCTCACAGACCACCGGTTGGTGACCGCTGCTCTAGGATATGTTATTATTGGTTTTAGAGAGAGAGGAAGAAAGAGGGAGGAAGAGGGAGAGATATATTGATGTGAGAGAGAAACACTGACTGGCTGCCTCCCATATGCGCTGAGACCGTGGATTGAACCCACAACCTGTGTATGTGCCGGAAATCAAACCCACAGCCTTTCCGTGCACAGGACAATATTCCAACCCAGCCACACTGATAAGGACTGATCTCATCTTAATTACAACTGTAATGTGCTTACTTCTAATTAACGTCATAGTATACTGAGGTTCCAAAGAGAGCATGGATTTTGGGGTCACATTATCCAATCCAGTACACATGCTCACCAAGCAAACTTCTGGTCTGCCATATGCTCTCCTCAGTGTACCTCCCTACCAGGAGCACATGCCTTCTGCAAATGACCAGCACCAGCTGGCCTCCCAGGTACTCCTTCCAAGATGTAGTACAAACTTCTCATTCTGGCTTATAAACCATCATCTGTTGAGTCTGGTTAGAGAGACTTGGTCAGCCCTTCATCAGGTTCCTGGAGACCCAATCAAATCACAGATACTTCCTGAAGCACAGTCTACCATCATTTGTCAGCTTCTCTTGAACCACCCAACCATGGTCATTCAGGGTTCTCAGCATTTACCTGTACTGCCCATCATCCAAGAGAGGCTTCTGTGCACTGAGGTATCTTCTAATGGTGTCTTCAAGTTTGGGAACAGGCAGCCTGAGGAGAAACAAGGTCCATGTAGGTGACAATATGTGAAACAGGTTATTAGCTTCACAATCCAAACTAAGAACTGGATAACTACCTTCCAAAAAAACCAATAATGGGAAGCCACAGACAAATCAGAATTGATGGATTTACAATGATAACTATATTTTAAGTAAAATAATTTTTAATGTATTAATGATGAATTTTATAAGCTAAATCGGTAAATATACTAGTAGATTCAAAATGGGGAAGCAGAAGCTGCCCCAAACCTTCCAGTTTCCTAGTTACAACTACAATACCTGTCCTATACCTGTACTGGAACTGATTTGAATTCTACTCTTAGTTTGAACTGAATTTTTCTCCCCCAAGATTAAAAAGAAAGTTCTACTTTTAAATGTGCTTGTGTATTGTACAACAGAGATTCCTACAAAAGTGAAACACAGGTCTGTCCAAGGGCCAGCCATATGGGGTCGACGATCAAGCCCTGCCCAGCCACCAGGAGTCCTGTGAGGAAGAGCCAGACCTTCCAGTGTGCTATTTATTCATCATTCTCTACCAGTAGATTTCCAGTGACGGCTATGGTGACGAAGTTACTTGTCCATATTGAAATTAAAACACATGGACAGTATGGTGAGGTGTACTTTCTTTTTCACATCAATAATTTTATTGAAAGATATATCCCCTGGTACCAAAACTTAACTTGTTAGGTTATCTCTGCCAACTCAAATTAACAATGATATATTCAAATTATCTAAATATAGTGGCCGTTTAGGAAAACTGGAAAGTTATCCATAAAATGTCGCTTGAACCATCAGAAGTGAAATGATGGCCATCTAGAAAGCAGGAAGCAGGCCCTTACCAGATACTTAATCTGCCACTACTTTGATCTGGGACTTCCTAACCTCCAAAACCTTTAGGAATAAATCTCTATTGTTTATGTCACCCAGTCTATAGCCACCCAAACGGACTATGAGAGGCAGCCTTCAAAATGACACTTCAGTCACAGTCTGACTGTTATTGTTGGGATAGCTTACATTAGAAATACCCACCTGAGATATGTCAACCTCATTAATTATCTATTTATATAAAGAGCCAGGGTCCATAAGGACTAAAGGCTCGACCAAGTGGTCGGGGACTGGCGAGCCGGCTGAACTCGGTGAGGTTCCTGGTGGCCAAGGGTGCATAATGGGAGTGTGGGCGTGTGGGTGTGTGCATGAGCATGGACCCGAGCGAGCGACACACACTCACACGCCCGCACCCACAGGGACCTCGGCCGTGCCACCCGCGACTCCCTGGACTTCACCCTCCAGCCCGGATCCTCCCGGCCCGCCTCCCGTAGGTTCAGGCGGGAGTCAATCTGGGGAAACTCTCTGACTTGCTTGGTGCTGGGACTGGATGCATCCAAGCTCACAGCAGGCTCCAGAGGTTCCTGGTGGCCAAGGGTGCAGAGCGGGAGTGAAGGCGTGTGGGTGTGTGCACGAGTGTGGACCCTAGCGACACACACTCACACGCCCGCACCCACAGGGACCTCGACCGCGCCACCCGTGCTTCCCTGGACTTCAGCCTCCAGCCTGGATCGTCCAGGCCCCGCACCTCCGGGTCGCTCAAGTTCAGCAAAAGTTTGCGATTTGCCCAAGGCTCATTGAACAGTTTTCTCTTAACCCGTTTGTAGGAGTGTAATCTGATTTAAAACCATTGGACTAAACAAACAGAAGCACTTTCTAGAAAGTCAATTTAGAAATGTGGGTCAAAATTCAAGTGAATTAGCATTGGGCCAGGAGTTCCATGTCTGTGAATGTGTCCTAAGTAAACAGTCAAATAAGCAGTTATGTTTCCTGTAGTTGTTGATGCCAGGAGAAACCAGAAACAACCTGCCCCACATAAAGGGTTAGTGAAGTAAACCACAGTAATGTCACACAGTCAGGGATAACACTGTATCCATTAAAAATTATGTCTGTACATCCAATTCGTTGACATGAAAAGGCCATAGCCAAATATTAAGTGGAGGGCAGGGGAAGCTCAGAAGAGGGCTTTATATTTATATGTATGTATATTTTATATGTCAGGGAAATAATGGTTTTAAAAATAGTGATTCTTCCTGAGCTCTGCAATTGTGAGTGTTAGCAAATTGTGTTTCAGGTGTAACAGGTGTCCCTTGGTGTCCCATACACACAGACATCCTTGCCTGTGGGACAGCCTGAACCTTTGCCCCACCTGCCCCTCTGCTGTGGCAATGGCCCAATCAGACATTCTCTTTTATTGGGCTGGTTTCCTTTTCTCCTTTGCCCAAACCACACCTTTCCAACAAAAGAATATTAACCAAGCAATCCTAACAAGTGTCGTTGCCGATTGCAACTTATGCCCTTTTACGCAAATGTTGTTGCTTTCAAGCCTACCAGGTTGTATTTCAAATATTTTATTTTTCTGCAACTTGACCATTTTTTATTCCCTTAAAATATTCTGGAGTATTTTAAATACATATAGAAAAGTAGAGAATAATATGACAAATACTTATCTATACTAATAAAAGGGTAATATGCTAATTAGACCAGGCATCTTCTGGACATCCTTCCAGAAAATGCCACAGTGGTGGGGGCCAAGGCAGAAGCTGGTAGGAGCGACCAGGCCTGCAGGGGAGGGCAGTTGGGGCAACCGCTGCAGGGGAGGGCAGTTAGGGGTGACCAGGCAGGCAGATAGGTGAGCGGTTAGGAGCCAGCAGTCCCAGATTATTAGAGGGATGTCTGACTGCCGGTTTAGGTCCAATCCCATAGTGAGACATCCCCTGAGAGGTCCCGGAATGGAGAGGGTTCAGGCTGGGCTGAGGGACCCGCCCCCCCCCCCCCCCATGCACGACTTTCATGCACCAGGCCTCTAGTCTATATATAAAAGGCTAATATGCAAAGAGTCCCCTCAGGAGTTCGACCAGAGACCGGGAGTTTGATCGCTCGCTATGATGTGTGCTGACCACCAGGGGGCGGCACAGAACGAAGGAAGGCCCTGGCCGGCAGCCGGAAGGCCGTGATTGGCCCTAATCACCAGCCAGGCCTAGAGAACCTACCTGTGCATGAATTTCGTACACTGGGCCTCTAGTCTTACAAAATAAAATGTAGCTTAAAACCTTACTATAAATAAGATGTACTGTGGTTCTTCAGTTTATTTTCAATGCACGCTTATCCAAAAAAAAAAAAAAAAAAGCCGAGACCGGTTTGGCTCAGTGGATAGAGCGTCGGCCTGCGGACTGAAGGGTCCCAGGTTCGATTCCGGTCAAGGGCATGTGCCTGGGTTGCGGGCACGTCCCCAGTGGGAGATGTGCAGGAGGCAGCTGATCGATGTTTCTCTCTCATCGATGTTTCTAACTCTCTGTCTCTCTCCCTTCCTCTCTGTAAAAAATCAATAAAATATATTTTAAAAAAAATGGTGTAAAAAGTAAACCTGAATTATTTATAGCCATTATGAACTTAGGCTGAACTGAATAACCATTCATGACACTTTACAGCTGTAGATCCCCTTACATTGGTAAACTTACACAGAAAATCCCAAATACTAGCTCAACTACCTCATAAGTACAAAGTTACCCAAGACTTTTCTCAAAACTTTGTTTTGACAGAGAAGGAACATTAATGAAAATTTACCTTCTTTTTAAACAAAATTCTAAATTAGAGGCAATGGCAGTTTTGTAAAAACAGTGCTTATTAAAAATTCTGGAGTGTTAATTCTAGCCTGAACTTACTTTAGTAGGGAAGTTTTCAGAGTGGTGACTTATATCTTAGTTAATACACTAGAAACTGAACTTTCTCAATGGAATTACATTGAGGCAATACAGATTCTGTATAACAATTTTTATCATAGACACAAAAACCACCTGTTTTCTATTAAAAAACAAACAAACATTAAAGATAACATAATCAATATTCCAAATTTACCAGGTCTATATTTTTGCCTTATATAAAATGCCTTAATCGTAAATGCCAAATAGCAATCAGTCCACATCAATGGATTATCTAATATTTTGTAGATGATGGCTTTGGTTATGAAGTTACTAGTTCGCAGTGAAATGAAAAAAAACAAGAACAGAACAGTGAGCTTTTAACAAAGCTAAATTTTCTTAATTTAGAAGTCTGCCCTTAAGGCTGAGACTGTTACTTTATTTTTTGGATACGGGATGAGAGTCATTAAAGGTCCTTTCTTTTAAGAAATAACGTTGAGCCCAGCCAGAGTGGCTAGGTGGTTGAGCGTTGACCTAGAAACCAGAAGGTCATGGTTTCATTCACGGTCAGGTCATATGCCTGGATTGCAGACTCGATCCCAGGTGTGGGGTGTCCAGGAGACAGCCGATCAATGATTCTCTCTCATCATTGATCTCTCTCCCCACCCCCTTCCTCTCTGAAATCAATTAAAAAATATTTTTAAATAACATTGATAACTATTTCTCCCCATAATTTTAATGACCTGCTAAGCCTAAAAGTATAAGAACTACTGACAGTAGAAAGAGAATGAAATTTAGACTCAGACCTAGCCTTGAGTCCCAGCTCAGTCACTAATTTCTAGTTACACGGTTATAGGTGGCAAATTACTCGATATTTCCCACACTCCATTTCTGATATATGAATTGGAGAGAAGAATTGCCTTAAGGACATCTGAAATCCTACTGTCAAGTTCCAAACCTCCCCGCGCGCCCCCCCCGACCCCCCCACCCCCCGCTCCAGCAAAGTTTATCACTAACATGACTAGAATATGGAAAGGTTACGTTCACAGCCCTTGGAATCTCACAGATTGTGTTTAGCAGCCTGTATTCTGTCACTTATTATCCATATGCTCCTGGACAAATTTCTTTGCTCTCTGGTCCTCCTTTCTCCACTTATTTAGTAATAGCCCACTGGGCTATTGTGAGAATTAAATGAAATTATATATATGAACTTAGGAGGGTATCTGACATATAATAAGCACTGTCTATTTAGAGACATCCAGATACTTATTCATAGCTATAAATAGCTAATTCAATCTCCTTTCCATTCCCTCCTAGTTCCCTGCTTCCCTACTTCAATACCTTCCACCTTAGGCACAAAGCCTATCTGCTATTATTTTCTCCTATCTGCTCAGCAACATCCAGTTTGGCCCCATGTAACTATTATTCTTTACTAGCCACTTCCACTATACCTTTAACCCCCATTATGTTCTGAAAATTATATTCTATAATTATATTCTATAATTAAATTCTTAATTATATTCTATAATTATATTCTATAATTGCTTTGCCTCCCTCCTCACCTCTCTTAAAAATCTAACTACAGGCAGCCCTGTGTATCTGCAGGTTCCACAACCAATGGCAGAGCGAAAATACTGGGGAAAAAGGTAATGAATGTTATGGACATGTACTCTATAGTTAGGCCTATGATGGTTGTGCAACTGTACTAAACCTGTACAGACTTTTTTCCTTGTTATTATTTCCTAAACCAGGTGTGAGGAACAACTGGCCCACAAAATCATTTGGACTGGCCCTGAAAGGCATTAGGGGTGAATTAATTAAATGTTTGATCAAATATAGCAGGCTAATTTTTAAGTTGATAATTTTGTACGGCCCTGGAATCTATATTATAAAAGGCCAGTGGCCGTAACACTGTAACGACCAGTCACAAGGAGGTGCATTGATGGGTCTCGTGTCGCAGCGAGTCTTGGTGACCCGCTGGCGCGGCGCATCTGGGTCTCGCGTGATTTCATGCACTGGGCCTCTAGTCATGTTATAAACACCTAAATGGCCTTGGCAGGAAAAAGGTTCCCCACTCCTGCCCTAAATAATACAGTGTAACAACTACTTATATATCACATTTTATGACGTATTATAAGTAATCTAGAAGTGATTTAAAGTATACAGGAGGATGTGTACAGATTATATGCAAGTACTATGCCATTTATATAAAGGACTTGTGCATCCTTGGACTTTGGTATTTGAGAGGAGTCCTGGAACCAATCCCCCTGTGGCTACCGAGACAGCAATATTCTGAAAATACTTTCAAATTTCTTTCCAAAGAAAGCCACTCCCCAACTTCTAGGAAGGACTAGCACCCTCCTTACCCACACCACCTGCCATCAACATTAAACAAGTTTCTTTCCTCTCCAAGTCAATTGTACAACCTTATCCGCATCCTCATCTGTTACTCACTGCAAGGGGTGGTGGGTTTGGGGGTGAAGCCCTAATTTGTAGCATTTATCAATTTCTATAAACCTCTCTCCAAGCCAATTTCAAACTTCCGACATACTGTCACTGAAGGGGGAGCTGGAAAGAAATGCAGAGTTGGCTCTCATGATTATGGTAGTGTACAGGGAGAGGAGTTCACCACTCATTAGCAGTCCTCTGAAACCTCTTCTCTGACCTCCACTGGCACTCAGGTCAGCACAGAATAGGTACTTAATAAATGTATGTCAAATGAATTAGCTGATTACTCCTTCCTCTAACCCTCTGCCCATCCCAGGACCCTGTATTGTTCTCTATCGCATTTAGTGTTTATGTATTTATGTTTCTTCTCCCCATCAAACTGCAGGCTGTGACATCCTTAAAGAATGTAGAAGATGGAGTTAGAAATTCTCTCCTCCCACTCTGTTGGTTTTGACACCATCTTCTTCTGAGTCACTTTTATGTCCTCTTGCCCTGAAAGTGAACATTTTCTCAAGACTGGGTTCTCTTCCCTCCTCTGACTAATCTTTAAATATCACCAATTTTCAACTGGTGTACTACATCCATTTTTAAAACATGCAATCTCTGACTATTTAGTAAGGGACGCTGACCTCTTTTCCCTTAGATTGTCAAATAAAAAAATGACAACAGCTGGGCTGGAGTGGCTCAGTGGTTGAGCATCAACCTATGAACCAGGAAGGAGATCACAGTTCAATTTCCGGTCAGGGCACATGCCCAGGTTTCGGGCTGGTTCCCCAGTGTGGGGCATGCAGGAGAGAGCCGATCAATGATTCTCTCTCATCATTTATGTTTCTCTCCCCCTCTCCCTTCATCTCTGAAATAAAAATATTTTTAATAATAATAGCCAATACAATAGCTGTCTGGTGTGAATGAAAAAGAATTATAGCTATTTTTTTGTCAGATCGGCAAAAAATATATTTTTGTTTGTTGTGCCACAGAACTTTAGTAATTAGCTTATGTGTGCCATGAGATGAAAAAGGTTGAAAATCGCTGCTTTATATGATAACTTTTATTCCAGATATAATGGGCAGGTTCTCTAGAATTCCAAGATAACGCCAGAGTTACCAACGTGTGGAGGATAACAGGTAAAAACAGTAATGTTCTGGCCCCAAAGGCATGCCCTTCAGATAGACGGTCTTAACATCTAGGATGAGTTTATCCCAATGATAACTATATTGTGTAAAAACACAAAAGGCTATTTAGCTGTGTTCTGAAGGAAGACTTTTTATCTACTGAGTACTTACTATGTGCCAGACTTTTTTACTAAGTGCTTTATATCAGGATATTGAATTCTAACAATCCTGACACAAAGATAATATTATCAATCCCAATTTTTAGGTTAGATAACTTGCACACAGCCATGCAGTTAGAAAGAAGTGAAGCTGGAATAAAAATCAGATCTGATTCCTGTCTCATGACCTTAAAATGCCGCACCATAAAATGCGGCTTTCCACTTACACTTTACATGTGAATTATCTGTTTACCTGTCAAATCTCTCCCACTATATGGTAAGCTCCTCACTATGACTGATCAGTCTCCAAATCCACATAAATGTTTATCAAATTAATAATGTGAATGAGTAGGTCAGACTGATCCACCCTTTGTCTCCTCAGAACTTCCAGTTTATATTATGAAATTAACTGTTCAGTATATATCAACATAGCCCTTTAAAAATAACACCTAACTGAGCACTGTATATGCCTGGTTTTCTCTAATTCTGAGATGGCAGCCAAGCACCCCCTCTCTGGAGAATGTAGGGTTGCTATTCATCACGTGGCATCTTATGAGCTGCACATCAGCAATGCTTGTTTATCTATAGCCTGCTATTGCACTGAAGGCCCAGAAGAACCTCGTTTTGCCACATTCTTTGAAAACCAAGCTAAGGTGAGGAGGGAATATGAAAAGCAATTCCTAAGATCTCTAAGAGAATGTGAGTGAAATCGGCCTTCTGGCGATTGAGGCCTGAGATAGATAACTGGGGAACCAGCACACAAGCTCTAGAGCCGGCTCTGGAACTGGAGAGCTAGTTAACCAAGCTCCTTCTAGACGTGAAGGCCACAGCTTCTGCCAACAACGACAATAATGTCTTATGCTTCACGGGAAAATACTTGGAGGAACAGAAGAGTAACACAAACTACCTGCAATGCCGGCGTGTATATCACAAGGAATTAGACAATCAGGCCCAGGAGGAGGAAGACCCATTGGAAAAGCCTGCTGACGTGTCAGGTGAATAGACCCAACATCTGGAGGCAACAAAGCAAGTCTTCCCATTGTACGAGGCCCCAAAATCAGCCCCTTAAGAATCTTAATCGTCTCCATTTGTCAGAAGACTGCTTTCCTTCATTGGTGTGTGTACAAATAAATCTGTTTTTGCATTATAAAAAAATTAAAATAATAATACCTAACTTAATTGGACACCTAAAAATAATTAAAATGGTGAATTTTATATCATGTATATCCTACCACACTAACAAAAAGAGCAAAGAAAAAACAATAACATCTAAAAAAACAAGCAAATGATAGTGCAAGGGTGAGTCCACAGCCACTTGGTCAATAGGCAGCAGTAATATCACAGGGATAAGAGGGAGGGAGATCCAGTTGGACCACTTAATACAAAGGGACCCCCCTTGCCAACTAATTGGGACAGGTCCCTATTTTAGGCATCTTACCTCGCAGTGGCCCAGTGAAATGTGTGGCCCATTCCTCCCTTACAGGGAAGAGCTGTGGCTCAGAGAAGTTAACGGAATTGCCTTACGTTACAGAGTGTGAGATGCAGACTCTGAAACCAAGTTCTACCAGACTTCAAAGCCAGGGCTTTTCACCGAGTGTGACATCAAAACGAGTGTCAAAGATAACACATTTTACCAGTCTAGGACCTCAGAGGAAAAAGGAATCTTATTTTATCTAAACTCCGCTTTACAGCTGAGGCAATAAAGGCCTGGGGAGAGTTCTTGTTTTAAGTTACACGTGGGTGATGGCTCAGCGCTACTGTTTGTAGCTTCAAATTCCTACAGATTTTTGTATTGTGGGTTGGAGAAAATGATCCTGAATATTCTCCCCAGCTTTCTAATGCTAAAACAGACAATCCCTCTGACTCTGGGAAGTCAAGGATCCGTCTGCAGCCGGGCTTGGCAAATGCAGGCAGGCTCTGCCGTGCCTCACCTTTCCCCCACTTACAGGCTCAGCTCACAGGCTGCCCAGGAGGAGGTGTGTCCCAGGCCTAGCCCACAGGCACAGTCACTTCTTCCTCTCCTCCTACTTCCGGCCAAATTTAAAGGCTAGATAATCTCGTCTTAATTTGTTTAGATGACCGCACTCTGTAATTCCCCAAGAACCGCCTTGATTTTCCTGAGAGGGTGGGGGTGGGCAGTGTTGACAATGGGCTCAGGGGTTCCTGGATGTGAAGAAACACAGTAGTTGGGGGTGAGGCCTGCCATGCAATCTTTGTTCTGTTCGTGTGGTGGGGAACACTGGCCTCCAGCCCCTGGACGGGAGAGTCCCGATGGCAGTTTGGAGAGAGAACCCTCTTTGATACAAATTTGGAATGCGGCACAGGAACTAACTGGTGAATAGAGAAGGTTAAATCTGATTTCAGAGGGAGAAGGAATTGGGGCAATTTCTCTTATTGGAGAAGGAGATCTGGCAGCTCAGATGAAGGCTGGGAAGGTGGGAAAACTGGAGACTGAATGGAAGAAAATACTGAGTGAGGGAAAGGGAAAGATTTATTGGACTGTTTTCTTTCTTTTTTGTTATTTATAAGAAAAGGTTTACTTAAAAAGTGACCGAGGCAAAAGGGCCCTTCTGGTTTAGGTGAGAGAAGGGTAAAGGTGGGGAGCCTGGAGGAGGAGGGGGCGGGAAGGCAAGGCGAGCTCCGGGGGAGGGGCGCAGGGGCTGTGTTTCTAGGGGCGTGGCTCTGGGTGGAAGGTTCAGGCAGTTTCGGGGAGAGGAACGGAGAGGGTTTAAATCAGTGGTTCTCAACCTTCCTCATGCCGGGACCCTTTAATACAGTTCCTCATGCTGTGGTGACCCCCACCCATAAAACTATTTTCGTTGCTACTTCATAACTGTAATTTTGTTACTGTTATGAATTGTATGTAAATATCTGATATGCAGGATGTATTTTCATTGTTACAAATTGAACATAATTAAAGCATAGTGATTAATCACAAAAACAATATGTAATTATATATGTGTTTTCCGATGATCTTAGGCGGCCCCCAAAGGGGTGGAGACCCACCGGTTGAGAACCGCTGGTTTAGATGGCCTCCGGCTCTAGTCTGAGTGAGACTCGGGGGGTTCTGGGGTGGTGCCTAGAGCCCCTTGCGGGTGGGCGGAAGGTGCTGGGGGTGGTGTGTCAGGAGGGTATTTGAGGGGGAGAGTGGAGGGCGATTTGATGGGGCGAAAGGTGTTCGGGGAAGACGGTCTGGCATGCTGAGGACCCGGGGGAGTGAGATGGACACTTGGGTGGCGGGGGGGCTGGGGGCGCTAAAAGGGCAGAGTGCTGCTGGCAAGGGAGGGGGCTCAGGGTCCTGAGCAACGGTGAGGAAGAAGGTGGGGTGTCGGGAGAAACTGGAGGAGGGGAACCCTCATGTAGTCCACATTCCGGGCAGGCATGGGGAGCACCTTGGCTACTTTTCGGGGGGAAATGTGAGGAGCTCTTCGGGTTTCTGGCTGGAAGCTGAGTTGCTGGGGAGAGTTCGAGAAGGTTCAGCTGGAGACTCGAGGAGCAATGGGACGTCCTCAGAATCTGAGCGTTCTGCGGTTCCGGTGCCAAGAGATTCTGACAGTGACGGGATTTCCGGGGGCGGGGAGGGCGTCCCAGGTGGGAGTGGGGCCGGGAGTGCCTGGGGAAGACGGGGCCGACCCTGGCGGGCGGCGGGCGGCGGCCGGGCTCACCTGGGCAGGCTGTCCTGGAAGTGCATGGTGGGCACAATGCTGCGCTGCAGGTACTGGCCGGGCCCGGAGCCGGCGCTCAGGGGCCGCCGGGGGGCTCCCGGGCCGACGGCAGTGGCCCGGGGCCAAGCGCGCAGCAGCAGGCGGGCCACCATCGTCCCTGGAGGCTGCGGCCGCGGGACGCCGAGTGCGGGGACCTGAGTGGGGCCGGGAAAAGCCCTCCCACCTCAGCCCCGGGTCGCTGCGTCCGTCAGGGACTCCCGCCCAGTTCGCGTCGGTCCGCAGAGCCACTTCCGGCCCCGCCCACTGTAGGGCTCCGCCCACACCCGGGCCCCCGCCCACCGGCCCCAGAGCTCGGAGCGCCCCGCCCACTGCCCCAGAGCTCGGAGCGCCCCGCCCACTGCCCGGCGGGCACGGTGCCACCTCCCAGCTCTGCCGGTCAGGGTTCCCATCTCGAGGCGGCGAGAAACGGAGCTCTGAAACCGCTCTCTTCTCCTTTACTGGAGCAAGATAGGAACTAGAGCTGAAGAAAAGCCGGGTAAAGCTCTTGGAATCTAATAAACCTACAGTTGATCCAGACTCTGCCCCTGGGAGATTGGACAAAATGTTAAACCACTAGTTCCTCCGCTGTGAACTAGAGATCACGGTCTTCAGCTTGCCTCCCGCGGTCCCGGACAGGAAATGAGTTAACTGGGTATGGACATTGCTGGCGCTGTCGGCAGTAAGTGGTGACGGTTGTTGTTAGCAACTGTTTGTTACCTTTACCCAGCAGACGTCTGGCAGGATTAATGCCGCACAGCTGCCCGGCGAGCTCACCTGAGCGGGAATTACAGAAAATGTGTGCCAAAACCAGAAACCATGGAGTCTCCCAATCAGCCACCTCTAATGTGAAGAACGATCCTTAGAGCACGATTTCCTTCTGCTTGAACACTTTCCTCGGGTTGAACATTTCCAAAGACAGGAAGCGGCCTCTGGCTGCCAGGAGTCTCCCATGCTCAGTGGACTACATGAAGCTGCCTGTCACCACCACACATCACCTCCAAGTTTCCTTGCAACTCTGACTTTTAGATTATACAACTTGACCAAAGACTCATCATCCCTCAGCCATCACAAAACAAACAACGCGGCCACATGCTAGTCCTTGCTGTCAGGTGCAGCATTAAATAAGCTCTGCTCCCATTTTACAGAAGAAGAAAGGGAAGCATCAAAATACATTACGTCATGCTGTCTGGCTTGAGGTACAGAATTCCAATCTGGAAACAGCCTTCCCTTAGCTCCAGCTCTCTATCATGGCCTTGTGGGTTTGAGGTACCAAGTACATTTGGTCTGGCTCATAACTGGCTAAGCAGAGCCAGGAGCCAGAGCACCCTGGAAAAAGCGCTGGACTGGGAGTCAGGAGACCTGAGTTTTTATCTCAGCACTGTCCTTGTCTAGGTAGGTAACTCCTGGTTCAACAGGAAGATCACTAGCCAGCTCTTTCATTCACTCACTCCGTGGTGACTATACATACTTAAAACCTGAATATATGCCCTAACGGGTTTGGCTCAGCGGATAGAGCGTCGGCCTGCGGACTGAAGGGTCCCAGGTTCGATTCCGGTCAAGGGCATGTACCTGGGTTGCGGGCACATCCCCAGTGGGGGGTGTGCAAGAGGCAGCTGAATTAATGTTTCTCTCTCATCGATGTTTCTAACTCTGTATTCCTCTCCCTCTCCCTTCCTCTCTGTAAAAAAAATCAATAAAATATCTTTTTAAAAAAACAAAAAAAAACACCTGAACATGAAACTCAAAAAATACTGAATATCTAATCTTCCCTTGACAGGAGAACAGACAGAGCTGACCCAAATCTAAAGCTTCAATGCCAATTGCCTGCAGTGTATAGGGCAGGAGGGAGAATATTAAATCCTTTAGAAAAAATCACTCCACCAAATCCAGACAGTTTTTAAAGGCTTGAAACCTGAGGCAAACATCAGGAGCTACGGAGAACTAAGGGCATCTGAGGGCCTGGAAGAAAGTGGACCCAGTAGAAGAGCAGTGGCTCAATTCTAGAGACAAAGGGCCAAGGAATAGTGCCCATCAAGTAGAACAGCTAAAAGGGGCTCAAAAACCTTCTGTGAGTGCATGGCTGACAGGAACAAACCTAACCCCTCAGGCCAGTGCCCAAGGCCTTCGAATTCTGACTCCCACCTGCTCCTCCACTTCCCATCATATCACCCTAAGTACCCTATGCCACAGTAACACCAGAACTACTCAAAATTCCCAGAAATTGTCCTTACTCCATGCCACACACACCGCTTTTTTTTAGCTGTGCCTCTGGGATGTTCTTTTCATGCATCTATGCCTAGTACACTCCAACATCCTTCAAACCCCATTTTAAAATTTACAACCTCTTCAAAGTCTTCCTTAATCCTTATCCTTTCTCCTTCCCACAAAAACAAATTCCTTCCTCCATGATTCCACAGCACTTTTCATATCACTGTTATATATGTAAAACATAACTATGTTATGATTTATTTAAGTGTCAGTTCATCTCTCACAATAAACTTTGAGGCTCTCCCAGGCAAGAATCTTGTTTTCATTTATGTACCCAGCTGTCTAGCACATGGCCTATCACGAATTAGTGCTTTCCTTTTTCCGTGTGATGGCCCTGGTGCCTATATCACATGGAAGATAACTATACGCTGGAAGACCAGAATAGCACATTTTATTGTGGAAGGGTCAAGAACCTCCCTCTACTTAGAGAAAAATTCTGAAGAATAAATTGTTTGTATTTAAGTAATCCCAGAGTTCTGCTGTGTTTCAAATTAACTCTGATAAAGCAGAACATGGTGGCCAGGTTAAAGTAATCCTATATAATAAAAGGGTAATATGCAAATTGACCCTAACAGCAGAACAACTGGGAATGACTGGCCACTATGACACACACTGACCACCAGGGGGCAGATGCTCAATGCAGGAGCTGTGCCCTGGTGGTCAGTGTGCTCCCACAGGGGGAGCTCTGCTCAGCCACAAGCCAGGCTGACAGCTGCTAGCACAGCGGTGGGGGCGGGAGCCTCTCCCGCCTCCTCAGCAGCACTAAGGATGTCCGACTGCAGCTCAGGCCTGCTCCCCGCTGGCGAGTGGACATCCCCTGAGGGCTGCCGGGCTGCCAGAGGGATGTCTGACTGCCAGCTTAGGCCTGATCCCCCCCAGGGAGCAGGCCTTAGCCAGCAGGTGGACAGCCCCCGAGGGGTCCCAGACTGTGAGAGGGCACAGGCCTGGCTGAGGGACCCCCCGAGTGCACAACTTTTTGTGCACTGGGCCTCTAGTATCCTTATTAAAAACCAAAGTTCTTCAAGAAATAAACTTTAACTAGATTGAGGAAGAGTTCATATTGCAATTAAGAAGAGACCCAGTTGATTAAGGATGAACAAAGACAACACATGTGAACACCAACATAATCAGAGAAATGACAGGAACTAGTACTGAGAGTTGGCCTGGCAGTTTCAAGTTGTCTGGTTCTACTAGATCTGACCTGGACCAAATATTGCTTGAACTAAGGAAACATGTGGGCCAGGTCTCAAAAAGTGCTGCCTGATTTAATGCGATTTGTGGTAATGAACTCCAAACTTTTAAAGAGAGACTGAGAAAATATTTAAATACGAAACAGTGCAACCAAAGTGTAAAAACAGTAAAACCAACGTGTAAAAAATGCTCTCTCTCCCTGCCCCATTGTGATGGTTGATTTTGTGTCAACTTGACTGGGCTAAGGAATGCTCAGACAGCAGATAACACATTGTTTTGGATGTGTTGTGAGGGTGTTTCTGGGAGAGATCAGCATTTGAACTGGTAGACACTGAATAAAGATGATTGCCCTCACTAGTGCAGTGGGCACCATCCAATCCATGAGGGCCTGAAACGAACAAAAACAAGAGGGAAGGGCGAATTTGCTGGCTTGAGCTGGGACACAGTCAGCACTCCTGGCTCTTGGGCTTCTGAATTTGGATTGAGCTTTAATGAGCCTCCGGTTCTGTTCTTAACTAGTTAGGTAATCCCTGGTTCAACAGGAATGTCACTAACCAGCTCTGACACTCATTCAGTGGTGACTACAATCTTTAAGACCTGAACATGAAACTCAAGGCTTTCCTGGGCCTCCTTCCTGCACATGGACTTCTCAGCCTCTATAATTTTGTGAGCCAGTTCCTCATGATAACTATCTACCTATCTCCTATCAGTTCTGTTTCTCTAGAGACCTTGACTAATACATAAAAAATGTTTAAAATTCACTCATACATTAGATGTTTGATTAAATCTATCCATGAGGAATTCATGGTATGTGAAAAAGTATCTATTCCTTTTAACTTACAGCTAACCTGATTTCACTTTTTGAAGCATTACTTAGAACTATTGGAGAAAAAGAACAGATGACTAGAGCATGGCAAGCTTACTGCATGAAAGCTTGGAATCTAATTTGAGGGGTGTGAAGGACCGAGTTCATGCATCCCAGACATGGCTTCTAGTCATCTGAGGTGGTCTGGTCACCTGAGCTGGCAGGCTTCTGGATCCTGGTTGCAATGATGCAATGGAGAATGGGGCTGTGAAGTGGGAGGCAGGGGGTACATAGATTTTACCCACAGCTCAGAACACCTCCTGGGGGAAGCACCGGCCCCTCTCTGGACCCTGTGACAATAGATTCCTCACTTCTGCTGTGCTCTTGTGTGTACAGCTCTTCCAAGTGGTCAAGGTCAATCTCAACTCCAGCATCCTCCAACTGTCACCATTTTCACTCGTAGACTTCTTTGATGAGGGCAGGCCTCTCCACCTACACCCCAAGTCAGCACTGGGCAGACAGAGGGAGGGCAACTTTCAAGCCACAAAAATAATGGCCTGATCCAGCTTACAACGTGTGATGGATTATTATAAGACCATTTTCCAATGGAAACCTTTGTTTCCTCACTGGGTCTTCGGGCCCCAGTTCTCTTTGTGCCTCTTTACCAATTTCAGTCAAAAAGCCTTAATAGGAATGAGAGAGAGAGAGAGAGAGAGAGAGAGAGAGAGAGAGAGAGAGAACACACATGCACTTGCACTCTCTGGATTAGTAAAAACTTCACAGAATTCAACCACATAGAAACTTCAGTTCAATTTTGTAAAGATTTTACTATAAGAGATGAACAATATCAAAAGGAACTGATGTAAAAAAAATTGGTAGTGATTTAAAAATTACACACAGCTTCTAGCTCTATGGTGAGGTCAGTGCTTCTTTTATTTAATCCTGAGGATATGCTTATTGATTTTAGAGAGAGGAAGTGTGTGTGTGGGGGGGGGGAGAAATATTGATGTGTGAGAAAAACATCAATGTGAGAGAGAAGCATTGACTGGTTGCTTCCCATATGTGCCCTGACCATGGATGGAACCCACAACCTATGTATGTGCCCTGATCTGGAATCAAACCTGCAAACTTTTGATGCATGGGATGATGCTCCACCAACGGAGCCAACTGGCCAGGGTGAGATCAGTTACCCAGAGGCAATGGAAAGATCCCTATAAAAAATTATGAGGATCTGTATACAGACCAATAAAATTATGGCCTGTAGGACAATTTAGGTTTGAAATAAAAGAAGTGGCTGGTCAATATAATAAACATTCTCATTATTCACCCTCAACAGTTACCTGAGAAAGGCTAAAGCAACAGAGACCCCTGATAGGAGGGATGAATACAAACAGCTGTTAGGGTACCAATCGGTCTATATCATGTAATATGTTTAAGTCAGTGGAATTGGGTTATTCTGTTAATAGCAGCCAAACTGATTCTTAATTGATAGGCTGTTCCTCAGAGAATGAGGCATTCCGTCACTAATTTTACATAGATACAGTCTATGAAACACAAAATGAACAAATGTGTGGCTATAGGGATCAATTTATAAACCACTCTCCATTCTAAAAAGGAGCCATAGTAGTCAGAGGCCAACTGTGAACTAACAATAAATAGAGAACTTCCCCAAATGACAGGGGTAAAAGCCAGATTGCAACCTCATTGTTCAGTGCAGCATGGGTGGAGTTGATAAAGCTTGAGAATATGGCAGGACTGAGATGGGACGACCCTTTAAAGATGGCCAAGATTGGAGCAAAGTTGACTGAGCGGAAAGAGCCGGTGGGACAGCAGAGATTAAAGAGAGCTGGCAATTGATGCTTGAGGAAGTCCTGGAGGAAATGAGAAAGAATGGATTGGGGGGAGGGGCGTGTCTTTGAAAGACAGAAGGCAAGGGTGGGTCAAGATAACGTCACCACTCACCTTTGCCACCTGCGCCATATCTGTACTTCTGCTATTGCAGCTTTGCTGTCATCCCATCTGCTCCAAGACCGTGTTTGGAAAAGGTGGGGGCCACATCTGGGCACCTCTCAAAAGTGTCTGAGGATCCTCATGTTGGGGATTTTCATATCTGGGAATATGGAGCTAATGGCAGCCAGGACTGAAGTCTGGGTCCCTTTGCGGCCATGCCAATCCACTCCACACCAACTGAGGGGAATGTCCTCAACCTTCCCAGCGTTCATATGAGGGTTCTATCTTCGGCACCTGTGGGCCACAGCAGCAGGAGTACCTGGTGTGAAGTCAGATGGACCAGGTTCCTTCCCTAACTTGTCATGTGACTTTAAACAAGTCAGTTTATATCTGAGCCTCAGTTTCCTTTATTAGTAAAATTGGACTAATCCTTACACGGACTCCTCCTCAAGTTTGTGCAAGGAATTTGCAACTCGCTCATGCAGGTGTGAATTTTTTAAATTGCAGGAACCAAGTCTTCTGAGTCCTGTAAAATCTAAAGACCTACTTCCTCATGTCTTTCCTATTCCTTAGCTGGATTACCTTACCGTTTGTGACCATTTGTTCCCAGTCTGTGTCCCCTCCAGTCTTCTCCACGGTGTTGTCAGTCTCATCTTTCTAAACCACAAACCTGGCAATAAAAATGTTATTATAACAATGATAATGCTGAGGACTAATACTTACTGTGTGTTTGATGTTTGCCAGGTACTGGAGTCTTCTTAAAACCCTAGATTTCAGAATTAACTAGATTTCAGTCAAGCTCCTTGGCCTAGCATCCCTTCGTGATCGTATTCCTATCCTCCTCTCTAACCTGGTTTTTCACCCTCCCGCGGGGGGACCCAGGTCTTCCCTAAATGCTATGTTATTCTACACTTCTTCTTGCTCTAGCTTGCTCCTACTCATCTTCTTAGCGTGGCTCTAACTTCACCTCCCAGGAGAAGCCTTTTGCCCTTGACTGAACAACCTGGCGGAATCCCCACACCCTATCCTGGGCTCCCACATGGAGCACTCACGCCCGGCATTTATCATACGTTGTCACTGCTGGTTCTTTTGTTTGTCCTCCTCACCGTAGTCAGTGCCTGGCTCAGAGTAGAAGCTCAACAGATATCAGCTGATTGAATGAACCAGAATTAGCTGGAGAGCAGATTTAAGAAGAATACCAGCCTGGCTGAGCACCAGAATCACCTGGGCTCCTTATTAAAACTATAAATGCCCGAGCCCCGCCCTTGGAGATTCCGCTTCAGTACATCTAGTGTAGGGCTGAGAGTCCACCCTTTACAGATCGCAGCATGTAATTCTAGTGTACAGTCTGGCTCAGATCACTCTTCTATACCTTTGCTATTCAAAGTGCCGTGGGTGGGCTGGAATCGCCTGAGAGCTTATTAGAAATGCAGACTCGCGGGCACCACCCTAGGCGGACTGAAACAGAGTCTGCATTTTAAGAAGATCCCTGGGTGACTCATAGGTACACTGGCGTTTGGGAGACACTGGCCTCTTCCATTGGACGAGTACCATCTACCTCATGCTAACAAGGAACGTTTGTCAATGACATCTGTACATGCTCAGTTTGTAACTGACAAAGCACGTTTCAAATAGTAAAAGAAATAGCAATAAAAAAGCATTTAGTCCTCATGACAACCCTTTGAGGTAGGCTTTGCATAACAAGCACTCGGTCTGACCAATGGCATCTATCCACGATGAGTTCTCCAATCAGGTTCCTGGAAAGACGTCCTGTCTGGCCTTAGCGAGTTAGTGACTATGACTAAATTCACATGATTAACCAACATGTACCTTCCCGAAGGGCCGCCATGTTGTCTTCCACGTTCTTTTCAGCCCAGAGATCCCAGGGTTCTTTGGCTCAACTTCAGGGTGACTTAAAGTCGGTCTGTTACCATATTTTTGAGGACTTGCCAGCTGGGGTGTCACCAAGGCCCGCCTGTAATACACCTAATCTCAGGTTATCAGAATTCCTATCTACCTCGTGTGGCTTCTTTGATCAATTGAAAGTGGCTTTAGAGGTTCCCTGATAATTTGAAATAGTGTCAGATGAGATAATAATAAATCCTGGCCTTATGTGTACAACTTTAAAATAATGCAATCCTCCCTTATTAAAAAAAATTAATCAGCCCTGCTGGCGTGGCTCAGTGGTTGAGCATCGATCTATGAACCAGGAGGTCAGGGTTCAATTCCCAGTCAGGGCACGTGCCTGGGTTGCAGACTCGATCATGGCTGTTTCTACCTCTTTCTCCCTCTCCCTTTCTCTCTAAAATCAATAAAAATATATTTTTTAAAAATTAATCAGGACACAATTTCAACTGGCTATCCAAGTAAACGATGAATGCGGATTATATTCCTGCCACACGGTGGCGCCACGTTAGCCAGTAAACAGAAATCCCTGCTGGGTTTGTCAGTATTGTCTGAACTAGGCTGTGGTTTACACACACCAGAATTTCTTCGAAAATTGTGCTGGCTTTTATTTAGTTTTTGTGTTTTAAAATCTCTTTAAATATATTATAATAATGTTACCCAAACATTCCATTAGCGGTGGGCTACTGAGAGTGCTGAAAAGCGCTGCTGAAAATCAATTACAACAAAAGGGAGGTTAGATGTGATTAAAACCCCATGTTAGCGTCTTAGTTTAACAGCGGAGAGCACACGATAAAATATCCTATACGATAAAAGGGTAATATGCAAATTGTCCCCTGGATCAGGAGTTCAATTGGAGTTCGACCAGGGGCGGGGCCGGCCGGCCAACCAACCTCCCACGTCCCCTCCCCCCGGGCCAGCCAGACCCCACTCGTGCACGAATTTGTGCACCGGGCCTCTAGTGAGATAATAGTGAGGATATAGAAAGAAAAAGTATCCTAGAGGCTGTAGAGTGATGTTTCCCTAGAATGCATTCCCTAAGAAATATTCCTAAGGGAAAATGAGCACTGAATGATGGGTGCTTGGATTGCTGTCCTGAGTGCAAAGCCTTTGTTTATCTTGCGTAATCAGCCACATGCTGGGAGATTCTAAAGACCACACGAAGGCTCTGCGGTTGTTTTGTTTAGCAGTTAAGCCCATGGACTATGGGACTATGGATGGAGACAATCTGGATTCAAATCCCCCTGCTCCCACCACTTCCCACTAGTGTAATCCTGGGTGAGTCATCAACTCTCTGTGCCTTATTTCTTCGTCTGTAGCACAGCACCCAGCTCACAGGGCAGCTGTGTGAGAGCTACATGGAGACAACCCAGTAGAGGACCGAGTAAGTGCTCACTAAACGTCAGCCTCCTCCTCCTCAGCATCCCGCTCAGGACTGTGTCGAACCCCCGGAGAGGAGTTCCCATCACAGACAGAATTCTTCTCCCTTCACCTCTCTTCATATCTGACACCTAACTGACTGTGCTCATCCTGGAAAATCTGTTATTCGGTTCTTTGTCAATCTCATTTTGAAATCTGTGGGAAAACTTTTGGGTTTTCTTGAAATCACAGGAAAGGCTGCAATAGCCCTTTGGATCAAGGCTGGCAAGATGTTGGCCGAGTCTTCCAGGACCTGTCCCTCCCCTTTGCCATGTCCACCCACCTTCTCTGAACTTGTCTGACCACCTCCTCCCGTTGCTGAAGCCAGCACCAGGACCTGCTGCCCAAGACACAGCACCCTGTGAGCCCGCCCCGCGTTCTCCCCTCCCACTCCCCCTAATCTTAGAAAGCGGGGCTCCATTAGACACTTCCTTAGGCCTCTGGAGGGCCCCTTGCTATCTTTGGGGCACGGGATATTTTAGGGCTGAGTGAAAGGATAAGGGCTAGAAGAGGGTTATGGGGACACTTCTCCTCCCTCTCCTTGGAGTGGGCTAAGCAAAAGGATGATATTTTAGGGCCAGTATGATGAGCCGGGGGCTGGGGGGGGCGGTGGCGGCGCAGTGTTGAAGGCTGGGGGTGAGGTTGGTTCTGACTGGGAGACTGGGACCACTAAAGCAGCCGGCAAGCCCCGAAGAGGACGAGCAGGAGGGCGACTCCATAGCACGTCATCTCTGCCAGGTTTGGGACCTTTCACCTGCTTCCCACCAACCTCCTGTCCTGGAAAATTTTAGTCACCAAACTGCATTTTTAAAACAATCCATTAATTCACTTCTCCATTAAATACACACACACAGGGTTGGGTGTATAAACAAAGGAGGGGCTCAGGGAGGTCAGTTGGGGTAAAAGGCAGGACAGGCAATGCACGCCTCGGCCGTGGATGCCGAGGGGCTGGCTTCGAATGCGCTGGAGGGGCCCTGGAGACCTGGCGGCTGTCCTTAACTCCGTCACTAATTCGCTGTGTGACCTGGGCAAGTCACTTCGTTCAGCCTCCGTTTGGAAGGTGAGGAGGTCTGACAGCATGAACTCTGTGCTCCTCGGTGAGGGTTCCCTCCTCCTGCTGATACTCCACCCCCTCTGCCACGTTCAAGTCCCTGAGAGACACCCAGACCTTGTCTCTTCTGTAATTCTGCAAGCACCCAGCACAAAGCAGACACCTGGGACAGTGTGCGTTCAGTGCGTAACTGACAGAAAGAGCTGCCACGTCTGGAGCATCTACCACGTGCCGAGGGCTGTGCCCAGGCCTTTGTGGACATTTTGTATAATTCTGACCACACCTTAAGGCAGGGATTGTGTTAAAACTCCTGATGTAGGAGATGGAGTTGATCATGCCTCTTGGTTAATGGCCCATTATTGTCATTGGTCCATGCAATACTTGTTTCCTGCCTTTATTTCCCCCCTCATCATAATCTTCACTCCTCTTCATCTGCTCTCATAGGCATCCATCCTAACGCATTTGATACAGGTCTGAAGCATGCATGTGCCCTTGTAGGTTATGTTCTCCTGTTCTGTGTGTGCTTGTGCTTTCGATGTATGTCCATGGTGTTGTGATACAAAAATCTCTGCTGTTTTTACCTAATGTTGCTTTGGAGAAGCATCCGTGTTGCAGCATGTACCTCTGGCCCATTGCCTCTGCCTGCCGTCAGAATTCCATGCTACATCCCCCACCATCGATTCCTCTGGTGGCAAAAACCTTCAGTACCTCTGCGTCTGCTACCACAGCCACCACCGTGATGAATGGCCTCCTACATGTTCCCTTGCACCCCGGGAAGAGAACTTCTCTGGGGTGTAATCCCGGAGCAGGACTGTTGGGCCACAGGGCACATGCAGAGCAGAGAGTACGGTTCCACGTTTAGAGCTGAAAAGGTAACGCTTAGGTTACACACACAGAAACGGAGGGTCTAGAATTTATTTCCAGAATTTTTGCCTCCAGACCCTGGACTCGTTCCAAGGGGACTCTATAAATAACTCCATCTGGCCCAATCAGCTCAACGAGCAGTTTTCTGTTATGCGATCTCAGTAATGAACTCAGATAAACCGACTGGGCTGTCTAGACATGTTGGCATTTGCTGTTTTCAGGGCGGACTGGCCCTTACCGGGTACATCGCCCCGAGACTGTGGCTTGAGGAACTCTGGCTGCTTTGAATTACTGACAGTCCCTCACATGTTACAGCAAAAAGCACATCCCACATGTACCGTCTTACTTCTCATAACAGCCCCGCGAGGTAGGAACTCTCAGCATTTCCATTTTACGGAGAAGGAAGCTGGGGCCTAACGTCCTTCAGCTGGAAAGTGGCAGGCCCGAGACCCACGCCCAGCCTGAGCCCAGGACTCACGGAGCCTGCACCACCCTGGGCTGGTAGCCGAGGAAAGCAAGCCTGGCCCCCACAGCGGGGCACTGGGACGAGGCCGCAAACGCTCAGAACTCTGAGGCAGTTGTTTGAAAATCCGGGCTGCAGAAGTTTGCCATGTGGCAGGGCCAGCTGCAGCCAGGAGGCCCCCACGCTGGCACACAGAAGGGGCCGGCCCCAGGCACCAGGCAGAGCTTCCGCTGGGTGACTGCAGAGCTGCCGAGCTCCACCTGTGGCGGCTGGTGGCAGCCAGGTGCCACGGCCTGCACCCACGCGGGACCCCCTGGCTCCCCTCCCGGGCCTCTTCCCCCGGACTGTAAGAAGCACCGGTGGTGGCAGAAGAGACACTAACACCCTCTGCTTGTGAAGCCTCCCTGACAAATACTTGGCTTACTCTATTCTATTCCGTTCCGCTTGCAAAGTCACGCGCTTTGAAAAATGCAGACAGACATTTACTCTCTGCTTTGGGCCAGGCAGGGTGTTGGGCACTGAGGTTGTAAGTGATTAAGTTCGTGAGCGACGAGCCCGCTGAGCCCGCTGAGCCAATGCGGTACCATAAAACCTGCTGCACAGTGTGGATGCAGGGCGGCACGTGCCAGCAGAGTAAACACGTGGCTGCCGAGTGGTATTGGTGGCACTGTTTGATGTGACACATAGGGAAGTGGTAAGTAGGAAATGTTAGGGAGCCCTGGAGAGGGAGCAGGGAATGGCCTCTGGAGACAACAGTGGAGACCACAGTAGGCTCCACTGAAGAGAGAGATGATAACGAGCCGGGCTGAGATGATACTGAGCCGCGGGCTGAGTTCAGTGGGGAAGAGGCACAGGCAGCAGAGGGAAGAGCATGTGTGAAATCACGGTGTTCCACCTTCTGCGAAGTACTTTACAACCTGCTTCCTTTCTCCCCTCTCCCCACCCCGCTCCCCGCAGCCTGTACAGGTCTCTCGGGGCACTGCCAACCCGTGGGAGCACTGATCTGCTCCCAGGCCTGTCTTTCCCCTACACTCGGGGCTCCCGAGGCTCGGAACTAGGTGATCAGCCCTTAGCACAAGTAGTAAGTACACAAGGCCAGTCCTCATTAGAGATTTGTCCGGTGGATGGAAGACACAGAGGCATAAAAAACACAGACTCCATGAGTAGTGACAAGCTCTGCACAGGTTCCAAGTCTAGAGACTTTGGAGACTTTTGTTTTTTATTTACTTTTGTTTTTAATCTTCACCTGAAAATATTTTCCCATTGATTTTTAGAGAGAGTGGAAAGGAGGGGGAGAGACAGACAGAGAAACATCAATGTGAGCGAGACATCAATTGGTTGCCTCCTGCATGTGCCCGAATGGAGCCTGCAACCTAGGTATATGCCTTGACCAAACCTGGGGATCAAACCTGGGACCCTTCAGTCTGGGGGCCGACGCTCTATCCACTAAGCCAAATGGCTAGGGCAAGACACCTGTTTTTTAGACCTCTCATTTGAAAACTTACCAGACAAGTCCTCTACTTTCTGGATAAATGTACTCACAAGAGAGAGAAGAAATCATTCCGAATACAAATCCCTACTTAAAAACAGACAGAAAGAAGCTGTAAAACAAATGTTTCACCTTAAAGCATATAACGAGGAAACACAATATTTTATTCTATGCATATTAAACAGTATGCATAGATTTGGTACATAATTTCTTAGTTTTTACTTTAAGAAAAAAAGACAGTGAGGAAAAGGTCTATAAATCTCTCCATCCCTTGTATAACAAGTTGCTACTGAAACCAGCAATCCCTTTCATGTAAAACCATCAACTGACTTTAATATAGATGATACCTAGGACTTGGAATTTACCTGCATGAGTTCTGGGTGATCTTTTGAAAATGCACAGTTATATCATAGAACACTATGGCTCTAAATTTGAGACACTTTGGAGCCAAACCCTGCCTCCATAATATAGGGAAGCAAGAATCCTGTTTCCAAAGTCATCAAGTATTAAAATACTCTGCAGTCTGATTTGCGTTTATCAAAGGTAAAATGATTACTGCTGCATTTCATGGATTATTTTCATCCTTAGTAGTTCCTAAACACAAAGCAAATGTCATATGAACTTTTATCACATGCACAAGATACTATGACAAAATGTATTATACTGGCAAAATGGGCTAAAGAAAAAGAAATTAAGTATAGAATGTTTACCAACTTCATTCTTTCCAATTTTACAACAGCTTCAGGTATTGAATTCTAGTTAGTTCACTCCGTAACTCAGCGATTTAAAAAAAAATTAGTTCTGAAATGTTCACATCTGAGTTCTGAGGTTTAGAAAATTGAATGTATGAAGTGCTGTGCAGATATCCGCTCCGGACTCTCCCAGGGCGCTCAGCACACCCAACACGCCTCAGAGAAGCTCCGTTGCTCCTGCTAACAAGGCAGTGACTGGGCCCCCGTCTCCCAGCACACAATAGAACAACCCCGACAGTGTCTGGTTCACTAGATGGACTGAGTGGAGAGGGCATTCCAGGTGGTGGAATAGCATGTGCAAAGGCGCAGGCAGAAAGGGGACAACTTGAACCCACATGCCACCCTCCTGAGTTTGCCATCATGCCCACCACTTGCAAGGCTATGCAGTTGTCTTTGAGTGTCCTAGTTTTTAATGTCTGTCTCACAAAAGGGTAAGAAAAAAAAAAAAAGACAATGAAGAGGAGAGTGCGGGGGAGGAAAGGGCGCCAATCCTTTAAGTCCACTGGAAGTCGCTTCACCTGGATGGGTAGGGTGAGGTGGGTTGAGGTGCAACAAGAATTGCGGCCCACCTCTTTGTCCACACCTCCGTGATCAGAAGAAGCAGCCGGTGGTCGGAGCAGATATTTGGAGGACAGGACCCTTTTGCCCACTCTGGCTCCTGCAAGCTGTGTGCAAGCTGCTCCACACACAGCTGCCTGCCATGTGGCTGTGGATGGTGGATGGGCAGCTGCTACTGTGCTAAGAGCTGAAATGGACTAAAATTAACTGGAATTTGCCATCCAATCTTTCTCCTGGAAATTGCAAGTTTTGAACAGACCCCAGAGTTCCAAAATAAAGTTGACCCTTGAACAACACAGGGGTTAGGGGCACCCCTGGTGCAGTCAAACATTCAATTTTCTAAACCTCAGTGTCTGCAGGGGATTGGTTTCAAGACGCCCCCGCCACACCCATGACACCAAAGTCCACAGGTGCTCAAGTCCTTTATGCGAAATGGCATAGAACAATGCATACAGTTGGCCCCCTGCATGTGCAGATTCCTAACTGCAGATCAAAAAATAGTGTTTGATCGGTGGTTGGTTGTATCCACAAATGCAAAACCTGGGGATACAGAGGGCTGACTGTGTATTTACTGAAAAAAACCTGCATGTAAGTGGACCCCCACAGTTCCGACTTGCTGTTCAAAGGTCAGCGGTAGGCACATTAGCTATATCAAGCATGTCAAACTCGCGGCCCGTGGGCCTCATGCTGCCCACGATGAATATTTTTTGTGGCCCAGCCAATATAACGGTATGTAAGAAACATTTTAATAAAAATTTCTTAACCTAATTTTTACAATATCCTGTTATACATAATTATTAATAACGAACTACAGCGTTCGCTAATGACTGATTACTATAATCGTGTTGCATTGATTTCCCTTACGCACCTTACACACAGGCGCACCATTTCTCTCCACTGACACTAGCAGCGAATATTTTAGCAGCCGAGTGCCATGTCATTAGTCTTGGACTGACTTGTTTGGTGTGCGCAACAGGAAATATTTTGCTTTCGGAGAACAAGAAAAATAGGTTTATTTGCATTACGCTTATTAATTTGTGCAGTGATTCAGTGTCTGGTAAGTTAATGTTCAATAAAAAATATTAATTTTTATTTAAATGGTCTATTATTTTATGCTAACAATTACTCATTTATTTCAGCCCTTTGTATTCAGCATGTCTCTATTGAAATAAACTTACGTTTCTATGAAAATTGAAGTTTTTGTTTCTTTGCAGCCCACCTAAGCTTAAACCTTGCTTATTTGGCCCATGTTAGCCGTTGAGTTTGACATGCTTGAGCTAGATTCTGCAGTGTACTTGTCTAGGTGGGGAGACAGATCCCTGGTGCTTCCTACTACACCATCTTCCCAGCCCCCTCTGTGTGTAGTCTTTTTTTTTTTTTTAAGTTAACTGTTTTTTAAAATATATATTTTTATTGATTTCAGAGTGGAAGAGATAGAAACATCAATGAGAGAGAATCATTGATTGGCTGCCCCCTGCACGCCCCCTATTGGGGATCAAGCCCACAAGCTGAGCATGTGCCCTTGACCAGAATTGAACCGGGGACCCTTCAGTCCACAGACTGATGCCCTATCCACTGAGCCAAACTGGCTAGGGCTTGTGTTTAGTCTTAAAGGATTGTTTGGTTCACTAGATGGACTGAGTGGCAAAGGCCATTCCAGGTGGCGGAATAGCACGTGCAAAGACGCAGACAGAAAGGGGGTGAGTGTGCTGGGGAAATGACCATAATTTCCGCGTGGATGGGCCAAGGGCAAGAGGGAGTATGGGAGGGAACATAAAGAGAGATGGAGACAAGGAGAACAGGCTTTGGCCTTTGTGGCAAATGAATCTTCACAGCAGAATTCTTGTTGATGCGCAAATTTAAAATTCTATTCAAAACAGAATATGCAGTGATCAATCAAAGGCCCTGCAATTGAAGCGTTAAGTAAATTTCGTTTGTACAGTTTGTCTAAACATAGCTATAAAAAGACCTAAACAGAGCTTGAAAAGGATATTTTGAATTTTTTTTTTTTTAAAGGGCGGGGGGTGAGGCAGAGTTCAAAGAATTTCTTGCTGTTTTCAGGGACATTGTCTTCTCCGTGCTTTGGGGGTGGTGCCCGCCCCTTGCACAGGCAACAGAAGTGGCGGGTCCTGTGGTCGCAGTATCTCGGGCACAAAGCCTCTGGGGAGCCTCCTCTGCGGCTTCCTCCTGCAGGCCCACCGTCCTCCTCGCCTCTGCCCCTGCAGCCCTCCTCAGCCCTCCTCCCGGGAGCCACTCAACAGCCACAGCCTGTTTACCCACAATCCAAACAACCAAGAGGATCAAGGAGCCCCATGGAGGGGGCGGCGTGAGAGTCGCTTGCATTCAATTTTATGAGCAACAAGTCACAGGAAAACAAGCTCCTGTTGGGCATCGAGTTCCGCAATAGCCCCCAGGGTAGATGTGCCCCCCCCCCCCACCAGCACCATCAGACTTCCACCCATTCTGTGTGGCACTCGAGACTTTTCACAATATTTGTAAAATTATAACACACGATCTGTATCATTAAAAAGCATTAGGGTCACCCTGGCCAGTGTTTCTCAGTGGTTAGAGCCTCAGACTGCACACCGGAGGGTCACAGGTTCTACTCCTAGTCAAGGGCATATCCTGGGTTGCAGATTCAATACCCATCCCCGCCGGGGCACCTGCAGGAGGCAACCAATCCATATGTCTCTTTTACCTCTCTATCTCTCTCTCTACCCCCACCCCCCACCCCGTTCCCTCCCTCCCTTCCACTCTCTAACAAAATAATCAATGGGAAAAATATCCTTGGGTGAAGATTAAGAAATTTTTTTTTTTAAATAAAATAAAAAGCATTATGCCGAAACCGGTTTGGCTCAGTGGATAGAGCGTTGGCCTGCGGACTGAAAGGTACCAGGTTCGATTCCGGTCAAGGGCATGTACCTGGGTTGCGGGCACATCCCCAGTAGGAGATGTGCAGGAGGCAGCTGATCGATGTTTCTCTCTCATCGATGTTTCTAACTCTCTATCTCTCTCCCTTCCTCTCTGTAAAAAATCAATAAAATATATTTAAAAAAATAAAATAAAATAAAATAAAAAGCATTAGGTTTGTTCAGTGAGGGGCATGTTTGAGGGGCTTGGTTATTTCAGAATAACCAAGCATTCACTGGGACCTTCCTAAAAGCAAGTCTTTTGGACTTACTCCCCTGAACGTAATCTATGAACTTGGAGCTACAGCACACACTTCATCTTAGTCTAGAGGGCTATTCACTCGGTTGACAGTGATTTATTTAGCATCTACTATGTGCCAGGCACTGCGCTGGTTGTTGTGGTTCAACGTCATAGGCAATGGTCATAGCCAAGGGGTAGGAGCGAAGTGCGCTCAATTGAGCAGAATGAAGAGACTGCGTTGTGGGAATAAACACAGAATACCCAGATGAAAGCAAACCGGGGCTACCGGTTCCGAGCTTGCTACAGCGGGGGAGTCACTTGCACTGGCAGAGACTCAAAGGCAGGCAGGGGAGCAGGAAAGCTTTATGGCAAAAAGGGGAGAGGAGGTTCAGGGCTGCTCTGACTGGAGGTTGTGGCAAAGGGAAGCTGGAAAAAGCTGATTGGGAGAGGCCCCTTGACGGATGGGTTTGAGGAGCACGTGTGGCTTCCCCCGGGAAGTCCTGAGTTGGAAGTGTGAACAAAGCACGGGAAAGCTGGCTGACACCGACCAGTCCCCACCGTTCTGAGCCGGCCGCCGCAGAGACTGTGGGTCAAAATTCAATGTCATTTATAATCTGGCCACTGTCTACTCATATATGCATTCTCTCAGTACACACATCCCCGCTTTTCATATTCATTTTCAGGCTGTCGGCTACTTTTATAAAATAGGACACAAGCTAGAGGCAAACTGGGTTAAGAAGTGAAGAGGTGGATTTAGCACAGTCATGGGCAGGCAGCAAACATTTACTAAGTCCATACTGAGGCTGGGAGACAAGCCTAGGACCTCACACTTCTATTACAGCTCATCCTCAATTCCATCCATTCCATTCACTCCACACATGTTTTCATGTGTTAATGTGTTAAAGTTGTCTTCTCTTTCCTCCATTAGTCCCCGCCCCTCCTCCCCAGCCCCCCCATGACCACCATCTGTTTTAGCTTCGTCTCCCTCCCTCCAGTTTCTGAATTCTCTTAAATGGGTTGTAATGGGTTGAATGGTGCTCCTCTCCCCCTGAAAAAGCTATGTCAACCCCCTAATTTCTGCAGCCTATGAATGTGACATTATTTGGTAAAAAGGTCCTTGCAAATGTAATTAAGTTAAGGATCTTAAGATTAGGAAATCATTCTTGATTATCCAGGTGGGCCCTAAATCCGATGACAAGTGTCTTTTGTTATGCCCAGATTTCAAGATCCCCAAGGAAACCACACCAGGGAACCAGCCAGTCCGATGCAAAAGCAGAGGGTCTCCTATACAAGCTCGCTTGGTCCCCCCCTTGTCTCCATTACTGGGTGCAAGAGAGAGCCCCGAATCCCAAGAGAACAAAGAATTTATAGGGCTCGGGGTCGGGGGGGGGGGGGTTGGGGCAGGGTGCAGCTAGGGTCTGGTTACACAAAGACAGGGGGGGTGGCCAGCATACTTTTGGCCTTGGGCTAGTTTCCCCCGCTTTTCCATTGGCCGAGATAAGGGCAGGCTGAGTAACTGATACACCCTGCGGCTCTTTCTTGAAAGAGGGGTTAAGGACACAGCCATTCGTCCTGCACTGTCCTTTCATTCCCCCCTTGTCTTGGAACTTCCGGCTCAATCATGAGACGGACTGCATTTCTATTTCACCGTTGCTAGAGGCCCGTACTGGGCACACAGAACTATCAACTGAACTATTTCTATCTATTGAAATAGGATTTTTCTTCTTAAAATTCCTCCATGGCTATTAAAAAGCCAAATCAAGATTAATTTATCTACTGTCCTGATGTTTGCATAAACACAACAAGAATGGTAACTGACTATCTTTGCTGGAATTTCATGGTTGAACCTTAATGTGCCCCGTAGGGCCAGGAAGCCAAGCCATCCAGATGCCATCAGGCCTGCCTGCAGTATCTGCTGAGTTAGGTGAATCCCTCACCTGTAGCAACTCCACCTGAGCCCACGCTCCAGGCTTTAAGGCCCATCTCAGTAGCCCTCCTACTCGTTGCGGCCCAGAGTGTGTGGGGGTTCCGCAGGGATGCAGAGTCATCTTTACGGCTCCCCTTTTACTCTTACCAACCGCCAGTGATGGTAGGGCATGGGCCTGACGCTACAGCGCCAGCCATCTTCAGGGCTCCCAAGCAGGATACCAGGCTTTCTTCGTGGCATTCTTAGTGGCTTCAAGTCTTTAGAGCTCAGATAGGGCTCTTCAAAACATGATACTCCAGTCAAAGTTTTCCGTTAATAAAACCACTATTAGGAACCAGTCTTACTGAATCTATGCAAAGAAATGTACTTACTTAGCATTGCCAGATTTTGGAGGAATTACATAAGGAGAAAAACATACTGATTTACTCTAAGATTTTCTGACTTTCCTTGCTAATTTCTTTTCATGGATTTAAAACAAAACAGTAATTGTTGGTATAAAACCTTCTTTCTATGCATAACCATGCCTCAGACTTTCTAGTCTAAACAGGCTTTTTCCAGCTTTACTACCCCTGACATGGGCATGGTCACGCAGGCCTGCAAGACAGTATTACAGGCTGTCAACTGTTAGCTGTCTCTCCATAGAGACCAAAATCTGATGGGCACCCTTCCCTGCCCAGTTGGGCACCTGCCCCCTTGGCAGCTAGGCACCCTTTACTTTTGGGGGTCACCCCACACAGCTCCCTTCCAGGACAGCCAACATACATTCAAACCTGCAAAGGAATCAAAGGTTAATATAACATATCAATACAATGAAACATAATATTGGCATCATGGCCGCTTCAGGTAGCCAAATATTCTACTAAACATGTGATTCTATAAATGGTCCTTGTCTTTTTGGAGCCATGTCCATGAAGATGCAGGCATTATCTAAGTGTATTACACAGTATTGTGGGGGCTCCTGGTGACAGGAGCGATCGCGAGTCATGTTACCAGCATCAGGCAGGTCAAGCACTCCGTAGCTTGAGCTTGAGCAGGTTGGGTTGATCTCTATCGATCGATGCTCCATTTGGTGATGAAGTCTTTCCGGATGGACCCAGGTTGTGATGCCGTCTACCTTGAGAGCGGTGGGGGTCGTCAGCCCCATAATGTAGGGATCCTTCCAACGTGCCTCTAGGGTCTCCCGGCGGTGCCTTCTGATGTAGACCCAATCTCCTGGTCTGTGCTGATGAGGAGTTGGGGTTGGGCTGGTCTCATAGATGGCGCGGAGGCGTGGCCAAATGTCCTCGTGCGCCCTCTGGAGCCCTCTCAAGGAAAGAGATAGTTAAAGAAAAGCGACCCAGTCCTCGCCAGTCTCTGAGTCAGATTCCTCCTCTCTTGGAGAACTTCAAAGTCCTGATGGCTTCTAGGTAACCCTGTTTATCAGTTACAGCACTCTGCTTTCTTGCCTTTCTACCAGTTCCCTTTGTGGCAGAGCAGCAACCAGGCCTCTTTCAAGGGAGTGCGCTAGAAGGGGTACCAGCCCCTCCTTTGCTAGCAGCAACAGGTACCAAACCCTTTCAGTACATTTGACCAGCTTCATTCCTGCCCACCTTTACAGATTCTAAGGCCCATTGTTTTCCTTTAACCAGCAAGCTAAATGACACTGACCTGTATTATTTAATTCAGCACAGGCAGGGGGAAGGGCCCATGGAATCTCTGCCCTGAGGAACTGTGAGCCTCACCTTTAAATGTCCCAATCAGACTAGAAAAGCCGTAAATACCTTTTAAATCTACCCTAGAATTCCAAAATTCCAACCTAGCGCAGAATATACTTCCACACTTACATGAACAAATAATTATACCCAAGTAGACATATAAACACCAAATAAACATCCATACTTACATCCTTTCAGTGAACAAATACTTTTACAGTCTTGGGATCTTGAGCAGACAGGAACAGATGGGGAGGGCTTCCTTTCTCACATCCTAGGACAGGACTTTTGACCTATGTCTCATCCAGATAGAAACGGTCCACATTTATATCACAAAATACCAACAAATCAGTTTCAGTTGTGTAGCCAGTCTGAGTTTTGACTTCTCTCTGGAAGTCTCAGAGATGGTGAATACCATCTAGAAGCTATTAATCCATTCACACAGTCCCCCAAAAGTTAAAGAGGAAGGAAAGAATCATTCAATGTCACTCAAGAGGATTTCGGCGAAACAACAAAATTGACAGATTAAACACATTGGAAAACCAAGGCCAGAAGTACCCTCTGACGTTTCAGGGGTACCAAGGAAGGAGAAGTTAGGCCACAACCAGCCCTTCTCACAATCCACCATTAGTGACCAATCCCAGCTCACTGGTATACCATTCATTTAATTTTTTTTTTTTTCTATTATACCAAGGCCATGCTTTTCAGGTAGCTAGAACTTTTAGCCTTAATTCTTAGGTGATTAGCAATACATTTTAAGAGACACAGAAATTTCACTAGTTAAGCAGAGACAGCATGCAATTTAAACCACAGCTTTGGGTAAATATATTATAGGTTAAACTTAGGCATATATTAGCTGTTTATACCTTTTATAAACATTTTAAAGAATATCAATTAAGTTTAAACTGGTCCTTGCATCAAAAATCTTCAGTTGAGGTCACAAAATCAATCCTCTCTTCTCAATCAGATTAATAAGCAAAGGCATTTTCAATTAACAGATTAACTTAGGCATATTTAGATCAACATTTCAGTATTATAAATTTCAATGCTTTTAGATGATTTGCACTTAAAAGTTTTAAGTCTCCAGCCAATAAGCCTGGCATAGCTGCTAAAATGGTCACAATTTTCCTGTTGGGGAAGTCAAGAAACAAAACCATAGCTATTCACATGTAAACTTGACTTTCAACTTCCTGGTGGTACTTGCCTCAGGGCGGGAAATTTCAAAAGAGCTACTTTAAATTGCCTTGGGAAACCTGTCTGCATTTCTTTCTCAGGTTCATCTTCACCGTTTTTAAGACCAAAACAGTCTTGGGTTTTTATTCTGTACACAGCAAAAAGTCAAGTCCAGCTCAAAACTATGCGCACTCGTTTTTAAACTGGCCTTTTCCCTTTACATGTGCACAGAAATCCCGGATGCATTTATAAATTTGTAAATGCTTTTCAATTACAAGAAGGATTTTAATTTTAGAATACTTGGGGAGGGGGTGACCTGTTTCCACAGACCCTCACTCAGGCGGCCGCCCGACCGCCACACAAAGGAGGGGTGAGAGCAGCCCCCCTCCCTCCACATTCATCCCCCAATCTCCTTGAAATTATTAATCCAGCAAATCCACAAAATAAAACAGAAACACAAACAACTAAAGGGTCCAAAGAAATACAGCCTTCCAACTCCATGGAAGCAAAAAAACAAAAAACAAAACAAAACGAAAAGCCAGACGTTGGCTGCGCGCCAACCAGCAGGAGCGACCTGCCTTTTCTCAGATTGAGGGGTTCCTACAGACCTTCCGACTCCGCGGAAGCAAAATTTCCCCTCTTCAGATGGAGGATCGGGGTGCCCCCCGACTCCTCCTGCCTGTCTCAGATTAAGGGGGTTCCTACAGACCTCCCGACTCCGCGGAAGCAAAGCTATACCCCTTCAGACGGAGGATCGAGGCGTCCCTCGGCTCCTCCCGCCCGTGGCCCCCCCAGTGCGTCCACCTTAGGCCATGTGGGCTATTACGATTACAGATTTCAGACGTGAGCTCACACCGGACAGATATAAAACATACAACGACATACAAACACCTACCGCGGTCAGTCAGGCGGGCCCTCCGGACTGGGGGGGTCCCTCAATGGTGCTGGGGATCCCGGACGAGCCCCCAAAATGTTATGCCCAGATTTCAAGATCCCCAAGGAAACCACACCAGGGAACCAGCCAGTCCGATGCAAAAGCAGAGGGTCTCCTATACAAGCTCGCTTGGTCCCCCCCTTGTCTCCATTACTGGGTGCAAGAGAGAGCCCCGAATCCCAAGAGAACAAAGAATTTATAGGGCTCGGGGTCGGGGGGGGGGGTTGGGGCAGGGTGCAGCTAGGGTCTGGTTACACAAAGACAGGGGGGGTGGCCAGCATACTTTTGGCCTTGGGCTAGTTTCCCCCGCTTTTCCATTGGCCGAGATAAGGGCAGGCTGAGTAACTGATACACCCTGCGGCTCTTTCTTGAAAGAGGGGTTAAGGACACAGCCATTCGTCCTGCACTGTCCTTTCATCTTTATGAGAGTGAGTCAGTGGGCAACCGCGAAAACACAGAGGAGAAAGCAACGTGACGGTGGAGGCAGAGAATGGAGCGATGTGGCCACAGACCAAGGAACGCCAAGGATCACTAGAGTCTTTGAAGCTCAGAGTGAGGCATGAAATGGGTTTCCCGGCAGTGCCTCTGAGGGGAGCACGGCCCTGCTGACTCCTTGATTTAGGACTTCTGGATTCCAGAACTTTGAGAGAATAAATTTCTCTTGTTTTAAGTTTGTGATAATTTATTATGGCAGCCACAGGAAGAAAAGACAGAGTCCCAAAGAAAGAAATTACTTTTGTTTAGGTCAAATAATTGTGTGATTGTGAATAGTGCGTTTCTATAAACATTGTAAACAGCACCTATTTTTTTTTTTTTTCAAAAGAAAGAAACAAAAACCCAGATTCTCACTAGGAACATTGATCATTTCTTTTTACATTCTCTTCCATTTATTACATTTATGAGTACATATTGTAAAACTAGTATTTGCAATTCTCCATGTCCATTTAACTTGGAGATGTTGTCCCATGTGGCTTCACTGTCGTCACCAATGTTTTCATGATCACATTTCATAGAGCAGAACTGCAAGCATTAACGACTTATTCATCCTCCACTGTTAGTTATCTGGACTATCTCCACAGACAATGTGACAATGAAAATAATAACAATAATAACGCCATTGTGGTGTGCCTCTGAAGGCCCATAGTCAGACACTTCGCTTTATATTGTTTTATTTAAGTCCCTCAATCAATAATTCCTCAAAGCAAAAAAGAGTTTGAGGGGGGATATTGGTATTAGAGATAAAGAAAAATGGGGCTCTGAGAGGCAAAGCAACATGCCCCCCAAAGCCCATGGAGCTAAGAAGCAGCGGGGCCTGGATTGCAGTTTGATCCGTCCGGCTCCAAAACCCACGCTTTGTCGTTAAGCCATGCTGCCTCCCTAAATGTGGTGCAAATAAAACTTTAATTTTCATCGTATCTTGAAATTATGTCCCCAGGAGTGAGATGACAGAGTCAGGGGTTCAAGGCCCACCGTGTTCTAAAAACATAGCATCCGACCGCCTGGGCTGGTTATTTTCCACTGAGCCATCCAACCGCGTCCACTCTCCACCCTCCACCTGCTCTGAGACCCGCGGGCCCAACCCCCTGTACCCATCTTCCAACTGCCTTGCCCCCTGGCTTCGGGTTGGGCAGGAGGAGAGAGTGGTCGGTACCCCTTGCTCTGCTCAGCCTGTGGTTTGGACCGTGGCTGTGGCCAGCCCCCTCCAACCCATGGGTGCTGGCTTCAGTCCTCTCATTGCAGTGATGGCTCCTTCCCACTCCTCCCCCTTCAGGCTGCGGACAGCTGGCCTGGCCCCCCTGTTGCGGGTCCGAGTGCTTCACCATCCCTGCGGACGCCCTTAACCCTGCCACTCCTCCCTAAACACCCTCCTTCTCTCCCTTGAGTTCACCTTCTGAGGACACCATGTCCTCCCTGAGAATGTTTGTACTATTCACAAGTTTTCACGGAGGTGAGGGATTCCGTCCAGGCCTGAGGTCTGGGAGGGCAAGTGCGAGTTGCCAGGCAGGAGCGGGATCCCTTCACATGTAGACCTTCCTGGAGCTTCCTGTCCAGTCCTCCAGCCATGACTTCTGTGGGAGGGTGGCTGGGCTTTCATGGGACCCTGTCCTCTTCCTCCAGGTGGAGGCCTCATCTAGGTAGGGACACCCTGTCCCAGGAATTTGGTGTCCATCACGAGGATGGAGAGGTCAGGCTCCACTGGGTCTGGAACCAGTGGCCCACCATGGCATTTTGGGGAAATAACCTGGTTTGTACAGAAAGAGAAACAGGGATGAGAGAGGCGACAGCCCTAGAGGATGGAGACTCCTCACTTTTCAGTTCTTGACCCTTGTGAAGCCCAAGTGGCCTTGCCCTCAGCTTCTCGGATGGACCTCCACTTCCCTCTCATAATGTTTCCTTTTGCTGGACCTAGCTTAAGCATCTTTCTGTTCAACCAAATTGTCTCTGGTGAAGACCCTTTGGACACAGGGCACAGGGGTTCAACTTGGCCTTCTGGGCAGACCCCCACCCAAGGACCTCAGGACAGGTGAGCAGGCGTGAGGCCTGATCAGCTTCTATTACAGGCGCCCTGCAGTGCTCACCCCTAGGAGGTGCAGGGGAACCTGGGCAGCTCGGTGCTTTCTGGTCTAAGGGGTGGGTGCCTGTGCAGCAACCTGCTCAGGTTCAGGCCTACTTCTGGGCGGTGGGAGGGAGGAAGCTGGTGGTAACAAGGGCCCATCCACATGTACCAAAGGCCTAAACACTGTACAGACTCTTTTATCTGAAAGTTATAATCAGTCAGGTATTCACAGATGTTATTCCCGAATTATATATAAAAGCAAAAAAAATTAGAAGTAAGCCAACTAAGTTGGTGAAAATGTCACAAATGGGTCATTGGTCATTTCTTTTTTTAGAAATATATTTTATTGATTTTTTACAGAGAGGAAGGGAGAGGGATACAGCGTTAAAAACATTGATGAGAGAGAAACATCGATCAGCTACCTCCTGCACACTCCCTACTGGGGATGTGCCCGCAACCAAGGTACATGCCCTTGACCGGAATTGAACCTGGGACCCTTCAGTCCGCAGGCCGACGCTCTATCCACTGAGCCAAACCAGTCAGAGCTCATTGATCATTTCTAAGGAGAAAAGTAACTTTTTTGGCAAGGGATTTACATCCACATATATCCTGTATTTGAATTTTGCCTAGTATTTGTGAACGTTTCTCACCTGGACTTGAGCTACTCCAGAGCAGGGAATCAGCATATGCCCACACACTAGGTCAGTGGTTCTCAACCTTGGCTGCACCTTAGAATCACCTGGGAATCTTTTTAAAATCCTGATTTCTGGGCCCCATCCTCCGGAAATTCTGTTTCTTTGTTATGGGGTGGGGCCACAACATTAGTAACAAAGAAACAGAATTTCCAGAGGATGAGGCCCAGAAATCAGGATTTTAAAAAGATTCCCAGGTGATTCTAAGGTGCAGCCAAGGTTGAGAACCACTGCACTAGGTCCTTATCTTTATGCCAATTAACCAATTACCTTATTTATAGACACTGGGGGTACTGCAGGTTGACAATAATACCTTTATTTCTAAGTTCTTTGAATATTTCTTATGCTTCTGCTACATGTCAGGCATTGTGCTAGGTACCGGGAATACCTGCACCCCACACAAAAACCCTACAAAATCCTACAGAAAGTTAGGGCCCACAGGTTTGCCTAATTTTAAAAAGAGAAAGGGAGGCAGGAAGGCGAGACTAGGTTGCAGTACAGTGGAATAAGTGCAGATGAGGGCTCAGGAGGCTTGGGTTTATTTTGAGCCTTCTGGCTGTGTGACCTTGGGAAAAGCACTTGACCTTCCCCTGCCTCAATTTCCTCATCTGTAAAATAGGGATAATGAAAATACCCAATAAAATTTCTGTGAGGATTAAATTAATTTAGCTGTAAAGTGTCTAATATCTGGCACGTGTTGCATGCCCAATAACTAGCTATATATTGTTATTACTGATATTAACAATCGACGTGGATCACGAAACAGCTTGGCTTCAGTTTCTTCTGCTGTAAAATAAGATAATAGTAACATCTCCCTCATGTCACTTCACCTCCTTCAAGTGAGATGAAGTAGGTGAAAGCGCTTTAGAAGCCGGGGGTTCAAGCTTGTGACTCAAAGCCTTTGTGGCCAGCTGTGCAGGGAACCCAGGGAGATGAGGGTAATGAGCTGGAAGGTGGCAGAGAGTCATGGGGACTGAGCAGAGCGAGAAGCCAACACTCAGCTCCAGCGATTGTGGTCACACAGATGTTTTCAATGAAGCCGCAAATCCAGGCTTTTATGTAAGATCTCTAGTTTTTAAATGTTGGCAATTGAGTCAGATTCTTGTAAAACACTTTGAAAGCCAATCAAAATAAGGGTTCAGGTCGCCAATCTGTGACTTGTTATAAACTTTTATAACTATTACTTAATAAACCAAGTGGGGGGGGGGCACTATGAAAACAGCTGATGCAATAACTAAACTGAAAAGCCAAGAAGTAACTAACAGTAATTGGGTGCGATGTGTGACGCACACTATAGCATTTGATTCTCCCAGCAATCCCAAGAGATAGGCATTAGCATCCCCATTCTACAGATGAGGAAACTGAGGCCCAGAGATGCCCAAGGTCACATGGGTGGATGCTATGTCTCTTACTCTAAACCCCAACTTCTTTTCACTCTGATGGTGTGGCCAGATTGCAGCATGGTTTCGTCTGTGCCCACCGGCCCCTGGACTTCACTGCAGAACTAAAATGCCAAGCAATGGGCAAAGGCAGTGGGCCCAGCATTCAGACTCATTGCCCTGTCCTGCCCCTCAGTGTGGAAACCTACACGAAGGCCCTTAGTGTCAGCGTTTGATATGGCCCTTGCTTACAAGAGGGTCTTAGGCATTAGGGTGTTTTCTCAGTAAGGCTTCCAAATCTGGACTAGGCAGCCTAAAGAGAAAGGAGAGAGAGGACATCAGAGGCTCCAAATCAAAAAGGATCTCAGGACCAGTTCCAAAAGCAGTGCACAAAAACGCAGCAATGTCACCCTGGCCGGCTTGGCTCAGTGGATAGAGCGTCGGCCTGCGGACTCACGGGTCACAGGTTTGATTCCGGTCAAGGGCATATGCCTGGGTTGCGGGCTCGATCCCCAGTGGGGGGTGTGCAGGAGGCAGCCAATCAACGATTCTCTATCATCATTGATGTTTCTATCTCTCTGTCCCTCTCTCTTCCTCTCTGAAATCAATAAAAATGTTTAAAAAATGCAGCAATGTCTATATGTTAATACACTTTATGTTAATAATCCAAGCCAGAAGTCTACATTGCTGTGGGTTAGACCAGGGGCTCCCATCATCCTCAACCCATGTAGGGTCCCACTGCCTCCAAACAACTACATCAAACCCTACCGGCCCAGTAGGTCTAAAAGTACGATCCCCTGTCTGACAACCTGGGAACTTGTTAGAAATGCAGAGTTTCAGGCTCTGTCCCAGGCCTACTGGGTCAGAAACTCTGGGAGTGGGAGCCAGTAACTGTGTTTTAACAAGCCTTCCAGATGCCTCTGAACCATGCTGAAATTTGAGAACCACTGCTCTAGGGCTAATAAACATTTCTCTTCATTTCTTAAGTATCGTTCCAGTGTCTCTTTGTAAATACCAATAACACCAATATTCATTCTTCTTTTTCCCCTTCTTACACAAACACTATTCTGCACCTCAGTTTTATTGCCTAATATATGCTAGAGACCTTTCCTTATAAGTACAAAGTTCTCTATTTCCTATACATTCCCATCACTTCATTGTGTGGATGCACAATAGGATGTTTAACCAACTCCTGCCTAATGATTGCAGGTTATGTCCATTTTTTGCTATTCCTTTTTTTAAAAAAAACATTTTCTATTGATTTCAGAGAGCAAGGGAAAGAGAAGAAGAGAGAGACAGAAACATCAATGATGAGAGAGAATCATTAATCGGCTGCCTCTTGCACACCCCCTACTGGGATCGAGCCCGCAACCCGGGCATGTGCCTTTGACTGGAATTGAAACTGGGACCCTTCAGTCCACAGACCGGTGCTCTATCCACTGAGCAAACCAGCTAGGGCTCTTTAGCTATTCTTATTTGTTACTATCACAGTTAATAACCCTGTGCATGTGTCATTGCACATTGATGCGAGTCAGAGGATAAATTCCTACAAGTGGGATGTAGGAGCAAAGGGTAAATGAACTTGGAAATTTCAAAGATGGTGTTTGCTACTCATATAGCTTTTTGCTTTCTGTCTGCACTGAATGAGAACATTTTGTGTCACTACAAACTCACCAACAGAATGTATTGGATTTTTGCCAATCTTTTAGGTAAAAAATAGTAGCCTAACATAGTTTCAATCCATAGTTCCCTTATTTTGAATGAAGTTGACCACCTTTGCATATATGTAAGAGCCTGTATGTAACTGGAACTACCCATTCTCATCTTTGTCCATCTTCCCCCCTCTATTTCTAGATAATACTTTGCGATATGAGTTGCAAATAATTTCCCCCAGTTTGTTCCTTGCCTGTTGACTTTATGGATTTTTGTTTGACTTTCATTTTAATTCTTAATATTGTTTTCTACCTAAAATTTAGTTCTTGAAAAATATGAACTTAGTAGCTCCTCCAAAGTTTATTACAGCCTAGCAGAAGCAAATGACTGAATTCTGATGAAGGCAACTGAGACCCCCAAAAAAGTTAATATTTGTCTGCAATATTTGCATGCCAGCATTAACGTAGTATCTACTATGTGTCAAGAACAAAGTGGTTTCTTTCTTTTTTTTTTGAGCCTGTATATTTTTTCCCTACAACTTTTTATTATGCATTATATGCCCCAAAGAACAAATGTTTTGTGAGAACCAGGCACTGGAATTCCAGGGTGCAGCCCATTTGTAGGTTCAACAGTGGTTTGGTACATTTCATGCCTGCAGCTCAATGCTTTGCTCTGTGGAGGCAGAGGCCAGGCCCCCCACTGTGCTCATGAAATACTTCTGAGGCCTTAGGAGTGGATAAACCGTGGAAAAGGTGGCCGAGCTGAGTGTGTCATGCCTTTAAGTGTCTGCGTCTATGTACATGTTGTTCCTTCGGTCTGGAGTCCCTCTGTGTACCCATTTTCCAAAGCTGGGGCCTTAGCCAGCTCCCTGGGCAGGGCCCCAAGCTGGGGGCCTTGTCACTTCTGGCTCATAGCCCCTCTGCGCTGTTGGATGAAAGGTAGACAATTGCCAGCTAGGGCCAGAGCCCGAGAACTGGTCTTGGAGTCCAGAGTTCCTCACGATCTGAGCCAGCTCGACCCCTCTGTGTAGGAAGCCCCCTCTGACCACAAACCCCCCCCCCCCCCCCCACTGAGCTCAAGGTAACCTTTCTCTCTTTGAAGGAGACAGAGGAAGAAAACAGAAAATAAACAGACATTTACCTTTTACATATTCAAGGCCATCCCATTGAGGTTGGAGTTACCGTGAATCCCCATTGGTAGCCTGAGGAAACTGAGGCCCATAAAGCAAAGGGACTTGGTTCTGGTCACATAATTAATGGGGAGCTAGTCTAGAATAACAGCAATACGAGTAACAGTCAGTTAGTGAAAGTTTGCTGTAGGCCAGAAACTGCTATGCTGTTCTAAGAGTTGACATGTTGGAGGTGGTATGGTAAAGCCAGAGTGGCCACAGGAGGAAATGAGAACAAGGCTTGAAAGGAAGAAAGTTATTGTGCTCTCAGGCCCTAGAGAGGAGTCACCGCACAGGGCAGGGCCACAAGCGGGGGCGGGGGGGGCGGTGGTGAGGGGGGGTGAGTGGGAGTGTCGGTCAGGAGACAGAGGAGCAAGGGAACAGTCTAGGCCAGAGCCTTCCCTAGGGTTCCTGCAGGGAAGGTGGGGCTGGACAAGGTCAGCAGGGAACCGTTCTGACAGGCTTTGGGCTCTAGGGGTGGTCTCTAGCTGCCCGGTACCTGACTCTGGGATGATTAGGGAAGGGAAAGACTGGCCTGGTGTGTGTGTGAGCTGGATCGGAGGTGGTGAGGGGGTGCAGACTCAAGATGGGCTGGTTTGCGATTTAAGGTGCACTCCTGGGCAGGTTGTCCTCGCCCTGGGAAGGGCGGTCTCTCCCTGGGACTGTAAAGCTGTTGATGCCAGAGCATCAAGAAAACAAGAAACACAGAGTTCTTTTAATTGGTCCTGTGATGAATGGATGCCAAATAGGCAAATACTGAACCTAAGAAAACACAGAACATGTGTTGCTCATTTGTAATGCTATTTAATGCTCATATTGTCCTCCGAACAAGGAACGGTTATTAGCCCCTCTAGTTACTGACGCGGAAGCTGGATTACTGAGCCGGTAAGTGACTTACCCACTGTCATCCAGCTGGGAGGCAGGGGAGCAGGATGCACACCTGGTTCCTGACACTTCCACCTTGATGTCCCACTGCGCCACGTACCAGGGCTCAGAAGGGCGTGGGGCGGGGTGGGGGTGAGGGGGGGGAGTGACCACACCTCCCTCCCCCTCCCCACCTGCTCTCCTGGCTGCTCCCTGTGGATTGGAAACCTTCCCCTACTGAGGTCATGTTCTCTGGTTTCGCCTTCAAACAGGAAGTTAAGGAGTGCTGGGGCCCAAATCCTGGCTCTGCTACTTATTAGCTAAGTGATCTTTGGAAAGTCCATTTATTTTGGCCTCAGTGTTCTCATTTGTAAAATAACAGTGATAGTATCTCCCCCATGGGGTTGTGGTGTAGATCGGATGAAATCATGCATGCCAAGGACTCAGCACAGAATAGGTGAAGAATCGCTTTTCTCCTGGTGAGTGGGTTGAAACCAAGTCCTCATGGACATTGGGGGTGGCTAGTTCTCTCGGGGTGCAGACATCTCTTCTCCTAAAAAATATCCCCAAAAAGATATTCAGCATCAACCAGGGAGGAGGAGGCGCCGTGTCCTTAGCTGTGTGGGGATGGTGTCTGGTAGGGAGGAAGTCTCGTCCCCACTCACCTGACTGGTCTGACCGCCTCAGAGTCTGTTGGAACATGGCTGGATATGCCTTTCCTCCGAGTCCAGGTCCGACTGCAGGAGAAGCTGGTAGCGGCATCCGCGTCTGTGCTTTACATTCCACATATTTGGAGAAGAAAAGAAATCTAGAACCTGGGGGTGGGGATCTAGAACCCCAATGTGTTGCATTCCTCTAGTACAGTGATGGCGAACCTTTTGAGCTCGGCGTGTCAGCATTTTGAAAAACCCTAACATAACTCTGGTGCCGTGTCACATATAGAAATTTTTTGACATTTGCAACCATAGTAAAACAAAGACTTATATTTTTGATATTTATTTTATGTATTTAAACGCCATTTAACAAAGAAAAATCAACCAAAAAATGAGTTCGCGTGTCACCTCTGACACGCATGTCATAGGTTCGCCATCACTGCTCTAGTACATACATCTACTTTTATTTACAAACTGAAGTTTCCTAGGTCTGTCCGGCTTTGAAAGGCAGGCCTTCTTTCTCTGTCATAGTTTTTGCTTCTTTATACAGAACAACAAGTGACTTGAATGATCTGTTAAAAACCTGTTAGTGTTCTCTGGCATCCCAAGGCAATGCTGCATACTACTCAGTGAAGACGCCCTTAGATTAATAAAAGGATGTGGGCCTGGCCTGGAGGAGGGAGGTGGGGGGGGAGGGTGCTGTGCAAACCTCCCAAGTATACAGTCCATGGACTTTCTCCCTGAAAGATACCAACATCAGACAAACTAGGCAAAAAGAAAAAAAAAATAGTGCTAGACATAAAGAGGGTCACTACCTAATGATAAAAAAATCAAATCACCAAAAAGCTTGTATGAAACTTAACAGCTTTAAAATATATAAATTACAAATGGAAAGAATGACCAAAAAAAGAGACAAATCCAGCCCTAACCGGTTTGGCTCAGGGGATAGAGCGTCGTCGGCCTGCGGACTGAAAGGTTCCAGCTTCGATTACGGCCAAGGGCATGTACCTTGGTTGCGGGCACATCCCCAGTAGGGGGTGTGCAGGAAGCAGCTGGTCAATGTTTCTCTCTCATCGATGTTTCTAACTCTCTATTCCTGTCCCTTCTTCTCTGTAAAAAATCAATAAAGTCTATTTTTTAAAAAAGACAAATCCACTATCTTATCAGTAGGTATTAACATACTTCAACCAGTCATTTATAGGAGACACAAAAATGAGAACAGACAGAGAAGACTGGAATTAATGCATTCTCAAGTTTGATTTAACGGATGTACACACAACACTGCATCCGTCATCTGCAGAACATGCATCCTTTCCAAGCACGTGTGGACCATTTATAAAATCGAACATTTACTGGGTCATAAAGCAAACCTCTGCAAACCTGAGAGGATTCCTGTCATATGTCCTCCTTCTGTCCACAATAGGGTTATTAGAAATCAATACATTTTTCAACAAACCGTGATAAAACATGCAAAGAGGTGACTTTAGACCCTCACTTCACACCACACACAAAAATTAATTCAAAATGGACCCTAGACCAAAATTAAGAGCTAAAGCTATTAGAAGAAAATGTAGGAGAAAAATCTTCTTAGCCTTGGATTAGGCAAGGAGTTCTCAGCTGTGACACTAAAAGCATGATCCAGCCCTAGCCAGTGTTGCTCAGTGGATAGAGTGTCAGCCTGTGGACTGAGGAGTCTCAGGTTCGATTCCAGTCAAGGGCACATGCCAGAGTTGCAGGCTTAATCCCCATTAGGGGGCGTGCAGGAGGCAGCCAATCAATGTTTCTCTCTCATCATTGATGTTTCCATCTCTCTCCCTCTCCCTTCCACTCTGAAATCAATAAAAAAAATATTTTTTTAAAAAAAAGCATGATCGATAAGGGAAAAAATGGGTAAATTGAACTTAATTTTAAAATGTGTACCTTAAAAGACACTGCTAAGAAAATGAAAAAAATAACCCACAAACTGGGAGAAAATATTTGCAAACCATAATTTTGATAAGAATTTAATATATAGAAGTTTTACAACTCAAGGATACAAACAACCTATTTTTTAAATAGGCAAAAGATTTGAATAGACATTCCACCAAAGAAGATGCAGTAATCTCCCTTTCTGGTTTCACTTTCTGTGGTTTCATTTATTTATGATCAACCTTAGTTCAAAAATATTAAATGGAAAATTCCAGAAACAAACAATTCATAAATTTTAAATTACTTGCCATTCTGAGTAGCATGATGAAACCTCTTGCTGTCCTGCTCTGTCCCACCTGGGATGTGAGTCACTTCTTTGTCTAGCGTATCCATGCTGTATACATTGCCTGTCCTTTTGCCCATCACTAGTAGGTTATCAGATTGGCAGTCATGGTATCATAGGGCTTGTTTCCAAGTAATCCTTATTTTACCAAATAATGGCCCCGAAGCACAAGAGTAGTGATGCACAATTCGGATATGCCAAAGAGAAGTTGTAAGGTGCTTCCTTTAAGGGAAACAGTGAAAGTTACTGACTTAAGAAAGAAAGAAATTGTATGCTGAGTTTGCTAAGATCTATGGTAAGAACAAAACTTCTATCGATGCAATTGCCTAATTTATAAATTAAACTTTATCATAGATATGTAGGTATAGGAAAACACATGGTATATGCAGGGTTAGGCGATATCTATGGTTTTAGGGATCTCCTGGGAGTCTTGGAAGGTATCCCCTGCAGATAAGGGGGGATTACTGTACATGAATAACTAATAGGAACATTAAAAGTGTTCACAGCATTAGTCATTAGGAAAATGCAAATGAAAACCACAAGGAGATGCCACTTCATATCCATGAGGTTGGCTTTAGTAAAAAAGACAGTAACTATGAGAAGAGATGTAAAGTAATTGGAATCCTCAGACATTGCTGTCAGGAACATAAAATGATGTATCCACTTTGGAAAACTGCTTGGCAGTTTCTTAAAAAGTTCAACATAAATTTGTTTAGCAATCTAGTCATTTGACTCATAGATATCTACTCAAGATAAATGAAAACACGTGTCGACAAAAGCACTCGTACATGAAAGTTCATAGCAACATTACTCATAGAAGTCAAAAAATGGAAACAATGCAACTGTCTATTAACTGGGGAGTGGGAAAAACAAAATGTGGTAATACAGTGTAATACTATTCATCAGTAGGAGGAATGAACTACCAATACATGCTACAAACATGAATGACCTTCAAAAGTATTATGCTAAGAGGAAGAAGTCAAATAAAAAAAGAGAGAGCACATATTGTGTGATTGCATTTATCTAAAATGTCTAGAAAAGGAAAATCAGTGGAGATGGGACACAAATTGGTGTTTGCCTGGGAATGGGGACGGGAACAGGGATGGACTAAAAATTGTCAAGCAAGTTCTTTTGGGAAGATGAAAATGTTCTAAAATTTGATGGCGGTGATGATTACAAAACTCAGTAAATTTACTAAAAACCACTGAATTGTATGCTTAACATGGGTGAGTCATATGGTATGTTAATTATACCTGAATAAAGCTTTAAGAAAAAATAACAAGATAAGTAGGAAAACCTTATGCTAGGGAGTTAGAAACATATATATTTAAAAAAGCAAAAAACCTTTTAGCAAACTAAAAATAAAAAGGAACTTCTTAATCCCATAAAAAGTGTGTACAAAAAAATAAACACATAACAATAGCAACACTCAGTGGTAAAATGTTGAGAGTATTTCTCTTTGAGATCAGGAATAAGATATGGATGTCCCAAATCATTGATTTTACATTCAACTTTGTACTGGAGGTCTTAACCACAGCAGTAAGGGGGGAGAAGGCCATAACATGTGTAAGGATTGAAATGGAAGAAGCAAAGCTACTAATATTTGCTAATGATATGTTTGTCTACATAGAACACCTCAAAAGTATAAGGGAATTTACTAAGTCAACAGAATACAAAATCCAGATACAAAACAAATTTTATTTCTACACATCAGAATCAAACAGAAAATATAATAAAACAGGATACTATTTAAATAGCATCAAAAATATAATGTGTGGCCCTAGCCAGTTTGGCTCAGTGGGTAGAGCGTCGACCTGCAGACCAAAGGGTCCCAGGTTCAATTCCGGTCAAGGGCATATGCCCGGGTTGCGGGCTCGGTCCCCAGTGGGGAGCATGCATGAGGCAGCCAATCAATGATTCTCTCTCATCATTGATGTTTCTATCTCTCTCTCCCTCTTCCATCCTCTCTGAAATTAATAAAAAAGATATAAAAATATATATAATGTGTGTAGGAATAGATGTAAAAAAGATATTCAACTCTTTTGGAGAAAAATGATAAAGTTGTTGTAACAAGATCTAAATAAATGGAAAGATATATATGTTTATGAATTGGAAAATTCAATATCATAAAGATGTCAAATCTATCAAATTGATTAATAATTTTCATGTAATTACAATAAGAATCACAATTTTCTTCTGGAACTTGACAAGTGTTTTGTTGTTGTTTGTTTGTTTGTTTATTGAAGACCTATACATTCCTGAAGAGTAAAAAAAAATTAAAGAGACTTGCCTGGCAAAGTATCAAGAATTATCATAAACTTACAGTAATTAAGACAAAGTGGTATTGACAAAGGTATTACAAACCCAAACATACACAGAATTTGATTTTATTATAGAGAAGTAATTTTAGTTCAAGGTAAAAGAAGAGATTTTTCAACACGTGGTACTGGGACAATTAGCTAACTTTAAGGAAAACGTTAGATTCTTACTTCAGTCTTTAACCATGTTGGTTACACATCTATGAGAAAAGTAAAAGTACACAACTCCTAGAAATTTACATAGCAGAGTAACTTTTTTAAGGGTAGGTAATATTTTTAAAACAAGACACAGACAAATCATAAATAGATTGACACATTCAGTTGTCCTTGAGTTCCGTGGAAGTCTTTTGGACAGGACTGGTGTCATGGGCACCAGAAAAGTCCCATGATTAATGCTATGCTTTCACCATCTCTAAACTCTCATTAATTTTATCTTTGAACTTGCGTTTTATAAGCAAAGTCTGACAGGACAATGGGGTATGGATGTGAGCAAACAAGATACATGCAATATAAATGTCCATCACTATTCCTTGCCACTCAATTTGCATACAGTGTATGTGATGCCCCATGAACTCAGAATTCAGGCAGACTGGAGATGCCTGGGAGTTCAGCAAGACTCAAAGCAAGTACCAGGAAAGCATGTTATATATGCAACTGAGTAACCAGGGTGCTGACAGCCACGAGAAACCACACTTTCCTCAAACCAGAACTTGCTTCAAACACAGAAAAGAGACAATGGCTTTCTAAGAAATACCAATGACCAAGGAATCTTATCCTATCCTTCCTTACTTGCGTAACTTCCCTATACTACCCAACCACTGACACTGAAATGATACAGAAGGAAAAGGAGACAGGGCTCTCCACAGTTCCTTTTCTCTTCAGTCCTTCCTTACTCCCAGTAAGCCAATGGAGTAAGTACTGGTAGGAGGTATATGTATCAAGAAGTGAAATAAAAACAGTTGCATTAATTTTGGACAGCATTTCCACTGTTCTGGTTAAGAACAAAATACAGGAGAGCCGGGGCAGGGCGGGGGGAGGGAGGGCGGGTCGGAAAGCGAGGCCCACGCCTGTGCATCTAGTGACTAGAGGTAGGTACCTACCTCTCTCTGAGCTTCTGTTTCAACTGCAATGAGTGGCTCTCCAGGGTGTGGGCCACTTCTTCCAGGGGTTGGTGGAGAAGAAGCGCAAGGGCACCGAGCTTCTCTTAAAGATGCAAAACCAGCGTGGCGGCCGCATTGTCCTCCAGGACGTGCTGAAGCCTCCCAAAGTGAGTGGGGTGAAACTCAGGACGCCGTGGAAGTCGCCCTGGCCTTGGAGAAGAACCTGAACCAGGCCCTTGTGGAGTTGCAGGCCGTGGGTTCTACCCATGCAGACCCTCAGCTCTGTGACTTCCTGGAGAACCACCTCCTGGATGAACAGGTGAAACTCATGAAGAAGATGGGCGGCCACCTGACTCACCTCCACAGGCTGGCCGGGCCCCAGGCTGGGCTGGGCGAGTATCTCTTTGAAAGGCTCACCCTCAAGCTCTCCTAGGAGCCTTTGGAGCCCAGAGGGTCCCCTCTGTGTTCCCATGGTGTCTGGCTTTTGCCTGGGCCTCTCCCAGAAACCACTAGCCATTCTTTTAACCACCCTGGAGCCTTCTCCCAGGCATTGGACCAAATGGAAAGAGTAAAGCTGTTTGCAGCAAAGAAAAAATAAAAAGAATCCAAGCTTTTGGCCATGGCCAGGTGGTTCAATTGATTAGAGCGTCGTCCCGATATGCCGAGGTTGAGTGTTCGATCCCTGGTCGGGGCACATGCAAGAAACAACCAGTGAATGCATACTTAAGTGGAACAACAAATCAATGTCTCTCTCTCTCTTTCTCCCTTCCTCTCTAAAACCAATCAATAAAAAGCGAGCTGGTTTGGCTCAGTGGATAGAGCATTGGCCTATGGACTGACGAGTTCCATTCTGGTCAAGGGCACATGCCTGGGCTGCGGGCTCGATCCCCAGTAGGGGATGTGCAGGAGGCAGCCGAGTGATGATTCTCATCATTGATGTTTCTATCTCCCTTTCTCCCTTCCTCTCTGAAATCAATAAAAATATTAAAAAACAAATAAAAGCAATCAATAAAAGATAAAAAATATAAAGGAAATTTTTAAAAAGAACAAAATACATATCATGTATGAGCTACTAAAAACAAATGTGTAATTTTCATGATTTTGAATACAAGTTAAATGCTTTTACATTTGCATTTAAAACTGGCATTAAAAATATAAAGATGAATGGGAAAATTCATACTAGTAATTTAAAATTTTTATTTTTATTTACTTAAGGATGACATCAAATAGCAAATTAAAAACACCATAATAAGTTGAGAAAAAGACTGTGGAAGAAAGAAAAAAGCTTCACATTTTAGTACCTTTAATGCACTTTTCCCCTGCTTTTTTAAAAAAAGTTATTGATTCTTTTCTTTTTTGTTTTCATTTTGAGAGAGAGAGAGAGGAAGAGGGAGAGAAAAAGAGAGAGAAGTGAGAGAGATTTGTGTTCTAATTGTTTATGCATTCATTGATTGCTTCTTGTATGTGCCTGGCCTGGGAAGCCAACCAGCAACCTTGGTGTATTGGGACGACATTCTTACCGACTGAGTACCCGCCCTGGCTTTTCCTGCTTTTTGAACAAAAAGCCACACATTCATTTTGCTTTGGGCCCCACAAATTACATGGTCAGCCTTGCTTATAAATTCCCTATATCCCTAAACCAGCTTGATTTAATTGCCTATTGTTTGCTAACAAGAGTCCTAACTAATTTGAAAAATGTAATTTGAACTTGCTGGGGGTTTTAACTTTATACATTGCTCCAACTAGTATATGAAATGAGCAGAAGTGTGATTCAATGTAAAGAACACGGCTTTTATAGATGCCGAAGAGAGGCTCAGAGAATTTCACTCAGTTGGACAAAGTCACATACGTTCCAAGGAAAGGATCTGAGATGTGACTCTGGCTCATTGTGACTCTAGGTCCAGCACGTTTGCCGGAACATGCTGAATGCCCTGTTCAATACGGTGGCCACGAGCCACCTGTGGCTACTGAGCCCTTGAAATGTGGCAAGCGCAACTGCATTTTCGACACCATTTCACCTTCAGTCATTTTCATTTAAACAGGGTGGCTAGTGCTCCTGCACCGGACGGCACGGATGCAGAACTTGTGCCCTGCTCTGCACCATGGGCGTGGCAGATGCAGCGCGTGCCCGTGGAGGGGCTGAGTGCTCACTGGCTCCGCGACAGTCTGGCGCATGGTAGGTGCTCAACAAATGGCAGCTCAGCGATTTCATGGGTGCTCGGGCCCAATTTCTATGGATGAAATATCTAGGCCCGAAGGATGGAAAGGGAAGCCGGAGGTGACACGAGAGAGCCCACCACATGAGAGTTACTCTAGCCCATCTGCTGAGACAAACATCGGCGAGGACCGGCCTCAGCGGCGGTCAGCACAGCCCCTTGGTGACTAACACTCGCAGGAATCCAGGCCGGCCGGTCTCGGTGTCCACAGAGAACCTTCCGGGAAGGCCCAGCCTATAGTGAGCCCAGGAGACCTGTCCGGGAGGATTTTAAGGCGCCTCTGGTATGTCTCTGGAAAGCAGCCAACGAACCCAGAGCTGTCATCACCATAAACCCAGCTGGGGACTCAGACAGCTCAACCTAAACTCATTTTGATACTGAGTGGAAGGGGTGAGGCCCCAGGCCCGCCGCCACTCCAGCCCACGGATCCACTGCGGGTTCCCAGACCAGCTCTGCCCCTCCAGCCTGGGCCCCTTTTTCCGAACAGGCTTTCCTCTCGCCTCCCCCTTGACCAGCCCTGTGCTGGATTAACTCCTGGCTTACTCAGGGCTCTGACGAAATGACCCCTCCTCTGGGAAGCCTTCTTACACTCACCTCCCGGGCTGAGTTGGCTCCTCTGCTGGCCCTAGAGAATCATTAATCATCAACAAAGAAATGGACCCTGCTCTCTCCAGCCTGCTCAGCCTGCACAGAGAGCTGCCTGGTGAGAAACAGCTCGAGGCAAACTCACTTCTGCAGAGTGGGGCGCCTGCGCCTGTGAGCCGTGATTCGGGGCCATTTTCTCTTCTCTGCCCGTAGCATCTTATTCTGTGCGGCACAAGTCTCCCGAGGAACACCTTCCAGGCTTCCTGCTACCCATCAGTTCCAGCCGCTCTGCAGGGCAACTCCTTGATTCTTGGGGTGCTCCCCTAGTCCCCCCAATATACACTCCAACTTTGAGGATGACCCATCAAAGTGTTTTCAGATGACATGGGAGCACAGAGACTTCGGTTTATTCACATAGATTTTCTTAAATATATATTTTTATTGATTTCAGAGAGGAAGGGAGAGGGAGAGAGAGAGAGAGAAACATCAATGATGAGAGACAGTCATTGATCGGCTGCCTTCTGCACGTCCCTACTGGGGATCGAGCCCGCAACCTGGGCATGTGCCCTTGACTGGAATCGAACCTGGGACCCTTCAGTCCGCAGGCCAATGCTCTATCCACTGAGCCAAACCTGCTAGGGCCACATAGATTTTTATGTCCTTATCAAAGTCATTTATAAGGGAACTGGAGTTTATCCCCAAGTGGCCATGGGTGAAAGCACCGGAGTTAGTGGAAGGAGAAGAAGAGGGGGTGTTGTATCTGGGGTAGTCAGGGAAGGCTTCAGGGAAGATGGGGCATTTGACCTGTGACTTTAGAGACAGAGGGAAGAACATTCCAGGTAGAGGGAATAGCATGGGCACAGGTGTGGAGGCCTGAGAGAGGGTATAGGGCTCAAGCAACTAGAAGTCACTGGGTGTTATAGAAGTGAAAGGGCGAGACCTCAACCTAGAGGCCTTGGTGCCCAGCGCTCCCCGTGATTGGTCCTGGTGTTCCCCGTGGCGGGCTCCCGCCGGCCCGGCCAGTCCCCGCCCGTCTCCGGCACCAGCGCTGGGTTGGCTGCCCCCGGTCTAGTTTCCTGCCCGGGAAGGCCGAGGGCCGTGGAGAGGGGGCAGGCCCGGGGCTCTGGGAGAGCAGGGGCAGCACGAGCCCCCTCCAGCAGGGGAACGGCGCCCCGGGCTCCTGGGTGCTGGGGAGTGGCCTGCGGCCTTCGGGGAGGGACGCCTATCGAGGGGCGAGGACTGCGCCCTCCATCTTGCCCTGGGTCCTCCATTTGTGGGCAGAGCCATGTGCTCGGCCGGGCTTCTTCCCGGAGGCCCAGGCCGCTGCTGGCCACGCCCAGGATTTCTCTGGACTAACCAATGACAATCAAGGGAAGTGCACGCCATCACTATGACCACATCCTGTGTAACAAGACCCGACTCGCGCCTGGCCAATCGGCGGGGCCCACAGTCCCCTCCCCTGCCCTTACTATAAAACCCACAATCCCATCAGGCTTCGCTCTCTCTGCCACTGGGCTTACCGATGCATCGGTGAGTGTGGTCGGGGAGCTGAACTAGTTCGAAATGAAGGACTCTTTGCTTTTGCATCGGACTGGCTGGCTCCCTGGTGGGCTCTTGGGAATCTTGAAATCTGGGCATAACAGAAGCTCGAGGTATGATGAAAGGGAGAGGGTGGTAGGCTGGAGAGGTGAGCAAATGCAACTCCTTGAGGACCTCAAATACTTCCCTAAGGAGCAGGGATTTCATCTTGGAGGCTGGAGTATTCCAAAGTGAGTTCTCCAAACACCTGCCCATGGAATTCTCTGCTCCAGAAGAGGGCTGGGATTCTGTGTCCCTCACTCGGAGACTTCCTCTAAAATATGTTAGTAGTAGAGGCCCCGTGCACGAAATTTGTGCACAGGTACAGTCCCTAGGTCTGGCTGGCGATCGAAGCGTGAGAGTCTGGCATGGAAGGGCATGTCCCAGCTGACCTCTGGGCCCTGGGCAGCACCTGGGCTTCCAACCCCCCCCCCCCACCTGAGTCTTTGGGTCCCTGCCGGACTCCCTCAGTGCCTGGGAGCCAGGCGGTACCACTGGCCACCCTGCTCGCACCCGCCTTGGCCTGGCGCCACCCGTTCACCTGCTCCACTATCCCGCTGCAGTCCTGCTCTCATCGGGGGCCCATTGGGACAGGATGCACCTCACTGCCACCCGCTGCCAGCGCCACGTTGCTGATGCCTGCCATGTTCCACACCACCCCTTGGTGGTCAGCACACGTCATAATGAGTGGTCAAATTCTTGGTCGAACTCCCGGTAGAGGGGACAATTTGCATATTAGGCTTTTATTATATAGGATTGTAAAGGCTCTGCTAAAACGAATAGTAACTACATGTGAATGTCTGCACGGCGCCAGGCAATGCTCTTAGCACTTTGCATGTTTCACCATATTTAACCCACATCACAACCCTACAAATGCAGTACTGTGGTATTATTCCTATTTCATAGAGAGGTTAAGAAATTTGCCCAAGGTCACACAGCTAGTGAAGTGGTAGAGCTAAGATCTGAACTTGAGCAGTCTGACTTGGAGCTGTTCTGGAATAAAGAATCTGCTTAACTTTGTTTCAGCTAGCATTCCTCAACTTGCTTTTAATTATGGGGGGGGGGGGAGGAGAAGCTGCATATCTTATAATATTATAAGGCAACTGATTCTGCGGGAAATGGGGAACTGTTGAAGGGTTCTTATCCTGGAGCCTTTCAATGTCGTTTGCGAATATCCTTAGTGAGCTCATTACCAGTCACTGGCTCATTAGTGTGCGTCAGTCCTGTCTTAGAACCTCCACTTTCTTCTACGCTCCCTGAGGGCAAGGACTCTGTCATTCATTGCTGTGTCCCAGTACCCAGAGGAGTGGCATGAGATGGTGCTAAAAGAACATGGTTTGAGTGAATAGTCATTTCCTCGGTTAAGGACAGTGGGAGCAACAAAAAGAAAGGCCTATATTCTGGGAAGCAGGTGGTGGCTGAGTCCACGTGGGAGGCACGGAGGCAGGAACAGTGGTGCGGGCACCGTGGGAATCGTCTTGGAGTTCAAGTGGAAAGCAAGACTTCATGGCAAGACTAAAGGCCATTTGATCTTAAATGCAAATGCAAATATCTACTCAGAATGTTTTCTCTTCTTAGGCAGTAACTAAGCCACCTGGTTAATTGGAAAATGAGGCATTTGTTGGAGTTGAAGGTATATTAGAAAATTCTTGGTTTTAAGAGTTGGAGTTGGAGGGAAAAATAAAACTCAGACTTGTAGCTACTCCACCCTCACACCCCTAAAGCTACTGGCAAGGAATAGAGGCTTTGGAAGGTTGGCTTGTTGAACTGAGGGGTTCTTAGAAAGCACCGAGCCAATTTCTCCAATTCTAAGGGTGGCAAGACAGAGGCCCAGAGAGGGCAACGTCACAGAGCTGGTTAAATTGGGACTAGAATCTGAGGGTGCCCTCCCAGTCGGGAGCTCTGCCCAGGCTTCAGGGCCTGCACCCTACCCCCCTCCGCCTAAGCCACCAGCAGCTCCCTGTGCCCACCACCCCGTCCCCTCCATCCATCACCCCTCCACGCCCTCTGTCAGGGGACGCAGCCCTTTTGCACACCACAGACTGTGCTCGCTGCTGTGTCTGACTGCCCCTGATGAGATTACAGATTCCTGGTAAAATAGACCGGAGTTAATTCCCGCTGGCTTTAAAGGGCAGGGCAGGCCACAAGAAATAGCAAAAAGCAAACCTTTCTCTAAAATGCTAAATGTAGGTGATAATCCCTGTTCAGCACGTTGCAGTTCACCACCGCTGAATTTCACAAATATTCTCTGGAGGGGAGGTGGCACCGGCCCTAATAAAGTAGATGCGGTATTACTGTGCCTATTGTATGGATGGGGAAACTGAGGCATGTGAGCTTAAAAGGCTTGTCCAGGGATACACAGCTAGTAAGTGGCGGAGCTGGGACTTGAATGTAGGTCCCTGGGCTCTGTCATCTTTAAAAATAATAGGGCCTGAGAACCGACAGAGGTCTTAGCTTGGGCTTACAGCAGCCCTCGAGGAAGCATCACAGCAAGTGGCAGGGCCGGTTTGAACCCAGGTCCACTGGCCTCACAGCCCGCAATCCCCACACTTCAAAGGCTAAGCACCTGTGAACCCATCTGCTTGTGCATGCGGTGAAAGCCACACCAACGTTGGCCTGAATTCCGCTCTGCTACGTGCCAGCTCTATGACCTTGGCCCAGGGACCCAGTCAAACGAAGGTCGGCCTCCTAGGCTGCCAGGATGATTCCCTGTGAGTCACACAGGTAAGGCAGCCAGAGCAAGTCAGCACACAGCACATGCGCGTGACTCAACCTCTCTTTGCCTCAGTTTCTCCATCTGTAAAATGATAGGTATTGTACTTACTTATTGGGATTGGTGCTTACATTAAATGTGCTCATACAAGCAATGTGCTTCTAGAATAATACCTGGTGCGCAATAAATGCTTTATTAATGTTATCGGTTACTTGGCAGTGAGCTAGTATCCTATTGCCTTGCCTTCAATTCTTTCTGGAATGGCGTGGGGGTAAAAATCAAAGCAGCCAAGCAAATGTTCCTCTCATTCCTCCCACCAGTCCCTGGTCCCCTCCCCTGTATAAGAGGAGCACTTGGCTTTGAGGTCCAAGCCCCCAGACCACGTGGCCTGCTCTAATTTCCCAGGCCCTAATCTGCTCCCGGCTCCTAATGATGCAGCTGGTAATAGGATTGTGGCTTCCCTCTGGGGCAGCCACTCAGGCCATGGCCGAGTGGCTGGCAACTGGTGCTTAGCAACCCTGACCGCCTGCCTGCTGAGGAGCCAAAGCCCCCAGCCAGGACCCTGTGCCCCCGGCTGGCCTCACGTGCATGGAATGGTGCTGTGCCCGGTGCCAGCAGGCTGGGCTCACCATGGTGCCGGGTGCCATCCTGGCACGAGGGAGGGATGTTTGTAAGCGGAACGGACTGCTCGTCCTGTCTGTGCTGTCTGTCACCGTGGGCTGCCTCCTCGGCTTCTTCCTGAGGACCCAGCGCCTCTCACCACAGGTCAGCCCCCGGGGCATCACGGGGTCCTCCTCTAGGAGGGGGTGTGGGCCTGAGGGGTCCGAGGGTCGCATTCCCCCTCCACGGCTCCCCGATAACAACTCCGTGGGTGAGTCACTCTGCCTCTCTGGGTCCCAGTTTTCTCATCTGTAACATGAGTGTGAAAAATAAACTATAGGACTAGAGGGACATCCAATAAAACGGCCGAGCAAGTGGTTACAAACTGGCATCGCCAGATGAATGGAGGCAAGGGTGCCTCATTAGCATAACCGCGGGGCTAAGAGCTGTGGGATCAATGATTCTCTGTCATCATTGATGCTTCTCTCTCTCCCTCTCCTTTCCTCTCTGAAATCAATAAAGATATATTTAAAATAGTGGCCCTGGGAATTGGGCCACTATTCCTGTAGTAACACCGTGAAGCCACCTTCAGTTATTTAGGAGGAAGCATGGACTCTGGAGGCAGAGGAAGCCTGAACTTGGACTCTCCTAAGAAGTGGCTGTGTGGCCCTAGGCAAAATCTTATCTCCTTTTTGGCCTCAGTTTCCTCATCTGTAAAATGGAGCGGGGGCGCTATGTGTCACTAGAATTGTTGGGGAGTAAACAAGGATCCATCAGTGCCTGGCATATCGTGGGTGCTTACTGAGTGTTACCTCCCTCCCCCCCCCCCCCACCTACCTGTCTACGTGCTACCTACATCAAGACCATCTCCTGTTCCAAATCTTAGACAAATTCTTCCAGACCTGGCCATATCTGAAATCTTACTCTCCTCCCCACTCCCCCCGGGGCTCACCCTCCACTGTAACCCTGCTGCCGGCTGTCTCACTTCAGAGCCATTTGTGTAAAGTCTATTTCCCCATCAGACTTCAACTTGCTGAATATCACATGGGCTTTTCTTGAATCAAAATGTGAACTTAGGTCAGTGCTTATCACAGAACGAACCCTCAACTATTTGCTGAATTAAACTGGCAATGGCACAAACCATCTGCTATCTACTTTCTTTAATTTTCCTCAACATCAAAACTATCTTTCCTGCAGGAAGATTATTTTGTGAAAACAAGTTGGAATGCTTATTATGAAAAGCCAAACTCATCTGGGGCCTCCTTTGCGAAAGCTGCCTTCCCCATCTGTTTGGAAATGCAAATATATTCCCATCGGAATTAACCTGCCAGATAAACTGAAGGAAGGATGTGGAATCTTAGAACAATTATTTGGCAGAAATTGGCTTTCTCAGCATCTTACTTTGAAATCCAGGAGTTTGTTTGACCTCTGCCTGTGATTCAGTAACCAAGCCCTTCTTATTTTGTAAGCTTATGCAACAGGCAAAAAAATTATAAACAGTTTACAAATAGAAAGTCCTATTTCAGAAAACAATCTACAAGATTTATAATTTGTAATATTATTGAAATAAGTATCTCATTTAAAAATATGATCATTTTGAGAGTTCCAGTTAAACATGGTGAATTTACAACTGCACACATTTTCCTTTCCTTCCTGGATTCTACCAAAATTATAGTAATGGAATTTTTTAATCCTCACCTGAGGATATGTTTTTATTGATTTTTTTAGAGGGAGAGGAAAGGAGAGAGAGAGAGAGAGAGAGAGAGAGAGAGAGAGAGAGAGAGAGAGAGAAACATTGATATGAAGAGAGAAACATTGATATGGGAGAGAAACATTGATCAGTTGCCTGTCTCCCGCACACCCCATGACCAGGTGTCCAACCTGCAGCCTAGGCATGTGCCCTGAGTAGGAATAAAACCTGCAACCTTTCGGTGTGTGGGACGACAATGCTCCAACCACTGAGACCCCCCCCCTGCCCCACCCCCCGGGCCAGGGCTAAATCTTTTCTTAAGCTCTTTGAAGATATGAGAGAAGATATAGTGACTATAAAATGGAGTGGGATGCAAAAAGAAAAAACAATCCAAGAACAAGAAAGAGCTTTTGGAAATTAAAAATAGATGAGCCAGGATTAAAAGGTCAATAGCTGGGATAAAGTTGCAGAAATCTTCCAGAAAGTAAAACAAAAAGAGATGGAAACAGATAAAGAAAATTAGAATGCCCAATATCCAACTCTCTGAGAGTTTTAGAGAGCACTAAGAGAAAAAGGGGAGACAAAATTCACAGAGAACACAAGAAGGTTTGAAAGGTAATATTTCACAAGAAGAAAGTGTACCTAAAATAAAAAGGTATTGTCAAGATTACAGAAACCTGTTAAAAAGAAAAAAAATGATAGGTATGCATACACTACTAGTATGAATTTTTTAAAAAGAAAGAGGAAAACCTCATACCATAGTTTATCACTTTAAAAATTACAGAAAATTGGAGATAAACAGATGATCCTTAAATGGTTCTGTGGGAATAAAACAAGTCTCATGTAGAGAATAGAAAGAAAGAGTAGCTCCAAACTTCTTCAGCAACACTGGAATCTAAAAGGCAAAATGTAAGTGCCTTTGAAATTTGAAGGGGAAATTATTTTATTTATTTATTTTTAATGAATTTATTGGGGTGGTATTAGTTAATAAAATCATATATGTTTCAGGTTGCAATTCTATAATACATCATCTGGATATCATATTGTGTGTTCACCATCCCAAGTCAAATCTCCTTGGAGGGGAAATGCTTTTAAACTAAGGATCTTATATATGGCCAAACTACTATCAGGGGTAAAGGTAGAATAAAGGCATTTTTACTTATATAAGGACTCCGAAGTTTCTCTCCCATTCACTCTTACTGAGAAAGCTACCAAAGGAGATGTTCCCGCAAAACAAGGAAGTAAACGAAGAAGACAAGAAATCCAGGAAAGAGGGGACAATACGCAGGAGAAAGTCCCAGAATGACAGCGAAGGCGAGGCCTAGAGAGCAATCTGCCCAAACGGGAATAGGGAGATGGAGAGCTCTTGAAGGGCACAAAGGGAGTGGATGTGCTTGAGTAACCGGAAAATACTCTTGTTGGGCCTTTTTATTTTTTATTGTGTTTTGTTTCAGTTGTTCGGACTTTATATATATATATCATTGATTTTTCACAGAGAGGAAGGGAGAGGGATAAAGAGTCAGTAACATCGATCAGCTGCCTCCTGCACACCCCCTACTGGGGATGTGCCCACAACCAAGGTACATGCCCTTGACTGGAATTGAACCTGGGACCCTTCAGTCTGCAGGCCAACGCTCTATCCACCGAGCCAAACCAGTTAGGGCTTGTTTGGACTTTTTAAAGAAATGTTGAAGCACTTGGAAGAAATTAGTGAGTGGTTCACAGAAAACAAATGAAAAATTAGTCAATTATTAACTGCAGGAAACTTAGGTCATACAAGAAAGGTTGTACAAAGAAGGTTCTAGCATATTACTTGGCTCAATAGTGACTATTAATTAAACCTTGACTATTAATTTAACCAAAAATTGTGATATAATGGTGAAATGGTAGGAGGAAAAGGGAATAAGTCTTCATGGCAGATGTCAAAAAGGGAAGTTAATAGATGTCAAAAAATATATCTAGAAATAGTATTATAACTGTATTATTTAGAAATAACAATACTAAGGAAAACATCTAAAGGAGTTGAGGGTGTTCAATCCTGGGAAGTTAGGTTGGGATAGAGATGGATGAGGAAGGGGCTGCCTTTTTATCATTATAGTGCTACTTAAATTAAAGAATAGACACATTGGTTAAAATTAATTAAACATACACAGCCATGATGGGTATATTTTTAAAAGTAGAATTTCTGTGCATTGGAAATGGTAGCAGAACGGGAGGCCTGATTTCAGGTTCTCACTGATGCTAACTCACTCTGTGAAGCAAGTCACCTCCCTGTCCTGGCTCAGCTTCCTCAAGTATAAAATGAGTCAGCTGGACTGAAAGATCTTTAAAAAACCCTTCTCGGCACCAAAATTCTAGGATTTGGAGCTTTTCAAATCAGCAGACCATTAACCAAGTGTTATGTTTGGCCTTTAAAAAAAGTTTCAAGTACAAAACTTTAATTTGGATGTACCAGCCTTTACCACAACTTCACCCTTTGATGAAAGTGGCCTCAAACTAGGTTGCCAGAAACAGCGAAACTGAACTAAATTAAATTTGAAAACAGCATACCCAGTTACATTTGAATTTCAGATAAGCAATATTTAGTATAAGTAAAAAAACAAACGTTAGTTGTTTATCTGAAATTCAAATTTTACTGGGCTCAGTAGTCCCCTCCCATTCAGTTGTCAGCATCTGGTCACAGGATCTGGAGACAGCTGATGGGGCAAGAATTTAGGCCCCTGACGCCAGCCGCATAGATAGGCTGGAACCAGCAGCCCAGGAGGAAAGCCCAGCATAGAACTCTCTCCAGTAGGGCTCTTTATACTGAGTGGCGTCTCACCAATTCAATCCAGTTCTCTTTCAGCATCTTAAATGTGAGACGTGCTGAGAGGGGCGCTGTGTGGGGAGGCAGACGATGGACCCAACACTGAATGAGAAACTGACTCAAGAATGCCATGGTCTGTTTCTGAGTCAGTGTCCTCATAAACTAAACGGAGAACTTCAGGGCGAAAACTGTGCCTATTTCATTTGTGGGTACCCAGTGCGATGCCCGGCACAGTAGGTGTGGAATGAATGTGTGAGCAGCATGCAGCCCAGCCCTTGTGCCTCCTAACATCTACGCCATGAGACCGATTTGTAGCGTGATAGGCAGTGAATGGGGCAGAGGTGGGGGAGAGCTATTATTTACTGTGATTACTGAACATTTACTCTCAGTCAGGCACTCTGCCCAATGCTTCATGTGCATCCTCTCATTTCAGCCTCCCAGTGACCCTATGAAGTGGTTATTACTCTTGGGTCACCGATAAGAAAAACTCCAAGCAGCTCGCTTACGGCCACACAGCTAGTTAGGAGGGGGCAGGGGACAAGTCTGTTTGGCTCGACAGCCCATGCGTCCTCCACGGACTCTGCTGTGCCCGTTGTAGACAGGAGAGTGCGAATGAAACAGTGCTTTGAAGATGATAAAGAACTGAGCAACTGGGGAGGGTTGGGGGGTGGGGCGTGGGGTAAGAGATCAACCGAAGGGCTTGTATGCATGCATATAAGCATAACCAATGGACATAAGACACTGGGGGGTAGGGGAGGCTAGGGGACTGTCAAGGGCGGGGGGGAAAAGGAGACATATGTAATACTCTAAGCAATAAAACAATTAAAAAGAAAAAAAGAACTGAGCAACTGTGACATCTGCAGCGCCGGCTATAACCTCAGCTCTTGCTGTGTTTTCAGGAAATTAGTTACTTCCAGTTTCCTGGGGAGCTCCTGATGAGGATGTTGAAGATGCTGATCCTACCGCTGGTGGTCTCCAGGTGAGGGCCAAGGCGTTTGGCCGGGAGGTCTGGGTAGGGAGGGGAGAGGATTCTGTTGGTTCTGTTGGTTCCCTGCTCCTGCTGTGAATGACTGGACTGCACCTGTGGGCCTGGGAGCCGTGTGATTGTGGGGCCTTCATGGGAGGAGTCTGTGGCACAGGCTGCTGGAGTCTAAGTCGTCCAGTGGCCCCAGTTATTTCAGTCCCATCCAATGGACCGTAACAAGTGATTGGGAGTTATCAGATGAGACCTGACTCCAAGGTAGCTCGGGGGCTCAGGGATTGCTTCCCAGAGGAGGGGTTCTTTATGGTGAAAGCAGCAAGGTGTGTGTGGGGGGGGGGGGGGAGGGAGATGGCATTGGAGACTCTCCCAGGGTGATATCCTAGCTCAGCTGTGCACTGAACTGGCTGTGTAACCTTGGACAGGTTGTTAAACTTCTCTGAGCCTCAGTTTCCTCATCTGTAAAATGAAAAATGACACCTACTCCCAAGCGTGATTGTGAGGACTCTATGAGGTTATATATTTGCATGTGCTAACTGTTCAGGGGGCTGGGTCCCAGAGTGTGAGGGAGGGAGGGCGGGGAAGATGAAGTTGGAAGGGGGCTTCTTGCTCAATCATGAAAGACCTTGAATGCCAGGCTACAGAATTCAGACTTCACCCGCAAGAGCGAGGGACACAGAGAATCACTGAGATCACCTGGCCCCTCTCGCTGGTGTGCTGGGTGACCCTGAGTAAGGCCCTGCCCCTTTCTTTTCCACATGTGTAGCGAGCTGGCTGCTCCATTTAGTATCGAAGAGCTCTGTGCTCTGAGGCCATGTGTTTGGAGTCCTCACTTCCCAGGACTTCTCTGCAGGGAGGGAATCAGATGAGCCTCTGAGTCCTGGGGGGTGCCGGGGTCCGACCCCAGCGGGTCCAGGGGTTCCCAAAGGCGTAGACGGAGTCGGAGAAGAAGGAAGGACACGGAGACAGTGTTCAGTTGATCAGCAGCCTAGCCAGGATCTCTAGCCCGGATCTCCAGAGAGGTTCTGCTTCGGATCTCCAGCGAGGTTCTGTAGCCATGTTCCCTCGCTAGGTTCTCCAGCCAGGTTCTGTCCAGGCTCTCCAGTCAGGTTCAGTGTCCAGGTTCCAGTCAGGTTCTCCTGCCAATCTCTGTAGTCAGGTTCAGTCCAGGATCCCTTGCCATGTTCTCCTGCTAGGCTCTGTCTCTAGGCTCCGAGGCCAGTCCCTCTCCAGGATCCTCTGGCATGCTCTCGCCAGCGAAGTTCTTCTGTCTCTAGGCTCCGTGTAGGTTCTGTCTTCTGAATTCTGTCTCCTGAGTTCTGAGTCTTTCTGTCTTGTTACAACTGTATTTATACCAGTTGATTCAATCCTATCAATCTCTATTACAAAGGTTAGGGCGTTTCTTATCTCCATTCCAGGGAGAAAAGATTATGTAGTTTAAGCATGATTGTTCGTAGTTAAAGGGATTAATTACCCGCCTGGCACTTAGTTGAGGGGTTTTATTCCCTCCCTAACTTCAGGGGGAAATCCCTACCTGCGGATTCAACCTTTCTCGGAGAGGTGACCTTGGTTAAAACACAGCGCCAAGAAGGTGAGCAAACATATTAAGAACCATATGCCATATATGCCAGGTCCCTTGAAACAGCAAGGATGGACCGGCTCCCGGCAAATTCCCCCTTTTTTATTTTTTAAAAGCAGGCATTAAAAAGAAAAACCTCAAATGCTCTTTTATATCCATTTTAAGAGACGGATTGGCGCTTTCCGCTATTACCTGAGTCATGATCTATCACCCCAGGGAGAGCTTGCCAATCCTGCACTTTCCCGGGGTGGAAAGGCTGCAGTGGGGTTAAGGATAAGGCTCCTTGGGCCTACCTTCTCCCATGCCTCTACATTTACCTTTCCGGCACCTTTCCTTCCTCAGAAAAGCATGGACATACTTCTTGTATAAAACGTTCTGTCTGACTGGGAGTAACCTTAACTCCTCTGCTAGCAAGCATATGTGTTAAAAGATCAATACGGAGTCTTTTTTCTTTAGACTCAGTATGGCACATCTTCTTAATCTAAGTTCTGTACTATCCACCTTCTTACCCTATTTATCCTCTATAGGGGGGTCTGTAGCACCCTGGTGGAGTCCTATCCGTCCCGAGCGTGGGGGTTTTCAAGGGGGGGGGGGGGCTTACCTAAGGGAATCCTGTTCCAGGGGTTCCCAAAGGTGTGGACGGAGTCGGCGAAGACTATCCACCCTCTTCCTACAGTGGAGTCTGATCCGTCCCGAGTGTGGGGTTCTCAATGAGGGGGGGGGCTTACCTAAGGGAATCCTGTTCCAGGCATTCCCAAAGGTGTGGACGGAGTCGGCGAAGACTATCCACCCTCTTCCTACGGTGGAGTCCGATCCGTCCCGAGTGCGGGGCGCTTACTTAGGGGTCCCTGTTCGGGCGCCAGATGCCGGGGTACAGCCCCAGCGGGTCCAGTGGTCCCCAAAGGTGTGGACGGAGTCGGCGAAGAGGGAAAGACTCGGAGACAGCGTTCAGTTGATCAGCAGCCTAGCCAGGATCTCCAGCCAAGTTCTGGTCTTGATCTCCAGAGAGGCTCTGCTCTTTATTGTCTTGTTACATCCGTATTTATACCAGTTGATTTTAATCCTGTCAATTTCTATTACAAAGGTTAGGGCGTTTCTTATCTCCATTCCAGGGAGAAAAGATTATGTAGTTTAAGCATGATTGTTCGTAGTTAAAGGGATTAATTACCCGCCTGGCACTTAGTTGAGGGGTTTTATTCCCTCCCTAACTTCAGGGGGAAATCCCTACCTGCGGATTCAACCTTTCTCGGAGAGGTGACCTTGGTTAAAACACAGCGCCAAGAAGGTGAGCAAACATATTAAGAACCATATGCCATATATGCCAGGTCCCTTGAAACAGCAAGGATGGACCGGCTCCCGGCAGGGGGGTGTGATGGGCTCTGTCCCCTGAGCAGGGTCATCAGCCTCCCTGCCCCACAGCCTCCCTGCTATTGAGGAATAAGACAGCTCCTCCCCCTTTCCCTGTAGTGTCATGGACATAATGCTCCCCAGTTCCAGAGGCCAATTAACGGTACCTTCGGTTACCCCCAGGGGAGCCTTGTTCAGCGTCTTGCTGGCAGCATTCAGGTCTCTCAAGACTCATTCTTCAAGGCTCTGCTGAAATGCCACCTCCCTCCACGAGCTATCCCAGACTCCTCAACCCATGCTGGTTGTTGTCTCCTCTTTAAGCATCCTCCGGGTCATTCGCTGAGTCAGCGAGTCTGTCAAATTTCCAGTGGCCTCCATGCTGCTGGGCCACTTGCTTTACATGAGCTCTCCCCAGCGGTCCATACACTTAACACAGCCCCTGATCACTCTCTTCCTCCTGCAATACTCTTCCCTATGGCCTGACACTCTCCTGGCTCTTTGCTTGCTCTCTGCCCCTCCATCCCAGTTTCTCGCCTTCTACTCGACCTCTAAATGTTGCCATTTCTTCGGCTTTTTCTAATCTGTCCGCATGGCTTTAATATCTCTCCAGTGTTGAGACCTGGAGTCAGGTCTCAACACAACCTCCCCCATAGAGATCTTCCTCCCCGTATTTTCCGCACAGCACTCATTAGACATTGTTATTTTACACGTATTCAGTTGACTGGTTTCTTTATCTCTCACTGGACCATAAACCCTGTAAAGGAGAGACAACATTCAGTTGAGGCTTCACTCTGGACCTAGCCAAACGCCTGGCACACAGTAGGTCCTCCTTAATACTTGTCAAGTGAATTAATGAAACCATTCAACAATTATGCATTGTGCTTTCTGGGCACTGGGCCCTGTACTGGGCGCTGCAGCTACAGAGATGAAGGAGGTTTGGTCCCTGAGGAGCTCACAGGCTGTGAGGGAGACTGATGAAATAGTCAGTTACGTGATGGCTGAATAAGTTAATGGAGGAAGCACAGGACACCCCCTACCCCTTCTTTCCAGTTGTATTACAAAATAAGGTGCAGGACTCTTATTAGGCACTTAATCACCCTTCACCGTTGACCACCCTTCCTGCCTCCTACTCTCCATGTGGACCCTAGAGTCAGACAGAATTGGGTTCCCACCCTGGCCCTGCCCTTTCCTAGCTGTGTGACCCGGGACAAGTCATTTAACTTAAAGAGAGATCCTGAAGTCAGCAAGTCAGGGTCTAGGTCCTAGGCCTGCTTGCACCACAAACCGTCCTGCGGCCTTGGCTGGGACACGCCTCACCTGGGCCACAGTTTACCCGGTTTACCCAGTGACTAGGGGCCCATCCAGCTGTTTGAATCGGGCTCTCGGGGGCCTGATCTCTCTTTCCACCAGACCCACGTGCTTTCTCGTGGCTGGAAATGCAATGTGGCATTAACTTGAGAAAAGCCAGTGTGTGTTCATACATTCCGTTTGTTTATTATACAGTTTGGGCTGGTGCAGAGCAACCGTGTCATTGAAAAAAAAGCAGTGCTTTAACATTTTCCTCCTAAGGAGAGCTAAAACTTCTTAGGGAAAAATGACACATTTCTGAGCCTCAGTCCCCCGCGTCCCTGAACCCTGCTTCCTTTACCTTCAACTGGTCTGTGATCCATCCATCCACCCATCGCCCACAGTTCCCTCAGCTCCTGCTCCAGCCAGCCCAGGGCTGGGCAGCATGGTCCCCATGGGGCAACCGCCCTGGTGCGGGGACTGTCACTCAGGGCTGAGCAAAACCACCAACGATGCTTTGAAAATTCAGATGCCAGGCCCCATGCCGGGCTCACTGAGCCAGACTGCCAAGGGGCCCAAGCAGGGGTTGGTTTTAAAAGTTCCACAAGTGTTCAAACGGTTAAGAGAAAAGCCAAACCCTGATGTCTTGGGCTCAGGCCTTCTGGCTGAAGCCAAAGAGCCTGGCGCGAGGGCTGCGGCTCTTCAGTCCCCAGGGGCTCCCGGCTGGAACCCAGGAGACCAGGGCTGTCTGTGGTGTGTTATGTGGAGATGCAGGGCACCTGGTCCATGCCCTGCAAAGGCTGCCACGAACACGGGTGTGCAGGATCACGCAGGTTATCAGCGTTGAGGGAGCACCCACGTGTGCCTGAGTGAAGATAGACTTTCCAGAGGAAGTGACGAGCCGTGGTGCTAAGTCAAAGCACAGAGGAGGAGGTCGCCCACAGGCACTGCCTGCAGAGAGTGGAAGCAGAGGGAGGGGGTTTCCTGAAACATCTCATCTGGGCCTTGGAGGAGCCTGGGGAAGCTTTAATAAGTCAGAGAAACATGTGACACCCGTAGTGGATCAGGAGCCTTGCTGGGTGTTCTGAGTACATTCTCCGATTTCATTCTCAGGAAAACCCTGCCAGGGAGGGGGTGCTCTCCCATTTTACAGGTCAGGTCACCGCGACTCAGATGGGAAGGGCCTTGGTTGGGTTCACATTTCTGGTGAGTGACCCCAAAGCTCCTGTTCTTCCCCCGGAGCCTCTTGCAGATTCTCAGCCACACCCGCCTGTGCTGTCTGCTCAGCGCTCGCCCTCATGGTGGCTTAGGAGCCACAGCTGGCTAGGGGAAGGTTGCCCTCAGCCGGCCTGCGGCGTGCCTGTCTGAGGTGGGGCTCCGGCCAGGTGCCGGTTTGCAGCAGATTGTAGAGAAAAGAGGCCCAGGAGCCGGAATGTGCCAGACTGTGGGAAGAGTGACTGAACTGGGCTCCGGCGAGGCCAGCTGGCCCCCCCTCCCTCCCCCCGGGCGTCCTTCCTCTGGAACAAAGTGTCTCTGCGGCTGTCTCCCTGCCAGATGGTGGGACCCTCCAAGGCAGGCACAGGATCTTTTCATCCCTCGCATCAGCCTCCACCAGCACCGCCCATACTTCTTTACACCTTTTCATCTCCCTCTGCTTGTGTATTAGGTTTCTGTCTCCTGCAAAAGTCGTTACACGGACCACCAGGTAGAGGTTAGTGCGAAGGACACAGGGGAATATGAACCTGACCCCGCCGTGTACAGTGATGTACATGGAGGGGTGATGGCGACTGGTCCTACCCCTCTGCAGGGGCAGTCCTTTTTGTAGCGCCACGAGTGGCTAGTCCAGGTAGGAATGAATACTGGTTTGTGTCTATGTCATTACTGTACAAACAACGGTGTCAGCACTCCATAAGGTGGCATGCCAGTTGTGACTGCAAATTCGGTTCACTAACAACACCGAGGGCACCCAGGGTTACCTGCAGCATCAACAGTGGAGACAGGTCATTGTCCATATGTATCAATGACGAAGAGCCGGGAGGATTTCGCAGACGGAACCTTGAGCTGGGTCTTGAACATGGAGTGGGCCTTGGCTGAGAGGAGAAGTGGGCATTCGTGGAAGGAGGAACAGCATGGGCAAAAGTGTGGAGGCAGAAAAGTCTGGCATGGGTGGGGACCAGTGAGGTGCCAGCCTGCTCCAGGGGCTTGGCAAAGGGAAGGGTGGCAGGTCCTCCTGGAAGAGGGTAGAGCATTTAGTGTCACGCGCATCAGGATCTGGGGCCCAGGCTTGCAGGTTATTGGAACTAGAAGCAAATGGTGTGTCCTCCCACTGCCTCGGAGCAATTGCACCGCAGACAGCCCTGGTTCCAGGTTCCAGCCGGGAGCCCTGGGGACTGGGGGCAGCAGCCCTCACGCCAGGCTCGGTCGCTCCAGCCAAAGGCCTGAGCCCAAGACATCAGGGTTTTGCTTTTTTCTTAACCATTAGAACACTTGTGGAACTTTTATTTACTTATTATTTATTTACTTTTTACATTCAACATTATTTTGTATTTATTAGTTTCAGGTGTACAGCATAATGATTAGACCATCATATACTTTACGAAGTGTTCCCCCTGGTATTTCTAGTACCCACCTGGCACCATTCATAGTTATTACAATTTTACTCACTATATTCCCTCTGCTGGACTTAATACCCCGTGACTATTTTGTGACTACCAATCTGTACTTCTTTTTTTTAAATAATTTTTTGTTGTTGAAAGTATTACATATGTCCCCCATTTCCCCCCATTGACCCTCTCCAGCCCGCCCCGACCCGCCCCCCCCCAGACTCTCATCCCCGCATTATCTGTGGCCATGGGCCATGCATATTTGCATACAAGGTTCCTAGTTGATTGCTTCCCACCCACCCACCCAACCCTCCCCCCATCTTCCTTCTGAGATTCCCCACTCTCTTCCAGGCTTCCATGTCTCTGGATCCACTCTGTTCATCGGTTTATTTTGTTCACTTGTGGAACTTCTAAAACCAACCCCTGCTTGGGCCTCTTGGCAGTCTGGCTCAGTGAGCCCGGCATGGGGCCTGGCATCTGAATTTTCAAAGCATCTTTGGTGGTTTTGTTCAGCCCTGAGTGACAGTCTCTGCACCAGGGCGGTTGCCCCATGGGGACCATGCTGCCCAGCCCTGGGCTGGCTGGAGCAGGGGCTGAGGGAACTGTGGGTGATGGGTAGATGGATGGATCATAGACCAGTTGAAGGCAAAGGAAGCAGGGTTCAGGGATGCAGGGGTCTGAGGCTCAGAAATGTCATTTTTCCCCCACAAAGGTTTAACTCTCCTTAGGGGGAAATTGTTAGAGCACTGCCTTCTGCCCTCTCCAAAGATAGTTCCCAATGTGGCTCTCTGCTTCATCAAGGCAGGAGTACGAGCCCTCACTCTCTCGTCTTCTAAGACAAAGTCTTATATAACGTAGTCACAGGAGTGACATCCCTCACCTTTGCCTTAAGCTATTAGAAGCACTCACACTCAGGGAGGGGACTTATACAAGGGTGTGGATCACTGGGGGTCACCTTAGGGTTTGTCCACCTTGCTCTCTCTCCCTGCACCTTCCTTCTCTCTACTGCCATTCCAAGAAAATCCAGAAATCCTGTCCTCCTTGTCTTTCAAAAGTCACCTCCACTCGTGCCCTTTTTCCCTGGGGTGAGTGGGGTGTGTGTGTGTGGGGGGGGGGGTCTCAGCTCTGACCAAATGGCTCATCCAGGAATTTCTTGTGAATGAGGATAACTCCCTTAGCATGAAAAGAATTCCGGAGAATATCAATTTTTCTCTTTCACAGGGACATCACAGGGTCTGGTACATAGTAGGTGCCTAATAAATGCTTATTAAGTGACTAAAGAGCAGTGGAAGTGGAATTTGGGGAAGTTTCACGACTAGCACTTGAACTGAGGATGTTAGGAGTTATCTTTTAAAGATATTTTGTACTTTAAAACATTATGTAAGCAAAGCAGAAACATTTTGGGGAACGGTGAGGCGGAGGGAGGTGGAGGGGGGAATCCTATTATCACACAACCCTAATTCTGCCACTGTTATCATTTCCCCTTTGTTTTATCATTCTTAGCAGTGAATGCGCCAGGCCCAGGTGTGGTCCTCAGCTGACCGGTTCAGAAGTTCTACCTTGTCTGAGCCTCTGAGCTGGTCACGCCTGTCCTCTGAGACCAAAGAAACCAAATGCCAATTGATCACAGAGATAAGTAAATGGCCAAGAACACAGATGCGCACAGCCTCAGGCCAGAGCATCCCTATAGGGTCACACTACTCGGGAACCCACTGGTTAAATCCGTTTCCTGGCAGGAAAACTCATTTAATTGTATAACCAACGTGACCCCAGGTTTGCCATTTTCAGTGAATTTCTGGGGTCCCACCTGGTAGAGTCCCACCATATGTGCATTTAACCCAAGTGACTTCAGTTACGACAAATGCTGTGGAAAGAGAGAAAAGGTGGCAGGAGCTCTTCCATTCGGAGCTATGCCCCAAGTGAGCGTACCGTGGGAGGTGGGTTTGCGTGGCACCAACCCAGCGCCAGTCCCTACCTGCCTCTCAAGGCGTGAGTATTTCCCTGCAGCCATTGTGATTCCAGGCTCTGAACAGGCTGTTTGGGTTTTTTGCCATCATGGCCTGTAAGGGTATGCCGACTGCTTCGGCTGGTGCACATTCCTAATCAAGCCACAGGGATGCCCTGCTCTGGCTCCTAGATCCCAAAGCGCTCAATCCTTAGTCATGCCCTGAGCTTAGTTCCTTGAGATTGAGCCCTGCGTCCCTTTTTCCTGCTCATAGGTTAGCCCTGGGGACCTTTAGTGCCCAGAGACCTTGGTATACCTGGACCCTAACTTCAAATCAGAGGGGCCAAGGGTTGGGATCTTCATCTCTTTTCTCTCAGAAGACCCCTGAGCCCCTCTGGCGAATTGAGGCACCTTCCTATAACTCTGCAGGTCTTAAGGGCTCCAGGCGGGGCACTTCCACCAAATCACTAAGTCTCCCCCTTTCCCTGCACAATGAGTGCCCTCTTAGCTTACAGTTGCCATTTGTAAAATTCTTCTAAAAACAAAATCAGCTTCAAGGAGACTTGCTGTCTCTAACTACAAATATAGGAGCCTCAGACAAAATTTAGAAAATTCTGCCTCTCATTACATCGGCATAGGAGCTAACAGCCTGATGGTTGGACCTGCAACAGCATGTCATGCCCTTGAACTAGGGTCCCTCTCCCACGGGAGGCGCTTGGATGGGTGCTGGGTGGTTTGCCACTCTCAGTTGTCTTCTCTGTGCCCCACTGCGGACGGGTCCCATGCTAATAACACCTTCTTGCGTTTGAAAAGTCAAGTCTATGGGGCCTGGGAGCCTTTCTTTCCCACTTTCGCCCAGTAATACCACTGAGCCCTTTTATTTTTTTAATTTCTTTTTTAAAATATTTTTATTGATTTTTATAGAGAGGAAGGGAGAAGGATAGAGAGTTTGAACCATCAATGAGAGAGAAACATCGATCAGCTGCCTTCCGCACACCCCTTACTGGGTTTTGAACTCGCAACCAAGTTACATGCTCTTGACTGGAATCGAATCTGAGACTCTTCAGTTCATGCATGGGTTGACACTCTATCCACGGAGTCAAACCGGTTAGGGTCCCTTTTCCTTTTAATTTTAACCCAAAGAGTATGGGCAACTCTCTGTTCCTTTATGTTTTGAGGGAATACTTACTGTTGCTTCTGCAAAAATAAGGCTATTTGCTCCTTTTGTCTTTTTCATTTAAAATGATGTCATAAGATTTGTCCTGCTGCACCCTCATCTTCGTGATCCTGTTCACTCTTCCACTCAGGGCTGGAACCCAGTTTGAAAAGCCCCTTCGCCTTCACTAGATATCTAGATGCTGCCGGGTACACTGTTAGGGCATCACTGTGCCCCAGGATTTTAGATTCACCTCAAGTTCTGTCATTTGCCACAGCCTTAGCCTCAGCCACCAAACAGACACAATGCCATCTGCAAGTTTACAGACAGGTGCTTGTGTGTGTGTGTGTGTGTGTGTGTGTGTGTGTGTGTGTGTGTGACCCATTATAACCCCACTGAGGCTGGAGTTCACATCTAATCCTTGGAAGTCAACGGAGCCTTGTTTTCACACATCCCCAGACCAGGGTGACACAGGGAACTAGGGGTGGGTCAAGTCAGCATCTGGATCCAACTAGGGCCTCCAATTCTCCACTTGCTTTTTGCCAAACCCTCCTCTCCCGTCATTCTTCACTTTCTTAAACCAGGCATCATTCAAGGAAAACTGAATCCATGTGTTTGTGATTCACTGAGGCTGAACATGGCAGAATGTTTTGTAAGCTCTATCTCTTAACAAAGAAATCCAAGTGCGTGTGTGGGTTTATGTGTGGATGCATGGTGTGTCTTTACATGTGTGTATGGTGTGTGTGTCTATGTACGCATGTGTGTTCCTGTGTCTATATTGTTTTCCTTTCTATTTCTTATGAGAATGCTAAACTGATTTTTCTTAGAATCAGGAAATCATATTTGGCCAAAGAAACCCAACACTCCCTTCTCCCCCTTCCTGAGGAACTCTAGTTTGGCAGAAAACTCCCAAACACCCACGTCCTAACTTATTGGAGCTGGTCCTGGGCCAAGCAGCCGTCAAAGTCTGGTTTGGGAGCCAGTGTGCAGGGGGCAGCTGCCCCAGGCTGCCTGGGACCAACAGTGAGTGGAAAAGAGGCAGGAGGTGGGCAGCCTGTGCTTCTAGACTCTGCCCCTCAAGCCATGGGCATCTGTTCCTAGCAGAACTCTGCTGATCTCTCTGATGGGGCCCTGGGATCTGTCTTTGGCCCTCTTTCCCAGTCAGCTGACTGCCTTACTCATCAAGAAGGAAAACATGGCCCAGCTGTGGGCTGCAGGGGGTGGGGGGTCAGACCATTAGCCTGGTGACTCTGACAAAATCCCAGGTTTTATCACCCCTCACAGACTCCCATGCTCTTTCCCCCTTCCAGATAGAGTTCCTACTCATCCTTCAAGGCCCATCCAGCAGTCACCTCCTCTAAGAAGCCTACCCTGATTCCCCACCTGGGCTACACTCTACCCCTGGCCTCTCTCAGTCCCAGCATGACCCAGGGTTTTGTGTTATCTCTTAACCCGCTGGACAGAGCTCCTTGAGGACCACAAACTCACCTCATTCAGTTCTGGAACCCCATAGCATCCTGAACAGATGTTCAACTTGGGGTGGGCTGGGAACATACCTCAGTCTGGGGAGGGAGTGAGGTTTTGAAAAAGCTCCTGTTCTGTTCTCTGGGGAGAACTGCAAGATCCTGCACTGGGGAGGGTCTCATCTGACCTAGGCCAGAGCCCTGGGGGGTGTAGGCACCAGGAGCTCAGCTGGAGGAGGAGGGGGCCCGTGTTCTCATAGGCTCCGGTGGGGTCTTTCCTTCCCGATGGGGCTGGGCTCCTAACCGTGGCATGTCGGCGCTCGTCATAACCAGCCATGACAGGCGACAGTCTGTAACTGTAGAGCAAAGTAATGGACACTCTGGCTCCCTCACACCTGGCATCCTTTGCCTCGAGGGAAAGAAAGGTCAGGGGTTCAGCTCACGTGGGGCTGGAAACCTGACTTGGCCCTTATTTCCTGGTGGAAAGTGGCTGAGAATGGTGGACGGTGAGCTCTGAGGGCGGCAGCGGAGGTCCCTCCAGCTTTTGCTTTTGATCCAGTTCAAGCTTGTTTGTCAGTCCCAGGCAAGCACTGTCCCAGTGCCCAGGGCCATGGAAGGAGGGACCTTCAGAGGTTAGTTGGGGATGCCAGGGCGATGTCTGTCTGTGCACGGCCCCTTCTCCTCTCCCCCGCCCCACCTCCTGCACCCTGAGCCAGCACACCCCTCCACCTCCCCCATGGAATCTAAAGTGAAGCCAGGGGTGGGCTGGAAGGGGTTGATGGGGGGGAAAGGGGACATATGTAATACTTTCAACAATAGTTATAAATAAATAAATAAATAAATAAATAAATAAATAAATAAATAAATAAAGTGAAACCAAAGGGCGGGGTGTGCATGGCTCCAGAGGGCAGGGCTGGGCCCCGTGTCAGGGATTCTACGGAGGCAGATTTCATTCTGGCGCCAGGAAGGACTTTCTAATAAGCATGACCATGGAGGTAGTGAGTTCTCTGTCTGCTGAGGGGTGCAAACAGGGGCAGCCGAGGAATTTCTGCCCCTGACATGGGGGCACTGGGACCAGATAACCCAGACTTTCGCCAAGTGGGAGTCTGGGCATCTTGCCTCGGGTCTCAGAAGGCGCTGGCTCGGGGCTGGGAGTGTGGCAGAGCCATCTGGGGAGCGTAATTCTGCATAACGTGGCACTTGCTGTCAGCTGCTGGCCTGTCATCTGCTCAGGGGAAAGGACGCCGCAATGCTTGGCAGAGCAAAGGGGCCTCCACGGACCCCAGATGCCTCCTCTCCTTGCCTGTCAGGTGGACTCCCTGCAGCTGCATCCCAGAGGCCGGCTGGGGAGAGCCTCCCCGAGGTCAGCCGAGGCCAGAGCCCAACGACTTGGCCACGGGGCCCTGAGCTCCTTCCTGTCTCTAACATCCCAGGGCCAGCATGTGATTATGGATGTTGTCATGCTAGTAGACCACGTTCAAATCCGCTTCCTCGCTGTGTGACTGGAGCAAGCTCACTGCTCCTCAAGGTGGTTCCTTTCAGGGCGGAGCAGCTCTGTTTGTTAGGAAGTTATTCCAGGTGCTGAGCTGAGATCTGCTTCCCTGTGCCTTTCCCCATCAATCTCACGCCCCCCAGGTCTGCTCTGCCCAGGCTCCACAGCCCTGCCCCTCCAGGCCTGCCTCACTGTCACCTGCACCTACCCCCGCTGCCCTCTGTGGGACACACCCACCCTCCCTGTCAGGGCAGGTCCATGTCCTCCTTGGCAAGTTCCCCAGGCTTCTGGCCTCACAGGCTGAGCACCTGACTAACCCCTCACCCACCTCCCAGGCCCTTCCCACAGGCGGCCACTCAGGCCCCGCCTCCCCCTCCCTCTTCCACCCGGGTTTGTGCTCTCTCCGCGCCATTGAAGCCAAGTATGGCCCAACACGTGTCCGTGTTCAGTTTCATCATGTCAGAATTGGCCCGTGGTCCCAGTCTGCTGGGGTCTGCTTAGTCCCAGCTCCCTCATCCAAGACATTAGCTGTTCCTCCCAGCTTCCTGTCCTCTATAAATCCGATCCACATGCTGTCAGTGGCCTTGGCCAAGCCATTGATAAAAAAACAACCAACCGGGAAGGAGAGGGCTGAAAGTGGAGCCTGGAGAACATACACCTCCAGAGACCCACCAGGTTCTCTTCTCTCAGAAGAGGGCACTGTCTGCGACAGTCATTCCCCGAAGTTCCCCCGTGTTCCCCAAAGTCTGGTACCAGCTGACTCAATGTCACAGAGACACACAGAGCCGGGGGCATCCCCCTAAACCTGGCAAGGAAACCACAGCTGGCCCAGACGGCCTGTTGTCAGGGACCCCACAATGGGCGCTCATGGCCATCCGAGCCCACAAGTTGTCTAGACTTCCACCCTGGCTTAAAGCACACACATCAACACACCTGCACCCAGGCCAGGCCAGGCCCTGGGCTCTGTGGACCCAGAGCTGAGCCAGATTCAGCCCTTCTCTGGAGGTGTCCCCAGTCTGCAGGAGACCAGAGAACAGTGAGTGCTAATAGATAGAATGTATTGAATACTTATTATTCTAAACCTAGATTAACCTTCACAAAAAACCATCATTGTCCCCATTCTACCCTCCCGTGGAAACTGAGGCTCACAGAGGCTCAGGAACTCGCCCAAGGCCTCCCAGTTAGTGAGGGATGCAGGCAGGAGCACACTGGAGCTGCCTAGTGTAGCCTGGAGGGCTCCAGAGGGAGGTGGCACCTGAGTGGAGACTTGAGAGATGAGTAACAGCAGAAAGAAGAGCAGAAAGGACAGCAGGGAAGGCAGGGGACTGGGTTCCTCCCCGGCTTCACTCAGCACCGTTCCTACCAGTCTGTGGTGCACCAGAGCTGGGGACTCAGGCAGAGCGCCTGCCCGTAACAAACTGGGAAGCACAGGGTGCCCAGGGGAGGAAGGTGAGATGGCTGTCAGGGAAGGCTTCCTGGAGGAAGTGCTGTCTAAACTGATTTTGGAAAGGATACGCGGAAAGGACAAGAAGTGGACGGGGGAGACAGAGAGTTCCAGGCTGAAGGAACAGCCAGGACAAAGGTGGTTCAAGGAGAAGTAGGGGAACTGGGGTGGCTGGAGTGGCACCAGTGGGAGGAGGGGGGGATCTGAGGCCATGAAGGGGTCTGGACAGCTCCTGAGGACTTCGCACGGGGAGGCACCCCAGTCTGAGCAGCCGTCGGCCCTCCGGAGTGCAGTGCGCAGGCAGCTGTGGGCACCTCCGGTGTTAGATGGGTCACAATACTCACATCAGGGGTTGCTGTGAGAACCAGGTGCGAGTCAGCAAGCAGCTTTCTCCCTCCATGAGGAGCCTGGCAGTTGGTGCCTTCCTTCCCCCACCCACGCAAGTGGAGCAATTACCAGATCGAAACAGATGCCTCCTCTACTGGGACCCTGGAGCCCAGCTTACTCCCCAGTCACCACAGTCTCTTCCTGGGCTGGGTGGTACCAGGTGGCTTGGGAGGGAGCCCGGGCCTCTGGGCTTCTGAGGCTCTTCCCCAGGGCCCTTGAGCATATGGGGGCTCACTTAGCTGTGCTGGGAGTTGGGGAGGCAAGGTGATCTCGTCTCTCCTCACCATAAATCACAGAGCCGGAAGGGACAGCTGAGGTCATCCTAATGGAAGCTCCCGCTCAATCTGGAACCCCGACCTAGCATCCCAACAGGTGGCCACCCCCAAATCTGGCGGCTGTCACCTGGGAGGCCATGAACTCGGAGAATTGAACGAAAGAGGCAGTACCTGGTCTGAGTCACATTAAAATCCTGGTCAGCCAAAACCAGAGACCTTTTTCTTCCACAGGAATTCAGCCAAGTCTGTGCCACAGAGAGGCACTGAGGGAGAAGGGGGAACTGACAGGGGCTTCGGAACCACAAGCCTTCACTTGACAACTTACCAGCTGGGAGGCTCGGCCAATCATCTCCGCCAGCTGAGCTTTATTTTCTTTATCTGTAACTCAACTGCGCAGCCCAGTGAGGCAGTCAGTAGTCGTAAATAATGACTGCTCCCTTGAAATGTGGCCAGTACACCTGGAACTGAACTTTTTAAAAAAATTAAATTAAAATTTAAAAGCCTGAAGCAGTTTTATAAACATTTGAATAAACATTTTTATATTGATTTCACATTAACATATTTTGGATATGCTGCTTTTTGCTTTTTTTAATTTGACCACTAGAAAATTTTTAATTGCAAATGTGGTTCACATTATAATTGTGTAAGGCAGCACCGACTTAGAACATCAAGGATCAAATTAGGTGGATATTCAAGTGTTTAGGGACAGTTAAGCTCCAGACAAATCATGGTTTCTGTGGCTGCTGTGTTCTCAAGGGATGTGTTTTCCATCATACAAGCAAGACAAGCTCATCCTAGAAATAATAGAGAATACGGAAAAACATTAAGAACAAAACAAAAATTACCCATAATTCCACCCCCCCAAAGCAGCTACTATGAAACTTCCTTTCTAGAGCTTTTTTTCTATGCGTGGCCATGTGACCTAATACTCCCCTCCAACTACCCTACCGGGCTTTAGGTTCTCAGACCCAGACTCCCCGAGTGCAGTGGTCCGCAAACCGCGGCTCACAAGCCACATGCGGGTCTTTGGCCCCTTGAGTGTGGCTCTCCCACAAAATGCCATATGCGGGTGTGCACATACAGTGCGATTGAAACTTCGTGGCCCATGAGCAGAAGTCGGTTTTTGGCCTGGGTGAGTCTATTTTGAAGAAGTGGCGTTAGAAGAAGTGGGGGTACATTCACTGAGGTCGACCCCTCAGATTGAGGACGCTTTTAGCAAAGGCCAGCTTAGGAGTACCCTAATTAAGTTAATAACAATGTACCTACCTATATAGTTTAAGTTTAAAAAATTGGGCTCTCAAAAGAAATTTCAGTCGTTGTACTGTTGCTATTTGGCTGTGTTGACTAATGAGTTTGCCGACCACTGCCCTAGTGGTGAAAGTCCCCAGACTTTCGGGTCATTTTAACAGTTTGGCCCAAAAGTCTGAGACCTCGAGGAGCCCCATGAGCTGATGGCAGGACTTTGACCCTCCTTTCTTATTCTTGAGCTCTGGTGTGTGACCTGGGGCAGGCCCTTCTCTCAGGGCCACGGCTTCCCTGTGGCCTGAAGCAGCTGGACCTTGCTGTGGGGGACTCTGTGGTAGTCAGGGGACAGTTTGGCCCTGGGCTGATGTGCTGGCCCTGGTCTGCGGATAATCTCTCTCAAAGGATAATGATTGTAGGGTGGCCCCCCAATTCATCTGGCCATACAATCTCATTATAAGCCCTTCAGGATTTGTGTCTGAGACCCACCCTAAGCCCATGGCAAACATCGACTCGTTCATTCATTCATTCATTCATTCATTTATTCATCCACTCCTTGATTTAGCAGACTGCTGGCAAGCTGTACTCTGGCAGGGTCCTGTACGTGGCTTTATGGACCCAGCATTGAATCAGATCTCAGCCCAGCCCTAGAGGCATTTCCAGGAAGTAGTCAGCAACTTAGTAAGGTGGGCCTGGGACAGAGGGCAGCACAGGGGCTGTGGGAGCCTGGAGAAGGGGGCTTCACCCTACCTGGTAGTCAGGGAAGACTTCCTGGAGGAGGAGACACTTAAGCGGTGTCTTCACAGATGAGTGAGCTTTTGTTCATAGGCAGCAGTTACAGCCTGGGGTCGGGAGAGGCTAACTGTGCTAAACCTGATGCTGGTTGCTGCCTGCACGTAGCCTAATGATAAGAGGAGCATGGAAGAGGAGGGATTATCTGTTCTTGTTTACATGATTAAAACCAGACAAATACTCCCTTTATCTGAAAGAATGAAAGAGCTTTGGGGGGAAATCCTTTTGGCTGCAAAACAAAGCATGAGCATTTCCTTAACTAATCTCTCCCTTCCCACTCTCCCTCCCCCTCCCACAGCCATGAGAAGAGTAGCTCTGGGCTGACCTGCACTGGTGGGTGGAGTCCAGATCAGGGTGGACAGGGGTGGGGTGGACCCAAGAGGAGAGAGACCCACAAGTCCCAGTAACACAGCCTCCCACTAGGGGAGTCTGGGTCTGATCACTAACCCAAGATGGCCACAGGGGGCAACCTCTCAGGGAAAATCTAACCATGGCCACATATTATAGATTGGGATCCTGAGGCCCAAAGATGGGGGAGTGACTTGCTTGCCTGAGGTCATATAGCCAATGGGCAGAGCGAGGACTAGGACCCAGGTCACCAACCGCCAGCCCAGAGCTCTAACACATTCATTCATTCACTCATTCATTAGTTTATTCAGCAAGCCTGCAGTAACCACCTACTTGGTAGCAGCACCAAGAACTCATGCTGGGCACTGGGGACCCACAGAGGAGTCAGATCTGTCCCTCTTCTCACATGTCCTCGGTCTGAGAAGGGAGACAGACAAGTAAACAGACCGTGACAACTAGGTCATTGACAGAAGGGGCCAGGAGCTCTGGGAACCCCATGGGCTCCTCACTCTGGGGGAGACGCAGGTAATCCAAACAGATTTTACCAAAGAGGCGACACCGCACTTGGTCTTACCCGGTGGGTAGGAGTTAGGCAAGTGAAGGAGGTTGATCAGAGACATCAAACAAAGGGAACGGCACAGGGGAAAGCCCAGAGGTGGGACAGGGCTTGGCTGCTGACCCTGGACCTGGGGGAGAGGGCAGAACAGAGAAGAGGCTGGAAGGAGCCAGGAGAACTGAATTGTTGGGGATGGAGAGATTCCCATGCCTGCATGTCCCATGGAGCACGTGAGGGTGCTGGGCAGAGCCAGGAGGATGGCAAGGGTGGGTACGCTCAGGGCCTGCCTCACCCACAGACCCTGACCCACATTGCCCTCCCAGCTTGATATCCGGCCTCGCCTCTCTGGATGCCAAGACCTCCAGCCGCTTGGGCATCCTCACGGTGGCATACTACCTGTGGACCACCTTCGTGGCAGTCATCGTGGGCATCGTCATGGTCTCCATCATCCACCCGGGCGGGGCGGCCCAGAAGGAAGAGACGGAACAGAGTGGGAAGCCCATCATGAGCTCAGCCGACGCCCTCCTGGACCTCATCCGGTAACCTTGCCACCAGCACCCTGCGTGGGGATGCCATGTCCGGGCCGGGGTTGCTGGTTCCACAGGCCCAGCCCCACATCTGCCAGAGGGCAGGGGAGGGGCTGCTCTTGATTCCTCATGGTAACAAGGGCAGCCACAGAGGCCACTCTTTGCTCCTCCTTCAGCCCCTGTGCTCCCTCTGGGCTCACAAGACACTGTCTACCCCCATCAGGCTGAGAGCACCTCAGGGCAGGAGGGGGGCTGCTCCTCTGGGCGCCCAGCCCCAGGGCACAGCTGGGCGCAGTCCAGGTGTCAGGGACTGTTTGCAGACTGACCGGGCTCGCTTGTGCACACCTAGCTTCTCAGGTGAAAGGCCAGCAGTCGTGGTACCCGCTCCCCACCCCGCCTCCACCACACTTATTTGGTCCCCTTCTTACAGATGAGGGAATGAGGCTCAAAGAGATGATGTGACCTTTCCAGGTCATCCAGCCGGTGGTGTGGAGCCAGGATTCAGCCCAGGCCTGTCGGACTCCGAGGGCTGTGCCTTTTCCCGGCACTGCCCCTGCCTGAGCCACGGGGGCTCTGCTCACCATTTGTTTCACGGCCTTCGTTCTCCTCCCAGAAAAGTGCAGAAAGACCCTGCAATACACCCGCATCCGACTGCCCTTCCCCAGACGCCCTACAGGCCACGCCTTCTCCCCTGGCTCCCTCACCAGGGCTGGCCTTGCGCCAGGACACTCGGAGCTGGCCTGGTTCTGGAGGAGAGCAAGGCCCATGGATAGACGCAGACAATGGGGTGGGGGCTGTGATGGGGTGAAGAGCGGGGTCAGAGGAGGCAAAGCTGCTGCTGTGAAGGACAGGGTGCCTGGGAGGGCAGGGGCGGCGGGGAGGCAACAGCTGTGCACAGGTCCTGAGCTGAGAGGGAATGTCCTGGGGAGACGTCACAGCCCGTTTGGCGTGACTAGCCCAGGAGAAGGGGGTGAGGGGGCAACAGTCGCTGGAGGAGTCGGTGCGGCCGGACCATGAAGAGCACCGTGAACTAGGCCAAAATTGTGTTTTATCCTAAAGTGGTTTTTAAACATAGGCGTGGCATGATCCAATTCAGAAGGCTCGCTGCCTGACTGAGGGGCGGGAGGGGGCATAGTAGGAGAGGAAGACAGAGGCAGGGACTGGGCCAGGGGGTGGCCATGGGCACGGGGGGGGGGGGGGGGAACAGGAGGAGAGGGCAGACCAGAGGGCTCAGGAGGTAAAATCCACAGGAGACAGGCAGACGAGGGGAGGGTGAGGGAGGCAGTGGTGCTGATGAAGGTTCTGGTCTGAGCACCGAGTGGATGGCAGTGTGGTCAGAAGCCAGAGGACGGTGCCAGAGCAAGACATCTGGGGGGATGCCAGCTGATGGCCGGCTTGTGCAGCTGCCTCTCATGGGAGGAGGTGGGAAGCCAGCGGGGCAGAGGTGTTCCGTAGACCCCGATGGCAGAGGGGCCGGCACCATGTGGGTGAGGAGAGCAGGGCGGGGACACAGCCTGGGGAAGCACCACATTAGAAGCCGTTCATTGGGCTCAACGGGATGCTCTTCACACTTGCTCTGTGGACTCCCAGTCCCTTTCATTTTCTTGCCAATCTCAGGTGTAAGAAATCCAGTCCAGTCTAACATTAAAACTCCCGACGCATCCAATTTAAAACGAGTCTCGTCTTAGCCTTTTGCATCTGATTCAAAGTTGGAAACCTGAACTGGGAGGATCATAGTAGGATTCCCTCTTTCTTGCTCCACCTCTCCCCCTGGGGTTGGAGCAGTGGAGAGGGGAGAGAGGGGGGCTAGAAGGTCCTCCCCTACTGGTGGTGGAGTAAGCTGGGATAGCCACTCCCAAGTTGTATTTCTTCAGGGGTGCTTTTGTGGGTTCTTTGGAGCCCCTCCTGTCACAAAACAACAGGCAAGTTGTATTGCAAAGCTGGGAGGGTGTCTCTCTTGTTATTCCCTTGACTTGGGTGATCCCTGCTCCATCTGGCTACTTACAATGCCTTCTTCAGGATTGACCTCTGCTGAGGTCACCTCACTCCCCTGAGTGACCCTCTGAGGCAGCGTCCCTTTGGCAGGGTCCACACTGGGCCCATGGGAAGCATCCATATCTTTGCTGGAAGTGCAGGCCTTTCCCAGGGCCTTTGGGCATGAGTCAGGCACCAGCCCGACACTGCTCAGATCCTAAGGGACATTCCCCTCCTCCCCTATGAGGATAGATGCCCAGCACACTTCTCTCTCTCTCTCCTTCCCTCCCCCTCCTTCTCCCTCCCTCCTCATCCTCTCTCTCAGTTATTAATTGCTGTGTAACAAACCAACCCAATACTGAGCGGCTTAAGAAAAACAACTTGGAGTCTAAACATCAGCTGGAAGGTTGTGTGTCTGCAGGCAGCTGGTCACTCAACCGGGGAGCAGCTGATCTAGGGTGAGCTTGGCGGAGATAACCGCGCTCCTCCAGCAGGCCAGCCGGAATTAAAAACGCTCCAGGAGGGTTAGATCTTTAAACAACCTGTTTCCTGCAGCGTCCTGGAGCCTAGAACAGCAGCTGGCACAGAGGAGGAGCCAAGTGTTTGCTGAATGCATATGTGGGTGTGGGGTCGTCAGTGGAGCCAGGGTTTGAACCCCGGGAGAAGAGGGTCCGGCCCAGGGGGACTGTGCTGAGCACAGGGCACTGAGGCCTGCGTGAGCCGTGGCCCACAGCCACACTGGAGGCCGTATTGCTGACGGCAGGAGCCAGCTGAGGGCCAAGAGGAGAACCAGGACAGCAGATGTCCTGGAAGCCAAGGGAAGAGGAATTTTGAGAAGTTTCATTTCTAAGATCTGTTATGTCTAAGATTTGGTGACTATGACTCATCATTTCTTGGATTTTATGATTCGAAACAGCCTTCCCTCATGGTGAGAGAAGTTGTTGATGCTCGGGGAGCCCCCGCCCACCCACCACTGCCTCCCCTGCTCAGGGCCTGAGGGCTCTGGATTGGCATGTGTCAGGGTCAAATGTTCCAGGAGCAGTTCCTGCTCTCGGTTCCTTTTCACGTGGTGAAAACTGATCCTCTGGTTTGAGGCTTTCCCCCAAGTTGCTCTCCACCCCCAGCAAGCTGTTCTGCAAAGCTGGGAGGTTGTCACTGTTTCTTAGTCAGAGAATGAGGCTGCAGGGGGAGACGCATGCTTCCCCAGACAAGCAGCCGGAGCCTGGGAGATGCTCTGCAAGTAAGACGCTGTGTGGCTCTGGGCAGGCTAATCCCACTCTCTGGGCGTCAGTTTCCTGGTGGTTTTCAAGCTCCCTTCTAGTTCTGTGGTTAGGAAACACAAAGGCCTCCAGGCCCCTGCGGAGGCTGCAGAGCATGAGCAGAGGCCTCTGGAGGCGGGTCCTGGGGGCTGAGGTGAGGAGGACAGTGCAGCCCAGCCTTGAAGACCTTGACTCCAGGCTGAGGGTGGGCTGTTACGCTTTAGAAACAAGAAGCTGGGAAATTTGGGAAGGACGGATTGGAGCAGGGTGGCGTAGACAGGAAGTGACTGAAGGCATGGGGATGCCCTGGGAGGGGTGCAGTCAATTCCGTTCCATTCAGCCCATCTTTATTACGTGCCTGTTCTGGGAAAGACACCGTGCTGAGAGCTGGGGATGGGATGGGGCATTTACAAGTCCCTGAATCAGGCCATCACATCTCAGGACAGACAGACAAGAAGGGTGTACTAGGAGAAACCAAGATGGCGGCATAGGTAAATACCGGAAATTGCTGCCTCCCACAACAAATTCAAAAATACAACTAAAAGACAAAACGGACATCATCCAGAACCACAGGAAGGCTGGCTGAGTGGAAATTCTACAACTAGAAGGAAAGAGAAAAGCACACTGAGACTCAGAGGAGGTGCGGAAGTGCAGAGGTACGGAGGCGCACAAGGCAAGGGCTGGCAACTGAGGACACGGCTGTCTTTTTGAATTGGGAGGGAGTCACAAGCCCCCAACTGCTCTGAACTCCAGTTCCGGGTGAGTCTCTGGGGACCCAGACTCATACGGGGAGAAACTGGACTGTCTGGCAGCAGACAGAACTCGGAACTCGAGGGCGGCTTTCTCTCAGAGGTGCTTGCAGCAATTACCAGGACACTGAGACCCTGGGCCCCTTAGGGCAGGACTGAGGATCAGCCATAGCTGCTTGCTCCACCCTGTTGATTCCCTGAGACCCCGCCCCACCCAAGCTGCAGCAGAGGCTTTTGCATATGAATGCCCTGGCCCTTTACAATCTGAAAATTACCTAAAAAACTGCAGCTGGGCCAGACAGACCCAGAACTTCCAAGAGAAGGCCCAAGGCCCCACAGCAGCTTGCATTGCTTCACAGCTGGGGCTCATCTGGGCACCTCCAAACCCCAAACAAGGAAGGGGAATCTGCAGATCTCTTTGTAGCTCCTGCTGGGTAGCCTCAGGAAGAGGCTAAATTAGCACCTCCTTAGATCCAAGAGCCAATGTACCCAGTGGTCAGAGTGGGACCATCCAGATTACAACTCCTCAGATCCATAAGGGACACACTCAGGGGGCAGACTCAGTGAGCACCAAAGCCCCACTGAAGCAAGTCTTGCCTCATAAGGGTGTCTTCAGCACAGAAGTTCTCCTGCCGTAGACACAGCTGACTCTCACAGCCAAATGGCCTGGAGGTCAATTCCTCTCAGTGATACCTACAACAATCAAGGCTTAACTACAACAAGACTGTGCACAAAGCCCACAAAGGGGTGCACCAAGAGTGTCCACCTCAGGTAATTGGGGGGAGGCTGAGCCACTGGGCCCTATAGAACACCTAGCACACAAAGCCACTCTACCAACACAGGGAAGCATAAAAAATGCAGAGACAAAGAAACAGGTCACAAATGACAGAAATGGAGGAAAGCAAACGACTGGATATAGAGTTCAAAACCACACTTTTAAGGTTTTTCAAGAACTTTCTAGAAACCGCTGATAAATTTAGTAAGACCCTCAAAAAGTCTGGTGAGACCGCCGATAAATGTAGTGAGACCCTCAAGAAATCTAGTGAGACCCTTGAGGTTATGAAAAAGGACCAACTAGAAATTAAGCATACACTGACTGAAATAAAGAATATTATACAGACTCCCAACAGCAGATCAGAGGATCGCAAGAATCAAGTCAAAGATTTGAAATACGAAGAAGCAAAAAACACCCAACCAGAAAAGCAAAATGAAAAAGAATCCAAAAATACGAAGATAGTGTAAGGAGCCTCTGGGACAGCTTCAAGCGTACCAACATCTGAATAATAGGGGTGCCAGAAGAAGAGAGAGAGCAAGATATTGAAAACCTATTTGAAGAAATAATGACAGAAAACTTCCCCTACCTGGTGAAAGAAATAGACTTACAAGTCCAGGAAGCACAGAGAACCCCAAACAAAAGGAATCCAAAGAGGACCACACCAAGACACATCATAATTAAAATGCCAAGAGCAAAAGACAAAGAGAGAATCTTAAAAGCAGCAAGAGAAAAAAAGTCAATTACCTACAAGGGAGTATCCCTACGACTGTCAGCTGATTTCTCAAAAGAAACTTTGCAGGCCAGAAGGGAATGGCAAGAAATATTCAAAGTGATGAATGCCAAGAACCTACAACCAAGATTACTTTATCCAGCAAAGCTATCATTCAGAATTGAAGGTCACATAACGAGCTTCACAGATAAGAAATAGCTAAAGGAGTTCATCACCACCAAACCAGTATTATATGAAATGCTGAAAGGTATCCTTTAAGAAGAGGAAGAAGAAGAAAAAGGTAAAGATACAAATTATGAACAACAAATACACATCTATCAACAAGTGAATCTAAAAATCAAGTGAATAAATAATCTGATGAACAGAATGAACTGGTGATTATAATAGAATCAGGGGCATATAAAGGGAGTGGACTGACTATTCTTGTGGGGGAAAGGGGTGTGGGGGATGTGGGAAGAGACTGAACAAAAATCGTGCACCTATGGATGAGGATAGTGGGGGGGGGGGGTGAGGGCGGAGGGGGGGGGGGGAACCGGGTGGAGGGGAGCTATGGGGGGAAAAAAGAGGAACAAATGTAATAATCTGGACAATAAAGATTTAATTTTTTAAAAAATAAAAAATTAAAAAAAGAAGGGCTCACCAGACAGCCGCTCTCTGAGACCCTTTCTAGCCCCGACGTCTGGAGAGGCTGTGTGTGCAGTGAGGACGCCACAGCAGGGGGGGCACCAGGGGCCCCCTCGCTCTCGCTCTGGCCCAGAGCAGACGCCCACCATGTGTGGAAAACTGAACAAGAACACGATGACCAGGGCAGGGACCTGGGAACTGGGGCAGATGTGACAAATGAAAAGTCCAGAAGATGTGGGGGCCTCAAGGGTGGGAAGATATGTGTCTGTCTCTGAAAGATGACTCCAGAGGAACACAACCGGCTATGTCCCTGGGTGACTCGCCAAGACATGCATTCATCTCCCAGGGCTCCGAGACGGACGCCTGCTCACAGGGCGGCCTCAGAGAGAGAGCCCAGGCAGTACCCTAATCAGAGCATCTTCCCCCTGCCGCCCCTGCCCCCATCTTATTAAAACACCAGAGAGATTAAGCAATGATTTGGCTCTATCTGCATCTCCCCGTTACCCGCTCAGGGATTGGGTGGAGCTCCCAGGAGCTGTGCTTGGAAAGGAACAAGTCCCACCTTTGGGGCTGGGTTGGGGACATGGGGTTAGGAGGAGCTTGAAACTGATACGGTGGGAACTTCTAAACAGTAAGTGAGGAGAGGAGTCAAGAGGTGAGCTTGCCCCGAGAGATGCGCAGGCAGGTCCACGACAGAGTGTGTGTACTCGATGGCCACGGCCATTGATGCCCCCCAGGCCCGACATGTCTGCATTTTATGGAACTGCCTCCAGGAGCAGCCTCCTGGGACACACAGGAAGGCTTCCCATGGGTGTTCAAAAGCAAAACAAAAGTCGTACACTTTCCCATTTATTCATCAAAAGTAAGTTCTTTATTAAAATCTGCAGGATACGTTCATTGACAATCAGTGTGAGCATACGCATTAGTCAAGAACTGCTTGTGGCTGCTAGTGAAGAAAACCTTAAACCAGCAGAGGCTTCAGTAAGGTACAGACTTGCCCTTTCTCCCAAATAAGCAGCCCAGAGGTGGGCAGCTCACGCTCATCGGGTGTTCCCGCCACCTGTGTGCTTTACTGTGCTTAGCACTTGCCTTACAGCCTCCGTGTGTCTCATGGTCCAAGAAGGCTGCTGACACTCCGGCTGTCATGTCCACGTCCCAGGCAGAGGGAAGAAAGCTGGAGGAAGGGGCCCAAAGGTCCTGGCTGAGTGGGCACCTTTTCAAGAGTTTTGCAGAGAACGCCTCCCCGTGACTCCCGCTTGCATCTCATTGGCCACACCTTGAGCAAGAGAGGCTGGGAACCAGGGTGGGATGGCAGGGCCCCGTGGGTCTCCACACCCCAGGGCTTCTGTTAGTAAGCCCGGAGAGAGATGGAGACTGGCTAGGCAACCAGCCAGCCCTGCCACAGCACACACGCTGAAGTATTCTCATTTTAAAGGAGGTTGTTAAGAAACGTACATGCTGGGTATGTTTCATTAGGGTTCTTACGGTCTTTGGGATGTTCTTAGTTTCTACACAGGCTGAAGCAGCCTTCCCTCTAAGCTACCTGAGAAACCACCTCAGAAGTCACTGGAGCCTCCTGGAGCTGGACCTGGGAGAGCCTCTCAGACTATTAGCGGTCAGTACAGCGTGGGCATCCTCCATCTGGTGGCGAGCACCCGGGGCTGGTGGACCGTGGCGCTCAGGCAGGCTGTGTGCGCGTGCCCCGGTCTGCTTGCTGTCAAAAGCCCCTGCAGGCAGCTACGATGGCAGAAATCTGCTTATAATTCACTGGAAAAAAGCCTGCCTCAAGCTTCCTCCTGACGCTGCCTCTTTTCTCCCTTGTGATGAAGCTGAAATCAGAGGGGAAAGCCACGGCCATCCTCTCAGTTTCTGCCTAGGTAGCTCATTCTAAGCCCTTTTCCTCTGGCCATGTGCTCACACTGAACCTGCATTTCGGGAGCAATGGAAACAAAAAAATGGTAGTTTCTGCTTTCCAACAGTGGCTGCTGGGGTGTAAAGTTAATAATCACACTCTTATTTACATCTATAACTCCATTTATGTGTGAGCTGAGTTTTGGAGGAGTAGAGATTTGCTGAGAAGATTGAGTGGGGGTTGCAGGCTTGATCCTCAGTGGGGGGCATGCAGGAGGCAGTGGATCCATGATTCTCTCTCATCATTGATGTTTTTATCTTTCTCTCCCTCTCTCTTCCTCTCTGGAATCAATAAAAATATATTTTAAAAAAAGAAAAAGAAGATTGAGTGGGAGGGGCGACCCAGGTGGAGGAGGCGGTGAGTGTGAGTGTGAGTGTGAGTGTGAGTGTGAGTGTGAGGCACCGGCCTGTTCCAGGAAGGGCAGGCATGTGAACAAGGATCTTTGTTAGATCTCTGGTTTAGAACAGATCCCGGAAGCAGCTTATAAAGACAAAGATGTAATGCTGCTAAGCCCCTGGGTATGGATTGCTAATTGCTTCACAGCAAGGTTGCTGCCAGAACCCTGGGCAGTGCCCATGTCACCACACCTCTCAGCCTTGTTTATTGTCGTTTTAAAAAGTCTTTACCAGCTTTAATTTATTGATGAAGCCGAACATTTTTTAAAAGCGTTTGAAGCTGCTTATGTTTCTTCTTGGCGAAGTGAACTGCCGATTAATGTTTCTGTGGCCCATCTATTTATGCAGCAGCAAATATTTACTGAGTGCCGGTTACTGCCAGGCAGTCTCCCAGGATCCGGGGGCACTGCGATGAACAAAACACAGACCTCTGCCCTGCAGGAGCCGACGGTCTGGGGAGAGGAGACAGTGAGCTCAGGGACAAAGACAGGACGTGTAAAGAGTCTTTAGAGATGTCAGAGGACCTCGCTCTGTCACATGGTCCCCCCAGTTGGTCGTTTGCTTTAGAATTTCATTTGTGCTGTCATCTGTCTCAGAGAGAGTCTTACTTGTATTAGCCTTTTACTGTGGCATAACTTTAGGCTTTCAGAAAAGTTGCAAAGATGGCCCAGAGTTCCCACCTGCCTTCACCCAGCTTCCCTGACGTTAGCCACTCACATAACTGGCGCATTCGTCACAACTGGAATTAAATTAGTACAGCTAGTAACTGAATCACAGACCTTATTTGGATCTGACCAGTTTTCCCACTAATGCCCTTTCCTTCTGTCCCAGGACCCAATCCAGGAATACCGTATTGTACTTATGACATCCGTAATTTTAATATAGCACCATCTGCTAATTTTTATTGCTCATTTTGTTTTTATGGAGTCCTTCCATATCCTGAGATATGGTGGCGTTTTTTAAATTATTGATTTCTTTAAACCATCTGCAAAGTGTAAATCAGAATCGAAGTTTTATTTTTCTGAACAGTTGGGTGTCTGTACAGCTCTCTATAATGAATTCTTTTCTTCACTGATTTGTGGAGCAGCTTTTGTCAACGATAAAATACTGAGATGGCCCAGGGTCTGCTTCCAGCTACAGGTTCTGCTACATTGATTTTTCTATTGACTGCTGTGTCGGTTTCTCAATATTTTGGCAGTTATGTCTTTATAGTATGTTATCATATCTGGTCGGACAAGATATGAAAATAATATTACTAAGGGTAATGATCCCACTTAAGTGCCAGGTCCTGGGTTGGGCACCACAGATAAGATATGAATGACCAAGCGCCACCTTCAAGGAAGCCGGCCTGGGGGGAGGTGGACATGTGAGCCAGTGGGTGCTGTGTGCTAGAGAGCAGGTGACTCAGGGGAGGGGCCTCGGACTCAACCTGGAGCAGTCGGAGGCCTGGCCTCCTATTGATGGGAGGAGGCGTTAGAGAAGCAGGAAGGGCATTTCAGGCAGAAGGAACCGTGTGAACAGAGGACTGGAGCTGGAAAGGATGCAGCGTTTAGAGGATGCAGTTGTGTTGGAGCCGAGTCCTGGGGGTGGCCGTCGTGGGAGGAGATGAGCCTGCAGGGGAGGTGGGGCTGGGTCCTGAGGGCCTTGACTATGAGGGAGGCACTCAGATGAGCCCAAGGGCCTTCCTGTCCCAGGCTCTGGAATTCTTCAATCCCTGACTCTCTTCCCAGGAACATGTTCCCGGCCAACCTGGTAGAAGCCACATTCAAACAGGTGAGTGGGTCCCAGGGGACGAAGGGGTGGCAGGCAGGGCCAGCCTGGGCCCCACTGGGTAGTGACAGGTTTACCAGCAAGTCTCCCATCTCCTGGGGGCAGGATGCTAGAGGGGAGGAGGGCGAGCTAGACCCTTAGAGCCTCCTGAAGCCACACCCTGCTCTGGGTTCCAGCTTCACAGGAAGAAAGCCTGTGAGGGTGGAGCCCCACTTCACAGAGAGCTGCTCCACCAGGTTTATAGCAGGGCTGACACTGTCCTCACGGGGTCCTCAAAACAGCCTTCCCCCAGGAAGGCTCACCCCTCTCTGGATGGGGAAGCGGGGGCTCAGAGGGTTAAAGGGTTTGCCAAGGTTATACCACTAGTGAAGGGTAGCCTAGTAGGTAAACCTAGGCCAGTTGGCTTCTAAGCCTGTTTTCTCTTTCTTTTTAAAATAATCCTCCCCCCCCCCATAAGAACAGTAGTAATGTTCCCTAATACTAAAAAATACAACACAGAAAATAAAAATCAACTCTAGTTCCAGCACCTAGCAATAGTGGAAGTAGTTGGTATGCTTCTAATCTTTTTTTTCCTAAATAAATATATTTTTAAAAATAAAATTAGGATCGCAGTGCCCCTACAGCGTGCATCTTGCTTTTCCCCCGAATTCCCTGGGGGGAAAGGTAGGCAGTTCAGTGATTCCATTCTTCCCAGCTGGGACCTCATCTCCTCAAGAAGGCTTGAGGCAAGCTGAGCTTTTCAAACACAGGCGTGCCCGGAGCTACTGCAGGTTAGGTTCCAGAGCTCCACAATAACACAAGCATTGCAATAAAACAAGTAATCTTTTTGCTGGGGGAGGGTCTTGCTTTCCATTTGTAACAGCAACAAGACATCTGTGAGGCGCAATAAGAAAGGTTCAGTAAAATGAGGTTTGCCTAGAGAAGGTCCAGGTTTCCCTCAGTGGGAGGTACAGCTGGCTGGCTGTTAGGTGGATGGACGATGGCTGGCTGGAGGGATCGATGGGTGAATGAAGAATCACCTGGGCAGGTAAAGGAAGAGATAGACGGCTAGAGAGGGACCCAGGAGGGTGTAACGATGCTTAGAAGGAAGAAGGGGGAAGAAGGGATGAAGAGAGGGGTGGCTGGATAGTGTGTAGATGAATGAAGGAATCAATTTTCTTTTGGGTAAAATATTGATAATAATCCCTGTCCTGCCTACCTCACAGGGTTATTGTCAATCAAATAGTTCATGAGTGGATACAAATGCGCTTCCAAGATATTATTATTGTTGTTGTTGTCGATATTAATAACAACATTGGCCCTGACTCCTTCCTGGTTGGGGTGTCGCCCACCAGTACCGCACCAAGACCACGCCCGTGGTCAAGTCCCCCCAAGTGGCATCGGACGAGGCCCCTTCTCAGCGGATCTTCATCTATGAGGTCCAGGAAGAGAATGGCTCTCACATTCAGAACTTTGCCCTGGACCTGATCCCACCACCCGAGGTCATCTACAAGTCAGAGCCTGGCACCAGCGATGGCATGAATGTGCTGGGCATCGTCATGTTCTCTGCCACCATGGGTATGTGCTGCCCACCCCACCCAGCAGTGCCAGGGAGCCGGGCCCTCCCTGCACCTACCCCACCCTGCACCTACCCCTCCCTGCACCTACCCCTCCCTGCACCTACCCCTCCCTGCACCTACTCCTGTCTGCACCTACCCCTGCCTGCACCTACCCATTCCTGCACCTACCCCTCCCTGCACCTACCCCTCCCTGCACCTACCCCTGCCTGCACCTACCCCTCCCTGCACTTACCCCTGCCTGCACCTACCCCTGCCTGCACCTACCCCTCCCTGCACCTACCCCTCCCTGCACCTACTCCTGTCTGCACCTACCCCTGCCTGCACCTACCCATTCCTGCACCTACCCCTCCCTGCACCTACCCCTCCCTGCACCTACCCCTGCCTGCACCTACCCCTCTCTGCACTTACCCCTGCCTGCACCTACCCCTGCCTGCACCTACCCCTCCCTGCACCTACCCCTCCCTGCACCTACCCCTCCCTGCACTTACCCCTGCCTGCACCTACCCCTCCTTGCACCTACCCCTCCCTGCACCTACCCCTCCTTGCACCTACCCCTCCCTGCAGCTACTCCTGTCTGCACCTACCCCTGCCTGCACCTACCCATTCCTGCACCTACCCCTCCCTGCACTTACCTCTGCCTGCACCTACCCCTGTCTGCCTCCAGCAACCTGAGTAACCTAGAATCTCCCATCTTCCAGGCGGTTCCTTCCTTTCCCATCCAGTGGGGTGGCTCCAGCCCCCCCCCTCCTTCCCCCTCCCCCCCCGCCCCCCTCCCCCTTGGAGCCAGTGTTCCTCAGGAGAAATTCTCCATCCCGAACGAGTTTGCCTACAGGAGTGTGGGCTCTCCCTCAAAGAAGACCATGCCTCTGGCCCCTCCTGTTCCTGAACTTCTTACTGAGGTCTGTCTGCACATCCTGGGGAGGAGAGGAGGCAGCTACAATAAAAACAGGAAAAGTCTAAAAACGACCAGCCATCACTGTGTACTTAAAGCCCTTATTCCTCCTCCCATCCCCAACCTCAGGAGCTTCTCACTGGCGGCCTCTCCCCTGAGACATGTCTGTGCCTTTTCTCGGGCCCACAGTTGGCCTCCCAGGCCACACCTGTCCCTTTGCAACTCTTCTCTGGGTCTCCAAGGCCCCAGCCACAGGCTACTTATCTTGAAGCTGGTGAGGCTTAACTTGCACAGGCCCCTTCTGAGGTCTGTACCTTAAAAAAAAAAAAAAAAAAAAAAAAGTATTCTTTTTCATAAAGAGGGTCCCAAACTATAAGCTTCAGATCCCACAAACCCAAGGATGTATCTGCCTGCCGTGACCCAACCCCCCCCCCCCCCCACACACACACACACACACACAACCTTTTCCTTTTGGGCCACAGCTCCTAACCCATCAGAACAATCTAGCTTGTCCTTCTAGGCTATGCCAGGGGTCATTATGAGTCTTATTCTAAAATGGGCATCACCCCAGACAAGAGCCTGGGAGTTCTCTGCTGCTTCCCTGATTTCCCCACAGTTTTCTTTTTAAGTAAAAAGCCTCGCCATCCTTCTAGTTGCTCATAGCAAGAAATCCGGGGTCATTTTCTACCTCTCCCTCAGCCCACACCCAAAGCCCATCAGGCAGCCTCTGAAATCTGTCTCCAATCCCTGCATTTCCCTCTGCCCACTGCCATCACCTGGTCCAAGGCCACTATCATCTCTCACCTGGTTTCTGCAAAAACTGCCTAAAGAGTCCCCAGTCCTGGTGTGTCCCCCTCACGGGGTCACTAAGTCCCTGCTTAAGGCCTCCAGTGGCTCTCCACTCCACCTGGAAAGGGACCCAACACCCTGCGGCCTGGGAGCGCCGAGTGATCCAGCCCAGACCGCCTCGGGCTCCTCAGACTCCTCCGGTCCGCTCCCTCCCTGCTCCATGCTGCCGAAGACCCCTCCCTGAGGCCCTTCCCACTTCCTCAGCCTGCCTGCTCCTGCCCCTCCTCTCCCCTGCACCTTTCTCATCCTTGAGGGTGGTGGTAAAGGGAGGGGTGGTCTCTTTATAAGCATCACATCCTCAGGAAAGTCTTCCCAACACCCCAGACGGTCATGTGCCCTGGGTTACTCCTTAAACTTTGACCCAACTGCAGGTATGTAGTTGCTGGTATAATTGTTTAATGTCTGTGCGGCAGCTGCTGTAAGCTCCATGCAGGCAGAGACAGGCCTGGCTTGTCCTCCATTTATCCCCACAGCCCACCACAGTGACCCGCAGGAGCGGGCGCTCAGTAGAACCTGTTGGAGAGATGGATGGGTGGGTAGGTGGGTGGATGGATGGATGAGTGGGTGGGTGGATGGATGGATGGGTGGGTGAATGGATGGGTGGATGGATGGGTGGATGGATGGATGGGTAGGTGGATAGATGGATGGATTGGTGGATGGGTGGATGGATGGATGGATGGATGGATGGATGGATGGATAGGTGGATAGATGGATGGGTGGGTGGGTGGGTGGATGGATGGATGGATGGATGGATGGATGGATGGGTAGGTGGATGGATGGATGGATTGGTGGATGGATGGATGGATGGATTGGTGGATGGATGGATGGATGGATGGATGGATGGATGGATGGATGGATAGGTGGATAGATGGATGTGTGGGTGGGTGGGTGGGTGGGTGGATGGATGGATGGATGGGTGGGTGGATGGGTGGGTGGATGGATGGGTAGGTGGATAGATGGATGGGTGGGTGGATGGATGGATGGATGGATGGGCAATCATAAGTAATAGAGCTCTTATCATCTTGGCCAAAATGCCAGGCACGCAGAGGGGCCAGGACCTTAGTAACTTAAGGGTGTGGCAAGATGGTGTTTGGAAGTGTGTTTAGAACATCTGACAATTAGTCCCCAATCCTGAACATTCTTCCTCCTCTCAGCACTGCCTCCCTCAGGGGCGAAAACATATAAAAAGGACGTCTATTCGCAGAGCAAAAGAAACCCCTGAGACCCTGTGACTCAATCCACAAAGTGTTTACTGACCATGTGTAATTGTCCATGGATAAGTGTATATGTGTGTGTGCGTTCCCAAGTCAGTCTGTGCCCGAGACTGTGTGTACCCATGCCCGTGTGTGCCCACATCTGCAGTGCTCATGTCAATGTGTGCCCACATCTGCTCACACTCAGAGACAGCTGCTCCAAGCGGGGCTTGATTTGGTCCCCTCAACCCAGGCTCCGTGCCCAGCTTCTCCCTGGCGTTGGATGTGGCTGACTGGCTGATGCTAAGGTCTCATTGACCTTCACTGTTGGAGGAAGCCCATGCCGACCCTGGGGCCTATGCACACTAACACCCAGCCAACCAGAGCCCGTGGGTGACCCCAGGGAAATCTAAGTGGAGGCTGATGAGGGGCAGGAAAACCCTGGGCAGGGACAGAGCCAGCAGGGGACCTGGGTCTGAGTTCACTTAGGCTTCCACAGGCCAGATGGGCAGGGCTAGGCCAGTGTCACCTCCAACTCGGGCCTCTCCCATGCCAGCAGAGCTCCCCAGCTCATCCCAGTGGTAGCTGGTCCGAGGACGGGTGGGCTCAGGGTTTCCTGGGTAGGGAAAGAGCTCTCTCTGGAGTCCCATGGGCCAGGTTCACATTCCTGCCCTGCCCCTCCCTGGCTGAGTCCGTCAGTGAGCCTCTCTGAGCACAGCTTCCTGAGGGCAGCACAGAGTCTGTTTTGCTCTTCATTTCTGTGTCAACAGGAGGGAGAGCAGTCACTCGTCACTGTTGTGAGTGGCCTGACTGCTCACTTGCATGGAGCCCCCCGTGGACTAGGACACATATGAATGCTTCCCAAGTAGAGGAGAGTCCAGAACCCCAGTGGGGCTTTGGGAAAAGCTTTTTCATTCATTCATTCATTCATTCATTCATTCATTCATTCAAAGGTTATTGTTGAGCATCTACCACGTGCCGGCTGAGATATCATAAGAGAGGAGACAGATAAAAATAAACTGGGGAGTGGGGATGGGTGTCCGAGGCATGTGGAGACCTGGGCAGCATGTTTCCATGATGAGGGGCAGGGATAACTTGGGCAGGGACAGAGCCAGCAGGGGACCTGGGTTTCAGGCATCAGAACTACATGGCCAAGGCCCTGAGGCAGTGTAGAGCTTGATGGATTCTAGGAATGTAAAGAAGGCCAGGGATGCCAGAGCATGCTGAGGGAGGCCAGGGGGAGGTGGGGGTATAGATCTGGGTCGGACAGGGGTCAGGTCAAGTGGGGCCAGAGCATGGGGAGCTAGGTTATGGTCTAGGTCAGTGGTTCTCAACCTTCCTAATGCCGCGACCCTTTAATACAGTTCCTCATGTTGTGGTGACCCCCAATTTCATTGTTACAAATTGAACATAATTAAAGCATAGTGATTAATCACAAAAACAATATGTAATTGTATATGTGTTTTCCGATGGTCTTAGGTGACCCCTGTGAAAGGGTCGTTCGACCCCCAAAGGGGTCGCGACCCACAGGTTGAGAACTGCTGGTCTAGGTCATCAAGGAAGCCAGTGTTTGGCAGGGAGCATTTTTATCTTAAGAAGATGACACTGCTGCTGTGTAGAAAATGGATTAGAGAGAAGGAAGAATGAGAGCCCTGTTGCGAGGTTGCTGCCTGGTCCAGGAGTGAAGGTCAAGGAGAAGGAGGGGAACACTGGTGTGTGGAGGCTGCTGGGAAGTCAGCCAAGGGCAAGAGCCATGTGTGCATGCGGGTCTGTCCCTGCCTGCCCCCAGCCTGTCAGCACGTGCAGGCATCACACACATGTGTAGGCATCACACACACCGTGGCTTTGGCCTGTGTGATCTGTGATCTGCTCGTGTATCCCTGCCCCCGCAGGCATCATGCTGGGCCGCATGGGTGAGAGCGGGGCCCCCCTGGTCAGCTTCTGCCAGTGCCTCAATGAGTCCGTCATGAAGATCGTGGCAGTGGCTGTGTGGTAAGCCTCACTGGGATGGGGGTGTCCTCTCCTACCTCACCCCTTCCACTCCTGTCCTGGGCAGGCAGAGGGACCCCATGGTCCCATCCTTTCTTCTCCTAGGAGTGAGCTGCCCAGGAGGCTGAGCCCTGGCCTGGGTTCTCCAGAGTCACACGCGCTCCTCTGCTCCCCAGCCCTGACCAGGCCTAGTTCCAGCCCTGGGCCTGCCACTCTGGCCCGGTCAGGCCCGCTGCAGGAGCGCCCAGCGCTGAGCCTGGCGTGCTCTCCTGGCCTAGTTTCCCCATCACATGGAGCTCATCAGCTCGGCTTTTGCAGGAAGGAAGCTCTGGAAGTGAGAACCAGCTGCCACTCCTTGGTTCAGAGCTCAGACCTTAGACATGGTTTAGATGGGGACGTGCAGAGGCCTGTCCCAGAGCATGCACAGAGAGTGGCATTGCTGGGTTCACACGTGGGCCCGCAGAAAGCAGGCATACTCCTCAGAAGCCTGGGCAGGAAGGCAGGGTTGTGAGAGGTGGTGCAGGGCTGGGCTGGTTGAGGGCGGAGGTATCAATAATGTCATGTTCCGGGCACCTTGGCACTCAGTTACATTCACCCTCACGGGGCCCTGGCAGGCTCAGGAGGATCAGGCAGTGATGCAGTGCCAGGGCTGCCTGGGACCCTCACCTGCCTGGCACTGAGCTGGCTGCCCTGCCCCCACAACAGGTACTTCCCCTTCGGCATTGTGTTCCTCATCGCCGGCAAGATCCTGGAGATGGATGACCCCACAACTGTCGGGAAAAAGCTGGGCTTCTATGCAGTCACCGTAGTGTGCGGGCTGGTGGTCCATGGCCTCGTCATCCTGCCCCTGCTCTACTTCTTCATCACCAGAAAGAACCCCGTCGTCTTCATCCGCGGTGTCCTTCAGGCCCTGCTCATCGCACTGGCCACCTCCTCCAGGTAGCCCTGGGCGCAGGCAGAACAGGGTGGTGCTCAACTCTGTCCACCTGTTCAGTCATCATTTGTCCATGGCCATAGACGCATGGAGGTGTCAGTAAGGCCTGCTTCACACACTTGGGGGCAGCTATGGTAACAAGACCAATTTTTGAAATGTAATGCTGAAGGCCCCACCTGCCCAAATGGCAGAAAGCCTATATCACCTCTTGAGGCCTTCCCCTCCCCCCCTCAATCCACATGGGGGTTGGCTTCCACACAGAGCAGCCCTTGGCCACCTGCCCGACAGGAACCACAACCTTGGGCCCGGGAAGAGGAAGTGGGGTGCCCAGTCAGTGACCTGTGGGATGGGAAGGGCTCTGCAGCCACACCCACCCAGGTATTGGCCCCAGCACTGCTACCAGGAACTCCAGTAACAAAACAGTAACAGCACTAGTAGCTACCACTGCTTGAGTACTTGTGATGAGGCGAACACGACTCTAAGCGCTTACTCGTTACCGCACCCTAAGAGCTGAATCCAGGCGTTCTCCTGCCCTGGGACAAGGAAACCAAGGCACACACAGGTTAGGGGTCCTGCTGCCACTGGCGAGGAGGAGGCTGGAAGCTGAACCCAGCAGGTCCAGCCCAGAGCCCTGCTGTTTGCCACTCCTACGCTCGGCGCGGCAGCGTGACTTCGGTCAGCCCCTCCGCCCTCTGGGCTTCAGTTTCTTCATCTGTAAAATGGACTCAAAGCCCCTCCTTCGCCGGAAGCTATGAGGATCAAATGAGAGTGTGTGTAAAGCACGGAACCAGGCGCATAGTAGGTCCCTTCCTGACCCGTGTGTAGAGGGGTGTCTCTGAGGCCCAGGGCGTGGGTAGGCCTGGCTCGGCCACCGTCCCACACTCCCAACGGGACCATTTTCAAGGCCCCTTCAGCCTGTTCTCCCTGCGATGGGCCGGCTGCCTGGGGTGGCACGAGCTTCCTGTCACCGGCAGGAGGGCAACCCAGAGGCCCTGACCATCCTGGAGGAGGATGGAGGGCAGACGCTGGCCCCTCCGCCCACAGCTCGGCCACACTGCCCATCACCTTCAAGTGCCTGCTGGAGAACAACCACATTGACCGGCGCATCGCCCGCTTCGTGCTGCCCGTGGGCGCCACCATCAACATGGACGGCACTGCGCTCTACGAGGCGGTGGCTGCCATCTTCATCGCCCAGGTCAACAACTATGAGCTGGACTTCGGCCAGATCATCACCATCAGGTGCACTCCTGGTGCCCCCCAGCCCGGGGGGATTGGGGTGGGAGGGTGACTCCTGGGAGGGCCTGGAGGATGCTCAAGCTCCCTGATCTGATAGGGTCTCTGAGGCCCAGAGAGGGTGAGGGGCTCCTTTTAGGCCACGTCAGTGCTGGGGTGGGATGTGACCTGATCCCTGAGACTGGTGGCACAGGCTCCCCCCAAGCCCTCCCCCCCCCCAGCCAACGCTGCCCTGCAGGGCGGGAGCAGGGCAGAGAGGGGGCAGAGGCCGGGGCGGGACGCTGGAGGGGCTGCTGGTGCAGCTGGAGCAGAGGGAAGGGTGCTGAGGTGAGGGGCAGAGGCTGAGGGAAGGCCTCGCATGCCAGCCTGAGGGTACAAGGCTGACCCTGGGCACCAGGCCCCCGAGGGAGGCTGGGCAGATCAGAATCTCTGGGCAGCTTCCTGGAAACCTTCCTGGCAACGGCTCCAGGCACAGGGTTTCCCACAGGTTCCTCAGGGGGTCCTGCTGAGGCCACGTGTGGGGCCCATGGGGCTATAGGACCTCAAGCAGGAACATGTCCCCCCAAGAACTCCTTGATGTGGCCTTCCTAACAACCCTGCCCTGGTTGGCTGGCCACAGAGGCGCTGGCATTCTGGCCTCCCCTTTGGAGCGAGGGTCCCAACAAGGCAGCCTGCCCGCCCTGCTTCTCTCTCCTCCTCCTCTCCCACCCTATGCAGCATCACAGCCACCGCAGCCAGCATCGGGGCAGCTGGCATCCCCCAGGCCGGGCTCGTCACCATGGTCATCGTGCTCACCTCTGTGGGCCTGCCCACGGACGACATCACCCTCATCATTGCTGTCGACTGGGCTCTGTGAGTGGGGTGCACCCCTCCCGCCCTCACCCGGCAGGCAGCGGGCTTTGGGGTAGGCAGGGGAAAATACCCTACTTTGGCACAGCTTCCGGAAACCTACAGAGGCAATGGCTCTGGCCTGGCTGCATAATTTGTAGAGCCCAGTTTTCAAAAACGAAAATGTGGGGTCCCTTGTTTACAAATTATAAGGGATTTCAAGAGGGTGAGAGAAAACTGTGAAACCAAGCCTGGGCCCTGCTTAGCACAGGCCCTGTGCGGCGTCGGTCACCCACCATGAAGCCCGCCCTGCATCAACCCGCCTCAACATCCCTGAGGGAGGGGTGGGCTTGAGAGGACTGGGAAAGCGCCTCGCCGTGGGCTCTGCCCTGGCAGCTGGTGTCCTCAGGGACTTCTGGGCTGGGCGCTGCCCTCTCCCGGCTCCCCTTACGAGTGCCCACCGCTCGCCACCACCAGGGACCGCTTCCGCACCATGATTAACGTGCTGGGGGATGCGCTGGCCGCGGGGATCATGGCCCACATCTGCCGGAAGGACTTCGCTCAGGACACGGACACCGAGGTGAGAGCAGTGCCTCCCCCCAACCTGGCCACCCAAAGGCCCTGGCGGGTGGAGCCCAGGTGGGATGGGCACCAATCTTCCACTCACCAGCCGGGGAGCCATCAGCCAATCCCTCCCGCCTCCCTGCCTCAGTTCCTCATCTGGTACCGGGGTGACTAACTCCTCTCAGAGCTAGTTGTTGAGCACCCACCGTGGCTGGCCCTGCTCTAGACACAGGAACAAAGGAAGCCAGAGCCCTGCCCGCGGGGAGCTGTACCCTAGGCGGGTGGCGCTGCCCACAGCAACGCAGATGTGCAAACAGGCTTCATGGTCTTCGGGCTCCTTCAGTAGCCATGAGCAGCAGGCTCCCACTCCGCCAGGAGGATGCTGGGGCCCAGGCAGGGGCCCGGTTCCCTCGTGGACCCTGTGGGTCAGGTCCCCTCCTCTACCACGACAGCCACAGGCGGCGGCAGGGCAGCCGAGAGAGGCCCCGTGACCTGCCAAGGTCCCACAGTACATCCGTAGGAAAACCGGCCATGTGGTTCCCAGCCCTCGCTTGTTCAGTCCTCCCTGGTGTCTCCCCTCAGCCCCTCCACCTGTTACCAAGGCCTGTCTCCCTCCTCAGAAAGCGCCGCCCTGCGAGACCAAGCCGGTGAGCCTGCAGGAGATCATGGCGACCCAGCAGAACGGCTGTGTGAAGAGCGTGGCGGAGGCCTCCGAGCTGACCCTGGGCCCCACCTGTCCCCACCATGTCCCCATCCAGGTGGAGCAGGAGGAGGAGCCGGCTGCCGCCAGCCTGGACCACTGCACCATAGAAATCAGCGAGCTCGAGACCAATGTCTGAGCCTGCAGAGCCGCAGCGGCCAGGGGAGGCCTCCAGGGTTGGAGCAAAGGGAAGGATTTCAACTTACTGCCTCCTGAGCACACAGGGGCCAGCCTGACCCATTCTTCCCACCCGGAGAGCTCGGAGTTCACTCCATTTACCAAAAGTGGAGTCTCAGAGGGAAACCCCAGCTGGGGAGTGGTGGGCCGGCGTAGCCAGCCCCGGCTGTGACTTCCCATCACGTTGGCCCGTGAGGACAGCAGGCAGGGGTGAGGGTCCATCTCTTCTGGGTGACAGGGTTAAGGCTGAACACATTTATCCCAGGCCTCAGAGCAAGTCAGGGCTAGGACTCCAACACAAGTCTTTCAAGTCCTGGGCAGGCCCTCCTGGAGGCAGGGGCACCTGCAGGGCCAGATGCCAAGAGAGGCTCTAGGGGCCCTGCCCTGTCTCAGAGCCCCGCAGCCACCACTGCTTTCAATTTCTGAAGACGTAACAACAGTGCCCCGGGTCTACCCCTGTGTCCCAGCCCAGCCAGCCCTCCCGCCACCCCATAACATGTGGCCTCAAACAGCCCTCCCCAAAGAGGCCCCGCCCAGGACCAAGGCCTGCTGCCTTCCATGTGCCACGGCCCGTCTCCTCACGTCCCAGCAGGATCTCTCGCAAAGCTCATCTGAGGTGGAGACGGGGCCCTTGGAGACGTCCAGGCCAACCTCCCACTGACAGGGGCCAGCCGGGACCCAGGAACGGGCTCACCTGGGATGCTCTGCCCAAGCTGCCCAAGTGGCTCTGGGGTCAGGACTCCCCAGCAGCCTGTGGGATGAAGTGGAGTTAGATTTTATACTCTCTTCTGTGCTTGCAAACTCAGAGATGGCTCCATAAAGGTATTTTGTTTTCCAAGTTCTGAGGGCTTAGCAACCATACTCTGGCCAGCATGTCTTCACTGAGCCAACACAGGCTGTCACCGTGCAGACTGGCCGTCTGGGCAGCCAGAGCGTGGACAGGCTGTCCAGGTGGCCAGACAATAAACAGGCTTGTCCTTGCAGCTAGAATGCAGACAGGCCTGTCCGGGCTGTCGGTATGTGGACGGGCCTGCCCGCGAGGCCAGGGCGCAGATGGGCCTGCCTGGCCGGCCGCAGTGAGGACAGCCTGTCGGAGCTGTCACACGCAGGAGGCAGAGTGCAGACCGGCCTGCGGGGGCCTGTCTCCACAGCCAGCGTGGACAGAGCGCTCTGTCCCTAGCCTGGGCTTTGCTCTGCAGGCAAGGCCCTGCGACCAGTCCCCACAAAAGGAACAATTTCTTCAGCCAGTGGGGCTCCCTTTGGCAAGTGCTTTGCTTTAAGGAAGGGACATGCCCAAGGACAGTTCCAGACTGTGTCCTTTATTCTCCTCAGCCCCAGGGGACCTCCAGGAGGCTGGGGGGCGGGGGGGGGGGGGGGGGTGGCGCGGCGGCAGAGATGAACCCTGGCCACACAGCCTGTTCTGGATGTACTTTGGGGAGAAGATACAGCTCGGGGGGGGGGGGGGGGGGGGGGCTTGCACTGTGGAGCCATAAAGACATTGAAGCCAGGGGAGGAACAGGCCTCCCAAGGTCACTCAGAGAATCAAGAAGGCACCTGCCTCCCAGTCCCCAGTTCCTGAACTACTTCCCACCCTCCTCCCAGGGCCATCGTCTGAGGACCCCCTGCCCACTATGGGAGCATCCTGCCTTCATTAGGGATAAGCAGCTAGGAGAGGTCGGATGTCAAGCTCTGGTCACGCCCACCGTCAGGCCTAAGGCCCTCTGAGCAGTGGAGTCTGCCCCAGCACAGTGTGCTTACACACCCTAGCAGCGGGGTCACTGATTCCTGGGCATCCATCCAGGGCAGCTCTGCCTGTCAGACTCTTCTCTGCTCTGAGCAGGTGCTGTCCCCACCACACCCCATCCCGCTCTGGCCCTGTTGGGGTGGTAGGCACCTGGGCACGTCTGCACCTCTTCCCAAGGCTCTGCTCCAGCTCCCAGGCCTGTCTTGGGTCCCCTTCCCACCTCAGCTGTCCTCTATGGGACAGACCCCATCGGGAATGCCCACTCAGCGCACAGGCAACCCTCCAGGTGAGCCCTGAGCAGCCCACAGCCAGCGGTCGGTCCTTTGCTCGGATGCTCAGCCTCTGGGAGTGCACAGTGAGCTCACAGATCCACCAGACCTGCTGACCCCCACCCTGCTGATGGGGCGCACATGCCTTCAGGCTGGCTTTCCTGTGACTACACCCTTTGTCCCCAGACCTCTGCCTACGGGACTATTCTGTTGGCCCCAAGGGCTGAGCTTTGCACTGACTCCTGCTGGTCTGGACGGGTGCTGAGATGCTTGTGTCCTGCCCACCCTGGCCGGGTGCCAGCTCAGCACCTGGCAGGAAGCACACACAGACACAGCCACGGGCTGCCAGACAGGGCTAATGCTTTTATATTAGTTTTTCTGTAGAAAAAAAAAAAAATCAGCTTTGAGGTTTTCATCACTTTTTTCTTAAAAAAAAAAAAAAAGGTACCCAGCACTCCCTGCGGGCCCGAAGAGTAAAAGTGGTGTCTCCTGGGTGGGGCCGGCCCTTCCTCACTCAGCCCAGCGCCAGGACCTCCACTCACTCCTGCCCATGGCCCGTGGCAGGCCCAGGAGAACTGTCCTCTGGCCTTGCCCATCCAAGACGTGCCTGTGGCTGGCCAGGGAATGGCAGGGAGTGACTCCCCCAGCAGCTGGGGGCAGGGCGGGTGGGGCTGGGGCAGCAGTCCTGAAGGTTCCCGTCCCCGGAGGGAGGGAGAAGGGACAAAAGCCAGCTTTTGTGAGTTCCAGAGGGTAGTAGGCACCTGGCCGCAGAGAGCTCGGACATAACTCTGTGTCTTCTCCAGAGGATGGACAGACTGACGGACAGGCAGGCGACAAGATGTTCTGGCCACTTCTGGCTGGGGCAAGAGCTGTTGTGGCATAGGCCAAGGAGGGCCGTTTGCATGTGACTGTGTGTGTGTGTGTGTGTGTGTGCGTGTGTGTGTGTGTGTGTGTGTGTGTGTGTGTGTGTGTGGTAAGCCCGTGCACGCCAGGGTGGGGTCAGGCCCTTCCCTGAATCTGTGTGATTCAGAGGGAGTGATGGGGGGGGGGGGGAGGTGAGGGTAGAGTTTGGAGGGCAATGTGCAGCGGGCTGTGTGTAGGTGGGTCGTGGTATCTGCAAGTGTCTGGCTGTGGCACAAACTGTAGGAAGATGTGGGGACGGGAGACTGTGTGTTCAGCTTGTGTTGGGGGGCATGGGGGTGCAATGCTGGATGTGTCGAGGGGGGCAGAGTGGAGGCTCACAGGGCACAGGCACGTGCTGCAGAAAGGGGTCCGACGTCCATCGTCCTGCAGAACATGTGGGAGAGTCAGGGAAGCCAGAGCAGACCTGCCAGCCACAACTTGCCTGAGGGAGCCCCTTGATCAGAACTGGGGAACCCCTTTAACAGTGCTCTGGGGAGACCAGGTGACTGTGGGCAGGAGGGGAAGCTGCTCCTGGGAGTTCAGAGCCACTGGGAGGTGCTCATGCTGATGTGGCCGGGCCTGCTGTGTACTAGCGGGCCTTTGGGTCCCACTGGACTCCTGGGGCCTCACCCAGGGCTCTGCTCCACTGACCTGACCATGGCCAAAAAGGGGCAGATTCTCACCCATCCCCGGACTCCCCAGGCCCCTCGTGAGGTCCATGGCAACAGTCACCCCGGTTGCTGACCCCTCGCTCTGCCTGAGGATAATGCCTGGAGAGAAGGGGCTCCACCTTCATAGCCCTGGGCTCCTCGAGTAGAAGATGACTCCTGAGCACTGCCCTAGGCCTGCCCTCCACGCTCACACCACTGCACACTCCTCTCCCCACCTGTCATCCGCCCCTGGGGTCCTCACACCCCTCAGGTTCCTTTCTGCCCCAGGCCCTACTTCAATTCAACTTCCTAAGAGTGGCTCCGTGGCTTCCCAGAACCACACCCTGGCCCTGACACCCAGCTTGGCTCACCCCGATATCGCTCTAACCAAACCTCTCCACTGGCTACTTGCCAACATCCCCCCTGCCCTGTCCAACACCCCCTCCAGCAGTCCTGCCTGCCAGCCCCTCCTGTCTGCACCTCCTTCCCTCCCGGCCTAACCCCAGGATTCACCACTGCAGACAGTGTCTTGCCAATGCGCTCCATTTCCTTGTTCCTTGCCCTCCTGTCCCACGCACCTGGTCCAAAACCCAGCCATGGATGGATCCAATTATCCATCTTCACTCACACCCACCCCGTCTACTGAGCACCCGCTGCAGCAGAGAAAACACACGGCTGAAGGCACCTGGTTGACGTGACTTTATGTCCAGCCACCAAGCCACTAACCTGTGACTGCAGCTGCTCAGTCCTCTGTCCTTCCTGCCATTGACCCTCCTACAAAGCCAGTCCCTCCTACTGTTTCCACAGGGGTCACCATGACACCCTGCTCTCCTCTCATATCTTTAACGCCTCCCTCCACAGCAGCCCTTCCCCATCACCATTCAAACCAGCTCCATTCCTTAAAAAAGGCCCCACATGAACTGAGCCCTGCCTGGACTTCTCACCCCTTCCCACTCCCATCCTCTCTCATCTCTTCACAGCAAACCTCTTCATAGAGTTGTCTATGCTCCCTGGATCCACTCCTTTCCGCCACTTTCTCCACCCCTGTCCCGAGGCTGCTCCCCACAAGGTCATGGATACACGCAGTGGGCCCTTGGCAGTGCTCGGCTCCAGCAGCCTCTCGGCAGCACTGACACAGCTGATTCTCCCCACTGTGCATGCATGCATAACATGTATGTATACATAACGTGTGTGTATACATGTGTGTGCACATAAGGGAGGGGCCGTGTGCATGGGGATGCATGTGTGCACATGTTCCACATCTGTAAATGTGTGTGTGTGCAGTGTGTGTTCCATGAATATGTGCTTTGTGGGTGTGCATGCATGTTTACACTTGTATGCATGGGTATGTGTGTTGTGCACTGCATATATGTGCGGGTGCTTATGTTACATGCATGTGTAAACACCCTCTGATCTGGGCTATCTGTGGCTTTCCTACTTCCTTCCCCAGCTGCTCTATCTCAGTCCCCTCTGCAGGCTCCACTCCCCCGGGCCCTGCCTTCTCTCTCCCTCCCGAGCTCCCTGACCTCCTGCAGCCACAGTGACTGTTCCAGGCTGATGATGTCTGGATGCCACCTCCAGCTCAGACCTCACTTTTGAACCCCAGTCCCATATATCCAACCCATCCCTGGGCACCTCTCCCAGCGACTTTCAGGCCCCTCAACTCAACATTCCCCTTCTCATCCACCCTCACTGCCAAGCTCGAACCTGGGCCTTGTCTCTCCCTCACCCCATGTGAAGTCTGCCTCCCCAATCCCGTTCAGGCCCATCTGCTTGTCTGTGTCCTCACCTCCTGCCCCATACTCTCTGCTTAGATTACAGCAGTGGCCTCTGCCTGGGCCCTCACACCACTCCCTGCTTCCACCACATCAGGCCCTGTGTGGGACCCATCAGGGCACTCATCTCCCTGCAGAGAATCCCCGCACAGGCCGCCTCCGTGGGCTTGCTATTATACCTGGCCTCCCACCCACAGCCTGGCGCACACCAAATGCTCTTACAGGTTTACACAATGATCGGTGACCCGGGGACAAGGGTGAAAAATGGACAGGAAGACCCTAGGAGGGTCAGGGAGAAGAAACTGGCAAGGAGAGGTGAGTGTACCCCACACAGACCACCCACCTATGTCAGATCCCATTCACCTGGTCACTATCGCCTTTCCTCTTCCTCCTCATCCTCATCCTCCTCGTCCTCCTCCTCCTCTTCCTCCTCCTCTTTCAATTGATCCCGGTCCTTGGAAACGTCACCAAACTCAAAGTTGCCTTCTATGTCCAAGACCTGCAGGTGCTTCAGCCTCCGGAAGGCGCTTTCCACCACGGAGCCCACGGCCAGCTTGTTAAACCTGCACGGCCACCCACGTGGGGTCAGAGCCAGGAGCCCAACCCTCAGAGTCCCCACACTTACCCCCCCAACCCCCCGAATGGAAAGGGGAGGGAACGGGCCCTCCAGGAAGACGGAACAGCAGACACAAAAGGCAGGGGGCTGGGAGGCACCATATCAAGGGGAGTCCAGGCTGTCCAGTGTGGCTATAACTTGGGGGAGGACAGGGACTGACCCCGGGCCACTCACCCACACAGTGAGGGAAGGCTTGCCACTGCGTAAGCTCTCACTACAATTTGGGAACCTCCTCTCACCTGTCCTCTGGAATTAACTCTGAGTCCTGAGGCTACTGGGCCGGGTCACCCTGGTGCCTGGTGTGAGGTGGCACATAGGCAAGGCCAGAGCCCCTCTGGCCAGGGGACACACGGGTGTGGGAAGGCAGAGGCTGGGCTCTGATCCCAAGCCCCCTCCCCTCTCTGTGCCCCAGCCCCCTGCAGGAGCCCAGCACAGGTCACATTCCACCCCAATGTTGCCCAGCCCGGGAAAGCCCCTGGGAGTGCACATTCTGCCTTTCTCCAATATGTCTTCTCCTTTCTGATTTAAGGGGGTGGAAGGTGGGGATGTTGGAAAGAACCGCCCTGGCTCTGCTGTATGGAAGCTCCCCACCTCCTTGGGGAGCTGGGCTCCCTGAATTATTCTAAACTCCCAGAGCCCAGTGCGGACCTGAACATCTGCTGTCCTGGGTCTGAAGCCCAGGCACAGCCCAGCCAATTGTGGACACAGCATATCGATGCTCTCTGCACCTCAGTTTTTCCAGCTGTAAAATGGGAAGATGCTCTCTGGGATCCCTTCTTGCTACAGTCACATCAATAATGCCCATGTGCACCCCTTGGATTTGAACACTGACCTCTACCTGCGCGCTGTTCCCAAGGGCCTTGACTATCCCGCTAGAGCCAGGGCAGGCCCCAGGGGGCACGTGCAGAGCCACAGGGGACCTCCTACCTGAGAAAGATCCCCTTGAGGTTGGGTGTGGAGTCAAAGGCATTGGCAGGCACGGTGCTAATCTTGTTGTTCTGCAGGTACAGGTACTCGAGGGACTCAGGGAGTCCCCCGGGGATCTCTGTGAGCTGATTCCCAGCGATGTCCAGCAGCTACAGGGGTGGCCAGGGAAGTAAAAGCATTTAACAACTTGCAAAGACCCCCACTGACACTGCCCCCCAACACATCTAAATCTCACCGTAACCTTGGGAGGTGGGATCTAAAACTCCACATTTTCCAGACGGGGAAAAAGAGGCCCAAAGGGTAAGAGATATGCCCAAGGCCACACAGCCTATACAAGGCCAGAACCTGGTGCGCCTGACTCCAAACCCTTGTTCTGCCGGCTCCTTCTGCCCTCCCACATGGATTCACAGCCAGGATGTCCTTCCTCACTAACACACATGCCACCCCCATCAGACTGAAGAGCCCAGAGGGCAGGGGCACGGATCCCCCTGTCTTTGGATCTTGCCCTACTGTCCCAGAGGAGGGTGGAGTTAAGGGCCACAGGGGTGGGGCTTCTCACTTCTGGACCTCAGGGGCCATATGGGCAGGGGTCAGTCTCAGAGTCACCATGTGCCTACATTCTAGGAAGCAGGAAACCAGGAAAATGGGGTGGTTTTCCTAGAGAGCAGGAGACCTGAATGCACATGGCCCAGCTCACTGCCCCTCAGCTGCCAGCACACCTACATCCAACACACACTCATGTAGGCCCGGGTGGGACTCCATCATCTCAAGCTCCCTTCCTTACCCCAACAGGCAGGGGCTCAGGGTCAGGAAGCTGAGGGCCAAGAATCCAGATTCAACATCCAAGGGGAGCACGAGCTTCACACACCACAGAGAGTCCCATCTCCCCCTCTATACACTGCTCCCCACCGCGTTCCCTGCACACAGCTCCAGCACCTCCTCATTCATTCCACACATCCTCTGTGCCCACGGGTGCTGGGGACATGGAACCCATTGAGACACTGCCTCCACTCTCGGGAAGCCAGGTGGCAGGGGAGAGGGACACAGAACCTGACAATGACAGCCAGTGGACGGACACAGAACCTGACAATGACAGCCAGTGGACGGACACAGAACCTGACAATGACAGCCAGTGGACGGACACAGAACCTGACAATGACAGCCAGTGGAATGGACACAGAACCTGACAATGACAGCCAGTGGAATGGAGCCAAGACAGGGAGCCTGGAGGAGGAGCCTGACTCAGCCTAGGGCCAGGGTCCCTGACAGCCGCCAGTGCAGGGAGGGGCTCTGAGTAGCAGGAACAGCTGCTGCTTGTAGAAAGATCCAACAGTGAGAGGAAGAGTCGCCCTAACTGACACCCCATCCCTGACTGAACTCATCCAGGCCCAGGGAGGTATTTAACCCGCCCATCACTGTTGGCTTCTAGAGGAGGTGACACCTGAGTCCCGGGTATAGTACAGGCTCCAGGAGAGTGGTGACCCTCCATCTGTCTTATTCTCTGCTGGGCCCTCAGTTCTAGAACTGCATCTGCTCATGGTGGCGTCTCAATACAGACTCGTGGAAGGAGTGACTAGGCATCACCAGAGTGGACACGGTGCTGCCAGCAGAGGGGCCGGGATGAGCAAAGCCCAGTACGCCTGGGGAAATAAGAAACTCAGCTGGGGACAGGGCAGAGCAGGCCTTGAAGGCCGTGGCAAGGATTCTGATCTGGGTTCTAAGGGCAGGAGCGTGAGCTGAGCATGTTTTTCAAGATACCCTCTGATTGCATATGGAGTACAGGAGTAGAGAGTTCCTAGGACGGTCGGGTCCGGGTACGAAATGGAGGTGGGTTGGCTAGGAGTATGAGCCGCAGGGATGGAGAGAAGTGGACAGAGTGAGATGTGATGGAAGGACTGGCAGGGGATAGTAACAAGGGGCATTGTGGGGCAGACGGAGTGAAAAGGGGATGTCAAGGGCAGCTTCCAGGTATCACGTGGGCACCAGGTGTGGTGTCACCCCTTTAGTGAGTTAGAAAATGCAGGAGGAGCCGGTGTGAGGGAGAGGACAGTGAGGTTTGGACCCCTTGAGAAGAGGGTTCTGGAATGTACCTGAGAGGGACTGATTGGCCCAGGGGGCTGGACTCTGGTGCCTGGCACTCAGCAGGCAGTCTGGGTGAGGGGAGACCCCGACTAAGGCTGCTCCTACAGGGCCAGCTGCCTCCCAGACTCCCACCCTGCTCCACCCTCAGGGCTCTGCCTCACCTCCCTGCCCCCCACTCAGACATCCCTGTCCTGACAGCTGCCCCCACAGGCATGGACTGGGAGCCTAGTGGGTCAGGGCCCTGGGTCCAGCAGTGAACACAACAGACTAAAATGCCGGTCTTTCTTCTGGAGAAAAGAACAGGCAACAAGAAAGCAAACAGATGACCTAATGCCTGGGAGGGATGAGGGTGATGAAAAAAAACAAAGCAGAGGAAGGAGGTGGGCGTGAAAGGCCTCCCAAGGAGGTGACATGTGAGCATATCCCTGAGAGAGAGGGAGGAGCGAGCCCTGGGACATCTGGGGCACAGAGGACACCATGGCACCGCCCTGAAGCCCCCGGGGGTCCTGGCAGCACCTTGGCCCTGCCTCCCAGGTTTCTCTAATGAGGTTCCCTTTCGGCCCCTCATTAAGTTGGGGGGTTTCATTATAAGAAGCTCAATTCTTAAGGCCAGACATCCTGCCTGACTCCGACCATGGCCACAACAGCCATACCCTCTGCTCAGAACACCTCAAGTAGGCTCCCCCAGCCTCTGGAGCCCACCTCACGGCCTTGCTGCCCTCCCCCAAGTGCAGCCTTCTCTAGGCACATGTTCCTGGCCTGCGGGCGGGTGAGCTTGACTCTCCTGAGCCATGGGCCTCTGCCTGTAGCCATGACCTCCCCTTACTCCCACAGCCCTCCTCAAGACCGTACCTGCAGGTAGTGAGCTCTGCCTGCCTCACCCATTGTATTTGGTCCTTCACTCCTTACCGGGCATGGCAGCCATACTCTTTGCAGGGCCCCGCCCCCACCCACCCCCCTTCCTAAGGCCTGGCCTCCCCAGCAGATACCTCCCTCCCCTTGGCCCAGTCCCCCGCCCTCCCCTTTTACCTGCAAATGGGCAAGGTCTGCCCAGGCACTGGGGCCCAAAGCCCGGCTGCGCAGCCGGTTGCCGGTGAGGTAGAGCTCACGCAGCTGGGCCATGCCGGCCAGCGCCCCGCGTGCCAGGGCAGCCAGCTCATTGCGCTTGACCTTCAGCACATGCACGTTGCGGGGCAGCCCCGGCGGCAGCGTGTGCAGCCGGTTGCCAGACATGTCCAGCGAGCGCAGCAGGCGCAGCTTGCGGAAGGCGTCGCGGTGCACCTGCGGGCTGGTGATGCGGTTGTAGCTGAGGTTCAGCTCCTCCAGGAAGTAGGTGGTGGCAAAGTCGTCGCGGCCGATGCCCGTGATCTGGTTGTGCAGGATCATGAGGGTGCGCACGCGGCGGGGCAGGCCGCTGGGCACGCGCTCCAGCGCGTTGTTGTACAGGTGCACGGTGTGCAGCCGCTTGAGGCCCTGGAAGGCCCGCGGGTGGATGCCGTGCGCACGCAGCTGGTTGCTGTGCAGCAGCAGGTACTCCAGGCTGCGGATGGGGGTCAGCACGTCCGCGTCCACGCTGCGGATGGCGTTCTTCTCCAGGTGCAGCAGCACCAGGCTGCGCGGCAGCCCGGCCGGGACCCGCGACAGGTTGTTGCTGGACAGATCCAGGTACTCCAGGCTGGAGAGCTTCCTGGGGGAGAGGGAATGGGGCCGTTGGCAGGAGCGCACACAGCAGGAGCCCACTCTGGTTTCCACCATTTCCCCAGGGGTGGTGGCCGGGAAACTGCCTCTAATTCACCCCCGTTCTTACTGGGGGACCTCAGTCCTCTCCAGGCCCACTGGATTAGCAATGACTTGGGGTAGAAGGCTGTAGCATGGTTTCTGACACATGGAGGCTTATTTGAAGACCAGTTGTTTAAGATCTTTTTGGGGGGGGGGGCTACTTTGGACTCTAAAAAAAAAGTAAAATATATTTGCCTTCAACAAGAATGTTTGAGTTTCTCTTTTGTACCAAGAAGCCGGCCTCTGCCAGCGCTTCCCTGCCTCACTGGAACTTTGGCAGCCTTGCCCATGCACATCACTTGTTCTTGGGGTCAGAAATGTCAGCAGAGGCACAAGCCTCAAAGTTCCTTCTCCAGGGAGTCCAGCCAGGGCAGGTGGGCGGGAGAGGCGTGTGTGGGGGGACCTGGCTGGGGGGGCGCCGGAAGGGCCTCCCAGTGCCTGGTCCTGCTGAGGCCCCGGTGGCTCTGGCAGGGGCTTACCAGAAGGTCTCGTTGTCCAGGCCCTCATCAGTCAGGTAGTTGTTCTGCAGGTACAGCTCCCGCAGGTTGCTCAGCTCACTGAAGGCACCTGGTGGGATCTTCTCCAGCTTGTTGTTCTAGGGGAAGGGCCGTGGGGAGGGGAGCATGAGACAGCCAAGGGACAAAAGTGCTCTGAGGGCTCTGAGGGAGACTTGGGGAGTGGGCCCAGGCCCGGAGCACTCTGACAGCCAGGTGCCCAGGCTTCTGCCTGCTTCTCTATAGTGGATGCCATGCCCTCTGGCATGTACTAAAGGCCCCACAGCCTTGCCACATGGGCTCTTCCCCCACTCTGGCCCCTGCTCTGAGGGGCCCCATCTGCCCTCTGCCTCCTACCTTGAGGTGCAGCTTATAGAGGGCCGGCGGCAGGTGCTTAGGCACATGGCGCAGGAAGTTGCTGGACAGAATAAGGATCTCCACGTTGCTGGAACCGTTGAACATGTTGTCTGGTAGCCCGGCATCTGCCAGCTTGTTGTTGTGCAGGTACACGGACCTGGGGGTGAGGTGCAGGTCCTCACCCACGCAGGCCCCCACTCCACCCCTGGCCACAGTGCCCATTCACCTGGTGGGCCTGCAAACCTTGCTCAGGTTGGGCCTGGGGCCTAGGGCACCTTCCTTCCATCTGAGGAACCTCAGACTCAACCTAATGTAGTCCCCCCCCCCCCCCGCCCCTCGGTACAGCTCAGGGGACCAAGGATCACCAGTGGTTGCCCCACAAGTTAGTGGCAGAAATAGGATTTCCTGACTCCCAGTCCATCGTCTCCATACCCTTCAAGCTTCTCAGTCATTCCCCGCCTGTCACACCCACACAGCTGGCTCTGAGTTCCGTGGGACCTCCTGAAGGTGGGGCGTGTCCCTAACACCTCTTGTCCCTGATGCTCAGCACAGGGCTTAGCTCAGAGGGGGTAATGCCTCATTCATTCAGTAAATATACAGTGAGTGTCCCCACATGCCAGGAATGTTCTAGACTCTGAAGATATAGCAGTGGACACCACCAACAAGATCCTGCTTTCATGGAGGTTACATACTAGAGGGCCAGAAGACCAGGACCAAAAGAATACACAGAAGATATAGCTCATTCTTGCTGTGTGCCTCTCTTGGGCCTCAGCCTTCTCATCTGCGGGATGGGGCCACACACAGTGACCCTGGCTCCTCAGGGGAATGGACAGAATCGAGTGAGGTGACAGATTCAGGTACAGAAGCGATACCAGGAGTGTCAGTCCACCAGCACCACCCTCCCTGCTCACTCCTCCCAAGGCTCTGCCCCCAGGGGCTGAGGAAGGAGGGAGGCACCCTTACCCAGCTCCCACTGCTCCACAGACATCACCCTCCTCCATCTTGCCTCCTCATCCTTTAGGTCTCAGCTGTGGAGGCCATGCCCCCGCAGCCACCGGCGTCTCTCACCGCAGCCCTGAGCATGGGCCTCATGCCCACACTGCCCCACATGGCCCTCCTCCAGGGCCCATCAGGGTCCTCTCTGCCTCAGTCAGGGTAGCAGCCTCTGCTCAGCTCCTCCCTCTCCCCAGCCTGAGCCCAGGAACCCCTCTGACCTCTGACCTCAAGTTTGGCTTCTGGCCAAAGGTGAGCCCGTAGATCTTGGTGAGATAGTTGGCAGCGAAGTCCACACTGATCAGGGTATTTGGCAGGAATCGGGGTGCCAAGGTCAGCTGGAAAGGGAAGAGTTGGGGCAGAAAGACCGATGGAGGGAAGGAGATCAGCTCTGGGTCCCACTGCCTGCTGCCATTCAGGCCCCTTCCCTTGTCTCCTCCCAGCAACCACAGCTACCTTTCTAAAGGGGAAACCCGTCCCCTTCCTCTGATAACACTAACACAGGCCCTCTACCGCACCCCACAGCCCCGAGTTTGGTATTCAAAGCTCACCAGCCTGTCCCCGGCCCTGCCTGTCCTGTTCTCTCCCCTCACTGGCCCCCGACACTGGCTGCCCAGCCACAGTGAGCACCCACACTTTCCCAGACACAGCCCACGATGCCCACCCTTCATTCATTCAACAGCAGAACCTGAGTCTACAACATTCCAGGCACGGTTCCAGGAGCTCGCTGGGCACATCCGGGGCAACAAGACAGAGCCGCACCTCTGCCCCCCACCCTGCCCCACCCCAAGCTTACATCCTCATCCTCCTGGAGAAGACAATAAACAGGGGATAAAAGTATCTGATAATGATCACTGCTATGCAGGGAATTCTAACAGGCTGAAGACAGAACGACTGGGTTGGGTGCTCAGGGACCAGGCATGGCACACCGTGAGCGCCATCTGAGAGGAGGGCTCCCAAGGCGGCAGAGCAGCATGCAAACCCCGGTGGAGGGTGGGGTTGCAGGCCCGGGGCTGGCGAGGGGCAGGAGGGAGCGAGTAGGGCTATGTGAAGAGAAGCAGGGGAAGCAGGCTTTCATTCTGGGTGGAAGGCAACGCCACTGGAGGGTTTAAGCAGGGAGGGGGGATGTAGGGGAGAAGCAGGGCACAATTTTTAAAGGTCACTGTGGCTGCTCTGAGGAGAAGGGGCAGCGAAGGGGGAGGCAGGGTTGGCCAGTTGGGAGATAGTGGCTGGGGGGGGGGAGCAGGGGGGGGCGGCTGCAGTGCTGCTGGACAAGGTGAATGAAGCCCTCGGGCTTTGCACTCAGACTAGCGGTACTGTGGGTGGTTGGAGATGCCCTTTCACAGAGATGGAGAGCCACCTGTGGACAGGAAGCAGTCCTACTTCCATTAGACCTCTGGGGATCTCTGGGGAGACGTCCAAGGGCAGAAGGATCTTTGAGGCCCAAACGGGGGGAGGGGGAGGGGCTGGAGACTGCACTGGACCAGGCGATTATGGAGAGTTCAGAGAGAAGGGCCAGGACAGAGCTCTGGGCACTCCAGATATATTGAGGCTGAGTGTCTTTGTGCCTTATCTCATGCTGTCCCTCTACTTCAGGACCCCTGCCTGACCCTTCGTGGCCCTTTAAATGCTATTCCTCCACAAAGCCCTGAAAGTGTACCAGCCCCGCTATCACCCCACCCCCTTGGCTTCTGTCTTTATTAACTGACCACTCTGATGCCCCCGGTTAAGGTGTGGGGCATGGGCCATGTCTGAGCAGCAACAGGGACCTGAAGAAGTCCTGGTGAAAGTTCCCTGAACTCAGCCTCTGACACCAGGGGGCGTGGGCAGCACACCTCCTCCCTGCTGAGGCCCCTCACCTTGTTATTGGCCAGGTACAGGTAATTGAGGTCGGTCAGATGCTCAAACGCCTCCTCGGGGAGCCCTTCAAAGGACAGGCATCGGTCAAAGCCCTGGATGAAGGAGACGCTACAGGGGAGCACACCAGCACCAGCCCCCAAGCCCACCCCACTTGCCAGGACTGGGAAGGGCACGCCCTGAGTCCGGTGTGGCTCTGTTCTCATCCCAGCCAGTCCCAACAGGCCTTCCCAGCCCCTTGCCCACAGGGGCCCCAGCTCAGAGAAGCAGGTGGGAAGTGTCTACTGAGGGATGAGCCACCGGGTGGGAATGGGTGCCCCCCGGAAGGTCAGGCCATGGGATGGAGGACCCAGACTAACTTTTTCCAAGTCAGGAAGGAGTGCTCCCTGGGGGCAGCCCCACAGGATCAAAAGCAGGGCACGGTTTCAGCCTGGGAGCCTCCCCACCACCTGCCTGCCCCTGCCCCATGGAGTGCCAGGACTCCCCGTCACTGGGATCCCAGCCAGGCTGGCCCTTCTCCAGTCCCGAGGCTCCCAGACCCTCAGATGCTGGGACTCACCCAATTATCTAACGAGAGGGAACAGTTACGTAAACTGTGCAGCATCCCTCCATGGAAGAGCTGCCGTGTAAAGATGGCCACGGAGAGTTTTAGCAACAGGAGGAATGCTGCTGAGCTCACTGCTGAGTGAAACAAAGCACTTACCGTCGTCGTACTGCCTACACTCTAAAGTCAGCCAGGAACGAGAAAATGCAAAGAAAAGAGACTAGACTGGATTGTGATGATGGTTGGGCAACTGGATAAATGACTAAGACTCATCAATGTGTACCTTTTAATTGGGTAAATCTTATGGTATACAAATTACACTTCAATAGAGCAGCTTTTTAAAAATGGAAAGAAGTATAGCAAAATGTCAATAGGGATGAACTCCAAGTGGCAGAACTGACTGGGTTTTTTGTTTTCTATTTTATTTTCTTTATTTCCAAAATTTCTATTATAATAAAAATTATTTTCATCAGCAGCAAAAGAATCACTTCTTAAAACTTGAGGACTGTACAACCCTTGGATTCTAAAGTCCTCCTGTGACCCCGAGAGTCCACCACAAAGGTCTCTGAATCCTCTCCCGAGTCCACTCCCAGGTCCCAGACCCTCAGGGGTGGCTTTTAGGCAACATCCGGGACCCACTGCCGCCCAGCCCAGACCTGCTCTTCCCCACACCCGGGGTCCGCAGGGTGGGGCTCTCCCCTGCCTGGTGCCCCGCCCCGGCTCTGGGTGACCCCTCACCTCGGGATGTCAGGCGGTTGTTCTGAAGGTTCAGAGTCTCCAGGCGATGCAGCCGGGAGAGCTCCTCTGGGTAGATCTTCTCCAGCTGGTTGTTCTGGGGGTCAGGGGTGGGAGTGGTGAGGAGGCAGCATGGGGGGGCGGGCCCAACCCATCCTCAGCCCGTCTCTCTGTTGGGCACTTCTCTTGGGATTCTCCCCCATGGTAGACAGGCTCTGGGTGCTGTCTCTGGCTCTGGTTGCAAGAGGCACAGCAGGGACCACAACAAACATAGGGGTCCCACATTCTAGGAGACCACACATGGGTGTCCGTAGGAGTTCAGACTTGTCCCACTGGGTGACAGCCCATTCTCCCACAGGCCAACTTTTGGTTCCCTTTCTGGGCTGCGTTCCCCACTCCCCTGGCAGCACTTTAAAACCTGGGTGTGGTACCATCTCCTCCAGAAGCCTTCCCGGGTTGGATTGGGAGTTAGAGTAGGAGCTGCTCTGGGCTCACACTAGTCCTTCTATCTCCTTCTAGCATCCTCTCTACTTGTTTCGTTTACTGCCTCCCCCACACCTGGGAGGGCCTCGGGCAGGGTACATCCGAGCCCTCCCTATGTGCCCAGCACCCACACAGGACCAGAGGTGGAGAGCAGGTTTCCAGGAGACATTGTATGAATGGAGGAGTGCGTGAATGAGCCAAAAATAAGTGTTGTCATCAGCTGGTCCCTTTCCCTCCCACCTCTGCCAGCCCAGCCCACAGGGCTGTGTGGTGAGCGGGTCACTTTCCCTCACTGGACCTGATCTCCTCTGGAAATGGATGTACAACCCCTTCCTCCCCCAGGGGTACCGGGCAGGACAGGGTGGTGGGGTGCCCCAGCACTCCCAGTCCCCATCGGGAACTCCTTGTCCCACTTCCGATACCTCAGCTGGAGAGAACACTCTGTCCTCTGAGCCGCCAGAGCCCTCTATCAGGGTCCACTCTGCTCTTGTTTTCCTAGCCTACAACGGTGTCTGAGGGTCAGCTGCTGGGCAGGTCTGTGTCCATTTTCAGACAAGGCCTGACTCTATGTACGGGCCTCAGCCAAGACTCCTCCCAGAGAAACAAAGCAGGTTATGTCATGTGCTCGGTGACCCAGACAATGACCAGAGGGGGGACACCTCAACGTGGAGCTAGATCCTCGTGTCTGACCTGCTCTAACACCCCAGGTCTGGGGGTGGGGAGCCAGGAGCACTGGGGGTTCTGGACAAGCAGGGAGCGTGAGTGTGGGGGTTCTGGGATAGGAGCCGTGAGTGTGGGGCAGCCCCTGGCGACCATTGGCGCAGTGCCCATCTCACCTGCAGGGACAGGTGGTTGATATGCTCAGGCAGGTCCCCTGGGAACTCGCGCAGGTCGATACCGCCACAGTCCACGACACCCTCCTGGGAGCAGGCACAATCTCGGGGGCAGTTGATGGTGGCTGGGCCAGGCCCCGGCTCCTCAGGCCTCAGGACCAGCACTGGCTCCTCCTCCACAAATTCGTTCTCTTCAGGGCTCAGGTTGTGGGCGCCGTTTCGGCCAAACACAGGGGCCCTCACCGCGAGCACCAGTCCTAGCTGCAGCTGTGGAGGCAACAGCAGCAGGAGCAGCAGCGCCCTGCTCCGGGCCATGGTGCCTGCAGGAGGGGTTGAGTCAGACCCACCTGGGAACCAGGGTTGACTTCACCTGTTAGGTACAGTAGGCACAGGGCTAGGACCACGAACGTCCTCATGGGGCCCTTGGGGCTCGAGGCAGAGCCCACCCTGGATCCTGTCCTCAGCACGCATCTGATCTGGTGACTGCTGTTCCCACCCTCATCCCCCAAACCCCCATCAGGGCTGCCCTCGGGAGGGGTGGGGGTGAAGTGAAGGTCTGCAAAACCTCCCACAGCCCTCACCAGGCCTGGCCCAAAAGAATCTGTACCCTCCTCTACAGAAGGCCCAGGAAGCACTGTGCTGTGCAGGGCTCGGCCTGGGCTTTGCTGAGCTCTCCAACAGGCAGTGCTGGGAGGCCTGTCCCCCTGCAGCTGCCACAGGCCACGGTGGGCCCGACCAGCAGGTGCCTCTCCGCTCTTCAGCTGGCCATTCTAGGATCCTCAGATCTTGGCCTTGCCAGTCTTCCAACTCTCCACCCACCTGCCCTACGTATACAAGTCTATTTAGTAGTTCCTCCCTCCAGGCCTTGTTCCTTTTTCCTGGAATGCCCTCCCCTCTCTTGTGCAATCACCAAGCTCTCCAAGAACCAATTCCAGCACTGTGTCCCCTGGGAAGACTCTGAAATGCCCCAAGGCTCTCCATTACTGTGTCCTCCCCCGCCCCCCTTGGCATGAATTGGGTTGGGTTATGAATACATAATGGTGTCTTTCTCCCACAACAGGGTGAGTCTGGGTGGAAACCCAGGCAGCTGGGCGCAGAATAAGCATCAGTGACTGGGGCTGCTGCTGCCTCTAGAACCTCCCAAGTCCCATTCCTGGTGTTGGACCCTCAGCTGCCCTCACCAGGGCCTGCTGTGCTCACAGGACCACTACCACCTGCAGGAGACCACTCCCAGCATGGTCTCCTGGGGCAGCAGGGAGGGGACCTAGAGGAGAGCTTCAGGCCATTGAGGAAGATGCGGGTTCCATTGTCCCAACAGCCCATGGGCGGGGCTGGCCCCAGGAGTCCTCTCACTCAGAAAACCTCTCTGGGGCGGGTGATCAGTTGTGAGGGGTGGTAGCTCCTGTACACTGATGGTGGAGTCCCACCCACCCTAGTTCAAGTCACCATCCTCCACTTAACAGCTCTGACCTTGCTGAACCTCAGCTTCCTCGTCTTACAGTTAATCCACGTGAACTCACAGCTTCTGCGAGGAGTCCATAAGTAACAGCCGCAAAGCACCTGGCATCTCTCAGGTGAGGTGCTGCCCTCAGTCTGCAGCGAATACAAACGCAGGTCTGCGGCAAGTATTGGGCCTGGGCCACTGCTCCTCAGTCTGAGCCCTTAGTAGGGTCTGACGAGAGGGTGGGCCTGGGAGGTAAACTGGAAGCTTGATGAGGACACGGATGTCTGGTTAAGAAGGCGGGCTCTGGAGCCAGACAGCTGGCTGCAAGCTCAGCCCTGGCTCTTACCAGCTGTGGGGCTTTGGGCGAGTGCTGTCACCCTCTAAACCCCAGCTTACTTACCTGTCCCCGAGCTGGTAACGGGGATGTCCTAAGGGGAAGAGTGTGAGATTCAGTGGGATGAGCACACTGCACTCAGTAAGTGCTCAATAAATGTTAGCTCTTCCCACCATTAATATCTGATCTGTGGGCCTTGGTCACGTTTCAGCCACACCCTTGCCACTCCAGAACCCCCTGCCTCTTACCCTTCCCTATTGTGCTTTGTGGTCCGGTTCCAGGCCCACCTCCTCCCAGAAGATTTGAAAGGTGTGAGGAGAGAGAAGAGAGGTGGCAATCAGGCTTGCTTGACCCTATAGGTCTCCAAGGCCTAAGCAGACTTGGGCCCTAGCCCTGGCCTGGCAGAGAACCAGGGAGCCCAGCACACACAGAGTCCTAGGCAGCAGCCTGGCCCTATGCCCACCCTACCACGTACTTGCTGCCCCCGTCCCCTGACCAAATGGACAATAGATCCTCAGCCAGTCTACAGACCGTCATTCCCTTGGCACAGTATAACCCCCAGCAAGCTCAACAGCCTTCAGTCCCTGGGTCCACCAGCATTAATCTGTCTGACTCTGCTCAGAACAGGACTCTGGGAGGGGGAGGGGGGCACAGGCTCAGGCCCCAAATTCAATCAGGGCAAAAGGCCAGGGGAAAGGAGGCTCTCCACGCATCCTGTGCACTCACGGACCAGCTATCTCCCTCCTTCGGTTTTGTGTCTGTATAGGTCTGTAAACTGTATCTGTAAAAATATGTAATTCATGTTAACATTCTGGGCCATATTGAAAATGTTATCATCACCACTTTATAGATGAGGGAGCAGAGGCCCAGTGGGAGTGGCCAATGTAACACAGCTGTTAAATGGCAAAGCTGAGCTCCCAGCCCAGGTTTTAACCACGACGCTATGGTTAATGCAAAATACAGCTGGGCTCTGAGGACCAAGACACACCACTCAGGGTCGGCTCTGCCCTTAAGAAGCTCACCCTTGCACTCATCCAATGTGGCTGCCACATGTGGCTACTGAGCTCTTAAAATGTGACTGGTTTACACTGAGAGGTGCTATATGTGTAAAATGTAGTGGACATGGGTTTCAAAGACATAGTACAAAAAAATGTAAAATATCTTATTATTAATATTAATGGTCATAAAATAGCTCATTTATCTTTTTTCTTCCTTTTTTGTTTCCCCCCCCCCTCACTTGAGGATATTTTTAAATTTATTTTTAAAGAGAGAAGAAGGGGGAGAGAAAGAGAGAGAGAGACATTGATCTGTTGCCTCCCGTACATGCCCTGATTGGGAATCAAATCCCAAACCTAGGTTTGTGCTCTGACTAGGAATCAAACCTGTGACCTTTTGGTATATGGGATGATGCTCCAACCAACTCAGCCATCCGGCCAGGGCACTCATTTATTTTTTTATTGATGACATGATAATATTTTGGACCTACTGAGTTATTAAAATTAATTTTACCTGTTTCATTTTACCTTTTTACTGCGGCTTCTAGAACATTGTACACTGCATATGTAGCTTGCATTTGTGGCTCACGCTATGTTTCCTTTAGACATTACGTGTAGATTGTGTGATGAAGGGAAGCTAAAGTCCATGGGAACCCAGAGGAGGCCTAACCCTGCCTGGGGCCAAGAAGACTTCCCAGAAGAAGTGGTGCCTCGTCGAGACATGAAGGATGCGAGTATCAGGTAAAAGGCAAAGGGTGATACAAGCAAGGGGTGCACAGGCCTGGGGACAAGAGAGCCCAGGTTATGACCTCTAAAAAGCTCATCGTCTGGGAGAGGGTGGAGACTGGGAGTGATGCAAGTGGACAGTGGCCACGGTCCAGGCGAAGAAGGGACTTGAGAGCCAGATTAGGGAGAGTGGCCCGAATCTTTGGGGAGAGGAGCGGTTGAAGAGGAGTGTGGTGTAGGTAGGCTTATGGATGGGCCGTGTGGAGCTTTCAGAGGCTGTGCAGTGGTGCAGGCAACAGCTGCTAAGCCTGATCTGGGCACACAGGGAGGCGCTGGGCTGCAGGGGCGGAGAGGGAGCTGGGTCTGAGGGAAAAGAACAGACAGTGCTTGAAGAGTGGTGACCCAAGTGCCACTCCTCCTCCCGCTTGACCAGTCACCCTAGGACCTGGGAATCCTGGGCAACTCCAGCTCCACCACCTGGTTTGCTGTGTGGCCTTGGCTGCATCACGGACCCATCAGAGTCTCAGTTTTTGGTGCTGTTCTAAGAATGTTAAGCAACCTAAGTCCCCAGGCCCCGCCGAGGTGCCCCGCCGTGTTGGAGCTGTGCGTGGAAGAAGAGAGAACAGACCCCTTGTCTGAGTAAAGAGTTCCCCTCACACCTCTGGGAACAGCTCACACCTTTGGGAGCGCTCTGAGCTCTGTGTGGGCAATGGCAATGGGAACTCCTCCTGAAGATGAATTGAAATGACATGCCCGACTGGTGCTGGCACTCAGCAGCTGTGGCATCCACACCTGGGGTTATTGCTAGTGTACCTGGGACCCGCTGCCCCGCCACCCCAATTCTCAATGCTCTGAAGGGCTAAGTATGGGATTAAGGCAGGAAGAAGATGGAAGGGGAGGGTAGGTCCCCAAATCAGGAGACAGAGCCTCAACCCCCGCACCACCTCCTCCTCCACTCAAATTCAGTAAAGACTCGTTGATCCACTCACTGCTCTGCGCTGGGCCTCGAAGAGCTAGCTACAGCTCATCGACTCCCACAGAAATCCCAAGACTAAGAAACTGAGGTGCAAGGGGTGCCCATTGCTGCCGAACCCCAGCAGAGTCCTACTCGAACGCCCCTGATCTGGGAAGCTGCTCCTGCTCGCGTGGTTGGGTTAGGGAGTTCCTCTGGGCTACCACAGCACCCTTGGCCCACATGGAGTGGGTCTCAGGAAATGTTTGCTGAAAAAAGAAATGAACTTGTGAAAGGCAGAGTTGGGAAAGATCTGCAGTATTATCTGGTCTGATTCCCTCCGTTTACAGGCAAGACCGGGACTAGAATTGGTGTCTTCTGACTCCTGCGAAGAGCCTTGAGCTGGTCTTGACAGCTGACTACGAGTTCCCCAGGTGGAAAGGGGTGGAAAGGCACTCCAGACAGGCAGAGGGGCAGCGCAAAGGCACGTGTGGGGGTGGGGCGGAGGGCGGTATGCTTAAGGAGGGTCCACAGGGTGCAGGTCCAGGTCTCCCAGCGCATCCACCACTGTGCTAAGGGGTTGGTGATAGGGCGCCATCAAGATTCCAGGCCGGTCATGGTCAGAGCTCTTACGCAAGGCTCTGCCAGGCCTAAAGGTGCCACCATCCATCACCCTAACCAAATCCAGGTAAAGGGACACAGTGCGCTCCCACAAGCTCCCACGAAGGCATGGGAATCTGCCATCTAGGCTAGAGTGCATGGGGCCCTGGGCCTTCAAAGGGGACTAGTCCGCCCAGCCTCACTTTCCCTGGCCGCGAGGGCCGAGGGCCGACGCGCAGGGTGCGCGGCCCCAGTAGTTGGAGATGCCCACGCAGCGCCGGCGCGCATCCCTCCCTCTGCGTCTCCCACAGCCGGACCGTCGGCGCCGCGCGCACACCCGCCCCGGCTCCTCTCCGGCAGTTCGGGCCGCAGCTGCCTCCCACCCGCAGCCCCCGGGCCACCAGGAGCCGCTGCCACCACTACGTCTGCCCCCGGAAGCACCAGGTATCCTAACGCCGTCCCGTCCCGCCCCGGGCCAGGCTGGCGGTTCCGGGACCTCCAGCCGGGGCTTTCGCCGCATTAGCGAGAGGCGCTGCTCCCCCGCCCGCCCTCGTGTCCCCTCCTCCAACCCGCTGTCCCCGCGGGGAGCAGCCGCTAGACGACGGGCGGACACCTGGCCCGCGGCGGAGAGCCCCGCTCAGCGAGTGCCCGGCGCCGGGCCGGGAGCCGAGCCCCGAGCGGGTCCGGGGTGGCGGCGCGGGCTGCGCCTCACCTGTCGGCGCCCCGGGAGGGTCTCTGCCCCGCGCCAGGCCTCGGTTTCTGGGTCTGTGAAGAGGTCGTAAGGGGGGCTGGCTGGGATGAGTGACGTGAAGTGACACGAGGTGACTGCGCCCCGGCTCGAGGTCAGGGGTCCGCGCCCCGCCCCGGCTCCACCTGCCCCTCGCACTCTCGGCCGCCCGCCGCGTCCTTCCATCCCCCGCCCGGCCGCCCTCAGATTCTTTCCAGATGTGCGCGGCGGGAGGGGCCGGGCTGGGACCAGCCTCCGGCCGGAGCGGAGCACAGGCCCCGCCAGAGCCGGCCGCGGAGGGGTCGCACCCCAGGGGGAGCCGCCCGCCCCGCCCGCCGTGCCGCGCTCCGCGGGGCGAGACGCGGCGGCCCCAACCCGGCGGGGAGTCCGCGTCAGCTGCCCGGCTCGGCCCGACCCCCCGACCCCTCCCCCCTGCCCCCGCCCCCCGCCCCGCGCCCCCTACCTGCTGCGTCCCCGCGCCCCGCCGCGCCCCGCCGGCCGAACGCGCTCTCCAGACGCTCCGCCGCGCTCCGCGGGCTCCTTCCATTCAAGTCCCGCCGTGCGCTCGGCGACGCAAGTTTTGTTGTGGGGTTTCTCCTCCCCGCCTCTCCCCCGCTCGCCCCCCCGCCCCGCGTGCATCTGCCGGACTCCGGCCTCCTCCGGACACGGGCGGAGGGTCCCCATAGGCGCGAGGGAGGGGAGGCCTGCCCGTTCCCCACCTTGGACGGGGCCGGGCCCCACTTCCAGGGGAGGCAGAGCCGCCGGGCCGACCCCTCTCCCCGTCTCGGCCTGGCGGGACCGCCGAACCACTCCCTCCACCCGCGTCCGCCCCCCGCCCAGGAGACTGGAAAGGCGGGGTGTGTGGCCCACACTGCTTTCCAGTCCCCATCCCTCCGCCGTGGAACTGGACCCCGTTTCGGCCCCGGCACCTGAGTGAGGGACGGGAGAGGGCCCCTCCACCAAGAGCCTCTGCGCTCAGTTTCTTCCTCATGACGGGTTTTGCAGCCGCTCCAGGCGCAGCACCTTTCTGTTCCCTCTCCCACCCTGGGGTCCTGGGCCGTGGCTAACAGGGCCTCCAGCCAAGACCCTGCTGAGTCGCTTCCCGGAAAAGTTCCCGGCCCTCCCCACACTCCTTACCCCCTCCTCGGCCCTGGGCGCACAGCCTGGTCAGCCTTGAAGGACGGTAAATTGGGCAGGGCGTGGGGTGCCTGTGGATCCCCGTCGCGGGGAGACGATGGGGGTGAGGAGTGAGTCCTCACCATGTTGCTCCCAGGAGTTGAAAACGTTTCCAAGTCAAGGAGCATTAACTACTAGCAGCTGAAGCAACACTGTTGGCGCCAGGGGCTTTGGCAGTTGAACGGGGTGGGGCTGGGTTTTGGTGGTACTTGGCACCTCCACTGCCCAACAAGGCTCTCCCCCCATACCTGCTCTGGCCTTGTGGGCAGGGCACACACAGCCACCTTACCCAGCTGCCCACCTGCTGCAGAAGGAGAAGCAACTCAAACTTGGGATCACTTGCTCAACCTAAATTGCCAAGGCCGTGAGAGAATGAATGAATGAATGAATGAATGGATGGATGGCTCATGTGAAAGCTCCAGGCCTTTCACTGGCTTCTGCTACCACTTCCTGACTGTACCACATGCATTACTCTGTACTTGTCACAACCCTGCAAGAGAAGAATTTGCTATTGCCCCCATTCACTGCTAAGGAGACAGCCTTAGAAAGGATGTGGATGAGTAACTGAGTAAAATGGCCAGTTTATCCTTCCCCAAAACTCAAGTTGTTTCCACGATGGAAACAGGTAGGTAATTTGAGCAGGCAAGTGCAGAGGCTGGGTTCGAACCCAGGACTGTTTGTTTCCATTATCTCAAAAACTCAAGAATTTAACAAGAATGGGAAGGAGAAATATTTTGCCTTCTTTGGTCTCATATTCTAAATCTGAGCTCAAATTTATGAGCATTGGTATGATTCACAGACTGGACAGGGGCCAACATAGAGCTGCATCTCGTGTCTTCTCAACATTGAGCTTAGAGTCAAGTGGAGCTAGAACAAGGGGCTACTGGTTTGAATACTCATGAATTAAAGAAAACCTTCTAGAAGAACAATGAGAAATAGCACATACCAAGTTCCTACTAAGTGCCAGGCACAGTGTTAAATCCTTAAATATCTTAATCATCTCAACACTGTGGGGAAGGTATTCTGTTTCCTGTAACTGCGGAAGCCAGCCAGAGGGCACACCACATACCCGGCCCCCCTCCCGGACCCCAAGAAATAGGCTCTTCTGTGGAATGCCAAGCCAGTGCATGCCCACACCTGCTCTGTGGCTGCCCAGTGCTGTAGAACAAGCTAAAATCACCTGTCTGAAGTATAATATGGAGGAATCACTTTGAGTGTCTCTGGTGGGAAATGGGGGTGACCAATGGTGCTCTCAAAGCAAACCCTCTAACTTTCAGAAGGGCTGTAAAGACAGAATTGATTTTGAATGGCAGGTTTCCTGAATCTACTTGTGCTGCTTTGGCTCCTTTGTGCTGCCCCCTCTGTTTCAGCTCCTGTTTAAGTGCATAGTGTCAAGTACCAGCTTCGGACTTAACTTGTGTTCAAATCCCAGCTGGGTCCAAAAGAAGATAAAAGTAGTACCTATACCTTACCGAATGTCTACATTAATGAGAACATGGGAGCAGAGGACTCTGCACAGCACCTGGCACATGGTAAGTGATCAATAAAAGGTAGCTGCTGTTATTATAAACCACACCAAGACCTGCCTAAACATGCAGGAAACGGGTATTAAAATAGAAATGACACGTGGCAAGGATGATACAGAAACCTCTGCATTGCCCAGGATTGGTGCCTTCTAATTCAAAGCAACAAGAAACAAGAATACTCAAGAGGGAAGGAGTAATGACATACATATGGCCAGAGAGCTAGGAGTAAAGGAAAAGAAGACTGTCCTGGGAGGGAAAAGGGGACATAAGAAATAAGATCAGGGAGACGAGGTGTTGGTATACGTCATCATCAGAGAAGAAAGCAATTCCTCTTACTCTGAGGACTCAAAACCTTTCCTTATTGAGTAGCAGAGTCCCAAATACCGAGCTATGGCAGCAGCTTGATTTTCTGGACATTTAGAAATCAGATCACATGGTGTTGTTTTGTGTATATGGATTCCATCTGAAGGATCTCGATAAACGACATTACATAACAAGCAGGGTATGATGGAAAAACCACAGGCCAAGTCAGGGACAGAAGTCTTCTGAGCTCCTGCAACATCCCATACAAACTGCTGGACTTTTCTGCCATCTATTGTTTTCGTCTCTTTCCCCCACTGGATTGTAAACCCTCCAGGGCAAAAACCTTATCTTATGTTCTGTAAGGTCCCTTTCTAGCCCCAAAACACCATCATTGTCAGAGGCTGAAGGAACCTCCAAAGATGTCCGTACCCTAATCTGTAGAGCCTGTGAGTATGTTACACTACACGGCAAAGGAACTTCAAATGGGAGATTACCCTAGATCAGCGGTTCTCAACCTGTGGGTCAAGACCCCTGTGGGGGTCAAACAACCTTTTCACAGGGGTCGCCTAAGACCATCGGAAAACACATATATAATTACATATTGTTTTTGTGATTAATCACTATGCTTTAATTATGTTCAATTTGTAACAATGAAAATACATCCTGCATATCAGATATTTACATTACGATTCATAACAGTAGCAAAATTAGTTATGACGTAGCAATGAAAATAATTTTATGGTTGGGGATCACCACAACATGAGGAACTGTATTAAAGGGTTGAGGCATTAGGAAGTTTGAGAACCACTGCCCTAGATTGTCCAGGTGAGCCTAACCTAGTCATACCAGCTCTTACAAACAGAACTTTACCTGGCTGGAGGTAGGAGAGATGAGGCAGAAGGGGGCATCAGAGAGATTTGAAATGTGAGGACTCAACTAACTTTGAAGATGAAGGAAATGCAGGCAGCCTCCAGGAGCTGAGAACACCCCAGGCTGCCAGCAAGGAAGCAGCGACTTCAGCCCCACAGCAGCACGGAACCGCGTTCTGCCAACATCCTGAAGAGCGTGGAGCAGATTCTCTTGCAGGGCCTCCAAGTAAGAGTCCAGGGCAGCCAACACCTTGAGTTTGGCCTCATGAGATCTGGAGCTGAGAAGCCAGCCAAACCGACCCAGTCTTCTGAACTACATACATTTGAGTTAAGCCACTAAGTTTGTGATCATCTGTTACAGCAGCAATAGAAAACTAATACAAACGTTAATAATTAAAACTGCATTTCCCACACATCATTTCACTAAACCTTCCCAATAAGCTTGATAGTGTTATTGTTTCCTTATTTTAGGGAACTGGCACTCAGGGAAGGATAAGCAACTTGCTCAGGTGACCAGCTAACAAGTACTTGAGCCACAAATCAAACTTTGGTCTTCAGGTTCCAACTCCAAAGAGAGCTGGGTCCCACACTGCAGCTACCATCTGTGGCCTGAACAGTCTACCTTAAGATAACTAAGAAATGGAGTAAAAAAAAAAAAAAAAAGACAAAAATGAAAGAAAATCAGGCTGCTTTCACAGTGAAAATGTAAAAGCTTTTGGATTCTCCTTTCTGTTTCTTCCAAAGATTTCAAGTTGGGGAACAAGTCAGAGTAGAGACAAGTAAACATAAGAAGGTTCACGTCTTCTTTCTGGCCCATAGAAGAAAAAAAGGTTTTGATAAACGGCAAAAGGAGAAATCCTCAAAAGAGTGGCTGTCAAGGAACTATTTCCTCCCATTGAGATGCCCTCTCGGCCACTGCTAGGTGCGTCTTTCACAGTGAAATGCAGCTGGGTTTAGGAACGTCTCTGGTTGGGGAGTTCAGTCCACTCGTGACCAATTTTTAGTGTCAGGGAGTTCGCCCAATTATCAGTCTGAAATTTCCCGTTTTATATTTCTTCCCTTTACTTCTAATAACAAAGAAAAAGAAATCTCCCCTTTTTGGTCTTCCCATTTCTTAAATATTGGTGAACTGTTATCAGACTCTACCCTGGGATATCATTTTGCCAAGCTGAAGTCTCTTAAATCAGCCTTTCTCTTCTACTGCTGTGTCGTCATGTCTGAACTTCTTTTCCACTTATTTAAGTTCTAATGAGGTGTTTAATCCTGAACCAAGAGTTCTGTACACTGCAGAAGGGGCCATATTCTAAAAGGTGGATTATACAATAACCAACTTGGTAGTTGGTTAGAACATAACACTACTGCTTGCTTCTCTGCCTGCAATTTAAATAAACAGCAGACTACAATGAATTTCCCCCAATTTTACATAAAAGCTTTTGGCCACAAATTCAGGAACTAAAAGGTCAAGTATTTACTACATGCTGCTGAAAACAGCACTGTGAATATTTACAAAGTATTTAAATGACTATTAATAGAACAGACAGACTAAATAGACATCACTTTTTGCAATAAGTTTTGGATATGATACATTTAAAAAGTATATTTCTCCAAGAAGTCTGGCTAAAACTCCACACCATATTAAACTTCCTGCCAAATGGAATCAGACGCCACATTTCTTAAGGTCCAGAAATCTGGCCCAGTATTCTCTGCTCTTACCAAGAACTAAAGAGCTGTTTGTTTGCAGCAGTCTCCAGATAGATATTAATACTGGACCTTTCCAGTAGATTTTGTAACTCTCTATTGAGAAAAACTCTAAAATTTGGCCAGACGTGGCTATGGTTCCTGATAGCACATAAATCTTTCAGGGCCCTCATTAGCTGTTTAGTACTATAACCCAACTTCCCAATTCCTATCAGTGGGGTCTCTAAGCACACTCAATCCCACTGAGTAACTTACCCAGAGGTACAATCTGGCTGATTACCTTTTCCCCCCTCCTTTATTTCTAGACAATAACATCAAGCAGCTTCTTTGTGCTCAAAGAGCAACCGTACCATGGGCAGCTAGAACTATAATCTTTGGCTGAAATGCAAAACTCCTGAACATCAGACAGATAATTCCAAGTTCATTCACTTAGTCACAGATACTATGAAATGTTAATGATTCTTGAGGAAAAATATCAGAATATAGACAGTCTATAAAAAAATGCAACTTGTCTCCAATCCTGAAGCCAGCTGATTATCTGAACTCAAGGATTGTCACAAAATGTTCCATTCCAATGAATAAATTGCTTCAGGTCCAAAAAATTCTTTTTCTCAAATAACATTAGGCACCACCTATCTATTGAGTACCTACTATGTGTTTGACATTTGACGACGAGAATTGCTAATCCTCACAACCAACAAGGTGTGAGGATTATTATTCCTTTTATACAGAGGGAGAAACAGGCTCAGAGTCATTACCTCTAAGTCCCAAAGCTGCATGAGTGCCCAAGCTAGGACCCCAACCCTCATCTGGTGGGCTCCAACTTCTCCCACTATACCAGACTGCTCTAAGTGTATTATCTTCTGAAACTGCTTACGTTTCAGAAGATAAAGCTGTTAATTATAGGATTTAATGTCGTATTTCTTTTTTTCTAAGGTAATATATATGAGGAAAATAGAAGTTTATATGTGATTGAACCTTTGAAGGTATTTTACAATTTAAAAAGAACTTTAGTGATCACTGTCCAGTCCTCATTTCTTCAAGAAACTTTTACTCATGTGTATTCTGGCAGACATGGTATTAAGGCTAGAGACATGAAGATAAATGACATAGAGTTTCTTCCCTTGAGGTGTTCACAGTCTAATGAGACAATTTTAAAAAATGTAACAGCATCCGCCTTGTGCAGAGGAAGAAACTGAAGGCTGGTGAGGGTTAAGTGCCTTGTCCTAACTTAGCTTCCAGGAGGCAGACTGGACCTGATTCCAGATTCTTCTGATCCCACCTCACTCTGCCCCCACCACCCCCACCCTCCTCTTCCTAATCATGCTCTCTGTTGTTTTCCCACATATGCAACGAAGACTGTGGAAGCCTGAGAGTTGGAATTGTCTAGACAAGTACAGCAACAAGACCACTGACTCTAATGCATTCAGAACCCACTAGGCCACCTTGTAAGAAACATGTAATAAAACCACAACAAAGCGACTTTTCGTATTTATTACTTTGGGCTGCTTCAATCTTCAGTTGAACTCTGTTCTGGGAAGCTGCAAATATTTTCAAAGAAAGAGCAGGACAGGTCACGCTAATGGAGAATTTTTAATGTTCTCTTTCATCATCAGGGCACCAGAGGGTCATTGTAATAGAGAATGCATTTCTGTGGCAAGGTCCCTATCCTCAGAGATTGTTATTCAGCTTATCTTATTTACTCACTTAATGGCAGTAAGCCAGGACTTTGTGCTGAGGGTATCAAAACGGATGCATGTGATGCAGTTCTCCCTGCCCTTAGGGAGCTCTCTGTTCAGTGTAGACAGAAACAAAATTATTACAAAGGAATGGTTAGCTCTATTCTGTCACTACATAGGTGACAAACAGGGACAGCTTCCTGAAAGCTAAAGGTATGAAAAGGATTTTGCCAAATGGGTAAGGTGAGGGGCAGGGCAGGGAGAAACTGGCGAGGATGGGCACAGAGAGCAGCACCTACAAGATGGCCTAATTTAGAACTAAAAGAATTAACTAAAGTGCTTGCCCACTACCAAATGGAACTCTCCTGTTCTTATTCATAGCTCTTTATGTAACCAGTTCCCATCTTGCTTTTATCCCTACTACTCTACTGAAACAGATTTCGTAGTGATCACCAATGACTTCTATGTTGCCAAATTTAATCCAGTAGATGATTTTTAGACATCATCCTACTCGACCTCACAGTAGCACAGGACACAGTTGATCACTCCCACTTTTTGGTTTTACTGTACTCTCTTCTCCGGAAATTTCCCTCCACCTCTCTAGCCCCTCTGCCTCATCCCCACTGCCAGATTCTTCTTCCTCTACCTGATCTGTAAAGTTCCACAAGGCTTACCTCAACCCCCCTCCACTCCCTAGGTGATATCAGCCATTCCTGTAGCTTTAAAGACCACCCCTATGCTCGACTTCAGAATATATCTCTAGCCCAGCCAGCATGGCTCAGTGATTGAGTGCTGACCTATGAACCAGGAGGTCACTGTTCGATTCCCGGTCAGGGCACATGCCCAGGTTGTGGGCTCAGTCCCCAGTGTGGAGCGTGCAGGAGACAGCTGATCAATGATTCTCTCTCATCATTGATGTTTCTATCTCTCTGTCCCTCTCCCTTCCTCTCTGAAATCAATAAAAATATATTCTTTTTTTTTTTTTTTTAAATATATTTATTTTTATTGATTTTTTACAGAGAGGAAGGGAAAAGGATAGAGAGTTAGGAACATTGGTGAGAGAGAAACATCGATCAGCTGCCTCCTGCACACCTCCCACTGGGGATGTGCCCGCCACCAAGGTACATGCCCTTGACCGGAATTGAACCTGGGACCCTTCAGTCCGTAGGCTGATGCTCTATCCACTGAGCCAAACCGGTTAGGGCAAATGTACAACTTTTAAGTATACAGTTCAGTGGTATTAAATATACTTATGCCGGGGTCCAACCCCAGCAGGTCCAGGGGTTCCCAAAGGCGTAGACGGAGTCGGCGAAGAAGGAATGACACGGAGACAGCGTTCAGTTGATCAGCAGCCCAGCCAGGATCTCCAGCCAAGTTCTGGTCTCGATCTCCAGAGAGGTTCTGCTCAAAAATATATTCTTTTAAGAAAGAATATATCTCCAAGTTGACCTTACCTCTGAGCTCATCCTGTAAATCCAATTGCCTGCTTGCTAACTCCACTGGTAAATCTCTCAGGCATCTCAAAGTTAACAAGTTCATAAGTGGAGCCTATTATTTCAACCACTCTCCCTAAAGCCTGCTTGTCCCCTCATCATCCCAGTCATGACCCACTATTCACCCGGCCTGTCACCGGAAGTCATTCTTGCCCCTACATCCAGTCACCAAGTCTGTCAGCTCTACCTCTGCTTACTTTTCCACTTCTGTTTCCATCACTGGCACCCTCTTCCAGGACACCATCTTCTTGCACCTGGGCGTCCACGCCTGCCCCCTACCCTCAGTACATTCTCTGCAGGGCTGCTACAGTGACTCTAAATCATTTCATTCCTATGCTTACAGCCCTTCTCTGATGTCCTTCAGTTCTTTCACAAATATTCCAACTCCATTTCTCTCCTTCTGGTACATGGTAAGATTGTGAAGTTAGGTGGGGGGCATGTGACTTTCTTTGGATAATGAAGTGGGAGTAAGAGTGACTTGGAACACTTCTGGGTGGAAACTTTAAGAGCCAATGTGTACTTTCCCTTTTCCTCTTCCCCTGCCATGATGGTCACAATGCTCCAGAGAGCAGCTACTCCCTTAGCCCGATTCTTCACTTAGGATATGATGCAAAGTGGATATGCAGCATGAGTGAGAAATAAACACACATGAAGCTACACCTTCAACAGCTCCCAACTGCACTAAGAATGACATACAAACTCCTTACCATATCACCTTTCGTACCGCTCAGGAGTTTTCTCGGGTTTCGCGCGCCATCTGTTAAGGACCGCTCACGAGTGTTCTCGTTTTTCACGCCCATGGAAAAAGGAGCGGATCTAGATACTTACGTAAATTCTGTTTGGTCCCTCTTCATAGAGGAAAATGTTTTACGCAGTGCCATACGTTAAAAAAATACTAGGAGCTTTAATTGTTTAATTGTTTTTGTAAATAAAAATGTTATAATTATTGAAAAACAACACCTAAAGTGCATTATGATGATTTAAATAACGTGCAGTTTGCCCGAAAACGTGCGGTTCCTGGCGTATGTCTTAGAGATTTCTATGCGGTATGAAAGGTGATATGAACAGATTCAAGTATAATCAGCTCCTACATATCCATCCAACCTCATCTTGGGCCTGTCCTTCCCATTCACTATATTCCACTCACATGGGCCTCCTTGCAATTTTTGGAACACGCCAATATATGTCCTGCCAATTCGACTTCTCTTTCTACCCTTTCATGCAATGTTCTTTGGTTCACTCCGCAACCTTTAGATCCCAGCTTAAATATTACCTCTTCAGAAATGTCTCCCTTACCACTTTATCAAAGGAGACCCCTCACTGTGATTCTCCATCCCAGCGCCCTGACAATTTCCTGCGTGGCTCACCAGTCTGTAATTACTATTCATCTCTTTGACTGACTGTCTCTTCAACTAAGACTGTAAGTACTGTGAGGGGAGGAACTCACCACTATCTCCACTGCCTAGCACTGTATCCTCCACATAGCACCCTATATAAGGTAAGCATTTGATAACTATTTGTTCAATAAATGAACGAGTAAAACAAAGACTCAAAAAGTGGGACATTAGAAAACACTACAGACATCATATCACGTATCAGAGGCAAAAGGTGGAGGTAGTGGCGGGGACAGGAAGGGAATTCACATTTACAGTGAGGCAACTAAGAATGATGATGATGCACCTAACGCTAATTTAGGTACTTCACATATGTTATCTCTCTAGGTCCCCAGTAATCTTAGGACATCAATATTAATATCTTTATAAGTCAGGCAACTGAGGCTCAACCTGCTCAAGTAGCAAAACCAATAACAGCAGTTTTAATTACTAAATAATTTTCTATTATACATATAAGTTGCACTTTTATGTAAATACATTTCTACTACAAGAACCAGTTTTTGGTTTTGCTTTTTCAGGCTCAGCCTAGAGCCTATTTCAGGTGTCACTTATTATTTGGGGATAAGTGAATGCAGAATAATGTAGTAAATCCAAACTACAGATAAATCAGACATTTCTGTGGAAACTTTTTTCTTGAAGTCTTTCATCTCAGAGTCAGAAGCTACTATGATTAGGAAATAGGTCTGTGTTCTAAATGCACTTTATGGGACTTGAAATAAGCTTATATTGGCTTAATTTGCCACCTTTCCCCATCACCAAATGCTATTCCACTTGGTCACAGAAAAGCTCAAAGTTCTAAGGGGATCTGATCCACAGTCCTGATCAGCACAGGTTCCAACAAGCGTCTAAAACTTAAATTGGCTTTTTGCCTCTGACCATCTTCGGGCAAAGTAACGTGTTAGCAACAGAAAGGTGAAGCCGGAATAACTCTCAAAAAGTGCTCTGAATAGACTCACAGGATGATCAGAGCATCAGAAACCTTACAGACCACCTACTTAAATCCCCTCTTTCAACAACTGAGCAAACAGGCCACGCAGGCAGTTACTTATGTGCCTGAGAGAAGCAAGAGCCCTGGCTCCTGGTCCAGCGTTCCGACAACCCATGGCTCCCTAATGAAGACCTGCTGATTGTGTCAAAGTAACCAGGAGGCAGCGGCTAGATGATGACAGATTGGAAATCCCTCAGTGTTTCTCTTTCTCTTCATCTCCTTCATTAGACAACCCTGAACAAAAAGGACAAACGCAATAAAAACAAAGGAGATCAGGAAGAGCAATTTTAATTTCTATTAAACATTCTTCCATTATTTTACCCCATATCTTACTGAGTTATAAGAAATAACATTAGCATTAGAAAAACTAGGAAGAAAGATAAATGTGGGTAATTATTCAACTAAACATATGAAAAGACAAATTATAATAGGATTGAACTTTATAAACTTAAATTAATATAATTTTTAAACTGCATGTCAAAGAAAATTTTATTAAAAATAATTTAACACTGATTTTTCAGGAAGGAAACTAATTTAAAAATATTTTTATTTTAAAAATAGGCCTGTGTTCAACTATAAAATTTCCCCCCAAGCTCTGATATTTTTTATTTAGATCTGGGAAGAAAATATCACTCTGATGGCACAAAATGCCAAAATTTTAATTGTTTTAATCCCAGCACAGAATTGTAAAAACTTTTAATGGAAAACAGATGAAGGTCATTAAGTGCACAACACTAATTTCTGGCCAGCTTCTGGTATTTGGTTTCTTCCCTAGTTCTCCCAAGGAAAACTTAAATTGAATCTTCAGCAGAATAATCCTCAAATATACTTCATAAGCAAAATGAGAGCTTTTGTTTACATAGTTTTTGGATTTTGCTGTTCCTAATTTTATTCTGGAACTCAATTTTACTCAAAACCATAATTACCATATTAACTTTGTAATGCACAGTTGTATGCAATTCAGCAAAGCAGTAGTACACCATCAGGCTCTATTTACCCAGAGCTTAGGAAAAACAGGATTGGTCACACCCACTTAAAAACAAATCTCATGCTATTTGCCAATGCTTGGTTTCAGTCTAAGTTCTGAGAGTGAAATACATGGATATATATCTGTAAGTCTCATCTTGATTTTCAAAGGTAGGCACAGGAAGTTCTTCACAGCTTAGCTTTGCCCGGCTGGAGCTGAAGATTCTGTAACTTCATAGCCAGACCCATGTTGCCAGCGATTTTCAATTTGCCTTGAAAGAAGGCCTGTAAGTAAGAAGAAAGCAACTTTATTACTTAGTGTTATTTGCTTTGAAATTGCTGATATTTCTAGACTAGCCAACCCTGAGATCACTTATTTATCAGGTCTCTTATACTTTCTTCAAACATGAAACTCAGCGTCCGGAATACATTTAGAACCAGATTCTTCAACAGGAAGGAACTATAAAAGCCATGCTGTACTTAGAGCAGTTAAAAGGCACAGCTTTCCCAGAAATCTTCTCTTAGAAACGGAGTCTGTTTTTACCTGCCTTCGCAGTGCCTTTTCCAAACACCAGGCTTAGGTGGGTTCACACTAGACTGGCTTTGTCTAAAGAATTACATGTGGATAAGGAATATGAACTGAAAATTTCAGGAGTCTGCTGAGAGGGAAAAGCACATGCTTAACACACTCAAACTCTTGGAATACGATAAGGATGAAATGTCACTAATTTTTCCCCCCTCTTCGGTCTTCATGATAAAGGACTTATCCCTACGGAGGGAGGCCGGCAGCCTGCTGAGACTGAGGAGCTTGTGTTAATCTTTGGCTCAATAAGAAGAATCAAACCAACCCGTAATGCAGAGCCACAATTTGTTCCATTTAACAACGGCCTGGGATTAGATCACATGATGCTTGCTAAATTTATCATGTAACAAAATCCCGGGAAAACTTGGGAGAAATTGCAAAATCGGGAACACAGCCTGATTTCCCTGCTATGATCTCAGTCTTTTCACCAGATTCTTAAAGTAAGGGCTAGATGCAAAAAGTTCCAGTCTTAGCTTTTTAACAAGTACATTAAGAAGTTAGGCGCTCTTCTGCCTCATCCAGGGGAATGCAGAGAGCCCTGCTTTTTCTACACCTTCTAGTAACGGTGACTAATTCCTTTCCCCCCCTCCTCTGTCTGGACAAACTAAATATTTCCTTCCTATATGGCACTCAGCCTTCTGTCTGATGACTTAAAGGTCAGGTGTCTCAGAACACAATATATTTAACATATGTCCTTTAAAAATATGAACCAGTGGTACCTGGAAGAGAAACTCACCATCTTTCCCTTTTTGAAATTAAAAGAGAAAATGACTCTTTGCTAATTATTACAGAGAACACATGAATCTCCGCCCTTCGGAGAATCCAAACGCAAGAATCACTTTAATCTGGCCCTCGGTGTTCTTGCTGCTGGAGAGCACGCTGCCCTGTCTCAACTGTAGCCAAACAGTGGAGCTGCAGTCAAATCCTCTACGGAGCATGAGGGAAGGCCACCAGCACATTAGTAGAAAGGTCTGTCGGTTTTTTATCTTTAATTCCTTTGGGTGCTAACAGGTGCTCAAGAAAAACAAGCTGACACTTCACTCTCCAAAATGGATGGTAAACAGATAAAGTGAGTGAGCTCAGGGTGGCTGGTGTGTGAAGTCTGATCACCCTGCCAAGGAAGTGCATGGAGTGCGTGCACAGTGGGAGGAGGAGCAGTGGGTGGGAAGGAGGGTGACAGCCAGCTCCTATACTGGTGGCCTCTGTTCTGTCCAGATTTTTGGAGCAGGCTCAGTGGGTGGAAATGTCAGTGCCAATGGTGTCTATTCAGTTGAAACGTCACAAATGTACATCTCTCGTTTGTCAACGCATTAACTGAAATATGCTTAGTTGCTTAGATAAAAGCATTTAAAAAAGGAATACAGTGGGAGTCAGATTTGGTTGTTTTATCCAATCTCTATAATTACTAAGGGACCACAGGAAAAAGACCTAAAACAAATCAGGCTGAGGCAACAACAAAGAAAGGTTACAATGGAAAGAAGTATCTGAGTTTCTAAGATAAGCACAATCTAATGGGGAAGAGAGGCACATTAAGACTCATATAACCCTAGCTGGTTTGGCTCAGTGGACAGAGCATCAGCCTGCAGACTGAAGGGTCCTGGGTTCAATTCTGGTCAAGGGCACATGCCCAGGTTTCGGGCTCGATCCCCAATAGGGGGCATGCAGGAGGCAACTGGTCAAAAATTCTCTCTCATCATTGATGTTTCTATCTCTCACTCCCTCTCCCTTCCTTTCTGAAATCAATAAAAATATATTTTAAAAAAGAACAAAAACCTCATACAATGTGGCAAGCGCTAAGCTAGCAGCCCAGGAAGTGGAACAGAAGAGGAACTGGCTACAGCTCCCAACAACTTGGAAGGAGGTCTTTGGAGATAATATCTGAGCTTAATTTGAGAGACACGGGAAGGACCCATTAGGCAAAGATACAAAATAAAAGGTCACGCCTGTGTTCACACCTCGCCCTCCTTCCACCTGGATTGCTCCTATTCTCCATGTGTGCACCACTCACTTCTGAACCCTGAGGACTCAGCTCACTTGTCACTTCCTGTGAGCCTTTCTCTGAGAGCCCAGGAAGTCAATCAAGGCTGCTCCTTCCCCCACCCTCCCTGGCCACAAACCTGGCATGGCACCTCCGATATTTGGCTGCACTTACTCTTTTGCAGATCTGTCTTATACCAAACTGTGGATGCTCTGAGCATGGGAAATATTTCATATTCGTCTGGGCATTTCCAGCACACAGGACAGTGTCTGGCACGTAGTCTGCTCCACATGTGTGTCGTTTGTTAAGTGAACACTGAGTTTTGTGGGTGTGACCACTTTGCACTTCATGATATTGCAACAGGAGATAAAGTGGAATGGGCTAAAAGACCCACCCACTGGAAGGATGTAAGTGCCATTCAACTTACCGACTGAGGATTCATTTTACCCGTCATTAAAGCCATCAAGTCCGAGTCAGCCATTGTGATGGTGCAGTCAGCCTTCTTATCTAAAGCGGATATTTAGGAGAAGAAAAGAGAAAAAGGGAGGGTTCAATTTTATGTACACATTTTAGTCAAAGGCCACTGACTGCAACAGAATCACATCCAGACAAGAGCAGTGTGGGGAAACGGGCACTTCATGGCATTAGTCACAAGCAACCACAACATTTAACAAGAGAGAACTCACTACGTAGATGATGGTATAGTGTAAACCAGTGGTCGGCAAACCCATTAGTCAACAGAGCCAAATATCAACAGTACAAAGATTGAAATTTCTTTTGAGAGCCAAATTTTTTAAACTTAAACTATATAGGTAGGTACATTGTTATTAACTTAATTAGGTACTCCTAAGGCTTAGGAAGAACCACGCTCAAGGGACCAAAGAGCCGCATGTGACTCACAAGCCGCAGTTTGCCGACCACTAGTGTAAACAATCATTTGTTCAACAGGTATTCTAAAAACATCCAGATATACTGAGTTTTTTTGAGGACTTTTAATGGCTAGTGTACTGACATTCTCAAGAATACTAAACGCAGAAAATGGATTTCTGCTAATATATCATTGATGGTTTCATCTCTTAGATTTTTCCTAGTTTCCTATAAACTAGTAAACATGTAAGGGTTTTTATTTGTAAAAAATATTTTAAATGGAACCACACAATATTTATTCTTTTAGGTCTTGCTTCTTTTGCTCAGCATTGTAAGATTCATTAATATTGGGCCATAATTTGATAATATTTTGAATTCTAAATTATTTGTGCATATAGCAATAGTTCATTTTTACTATGTGAATGCACCAGAATTTACTTATTCATTCCATGGTTGATGCATCTTTGCAATGCTTCCATTTTGGGGCCTTAGGAATTTTCACCATCTACAGTGACAGAATTAGGAATCGTGGCTCCTTTTAGGAGCGAGTTGTGATGGAAGGAGCTGTGAGGGAGGTTTCTGGATGCTGGCAACATTCTGCATCTTGATCTGGGACATACATTCATTCATATGTTATACATTCATTTGTTAACATCTACCAACTTGTACACTTCAGGTTGGACTTGGCCCATAGGCCACAGCTTTTCAACCCCCAAAGTAGATGATGGAATTACAGGAGAGTAATTTTTTTCATTTTCTCTATCTTTTCTGATTTTTTTTTACACTGAGTAAATATTACTTATACAAAGTTTTAAAAATATTAATTTTAATATCATCAAGATTTCATGAAAAAAAAGCTGTACAACAAAGACTCTAATATCTCATTTGTTAAATCAGCCAGGTCGACTGTAGACAAATGAGAGGTTTCAGATACAAAAGGAGAAATTCCCCAAGAAATCAAACTTATCGCAGTATTTTAGGCAATCGATATAACAATAGTACTCCTCCTCAAGTTAAAGTTGGCCTCTCCTAGAAACCAAGTCACTTTCTGTCTCACAATTCTGCTTTATTTTCCTTCGTTGCACGTATCTAAAACTACCTTACGTATTTTTATAGATGCTTTCTGCCTGTACTTGTCCACTAGGATGAAACTTCGTGGGGGCAGAGCCCCTGTCAGTTTGTTCTCTGCTACAAGCTAGGCCCTTGAAGAGTACTTTATACACAAAAGGCAATCAATACGTTTCTTGTTGTATAAATAATTTAGAATTCAAATTACTATCAAATTATGGCCCAAAACGAATCAGATAATCTATGCCTCAATAACAGAGACAGGGGTTGCTATGTTCTAAACCAGCGGTTCTCAACCTGTGGGTCGCGACCCCTTTGGCAGTTGAACGACCCTTTCACAGGGGTCGCCTAAGACCATCCTGCATATCAGATATTTACATTACGATTCATAACAGTAACAACAAAAATAATTTTATGATTGGGTCACAACATGAAGAACTGTATTTAAAGGGCCAGAAGGTTGAGAACCACTGTTTGTGCCTCCCCCGCCCCCTCCTCTGAAACTCATATGGTAGGAATCCTAATGCCCACTGCTATTAGCAGGCAGGGACTTTGGGGTTATGAGGGTGGAGCCCTAATGGATGGGATTAGTACCTTATAAAAGAGACCCCAAACCCCTTTCACCATGTGAGCCCACAGCCAGAGGGCACTGGCTATGAACCAGGAAGATGGCCCTCACCAAACATGACTAGGCACCTTGATCTTATACTTCCAACCTCCAGAACTGTGAGAAATAAATTTCTGTTGTTTATAAGCCACCCAGTCTGTGGGTATGTTTGTTATAGCAGCCCAAACAGATGAAGACAGGGATAAACTGTTAAATTATACCATGCCTGTACTATTAAATAACTAAAACAAGATTGAAATAAAAAGTTTTTATTATATATCTTACAACTCAGAGATAGCCCCTAACAAGAATGAGATTCAATAGCCATTCCATCTCTGCCTCTACAAAAGTTTCCCTTATTACTGGAAAAAGGTATGAAGCCTTGAAAATGAAAGAATTGACAATCTTGAAAATCCAATTCTCTTGTAGCTATATAACATCAAAGAGAAGGGAGAAAAAAAGCTAGCAAATTGAGATAGTTGGACTTTTATAGTTGGACTTGATCATAGTATTCCAAGAAAGGACTCTTAGTCAGTGAAAGGTGGCTTTAGGAAGTGAAGTCTGCTGCTGCTGCTGCTGCTGCTGCTATTGCTGCTGATGCAATATCAGCATTTATTGAGCTCTTGCTATGCCAAGCATTTCACGTACATAACTCAGTTGATCGTGACAACTCTATGAGGGTCAGAGAGGTCAAATAACTTGCTCAAGTTATAAGCAGCTGGGCCAGGTGTGAAACCAGATTCCTGCAGCTGAAGCCCATATTCCCATCTCTTAGGCTTTATGCTCCCTCTTGTTATAAGGATACAAATCCATTCAACAGCTCAGTTTTAATTGGGAACTTCACCAAATCTTCAGCATCTGATGGATCCCATGCGTTCTAGTTCCCCACAGAGTCTTAGAGAAGTCTAATGTGTTTGATCAAAATTAATGTTTAATATCTGGGTTGGGAAGGAAGCAATGATTTACTGAGCACTTACTAAGCTGTCGTGCTTTATGTACCCTATCTCATTTAATCCTCACAACAGTTCCATAAATAGAAATTATTCTCACCATTTTCTCGATGAGGCGATTGGACTCAGGGAAGATAGACACCTAGTAAGTGACAGAGCCAAGGTTTGAACCCAGGCGTGGGTGTCTCTACAGGCTAAGCCCTGTCTACTATCCCGTGGGGAAGGGAGATGCTGAGGCTTTCTATATCACGTTCCCCACAAAAGGGCAGAACTGACAACTCCAGTAAGTGCTCACAGTGCAGAATAAAGGAATGAAAGAATAATGTGTCATGTCAGATTAAGGAAACTTGGTTTCCTGAAGATATGCTATGTGAGTTGCTTCAAAGAAGAGGAGAATTCGTGGGCACATAGGCAGGAAAAAAAATTATGGAAAATGCACAAAGTCTAAAGTATAATTATTACCAAACTCTTAGAAAATAAGCAAATGAAATACATTTAAGTAATTCTTTGTTAACAGAAAGTTAATCCCTCAACACTATGTGCATGCCAAACGTACTAGCAATTCTCTAAGATGCCAGTTCAAACTAGGACAGGTTATTAATGCTCTAATGTAGCTGATCTCTAACAAACGGGCACTTGTTGGCTGATGTAAAAGGAGCTGGCAATTTCCAGTGGTGGCTTTTACTGAGTAAGTCCATGTTTCAGCACCACTCCTGGCTGCCAACATGTGTCAGTTTCAGCAGAAATTACCTTGCTCCAGGGTAAAATCCCTTCGGGTCTGGGACGGGGCACCTGATGAAGGGCGAGCTCATTGCCAGAGTACTTACGCAAGGAACAAGCTTTTCCTGAGATTAAGCAATAGCTTTCCGTAAACATATTCTCTCTCATGACAAACACCAATAACAAAACAGAAAAAAAAATGAAATCACCTTAACATCTGCCTGGGCGTGTCAGAATATAATCCTATAGTATCTATAACTATTCACTCATTAAAAAGAACTATTTCCCAAAAGTACTTTTTATTTCTAAAAGGTAGAATACAGATGAAGCAGCTCATAGAAGTCAAACATATAGCCATTTTCTATCTACTCATTTTGAGAAAAAAGACTACACATATAATTCAGGAACTTCTCACAACAATGCCATCCTTTCCACACCAGATGGATGGCCTTCCTACTGCTCAGCTTTTCCTTCAATTAATCTTTAGTTGACTCCTTATTTAACAGTGCACGTAGCACTGCTCTTTACATTTTCTCCTGTCACCAAGCTCTAAACTCTATTCCAGAAGCTCTGCCCACCTCCTATCTATTTCAAAAAGCCCCTGAATACTTATCTACCCTCTCAGAGAAAGGAGGACCCATCCCTCCTTGCTAAGGCTAACCTTCCTTCCACCTGTGCTCCCGATGTCAGCCTGTCCTCCAGGAGCACCCTCAAGAATGTATCAGTAATGAACTCTACCATCTTTGATAGAACTCCTTCTCCTACGCAGCTTCTGGGTCCCAACTTCACCCAGTATCCTTGGCAGTGGCCCTGTAACAGCCTCCCCTTTTCTCACTGCCCACACTCGGGCGACCCTTTCTGCTCAGACAGTGGCAACATGCATCCTCCTAGTTGCTCTCTCTCCTCTGACTTCTCTCTTCCCAATTCATCTAGTCTACTGCACTAGCTCAATCCTCTAAAACACAGCTCTGACTTTCACTTCTCTATTTTAAAAAAGCTTTAGATTCCCAATGGCTTGATTATACGTCAAATCACTTTCAAAGTTCAAAGCATGATATTTTAAACCCTCCGAAAAGCTGGTTCTTAACCATCATACTTCTTATGATGGCTCTCTCCAACAAGAGAAACCTAACATGCAATACACCTACCACTTACTGAATGCTTACTAAGCACCATTCATTCATTCTGTTGTCCATTTTTAAATTATTTATTTTACTGAGGGTCTACCATGTGTCAGGTACTATTCTAGGCAATTCAAAGGGAGGGGGAGGATGAGCAGTAAGCAAGTCAATAATAGTAAGTAAAATATTATATGGTATATCAGATGGTGACAAGTACCATAAAGAAAAATAAAGAATGGTAATAGGGGTATGATTTTTTTAAAAATACACTTTTATTGATTTTTTACAGAGAGGAAGGGAGAGGGATAGAGAGCTAGAAACATCAATGAGAGAGAAACATCGATCAGCTGCCTCCTGCACACTCCCTACTGGGGATGTGCCCGCAACCAAGGTACATGCCCTTGACTAGAATCAAACCTGGGACCCTTCAGTCTGCAGACCAACACTATCCACTGAGCCAAACCGGTCAGGGCTGGGGTGTGATTTTAAAAATGTGGTTAGGGAAAGGCTTCCTGAGAAGGTGACATTTGGATAAAGATCCAAAGGAAATGAGGGACCACGCCATGAGGGCATCTGAGAGAAGACAATTCCAGGCAGAGGGGACAAAGTAGAAAGCTCCTGAGTGGGACCCCGTGTTCAAGCAACAGCAAGAAGGCCAGTAGGACTGGAGCAAAGTGAGGGTGAGTGTAGTCAGACAGAGAAAGCTGGGGTCAGGTCAGGTGGTGCCATCGTACCATTTTGAGCAGAGGAGGGTCACAATCTGACTTAAGTTTTTAAAGGATCATTGAAGCTGGTGTGTGGAGAAGAAATCTGCAGGGGGAAGGTTAGAAACAGGGAGACCAGGCAAAAAAGTGATGGAAGCTTGGACCAAGGTGGTAGTGGTAGAGGAGGACAGAACGTGCTGATGGAGTAGACTGCGGAGTCTGAGAAATAGAGGAGCCAGTGGCGGCCTCAAGGTTTTTGGACTGAGGAACTGGTAAGACAGAGCAATAATTTGTCGAGATGGGGAAGACAGTGGAGGAGTACGTAATTAAAAGGGAGTGGGAGGAAGATCAGGAGTTCATTCTTCTACATGTTGGTTTGGGGATACCTATTAAATATCCAAAGTAAACTTGTCAATATGCACCTGGAAGGTCAGTGGCTGAGTCCATGCGGATGATATCTGGGAGTCATCAGTGGAGAGATTGTTTAAAAGAATGAGACTAAATGAGATCCCCAGTAGGTAGAACTCAGCCTTGGAGCACTCCAATGTTTAGAAATTTGGAGATGAGGGGAAAACAGGAAGAGGCCAAGAAGGAGTAGACAGTAGGAAAGAGCAGAGCCTGGAAGAAGAAGAATATCATGGGGGCTGGGAATCTAGCAACATGGTGGTCACCAGTCACCTTGACAAGAATAACTGTGGGACAGTGAACAAAAGCTGACCAGAGTGGCTTCAAGAAAGACTGGGATGAAAGAAATGGAAAGCTAAGGAATAAACGGTTGACAGTAAATAAAAAAAAAAAGACTGGGCTGAGAGGAAGTGGAGACAGTGAGTATAGACAGGTTTTTCAAGCCACGTAGCCATGCACTGGACCATGTTCTTTACTGATTACTTAGATGTTCTCTTAATCCTCCCATCAAACCTGTGAAACAGGTACCACTTATTATTCCCAGGTACAGATCACAAAACTGAGGCTCACAGAAGTCAAATAATTTATTCAAAGTCAAATCTGTGAGTGGCAAGGCCAGGACCCGAACCCAAGTTTGTCTAATTTCAAAGCCTAAGACTGGCAACTCTGTGATAGAGTTTTCCAATCTTTGAAAGGAGGCAGCTGTGACCTACTCCGATTCCCACGGATTCACTAGTTTAACAAGGTCCTAACGCCGCCCTTTTTGGGGAACACCAAAGCAGACTCCCATTTTCCTCCGTGAACTGACGTGTTCCGTAAATGAAGCCATTACTGCACTGACCTGAGTTGGGAAGCACTGATCCCTTGCCGTTCTTCACATCCACCACCCAGGTGGCTTCTTTTCCCCCAGGGCCATCCTTCACCTTGAAGGCAAAAATTCCGCCGATTTTCTTCACAAACTGTTCCCCTTCCTGGAAAGAAGAATAACACTAGGAGTTATATTAAGCTCATTTCTCTGGCTTTTTCCCCAGTCAAATTAAATGTTTAAATAGATACATGACGTGAGCAGCTGGGCCAGCAGGGGCAGTCCCCAAGCTCCCTTAAGATCTTTTACCCAGAAAAGTCTGAAAAGCAACCAGGCAACAGCTCCCTCATCTGCCAAGCCTTTCATTAAAAATGGCTTTCTGGATACAACTGGTGAAAGGAAAAGGAGGATGGGGGTGGCAGGACAGCATTTTCTACGGAAACAGCGTCCATTTGTCTCAATAACTTCTGAAAGATTCACTCTGGCATCTCCATTAATGTATGAATCCCCACTCCCTCTTTTTTTTTCCAGGTAAATTCTTTTACATACATTTTTGTTTGTTTCCCACAATTAAAGATACATGGTTCTGAGATCAAAGTCTTTTTGGGTCAACCCATTTTCTGGATTAGTATATAAAATTATGCAAATAATGTACCATCTACAACTTACTTTTGGATCATGAAGAATGAAACTGAAAAAATAATCTCAGATACATATCTCTGTAGTTTGGTTCCAATTCCCCTCCCTCTCCCCTTCATTCCCATGCTATTTCGTCTTCCCATACTGCAATACTTACTGATTGAAACAATGATTGGCACCAGACATTATTCTGGGCATCAAGAATATAGAAGGAGTTAGAGGGGTGAGTGATAATACACTATGACGACTATGACAATATACTGGGATAAAGGGAAACACAGGGGACTAGAGGAAAACAGAGGAACAGTTAAGCCAACTAGCAGGGTGAAGGAATAACAACAACCTCACACACTTTAAAAATAAAATAATAAAATAATCATTTTATTACAATTATTTTTCTTTAGAGAGAAAAACTTTTGTGGAAAAATTAGAAAATATCAATAAGCAAAAAAGAAAATGTAAATCATAATTTCATCACTCAGAGAAAATATTTGAGCATATGGGATATTACATATATTGTTTCACAATCCACTTTGCTATTTAATACCATTATCCTCATTACCTTATCATTAAATATTCTTCTACATAACTTTAAATACCACATATAGTATTTAATTGTAGAAGTGTATTATATTTAACTGATACTCTACTGCTTGATATTTAGATTAGTTCTAACTTCTGGCTCTTATAACAATGCTGTAACATTTGTTGATCTAAATAATTTTGCATAGCCTCATTTGTATAAGATTAAGTTGCTAGAATTAATCTTTGCCACTTAAGAACACTGCATCTGGATTCAGCATAGGTTTAAATTCCTGCTCTACTGCATACTTACATTCCCCTGAGCAAGTTACTAAACCTCTTTGAATCTCAGTTTAGATGTGAAATGAAGATAATTACAGTGGTGTTATATAACTCAGAGTTGTATGAAATTTAAATTTTGTAAATACCTATAAAGCACAGAGTAGTTGCTCAATAAATGTTAGCATTCTTTTTGTAATTTTCCTCTATGATCTGTCTGCTATTTCTGTGCCACTATTATGACTTTATAATATACTTTACTCTTTAGTATAGTAAATCCCCAACACAATTACTCTCTCCCAAATATTCTTGGCTATTCTTGCATTTGTTTTGGACTTTTTCCTCTTCTTAGATATACATTTTAATCATTTAGTTAATTCTACCCCACCCCCACTCCCGCCCTGATAACACTGTAAAATTTAGATGGGATTACATAAAATATACAGATCTGTTTAGGGGAGAAGTAGCATTTTTACAATATTAAGTTCTTCCATCCATGAATATGGTATATCTTCAAGTGTTCTTTATGCCCCTTGGCAATATTTTGCCTTTCTTCCTTACATTGGTTTTTATACATTTCTTGCCAGGTAGATTCTTAAGTATTTCATATTGCTCTTATTAATAATATATTTCCCATTCTGTTTTATGACTGTTACTACAAATGTATAGAAAATATATTAATCTTTATTTATTTTGGAACTGGCTACCTTTTTAGTTAGTTTTCTTATCATTTCTAATAGTTTTTATTTCTCACCTTTTTTATTTTATCCTTATATCCCTATGATAATTTACTTCTAAGATTCTTCCTTTTGGTATCATTTCATTCTTTTAACAAAGATTTAAGTGTTTACTATGTTCAGGCACTGTGATAAATGCCTGAAGTACTCAAATAATTATTATCCCTGAGGAATTTATGTAAGCTAACATCAGAGGCTAACCTCTATTTCTATGTATGCAGATGCAGAGAGCCTGATCTAAGTCATTCCTTCTTGTTGTGTTTTGTTTGTTTTATAACAGCTTTATTAAGATATCATTTACATACCATAAAATTTACCCTTTTAACCCTTTGAGTGCCAACCAATATCCTAGGAACTATGCTAAAATTGCCAAGGCATTTTTGCTGATTTTACAGCAGTTTAGGAAAAAAATTATGAATCGTAAGTAAATGAAGTTACATATTCAAAAACTTAAGGAAACCTTTACTACATTGACATATTTAGCAATATCATCATCACTAATAAAAGCAGACTTAGAACGGGACGCCATTTCGAAGCTTTGATAGCGCTCCCGGCACTCTAGGGGTTAAAGTATAATTTAGTGGTATTTTAATATATTCAGAGTTGTACAACCAACACCACTACCTCACTTTAGAGTGTTCTCATCACCTCAAAAAGAAACCCATACCCATTAGCATCACCCCTCCACACTGATTCTTCCCTCCTGCTAGTCCCTGGCAACCATTATCTACTTCTGTCTCTGTGGATTTGCTTATTCTGGACTTTCCACATAAATGGAATCATGCAATATATGGTCTTTTGTGACTGGCTTCTTTCACTAAGCATAATGTTTCTAAGGTCTATCCAGGTTGAAACATGCAACAGTAATTCCTTCTTTCCTGTGGCTCAGTAATATTCCATTGTATGGATGCAGCACATTTTGTTTAGTGATTCATCAGCTGATTGTTCTTTCTCCTGTGCAGCTATTACTATCAACAATACTAGCTAAAAAGGAGAAGTAGTGTAAAAGTTTTTGTATGGACATAGGCTCTAATTTCTCTTAGGTATATATTTAGAAGTGAAACTGCTGGCTCATAAGATGTCTTACTTCTTTAGGAGCTACCACACTCTTTTTCTAAAGTGGCTGCACCATGTTACAAGCCTACTGGCAGTGGATGAAGGTTTCAATTTCTCCACATCCTCAATAACATTTTTATGTCTTTTTTTATTTTAGCTATCCTAGTGGGTGTGTCAATCTTTTTCTTACATAGATAACACACTTGAACCTATCTAGAATCAACCATAGTTATTAGGACTCCAAAGAAGCTATTCTAAAATTATTTAGTCTAGGCCTTCTTATCTCAACAGTCATGGAGGCATTTCTTACATGTGATGTCCTAAAATCAACTACCAGTACTTCCCTTATGTCAAGAAACTCAAATGACTGTCAGATTTTTTTAAGTGAAAGAGAAATTCTCTTATTTTGGCCTCCCTTATAAGGTCTCACTCAAATTATTTTAAGTTAACTTTAGGAAAAAATATTAACAATAATAATAATCTTTGGAGGGCTATAAAGTTTTTAAATGCTTTTATATACTTTTTTCTTTAATCTTCATAAAACCCTGTAAGTAGTTGCACAGGTATTAATATTAGCTCATTGAGCAGAAAAGAAGAATTGAGGCTCATAAAGATTAAAAATCCTTCAGACTATTCTCTATCCAGCTTCCAAGTAATTCATCTAACATAATCCATCTAATCCTTACATAACCCACCTAACACTTTCAGGTTTGGGTTTCTTAAATGGCTCCCCACAGACTATAGGATGAAGTGTGTCTTTATATATTATTCAAGATTCTTCATGATCTGAAGGATATTTATCTGTTATTTTCAGACACTTTTTAATGTCCCTCAGACTTTATGTTCTAAGCATACTGATCATTTTAAATTCCAGGAACACAGGTATCCCCAGGCCCTTGCCCATGCCCTTTCCTGGGTCACTCACCTCCTCCTGTTCTCCATTCCTACCCCACTCTCACCAATCCAAGTCTCAGCTCACATGCTCAATATTCTGGGAAGGCTTTCCTGTCTCTGCTGGATACTGTGATAGCCCTTTGCATATATACCAGGTTTCTGGCTAAAGCAGTAATTTTTTCCTGGAAAATTTTTCCATGTTTCTCTTCCCACTAAACTCTCTGTTCCCTCACGGTCAGGCTATACAGCCATGGTCAAACTACGGCCCGCGGGCCGGATCGGGCCCGTTTGAAATGAATAAAACTAAAAAAAAAAAAGACCGTACCCTTTTATGTAATGATGTTTACTTTGAATTTATATTAGTTCACACAAACACTCCATTCATGCTTTTGTTCCGGCCCTCCGGTCCAGTTTAAGAACCCATTGTGGCCCTCGAGTCAAAAAGTTTGCCCACCCCTGGGCTAGAACAACCAGAACTCAATCCTAGGTTGGTTTAACACCAAATTCAATGGTCTTTCCACTGACTATACCATACTGCAAAGCAGACTACATCAATACTTCCAAACTTTAGACTATGAAAGCAGTTTGTCACCATAAATGAATTAAAAGAAAGTCCAAAGTCTTCTCCACGTTCCTTGAGATATTTTATCCCTTATGGTTCTGTGGAGACAACTTAGAAGAGTGGCTTAATAATGCTGGTGTGTTGGGCCATTCTAGAGTCACGCTTTCTTTGGGGCCAGCGTCTCCTAAATGGCTACTTGCAGGTGAAACCATGCCATCTGCTCGCACAATGTCTCCAGAATAGAGAGAGCGATGACAGACACCAACAAGTTAGAGCAGCATGAATAATGTCAGCCAACATTTAGAAATTATACCTATACACTTGGAGAGAAATTCCTCCCACCTCCTTAACACAGATGTAGATTAATTTTCAGAACCATCTGATCGTCTTATATCCTTTGGTCAATAAAACATTTCAACTGAAGAGGGAGGGAGAGAGTTAAAAGGGGAAAGCAAATACACATTTGTTGCAAAACCGGAGATCATTAATACTAACAAAGTTCTAAGTGCCTCCTTGTAAAGTACTTCTTTCTGAGTAGGTAAAAGGTCAAGGAGTAGCTCCTGTCGAAAACATAATCAGAACAAAAAATTAGGAGAATTCAAAGAAGGGCAATGGGGTATTGCTAACAAAGACAAAAGTGGAAATAAAATATCTTGCCGGGTTTCCTTTGCTAAGGAAGAAAATGCATGAATTGACAAAAGATTCCAAGACTTTCTTTCACTTTCTGGTCTTGCAAACATTTAGGAAACTGACAATCGTGGGAAGGAGAAAAGAAACAAAGGGAAAAGGTCCATGCAAGTGAAGTTATGGAAGGAAGAGAAAAGAATTAAAATGGGAGCAAGAAGCATACATTTGCAAAGCTAAAAGAGGACTGTGAAATAAAAACAGCCCTGCTTTGTTAATCCCAATAATGAAGTATCCAATGGTTGACATCTAGCCATACCAGATACTCTCTAAACTAGTTATTTTTATTTTATATTTTGAAACAGAATAAAGTAATAAAAAAAAAAATAAGGCAACTTGGCAGGAGCAACTATACTACGGGTTACTCTGTTGGTGGCATGAAAAAAATTTTTTCGAGAAACCAAGATGGCAGCATAGGTAAACACCAGAGATTGCTGCCTCGCACAACCACTTCAAGAATACAACTAAAAGGCAGAAAGGGCATCATCCAGAACCACAAGAAGGCTGGCTGAGTGGAAATACTACAACGAGAAGGAAAGAGAAAAGCATGCCGGGACTCAGAGGAGCTGCGGTGCGGAAGTTCAGTGCACCACAGGTACGGAGGCAGACGCGGAGTGGGCTGGCGGCTGAGGACACGGTTGGCTTTTTCAATCGGGAGGGAGTCTCAAACTCCCTACTGCCCTGAACTCCAGGGCGAGTCTCTGGGGACCCTGACTGATATGGAGAGAGGCTAGACTGTCTGGCATCATTCGCATCTCGAGGGCGGCTTCCTCTCAGAGGTGCTTGCAGCGATTACCCGGACACTGAGTCTCGGGGCCTCTTAGGGAAGGACTGACGATCAGCCATAGCTGTTTGCTCCGCCCTATTGATCCCCGGGACCCCGCCCCGCCCAAGCTGTGCACGGAGGCTTTTCAATCTGAAAATTACCTCACAAACCTGCAGCTGGCCCACGGCCCCGGGGCAACTTGCATTCCTTCACAGCTGAGCTCCTGCTGAGTAGCCTCAGGCAAAGGCTAGATTAGCACCTCCTGAGAGATCCAGGAGCCAGTATACCCGGTGGTCAGAGTGGGACCATCCAGATTGCAACCCCTCGGACCCATAAGGGACACACTCAGGGGGCAGACTCAGTGAGCACCAAAGCCCCACTGAAGCAAGTCTTGCCCCAGAAGGGTGTCTCCAGCTCAGAAGTTTTCCCACTGCAGACACAACTGATTCTCACAGCCAATTGGTCAATTCCTCCCAGTGATACCTACAACAATCAAGGCTTCACTACAACAAGACTGTGCACACATCCCACAAGGGGGTGCACCAAGTGTGTCCACCTCAGGTAATTGGGGAGGCTGAGCCACTGGGCCCTATAAGACACCTAGCACAGAAAGCCACTCCATCAACACAGGGAAGCACAAAAAATGCGGAAACAAAGAAATAGGACACAAATGACAGAAATGGAGGAAAGCAAACGACTGGATATAGAGTTCAAAACCACACTTTTAAGGTTTTTCAAGAACTTTCTAGAAGCTGCCGATAAACTTAGTAAGACTCATAGACAGAGAGCAGGCAAGCAGCTCTGGTGGGGGAGACTTTGAGGGGAGAGGATGGAGATACTGAGCCTGGACATGGACAACAGTGTGGTGACTGTGGGGGAAGAAGGGAGGAGCATAGTTGAAGGTGGAAGAAGAGATAAATGGTGTTGGAAAAAATAAAATAAAAATAATTAAAAAACTGCCCTGACCGGTTTGGCTCAGCAGATAGAGCGTAGGCCTGCAGACTCGGGGGTCCCAGGTTCAATTCCGGTCAGGGGCATGTGCCTTGGTTGCGGGCACATGTTTCTCATCGATGTTTCTGACTCTCTGTCCCTCTCCCTTCCTCTCTGTGAAAAATCAATTATATTAAAAAAAATAATTAAAAAACTGATGGTAAGGATTTATGTTTATGGCATTAAACATACTGTCAAGAGGAAAAAGCAGGTTATAAAATAAAAGGTAGTCTCACGCAGGTGTATTCCCACAAGACGGTGGTGGGACAAGTGGACCATTGCCTGCCTGCCCAGAACTGTCAGTACTGGCCATCTCATCCTCAGAAAGGTTACTGAGCATTATGGAAATCCTAGAAATGCAGGGTGCTTTGTCAAGACAAACATGAGCTGACGAAACATTAGCTGTTTCTCCCCCTCACACATACATACACAATGCAATCACTTTAAATGCTAAGAAGTCCTCTGTCCTATAATAAGAGAATTATGAGATAAGCAAAATGTTTGTCATTCACACTGTGGCTTTAACACGAGTGAAATACATAGCTCAAATGTTTTCAATCATTTTATTTCAGCCATTTTGATCAGCTTAGTAGATATGCAATTGGAATTGTGCAACTCTGGGTGTAACTGTGTCTTACTGGTCTCAAAATTGAAATCTATATATATGAAAGGCTAAGTAACTGAACGTATGTCCATCTGACCATCCGACTGACCGGTACACATGACACGCACTGGCAATTTAAAAATAAATGTTGACTCGCACATATGTGATCCATATAAAGCTCTCGCTGGCGCCAATTGCACACGTGTGTTTCAATCTGTCATTGTTGATCGTGAATTTGCTTGACACTTCTCTTATACAGAGCCTATATAATAAAAGCCTAATATGCTAAGTGTCCAACCATTCGACCACTCACTATGACACGCACTGACCACCAGGGGGAAGATTTTCTGACTGGTAGGCTAGCTTGCTGCTGGGGTCCAGCTGATCGGGACTGGGCAAGACGGGCCGGACACACCCTGGAGCCCTCCCATGGTCCGTCCCGGCCCCGATCATGCACCAGTGAGGTCCCTCAGCCTGGCCTGCACTCTCTTTCAATCCAGGACCCCTTGAGGGATGTCAGCGAGCCAGTTTCAGTCCAATCCCTGCAGGCCAGGCCGAGGGACCCCACTGGTGATTGCACCGGGTCTCTAGTATTAAAATATTTCTTCTAATTAATTTCCTTTCAATGTGCACGAATCCGTGCACTGGGCCACTAGTCAATAATAAAATCCCAAGTGCCTTTAGGTTTGAAACAATTAAGTAAATATCTTATTTTGCCTGAAGAAAGTAACTTTCTTTTTGGAGATAGAGTTACAGTTAGATTATCTTAGTATGATTATTATCTATCAAGAACTAATTATTGTACATAAAAATAGATCTGCATATGTAGTATAGTTTTAAACTCAACATGTATTGTATGATCCTAGTTATATGAAACTGTATGTTCATATACATAAAGAGATGTCTGAAAGAATGCCAACCATTGTTAAAATTTTAGTAAACTAAAATTAAAATTTTTATTTTGTTTTAAAAATTAGCATCATTTTTACAAGAAAAAAACAAATTTAAAACTACTTTGAAAAATTCAGGCATAAAAGATTTCTTTTTGAGAGTTTTAATATTAGGTAACTTTAAAGATTCACTTTAAATATTCTTTTGAATGGTTCTATGTAAAATATTTTTAACCCAGAATAAAATTAAACCAAAATAAATTATAATCCCTTTACATATAAACTCTATCCATAATTATTATCTTCCTGACAAAGATGGAGAAAAGAGCTACGATATTTTTTTTAAATGGCTCTGACGTCTGACAATTTTTATTTTTTTAATTTTTTAAAACATATCAATATCTTTATTGATTTCATAGAGGAAGGGAGAGGGAAAGAGAGATAGAAATATCAATGATGAGAGAGAATCATTGATTAGCTGCCTCCTGCACGTCACCCACTGGGGATCAGGCCCACAACCCAGGCATGTCTCCTTGACCGGAATTGAATCCAAGACCCTTTAGTCTGCAGGCTGATGCTCTATCCACTGAGCCAAACCAGCTAGGGAAAGAGTTACGATCTTAATGGCAATTTACTACAGTTCTTTATGTAACTCAAATTGGGAAATTTGTATATCTCTGAAATGCACTTTTATCAGAATTACAGGGAAACTGTAATAGATACTCAGATATCAAAAATACATTCAGAAAAAAAAAAAAATACATTCAGCCCTAACCGGTTTGGCTCAGTGGATAGAGTGTCAGCCTGCAGACTGAAGGGTCCCAGGTTTGATTCCAGTCAAGGGCACATGCCTGGGTTGCGGGCTCGATCCCCAGTGGGGGGTGCGCAGGAGGCAGCTGATTGATGTTTCTCTCTCATGGATGTTTCTAACTCTCTATCCCTCTCTCTCCCTTCCTCTCTGTAAAAAATCAATAAAATATATATTAAAAAAAATACATTCAATACTCGACAATCCTATACTAATAAAAGAGAAAAATGGTAATTGGCGTACAACCGATACCTTTTTCATTGGCTAATCAGCGAGATATGCAAATTAACTGTCAGCCAAGATGGCGGCTGGCAGCCAGGCAGCTGAGAATAGGAGGCTTGGTTGCCCCAGCGATGGAGAAAGTCAAGGATCCCCACAGCTGCAGGGCTCTGAGCTCCTGAAGCAACAACTCCAAAAGATACAATGTTTCAATTATAGAAGCTAAAAGATGGCGGTTAATTTGCATACTCAGGCTCCAAGCAGAGCGAAGCCAAACAGCCCTGAAGCAGCAGGGCAGAGAGGCCTCAGGGCCAGTGATCAGCGGAGCCGAGAGGCCTCCAGGCCCCAGTGATCAGCGGATCCGAGAGGCCTCCAGGCCCCAGTGATCAGCGGATCCGAGAGGCCTCCAGGCCCCAGTGATCAGCAGAGCCGAGAGGCCTCCCAGCCCCTGTGATCAGCGGAGTCCAGAGGCCTCCCAGCCCGGTGATCAGCCGAGAGGCCTCCCAGCCCCGGTGATCAGCGGAGTCCAGAGGCCTCCCGGCCCCGTGATCAGCGGAGTCGGAGGCCCCGCGATCAGCGGAGCCGAGAGGCCTCCCGCCCCGGTGATCAGCGGAGCTGAGAGGCCTACGGGCCAGGGATCAGGGGAGCGGAGAGGCGTCCTGGCCCTGGGATCAGCAGAGCAGCGAGGCTTCCCAGCACCGGGATCAGTGTGACAGGGTGCGGAGCCCCAACCCTCTGATCGGCCCTGCTCTGCATGACATGAGTGGCGCTGCAACCTCCCTATGGACCCTGCCTTGAGTGTGACAGGGGGTGGTGCCCCAACCCCCCAATCGGCCCTACCCTGAGCGTGACTGAGGGTGGCATCGCAACCTGCCTAAACCAGCAGGTCCTTATCTCCTGATGGGTCCCAGACTGTGAGAGGGCATAGGCCAGGCTGAGGGACCTCCTCTCCCAACCCCGAGTGCACAAATTTTTGTGCACCGGGCCTCTAGTATAATATAAATTTTCAACTGTACCACTTCATGCAGCACCTGAAATCTATAGGCACTTCTCTAGCTTCTGGGTCCTCTGGTAGTATTTTAGATAAATATTACTTACCTCTTCAAGCTTCTTCTCAATTTCCTTAAAGACAAGATTTGCTTTAAACCCTTCAACTGCAGCGCTGGTTGGAGCAGCTTCAATTTGATGAGTTCTAAAAGAATTGGGGAAAAGACTTCATTTTAGTCCATGGAGTCATTCAGGTACTAGGTTTTTCAACATTTATACAGTTTAATTTTCCAAAACCCTAAAAACAGATGTTATGACCCTTACCCAAATAAAATTGTTATTAAACCCATAAAACAAGTCTTACTCCCCATTTTCCCCCCCACCAACATGAGTAGTCACTAGGTGCTAGGCACAATCCTTGAAAAGGTGGTAAACCGCCGAAACCGGTTTGGCTCAGTGGATAGAGCGTCGGCTTGCGGACTGAAAGGTCCCAGGTTCGATTCCGGTCAAGGGCATGTACCTGGGTTGCGGGCATATCCCCAGTGGGAGATGTGCAGGAGGCAGCTGATCGATGTTTCTCTCTCATCAATGTTTCTAACTCTCTATCTCTCTCTCCCTTCCTCTCTGTAAAATATCAATAAAATATATTAACAAAAAAAAAACAAAAAAAAAAAAGAAAAGGTGGTAAACCAAAGAACCTACCCTCATGAAGCTTAAATGCTAGTGGGGGAGAGAGGCAATGAACAAGCAAAAAAATAAAGAATAGTTACTATGAAGAAAATAAGGCAGGTTAAGGGGATATAGAGAAAGTATATTTATTTGTATCGGGTATTGTATTTTAGATAGTCTAGTCAGATAGGCCTCTCTGAGGAGGAGATACTTGAATTACGTCAGTGTTTAGGTGGGGAAAGAGCTTGAGGCTTGGCGGTTAAACTATAAAACCAGTATGGCTGGAGCAGAGCAGAGTAGGAGGATCCAAGGTCACAGAAACATGCAGGGCAGGATAAGATACTGAGGGGCGTTCTAGGACATGAGTAGGAGTCTGGGTTTTATTTCGAGTGTAATGAGAACTGTAGAGTATAAACTGGAAAGTAGCATAATCCAATTTACATGTGTGTTTTTTTAAATAAACCTGGCTGCCAGTTAGAAAATGGACTGTAAGGGGCAAATGGGGAGGCAGGGAGACTAGTTAAGAGGCAACTGCAAAGCCCAGGCGAGAATGATGGTGATTAGAACAGGTTTCATAAGGAAGTGTGGAATAAGCAGAGGATGGACTTGAGGTTCACTGTTTACATGGGATTCAATATATGAATTTGTGGGTGAAAAAAGGGGTTCTATGAAAAGTCACCTCATAGGGTGATCTGATCATAAATTCCTTACTGGTAAGGATATGGTGTGCATTCACGCCCCAGGCACATAACTTTTTAGTGAAAGGTTTATCTCTGCCGTAGCACTCTTTGTCCACTGTTTCTGTGCATCTATGTTAATAATCGCCTTGCTTTCTCCTACCCTCATGTAATCTTCCTTATGTTCCCTCCTTAATTTCAGTGCATAAAAGAAACTGTGAAACTGTCATTCTCTGAAGCATTTGAGATCTTGCTTCCTGGCATATGTCACTAGTGTTGACTCAAATAAACTCTTATAAAAATTCTCTATAGGTTTGGACAATTCTTAATTGACAAATTAACAACCATCTGTCTGAGTATTGGTTGTTTGATACTTAAGGAACCACTATAGATAAATGGCCTCATGTGGCAGAAGGAACAGTCTTTATTGCCACAAAGGCCTCAGTTGAAATTTAAGGGCTTTCTCCACTCACTAGCTATATGATTATGAGCCAGATACGTCCTCTCTGTGCACCTCTGGTGAGGAGGTAGGAAGGAAGGTGAGAGTGCCAATGACTTTCAGAATTAAATGGAATCCAAAGTATGAAAAATGACAGGCATGACTGTTATGGGCTCCAGAGCCTCAAGTGTTAGAAACTTGGGGGGTCTGAGGAAGATGAGGGCACCTTAGGATAACAGGTAATTCCTCTGACATATTGCAAGCATGCTGGTGGTGGCTGGGGCCATAACTGGAACACACAGGAAGGATATAGAAAGAGTCAAGAGTGTAACAGCTGCTCCGTAAGAATTTCTTTCTTTTTCTTTCCCTGCCTTTCCTTTCCTTTCTTTCCCCTCCCTCCTTCCTTTTCTTTTTTTCTCTCTCCTTACCCACCTATTTCTTTTTTCCTTCCCCTTTCCTTCTTTCTATCATCCTATATAATAAAGAGGTAATATGCAAATTAACCCTCATGCCCTCACAAGATGGCTGCCTACGACCAGGCTGGCAGGGGCATTAAGTGAAGAACGACCAAACGACTGAACAAGCAGGCTGCGTGGGGCAACCAGGCCAGTAGGGGGGTTAGTGAGAGACAACAAAATGACTGAACAGCAGGCTGCATGGGGCAACCAGGCTGGTGGGGGGCAGGGGGCAGTAAGAGGCAACCAGGCTGGCATGGGGGGGCAGTAAGGGGCAATCAGGCCGGCACAGAGAGGCAGTGAGGGGCAATCAGGCCAGCGGGGATGGGGGGCAGTAAGGGGCAACCAGGCAGGCAGGCGATTAGGAGCCAGCGGTCCAGGATTGTGAGAGGGATGTCCCCCAAAGGGTCCTGGATTGGAGAGGGTTCAGGCTGGGCTGAGGGGGACGCCCCCCACCCCCATGTACGAATTTCGTGCACCGGGCTTCTAGTTTTATAAATATTTAATGAGTGCTTGCTACATGGCAGACATTGTTCCAGGAACTAGGAGTATAACAGCAGTCAGGCCCAGTCCCTCTCCTCACTGAGTTTACAATTTTTCAGTGGAGAAGAAAAGGAAGTAAACAGACAAAACAATTGCAAGTGTTAGGAAGCAAACAAAAAGAGGAAGAACCTACTTTTAGGGCAATCAAGGAATGACATCTTTGAGCAGATGGATTTAAGCAAGACCCAATTAAAGGAAGAAAAGAAGTTAGCCGTTCAAAGAAGAAACTGCCAAGTCCGTGAGAAAATAGCTTTTGGTATGTTAAAAGAAAGTAAAACAGACCAATGTCACTGGAGCACAGTAAGTGCAGAGACAGTGACATGAAATTGGAGAAGCAGGCAGGGCCCAGATCATGCACAACACAGTAGGAAATCTGGGAAGCCACGGAAATGATTAAACAAGGAAGTGAAATCGTTTAATTTGTGATTATTCTTACAACAGTATCCAGAATGAATTGGGGTGAAGAGGGTAAGGACAGAGGTGGGGCGCTGGTTAGGAGGCTGGTCCAAGTAAGAAGTGATGGTCTGGACTACAGTGGAGGCAGGTGGCCAGTGGAGATGGAGAGAAGGAAGTGGATTCAAAATAAATTTTGGAGGTAGAATCCAGATAGAATGAGGGAAACCTAAGTGGTAGGGGCAAGGGCAAGGATGATTCAGAATAGCAATGCCAGTTATTGATAAAAGGAAATACGAGGGACTGAGTTCCATTTTAGGTGCATTAAGTATGAGATGTTTCTGAGACAAGAAGGCAGTTGGACATGAGAGTCTGGAGCTCAGAGGAGAGAGGTCCAGGCTGGAGAGAAAATGGAGATAATCATCAGCATAATGAACATATTTAAATCCATGGAAACTGATAAGCTCCTCTTGAGAGAACAAGGAAGAAAGAAGAGAGCCCAGGACAACACCAGAACTCCCTTATCTATAAGTCTGGGAGAGAAGGGAAGCAGAGCCAGTGATGCAAGAAGAAAACCAGTAGAGCACGGTGTCACACAAGCTGACGGGGCAGGAAGAATCTGGAGGGAGGAGTAAACTATGTCCAGCACCTTCGGGATTTGGCAACATGGAGAGCACAGGTGACTTGGACAAAGGCAATCTGAAGTCAGTGGTGGAAGATAGAAGTCAGATTATAGTGAATTAAAGAGTGAATAGAAGAGGGAAAGAGACAGTGTGGCTCTTTTGAGACATTACTTTTAGGGGAACAATGAAATGGAGTGGTCTTTGGAGAGGAGTATAGTATCAAAAAGTTTGTTTTTGTTTTAAGGTTAACATACTGAGCATGTTAGCCTGATGATGGTAATGAACCAGGGGAAAGGAGCTACAAGGAGAGAAGTCTTGAGGTGACAGGGGAATGAGATATAGGAAAAGGAGACTTAAGGGAAAGAGGATCAGGTGGGTGTGGTTCTCCACAGGGTTACAGATCTTGAGATGGGAGATGAGGAAGTTTGGGTCTAATGGCTTAGGATTTCGCAACAAAGTAATCAGCTGAGAATGAGGATGAAAGAGTGGGTGTGGGAAGTGTAAGAAGTTGAAAGCCAGCCTACCAGAGGAATCTTACTCAAGTCATGAACAAGGCATGGAACCTAAGCTCCTGCCACGCTGAAACGTGTGCAGCTCTCAGAGCGCGGAATGCTACTTCACGCTTTCATGCCTTTGCCAGCGCTGCTCCCTATGTCTGGAATACTTCTGTCTTGGCAAACTCCTTTTTATCCTTCAAGACCTTGGCTGAGAAATTACTTTGCTATGAATCCCTACTAAATGTCAGCTTCTCAAGAGAGGATACCACATCTTTAAAAAAAAAAAATTATATCCCCAGTTCTTGGCACACAATAGGTATTCAGTAAATAGTGACTAAATGAAACAGAAATTACACTGAATTCTCCTTTACCTAAATCCTAATTTTTTCCTGTTCCATTTGGAGCAAAATTGTCTATGGTCACCATCTTCTCTGTCAAAAGTCTGAATGAGTGACCTAAAATCAAATGGCCATGACTAGTCCTCCACAGGCCAATTTCATTTCATTAATTCAACTCTTCAGCATATATATATATATATATATATATATATATATATATATATATATATATATATATATATATATTAGAGGCCTGTTGCATGAAATTCGTGCAAGAGTAGGCCTTCCTTCCCCCCCAGCTGCCAGCACCGGCTTCCCTCTGACACCCAGGACCCAGCCTTCCCTCCAGCCACTGGCAGGCACCTGATATCCGGGCTTCCCTCACATCCTCAGTTTCGTCCAGAAGGTCGTCCGGAAGGACGTCTGGTCTAATTAGCATATTACACTTTTATTATTATAGACTAGAACAGCAGTCGCCAACCTTTTGGACCTCACAGACCACCACTGGTCTGCGGACCACTGGTTGGCGACCGGTGGACTAGAGGCCTGGTGCATGAAAATTTGTGCACTCAAAGTAGTCCTGCAGCCCAGCCTGTGCCCTCTCGCAGTCCAGGACCCCTCGGGGGATGTCCACCTGCATGTCCTGCACTGGGGATTGAACCTGCAACCCAGCATGTGCCCTGACTTAGGCCAGGGGATCAGGCCTAAGATGGCAGTCGGACATCCCTCTGGCAGCCTGGGAACCCTCAGGGGATGTCCGGCTGATGGCGTAGGCCCACTCCCCACAGCCTAAGCCGCCAGTCGGACATCCTTAGCACTGCCAAGGAGGCAGCAGAAGCTCCCGCCAGCACCACTGTGCTCGCAGCCATCAGCCCGGCATGTGGCTGAGTGGAGCTCCCCCAGTGGGAGCACACTGACCACCAAGGGGCAGCTCCTGCGTTGAACGTCTGCCCCCTGGTGATCAGTGCATGTCATAGCAACCGGTCATTCCAGGTCATTCCATTGTTAGGGTAAATTTGCATATTACCCTTTTATTATATAGGATTTTTATTGATTTCAGAGAAGAAGGGGGAGATAGAAACATCGATGACAGAGAATCATTGATCTGCTGCCTCCTGCGTGCCACCTACTGGGGATTGAGCCCGAACCTTGGCATGTGCCCTGACCGGGAATCGAACCATGACCTCCTGGTTCATAGGTTGACGCTCAAACACTAAGCCACACTGGTCAGGCACCTCTTCAGCTTTTAATTATCATTGTACCTTTCTCTAGCTTGCCACTTCCAAATTGTACATGACAAAGTAATAACTCATATTAGTAGCATTTTTCAGTGTACAAAATATCTTTTTTTAAAAAAATAGACAATAAAAAGTGTTATTGCCTGGCCAGCATGGCTCAGTGGTTGAGCACTGACCTATGAACCAGGAGGTCACAGCTCAATTCCCAGTCAGGGCACATGCCGTGTTGCAGGCTCAATCCCCAGTGCGGGACATGCAGGAGGCAGGCCATCAATGATTCTCTCTCATTATTGATGTTTCTATCTCTCGCTTCTTCTCCCTTCCTCTCTGAAATCAATAAAAATATGTATTTTAAAAAAGGTTTTATTATTCAAAGGTTAACTGGATAAGTTGATTTGTTTATATCCATTTTTGTGAAATATGTTTTTTTAAATACAACCAACTTCTTTGCAAATAGCAGGCACATCCCGCAACTATGATGACCTAGTTTTTGGTGGATAATGTACATGATTAGGCAGAAATAGTGAAACACACACTTCTACATTAGCTATTAAATTCTCAGTCAAAACTCCCTTTGTGGCCCCTGCTTCTTGATTGATTTCTATCCCCACTTTGTCTTCTACCATCTGGTTGACTTCCTGACCGACTCACGTCGACTCTGTCTACCTGACTGACATCCCGGCCACTTGGCCAGCCACTCCTCTGTCTAGAATTAAAAGCTGCATTTCCATCATAATATTTTTCCATTTTGGGTAACTTGGGGCACTGAGGTTACCCAGTCTGAATCATGCCACTCTGCCTGTAACCTTTCTGACTCAGCTGTGGGAACATCAAAGCAAACACCTATATTTCCTTTTAGAAGACACATTCTGGTAATTTGGGACAAAGCATTACTACTCAGCTTTTTGTTAAGTTCTTTCCAAGCGCAGCTGACACCCTGTATTTCTTCTGGGCTTTCCAGAGTCATGGTCACAAACCCCTTATCAGAGGTAATCAAAGATCGCAGTTCAAAACTCAAGGCACCGGAGATATGGGCTAATGCTGCAGCCTCTGCATCCACAGCCCCTTTCTCTTGTCTCTGAGCTGATGGTTGGAAAAAAGTCAACAACAGTATAAGAAACTGAAGCCAGAGACCTAATGACATCCATGGTTTTAGATTTAACTAAATCCATTGTAGAAGGAACACCTACACGTTTAAAAGTAATTCCTACTTTTTGTTCCATGTATCTTAGTTGACCTCTTTCTCTTGGTTGATAAAAACATATGCAAATCCCTGTCTGGCCAGCTCCACCTGTGCGTCCAGAGCAATGAACATAGGAGTCAACATCCTGTGGAGGACTCTGAATCACCAAGTCAGCCTCAGGAGTGAACAAACCATGGGCAGACACACTGGTTGCCACCAAAACTTTAAAACTACCTTCTCTGAAGCCTTTTCAGGTAATTTCTCTCTGTAACTGTGCAATGGGGATGTAAACACTGGACATCCTCCTCTAGTTTATTATCACTTGACTTATGAGTAGAACTATCAAAGGATGACACTCGCTTTGATTTTTTTCATATTCATCAATATCTCCATTTGACAGATCTTTTCTTCTTATGAGACTCGGAAAATTCATTTGAAAGTCTGTTATATCCTTCTTCAGTGTCTCCATTTAGCTTCTCTTTCATTTTAGCTTTTTTTTGACTTGGGAGCATCCAGGTCAACTGCAACACCATTTTCTCTTGTTTCGGATTTCTCATCTGAGTCATAATGGTGCCTTGACTTTCTGTATCACTCACTAGCAACGGAGTGAAAGGAAGAGGGGGCAGAGTGGTGTTGGGCCAAAGCTATATCTAAAAAGTATCTTGATTCTTTGTGGGGCAGAGTCCAGACAACAAGTTCCAGCAGGTCACAGATATCTCTTTATCTTGTTTTGAAAAGCATATCAAGCTAATGATTAACCATCTTTTCAACCAGCTTAGAAAAGGAGTTAATATATAAAATGTTTTATCAATATTTTTTGAAAATCCCTATACCTTACAATTTATTGATATGTGCCCTGAAACTGAATATAATAATTTAAACAAATTCAGAAAAGATATTACTCATATTACAGAAGAATGCTCCTCATGATTTCATTCTATACGAAGTTCTTTTAGCAGTAACTAAATTCTGGTTGTCTTTTAATTTGGTTTATACACAAGTTTCCTGAAATAAATACAGTACATAAAATATTGGAAGGGACTTTGAAGATTATTTGGTGTATGAATTCCCTCTATGCTTCCTGAAAATTTTCATTCTAAGGCCTAGAATACGGGCACTGTTTCAACAATGTCAAAGATCAGAAGCACGGAATAGCCAACAAAACAGGAACTTTAAACTCATATAAAGGTTAGAATCTTGACTGCTACCACTTGAAACTCTCTTTAGATAAGTTTTAACTCTGATCATGAATTTCCTCATCTGTAAATAAGATATAAACCTAAGGGGTGTGCTCAGAGCAGGGTGCCTGAAGAAATGGCTCCTCTGTTTACAACACACCCAACAGGAACTGGGGTCACTGTGACAAGGGGCACAAAACGTGTGGCCTTCCTGTGCACAAGCACCCTACAAGTGTAAAAAATAAATAAATAAATAAGATATAAACCTACCATTTGGGGCTTTTATGAGGATTAAACAAAGAAGCACATGTGAAGCACCGAGCAAGGTCCTGGTCCACACTAGGCTCTCAAAAAGTGGTTGTTAAAAGAACCATTACAACTGAATAATAAAAAGACAATCCAATTTAAAAATGGCCAGTGTTCTCAGTGGTTAGAACATTGGCCCTCAGACGAAAGGGTCACGGGTTCAATTCCTGGTCAAGGGCATGTATCTGGGTTGTAGGTTCGATCTCCAGCCCCCAGTCTGGGCATGTGAGGGAGGCAAGGAACCCTCCCCTCCTTCACTCTCTCTAAAAATCAATGAAAAAAGTATCCTCAGGTGAGGATAAATAAAATGGCTGAGATCTGAATAGATATTTCTCCAAAGATATACAAATGGCCAGTTAACACATAAAAAGATGCTCAATATCAGTAGCCATTAGGAGAATGCAAATCAAAACCACAATGAAATACCACTTTGCACCAACTGAGAGCTAAAATAAAAAAGGTAGAGCAAGTCTACCAGCACCATTTTCCCAACAGCATTTGTTCACTTTGTGTTTCTATATGACATTTTGGTAATTCTCATAATATTTCAAACTTTATTATTATTATTATTATTATTATTATTAATCATTATAATACTAGAGGCCCGGTGCACGAAATTCCTGCATGGGTAGGGTCCCTAGGCCTGGCTGGCGATCAGGGCTGATTGGGGCCTTCCTGGTGCTGGCTGGGGCCTTCCTTCCCCGACTGCCAGCTGCCTGCTGGAGCCTTCCTACGTCTGCGCCGCCCCCAGGTGGTCAGTGCACATCCTAGCAAGCGATCGAACTCCCGGTCAAACTCCCAAGGAGACACTTTGCATATTAGCCTTTTATATATATAGAATATATATAGATTTGTTATGGTGATTTGTTAACAGTGATCTTTGATGTTGCTTTTGTACTTGTTTTGGGACACCATGAACACCTACTGACCAGCCATAACCCCCTCTTCCTTTCTGTGGGCCTTCCTAGTCCCAGAGACACAACAATATTGAAATTAGCCAATCAATAACCCTACAATGGCCTCTAAGTGTTCACGTGAAAGGAAGAGTCACATATCTCTCACTTTAAATCAAAAGCTAGAAATGATTAAGCTTAGTGAGGAAGGCATGCTGAAAGCCAAGATAGGCCTCTTTAGCCATACAGCCAACTTGTGAATGCAAAGAAAAAATTCTTGAAGGAAATTAAAAGTGCTACTCCAGTGAACACACGAATTATAAGCAAAATAGCCTTATTGCTGATATGGAGAAAGTTTTAATGGTCTGGATAGACGATCAAACTAGCCACAACATTCCCTTAAGCCAAAGCCTAATCCAGAGCCAGGCCCCTACTCTTCAATTCTATGAAGGCTGAGAGAAGTGAGGAAGCTGCAGAAGAAAACTTGGAAGTTAAAGGGAAGTTAGGAGGAGGTATAAGAGGGTGTAAGGGGGATAAATGGTGATGGAATGAGACTTGACTTGGCATGGTGTACACAACAATATACAGATGATGGATCATCGAATTGTACACCTGAAACCTATGTAATTGAATTAACCAATGTCACCGCCAGTAAATTCCATTTAAAAAATTGAACAATCGGAGAACCAAGATGGCGGCATAGGTTAACGCCGGAGTTTGCTGCTTTGAACAACTACTTCAAAAGTGAAACCAAAAAACGGAAGGGACATCACCCAGAACCACAGGAACGCTGGCTGAGTGGAAGTCCTACAACTAGGAGGAAAGAGAAACGCACACGGACACTCAGAGGAGGCGCAGTGCTGAAGTCAAATTCTGAGGTGCGGAGTGTGCGGAGCGGGCTGGCGGCGGAGGGCGTGGTTGGCGTTTTCAATCCTGAGGGAGTTGCAGACTCTGAGCTCCAGATACAGGCGAGTCTTTAGGGACCCAGACTCAAACGGGAGAAGCTGGACTGTCTGGCTTCGGTCAGAGCGAGTGCAGCTTTCTCTCCCAGCTTTGCAGCGGGTGCTGGGACTCAGAGAGGCAGAGCCCCTGGGGACAGGACTGAGAGCCGCCATAACTGCTCTCTCCGGCCCACCCTGTTGATCTTGTGCGAGCCGCCGCCGCGCCCAAGCCCTGCACAGAGGCATTTGCCGGATAGCCTCAGGCAAAGGCTAGATTAGCACCTCCCTAGAGGACAGAAGTTCTCTCACTGCTGACACTCATAGCTGATTCTCATAGCCACTTGGCCTGGAGGTCAAACCCTCCCTGGAATTAGCTACAACAATCAAGATTTAACTATAAGACTGCAAACAAAGACCACTAGGGGGTGCACCAAGGAAGCATAACAAAATGCGGAGACAAAGAAACAGGACAAAATTGTCAAAGGAAGATATAGAGTTCAGAACCACACTTTTAAGGTCTCTCAAGAACTGTTTAGAAGCTGCCGATAAACTTAATGAGATCTACACGAAAACTAATAAGACCCTCGATCTTATATTGGGGAACCAACTAGAAATTAAGCATACACGGACTGAAATAACGAATATTATACAGACGCCCGACAGCAGACCAGAGGAGCGCAAGAATCAAGTCAATGATTTGAAATGCGAGGAAGCAAAAAACATCCAACCAGAAAAGCAAAATGAAAAAAGAATCCAAAAATGCGAGGATAGTGTAAGGAGCCTCTGGGACAGCTTCAAGCGTACCAACATCAGAATTATAGGGGTGCCAGAAGATGAGAGAGAGCAAGATATTGAAAACCTATTTGAAGAAATAATGACAGAAAACTTCCCCCACCTGGTGAAAGAAATGGACTTACAGGTCCAAGAAGCGCGGAGAACCCCAAACAAAAGGAATCCGAAGAGGACCACACCAAGACACATCATAATTAAAATGCCAAGAGCAAAAGATAAAGAAAGAATCTTAAAAACAGCAAGAGAAAGAAACTCAGTTACCTACAAGGGGATACCCATACGACTGTCAGCTGATTTCTCAACAGAAACTTTGCAGGCCAGAAGGGAGTGGCAAGAAATATTCAAAGTGATGAATACCAAGAACCTACAACCAAGATTACTTTATCCAGCAAAGCTATCATTCAGAATTGAAGGTCAGATAAAGAGCTTCACAGATAAGGAAAAGCTAAAGGAGTTCATCACCACCAAACCAGGATTATATGAAATGCTGAAAGGTATCCTTTAAGAAGAGGAAGAGGAAGAAAAAGGTAAAGATACAAATTATGAACAACAAATATGCATCTATCAACAAGTGAATCTAAGAATCAAGTGAATAAATAATCTGATGAACAGAATGAACTGTTGATTATAATAGAATCAGGGACATAGAAAGGGAATGGACTGACTATTCTTGGGGGGGAAAGGGGTGTGGGAGATGTGGGAAGAGACTGGACAAAAATCGTGCACCTATGGATGAGGACAGTGGGTGGGGAGTGAGGGCGGAGGGTGGGGCGGGAACTGGGAGGAGGGGAGTTATGGGGGGAAAAAAAAAGAGGAACAAATGTAATAATCTGAACAATAAAGATTTAATTTAAAAAAAATAATAAAAAAAAAATAAAAAATTGAACAATGGAAGTTAGCAGGAGTTGGTTCATGAGGTTTAAGGAAAGAAGCTATCTCCATAATATAAAAGTACAAGGTGAAGCAGCAAATGCTAATGTAGAAGCTTTAGCAAGTTATCCAGAAGCTAAACTAACTAGCGAAGGTGGCTATTTACTAACCAACAGATTTCAATGTACACGAAACAGCCTTATATTGGAAAAAGATGCCATCTAGGGCCTTCATTAACTAGAGAGAAGTCAATGCCTGGTTTCAAAAGACAGGCTCACTCTCTTGTTAGGAACCAATGTAGCTGGATGACTTTGTTGAAGCCAATGCTCATTTATCATTCCGAAAATCCTAGGGCCCTTAAGAATTATGCTTTAGCCCTAGCTGGTTTGGCTCAGTGGATACAGCATCAGCCTGTGGACTGAAGGGTCCTGGGTTTGATTCCAGTCAAGGGCACATGCACGGGTTGTAGGCTCAATCACCAGTGTGGGGCATGCAGGAGGCAGCCGATCAATGTTTCTCTCTCATCAATGTTTCTAACTCTCTATAAAAATCAATAAAGTATATTTAAAAGAATTATGCTACATCTACTTTGTCCTCTGTAGAGAGCACCTGAGAAGGCACATGGGAATTTCTTTAATTACTGTCAGCTGAACCCAGTAGCGTTGGCAAAACCACGTTCTGGAAACACACTTTGCCAGAGGCAGGAGTGTTGTCAGCTTGACCTTCAGCCCAGGTGTCAGGGGGTAGGTTTTGTTCTTTAAATCCAGCCAAGCACCAGGAATGAATATGATTTGGGTCCACCCAAGAATGCACATAATCTCCTTTGTCTTGACTTTTCATAAACCTTCCTGTTTTTTGCTGTATAAAATAAACATGCTCTATTGGCTCTGGGTCCCTGTCTCTCCATCAGAGGACAGTGGTCCCACCAGGCCCCAGCTTTTTCCTTCCATCTCTGTGTCTGTCTCTTTCTTTCATTTTCTCAATCCCCAGCCGCCCCTACTCAGGAATCGGACCACTCTCTACCTGCGCTGGACACGGAGAAGAGAGAAATATTTACAGTCCTCTATAAATGGAACAACAAAGCCTGGATGACAGCACATCTTTATACAACATGGTTTACTGAATATGTTAAGCCTACTATTGAGACATACTGCACAGATAAAAATTCCTTTCAAAATATTACTGCTCATTAACAATACACCTGGTCATCCAGGAGCTCTGATGGAAATGTACAGTAAAATTAATGTTTTCATGCCTTCTGACACAATATCCATTCTGTAACCCTTGAATAAAGAAGCAATTTCAACTTTCAAGTCTTATTATTTAAGAAATACATTATGTAAGGTTATATGTGCCATAGATAAGAGATTACTTTGATGGATCTGGGCAAAGGAAACAGAAAACCCTCTGGAAAGAATTCACCATTCTAGATGCCATTCGTGATTCATGAAAAGAGGTCAAAATGCCTACATTAACAATAATTTGAAAGAAGCTGATTGAACCTTTACAGATGACTTTGAAGGGTTCAAGACTTCAGTGGAAGAAGTAACAGCAGATGTGGTAGAAATAGCAAGAGACATAGAATTAGAAACGGAGCCTGAAGCTTATGATGGAATTACTGAAATCTCATGATAAAACTAATTGATGAGGAATTGTTTCTTATGAATGAGCAAAGAAAGGTGTTTCTTGTGATGGAATCTACTCCTGGTAAAAATGCTGTAAAGACTGTTGAAATGCAAGAAAGGATTTAGAATATTTTGTAAACTTAGTTTAAAGCAGTGGCAGGGTTTAGGAAAACTGACTCCAATTTTGAAAGTTCTACTGTGGGTAAAATGCTATCAAACAGCACCACATGCTACAGAGAAATAGTTTGTAAGAGGAAAAGTCAATCTATGTGGCAAGCTTAATTTTTGTCTTATTTTAATGATAACCACTTTATTGTAGAGGTCTGAAACTGAACCTGCAACATCTGAGGTATGCCTGAATTACATTTATTCCTATAACATGGATAGACCTCAAATACATTATGCTAAATGAAAGCAGCAGTCACAAAAGGCCACGGTTTTTATGATTTCATTTATATGAAATGTCCAGAATAGGCAAATCCATAGAGACAGAAAGTAGATTAGTGGTTGCCAGCGCCTGCAAGGACAGGGGCTGGGGCGTAACTGCTAATGGGTACACGGTTTCTTTCTGGGGTGATGAAAATGTTCTAAAATTGATTGTGGCAATGAATGCACAACTCTGATACACTAAAAACCACTGAATGTACACTTAAAATGGATGAATTGTGTAGCATGTGAATTATGTCTCAATAAAGCTGTTAAAATTTTTTTAAGTGGTTGCTATTTTTCTTAGTGTTTAGGAAGAATATAGAACCCTACACTTTGATCATATCTCTATCTCCAAATCTCACATTTTACCAGTAATCAGTTTGTTCTAATTACAGATGACTGGGCAACGCACACGAGGTCTAGAGAGTAAGGTTCATCTGCAATCAGCAACTCCCCTTGACCTCAGAGCAGGCATGTGATCCCATCACAAACAGAAATCCAACCCAAAGAGCCAAACTGTGGGTTTCAATGAGTTACGTATGCTCCCCATTCTGAACTAAAAATTAAAGTTCACTTTTTTCAAACCCCTAGATAATATTTATAATTTAGTAATACAACCATTTTCAACCTTTTGACCAGTGACAAAAACCAAAGAAATAGGAAAGAAGAAAGAAAAATGCACAGGGAGATCAGAAATCAATAGTTAATTGAGCAACTACAATGTGTATTTTTCATGTGTTCGTTTTCTAATCCCTGCATGTTATCACTCCTTTCTAACCAGGGAAAGGTTACGTTAACATGCCCAAAGCAGGCAGTGTGAGGAAAGGTTGATAGAGTGCTCTTTCCATTGATCAACACTGCCTTTCTGATCATTCCAGTCAATGAAATTTTAAAAAGATATTATAGACAGATGAAAGTTAAGTAGTTTTTATATAATTTCTTCATTCTAACTGCTAACTAACTGAGGGGGGGGGGGAGAGAGGCTACATTACTATGGAGACAGATATAAGATTTTTGCATGTAGTCCTTAAATATCTTTTAAAATGAAACTAAATTTGTGTGTGTGTGTGTGTGTGTGTCCACTGAGAAGGCCTAAAAACAAGTAATAAAACAACAAGCACTCAGCTAGCAGTTACACTGTGGTTGCGAAATACCATTCTCCACTGAAAGGACCAGGGCTCCTTGGAGAAATGGCTGATCGTAGGGCTGGTGCATAGAAAGTGCAGGATAAGCCTGGAATATCTTCTTGAGCTAGAAAATAAGTACTAAAAGGAAGCATGAGACATGAGTCAGCTAGAAGGAACTACCACTGGTCAAAGCAGGACATTTCAAATATCAAAAGAAATGATAATAATGAATTATAACCCTCTAAACGAAATAAGAATTCATGAGTTCATACTGATATATTAATCAACAGATAAATAGATAGAAATAAATTTTAAAGTGGGGGAGAAGAGAAACTCTTCCTTATAGCAGAATGCCACTTAATATAAAGAATGGGTAATAGGTAAAAGTTTGAAGAGGAATAGGATATTTATATAATCTCAAACATCTCAACACAAATTACTTAAAAACCACAAGAGAAACACAGTCACTTTTTAGAGGAAAACATGGTAGATAGCACCTTAACCAAGTGAACAAAGTTAAAAATCACCGATGTAGAATAACCAACATCATGTGCCTCCAGACATGATATGCTAAGAAGGACACAGCCTCAGTGGTATTCCTGCAAAAAAATGTATAACCTGAATCTAATTATGAGGGGATATCAGATAAATGCAAATTGAGGGACATTCTATTCTTAAAGAATGTACTTATAGCCTGACTGACATGGCTCAGTGGTTGAATGTCAACCTATGAACCAGGTCATGGTTCAATTCCAGTCAAGGGCACATGCCCGGGTTGTGGGCTCAATCCCCAGTAGGGGGCATGCAGGAGGCAGCTGATCAATGATTCCCTCTCATCACTGATGTTTCTCTCTCTCTCCCTCTCCCTTCCTCTCTAAAATCAATTTTTAAAAAAGATTAAACAAAAAAAGGAATGTACTTATAGTCTTCAAAAAAATCAAGGTCAATGTTATACTTTCAACAATAAATTATAAAAAAGAATCAAGGTCAAGAAATACAAAGAAAGAAAGGCTGAAAAATTACTTCAGATTAAAGGAAACTAAAGAGACAAGACAGATAAATGCATTCAGGATCCTGGAATGGATTCTGGCCAAAGAGGATAAAAAGAAAGCTTATAGTGTCTTTTATAAAGATATTATTAGGACAGTTATCAAACTGTGAATATGTTCTTTGGATTATGTATAAATGTTAAATTTCCTGATTTTATTAACTATACTGTGGTTAAATAAGAGAATGTCCTTATACAGTTTTTAGAAATGCCCACTGAAATGTTTATAAAGGAGCATAATGTCTCCAATTTTCTTAAATATTTCATTAAAATATGCATATATCTATGAATATATAGAGAGACAAAATGATAAAGCAAATGGGGCAAAATATAAACAATTGGTGAATCTGAATACAAGGTATATGGGAGTTCCTTGGATCATTCTTGTAATTTTTCCTGTATGAAGTTATGTCAAAAAAAAAAAAGGGTTCTAATTAAAGCAGAAAGTTAGAAATTGAAAAAGCCAACCACCTACAATCACACCATTCCAACAAGTTTCCTAGATTCATTTTTTTACATTGCTCTTCAAGTCCTTGTTTATACACATACAGTTGTAATCATTTTGTGGACAATTTTTACTTCTAACTTTTAACTGCTTGTATCACTTAGGCTTTTTACCTGTTGAGTTAAACTTCCAAGCTAATCAGATAATTTTCCACACAAAAAAACACACAGAGCAATCCAAATATGCCTCAACCCAGGAATGAACAAACCGTGGTACATCCATACAAATGGAATACCACTCAGCAATAAAAGAAACAATTTACTTATACACACAATAACATGGATGGATATCAAGTGTAGTATGTTAAGTGAAAGAAAGGCCTTTTGATCCTATTCCCAGGATATTCTGGAAAGGGAAAACTATCTGGGCAGAAAACAGATCAGTTGTTGCCAGAGGCTGGAGTGTAGGGAGAAAGGTCAGCTATTAAGTGAACCAGGAATTTTGGGGGGTGATGAAACTGTTCTATATCTTGATTATAGTGGTAGTTATATGACTGTATATGTTTGTCAAAATTTGCAGAACTGTGCACTAAAAAAGGGTGACTTCTACTGTATGTAAGTTATACCTAATTTAAAAGTGGAAAAACAAAACAAAGTTAGATTTTTAAAATAAGTTTCATTTAAAATTGGTCTAAATTGAGGGAAGATTTAATGAGGAGAAACCAAGATGGCGGCATAGGTTAACGCCGGAGATTGCTGCCTCGAACAACCACTTCAGAAAAACAACTAAAGACGGAACGGACATCATCCAGAACCACAGGAAGGCTGGCTGAGTGGAAATCCTACAACTAGGAGGAAAAAGAATATCATACCCAGACTCAGAGGAGGCGCAGTGCTGAAGTGAAATACTGAGGTGCGGAGTGCACGCGGAGCGGGCTGGCGGCGGAGGGCGCAGTTGTTGTTTTCAATCGGGAGGGAGTTTCAGACTCTGAGCTCCAGATCCGGGCGAGTCTCTAGGGACCCGGACTCAAACGGGAGAAGTGGGACTGTCTGACTTCGGTCGGAACTCGAGGGCAGCTTTCTCTCCGAGGTTTGCAGCGGTGGCTGGGACTCTGTGAGGCAGAGCCCCTAGGGAGGGAACTGAGAGCAGCCATAACTGCTCGCTCCTGCCCGCCCTGTAGATCCCCCAGGGACCCGCCCCGCCCAAGCCCTGCACAGAGCCATTTGCCGGATAGCCTCAGGCAAACGCTAGATTAGCACCGCCCTAGAGATCCAGCACAGAAGCTCTCCCACTGCAGACACAGCGGACTCTCATAGCCAGTTAGCCTGGAGGTCAAATCACCCCCGGTATTTCGGACAACAATCAAGGCTTAACTACAACAAGACTGCGCACAAAGACCACTAGGGGGTGTACCAAGAAAGCATAAAAAATGCGGAGACAAAGAAACAGGACAAAACTGTCAATGGAGGATATTGAGTTCAGAACCACACTTTTAAGGTCTCTTAAGAACTGTCTAGAAGCCGCCGATAAATGTAGTGAGATCCTCAAGAAAACTAATGAGACCCTCGATGTTATGATAAAAAACCAACTAGAAATTAAGCATACAATGACTGAAATAAAGAATACTATACAGACTCCCAACAGCAGACCAGAGGGGCACAAGAATCAAGGCAAAGATTTGAAATGCGTAGAAGCAAAAAACACCCAACCAGAAAAGCAAAATGAAAAAAGAATCCAAAAATACGAAGACAGTGTAAGGAGCCTCTGGGACAGCTTCAAGCGTACCAACATCAGAATTATAGGGGTGCCAGAAGATGAGAGAGAGCAAGATATTGAAAACCTATTTGAAGAAATAATGACAGAAAACTTCCCCCACCTGGTGAAAGAAATAGACTTACAGGTCCAGGAAGCGCAGAGAACCCCAAACAAAAGGAATCCAAAGAGGACCACACCAAGACACATCATAATTAAAATGCCAAGGCTAAAAGACAAAGAGAGAATCTTAAAAGCAGCAAGAGGAAAACAGTCAGTTACCTACAAGGGAGTACCCATACGACTGTCAGCTGATTTCTCAACAGAAACTTTGCAGGCCAGAAGGGAATGGCAAGAAATATTCAAAGTGATGAATGCCAAGAACCTACAACCAAGATTACTTTACCCAGCAAAGCTATCATTCAGAATTGAAGGTCAGATAAAGAGCTTCACAGATAAGGAAAAGCTAAAGGAGTTCATCACCACCAAACCAGTATTATATGAAATGCTGAAAGGTATCCTTTAAGAAGAGGAAGAAGAAGAAAAAGGTAAAGATACAAATTATGAACAACAAACATGCATCTATCAACAAGTGAATCTAAGAATCAAGTGAATAATCTGGTGATCATAATAGAATCAGGGACATAGAAAGGGAATGGACTGACTATTCTTGGGGGGGGAAGGGTGGGAGAGATGCGGGAAGAGACTGGACAAAAACCGTGCACCTATGGATGAGGACAGTGGGTGGGGAGGGGAGTGAAGGCGGAGGGTGGGGCAGGAACTGGGAGGAGGGGAGTTATGGGGGGAAAAAAGAGGAACAAATGTAATAATCTGAACAAAAAAGATTTAATTTAAAAAAAATTGGTCTAAATTAAAGGGAAGAAAAGTTCATCATGCATATTCAAAATTGTTCTAAATTAAAGGGAAGAAAAGTTAATTGTAAATTAAATGCAACTGATCACAGTTCTTAAATATGACCTCTCCTCTTCATTTTCAGAGTTCCTGTTGCAGCACTAAACATTTCTTTTTTTTTTCTTTTGTTAAACCTCACCCAAGGATATTTTTTCCATTCATTTTTAGAGAGACTGAAAGAGGAGCTGGGGGGGGAGGGAGAAAAAAACATTGATGTTAAAGAGACACACCAATGGGTTGCCTCCTGCACATGCCCAGACTGGGCTGGGAATCCAACCTGCAACCCAGATATGTACCCTTGACCAGGAATGGAGCCCTCAACCCCTTGGTGCGTGGGCCAACACTATAACCACTTAGACACACTGGCCATAACAGCACTAAACATTTATTATCCATACTACTATAGCTGCCTCCCTAAGGATCCCTGGCTTTTGGTCTCTACCATTCCACTCAAAATAATGCCAGACTGATTTATCTAAAACGTAATATAATCACATAAACTTTTGCTAAAACTTATACTCTGTAGGGTAAGTTCCAAACTCCTGAGCATAGCATTTGAATTATTTCAAAATCATGATCCAATCCACTGTTTCCTATACACACTGATCTCTGCCCTCTACCCAAATACAAACAAGAATCTACTCTCCACCCACACAGCACAGCCACTCACTAAACCTCCTTATATTTTCAAATCTCTGTACAGGTCTGGAATGCCCTTCCTTTATCCTTTTTCTGGGCAATCCTAGTAATTCCAATTCAAATTTAGGTTTTCAACATAATGCCCTGGCTGGTGTGGTTCAGTGGTTATAGTGTTGGCCAGAGCATTGGCCCTGGGCCCACACACTGAAGGGTCTTGGGATCAATTCCCAGTCAAGAGCATGAGCCTGGGTTGCAGGTTCAATCCCCAGCCAGGTTGGGCATGTGCAGGAGGTAGCTAATTGATGTTTCTCTCTGGCTCTCTCTCTCTGGAAAAAAAAAAAAATCAATGGACAAATACCCCATTGAGGAAAATAGCCTGGGGTAAGGATTAACAAAACAATAAAACAAAAAATTCCTTCCTATGGGCTTCTACGACATTTTGAAAAAAAGTATGTCTGCCTTCTCCCCACCTCTCTGAGGAGCCTAAGCATGTAGCAGTTGCTCTATCAACGTTAGCTAAATGAGAAACTAAGCAAATGAGATCATGTGTAATAGGTACCTTAAAATGACCTTGTTTAAAACCAAACTACAACCTCATTTTAAAACTATATTTGGCCCTAGCTGGTACTGACTCAGTGGATAGAGCATCGGCCTGCGGACTGAAGGGTCCAGGGTTTGATTCTGGTCAAGGGCATATGCCTGGGTTGCGGGTTCCATCCCCAGTAGGGGCGTGTAAGAGGCAGCCGATCAATGATTCTCTCTCATCATTGAAGTTTCTCTCTCTCCCTCTTCCTTCCTCTCTGAAATCAATAAAATATATTTTTTTAAAAAACTATATTTGCACCATCAGAATTAGAATTGTTTTTCCATCTTTGGCCTCTGGAGTGAGTTATGTTTTTATCACTAAAACTATCAATATCTTTAAATATTTCAAACTAAATTTTTGCCATTAATATATATTTTCCTTTTTTCTTGTCATTATTATCTAGATTTGTTTTTTATACTTCTGCCTTCCCAGAAATATTAATCGTGGTTACTGTGAGAAATCTATATCTCAATATTTCGTCTCCTGAAAATAAAAGAGAATTCTATGTTTAAAATATAATTTATTGCTTCTAAATCATAACCTTATATTCTGAGCAAATTCAATAGCTACATTAATATTCTGACTCTGGTAGTTCTTTATAGTTTGGCTTTCACTGAGGGTTTTCAACTCCAAATCTGAACTAGATGGAATTCCTGAGGACAGTGCAGAGCCAATGAATCAGATTTGGGAGGAAACTTAAAATTCAACTTAACATCTTTTTATTTAATTTGATTCAATAAACATTTAACCACTGGGAGAGATCCTCAGGTGGGAAGAAGTCAGTCACAGTGTTAGGCCTCAAGGATTTCATATAAGAAAGGAGATAAAAACAAACTAGATATACTGCAACTAAACCAAAATTGGATGGGGATCCAAGAGGTACAAAGTGCTGTGGATATTTAAAGGGAGATGGGCCTTAAAAGAAAGAATTTTCTCAACAGAAATGGTATTCCAGGCAGAGAAAGAAGAGTGACAGGACAGAGAGGATACACTCAAGAGTTTGCAAAACATCAGGACGTAAGGAATTCTGCTCATGGTGTTGCATATCTCGTAGAACCAAAGTGTGAATAAATAATTACCAAGAATTTCAGGAAAATAAAAAGGAACCAATTAGTGTTGAAAGCTACAGCAGGACTAACGAGATTAAGTATGAAAACTAAAGACAAGGACATGTGACAATTTCATAATCAGATCACGGGTGGCCTTACCTGACCTCAGCGATGAGGTCAGAAACTAGGCTGCAAGGTATTTCAGCACGAAAAACAAAGGTGGCTCAATATACAAGGCTCATCATGAAACAGAATCAAGGGAAGGAGAAAAACAGACTGTTTTAGACTTCAGACCTGAACCTGCTTGCGAAAGAGGGAAAGGAGTCAGTGGAAAGGCAAAGATGGAGGATTCAAAAGAGGGGAGAGGGTATAAGTTTTTGCAACAAAGTTACAGAGAGAGTTGTTGGAAAGAAAAGCATGAGAGGAAAGCTGGGCCTTGGAACGGAAGAGGGACTTTTTCCTCCAGGAAAGAGCACTTCTCAGCGAGAAGAGCAAGTCAGTTGAGGGATCCTGAAAGGCTTGGCGGGGGGAAGTGCTTAGAGATTTGAGGAGCACAGGCATTTGACAAGGACGGGAAGAAAATCAGCAAAAGGCAGAGAGAGGATTCTAGCCGCAGGGAAGGCTGAGCTGGGTTAAGAGATAAATCTGCCGAGGTCCCAGCAGCATGTTCGGTGCCTTTCTCCAAACCACCTCAGAAGCCTGGGAAGCTGTGGGGAGAACGCACGTTGTGGGAAAGGAACCCCAAAGTGCCCAAATTAATTACTCGGGTTGGCAGGGCTGAGACCCGCGCGGCCAGCGCCGGCCTCGAGCTCAGCACTCTCCTGACTATGCTGCCTCCTTTTTGAACAGTTTTCCCAGGCTGGTGAAGTTTAAAGCTCGTGGCCGGTTTAAAGTTTTAAAGCTGTGCTCTAAAGCAATGCGATGAGGTACTTACTCTTTGAGTACTAAGACAATAAAATTAGGGCTTTATACACGAGAACCGAAATTAGCTGTGAAAGGTCGGAAGGGTTCACTGCCCGACAAAACCCACAATGACACTCACCTGGCAGCTTCGGGGAAACCCATCCTGTAGATCGTGACAACGGCAGCTCCTCCTAAGCCCAAATTGTGCTGCAGAGCAACCTTTGCCCCAGGAACTTGTCTCTTCCCGGCTTCCCCTCGCAGCTGCCAGCAGAGCTCCGCGCACTGAGCCAGGCCTGGCGAGTCGAACACAGAGCCGTCAGATTCTGTTGCTTTAGAAAAGCTGCCCCGCCCTGGCCGGTTTGGCTCAATGGATAGAGCATTGGCCTGCGAACTGAAGGGTCCCAGGTTCGATTCTGATCAAGGGCATGTACCTTGGTTTCGGGTACATCCCCAGTAGGGGTTCTGCAGGAAGCAGCTGATCGATGTTTCTAGCTCTATCCCTCTCCCTTCCTCTCTGTAAAAAATCAATAAAATATATTTAAAAAAGAAAAGCTGCCCCAACAGCCAGCCTCCTTAAGCCAGACCAGGGCTAGCTAACGTTAATTGTGACTTTTAATCAAAGCATTTAATTAAGCCGAGACAGCGTTTACTTAAATAACTTCTCTTAAAAGCACTAATGGTTTTGCACCTATTTTTCTTTTCTTAAGTAATCTATTTGCACAATATGCAGGCTTAAGAAATTCTCTGCACTCTATATTTATCCAACTTGTCATGTTTTTCTGGACAAGCTCGAAGAGAAAACAATGAATATAAAGTTCTCTAGCCCACGCAAAACAGCATAAGGATAATTTTACTAATTTTACCATTTTTATGTATCAGAAGAAAATAATCTAGGATTTGGAGGTTCATGTTCCCTAAAAAATTTAGCTGATATGGAGAATTTTCCTATTATTTTCCCCAATTAGTTCACAACAAGAATGAATTGTTTTCCAAACCTATACATAAGTATTGCAAGAATAGCTCTGGATTCACAAAAATAGTTTTGTCCCCTGGATAATAAAATGAGAGATTTTTAGAGCTGAAAAGAACTTAGTCGTGTAAACACTGAGAAAAGGTAAGATTAAGTAATTTGTGAATGGTCACACAGCAGGCTAATTCCAGAGCTGAAATTCGAACCCAAGTCTCCTGATTTACCTTTGTTTATCTTTCTACCAGACCAGCCATTAGCAGATCCTGAGTTAAGAATGGTCTCTCAAAAACAGCATCAGACTATCAATCCCCAGAGAGAAAGTAGGGGAGGGAGGGGGTAAGGGGGAGAGATCAACCAAAGGACTTGTATGCATGCATATAAGCCAAACCATTGGACAGGGACAACAGGGGGATGAGAGCATGGGGAGAGGGAGGGGGAGGTTGGGGGTTAATTGGAAATGAGGACACATTTGTAATACCTTAACCAATGAAGAAATTAAAAAAAAAAAAAAGAATTGTCTCTCAGGATAGACTGGTTTTCTCCTCCTGGAGGCAGAGCTTCACAGGCCTACTTACAAGGTCTATTCTTCTACCCACACCCCCGTCACAACTTCTGAGACACTGTCCTATATAAACCCCAACCTCCTCAAGAAATTTGAATGCCACTTCTCAGTTTCCAAGCAGTGTCTATATATTTACAGGACATGTATCTTAACACTCTTTTAAAATAGGGAATGCTAGAGGCTTCCCACGCCCCTCCACCCCTCCCCACTTCCTTCTCCTCCCTCGCCTCCCTCGCTGGGGCCCTGTTTCCCCCCCCCCCCCCCCCCTCCACCCCAGGCCCGCTCCCACCTGGTCCGGGCCAGTAAAAAAATAAAAAATAAATAAAAATAAATAAATAAATAAAATAAAATAAAATAGGGAATGCCATACCCTGCAATGAAGTATGGTAGCAATCATCTCAGGTAAAAACTATAGTTTAACTTTAACCCTGATGTTTGGCTTATGTACCTATTTGCTTTGTTTAACAATGGACAGGTTATTTTGATTTTCTGAATTATATAAATCATCCCATTCGATTAAATGCCTTATTGATTGTAATGTGACTATCCCATGGGTTGTGGTCATACTGGTCTTAGAAAGCACATTTTCCTTTACCTGGGAAGGACAGCACAGTTATCCCAAGGTCAGAGGGCTCTAGACCCAAAACTGTAATTTAGATAACATGCCTAAGTTTAACACAGGTTACCCAAGGGCTCTAGATCAGGGGTCCTCAAACTACGGCCCGCGGGCCACATGCAAATACAAATATTGTATTTGTTCCCGTTTTGTTTTTTTGCTTCAAAATAAGATATGTGCAGTGTGCATAGGAATTTGTTCATAGTTTTTTTTTAAACTATAGTCCAGCCCTCCAACGGTCTGAGGGACAGTGAACTGGCCCCCTGTTTAAAAAGTTTGAGGACCCCTGCCTAGATAATGTGTTTACCCAAAACTGTAATTTAGATAACATGCTGTTTCTGCTTCTGTAAACTGCTTTTTTGCAAACTAGGTTCCTCATTCCAGACCCGAGGACTCTAGATAATGTGTTTCTGTCAATTCAGTAACTCGGAGACCCAAAACTATAATTAATATGCTTAATTCTGCTTCTGTAAACTGCTTTTTTGCGAACCAGGTTCCTCATTCCAAACCCTGGGATATAATCGATACCTTTGTGATTTTTTGCCTATATAACCCTGGAGCTGCGACCATCTTGTTACTATGAGATTTGGGGAATGGCCCTTCATAGTCCCAGATTGCAATAAATGTGACTCTTTAATTCGACTTCTTGAGGCGTCCTTCTGTGATTCGCGGGGTACATTACAACACATTCTGTGGATATAATCAAGTGCAGGGATTCAGAACAGGCCTCCCAAAGTGTGCCACTTAGGCATGTGAATTATTTTGAGCTGAAGGCAATCAAAACCCTATAGGCTCATGAGAAACATTGACCTCATCCTTAAAGAATTTAAATCAGAACCCTAACTGGTTTGGTGGACTGAAAGGTCCCAGGTTCGATTCCGGTCAAGGGCATGTACCTTAGTTGTGGGCACATCCCCAGTAGGAGGAGTGCAGGAAGCAGCTGATCAATGTCTCTAACTCTCTATCCCTCTCTTCCTCTCTGTAAAAAAATCAATAAAATATATATTTAAAAAAATTTTTTTTTTAATTTAGAGGCCTCTCCCATAATAAGATTTACCATGAGAAACAACTTTTTTTTTTTTAAGTATGTTTTTACTGATTTGAGAGAGAGAGAGAGAGAGAAACATCGATCTATCGGCTGCCTTCTGCACACCCCCTACTGGGGATTGAGCTGGCAACCTGGGCATGTGCCCTGTGACCTCTTGGTGCATGGAAGGACGCTCAATCAACTGGGCCACACTGGTCAGGACAGGAGAAGTAACTTTTTTGACCTTTCTATATGGCAGGGCAAACTAGTAATTACTGAACATCTGTTCTTTTTATTGCCCTGCAATGACCTTCCTCCCCTCTGAAGTCCCAAGGCACCTTACCTCATTCTTTAGCTCATAATGTTATATATACCTTATTTCCCCCTTTTTGTCTTTGAACCTCTCATATGTGTGGGTGTCTATGAGTCTCTCATGTATGTGGGGTCCCCATGCATACATATGTAATTAAATGTGGTCATTTTCTCATGTTAATCTGTCTCATGTAGACTTATTAGGCTAGGCCAGCCGAAAGAACCTTGAGGGTAAAAGGAAGTTTTTCCCCACTCACATAACTATAGGCAAAATTTAAAAATCTACCTGTTCATCACATTGTTATATAGGTAAAAACCTAGATAATCTGGAAATGAAATAACTGGGAAATGGTTGTATAAATTATGAACTATATGACAAAGTACTATGTTCCTATTTAAAATGGTGTTTATAAAGTTATTTTTAACAATTTAGGAAAATGTTTATGATATTATCTTAGGAATGCAATGAGCCAATCAGATAACCATATACCCATCCATCCAACAAATTTATTGAATGTCTATTTTGTGCCAGACACTGCACAAGGTTCAGAAGATCCAGCAATAAGCAAGACTGGCATAGTCATTTCCCTCAGGAAGATGACAGTCTTAAGATGTAATTTATAATACAGTCTGATAACGCTGTGATAGGCATTAGCACAGGTGCGACAAGCACACAGAGGAAGAATAGCTCTCATAGCTTGGTAGGTCAGTGAATGAGGACCAGATGAATAGACATCTAACCTGAATAAAGAGGAGCTAGCTAGGCAAAAAAAAAAAAAAAAAAAAAAAAAAAAAGCTTCATGAAGAGATTTGAGCATGTGCAAAGAAGGAATATAGCCTGCTGAAGGAATAGAAAGTTAAGTGAGACTAGAAAGTGTTCAAGACAGCCAATATGAGAATGAGAGGTAGGGGACAGGGAGGAGAGAGGGAGAAGCAGAGCCTCTGAGGGCAAGACTGAGAGCAGCCATAATTGCTAGCCCCGCCCTGTTGATCCCTTGGGACCCGCCCTGCCCAAGCCCTACAGGGAGACTTCTGCTGGATAGCCTCAGGCAAAGGCTAGATTAACACCTCCCTAGAGATCCAGGAGCCAGGAAGCCCAGAGGTCAGAGTGGAACCATAAAAGACACACTCAGGGGGCAGACTCAGTGAGCACCAAAGCCCCATCGAAGCAAGTCTAGCCCCAGAGAGGTGTCTCCAGCACAGAAGTTCTCCCACTGCAGACACAGCTGATTCTCACAGCCAATTGGCCTGAAGGTCAATTCCTCACAGTGATAACTACAACAATCAAGGCTTAACTACAACAAGACTGTGCACAAAGCCCACAAGGGGGTGCACCAAGAGTGTCTACCTCAGGTAATTGGGACACTTAGCACAGAAAGGCACTCTAGCGACACAGCGAAGCATAAAAAATGCCGAGACAAAGAAACAGGACACAAACAACAGAATTGGAGGAAAGCAAACTGTTGGATATAGAGTTCAAAACCACACTTTTAAGGTCTTTAAAGAACTGTCTAGAAGCCGCTGATAAATTTAATAAGGCCCTCGAAAAGACTGGTGAGACCGCCGATAAATGTAGTGAGATCTTCAAGAAGACTGGTGAGACCGCCGATAAATGTAGTGAGATCTTCAAGAAGACTGGTGAGACCGCCAATAAATGTAGTGAGATCCTCAAGAAATCTAATGAGACCCTTGATGTTGTGATAAAGAATCAACTAGAAATTAAGCATACACTGGCTGAAATAAAAAATATTATATAGACTCCCAACAGCAGACCAGAAGGTCGCAAGAATAAAGTCAAAGATTTGAAATATGAAGAAGCAAAAAACACCCAACCGGAAAAGCAAAATGAAAAAAAGAATCCAAAAATATGAAGATAGTGTAAGGAGCCTCTGGGACAGCTTCAAGTGTACCAACATCCGAATTATAGGGATGCCAGAAGATGAGAGAGAGCAAGATATTGAAAACCTATTGAAGAAATAATGACAGAAAACTTCCCCTACCTGGTGAAAGAACCAGACCTAAGCTGCAATCAGACATCCTTAGCGCTGCTGAGGAGGCAGGAGAGGCTCCCACCACCACTGCTGTACTGGCAGCCATCAGCCTGGCTTGTGGCTGAGCAGAGCTCCCCCCTGTGAGAGCACACTGACCACCAGGGGGCAGCTCCTGCATTGAGCGTCTGCCCCCTGGTGGTCAGTGTGTGTCATAGTGACCAATCATTCCTAGTCTTTCTGCTGTTAGGGTCAGTTTGCATATTACCCTTTTACTATATAGGATAGAGGCCTGGTGCACGGGTGGGGGCCGGCTGGTTTGCCCTGAAGGGTGATCCGGATCAGGGTGGGGGTCCCGCTTGGGTGCCTGGCCAGCCTGGGTGAGGGGCTGATGGCTGTATGCAGCTGGCCACACCCCCTTCAGCGCTAAGGATGTCTGACTGCAGCTTAGGTCTGCTCCCCGCTGGCAAATGGACATCCCCCAAGGGCTGCCAGGCCGCCAGAGGGATGTCTGATTGCCATCTTAGCCCCAATCCCCCAGGGAGCAGGCCTAAGCCAGCAGGTGGTCATCCCCCAAGGGGTCCCAGACTGCGAGAGGGCACAGGCCGGGCTGAGGGGCCCCCTACCCCCGAGTGCACAAATTTTTGTGCACAGGGCCTCTAGTCTTTTTATATAAAAACTAGAGGCCTGGTGCACGAAATATGTGCATGGGTGCGGTCCCTAGTCCTGACCGGCAATCAAAGCATGAGCATCTGGCATGGAAGGGCAGGTCCCAGCTGACCTCTGGACCCTGGGCAGCACCTGGGCCCCCGGGCTCCCACGTGCCCGCCTCCACCTGAGTCACAGCACCCAGCACCCAAGTCCCCATGCGGAGATGTGGTGACTGTAGCCGGATACCGCGAGCCGGGGCGCAGCATGGGCCTCGAGGTCACCTTGCGGCGCCGCATGGAAGCTGAGCGGGCAGTGTACCCTCTCCCGGCCAACCAGCCTCGCAGACAGGCTCCTGCACGAACTCACAGGGAGCCCAACCGGCACCTGCAGTCCTGGCAGCTGTGGCAGGCTCACCCAAAAGAGGCCAAGCGGGTGCAGGGCGGGCTCCTCGGGGGGCACCTGACACCTGAGCGCAGGGGGCGGGGGAGGGGGGCTTACCCGGTGTGCCAACCCTGGAGTCCCAGGGAAGGGTAGCAGGGGGAGTGAGAGCGAGCTTGGCAGACACCCCACATTCTCACCACACCTCCGTCCCTGTCACCCCCGCCCCCAGGTAGCTGGCAAGAGGTCGCAGCCCCCCACTTGAGCACCATGGGAGGTTGGTCACCACCACCCACCCCCAATTCTCAATCCCAGCCTGCGGCCCGGCCGCAATCGGGTGATCAGGACCTGCCAGTCTCTGGTCACTGTTTGTGGGGTGATAGGTCAGGGCTGGGCCCCCGCCTAGCTCCCTCAGCACCTGGAAGCCGGGTGGCGGCCCTGCCCTCCAACGCCACTGCAGATCGCCATCTGTGGAGCGATCAGCGGGGCAATTGGGCCCCTGCTCGCACCCACCTTGGCCTGGTGCCCCCTGCTCACCTGCTTCACCATCCCACCTCGGTCCTGCTCTCATTGGAGCCCATTGGGGCCAGCAGCACCTCCACTACCACCCGCTGCCAGCACCATGTCACCAACGCCCGCCATGTTCCGCGCCGCCCCCTGGTGGTCAGCGCACATCATAGCGAGCGGTCAAATTCCCAGTCGAGGGGACAATTTGTATATTAGGCTTTTATTATCCTATCTAATAAAGAGGGAATATGCTAATTGACCCTCACACTGTCACAAAGATGGTGGCAACCACAGCCAATAAGGAGGGATTATGCTGATTGAGTGCCCCGCACTCAAAGATGGTGGCGCCCACAGCCAATAAGGAGGGAATATGCTAATTGACTGCCCCACCCTCAAAGATGGCAGCGCCACAGCCAATGAGTGAATATGCTAATTGCTGCCCCACCCTCAAAGATTGCAGTGCCCACAGCCAATAGGAGTGAATATGCTAATTGACTGCCCCATCCTCAAAGATTGCAGTGCCCACAGCCAATAAGGAGGGAATATGCTAATTGCTGCCCCACCCTCAAAGATGGCAGTGCCCACAGCCAATAAGGAGGGAATATGCTAATTGACCGCCATGTCCTCAATGATGACAGTGCCCAAAGCTACAAAATGGCAGTGCCCAGTCCCCCGTAGTCCTGCCAGGGTGGTGGGCACAACGCAAGGTCAGGCCCACTAGGCCCACTTCACGTGCCTCCAGAGTCCCCCAGTTCCCTCAGTCCCCCAGCAGCCCAGGGCCGGCCGAGTCTTGCGTTACCAGCAGTGGCAGCAGCAGAGGTGTGATGGCGCGTTGTCTTCCCCTCATCACCGGGTCACCTTTCACCCCTGAGGGCTCCCAGACTGTGAGAGGGGGCAGGCCAGGCTAAGGGATCCCCCTCCAGTGCATGAATTTTCATGCACTGTGCCTCTAGTATAGGATAATTAGCTTAGGACTCAACTACATAGATAAACAGTTTAGTTGCTATTGAAAACAAACCTTTCAAACATCCATCAAGCACTCTACTAAGTACTGAAGCTATAAAGAATTCAAGGTGTACTATACAGTGGTAATAAAGATAAGTAATAAATGCTATGGAAAACCACAGAATGGAAACACTACAAGGTCTGTTACCTGAAATATTTTCTTCCTCCTGCTACCCCGAGCCCATAACTTTTCCTATACTTTTAAGACAGCCAAATACAAAGAAGTCAATTCAGCTTTAGTTTCAAATTAGACATCTAAAGGCCTCAGCATGAGAGTCTTCTTTTTTACAGCTGCATAGTAGGCCACAGCTTTTCTATCCACATCTACTGATGGGTACCTTTGAGACAGCATGGAAGGACCTGGAGAGTATCATGCTAAACAAAATAAGCCACTCAGAGAAAACAGTATCACATGATCTCACTCATATGTGGAATCTAATGAACAAAATAAACTGACGAACAAGACTGATCCAGAGACATAGAAGCATGGAACAGACTGATGAATCTCAGAGGAAAGGCAGGGCTAGGGGGGTTGGTGGGGAGAGATTAACCAAAGAATTTATAAGCATATATGCATAACCCATGGACACACATGATAGTGTGGTGAAGGCCTGGGGGGACTGGGAATAGCTGAGGGGTGGAGGGGGTCCATGGGAAGTAAACGGGGGCATCTGTAATACTTTCAACAAGAAAGATAATTCAAAAAATAAAGGCCTTAGCATTGTGTTCTATTATTGGGGCCTGGCTTTTTTTTATTATTAAATATACTTTTATTGATTTCAGAGAGGAAGAGAGAAGGAGAGACTAAGATAGAAACATTAATGATCAGAGAGAATCATTGATCAGCTGCCTCCTACACACCTCACACTGGGGATCAAGTCCATGTGCCCTGACCAGGAATTGAACTGTGACCTCCTGGTTCAATTGAACTGAGCCATGCTGGCTGGGCAGAGCCTGGCTTTTTGGGGAAAAAAAAAAAAAAGTTTTGCTGAGTTTCAAGGGGCAAAATGCTTTAATGGACTCAGCATACAATGAAAGATGAGTATTTATGTAACAGCAGATTTTTCTTCCAAAAGTTATAAAATTATCAACCTAGAATGCTACCAAATGTAAAATACCATGTTAAAAAAAAGTAATATGATGACATTTTCAGACATACAAAGCTGAAAGGATTTGCCACCATACTGCAACATCCCCACTAAGAAATGTAAAAGGGAGTTCTTTAGGCAGAAGAAAAATAATAGCAGATGGGAATATGAATTTACACAAAGGAATGAAGAGCCCTGGGAGAGGTAGTAACTACATGGGTAAATATATAAGTTTTTTCTCTTATTGTTTAAATGTCTTTAAAAGATTATTTTTTGAACAAAAATAATAATTCATTGTGGGGTTTATAACATGTAGGGTATGGCAAAAGTAGGCTTACAGCCCTAGCTGGGTTGACTCAGTAGACAGAGGAGTGGATAGAAGGGTCCAGGGTTCAATTCCAATCAAGGGCACATACCAAAAAGTGGTTGCAGGCTCCTGGCCTTGGTAGGGGGCATACAGGAGGCAACCAATTGATATGTCTCTCTCACATCGGTGTTTCCCTCTGTCTCTCCCTCTACCTTCCACTCTCTCTAAAAATCAATGGAAAAATATCCTCGGGTGAGCATTAAAAAAAAAAAAAGTAGGCTTACAGCTGTTTGTATGGAAAATAATAAATCTATAGTAATAAAATTATACTATGCTAATTAGACCAGAAGTCCTTCCGGGTGACCTTCTAGATGAAGCTGGGGCTGGGAGGGAAGCCCAGGTCCCACTTGCCAGAGGGAAGCCGGTGCCGGCAGCTGGGGGAAGGAAGGCCTATTCTTGCACAAATTTTGTGCATCGGGCCTCTAGTAATAATATAAGAATAAACTGTTTCACATACTCACAACTATAAATCTACTTTGACCTGGCCAGTATGCAAAAGAAATACTCACAGGAGATGGAAGTATACTATTAGTGAAGAGGTATAATATCATTTAAAGATAGACTATAATAAAACATAGAAAAATGGAATCATAAAATAAATCCAAAAGGTGGCTGGAAAAAGGAAATAAACAGCTGGAACAAGAAAACACAGATAGTAAGATATTAAAATAAGAAAATAAAATATGGGATATACAGGCACAATCATCCTTTTCTCTCTCTTCCTTTTACTTGACAAGAGCAATAAAAGCCAGGACCTGCTCCCAGCTGGCTCTACCTGACAACAGGTAGTAAGAATAAACTCTCTCTCTTGTGCTCCATCTCTCCTGGCACTGAAGAATGTTCATTAGAGTCTAACGGTAAAATTTACCTCCCCTCACATCACAGTGGCAAAAATGCAAAATTCTAAGTAATAGGAATGAGGATGGGTGGCCTGTAGGATACAATGATAGGTGACATAGATGCTTTGGTAAAAAGCTATTAGGGTTACTGACTTTTAGAGTCAGTATTGGATTTAGGTCTCGTCATCCATTTTCCTAAGAGGTTGTTGTTTGTTTTGTTGTAGTTTTTTTGGTAACCTCTTGTAGAGTAGAAGAAGAGCCAAGCTATGGTTTGAGTATGTGAGGTCCCCTGGCTAAAATTCCATTTATTCACATTTCATTTTCATCCAAATTCTTAACACCTAAGTTAAGATCCTTAAGAGCATTAAAACATGCAAACAAAAATCACATGATAGAATAACATGTGTACCATTAAAAACTATGTGAATTCAGGAGGAGAAATAATCACATCCCACTGAGGGATCAAAGCATCATAGAATTAGAAAGGATCTAAGTGTTCTTCAAATCTCAGGCGCCAACAGATGGGCAAATCCCCTTACAACATTCCCATCAAGTTGTTACTTGTACTTCCCAGGCACAGCCTCTGTGCTCCATGCTCTCAGGAAGCAACCTATTCCACTTTTGAGAAATCATGTTCGTTTTTTCCAGTATCAGCCAAAAAATATTCCTTCCCATGATTTCTTCCCAATGATCCTAATTCTTCCCACACTCCACAAGTTCATTCCTTCTGCCCCATACAAACTTTCAGATGTTAAACGGTCATTAATTTATTCAACCATCCCCTTTACATGTGTAAAATCTTGTACTGGACATTGTTCAGGGCACAGAGACAAATGAAATTTGGATCCTGCCTTCACAGGCTCTTAGTCAAATAGGAGAGATTTTTTTAAAGCCATAAATAATATAATACGTACTACAAACATAAATGTCAAAAGAGAAATGCAGAGAAAGCATAGCAAGAGTTCAGAAAAGGGAAAGATTAATGCAATCTATGGAAGGGGTCAAGAAGTCAGGAAAAGCTTCATGACTGTTATCTGACACTTGAGATGGACCTTGAAAATGGGCTTTTCCACTGAGAATAGGGCAGTGAAGTAGAGTCCCGTGGGTAAGAGTTTGGACTCTTGAAATACACGGCCCGATTTGAATCCTAGCTTTGCCACTCTCTAGTTTGGTGACTTTGTGCAAGTTACTCTGTGCTTCTATTTTCCTTTTTTATAAAATATAAAAATATGCCCTAGCCGGTTTGGCTCAGTGGATAGAGCGTCAGCCTGCGGACTCAAGGGTCCCGGGTTCGATTCCGGTCAAGGGCATGTACCTTGGTTGCGGGCACATCCCCAGTGGGGTGTGTGCAGGAGGCAGCTGATAGATGTTTCTCTCTCATCGATGTTTCTGGCTCTCTATCCCTCTCCCTTCCTCTCTGTAAAAAAAAAAAAAATCAATAAAATGTAAAAAAAAATATATATATATATATATATATATATATATATATATATATATATATATATAGGTATGAGATTTATGCATTTATACATGAAAAATACTGAGAACAATATCCAGCACTTGGCATTTTATAAGTGTTTGCTGTTGTTGTTATTATTATTGAGAAAATAGCAAAGACAGAGTTTGTAAAGGTGAGAAGGCATTAAATCTGTCTTGGTAAAAGCAAACAGTCCAGTCCAGTTTAAACATGCTTCTTCTTCGTGCTTCTCCCCCAAAACCCAAGTAGGTACAAATGTTAGCACAGAACGCGGCATATGGTGGGTATTTAAGAAATCTTCACCCTGCCATTTCCCTTCCCCTTTTCCTTTCCTTCTTGGCTCTGGTTTGTACTTTGCCTAAGGTAGTCATATTCTGCCTTGCATTATGATTATTTGTGTTATTACATAATCTGTCTCTTATATGCTTCCTAAGGTTATCTTGTATATAATAGCCCTCGTTCCCAAATCTGGCTGTGCCTGAGAACCTCTTGGGGGAACTTTAAAAATAAATAAGTTGTGTCCAGTCAGTGTGGCTCAGTTGGGTGTCATCCCAGGCCCATGCACCAGGAGGTCTCCAGTTAGACTCCAGGTCAGTTGGGGCACATTTCCGGTTTGTAGGCATGATCCCTGGTGGGAGACATGGAGGAGGCAGCCGATCTATATTTCTCTCTCTCCCTTCCCCTCTCTCTAAAAAAACAAACAAAAAACAATAAAAACATATTTAAAAAAATAATTAAAAAATATATATGTATATGTTGTTAGGATCAACCTGATGTAGGATTCAGAATTTCCAAAGGTATTCCAAGGCCAGGAATGTACATATTTAAAAGTTACAGAAAGTTCTTAATCTATCAGTAAACCCCATATTTGGGAACCAGTTACCAATAGCACCTAATGATAAGGTGGGCACACAATACTTTCATGGACTGAAAAATGGAAGATCAGGACATAAAACTAGGTTGAAGCCATACTAGAAAGGTACTAAATGTCAGGCTGAATTGGTACAAAAGGCCAAACTAACCAACTTCAAAGCAACAATCCCTTATGAGGAACTTTAAAACAAAGGCACTTTCATGCACTTCCGGTATACATTAATATGCATTTTCAAAAATCAGAGATAGGAGTCCCAGCAACAACACAGAGTGGGGTAACGATTAAAGAACCAGCTCTGGGCAGGGGACTTCCCCAAACCAGTTTTAAGTGCAATACAGAAAATAAACCCTAACTACTGGACAGAGAGGCCATATAGCCTCAGAGGTCAATCCAGAAACTGCCACCCAGAGGTTGAGCCACAAACTGACTCTTAGGTAAACACAAATTAAGGCAGTCTGGGAAACAAATACGGCCTGCTTTAAAATCAGGACTGTGGTTTACAACACGGAGGAACAGTGTATCGCAGGGAAATTCAACATTCTCCTGAATACCTGGAAGGACTAAGGCAAGCCAGACTGAAGAGTAGAAAAACCGAAGGACCTTCACTACTGCAAATTTTTATTTATTTATTTTTATTCTTTTTTCACCTTTTAACTAAGAAACCAATTTTTTTTTCTTTTTCCATCACCTGATTTTACCCTTTTAATTACTACATTTTTATTTTTAACCAGTATTATTACTGCTACCATCTTACCATTTTTTTAAAGTGTCGTTTTATTTTCTCTTTATTTTATTTTGAGATTAGTGTTCTACATTATATTTTCATCATTCCTTCAGCATCATTTTTCTCTAACTCAATTTTACCTCTATGCTAAAACCCTCTTCCTCACTTTTCCCTTTTGTTGTCCTGTTTCTCTTACCCTATTCCTGCTTTAGATTTTCCCTACTCCTTCTTTTCACCCCCTGTCAAAATTTCACCCTACTTATATATCCTATTTCCAATTTCCTGTAAATCCTTATACACCTCTCCCTTATCTTTCTTCACTATCCAAATTTTTTTTTCTTTTCTCTTTCTATTGTTTTGTTGTTGATTGCTTGATTGTTGAGTGTATTGGGGTTTTTTTTTAGGATTGTTTGTGAGGTTGTTTTGCTTTTTTTCATTTTCTGCTGATCCCCCCTCCCCCCCCCCCCCCCCGGTTGTTTTTGTGCTTCTGCTTTTCTGCTTTCCCTTGCCTTGCTTGATATTATTGGTTGTTTGTAATTTGCATTCATCTCCAGGGATCTGTTGCTGGAATTTGTTGGGATTAGTGGCGGTTCTATCGGAGTTTTCTCCTCATATAAATAGTCTTTTCCCCTCTTCTACTTCATTCTCTCTTACTTTTTTTTCCTCCTTTTTCCCAATTTCATTTTTGCACTCCTTTTTTTTCTTTTCCTTTTTTCTTCTTTTTCTTTTTTCTCTTTTATCTTTTTTATCTTTTTCTCCTCTTTCTTCCTTATCCCCTAATTCTCTTAGCTCAGGTGGTCACCTTTGTTTGGGGTTATTAATATCGTGAATACATTTGTATTCAGTGCCTGGTACATTGTGTTAGGTCGGAGAGAGCCCAGGATCAGATACATGTGATGAGACAATGGACTTCCCCTGGAATTTCTCACAGATCAACGTGCCAGACACAGATACCAGCTTCTTCTCCCTTAATCCACATACCCCCACACAGATACTGACTTCTTTCTGAATACCCCCACCCATTCCCTGCGGCAGAGAATTCCCCAGCTCATGTCCCTGCCCCTCACCCAACCACAGTATAAAAAAAGCGCCCCCCTCATTGTTGGCGTGAATCCACGTGCCCTGTCCTTGGGGTACGTGGGTCTACCGGGGACGCAGAAATAAACCTTTTCCTTTCCTTTCTTTTCTGATTCACTGGACTCTCGATTTCTTGCGCCGCCTCCTGAGCCACCAAACCTAACACATTGTGCCGTGTTGTATTGTATTTTGTGCCTTTAAATCAGCACAGCAGATCCAAGCAACAGCAGCCTCCTGATCACCACACCCTCTGCCTGAGGAACAGCAGCTGTACGTGAAGCCTCCCCCCACCAGCCAGAAGAGCCACCACAGCTGTGAACAGCACCCACCAGAGGAGCTGCTGCCAACTGAGGAGCAGCTGCTACCACAACCGCCCGAGGATCAACCACAGCCCGAAGAGCCACTGCCACCCCTGGAGCAGCCACTAAACGACTCAACGTCTAGATATGTCAGTGAGATCAAACATGGGTAGACAAAGAAACCCCCAAAGGAAAGAAAAGGAGGACTGCCCAGAAAAGCAGCTAAGTGATACAGAGGCATGCAACATGACAGAAAAAGAATTCAGATTAAGGGTCCTAGAGTGCATACACCAGATGGAGGAAAAAATCAAAAGCTTATGCAAGAAGCAAGAAGAAACAGATGAAAATATCAATAACTTACGTAAGAACCAAAAAGAAATGAAGAGCGATATAGTTGCAATAAAAAACACCATTGAAAGTTTCAACAGTAGACTAGGAGAAGCAGAGGACCAAATTAGTGAATTAGAAGACAAGGAAGCAAAACACACCCAAACTGAACTGCAATTAGAGAAAAAAATTAAAAGACAGGAGGAGAGCCTAAGGGAGCTTTGCGACATGAAATGAAACAACATACGAATAATAGGGGTGCCAGAACAACAAAAAGAGGAACAAGGATTAGAAAACCTATTAGAAGAAATAATATCAGAAAACTTCCCTGAGGTGGGGAAGAAGTCACACAAGCACAGAGAGTCCCAAACAAGGTGAAGCCGAAAAGACCCACACCAAGACACATCATAATCACCATGGCAAATGTTCAGACAAAGAGAGAATCTTACAGGCTGCAAGAGAGAGACGGAAAGTTACATACGAGGGATCTCCCATTAGATTATCAAATGATTTCTCAACAGAAACACATCAGGCCAGAAAAGAATGGACGGAAATTTACAAAGTGATGCAAAGCAAAGGACTGAATCCAAGAATACTCTATCCAGCAAGGCTATCATTCAAAATTGAAGGGGAAATAAGAAGCTTCACAGACAAAAAAAGGCTAAGAAAGTTTATCACCACCAAGCCAGCAATGCAAGAAATGCTAAAGGGACTGGTGTAAAAAGAAGAAATAAAAAGCTCAGAAAGAAAACAGAAACACAAAAAAAGAAATGGCTACAAACAAGTACCTATCAATAATAACTTTAAATGTAAATGGACTAAATGCTCCAACCAAAAGACATCGAGTGGCTGAATGGATAAAAACACATGACCCATACATTTGCTGTCTACAAGAGACCCACCTCAGAATAAGGGACTCACACAGACTGAAAGTGAAGGGATGGAAAAATATCTTTCAGGCAAATGGAAAGGAAAAGAAAGCTGGGGTAGCAATACTGATATCGGACAAAATAGACCTCAAAGTGAAGGCCATAACAAGAGATAAGGAAGACCACTTCATAATACTAAAGGGAGCAATACAACAAGAAGATATAACCCTGATAAACATATATGCACCCAATGCAGGAGCACAAAATACATAAAAAACTCCTGGAAGATATCAAAGGAGAGACTGACAACAATACAATCATAGTAGGGGACTGTAATACACCACTGACATCACTGGATAAATCCGCTAGACAAACAATCAGCAAAGAAACAGCAATCCTAAATGACTCACTAGATCAGATGGACTTAATTGACATCTTCAGAACACTTCACCCCAAAGCCACGGAATATACATTCTACTCAAGTGCTCATGGACATATTCAAAAATAGACCACATACTGGGTCACAAACAAAGTCTCCCCAATTTCAAGAAGATTGAAATCATACCAACCATCTTCTCAGACCACGATGGCATAATATTAGAAATAAACTATAATTTAAAAAAACCCAAAATATTCAAACACTTGGAAACTGAATAGCATGTTATTAAATATGGATTGGGTTACCAATGAGATCAAAGAAGAAATTAAAAACATCCTGAAAACTAATGACAATGAAAACACAACAATCCAATACCTATGGGACGCAATGAAAGCAGTCCTGAGAGGGAAGTTTATAGCTCTACAGGCCTATCTCAAAAAACAAGAAAAAATGGTAGTAAATCATCTAACTCTACAACTCAAAGAATTAGAAAGAGAGCAACAAGAAAACCCTGGAGTGAGCAGAGGGAAGGAGATAATAAAGATGAGAGCAGAAATAAATGACCTAGAGACCAAAAAAACAATACAGAAAATCAATGAAACCAAGAGCTGGTTCTTTGAAAGGATAAACAAGATTGACGAACCTCTAGCCAGGCTCACCAAGAAGCAAAGAGAGAGGACCCAAATAAACAAAATCAGAGCCAAAACCGGTTTAGCTCAGTGGATAGAGCATCGGCCTGAAGACTGAAAGGTCCCAGGTTCGATTCCGGTCAAGGGCATATACCTGGGTTGCGGGCACATCTACAGTAGGAGATGTGCAGGAGGCAGCTGATCGATGTTTCTCTCTCATTGATGTTTCTAACTCTCTACCTCTCTCCCTTCCTCTCTGTAAAAAATCAATAAAATATATTTTCTTAAAAAAAATCAGAAATGATAGAGGCGAAATAACAACAGACCCCACAGAAATACAAATGATTGTTAAAAAATACTATGGACAACTCTACTCCAACAAACTAGACAACTTGGAGGAAATGGACAAATTCCTAGAAAAATACAACATTCCAAAACTCAATCAGAAAGAATCTAAAAATCTCAACTGGCCAATAACTATGGAAGAAATTGAAGCAGTCATCAAAAAGCTTCCAGCAAACAAAAGCCCAGGACCAGACAGCTTCACAGGGGAGTGTTACCAAACATTCAAGGAAGAACTAAAACCTATCCTCCTCAGACTACTACAAAAAATTCAAGAGGAAGGAACACTTCCAAGTTCATTCTATGAAGCCAGCAACACCCTAATACCAAAACCAGGTAAAGACAACACAATGAAAGCGAATTACAGGCCGATATCCCTCATGAACATAGATGACAAAATCCTCAACAAAATCGTAGCAAATTGGATCCAGCAGTACATCAGAAAGATCATACACCATGACCAAGTAGGATTTATCCCAGGGATACAAGGATGGTACAATATCCAAAAATCAGTAAACGTGATACATCACATAAACAAATTGAAAGAAAAAACCACATAGTCATATCAATTGATGCAGAAAAAGCATTTTACAAAATCCAACACCCATTTTTGATAAAAACTCTCAGCAAGGTGGGAATAGAAGGATCATACCTCAACATAATAAAAGCCATATATGACAAGCCCACAGCCAACATCATACCCAATGGACAAAAACTAACACCATTTCCCCCTAAGAACAGGAACAAGACAGGGATGCCCACTCTCACCACTCCTGTTCAACATAGTACTGGAAGTATTAGCCATTGCAATTAGACAAGAAGAAGAAATAAAAGGCATCCAAATTGGAAAAGAGGAAGTAAAACTGTCATTTGCAGACGACATGATATTATACATACAAAACCCTAAAGACTCCATCAAAAAACTACTAGACTTAATACATGAATTTGGCAATGTAGCAGGATACAAAATTAACCCCAAGAAATCTAAGGCATTTCTATACACCAATAGTGAACTCTCAGAAAGAGAGACTAAAAAAACAATCCCATTTACCATCGCACCAAAAAAATTAAGCTACCTAGGAATAAACTTAACTACAGAGGTAAAAGACCTCTACTCAGAAAACTACAGGACGTTGAAAAAAGAGATAGAGGAAGACATAAACAGATGGAAGAACATACCGTGTTCATGGATTGGTAGAATCAACATCATGAAAATGTCCATACTACCCAAAGCAATCTATAAATTCAACGCACTTCCCATTAAAATACCAATGGCATGTTTCACAGATCTAGAACGAACTCTCCAAAAATTCATCTGGAATAAAAGAAGACCCCGAAGAGCTGCAGCGATCCTGAGAAAGAACAAAGTAGGTGGGATCTCAATACCATATATCAAGCTGTATTACAAAGCCACTGTTCTCAAAACTGCCTGGTACTGGCACAAGAACAGACATATAGATCAATGGAATAGAATAGAGAGCCCAGAAATCAGCCCGAACCAATATGCTCAATTAACATTTGACAAAGGAGGCAAGAACATACAATGGAGTCAAGATAGTCTCTTCAATAAATGGTACTGGGAAAATTGGACGGATACATGCAAGAAAATGAAACTAGACCACCAACTTACACCATACACAAAAATAAACTCAAAATGGATAAAGGACTTAAATGTACGACAGGAAACCATAAAAATTCTAGAAGAATCCAAAGGCAACAAAATCTCAGACATATGCCAAAGCAATTTCTTCACTGATACAGCTCCTAGGGCACTTGAAACTAAAGAGAAAATGAACAAATGGGACTACATCAAAATAAAAAGCTTCTGCACAGCAAAAGAAACCATCAACAAAACAACAAGAAAGCCCACTGCATGGGAAAACATATTTGCCAATGTCATATCAGATAAGGGCCTAATCTCCAAAATTTATAGGGAACTCATACAACTTAACAAAAGGAAGATAAACAATCCAATCAAAAAATGGGCACCGAAACCGGTTTGGCTCAGTGGATAGAGCGTCGGCCTGCGGACTGAAGGGTCCCGGGTTCGATTCCGGTCAGGGGCATGTACCTGGGTTGCAGGCACATCCCCAGTGGGAGATGTGCAGGAGGCAGCTGATCCGTGTTTCTCTCTCATTGATGTTTCTGACTCTCTGTCTCTTTCCCTTCCTCTCTGTGATAACTCAATAAAATATATTAAAAAAAAAAATGGGCAAAGGATCTAAATAGGCACCTTTCAAAAGAGGACAGTCAGAAAGCCAAGAGACATATAAAAACATGCTCAAAGTCACTAATCATCTGAGAGATGCAAATCAAAACAACAATGAGGTACCATCTCACACCTGTCAGACTGGCTATCATCAACAAATCAACAAACGACAAGTGCTGGAGAGGATGTGGAGAAAAAAGAACACTCGTGCACTGATGGTGGGAATGCAGAATGATGCAGCCACTATGGAAGACAATATGGAGTTTCCTCAAAAAACTACAAATGGAACTCCCATTTGACCCTGTGATCCCACTTCTAGGAATATATCCCAAGAAACCAGAAACACCAATCAGAAAGGATATATGCACCCATATGTTCATAGCAGCACAATTCACCATAGCTAAGATCTGGGAACAGCCTAAGTGTCCATCAGTAGATGAATGGATTAGAAAACTGTGGTACATCTACACGATGGAATACTATGCTGCTGTAAAAAAGAAGGAACGCTTACCATTTGCAACGGCATGGATGGAACTGGAGAGCATTATGCTAAGTGAAATAAGCCAGTCAATGAAGGAAAAATACCTCATGATCTCACTCATTCATGGATAATAAAGACCATTATAAACTTATGAACAAAAATAGATACAGAGGCAGAGCTGCCTCAAACAGATTGTCAAACTGCAGCGGGAAGGCCAGGGAGAGTAGGGGGGCAGAAGCGGGGGGTAAGAGATCAACCGAAGGACTTATATGCATGCATATAAGCATAACCAATGGACATAAGACACTGGGGGGTAGGGGAGGCCAGGGGAATGTCAAGTGCGGGGGAAAAAAGGAGACATATGTAATACCCTTTGTAATACTTTAAGCAATAAAACAATAAAAAAAAAAATCAGAGATAGTTAAGAACATGCCAGAGTCAAATTTTACATATTCATTTTAAACCAGAGCGCAGTAAGTGTTAAGTAATACGTATGAAAGCACTTTACAACCTGTGATAGAAAATGATGACATTATTTGGACACTAATTTATTTTTTGTTATATGACCATTACAATGTAAAACAAACTCAGGTTTAATGTGATCTTTCTCTTTGCAAAATCTAAAAAGACTTGATATTTTTAAACTGAGTGAATGAGGAGAAACCAAGATGGCGGCATAGGTAAACACCGGAAATTGCTGCTTCGCACAACTACTTCAAAAATACAACTAAAAGACAAAACGGACATCATCCAGAACCACAGGAAGGCTGGCTGAGTGGAAATTCTACAACTAGAAGGAAAGAGAAAAGCACACTGAGACTCAGAGGAGGTGCAGTGTGGAAGTAAAGTGCAGAGGTACGGAGGCGCACATGGAAAGGGCTGGCAACTGAGGACGTGTCTGACTTTTTCAATCGGGAGGTATTCTCAAGCTCCTGGCTGCTCTGAACTCCAGTTCAGGGCGAGTCTCTGGGCACCCAGACTCATACGGGGAGAAACTGGACTGTCTGGCATCGGTCGGAACTCGAGGGCGGCTTTCTCTCAGTGGTGCTTGCAGCGATTACCGGGACACTGAGACCCTGGGCCCCTTAGGGCAGGACTGAGGAGCAGCCATAAGCTGTTTGCTCTACCCTGCTGATCCCCTGAGACCCAGGCTCACCCAAGCTGTGCACAGAGGCTTTTGCATATGAAAGGCCTGGCCCTTTGCAATCTGAAAATTACCTAACAAATTGCAGCTGGGTCAGAGAGACCCAGAACTTCCAAAAGAAGGCCCAAGGCCCCACAGCAGCTTGCATTGCTTCACAGCTGGGCCTCATCTGGGCACCTCCAAATCCCAAACAAAGAAGAGGAATCTGCAGATCTCTCCATAGCTCCTGCTGGGTAGCCTCAGGCAGAGGCTAAATTAGAACCTCCTTAGAGATCCAAGAGCCAGTGTACCCGGTGGTCAGAGTGGGACCATCCAGATTACAACTCCTCAGATCCATAAGGGACACACTCAGGGGGCAGACTCAGTGAGCACCAAAGCCCCACTGAAGCAAGTCTTGCCCCAGAAGGGTGTCTTCAGCACAGAAGTTCTCCCATCGTAGACACAGCTGATTCTCACAGCCAATTGGCCTGGAGGTCAATTCCTCCCAGTGATACCTACAACAATCAAGGCTTAACTACAACAAGCCTGTGCACAAAGCCCACAAAGGGGTGCACCAAGAGTGTCCATCTCAGGTAATTGGGGAGGCTGAGCCACTGGGCCCTATAGGACACCTAACAGAGAAAGCCACTCTACCAACACAGGGAAGCAGCCAAAATGTGGAGACAAAGAAACAGGTCACAAATGACAGAAATGGAGGAAAGCAAACTACTGGATATAGAGTTCTAAACCACACTTTTAAGGTTTTTCAAGAATTTTCTAGAAACCGCCGATAAATTTAGTAAGACCCTCAAGAAATCTAGTGAGACATTCGAGGATATGAACAAGGAACAACTAGAAATTAAGCATACACTGACTGAAATAAAGTATATTATACAGACTCCCAACAGCAGACCAGAGGATCGCAAGAATCAAGTCAAAGATTTGAAATACGAAGAGGCAAAAAACATCCAACCGGTAAAACAAAAAGAAAAAAGAATCCAAAAATATGAAGATAGTGTAAGGAGCCTCTGCGACAGCTTCAAGCGTACCAACATCCAAATTATGGGGGTGCCAGAAGAAGAGAGAGAGCAAGATATTGAAAACCTATTTGAAGAAATAATGACAGAAAACTTCCCCTACCTGGGGAAAGAAATAGACTTACAAGTCCAGGAAGCGCAGAGAACCCCAAACAAAAGGAATCCAAAGAGGACCACACCAAGACACATCATCATTAAAATACCAAGAGCAAAAGACAAAGAGAGAATCTTAAAAGCAGCAAGAGAAAAACAGTCAGTTAACCTACAAGGAAGTACCCATACGACTGTCAGCTGATTTCTCAACAGAAACTATGCAGGCCAGAAGAGAATGGCAAGAAATATTCAAAGTGATGAATACCAAGAACCTACAACCAAGATTACTTTATCCAGCAAAGCTATCATTCAGAACTGAAGGTCAGATAAAGAACCTCACAGATAAGGAAAAGCTAAAGGAGTTCATCACCACCAAACCAGTATTATATGAAATGTTGAAAGGTATCCTTTAAGAAGAGGAAGAAGAAGAAAAAGGTAAAGATACAAATTATGAACAACAAATACACATCTATCAACAAGTGAATCTAAAAATCAAGTGAATAAATAATCTGATGAACAGAATAAACTGGTGATTATAATAGAATCAGGGGCATAGAAAGGGAGTGGACTATTCTTGGGGGGGGGGGAGGGATGTGGGGGGTGCGGGAAGAGACTGGACAAAAATCGTGCACCTATGGATGAGGACAGTGGGAGGGGGGGTGAGGGCGGAGGGTGGGGTGGGAATTGGGTGGAGGGGAGCTATGGGGGGAAAAAAGAGAAACAACTGTAATAATCTGAACAATAAAGTTTTAATTTTTTAAAAAAACATATGATAACACTTTGGAGAATGATTTGGCAGATCCTTATAAAGTTAAAAATACATCTACCCTATGACCCAGCAATTCCACTAAGTCCGTGGTCGGCAAACCGCAGCTCGCGAGCCACATGCAGCTCTTTGGCCCCTTGAGTGTGGCTCTTCCACAAAATACCACGTGCGGGCGTGCACGTACAGTGCAATTGAAACTTCATGGCCCATGCGCAGAAGTCGGTATTTTGTGGAAGAGCCACACTCAAGGGGCCAAAGAGCCACATGTGGCTCGTGATCCGCAGTTTGCCGAGCCGCGGTTTGCCAACCACTGCACTAAGTGATTAACCCTAAAATGCAAAAGATATGTCCACAAATAGACTTGTACAAAAATGTTCACAGCAGCCTTATTATTATAGTCTCAAATAGGAGTGCCTGGCTGGCGTAGCTCAGTGGTTGAACATTAACCTATGAACCAGGAGGTCACGGTTCAATTCCCAGTTAGGGCACATGCCCAAGTTGTGGGCTCGGGTTGCGGGCTCGATCCCCAGTGTAGGGCAGCCAATCAATGATTCTCTTCATCATTGATGTTTCTATCGCTCCCTTCCTCTCTGAAATCAATAAAAAAATATTTTCTTTTTAAGTTATTTTCTATTTGGTAAAACATTGTTATACTTTCCTTTAGTTCTTTATATATAGTTTCCTTTAGTTATTTGCAAATAGTTAAATAACTAATTTAAAGTCTTTTTTAAAATTTATTGAACTTATTAGGGTGACATTGGTTATAGATTTCAGGTGTACAATTCTATAATACAACCTCTGTATTTAAAGTCTTTATCTAGTAAATCCAATGTTTGAGCTACTTCCGTTTCTATTGACTGCTCCCCGCCCCCCCCCCCCCCCGCCCCCCGTGTATGGGCTACACTTTCTTGTTTCTTTGTACATCATATTGTTTTTGTTAGAAATTGTACAATTTAAATAATATAATGTGGCAATTTTAAAAGTCAGATTCTCCCCTCTTCCCAGAATGTGTTTTTGTTTTTTTATCTAGTGACTTTTCCAAACCAATTCTATAAAGTCTGTATTCTTTGTCACAATTGGCCACTGGATTTTCTTCTTGGTTAGCTTAGTGGCCAGCTACTGGCTGGACAGAGACTTCCATAAGTGCCTGGAACTAATAAGTATCCCAGTCTTCGCAGAGGCTCTGTGTATTTTGTCACAGCACTCACCCAGGCAGTTTACAACTCCACTTTAGCATTTACTTCCTGCTTATGCACAGCCCCAAGTTTAGCCAGAGGTAAGCGCTTAGGACCTTATTGTCCTTCCTGGGCATACACAGAATCTTGGGCATACACACAGCCTTATATTATGTACTTGGTGTCCTAGATCAGGGATTTTCAACTGTTTTCATCTCATGGCACACATCAACTCATTACTAAAATTCTGTGGCACACCAGAAAAAATAGGTTTAATTTTGATTCATTCATACTGGGTGGCTATGTTGTGTTGAGGTTGTCATTTTTTAATTTGACAATCTAAGGCAAGCATGTCAAACTCGCGGCCTGCGGGCTGCATGCAGCCCACAAGGAATATTTTTGTGACCCAGCCAATACTACAAGGTATGTAAAAAATGTTTTAATAAAAATTTGGTAACTTAATTTTTACAAATCCTGTTATACATAATTATTAATAACGAACTAAAACATTTGCTAATGACTGGTTACTATAATCATGTTGCATTCATTTCCCTTACGCGCCTTACACGCAGGCGTACCATTTCTCTCCACTGATACTAGCAGTGAATATTTTAGCAGCCGATTGACACATCATTAGTCTTGGACTGACTTGTTTGGTGTGTGCAACAGGAAATATTTCGCTTTTGGAGAACAAGAAAAATAGGTTTATTTACGTTACGCTTATTAATTTGTGCAGTTATTCAGTGTCTGGTAAGTTAATGTTCAAGAAAAACTATTAATTTTTATTAAAATGTTCTATTATTTTATGTTAACGACTAGGGGCCCGGTGCACGAAATTCGTGCACTGGGTGTGTGTGGGGGGGGGGGGGGAGTGTCCCTCAGCCCAGCCTGCCCCCTCTCACATACTGGGAGCCCTCAGGTGTTGACCCCCATCACCCTCCAATCGCAGGATCGGCCCCTTGCCCAGGCCTGATGCCTCTGGCTGAGGCGTCTGGCCCGGGCAGCGGGGACCCGCAGCTGCAGCGGCCCCACGATCGTGGGCTTCGCTTTAGGCCCAGGCAAGGGACCCCTAGCTCCCGGGACTGCCAGCTTCGACCATGCCTAGCTCCCATCGCTGGCTCCACCCCTACTTCCTGCTATCACTGGCCAGGGCGGAAAAGGCACCTGATTCTCCGATCATGGCTGGGGGGCAGGGCCAAGGCGGCCCCAGGGCCGCCTTGGCCCTGCCCCCCAGCTCTTAGCTCCCCCCTGGGTTTCTGATCACTGTCAGTGGCAGGGGGCTTCTTCCTGCTTTCCCTTTCGCCTCCCTGCATTGTGCCTACATATGCAAATTAACCGCCATCTTGTTGGCAGTTAACTGCCAATCTTAGTTGGCAGTTAATTTGCATATAGCCCTGATTAGCCAATGAAAAGGGTAGCTCGTACGCCAATTACCATTTTTCTCTTTTATTAGTGTTGATTACTCATTTATTTCAGCCCTTTGTATTCAGCATGTCTCTATCAAAATAAACCTATGTTTCTATGAAAATTGAAGCTTTGTTTTTTTGTGGCCCACCTAATCTTAAACCTTGTTTATTTGGCCTGTGTTAGCCTTTGGGTTTGACATGCTTGATCTAAGGGAAAAGAGGTCAGTGTGCTGGACTAAATAATCAGGTATCGCATGTTTTAAAAATTCTTGCAGCACACCAGTGTGCCTTGGCATACCGGTTGAAAACTGCTGTCCTAGAGTCCCAGGAATATGTCACACATTTTCAAAGCCTCCTACAAACATCTCATTGCCCAGATTTTTCTTTAGAAGTTTTTTTGTTGGTTTGTTTTTCCCCCCAATTGTTATTGGTACCTCAGGCAGCTATGTTGTAAAATAGTTGTTGCTGATTGTTCTTAACAAATGTCCTGGGAAAATACTGTTTGCACATGACAAGTTCTCAGTTAGGTTACATAAAAACAAGACTTTTGATTAGGGTTTACCAGGAATGACAAGTCACATAATGACAACTCTCTGAGAAGGGGGTTTTGAAAGAGTTCTAACTCCATTCTGACTCCTCCAGTGCCAACGAAACTATTAACTCTCACCATGACCACAGGTGGTTGGTTTCCAAGGCTACTATAGAGCCGGGGAAAGGAGGGTACAAGTCAAAATGCGACAAAGCTTGCTGTTCTTACAGAAATTAAATTATTTCTTTTGTTGTTGCTGTTGCCTTGATTTTTTTCTTCAGCTATTTGTTTTTAATAATCTCCTAGATTGTTGTAAGCCATTGGTTAATTTCCAATGTTCTGAAAGAAGTTAATTTTGACAATTTTTGCCAGTGTTCTTGGTACTTTATAAAGAACAATATTTTCAGATGTTGTTATTTTCCCACCCCCAATGACACCACTCTCATTCTCACTTTTAGATTCCTCTAAAAGATATTAGACTACTTAAGGCAATAAAAATAATAATATGAAATAAGCCAGTCAATGAAAGAAAAATATCACATGACCTCACTCATTTATGGATAATAAAGACCATTATAAACTGATGAACAAAAATAGATACAGAGGCAGAGCAGCATCGAACAGACTGTCAAACTACAGCGGGAAGGCTGGGGAGGGTTGGGGGGCGGGAGGGAGGGTAAGAGATCAACCGAAGGACTTGTATGTATGCATATAAGCATAACCAATGGACACAAGACACTGGGGGGTAGGGGAGGCCGGGGGAATGTCAAGGGGGAAAAAAAAAGGAGACATATGTAATACTCTTTGTAATACTTTAAGCAATAAAACAAAATTTAAAAAATAATAATAATATGTTGTGGAGTTTATAATATATTCAGAAGTACAATAATAGCACAAAGGATTAAGAGGGGAGTAAATGGAAATATTCTGCTGTAAAAATCCCTTACATTTTATGTGAAGTATAACATTATTTGAAGATAGACTGGAATAAATTTAAAAATCGTGTTGTAAATTAGAGCAAACACTAAGGAATAAAAAAAAGAAATAACCCAATAAAAGAGAAAGTAAAATACTAAAAATTACCCAATTAATAAAAAGATAGCATGAAAAAGACAAAGGAGCCAAAGAACAGACAAGACAGAAAACAAAAAGCAAGGTGGCACATTATATTGCAACTACCTGTGTGTAGGTATCTTACTATCTCTCTCTCTTACTCTCCATCTATCTATGTACACCTATTTCTCTACTAAATTATAAGCTCACTAAATGTGAGTGATAAACAGAAATGAACCAAAATTAATTGCTGTAATGAATACACTATTAATTCTAGCATATCTATTTTGGAATCTTGAAATTTATAAAATTTTGCTAAATTAACTAATTCATATATAAGACAATATGGAAAAATATAAAGCTCACCTATCTATATAAAAATAAGTCCCAGAATTTGAATACTAAGTTATTTTAGAAATTTCTTTGTATAATTCCTTCATTTTATAATTAAGGAAACTAAGAATCAAAGTGATTGAGTAATTGGTAATTAATCAAAATAGTCACACAGCCAGTCAGCAGTACAGCCATAATAAAATTCATATTTCATAAGTTCTAGTTCAGCTCTCTCAAAAGAAAAAAATTTCCTTGCAACACCAACCACATATATAACTATATATAATTAAGATGTTCATTTCAAATAATTCATACCTAGCAGGTCTAGCCAGATGTCTATTTGGAAACATCTTGTTAACTAAGTTGTATACCTACTTGAAAATACTCAAACTTTAAAAAATACAAATTGTTAAACTTAGAATATCAACTAATTCAAATTCTCATCAATTAATCAAGATCACTGTAATATATTGTACTTAAAAATAAAAAATACTCTGGCTAAACAATCATTTAAAACACTGGCTACCAAGTTTAGAGAATACAATCTTTCAAATCAAGAACTAATCATTCACACGCCAAATGATAACAAACAGTGTGTGAGCTCTGTGCAGCATTACCTGTAGCTCCTAGTGGGTGTCCCTTTGAAATCAATCCACCACTAGGATTTATGACCCACTTTCCTCCATAAGTATTATCTCCTCTATCAACCAGTTTTCCACCTTGTCCTATAAAAGAAAAAATATATTCACAAGCGTTACAAATAATATTGGAACAAATGACATGTTTTTTAAACTTCCATAGAGCCAACAATTTCTTACAGCAAACATTTTTTAACAGTTCGAACTAATAACAAATTGATATAAGCACATTTAAAAGTTAGGTAATAAATATTGAGTAATAAAGGCATATACTTTCAGAACATTTCCTATACGAAAAAAGCACCTATTAATTCCTAAGAGTTCCTGGCTTCCAAAATTGCTACAAGTATAACAGAAATTCAGAGACCCCCCCAAAAAAAGAAGTGAAATGGATACAATTAAATTATAACCACTTTAAAAATTTGTAACTTTGCCAAACTATAATCATTTCCCTACATTTTTAACTGTACTCTCATATACTATACAAATATTCTTAATAATCAGGAAAGAGGGAGGGAGAGGGACAGAAAAAAGAGCACTTTATGAAATAAAGGGAAATGGCTGAAAATACTGTTGAGCCATAAATGTAAACTTAAAAGAAAAAAATTACATTACATTCTTAGCAACTTCAACATTCCTATAAATTCTCATGACATTCTTCCAAATGGTAAAAAAGTAAATAAAAAGCATGCATTGCATAAATTATTCCTCCAGATGATATTTCTGATAAAGTAATGAGAGGTAAAATCCTGAGGTAATGAGGATAATGGTGGTTGTCCGAGGCAGCTAATAGCTTTTAAGCACTCATTCTGTCAGGCCTTAATTCTAATTATTTCACATGTATTTGCATAATCTAATTATCAAATTTATAAGATATAATTAACATATAACATTATATTAGTTTCAAGTGACATCATAATGAGTTCATATTTGTCTATATTGTGAAATGACCACAATAGGTCTAGTTAACATCCATCCCCAAATGTAGTTGTAAAATTTACTTTTCTTATGATGCTAATTTTGACAATCTATATTCTCAGCAACTTTCAAATATACAATTCAGTATTATTAACTACTAGAGGCCCAGTGTATGAAATCCGTGCACTCTGGGAGTCCCTCAACCTGGCCTGTGCCCTCTAACAGTCCAGAAGCCCTCGGGGGATGTTCGACTTCCGGCTTAGGTCATCCTAAGCTGGCAGTAGGTCATCCTTAGCACCGCCAAGGAGGCAGGAGAGGCTCCCACCACCACCGCTGCACTCGCCAGCCATCAGCCCAGCTCTGGCTGAGCAGCGCTCCCGCTGTGGGAGCGCACTGACCACCAGGGGGCAGCTCCTGCATTGAGCATCTGCCCCCTGGTGGTCGGTGCATGTCATAGCAACCAGTCGTTCCACCTTTCAGTCGACTTGCTTATTAGCCTTTATTATATAGGACAGTCACCATGTAATGTAGTTGTACATTAAATACCTCATGACCTATTTATTTTATAACTGGAAGTTTGTACATTTTTACTTACCTTCATCCATTTTGCCCAACACCCCAACCCTCGCCTCTGGCAACCACCAATATGTTCTGTGTATATATGAGTTTGTTTTTTTTGTTTTGTTTTGTTTTCAGATTCCATAAACCGAGATCTCAGGTAAGTGTCTTTCTCTGACTATTTCACTTAGCATAATGCCCTCAAGGTCCATCTGGATTGTTGCAAATGGCAAGATTTTCATTCTTTTTTATAGTTAAACTAGAGGCCCGGTGCACAAAAATTTGTGCACTCGGGGTTGGGAGAGGAGGTCCCTCAGGCTGGCCTGTGCCCTCTCACAGTCTGGGACCCATCAGGAGATAATGACCTGCTGGCTTAGGCCTGCTCCCGGGTGGCAGAGGGCAGGCCCAATCCCTAGGTGCAGCCCCTGGTCGGGCTCAGAGCAGGGCCAATTGGGGAGTTGGGGCACCGCCCCCTGTCATGCACAGAGCAGGGCGGATTGGGAGGTTGCGATGCCACCCTCAGTCACGCTCAGGGTAGGGCCGATTGGGGGGTTGGGGCACCGCCCCCTGTCACACTCAAGGCAGGGTCCATAGGGAGGTTGCAGCGCCACTCCTGTCGTGCACAGAGCAGGGCCCATCAGGGGGGTTGGGGCTCTGTACCCTGTCACACACAGAGCAGGGCCGATCAGAGGGTTGGGGCTCCGCACCCTGTCACACTGATCCCAGTGCTGGGAGGCCTCACTGCTCTGCTGATCCCAGGGCCAGGACGCCTCTCGGCTCCCCTGATCCCTGGCCTGGAGGCCTCTCGGCTGCTGATAACCATAGCCTGTAGGCCTCTCGGCTCCTCTGATAACTGGGGCCTGGAGGCCTCTCGGCTCCACTGATCTCTAGCCAGGAGGACTCTCGGCTGCTGATAACCTGGCTGGGAGGCCTCTCGGCTCTGCTGATCATGGGTCCGGGAGGCCTCTGGGCTCCGCTGATCACCGGGGCTGGGAGGCCTCTCGGCTCCGCTGATCGCGGGGCCTCCGACTCCGCTGATCACGGGCCTGGAGCGGGCCGGGAGGCCTCTTGGCTGATCACCGGGACCGGGAGGCCTCTGGACTCCGCTGATCACCGGGGCTGGGAGGCCTCTCGGCTCCGCTGATCACCTGGGCTGGGAGGCCTCTCGGCTCCGCTGATCGCGGGGCCTCCGACTCCGCTGATCACGGGCCTGGAGTGGGCCGGGAGGCCTCTTGGCTGATCACCGGGACCGGGAGGCCTCTGGACTCCGCTGATCACCGGGACCGGGAGGCCTCTGGACTCCGCTGATCACCGGGGCCGGGAGGCCTCTCGGCTCCACTGATCCCAGGCCCTGAGGCCTCTCTGCCCTGCTGCTTCAGGGCTGTTTGGCTTCGCTCTGCTTGGAGCCTGAGTATGCAAATTAACCGCCATCTTTTAGCTTCTATAATTGAAACATTGTATCTTTTGGAGTTGTTGCTTCAGGAGCTCAGAGCCCCGCAGCTGCGGGGATCCTTGACTTTCTCCATCGCTGGGGCAACCAAGCCTCCTATTCTCAGCTGCCTGGCTGCCAGCCGCCATCTTGGCTGACAGTTAATTTGCATATCTCGCTGATTAGCCAATGAAAAAGGTATCGGTTGTACGCCAATTACCATTTTTCTCTTTTATTAGTATAGGATAATATTCCATTAGGAAATTTTCCAAAGGAAAGCTAAATAAATGGAAACGCATACCATCTAATGGATTGGAAGATTCAACATTGTTAAGTGACAATTGTCTCTAAATGATCTATAGATTCAAAGAAATCCCAATGAAAATTCCAGCAAGTTTTTTGTTGCTGTATTTATATAAAAATCGACAAACTAATTCTAACATGTGCTTAGAGATGCATAGGACCTAAAATAATTAAATTATTTTTGAAAAGAACTAAGTTGGCCCTGGCCAGTGTGGCTCAGTTGGTTGAAGCATCATTCCATACACCAAAAGGTGGCATACTCGGGTTGCAGGTTCAATCCTTGGTTGGGGCACATGCAGAAGGCGACTAATCAATGTTTCTCACATCAATGTTTCTCTCTCTCCCTTTCTCTGTTTCTCTCTCTCTGAGTGTCTCTCTATCTCTCTCTGTCTCTTTCTCTCTAAAATCAATAAAAAGCATATCTTCAGGTGAGGAAATAAATAAGTTTTTTTAAAAAAAGACTAAAGTTGGAGAGCTTACCCTATTTGATTTCAAGACTTGATATATACTATAGTACTATATAATATTATTACAGTAGCCAAAATAATTTGGTATTGGTAAAAAGATAAAAATATAGATCAGCCCAGGCCAGTGTGGGTCAGTTGGTTGAGCATTGTCCAGTACACCAAAAGGTCACCAGTTCAATTCCCAGTCGGGTACATGCCTAGGTTACAGGTTTGGTCCCCAGTCAGGGTCCATATGGGAGGCAACTGATTGATGTTTCTCTCTCACATCTGTCTCTCTCCCTTTCTTTCTCTCTAAAAAATCAATAAAAACATATTTTTTAAAAGAATGTAGATCAATGGAACAGAAGAAAGAGTCCAAAAATGGGCCCTCACATATATATGGGCAATTGACTTTGGACAAAGGTGCCAATGCAATTCAATGGGGAGAGAAAAGTCTTTTCAGCAAGTAGTGCTGGATATGTGTATAAAATTAAAAAGATTAATATTAACTTTTATTTTATACCATATACAAAAATTTACTCAAAGTGGATTATATGCTTAAATAAAAAATCTAAATTTATAGAATTAGAAATAAAAACAGAAGAAAATCTTTATGACCTTGAGACAGGCAGAAGTTTCTTAGAATACAAAAAACATAAACCATTAAAAATATTGATAATTTGTATTTCATCAAAATTTTGAAATGCTGTTTTTCAAGCAACACTATTAATAAAACAAAAGGCAAGCCACAGCCTGGGAGAAAATGTTTACAACATACAGATATCAGAAAAATGACTTTATCCAGAATTTAAATATACATTCTTACAACTATTTTTTTTAATTAAATCTTTATTGTTCAGATTATTACAGTTGTTCCTCTTTTCCCCGCCCGCATAGCTCCCCTCCACCCGGTTCCCACCCCATCCTCCACCCTCACCCCGCCCCCACTGTCCTCATCCATAGGTGCACGACTTTTGTCCAGTCTCTTCCCGCATCCCCCACACCCCTTTCCCCCCCAAGAATAGTCAGTCCACTCCCTTTCTATGCCCCTGATTCTATTATAATCACCAGTTTATTCTGTTCATCAGATTATTTGTTTACTTGATTTTTCGATTCACTTGATAGATGTGTATTTGTTGTTCATAATTTGTATCTTTACCTTTTTCTTCTTCTTCCTCTTCTTAAAGGATAACTTTCAGCATTTCATATAATACTGGTTTAATGGTGATGAACCCCTTTAGCTTTTCCTTATCTGTGAAGCTCTTTATCTGACCTTCAATTCTGAATGATAGCTTTGCTGGATAAAGTAATCTTGGTTGTAGGTTCTTGGTATTCATCACTTTGAATATTTCATGCCACTCCCTTCTGGCCTGCAAAGTTTCTGTTGAGAAATCAGCTGACAGTCGTATGAGTACTCCCTTGTAGGTAACTGACTGTTTTTCTCTTGCTGCTTTTAAGATTCTCTCTTTGTCTTTTGCTCTTGGCATTTTAATTATGATGTGTTTTGGTATGGTCCTCTTTGGATTCCTTTTGTTTGGGGTTCTCTGCACTTCCTGGACTTGGAAGTCTATTTCTTTCACCAAGTAGGGGAAGTTTTCTGTCATTATTTCTTCAAATAGGTTTTCAATATCTTGCTCTCTCTCTTCTTCTGGCACCCCCATAATTTGGATGTTGGTATGCTTGAAGCTGTCCCAGAGGCTCCTTACACTATCTTCGTATTTTCGGATTCTTTTTTCATTTTGCTTTTCCGGTTGGGTGTTTTTTGCCTCTTCATATTTCAAATCTTTGACTTGATTCTTGCGATCCTCTGGTCTGCTGTTGGGAGTCTGTATAATATTCTTTATTTCAGTCAGTGTATGCTTAATTTCTAGTTGGTCCTTTATCACAACATCGAGGGTCTCACTAGATTTCTTGAGGGTCTCATTAAGTTTATCGGCTGTTTCTAGAAAATTCTTGAAAAACCTTAAAAGTGTGGTTTTGAACTCTATATCCAGTAGTTTGCTTTCCTCCATTTCTGTCATTTGTGTCCTGTTTCTTTGTCTTGGCATTTTTTTATGCTTCGCTGTGTCGATAAAGTGGCTTTCTGTGCTGGGTGTCCTATAGGGCCCAGTGGCTCAGCCTCCCCAATTACCTGAGGTGGACACTCTTGGTGCACCCCTTTGTGGGCTTTGTGCACAGGCTTGTTGTAGTTAAGCCTTGATTGTTGTAGGTATCACTGGGAGGAATTGACCTCCAGGCCAATTGGCTGTGAGAATCAGCTGTGTCTACGATGGGAGAACTTCTGTGCTGAAGACACCCCTCTGGGGCTAGACTTGCTTCAATGGGGCTTTGGTGCTCACTGAGTCTGCCCCCTGAGTGTGTCCCTTATGGATCTGAGGAGTTGTAATTGGATGGTCCGGCTCTTGGATCTAAGGAGGTGCTAATCTAGCCTCTGCCTGAGGCTACCCAGCAGAAGCCAGCTGTAAAGCAATGCAAGTTGCCTTGGGGCCTTGGGCCAGCTGCAGTTTGTTAAGTAATTTTCAGATTACAAAGGGCAGGGCCTTTCATATGCAAAAGCCTCCTTGCATGGCTTGGGTGGGGCAGGGCCCCAGGGGATCAACAGTGCGGGTGGATCAAGCAGTATGGCTGCTCTCAGTCCTGCCCTCAGAGGCCCTGGCAATCGCTGTGAGCACCTCCGAGAGAAAGCTGCCCTCAAGTTCCGACCAATGTCAGACAGTCCTGTTTCTCCCGTATGAGTCTGGGTCCCCAGAGACTGGCCCGGAACTGGAGCTCAGAGCTTGAGACTCCCTCCCAATTGAAAAAGACAATCGTGTCCTCAGCCGCCAGCCCTCTCTGAATGCACCCCTGCACCTTTGTATTTTACTTCTGTACTGCAGCTCCTCTGAGTCTCGGTGTGCTTTTCTCTTTCCTTCTAGTTGTAGAATTTCCACTCAGCCAGCCTTCCTGTGGTTCTGGATGATGTCCGTTCCATCTTTTAGTTGTATTTTTGAAGTGGTTGTGCGAGGCAGCAATCTCCGGTGTTTACCTATGCCGCCATCTTGGTTTCTCTCGCCCAAGGTCAAATCGCATCCGACGCTGCCATGGCACAAAATCCATTCTTACAACTCTTAAAGAAGGCAAACAACCCAATAATTAAAGGACAAAAGTTCTGAACAGACACTTCACACAAAAAAATATATGTATAACCAATATGCACAGAAAAAGATGCTAACATCATTAGTCATCAGTGATATAAAAATAAGACATACTACATACTCTTTAGAATGGCTAAACTTTTAAAAACTGACCCCAGCAAGTATTGGTAAGGATGCAAAGCAACTAAAACTCTCATACACTGCTGGTAGTAATGGAAAATGGTGCAACCACTTTAAACATGAAAAGAAAAATCCTCCAGGTCCCACAAACTAGTTTTTCCATTTTTCTTTCTGCAAATCTTCAAACACAATTTGAAATATCGAGTTACAAATGTAATTTTATATCCTTCCCCCCCTTAACAGAACATTAAAAATATCCCTGATTTACATAATATAAATTATTTGCACACCCTGTTATTTCAGTGTTGCTATTGTCCCAGACTACAGGTTCTAGAAGTCCAGTATCGAGGTAGCTTACAGTCACTTTGCAGTGTGGCAGAAGCAATGTAGAGGGGAAAGCAATTAATGAATTATTTTCTTTAATGGTGAAAATGAAAATTTATCAGAGAAACTAAGTTAATATGAGTCTCATGAAAGATAGTACCTTCTGGACAGAGTCCCAATGCTTCATAAGTAAGTAGTTCATTAGCAGAAAAGCAATCATGAAGTTCTATTACATCAATATCACTTGGTCTCATGCCAGATTTCTCATAGCACTTTCTGGCAGCTTCTTTACTCATATCAAAGCCAACCTAAAACCAAAATCACATATAAGTAAAGTAAAGGCATCAAAACTGGGACTTTTATATAAGGATTATATGAGATTAATAGGCATAAACTTAACAGCTAAGAATTGACCACACATATTGAAATATCTGTTGATTCTATTTTATACAGAGAGTCCAAATAAAAGGATATTCAGGAGGGAAATATACATATTAAATCTGGTGCTATAAAAGACAGAATTTCAAATCAAATATATAAAAGGACTTATAATTCTTCAGGCCATATCTTACGTTAAGTTATAAAAACTCTATTAATCTACAATGTATAGTTGTGGTAAACAGGCTGAAGAGATTTATCAACAGATCATTATGATTCAGATACACTGAAAAATAATGAGGGAATTTCTATATGAAAATAAACAATCTTCACCCAGCTGACATGTCCCTGTGGTTGAGCATTGACCTATGAACCAGGAATTCACAGTTCGATTCCCGGTCAGGGCTCATGCCCAGGTTGCGGGCTCTATCCCCAGAGTGGGGCATGCAGGAGGCAGCCAATCAAGGATTCTCTCTCATCATTGATTTCTCAATCTCTCTCTCCCTCTCTTTTCCTCTCTGAAATCAATAAAAATATATATTTTTTTAAAAGAAAGAAAATAAGTAATATTCTTTTAGGGATTCAAATATATTTTTTCAAAATCCATGCTCTTAACACCTCTTTAATCTCAGATAGTAACATGCAAACTGAACTTTTCTTCATAGAATAAAACTATGGCATAGTGGCAAATGTACTATAATTAGAAAACCTAAACATGAATTCCACCTCTACCACACCCTAGCACCTTAGCTTTGTGATCTTGGGCAAGTTATAGGAACATTTTCAAATTCTGAGCATTGTTGTAAAATTTGTAAATTGTAGTTTAGTGTTTATAATTGTTTATATTTGTATGTATATGTATATATGCCTTATTATATCTATATATATAAAAGGCTAATATGCAAAGTCTCCCCTAGGGAGTTTGACCGGGAGACCAGGAGTTCGATCGCTTGCTATGATGTGTGCTGACCAGGGGGTGGTACAGAATGAAGGAAGGCCCCAGACAGCAGCTGGAAGGCCCCAATCAGCCCTGATCACCGGCCAGGCCTAAGGACCCTACCCGTGCACAAATTTCGTGCACCAGCACCACCCCACCCCCCGCTCTCTCTATAAATATATTCAAATATCCAACTAACTCTAGGTCTGAATTCTCATCTTTTTTATTTTCTCCATTTTGTACTTAACCTTCAATAAAGATTTTTGAAGTGTCACCCAACTGGTGTGGCTCAGTGGTTGAGTGCCAACCTATGAATCAGGAAGTCATGGTTCGATTTCTGGTCAGGGCCCATGCCTGGGTTGCAGGCTCGATCCCCAGTGTGAGGTGTGCAGGAGGCAGCCTATCAATGATTCTATCTCATCACTGATGTTTCTATCTCTCTCTCCTCTCCCTTCCTCTCTGAAATCAATAAAAATATATTTAAAAATAATTTTTTTGAAGTGTCAATAAAGTTCCCTGAAAACATCTTTGTTTTCCCCTTAACTCTGTAAGATTGGAACTCTGAGCGTATTTAGCCAATTCAAAATACAAATAAAAAGCACATCTAGTTAATTAAATGTTATCATATAATGATGTATGACTCTATCCCAGGAAGCATATATTCTCATCAGTTATTTTCCCCTAACAGATTCTTAAGGATGGGTTATAATATTAGATTTCCTAGACTCTTTTTCAAGTAAATTATATCCAGGGCCTATAGCAACCTTGAAATCCTTAAACAAAACTCCTTGATTAATTAATAAGACAGAACTTCAGATGTACCATTTTAATAACGCTATTTTCTTCAAATGAGCTTGGCAAATCAGTCGTCATCTCCTGTGCCAGAATCTCCACAGCTTTGGACTGAAGGCCATACTTCTGTACAAATTCTTCACTCGCCAAAATTGCTGCTGCAGCACCATCAGAAGTGGGACTAAGAGGAAGTAAAAGTAATTATTACACCTGGTCCACCTCAACCCTAAGATTTTAGACAAGGGGTTCTTTCTGGGACAAGAGGCTGAGTGGGCTTGATGGTCACTGGATGGTCTTCTTCGTGATATCTACAGTTAAATCTTACATATGCTTCCCTCCTGAGGGCTGAACCTCCATCAAGAACTTAAATGCTGTCAGTCACTGCTCAGTCTCTGAGAATCTCTCTCAAAAAGTTCTTAGTGCAAAGAAGCCTGGACTTGCTTTTGTAGGTACATGAAGCCTCTTCTGGTGACTTCTGAGAAGTATACAAGGTCATTCCTATCCCGGTATAGTACAGATTCTGCCATAGGGCTAACTAGCTCCAACTCTGCTATCTCCCAAACAACTCAGAATTGGAATCCTTTTGAAAACTGAGAAAGGATGGAATAGAGCATACCAGAAAGTCCATGCTTTGGTTAAGACTCTTGAGATCTCCTCAAAATAGATCTTTCCTTTAGAGTAAGCTATGAAGGAAGGTGACAAATGATTAAGCCTTCTGCGAGTTCAGCTGGACTTCATACATGGGCAGACCCTCATATGGTAACAGATGAAAGCTGGCCCCACTTGCTCACTTGTTCCCAGCCAGTATCTCCAGGGCGCAACCAAGTGATAACTAGGCACAGGCAGGACCTATGCAGTACTAACTCAGTACTCTAGGAAAAAAATATTGTCAAGCAATTTTCAAGATGTAACTGTTACCATTATTATTAGAGCTACGATTTTTTTCTTGTTTTATGCTTACTCTTAGCTACTATGGTAGAGTAAAATTTCCTACAGTAGAAGCATACAGCAGAGAAAACAAAGGGAAAAATCTTGGGACTTCAGTGGCCGCCTAAGTCATATTTAAAAGAATAAATACACCTAAAATAAAGTAGGTAGAAGTCATGAGAGAAGAAAGTAAAATATATAATTTTCCAAGAGAAGAGACAGTCTTCTCTAAGCAGGAGAAGGAAGTAAGGGTACTCACTCCAGAGCGAGGACTGCATTTGTTACCCTTGTAATTAGCTAGTTATTAATAATAGAGAGGAGTAAAGAGAAGGCCAGACATTATAAGCCTGTCCTTGGGGCAGCCTCAGCAGGAAACTGCAATTTCACATTCCCCAGGGAACCACCAGTCCGTTCTCTGCAGATCACTGGGGGAAGGGGCCGGACAAAGTAAAGTGGGGGTGGGGGTGATGTAGGTGAAAGATTAGCATGGTGGTGCTCAGGTAGGCTAAACAGCCACCTCAGCCGGTGTACCACCTCTTGTACTGCCCTATAGTCCTAACAGTTAGGGAAGGTGTTTGCCTGTCAATCTTGCCTGGAACAAAGAAAATGGCTAGAGGTGAAAGGACAGAGCAGGACTGATGGAAGCCGCAGGGTGTATAAGTTACTCAGCCTGCCCTTATCTCGGCCAATGGGAAAGCGGGGGAAACTAGCCCAAGGCCAAAAGTATGCTGGCCACCCCCCCTGTCTTTGTGTAACCAGACCCTAGCTGCACCCTGCCCCAACCCCCGACCCCAAGCCCTATAAATTCTTTGTTCTCTTGGGATTCGGGGCTCTCTCTTGCACCCAGTAATGGAGGCAAGGGGGGGACCAAGCAAGCTTGTATAAGAGATCCTCTGCTTTTGCATCGGACTGGCTCCCTGGCGTGGTTTCTTGGGGATCTTGAATTCTGGGCATAACAGAGGGAGTGGAGCCACTGCAAGCATGGGAAAATCTTAGAAGGTTAAAATCCTCAGACAAAGGAATTCTATCTCTTGCTCCCCTTGCTTTGCTCCTGCTTCCTTGCACTTTTCCATGTTCTCTCCATCGCCATGTGGCCCTAGAAGCCACAAGGCCCATGGCCACGCGAACCCCACATGCAATGAACTGCAGCTGGGAACACAAGCTCAGCTGGCCTGATGCTAGACGACTGTGCAAATATGGAACAGGGGCTCTGGGCAGTGACTAGGATCCTAGCTCTGCTGAAGACACAGCTGGGCGGGTTCCTTGGCGGGACAGAGGAAGATGGGACCTCAGAAACTCAGGGGTCTAATCCCACGCAAATAAATATCCCTCATCCTCCCACGTGAGTCTCAGAAAATTCCTTTTCTTGTGACATTGCAAGAAGCCCACTTCCACCAGCAACAGGTGGGGACACAGAGAACACCCCACTGATAACACATTGGTAGTTCTATAGAAAGAGATACAGTAAAGATATATCCAGATACAGAGCCTAAGGTTTACCAAGTGGGGTGTAATAAACGCCCCAGGACTTAGGAACAATAGAAGGTTACACTTAAATTAGGTCATCGCAGTCTCTGGCTCTGTTGCAAAGACCACAGCTCCCTCTTAACATTTTTTACAAGCAGGTCACGGTTTAGCCAGGGGTGAAGAGCCTAACCTTTCTAAGGTATGAGTCTGTAACCTGTGACCTTTCAGGGGTATGAGTCTGTAACCTGTGACCTTTCAAAGGTATGAGCCTGTGACCTTTCAGGGGTATGAGTCTGTAACCTGTGACCTTTCAAAGGTATGAGCTGTGACCTGCGTTGAGAAATGGAGCGACGAACTTTGTGTTTGTTTAGCCAACCATTTTGTGGTTTTTGTGAATAAAAGCTTACTTCTACATCTGGTCGGGGCTGCAGCTCGGTCCTTGCTACGGCGGGATGCTGTAACTGCAGTCGCTGGCCAGCTAATAAAGGCTCCTAAATTCTACCCTTTGGCTCTGGTGGTCATCTCTTACGGGTTGCCCTATAACAGGGGGAGGGAGAAGCAATAACTTCAATTAAATATTAAAATGTTTTTCTTACCAACATTGTAAGATAGTCAGAAAATCAAAAACTTTTCGAGAAGTCATCACTTCATCTAAACTGTATTCCTTTTGGAACTGGGAATACCTAAATGCAAAACAAGCAATTATAAAATGTTAGGGAGCAATTACAATTTTTTTATTGAAGATGTTCTGGTCTAGAAGTTAAAGAGAGAATAATATGTAAGTATTCTTTTCACAACCAAAAGACGGGCTTTTATAAACAGTTTTAATCTTTAATAAACAAGTCGTTTGAATTGAATTTTTTAAAAATCCTAACTTCAAAATACCATATGCTGTACAACAAAAAATTTGACTGATTTTTGTCCTGGGTTACCCTCATGGAGCTTCTAAAACCCTTGGAATTTCCTGAGTGATAAAAGTGTCTTTGTTATGCTAATAAGGTGAGTGGGCCTCTTGTTGGGGGGTGGGGCACAGGAGTCTGCTCACCAGAAAGAGAAAGACTAACCTTGTGAATACAGGGTTGAGATTTTTCAGCCAGTTTGACCCCAGGGAGAAGAGGGGGGCAGGAGTTTGAGTTCAATCATGTGGCCAATGATTCAATTGAGTATGCCTGCATAATGAAGCCCCAATAAAAACTATGGACACTGAACTTGGTAGAGTTTTCTGGTTGGTGAGCACAGAGATATTCTAGGATGGTGGGAGGGGGAGAGGGCATGGAACGTCTGCATTAAGAACCCTCCCAGACCTCACCCTATGTACCTCTTTATCTGGCTGTTCCTGAGTTGTATCCTTTATTTTTTATTTTAAATATGTTTTTATTGATTTCAGAGAGAGAAAGAGGGAGAAACATCAATGATGAGAGAGAAACGCTGATTGGCTGCCTCCTGCACGCCCCACACTGGGGATGGAGCCCGCAACCTGTGTATGTGCCCTGACCAGGAATGGAACCATGACCTCCTGGTTCATAGGTCGACATTCAACCACTGAGCCATGCCGGCCAAGCGTGAGTTGTATCCTTTATAATAACAGAGATCTTCCTCAACTTATAATGGCATCACATCCCATTGTTAAGTTGAAAATATTCCAATAAACCCTTTGTAAGTTGAAAATATCATACATCAAAAATGCATTTAGCCCTAACCGGTTTGGCTCAGTGGATAGAGCGTTGGCCTGCGGACTGAAGGGTCCCAGCCAGGTTCAATTCTGGTTAAGGGCATGTACCTCGGTTGTGGGCACATCCCCAAGGAGGGGGTGTGCAGGAAGCAGCTGATCGATGTTTCTCTCTCATCATCGATGTTTCTAACTCTCTATCCCTCTCCCTTCCTCTCTGAAATCAATAAAGATAGATTTTTTTAAAAAAAATGCATTTAACCCACTGAACATAATAGTTTAGCCTAGCCAGTTTCTACTGAATGTGTATTACTTTCATACCATGGTTAAGTTAAAAAATCATTAAGTCGGAGTTGGGAACTATCGGTACGGTCATCATAAATACAGCATTTTCCTGAGCTCTGTGAGTCAGTCTAGTGAATTATCAAACCTGATAGGGTCATGGGAACCCCTAATTTATAGCTAGTTGGCCAAAAGTACAGATGGCCCGTGAACCCTACTTGCGGCTGGCATCTGACCTGAGAGGGCAGTTTTGTGGAGGACTGAGTCCGTAATTCATGGTGTCTGCAGTACCTCCAGGTGGTTAGTGCCACAACTGCACTACAGTACACCCAGATGGTGTCAGACAGGTTGGAGGTTAAAGCAGAATACCATTTCTTTTCCCTGAAGAATTATAAAACACTAGTTCCTTAAAAGCAAAATTAAATGACTTGCATTCAGCTAACTTTTGTGGTGATGATACTATGCAATTCTGTTTAATGATATTCTTAAATAAATAGACAAAACCTATAATAAACTATCTGCAGTCTTAAAAACACATTTCCTTTCTGCCTGGGGTTCAGTGGTTAAGCTTTGACCTATGAACCAAGAGGTCACGGTTCAATTCTCTGCCTGGGTTTCAGGATCCATCCCATGTGAGGCATGCAGGAGGCAGCTAATCAATGATTCTTCTCTCATCATTGATCTTCTATCTCTCTCCCTCTCCCTTCCCCTCTGAAACCAATAAAAATATACATTTTTAAAAAACACACATTTCATTTCTAATCATTGCAAAGAAAAATTTTACTTTTATTCCCTCTTGCTCCTCCAACAATATAATCAGATGGTTTCAGATATTGCTCTGGTGAAAATAGCAGCAGCAATAACACTATAAGGAAGTTTCTAAAAGTAAACTTCAACTTGTGTGGAATAAGCAACTCAAATGTTTAGAAATAGAGCTCGTGTAACTAACATCTACATAAGCATCTGCACCTTTGCTTCTAAAGTTAACTTTGACTATCACCAACTTTCAAAAAATACCTTATTTGTGCCAGATCCTGTGCTAGGCACTGGGGACACAGACATAGTCACTACTAAGGAACTCAGTCTGAATCCATAAAAACAAATATACCATTTTAATACAATGCAATAAAAGCCATAATAGAAATGTTATACAGGGTGTCATGGGAGTACACAAGATGTGCATCAAACCCAGATATAAGGAGGAGCTTCCTCTACAAAATTAAGTAAATAAGAGGAAGTAAGAGAGAATTCCTGGCAAAAGGATCACCACATGCAAAACCTCTTGAGGTGAAACAGTTCACTGAAGCTAGGGCATGACGTGTGGGAGGCAATGTGGAGGCAAGGTGAAGAAGATGGGGAAAAGGAGCATTGAGATCTTGCTCCCCTGCATATGTCATTAGTTTGGCTCAAATATACTCTTACAAAATTAAAAAAAAAAAAAAAGATGGGAAAAAAGAAATGAATGAGGATCAGATCATGAGAGGACAATATATGGTGTTTACATTTTATACTGAAAACAATGAGAAACTACTAAAGGATATTGAGCTGGGAAGTGACATGATCAGACTTGTATTTTTGAAAAGGGATAGTAAAAAGGCAAGTTAACCAACTAAGAAATTGGGGCATTAAGTACAGCAAGAAAAAATAAGGAGCTAACGTACAAAATTGGAAGTAAAAGATGGGAGAAGGGATACTATGGAAGTGGGATTCTGTTCATCCCCAAATCATCTGCAACTCACACGGGACACTGAGGGAGATGGCAAAGTCATGGACGACTTCTACTATCTTGAATAATTAGGTATATGTTATGTCACTCTCATAGATGAAGAATACTGAAAGGAAACAGGGTTGGGGGGAAATGATAAATTCTCTATGAACATGCTGACTCTGCAGTACCTGTGGACAAGTAGGAGGAAGTTACAGACACAGGTCTGAAGGCTCAAGTGGCATGGGTTATCTCTAATACTATACTACTTATCACAGATTCTCTCTGCCTTTCATTATTCTTATAACTTGTGAGGAAGCACTTGAGAACAGTTTCTTAGTTCAACCTTCTTAGAAATATATAACAGGGTATCTCTGATGATTGGTCAGCAAACACAGAATTCTCTTTTCTTCACTAGCCAAGCAAAGCAAGAAGTTAGCACCTGAAATTTCTGAACCAAACCTAGAAATTCTTGGCTGTTTCAACGAGTTTCAAATAGTAAGACTAACACCCAGAAATAACATTTGCCTACTCAACAAAATTGAGAACTTATAAAATGTAATGGAAGATCCGTGCAAACAAGGAACTTATCTGTCTTATTCACTGCTGCATCACTAGCAGCTAAAGCAATGTCTTGTACATGGTAGGCTACTGAATACATACTATCGAGTGAATAAAATTCCCTTAGAAGAATGCTGTCATGAGTGGGTAAGTGAAAGCCTGCTTAGACACTGGGTTAAATGAGAGAAAGACTGGGAAGCTTTGGTTCCCGGGGGAAATCAAGAGCTGTTCTTTGGAGCCTCAAAGCCAAGAAACTGCACTGCTGTGAATTCCTCAGTATATTGGTACAGTTCCTTACAGGTTTCAGGAAATCCCAAGGATTTTTAATGGTTCTCCAAGTTCTAAGGCAGTGGTTTTCAACCTTCTGGCCCTTTAAATACAGTTCCTCATGTTGTGACCCAACCATAAAATTATTTTCGTTGCTACTTCATAACTGTAATGTTGCTACTGTTATGAATCATAATGTAAATATCTAATATGCAGGATGGTCTTAGGCGACCCCTGTGAAAGGGTCGTTCAACCACCAAAGGGGTCGCGACCCACAGGTTGAGAACCGCTGTTCTAAGGAAATCAGCTCTTTGTGGACTTACGACTGCTCATCCTAATTCTACTATTCAGTAATGGCAAAGTTTTATTGAGTATACATTATGCTCCAATACCCTGCTCAAAAATCATCATCACCAGAGGAGAAACACTCATAAATAACTAAATATGATACAATGTGAGGCAATGTAAGGCAATGAAGCTCATGAGAAAAAAATAATTCATAAGGTATTAAGAGAAGCAATGATATTTGGGTTGTGACTTGATGGGTAAGGAGATTGTCTGTTTCACCAAACAAAAGAATGGCAGAAGGATATACCGGGTAGAGCTAACAGCATAAGTAAAAACACAGAAGCAAGTCCTAAATAGTACATTTAGGAAAAACCAAGTAATCTGTTGAGGCTAGAGATTGGGAATATCCAGGAAAGTAGGAAGAAACAAGACTAGCAAAGTAGAATGGGGCCAAATCATAACAGGCTTATTATGTCATGAAGGAATCTGGATTTTATCATAAGGAATGGGAATTCACTAAAGCTTTCACAATACCCTTAGATAGTTTACAAAATACCCTTCAATCTAGATCATTAAATTCAATATTTGTTAATTAGATATGATCTAAATGCAAACATCAATTTTAAAGTAGCTGAATGAGAAGAACTAGCAGCAGCATGAAGTACTAGGAATATGTGGTAATTATTTATAGTATAAAATGTTCTTTATTATGGTTTTATGTGTATTAAATATGGCAAAATTTGTTTAATAATTCAGAAACAATTTACTGAGCAGTTCTGTTCCAAACTCTGTGTTAAAGATAACAAATGACTCTTCCCCTCAAAGAGTTTAAAATCTAGAAGGAAAATACAAACATTATTTTGCCACTGCTTAGAATGATTCTGAGCAAGTTACCTAATTTCTGTAAGCCTCATTTTCCTCGTCTATAAAATGGGAATAAAAATACTTACCTTATAGGGTCCTTGAGAAGATTAAATGATTATATACATAAAAGTATCTAACACAGTGACACAGAATTGGCATTATTCTTTTATTGCCTGGTCGTATTGCTTTTGTATAGATTCTAGTTATGTGGCACTAATTCAATTGTCAGTGAACCAGTTTTATTTAGCAACCATTAAGTACATGCTATGCGTCAGGCATTGTGTTAGGCACTAGGGGATTCAAAGATTAATGATCTGTGTAATACACATGATGTAATTTTACTTCAAATTATTTTTTAGGATATGAATAACCATATTATTTTACCAGAGTAAGAGTTAATGACAGTGGCATAATTAAAATACATTACTAAAGTTGCATGTTATATAGCAGGATAACCCAGATTTTCACTGTATTTCATATCTGAAATACTTACGGGTTATTAACTGAGTGTTTATGATTTTTCCATCCAATTTTTGCAAAGTGTTCAGCTTTAGTTCCTATAGAGAAAGCAAATATCTATTAGTGACTTAATATTTTTCTACCACTTGTGAGCACATGTTGCAATGGTACTCAGTATCCTGCTAAATATTTCTACATTTTCCCTTGCACAGATATCAGATTGAAGATGTCAACATTACTTCCTCAACAAATATTTCTTAATCATTAAACTTGGGTATATTTAATGAGTTGAATCAAATAATAGGCATGCAGGGGAGCAAAAGTAGGTATACAGTTGTTCTTATGGAAAATAATACAATAAATAATAATACAAGAATAAACTGTTTTGTGTACTCACAACTGTAAACTCATCCTGTATAATATGAAAATAATTCAAACTGGCCTATTCTACCTACTATAAGTAAGGTCCAAGTTCAAAAACTAGAATATATAGCCTGTGACCACATTGGATTTAAGACAAGAAAACACTGCCAGCAATTTTTCAGGAAGTCTGCCAAAACATCCCAGTGCCCCCAGATGAAGTGAACTTTACAACTCACACCACGCTCCAGGGCCTGCTCTTCTTCTTTCCTATGATAAGGCAGAAGGGTCTTTTGAGAAGTTACGCCCTAACAAGGAATGTGTATGCTTTTCAAATTCTTTAACAGAAAGTTTAAAGCAGAGGTTCTCAACCTGTGGGTCACAACCCCTTTGGGGGTCGAACATCCCTTTCACAGGAGTCGCCTAAGACCATCGGAAAACACATATTGAATGTATAATTACATATTGTTTTTGTGATTAATCACTATGCTTTAATTATGTCCAATTTGTAACAATGAAAATACATCCTGCATATCAGATATTTACATTATGATTCATAACAGTAGCAAAATTACAGTTATGAAGTAGCAATGAAAATAATTTTATGGTTGGGGGTCACCACAACATGAGGAACTATATTAAAGGGTCGCGGCATTAGGAAGGTTGAGAACCACTGGTTTAAAGACTAGTGTCAAGAAAATAAAAGCAGGCACATTAATGAAGTAAAATTTGTAAAATGAATTGAATTCTCTGAAGCTAGAAAGACCAAGGAAGAAAAAAAGTCCACTGATTGGAGCTAATAATATTATGTTAAAAATGTCACAGTAGTCAAGCCAGTGTGGCTCAGTGGTTGAGCATCGACCCATGAACCTGGAAGTCACGGTTCGATTCCCAGGCAGGGCACCTGCCCGGGTTGTGGACTCAATCCCTGGTAGGGGGAGTGCAGGAGGCAGCCAATTGATGATTCTCTCTCATCATTGAAGTTTCCATCTCTCTTTCCCTCTCCCTTTCTCTCCCTGAAATAAAAAAACAAACGCACCTATTTTTAAAAATGTCACAGTCCTCAATTCTGTTTTATCTCTATCTTCTCTGTCAAGGAGAATGATCTTCAGAGCAGAAATGACATAAATATAATTGAGCCATTCTTCTCTCAATTCTAATTTTAAAAAGGGAATAATGTAGATTCCATCCACACTGTGACCTGATACCAATAAAAGTGATCAGGAGGCAGCCACAAAGAACAAGCCACATCATATTAATATCTTTTTTATTGGGCTGATGAGAGCATAAAAGGAAACATGGTATCTGGATATCAGCAAAACAATTAATTTTCAGGACATCTTTTGGGATAAGGAAATACTGTAGTGTGGATTTGGATTTTTTTCTTTTGTTTTTGAGGGAGCTTTTCTTTTTGGTGTTGCTAAAAATATAAGGGTTCTTCTGTCATGTTTAGATAATACTGGCTTAAACAGAATTAAATGGCTTTCTTTACAGCAAGATATTCGGAGCCTTTACTATTGCTCCAAATTATGTATTAAGACTGCTCAACAGGGGGTTAAACTATGAAGCAGTTCTCTGACTGACTGACTCACATTACGGAGCATTTTATGAACTTAATATCCCATGGAACACACACTGGGAAATGACAGACATTGATTAATGAATATAATCCTAGAGAAAAATATCTAGTGCTAACTAACCGCTAACCTGATGTAATGAGTGCATGAGTGCCTGGTTAGACACCAAGTTAAATAATAGAAAGACTTGGAAGCTTTGAGTCTCAGGAAAGCCTGAGACTCAAAGCTGCTCCAATTAATATTTCTACCAAAAACTGGATTAGAAAATTAAAAAGGCACTCTCACCAAACCCAAAGATGGGAGGGACTACTATAATGCTGGATCCAAATAGTCTCCAACAAAGTTCATTAATGGGATAAATCAGAATATAACTAAACACCCAACTCTATTCTTGACCCCCAAAACAGAGGCCATCACTGACTATCCCGTTTGCTCCCCACTACCCACAAGAATATTCCTTGGGGTTTTTTTCTTCACAGGACTAGTAATTATCTGAAACTGTCTTGGTTTTTTTTCATGTATTATTGTCTCTCCCCTACTAGAAATTTAAACAAAAACCTCAAATCGCGTCTGTTTGTTTATTGCCTGTGGATGAATGCATTAATGTATCTAATTCTTTTTTCCTCCTGAATGTCCATGGAGGTCTGATTTTGCAGTTTCCTACCACAAAAGAAGTGGAGTATGTTTCTCTATCCCTTGATTGCAAGTTTGCCATGTGGTCTGCTTTAGTTAACAACTTAAGTCTCAAAAGGACTTGCATGTTGGAGATTACTCTCTGGTGCTTCTGCCTTCACCATGAAAAGAATATGCCAGGGCTGGTCCTCTAGTCCCAGGGGGAGGGGAGACATATGACCCAGTCAAACAAGACTAGAACAGAGCCTGTAACCAACCTCCAGTCATATGATTAACGCAGACAAGAAGAGCTGGTCAATCTACACACTTGTAAACTATATAATAAATAATTGTTGTTTAAAATCACTGAGTTTTGGAGTGGTTTATTGCACAGCAAAATCTGACTGACATACTGCTATATTCTAGTGCCTAGAACAGTGCCTGAAATATAATGAGAGCTCAATAATGTTTTAAGTGAATTATTTAATTGAAAAAGAAATGGACAGGGAATAGCCACAGGGGTACGAAAAACCAGGAGAATGAGCTAACACAGAAGCCAAGAGAAGAGAATTTTTTTTTTTAAGTGATCAAAAGGGTTTAATGCTTCTGAGGTCTATTCAATCAGGTTTGAAAAGTATTTACTGGATGTGGCAACATGGTGATCAATGGTAGCCTTGAGAAAGGAGGAAGCAAGATTGGAATAGACTGAGTTACAAATGGTAAGAAATCGGCACAAAAAAAAATTTCTATAGCCAAAGACTGGCAGTGCTTCTTTATGCAATGCCACCATTCCTCCTTGAAGATTTTTTTCCTTTTTGATTCCTTATTTTGGCTATCAAACTGGGCATATTTTTCCTACAAAGAATAGGAATGCTGGTCTGGTTGGCATGGCTCAGTGGTTGAGCATCAACCTATGAACCAGGAGGTCATGGTTCAATTCCCATTAGGGACATATGCCTGGTTGCAGGCTCAATCCCCAGGAGACAGCTGATCAATGATTCTCTCTCATCCTTGCTGTTTCTCTCTCTCTCTCTCTCTCTCTCTCTCTCTCTCTCTCTCTCTCTCTCTCTCTCCTTCTTCTTCTTCTTCTCTAAAATCAATAAAAAATAAAATAAAAAAAGAATAGGAGTGCTGGACTTTCAAGCATGAAAATTTTCTTTCTTATCTCACAATACACAACAAGGCACTGGTTGAGAGTCATACAGTGAAAAATAAAAATCCTATCTGTATTATCCCATGCTTTAACTGGCTACGACAGGCAAATTATTGACCATCAGTCAAAAAATTAATATGTTTACCTATAAAAGAAAAATCAACCATGAAAGTTAAATCTCATAAAATACTATGGGATGACAGATGATAATGTACTAAGAATAAAATTTGACAATAAAAACCTTTCACCAAGAGCAAGCTTTGAGTCTCATTATTATTTTCAAACAAATTTATAGTCCACAATTAAAGCAGACAAGACTTATATTAGTTTTCCTATTTCAATTTCTGATTTCAATTTCTAGGTACTTCCACTATGATGTCCTATCTATAAATATGATCTCTACAACTAAATTCTATACAGACTATTTTTTCAACTTAATGCAAAAACCATCTTATATGTTGTATATCCTGGCACACTTCACAGTTCCTTAGTAAACACCCGCTGCTTCCCATCACATCTATATAACATGTATACAACATGTATTAACCAATAAGCCGTAAAGTTTTTTTTAACATACCATATTTTTCCATGTGCTCTTTTCCAGCATTCCCAAACATCTGAGGAGCAACTGGTACAGGAGAAAATTCATACTTATTCATCATGACCTCTATATGTTTATCAATTGGATTAGTCCTGTTTGAAGACTGAGAGAGAGGAAAAAACAAAATTTAATAAGCACTTGACATGATAGTGTCTCTTTCAATTATTACAGTGTTACTAAGACATTTGCTTATTCTAAGTGCAATGTAAACAAAAAATGGGCCGAAACCGGTTTGGCTCAGTGGATAGAGCGTCGGCCTGCGGACTGAAAGGTCCCAGGTTCGATTCTGGTCAAGGGCATGTACCTGGGTTGCAGGCACATCCCCAGTGGGAGATGTGCAGGAGGCGGCTGATCGATGGTTCTCTCTCATCTATGTTTCTAACTATCTCTCTCCCTTCTTCTCTGTGAAAAATCAATAAAATATATTTTTTTTAAAAAAATGGACAATGTAAATAATATCAGTCAGGAAATACTTTGAACTAAAACATGGCATGAAAAATAATCAAATGACCAAAGAGGGATAATTCTTTCAAGAAACATTTATAAAGAATCCCAGCTTAGTTGGTATGTATGGCTCAGTAGTTGAGCATTGACTTATGATTCAGGAGGCCATGGGTTTGATTCCCGGTCAGGGCACGTGCCTGGGTTGCAGGCTCAATACCCAGTGTAGGGCGTGCAGGAGGCAACCGATCGATTACTCTCTTTTATCATTAATGTTTCTATCTCTCTCTCTCTCTCCCTTCCTCTCTGAAATCAATAAAAATATTTTTTTAAAAAAGAATCCCATATGTGCCACACAAGGTGAATAAAACAGATATAGTCCCTGCTCATCTGGCATTTACATTTGAGAGGGAGAGAGGTTGAAAGGTGATGAGGACAAAAGTAAATTATATATCAACACTAATAAAAGAGAAAAATGGTAATTGGCGTACGAGCTACCCTTTTCATTGGCTAATCAGGGCTATATGCAAATTAACTGCCAACTAAGATTGGCAGTTAACTGCCAACAAGATGGCGGTTAATTTGCATATGTAGGCACAATGCAGGGAGGCGAAAGGGAAAGCAGGAAGAAGCCCCCTGCCACTGATCGGAAACCCAGGGGGGAGCTAAGAGCTGGGGGGCAGGGCCGCCTTTGCCCTGCCCCCCAGCCATGATCGGAGAATCAGGTGCCTTTTCCGCCCTGGCCAGTGATAGCAGGAAGTAGGGGTGGAGCCAGCGATGGGAGCTGGGCACGGTCTAAGCTGGCAGTCCCAGGAGCTAGGGGTCCCTTGCCTGGGCCTAAAGCGAAGCCCACGATCGTGGGGCTGCTGCAGCTGCGGGTCCCCGCTGCCCAGGCCTGACGCCTCTGCCGATCCTGCGATTGGAGGGTGATGGGGGTCAACGCCTGAGGGCTCCCAGTATGTGAGAGGGGGCAGGCTGGGCTGAGGGACACTCCCCCCCACACACACCCAGTGCACGAATTTCGTGCACCAGGCCCCTAGTCCTATCTAATAAAAGAGAAAAATGGTAATTGGCGTACGACGATACCCTTTTCATTGGCTAATCAGGGCTATATGCAAATTAACTGCCAACTAAGATTGGCAGTTAACTGCCAACTAAGATTGGCAGTTAACTGCCAACAAGATGGCGGTTAATTTGCATATGTAGGCACAGTACAGGGAGGTGAAAGGGAAAGCAGGAAGAAGCCCCCTGCCACTGACAGTGATCAGAAACCCAGGGGGGAGCTAAGAACTTTGCCACTAACTTTGCCCTGCCCCCCAGCCATGATCGGAGAATCAGGCGCCTTTGCCGCCCTGGCCAGTGATAGCAGGAAGTAGGGGTGGAGCCAGCAATGGGAGCTGGACATGGTCGAAGCTGGCAGTCCCGGGAGCTAGGGGTCCCTTGCCTGGGCCTAAAGCGGAGCCCACGATCGTGGGGCCACTGCAGCTGCGGGTCCCCGCTGCCCAAGCCGGACGCCTAGGCCAGAGGTGTTAGGCCTGGACAGGGGCGGAGCCTGCAACCACAGGGAGCTGGGGGTCCCCTGCCCAGGCCTGACACCTCTGCCAGAGGCCTCAGGCCTGGTCAAGGGGCCGATCCGGTGATTGGTGATCGGAGGGTGATGAGGGTCAACTCTTCTGGCCGAGGCATCAGGCCTGGGTGGGGGGCGGAGCAAGCGATCAGAGGGAGATGGGAGTCCCCTGCCCAGGCATGATTCCTGGGCCAGAGGCCTCAGGCCTGGGCGGGGGCCAGAGCCAGTGATCGGGGGGAGATGGGGGTCCCCTGTCTAAGCCTGACACCTCTGGCGGAGGCGTCAGGCCTGGGCAAGGGGCCAATCAGGCGATTGGAGGGTGATGGGGGTCAACGCCTGAGGGCTCCCAGTATGTGAGAGGGGGCAGGCTGGGCTGAGGGACACTTCCCCCCCCCCCCCCCACACACACACCCAGTGCACGAATTTCGTGCACCGGGCCCCTAGTATATATATAAAACCCTAATATGCAAATAGACCGAACGGCAGAGCAACCAGTCACTATGACATGCGCTGACCACCAGGGGGCATGCACGGAACATGGTGGTGTCAGCAGCAGGCGGCAGAGCACAGAACATGGCGGACATAGGCCGCGGCAGGGTGGCGGAGCAGGTGAGCCAACCAAGGCAAGGCGCCGGTCGCTGTCCTTGGGGGGAGCCTCTTGTGGTTACTGAAAATTCTTTGCTCCTCCGCCAAGGTCCCGCCTGGCGCTCGCACCTGCTGCCGGTGCCGGCCCTGCTCACACCCACTACCGGCGCTAGAGCCACCACTCACACCTGCTACCGGCACCCAGCACTGGCCCCGATCACTCGGTGCTGTCAGCAGGTGCGAGTGGTGGGTCCCGGCCCCAATAGCCCCTCAGGGCTTCTCCACCTCCCCCTGCTCCTGGGGGGCGATTGGGGCATCAGCCACCACTTGCACCCACTGATGGTGCCGGCCCCACTTGCACCTGCTGCTGGCGCCGGTCCCAATTGCTCTGCGCCATCAGCAGGTGTGAGTGGGGCTAGCACTGTCAGCATGTGGGAGCGGTAGTGGCAGTGGGAGCAGGGCTGCTGGCAGACAGGGGACCGGAGGCATGGAGGATGGGCCGAGACCCACCCCTGTGCCCATTGCACCCTCACGGCCCACAGTTCCTTTCAAGGTGCACGAATTTGTGCACTGGGCCCCTAGTAATGTAAATAATAATCCTATAAATAATAAATCTAAGACTCACTAAGACAGGTAAGGGCTCAAATAAAACAAAAAATGAAAAAGAAGTTACAACTAATACAACAGAAATTAAAAAAATCTTAAGAGACTACTATGCCAAGCCAGCATGGCTCAGTGGTTGAGTGCCACGGTTTGATGCCCAGTCAGGGCACATGCCTGGGCTGCAGGCTCAATCCCCAATGTGGGATGTGCAGGAGGCAGCCAATTGATGATTCTCTCTCATCACTGATGTTTCTATCTCTCTATCCCTCTCCCTTGCTCTCTAAAATCAATAAAAACCTATTTTAAAAAAATAATAATTTCTTTTAAAATGTATCTTTTGAATTTTTAATTATTTCACTTTTCTATAAATCTATTATTTTCCTTTTCAGGCCAGTAGTGTCTCTTTTTGCAATTTCCTATATCCTTAAGCTATTTCCAAGCTTGTCTTTTATTTCTTTAAGCACAGTAAGCATGCCTAAATCTGAGTCCAATAACTCCAGTTTATGACATCTTCAAAGATCGTTGTTTACTGTGCCTCGTTCTCCTGGTTCTTGGGTATGGTGCCTTGTTTTCTTAATGCTTGGTTTCCTTTGACTGCATGTCCTTGAAAATTTCCTTGAAGAGTTCTCAAAGCCTAGAAGGAAGATGCTTTCCTCCAGAAGAAAATGTGCATTTGCTTCTGTCAAGTGCCCAGGTTACTGCCATTCTGGAACCAACTTAGACTCAGTTCATGGTCTGCGGTTTCTTGGATCACCCAGGTAACGAGACTTGGCAGCAATCGTATGTGAAGGGTAGCCTATGGTTCATTAATTCTCAGAAAAAGGTTCTTCTGGGATTTTTTCCCCCTTTCTCTTTTTCCTCCCTTTGTTCTGCTTAGTGCCAAGCAATTCTCCCTGTAATCTCGTGAAAGTGGGGAAAAGAGGAAGCAGGGAAGGGGGACAGCTTTACTTTGGGTTCACCCTTACCCAACGAGTTTACCCCTACAGAGTCCCACTTTCATGTGGCGAGTGGATATTAACTTCTGATATTGGAGAGGTCCTGAGCTTTGACTACTTTCCTCTTCATTCTAGAAGCCATCAAAATTGAAGCTCACAGCTTCCTGATCAGCTAAGGCTTTTAAAGCAAAAGCACCTTCAAGTGCTGATCTTTATTTTCTGGTATTCACCTGCAATTCCTCTCTATTGTTAGCTCTTTGATGCTGTAGAATTTTTTTTTTTATATTTTATTCAAATAGTCTAGTTTAAATTTTATTCAAGTATTCAGTAGGAGAATTGATTCAAATAACTTGGCTTACCAGAAACAGAGAAGTCCCACATGTTATTATCTTCAATTAGTTGAATAGAATTAATTTTTGAGTGAATAAATAAGTGAATTTCAATTTAATTAGGTAAGTCCATCTCAAATTCAATAATCTAACCTCTCTGAACATCAATTTCATCATTCACAAAATAAACAGGTTGAACTAAATTATCTCAGTCACACTTTACTGTTCTAAAATACCAGGATATATGTGTACATATACAATGTCACCTTTTAGCTTTTGGGTTATATCCACTCATTTAACAACTGTGCCAAATTATGTTTTAAGTTGCTTATTAACAGGCGCTATCTATGGTAGTATGATGGGCAAAACTTCTCTCATACTGTCGTAACAACTCCAGAATAACAGTAAATGAGACCCACTGTTACTGAAAGAGATCCCTTCTCCATCTTCTCAAACCCAAGAGCCAAGACACAATCTGCCACACCTGGAAAGAAAATGTAATTATTTTGAAAATTTTAATTTCCAGACACTCAACAAAATACATTAAATACTTCAATTTTTAAAAGTATGTCAATTTATATAAAATTTTAAAACATACTATAATCCTGTAAATTTTTTAATAAGTGAAAAATTAGGGAAAATTCTTAAATGCTACTAGGTAAGAGGGAAAAAAAATCAAGAAAGTGTTTAATTCTTTCTTTGATCTTCAATGTTAATAAAGACTTGATTAATGTGAAATATGTTTCAGTGAACAATAAATACGAATAAGTAATTTTAAATTTTTAAACATTACATGAAATACATTTATTTTAAAAGGAATCCTGATCATAATCTCAACAGAATTATTTTTGGAGGATGGGGCACCTAAGAAAAATGATGTTAAAGTTCAACAGAACAGCAAAACAAGACAGAATTGACAAAAGTTGTCTTTAAAAAAAAAAAAAGAAAAATAACAAGGCAGGGGGGACAGGGGACACTAGCATTATCAAACAGTATGACATTCTAAAGCTCCAACAACTAAAATACTGAGTATGGAGCAATAGTCAACAATCAGTCAGTGGAACAGAATATAGGACCTAATAAAAGAACCCCCCCCCCCCAAAAAAAAGACTGTAGAATATTTGGAAATATAAAATATGATATACACCCAAGAGAACTGAAAGTCACACAAAGAGTGTACACAAATGTTTATAGTAGCATTATTCATAATAGCCAAAAAGTGAAAACAGCTGATAAATGGATAAACAAATTGTGGCACACCCATACAATGGAATCTTACTTGGCCATAAAATGGAATGAAGTACAAGTAACATTCCACAGCACGGATGAACTATGAAAACATAATGCCAAGTGAAAGCCACAAAAGGCCATATATTATATGAATCCATTTATATAATGTTCAGAATAGGTAAAACCACAGAGACAGGAAGTAGATTAGTGGTAGGAAGGAGCTGGGGGAAGAGGGAACTGGGGAGTGACTGCTAATGGTTACAGGGTTTCTTTTTGGTGTGATGAAAATGTTCTAAAATTAGATAGTGGGGATAGCTGCATAAATCTGTGAATATATTAAAAAACACTGAATTGTATACTTTAACAGGGTGAATTTTATAGTATATAAATCACATATCCATAAAGTTATTTTTTTAAAAAGAAATATATTGTAAAGCCATCCCTCAGATGATCGAATGAAGAAATGATGCAAGGGGATCAGTAAACCCACATCTATTTCAGTGCACTAAACTAATAAGCACTACTCACCACCCTGAATCAGCTGCCGGGCCATAAACAAAGCAGTAGAGCCAGTAGAACAGTTGTTGTTAACATTGATTATAGGAATTCCAGTCAGCCCCAAACTGTGATAGATAGCCCTCTGCCCAGAGGTAGAGTCACCTGTATAGAAAAAGAAATTAAAATTTTAATTTATGCAGCATGGGAATTGTGGAGCTGCAACACAATAGAATACCACATTATGATTTTTCAGTATTATTCCTTTGCCTAGCATATTACATGGACAGAACAATAAATACACTATTGACATCTTACTCAGAAACAGTTTTAACATTAAGCACCATTTACTCTGCAGATATAAAAAATTATCAAAACATAGAATGTAGAAAACCAAATTTTCACAGATTTTCTTAAAATATATTTTTATTGATTTCAGAGAGGAAGGAAGAGGGAGAGATAAAAACATCAATAATGAGAGCTAATCATTGATCGGCTGCCTTCTGCACACCCCTACTAGAACCCGGGCATATGCCCTTGACTGGACTCAAACCTGGGACCCTTCAGTCTGCAGGCCGACACTCTATCCACTGAGCCAAGCCAGCTAGGAATTCTTCTTTTTTTAAAACGATTTTACCTCCTTGAACCTTCATGTTATATTTAAGTGTTTAACACCCTATTTTGCATAAGGGTTGCAATTTCCTGCTCTTATCTGTCTGTTAGTTATCTTACTCATAGTTTTGTATCCTTTTGTCTGTTTCACATAGATAACCTCTTTCAGTATTTCCTGATATTCAGATCTTATTGTAAATTCCCTCAGCTTCTGTATGTCTGGAACACTCTTTATTTCTCCTTCATATCCAAAGGATAACTTTGTTGATCATTTCTCTCTTCCAAGAGTTTAAACATTTGGTTCCATTCTCTTCTAGCTTGTAGGATTTCTGCTGAAAAATGTGATGATATTCTAATAAGATTTCCGTTAATGGTTACTGTCTGCTTTTCCCTGGCTGCCTTGATAATTCTTTCTTTACCATTAAGTTTTGACAATCTATATATATATATATATATAAAGCCAGTGACCCGAACGCTGGAACGACCGGTCACCATAATGCCCACTGGGACCAGCCAGCCAACCTCCCTCGGCCCCACCCCCTGGCTGGCCTGGCCCAGATTGGGCTCCGGCCAGACCCCACCCGTGCATGAATTTGTGCCCTGGGCCTCTAGTTTTAACAATGTGCCTTGGAGAAGGCCTTTTTTGGATTGAGATAATTAGGTGTTCTCTTTGGTTTTTGGATGTGAGGATCCAGCTCTTCCATAGGTTTGAGAAATTCTCAACTATTTGAATAGACTCTCTGTTCCCTTTTCCCTCTCTTCTCCTTCTGGTATACAAATTATTCTTTTTTAAAAAAAAAATGTTTTTATTGATTTTTTTAGAGAGAGAGAAAGGGAATAGGGAGAAAGAAATAGAAATATTGAGAGAGAAACTTCCATTAGTTGCCTCCTGTATGCCTCCTGCTGGGGATGGAGAGGCAACCCAGCCATGTGCCCTGACTGGGAATCGAACCAGTAACCTCTTGGTGCATGGATCAATGCTTGACCACAGAGCCACACCAACTGGGCTACACATTATTGCTCTTCCTGATGAAGTCAGATAGTTCTCAGAGAGTTCTTTCATTTATTTTTACTCTCAAGTTTCTATCTTCTTTCATCTGCATCATTTCTAGATTTCTATCTTAATACCATTCATTATTTCATCTGGTCAGCTCTCTTTCCTAAGCTCATTAGCTCATTTTTCATCTCTTTGGCTGAGCTCTTCAGCTCCAGAATTTCTACTTGGTTATTTTTAAAAGTGTCTATCTCTTTGGTAAAGTACTCCATTTATTCATTGATTTTATTTCTGAGTTCATTAAACTGTCTATCTGAGTTTTCCTGTATCTCATTGAGGTTTTTCAGAATTGCAATCTTAAATTCTCTGTCACTTACATCACATACTTCTATGTCTTTACGTTTATTTTCTGGAGATTTTTCATTTGCTTTCTGAGCTGCCTTGTTACCCTGGTATTTTGATGGATTATGCCTCTGCCTAGGCATTTATGGTAATGAAATCTGCTTTTTAAAAATAGTAACAATTTTCTATCTGGCAGGCTAAGATGTCTTCCTTTTGTTTCCCAGTAGGTGGTGCTGAAGCGCAGGTGTTTATTTTCTCTTGCACTGCTCTGGCTTCTCTGGCTTCTCAGATCTCTGTGGGCCTGGTGGGAAATGCCTGATATTCATTCCCTGGAGAGGTGGGCATCTTCTCTGTAACCAGGTTACCTCAGTCTCAGAACACCACCCCTGTGGGGAATTGTGATGCACAATGGGGTTCCGAGTCCGTGTAATCCCAGCACTGCCCCCTGAAACCAGACGCTGCCGGTACTGCCCAGCTCTCCCAGGTACCCAGACTGAGCTCAACTGCAATAGGGGCAACGGGGTGGAGTGGCAAAGGCCAGCTTGTGCATCTGTGGTTTCGTTCTCCCCCAGCAATGGCGACTGCCAGATCTCAGCTGCCATACCTCTGTAGCTCCATCACCACCATCCCACCATCCCCACCCCTCCCCACCCCCCTCCATTACTGGAACCAGCTGCTCAGGAAGGAATGTATCTGCCTCTCCAGTTCAACACTCACTTCCACAGCTTCTTCTGTGGTCCACCGCTAGCTCCCGGAGGGTAAAGGGAGGCAGCCAGGCTCAGTGGCTTTGTTTTCTGCCTGATAATGACATCTGCTCAAGCACAGCTGCCACACCTCTGTGTTCTGTCCCTGCTCCAATCACTAGGTCCAGCCACAGCACATGGCGACCACTCAGGCAGGGTGTTGATTCTCCTCCTGCTCTTCAGGGCTGCAGAGAGTGCACACTGCAACCTGATTCTTCTTTCCCAAGACCCACAGTGAACTCCAGACTGTATCTCTGGCCCCCACCTCTGCTCTTCCCCCTTCTCTCCTCCCCTGCTCACTCTGAGTGGCCCACATTCTGATGTTCCAAGGCACGGATTTCTCAGATGTGTTTGCGTGTTGAATTATAGCTGTTCAAGGGAAGAGACTACAGGGACCTCTCATGCTGCCATGTTTCTGACGTCACTTCGACAGTTGACTTTTTTCTTGTGCTTTTGTTTCATTTTTTTTCTCTACAATTAGTATATATCATTTTTTATTTTTAGTTATTTTTTTAAATATATTTTTATTGATTTCAGAGAGGAAGGGAGAGGGAGAGAGAGATTTAAACATCAATGATGAGAGAAAATCACTGATTGGCTGCCTCTTGCACACCCCCTACTAGGGATCAAACCCGCAACCCAAGCATATGCCCTTGGCGGAATCGAACCTGGGACCCTTCAGTCTGTAGGCCAACGTTCTATCCACTGAGCCAAACTGGCTAGGGCAGTATATATCATTTTTTAATCAGAAAAGGTTTAATGAAAATTTTTTATCAAATAAAAAGCAATAAATGCAAATTTCAAGACAATAAGGAACAAAAATTTATCTTCTGAACAGTAATTATCTTTATATGGTAGAACTATAGATAATTTTTTTCATTTTTAAAGATAATTTTTTTTAATTTATCTCCTGTTTTGACAATATAATAATGGCAAAAAAATACATGTTAAATTAAGCTGACACATAAGAGAAATCTGGAAATGATAGGTAAAACTCTGAATTCTGAGCTTTGAAAGTTAAAATTCATCAATGTCCTTGCATTATTTATGTGGTTGCTGCTAGATTTAGGTGAATAATTTTTTAATATATAGCTTACCACGTACCATAAACGTAGCCAATACACGCCTGCTCCACTGCTGAATAAGGAACCTGTGCATCAGCTAAGGCCTTCTGACCTATAAAAACAGAAGGTTTATCAAATAGTGCTGTAAGCATTCGCTTTAGGTGAGTAAAAACTAAGTTTAGGTTTTTCCCAGAGTAGTAAATTTACCTCCATATACCCTATTTTTAATTCAAATGACAAATCCTTCATCAAATCATTTCAGATCTCTTCTTTCAGAAGTAATCATTTCTTCCTCTAAGCTACTATATTACTTTTTCACACCTCCTTTTTTAAAAAAATATTTTTATTGATTTTAGAGAGAAAGGGAGCGGGAGAGAGAGAGATAGAAACATCAATGATGAAAGAGAATCATTGATCAGCTGCCTCCTGCACACACACCTCCTGGGGATTAAGCCCACAACCCGGGCAAATGCCCTGACCGGTAATCAGAATCGAACTGTGACCTCCTGGTGCATAGGTCAACGCTCAACCACAGAGCCGCCATGGCCATAGGAGACCAAACATTTATTTAGCAAGATGTTCACCATAATTCTAAAATATCAAAAAGTTGCAAACCTAAATGTCCAACAAAAATCATAGCATAAATATATAGTGATATATGAAAAAATTAATTTTAAACAATTTTAAGTAACAAGAGAAATGCTCATGATAAAATAAGTTTAAAGATTCCGAATATAAAACTATGTAGCATATGATCCCCGTAGGGAGTATGCAGGAGGCAGCCAATCAATGATTCTCATCATTGATGTTTCTCTCTCTTCCTCTCCCTTTCTCTCTGAAATCAGTAAAAATATATATTTTTTAAAGAGAATGTTGGGGGTTTTTACCCCAAGTTATACTAAATGTGATTGATGTGGTCTGAAGGTGCATATATCTCACCTAAGACTATGTCAGATATGTGAGTAGAGTCATCCTTTGCATTTCTCATTTCCCTACAAACTGGGAACCAAGGGATATCAACACTAATAAAAGAGAAAAATGGTAATTGTCGTACGACGATACCCTTTTCATTGGCTAATCAGGGCTATATGCAAATTAACTGCCAAGATTGGCAGTTAACTGCCAACTAAGATTGGCAGTTAACTGCCAACAAGATGGCGGTTAATTTGCATATGTAGGCACAATGCAGGGAGGTGAAAGGGAAAGCAGGAAGAAGCCCCCTGCCACTGACAGTGATCGGAAACCCAGGGGGGAGCTAAGAGCTGGGGGGCAGGGCAAAGGCGGCCCTGGGGCCGCCTTTGCCCTGCCCCCCAGCCATGATCGGAGAATCAGGTGCCTTTTCCACCCTGGCCAGCGATAGCAGGAAGTAGGGGTGGAGCCAGCGATGGGAGCTGGGCACGATCGAAGCTGGCAGTCCCAGGAGCTAGGGGCCCCTTGCCTGGGCCTAAAGCGAAGTCCACGATCGCGGGGCTGCTGCAGCTGTGGGTCCCCGCCGCCCGGGCTGGATGCCTCAGCCAGAGGCATCCTGCAGGGGCAGGGGCGTAGCCCACGTGATCGCAGCGCCCCCCGCTGCCACTGCAGGTCCCCGCTGCCCGGGCCGGACGCCTAGGCCAGAGGCGTCAGGCCTGGGCAAGGGGCCAATCCTGCGATTGGAGGGTGATGGGGGTCAACGCCTGAGGGCTCCCAGTATGTGAGAGGGGGCAGGCTGGGCTGAGGGACACTCCCCCCGCCACACACACACACACACACACACACACACACACACACACACACCCAGTGCACGAATTTCGTGCACCGGGCCCCTAGTATATATATATTTTAGAGTGGAAGGGAAAGGGGAGAGAGAGAAACATTAATGTGAAAGAGACATCAATTAGTTAACTCCCCCACGTGCCCCAACTGTGGCTGGGGATCAAACCCAAATATGTGACTTTGACCAGAATCCCCGCTCTATCTGCTGAGCCAAACCAGCTAGAGCTATGAACAAAGCTATGTTTTAAAAGTTTATTCTAACCCTGGCAGGTGTGGCTCAGTTGGTTGAGCGTCATCCCATGCATCAAAAGGTCGCTGGTTCAATTCCTGGTCAGGGCACATACCCAGGTTGCGGGTATGATCCCCAGTCAGGGTGCATACAGTGTAAGAGGCAACCCATTGATGTTTCTCTCTCACATCAATGTTTCTCTCTCCCTCGCCTCTCCATTCCTCTCTCTCTAAAATCAATAAAAACTTTTTTTTTAAAGTTTATTTTACATAAAAGTTCCTTTCTTTTTCTTCCTGATTTTAGAGAGGGAAGAAGGGAGAGAGAGAGAGAAACACTGAAGTGAGATAAATACATCGATGGGTTGCCTCCCGTATGCATCCCGACCGGGATCTAACCCTCAATCTAGGTATGTGCCCTGACCGGGAATCAAACCCACCACCTTCCAGTGCACGGGATAATGCTCCAATGAACTGAGCTACACTGGCCAGGGCAAAGTTCCTTTATTATATGAAGTTTTATTTTCCTAATTATGCTTACAAAAGAAGAGAGTTTTAAGCAGTAAGCAGAGTCAATCAGGCTGAATTTGTTACTAGTCAATCCCTACAGTTAGTTTTAAACTCCATAACTTCACCTCAACATCACCATTTTATAATCAAAATATTACATTCACACATTACTAAAATAACCACAAAATGTTTAACTAAATAAAAGAAATGGAACAAAAATATATACAAAGAACTGTTTAAAGCATCTCCCACTTCAGAGAAAGGCAGAAGCTACTTCGAAACATCAGTCAAGAAAATAGCCCTGGCTGGTATTGCTCAGTGGATAGAGCACTGGCCTGTGCACCAAAAGGTCGTGGGTTTGATTCCCGGTCAAAGGCACGTACTTGGGTTTCAGGTTCAATCCCCAGCCCCGGTCAGGGGCACATACAGGAGGCAACCAATTGACATCTCTCTCACACAGGTATTTCTCTCTCCCCCTGTGTCTCTCTCCCCCTCCCTCCCTCCTTTCCACTCTCTCTGAAAAGCAATGGGAAAAATATCCTCAGGTGAGTGTTAACAAAAAAATAAATAAATAAAGAGAGAGAGAGAGAGAGAGAGAGAGAGAGAGAGAATATTTAATAACATTGCCCTGGCTAGTATAGCTTGGTTGGTTGGAGCATCGTCTTGTACACCAAGAGGTGGTGGGTTCAATCCCTGGTCAGGGCACATACCCAGGTGTTGTGGGTTCGATCCCTAGGCCGGAAGTAACCAATCAATGTTTCTCTCTCTCCCTTCCTCTCTCTAAAATCAATAAAATAAATTAAAAAAATAAAATAAAAAGAATGTTTAGCAACATAAAAGATAAATATTAAATGAACAACGTCCACCCAGAGAATCAACATCAATTAATTAAACCTCATGAACCTTCCTTTTTGGGGAGCAGAGATGCTCTGATTTCATGTATAGTAATATCTAAATACTGAGGTAAATAATAGAGTTGAAACAAAATCCAAATATGTGGACTCTAGGCACTAGTGGAGTCTCTAATGAATAACAGCAGCAATTCTTTTTGGGTTGCCTTGCAACAAGCTCGCAGGAACAGGATGAGTCTGGAGACTTCCCAGGAGGAGGACTTACCTAACAACTTCATGGGCCCAAGTAGCTACCAAAGGTTCCCCGTGCTGGGAAGCTGATGTTTTCCAGCAGTGTCAACAACTGACACCTGACTTAGACTACATGGCTCTGACTCTGAAACATTTCTGTCTACCATGAAAAGAAGCTACTGTGCGTGTCCTCCTTTTTTAAAGAGAGAACAACGAATTCAGAATGATAGTTCCGCTAGCAGCAGCCTGGCCCAAGCACGTAGCTCTGAAGACTGCTTAGAGCAGCGGTCGCCAACCTTTCAGACATCACGAACCAGAGTTGGCGACTGCTGGCTTAGAGAACATAGACCCACACACTGTGGACCCTTCTCTCTCTGAGTCCAGCTCACTCTCCAGTATGCATCCAAGTTCTTTGCTTAATACTCACTGGAATAAACAATAATAAACTGTATCACCTCATTTAGTCAAACAATGGCCTAGTGATAGAAAAAGAATTCTTCACTTGGCTCAGTCAAGCGAAGAGAGGAAAGCCACCATACAGATATTTAATACATTTTGAATGTGAATATCCCTTTTCTAGAAAAGGAAGATGCTGATTTTGTCATATCTCCTAGAATCAAGTTATCCCTTTTAGTGACCCTACCTTTCTCTCCCACAGAGCCCTCTGCTGTCCCAACACACGGCTGGGTAGCACATACATCCCTGGCCACTGTCTGCTCTGGCTGTCAGCTAAGAACGCCCCAGGTTTTCCCCTCCTCCTCTAGAGAGCCCCGAGGCAACCGCTTGATAGGTTTTTCTCCCTTGGCCAGGCTTCCTTTTATGGTGGCAAGGCTACTCCACCATCAAGACAGGTCACACAAGAAACTACAATGTTCAAAGGTCTAAATGTTCTATGTTACCTGCTTCTTTTGCCAAGTCAGGGTAGTCTCTTGAATTCTCAACTCCCGGCTTCACAAACTAGAAATACAGAAGGAGATAAAAAAACAGGAGCAAGTTTAGATTTCTTCACAACGGAACATCACAGAAATGCATTCATTCAAATAAAAACATAATGAACACCTAGCATTTCCTTGATTCTGATAATAATATACAGTCCTCACCCTCAAGGAGATTCGAGCCTAATGAAAAATAGGAAATTACACTACAGTGTCCTAAGTACAGAATGATTTGGGAGAGACAACTACCCAGCGTCAGAGGGAGGACTAGAAAGGCTTCCCAGGGGAACTGACACTTAAATTAAGTCTTTAAGGGTAGGAGTTAGCCCAGCGAGAGAAAAGGAAATCCTAGAGCAAAGGTCTAGAAGTGAGAGAATGTGGCTCAAGCCAAGTACTGCAAAAAAAGTTTTATATTGCAGCGGTTGAAGCACAAGATGGGAAGTGACAAGTGATAGGGATAGAAAAGGAACTTAGGACCAAATGATAACTAACTGCTAACATTTACTGGGAACTTACTGCGTTACGAATTATGCTGAGCACTTTACATCTATTCACTCACTTGGTCCTCACAACAACACTAAGAGGTAGATACTATTATTATCACCACCATTTTACCATTAAAAAAAAACTAGAGCACAGAGACATTAAGTAACATTAAGGACACACAGCTAATATGTAGTGGAGCGGAAACTTCAATAGTCTGGCTGTAGAGTCAAATCACAAGGGACCTTATAGGCTGGAGGCAGTGAGACCAAATGCATGATTCTGAAATAGTCCAAGGGAGAGGTAACTAACACAGCAGCACAGAGGAGGAAAAGAAGTGGACAGCCTTAAGAAACACAAAGAAAGTAAAATCTACCAAACTTGGTGACTGATTAGATAAAGTGAAGTGGTTTGCTAGTAAATGTTTGTGATAAAGAAAGATGACTTAAAAAAAAAAAAAAAAAAAGAAAGATGACTTTTAAAATTTTCTGACTGAAAACCACAATAAAATACCACAACCCAGCATACACATACAATCCGCCCTTGGTACCCACAGGATTAGTTCTAGAACATCACACACACAACACACAAATACCAAAATCCACAGATGCTCAAGTCCCATACATTAAATATTTGCATATAACCTACACATATCCTCCTGTGTACTTTAAATCATCTCTAGATTAGTTATAATACTAATCTATATATATAAAAGCCTAAGCAACTGAACGACCAGTCACTCTGACATGCTCTGACCACCAGGGGGCAGATGCTCAGTGCAGGAGCTGCTCCCTGGTGGTCAGTGCACTCCCACAGCCAACCTTCCGTAGCCAGCCAACCTCCTGCGGTCCATCCCCGCAGCTGGCCAGCCCTGATTGGGGCTGGGCGAGACAGCCCTGATCGGCCTTGATCGCTGGCCAGGCTGAGGGACCCCACCCGTGCACAAATTCATGCACTGGGCCTCTAGTACAATATAAATGCTATGTAAATAGTTGTTCGTTGTATTGTTTAGGGAAGAATGGGAAGAAAAAAGTCTGTACATGCCCAGTACAGATACATCCTCTGCAACCATCATAGGCCTAACTACATAGTGCACATCAACTACAACATTTTTGGGAGAATATTTTTGATCTGTAGAACCCACATATGGAGGACCAACTGTATATTCATACACAATTAAAGCAAAACTTGCATGAAATACTTATCCTTGTCATATTGGTACAATATTTTCTATTTTTAATTTTTTTAATGCTAGAGGCAACCTTCTAAATTGATTTCATGACCCCCAATGGGTCACAAAACCCAATCTGAAACACTGTATAGATATTTAACTTAAATGCCACACTTCATTGCGGTGCCAAAATGCAGCTGTCAAACTGCACCAAACCAAAATATTTAACATTTATTCCTGTCCCTGACCCATCCCAATTCTTCATAATCCCTGAATTTGGAAATCCTTCATAATTCCCTAATTCAGCATCCAAAAATTTTCCATTCTCCTTCTACTTAGTTTTCAGTTCAAGTCACAATCAGAGCATTTACAGAGAGCACTTATATAAAGAGTATTATGCTAGGCTCTAACAAGTAATAGCCATTAAAAACTAAATTACCAGCCATACAGTGAAATAACCTCGCATTCCCATTTCTTATTGAAATCAAGGCAATTTTTAAAAAATTAGTCTGGCAAATTAACACATACAACATTACTCCTTCAAAATGTAAAGCATGTTTAGGTGGGAATTACCAAATGTCAATTAACAGTAGCTTGGATAAAGTGTGATATGGTTACACTTTGGACATTACATCAATGAGAATAAACAATCTATAACTACGCATAAAATTATGGATGAACTCACAAACATAATGCTGAACATAAAAGCCATAACTAACCTATGACAAGCCTTTGCAGGAGAGGAGTCAGTGACTGGAGGATGGCAGAGGGGGAATTTCTGAGGTACTGGTAAGTGTGTGTGTGTGTGTGTGTGTGTGTGTGTGTGTGTGTGTGTTTAAGCAAAGCAGTGCAAAAAAATATGTATCACAAGGCTTATAATAAAACCAGTAACCCTGCTTCATTACTCCCCATCCACTGTCTTACTTGCTCCCAAAATATCCACTTATTTTTTAGAGAGAGGAGTAGAGACACAGAGAGAGAAACATCGATGTGGGAGAGGCACACATCCACTGGTTGCCTTCCACAAGAGCCCCGACCAGGGACCAGGGCTGGGGATCAAGCCTGCAACGGAGGTACATGCCCTTGACCGGAATTGAACCCAGGACCCTTCAGTCCGTGGGCTGACACTCTATCCACTGAGCCAAACTGGCTAGGGCCCAAAATATCCACTTTTAGATATTTCTTCTTTTTATAAATTGCCATGTTTCTAAATATCCTTATATTATTGCTTCTTTATCAATTTAAGATATTATATAATGATACCCAATAAAGATTGGTCTCTTAGGCCAATTCACATATACTAGTACATTTATATTTCTTATATGGTTGAATCAACAATTTTTTATTAAATCAGTACTCAGTGTTTACCTTATTAAGTAAATACTCCCTCACTCCTGAGCCAAGTTGGGTGCTATGATTAATTAAATTTCCTCTATTGCACAATTTTGTTTTTTTCTTCTGGAGTTATTAATTGCCTCATTTTTAAAGTTTTAATCTTTTTATTGCAAATACCAGAGATACAGAAACGACACACATACATACCCTAAAAAATGTGTGTGTGTGTATGTGTATTCTGATGAATTATTTTAAAGCAAACACTCTTGCAATCACTAGCAAAGATTCTCTCCTTCACCAAATCTAGCCAGCTTCCTCTACTATCTATTAGGCCTCACATTGACCTATAAAGACTTAAATACTAACATAGTTTCTAACAGCTCAAGACCACATCCCTGGGACAACCCTAACCCCAATTAAAGTACCTGGCTGAGAAAACTAAGGGCTGCCAAAAGAATTTACTGTTTGTTCAGGCCAACACAAGTGTCAGTTAGCAAATCTACATGAATTTCACGTGGACTAATCCCCTCTTCTTCCCACTTGTTTTAAGTTCTCACTTCTCTGACACTACTGAGCCCCCACTCACCACCCTCTTGATCCCCATTTGCCCTTTAAAACTCTTTTCCCTTTTGCAATAGTATATTATTGATTAAAATGTCCTAATAGTTACCTAGTGTCCACCTTTATCTTTAACACCACCACCCAGACCAAAAAATTGAACTTTGCCTGCCATTCCAGAAGCTTCTCTAGGTACTCAGTCCCACTCTCAATCCCCACTCCACCCCCAAAATAAATACTATCCTAATTCTTTTTTATTATTATTGATTTTAGGAGAGAGGGAGAGAGGGAGGGAAGGAGAGGGAGAGAGGGAGGGAGATGGGGAGGGAGAGGGGGAGAGGGAGAGGAAGAGAGGAGGAGAAAAACACAGATTTGTTGTCCCAATTATTTATGCATGCAGTGGTTGAGTCTTGTATGTGCCCTGACCAGAGATCGAGCCTTGGTGTATAGAGACAATGCTCTAACCAACTAAGCTAGCCAGCCAGGGCACCATCCTGATTCTTACAGTAATCACTTCCTTGTAGCATTTGATAGTTTTAGCTTATAACACATACTACACTTAATAAATATATGCTTAAATGATGAATTAACTGTAACAGTAATGTACGGCAGAAATATCATGGAAGGAACATGAGATGTTGAGTAATCAGTTTCAAAATTTAGGAGCTATATCATGATAAAAAATTACTTGGCCCCACTTAGCCTCAGAGATGAACAATAAAATGGAGATAATAATCCATTACTTGGATTATGAGATAATGCAATATTTTTCAAGCTGTAGATTTGCATAGGGTGACAAAATCAATTTTAAGGGTTGTGGGTTGTGAGCAGCATTTTAAAAAATAAAATAGAATAGGAAATATAAAGAGTTCATCTCATGTAATAAAGATAAGTGTTGCTTTTGCAAACTTATTTCAGCTGTGATATAAGATGTATCTCTTTCTGTGGGTAGTAGAATTATCACACACAAAAGTAGTATTAAAAAGAGTAAGTGCTTAATTATCTGGTCCTAACTCCAAAGGCACCAAAATTTCTAAAAAGGGGAACACTTGAGGAACAGAAACAAGGTTAGAAAAATCTTGCGCCAAAACACTGACCTTCACTAATGTTTCTCCTCCTCATCCGTACTTCAAAATGTCCCTGAGAACCCTAATACACTGCTGGTGGGAATGCAGACTGGTGCAGCCATTATGGAAAACAGTAGGAAGTTTCCTCAAAAATTAAATATGAAACTCGTTTAACCCCATCATCCCACTTCTAGTAGTATATCCTAAGAAACATGAAACACCAATCAGAAAGTATGTACCCCTATGTTCACAACAGTATAGCTTACAATAGCTAAGATCTGGAAACAGCCCAAGTGCCCATCAGAAGTAGATGAGTGGATTAAAAAGCCGTGGTACATTTATACCATGGAATACTAGGCAGCAGTAAAAAAGAAGGATCTCTTACCCTATGAGATACCATGGCAGGACTTAAAGAGTATTATGCTAAGCAAAATAAGCCAGTCATAGAAAGTCGAATATCACATGATCTCCTTCATATGTGGAAGCTAATGAACAAAACAAACTGATGGCCCTGACTGGTTTGGCTCAGTGTATAGAGCGTCAGCCTGCGGACGGAAGGGTCCTGGGTTCGATTCCGGTCAAGGGCATATAACTTGGTTGCGGGCACATCCCAGTAGGGGGTGTGCAGGAGGCAGCTGATTGATGTTTCTAACTCTTTATCCCTCTCCCTTCCTCTCTGTAAAAAATCAATAAAATATATTTTAAAAAACAAAACAAAAAAAACTGATGAACAAAAGAGATGCAGAGACAGAAGCATTGAACAGACTGCGGAATCTCAGAGGGAAGGCTGGGCAGGGTGCGCAGGTGGAAAGTGATCAACCAAAGACCTTGTATGCATATATACATAACCCATGGACACAGACAATAGGGTGGTAAAGGCCTGGGGTACCGGGTGGGGGTGGGCTAGAAGGGGTCAATGGGGGGAGGGACATATTTAATACTTTCAACAATAAAGATTTAATTTTTTTAAATGTCCCTGAGAAGGAATCCAACAGGGAGTATATCAGTCCCCTCTTATCCTTGGAGGATCTGCTCTAAGGCCCCCTGTGGGTCTCTGAGACCACAAATAGTACCAAGCCCTGTGTATACTGTTTATTTTCTATACATACATGTCCATGATAAAGTTTATAAATTAGGCACAATAGCTAATAATAAAATTAAAATTATAACATACTGTAATAAAAGTTATGTGAATGTTCTCGTTCTCTCTCTCTCTCTCTCTCTCTCTCTCTCTCTCTCCCTCTCTCTCTCTCTCTCTCTCTCAACCGAGATGGCTAAGTGCATGGCTGCTAAGTGACTAGGAGGGTAGTGCAATTCAGAGCTTAGGAATTGCTTGTTTGGGGGATTTTGCGGTGGCTGGCTGCAGCTAACTGAACCCGCGGATCAGGGGGCTACTGTGTTCCTAGGAGCGCGGAGCGGGTGGCATTCACCATCCGCTTCCCTTTCGGGGGTGAGGTGGACCCTGCCTCCCCTGAAGGTCCACTCGGGGTCAAAGGAGACGTGGACCTGAGACTATCTTGCTGTGTCCCCCACAAACGCTGTCGCGGGATGAGATGGAATGAGGGGAGGAAGTGGGTGCATGGAAAACAGGGAGACACTGCCATCCCTAGGAGACTCTATCAAAACCCACCCAGCAGCCCCTCCGATACCCCGAGGGCCGGGGTCCCGGGCGGTGGGCTGGAGGACGGACTCACGGACAGTGTCAGACCCTGACCCGCGCCCTGCGCGGACCGAGCGGGCCGATTGGACTGAGCGGACCTAGCGGGCCGAGCGGGCCGAGCGGAGCTGGGAGCCCGCTTCCGCACGGCCGCTCCGTTACCTTGGTCATCCCCACTCCCACCACGAACACCCGGCGCAGGGGGCGAGGCCGCAAGGAGGTGAGGGTCATGGCTCCAACGGGGCGGTCCTGTCGCGGACGCGGTGCAGCGCAGGGGGGTGTTGTCAGCCTGAAGCGGCAGGGGAACCTCAGCTTCTCGGGGTTGAAGTTTCACGGGACGCGAGGCGGAGAAGGGGGAGGAGGGGCGGGACAGGGCACCTGCGCCTGCGCGGAGGCTCGGCTGCGCGCGCAGCTCTGGGGGCGGGAGTGTTTCTAGCAAACCCCACCCCTTTTTTATTGCAGGTTTAGCAAAGCTACTAGGACCAGTGAACTGCATGGATGAACCCAGAGAGCATCATGCTAAGCGAAATAAGCCAATCGGAGAAAGACGCATATGTGGAATCTAATGAACAAAATAAACTGATGAACAAAATAGATCTAGACTAGAGACAGAAGCATGGAGCAGACTGATGCATTTCAGAGGGAAAGCCGGCCAGGGGGGAGAGGAGGAGATTAACCAAAGAACTTATATGCATATGTGCATAACCCATGGACACAGATGATAGTGTGGTGAAAGCCAGGTGGAGGGGCAGGGGACTTCTGCAGGGTGGAGGGCGTCAATGGGGAATAAAAGGGGCAGGGGGCATCTGTAATTATTTCAAGAATTAAGATACATTTTAAAAATAGGGACAGTGAAACAAGGAAGGGCTTAGAATAAGTAACAGGAGAGAACCTAGGTGGGGCTGCTTTGGCTCACTGGAGTCAGAAAAAAGGGGGCCTTGGAGACGGGTTCAGGGGGTGAGCCCAGGTCCAGCTGCCGCTGGCCATTGTTCCCCTGGTTGCAATTCTCATGGGAACCCTTAGAGCAGTGGTTCTCAACCTTCTGGCCCTTTAAATATGTATTTTATTCATTTTTTACAGAGAGGAAGGGAGAGGGTTAGAGAGTTAGAAACATAGATCAGCTGCCTCCTGCACACCCCCTACTGGGGATGTGCCCGCAACCAAGGTACATGCACTTGACCGGAATCGAACCTGAGACCCTTGAGTCCGTAGGCTGATGCTCTATCCACTAAGCCAAACCAGCTAGGGCAACTTTCTGGCCCTTTAAATACAGTTCCTCATGTTGTCACCCAACTATAAAATTATTTTCGTTGCTACTTCATAACTGTAATGTTGCTACTGTTATGAATCGTAATGTAAATATCTGATATGCAGGATGGTCTTAGGCGACCCCTGTGAAAGGTTCGTTCGACCGCCAAAGGGGTCGCGACCCACAGGTTGAGAACCACTGCCTTAGAGTTTAGGAGATGCAGCCTGAGAGGGAGGGAAGAAAGGCTTGAGCATGCCCTGGGAGAGAGAGAGCTGCTATATAGCTCTTTGTAGACAACTATGCTCAGTGTTATCTCATTTTTTAAATGGCATTTCGTTTCATTCTGGCATTGCCTACATTCATGGACTTCACTTCCTCACCTCCCATATACACCTCAACTCATCGCAATTTTATGCTCAGTAATTGTATTGCAAAAATATTTGTGTCCTGGGGGGTAGATCAGTTGGTTAGAGCATCAGCCTGATATACCAAGGTTGTAGGTTAGATTCCTGGTCAGGGCACATACAAGAAACAACAAATGAATGCATGAATAAGTGGAACAACAAATCAATGTTTCTTGCTAGCTCCCTTCCTTTCTCTCTCACTCTCTCTCTCTAAAATCAATTTTAAAATTAAAAATATATATATATTTGTGAATGTGAATCCCTAGCGTGGATGAAATCCCTAGAGGAGGCCACATACTAAAACTGACAAGCTCAGGGGAGGCCTGCATGGTGGGACTTACAAACTCAAGAGACCTACAGTAACCACATCGGATGTCTGAACATAAAAATTCCTAATTAAAAGCGAATCAAGAGACAGGCTGGCTCAATTAAGGTAAAGACTGACTTTTGTCAAGGAAGATACAGGCCTTTTTCCACCCAATCTTCTACATCCTCCCCTCTGATAACAATCAGTTTGTTTTCTGTATCTATGAGTTTCTGTTTTATTTTGTTTCTTTCTTTTTTTAGATTCCACATAAAAGTGAAATCATATCATATTTGTCTTTCTGTCCAACCTATTTCTCTTAGCACAATACCCTCTAACCCAGCCGTGGGCAAACTAGGGCCTGCGGGCCAGATCCGGCCCATTTGAAATGAATAAAACTAAAAAAAAAAAAAAAAAAAAAAAGACCGTACCCTTTTATGTAATGATGTTTACTTTGAATTTATATTAGTTCACACAAACACTCCATCCATGCTTTTGTTCTGGCCCTCCGGTCCAGTTTAAGAACCCATTGTGGCCCTCGAGTCAAAAAGTTTGCCCACCCCTGCTCTAACCCATCCATGTTATCAACAGTGGCAAGATTTTTTATAGATGAGTAATATTTCATTGTATGTATTCACCACATCTTCTTTACCCATTCATCTATGGATGGACACCTCGCTTGCTATTTCTTGGCTATTGTAAACAATGCTCCAATGAGCATAGGGGTGTATATATCTTTTTGAATTATTGTTTTGGGGTTTTTTGGATACATACCCAGAAGTGGAATAGCTGCCCCATTTTTAATTTTTTGAGGAAACCCCGTGATGTTTTCCACAGTGGCTGCACCAATTTACAATCCCACCACCAGTGCATGAGGGTTCCCTTTCTCCACATCCTTGCCAACACTTGCCATTTGTTGTCTTTTTGATAATAGCCATTCTGAAAAGTGTGAGGTGATATTTCATGGTGCTTTTGATTTTCATTTCTCTGATGATTGGTGATGTCAAGCATCTTTTCATGTGTGTGTTGGCCATCTGTATATCCTCTTTGAAGAAATGTCTATTCAGGTCCTCTGTCCATTTTTTAATTGGGTTGTGGGTTTTTTGGATGTTGAGTTGTGTAAGTTCTTTAAATAAAAGTAGGTTTTCAGCTATGAGTATGTGAAACTGCTTATTCTTGTATTATTATTTATTAATTATTGTATTACTTTTCATACAAACAACTGTAAACACCACCCTGTATTTTGGATATTAACCCTTGATTGTGTGTATGTGTGTATATGTGTGTGTGTATCTATATATATAAAAACAGGTAATATGCAAATTAGCTGGGATGCCATAAGGCAGTGGTTCGCAACCTTGGCTGCACATTAGAATCACCTGGGAATCTTTTTAAAATCCTGATTTCTAGGCCTCATCCTCCGGAAATTCTGTTTCTTTGTTACTAATGTTGTGGTCCCACCCCATAACAAAGAAACAGAATTTCCGGAGGATGAGGCCCAGAAATCAGGATTTTAAAAAGATTCCCAGGTAATTCTAATGTGCAGCCAAGGTTGAGAACGACTGACTTAACGCATCACGACTGGCTCAGGAGGAGGTGCACGAACAGATGGGCAGGAGGGGACTGCGTGCTGCCCCCAGCCCCAGCGGCCATGGGGAGGCTGGGGCTGGAGGTGGGCCTGAGCGGACACACACCAGGGGTGGAGCACGGACCTACACCAGGGGTGGCGGCGTGCTCCTAGCAGCCACTATGTGGCTCAGAGCACGCCCCCACCCCAGCGGACACACACGCCAGGGGGGCCTCTGCATGTGAGCTGCAGAGGAAACACCTTTTCTGACCACTCATTGGCTAAGCTCCCCGCAGTGTTCTTGGTAACTTGGGTAATAAGAATCCAAGAAGGTGATCTAGGGTTTTTCCACCTGACTCCTGGAGGAAAAAATGAAGGTCCACTGCTGGAGGGGCTAAGAAATTCCATATCCTGCCCTAGCCGGTTTTGCTCAGTGGATAGAGCCTCAGCCTGCAGACTGCAGGGTCTGGGTTCGATTCTGATCAAGGGCATATACCTAGGTTGCAGGCTCCTCCCTGGCTGGGGCCCAGGTCAGGGCTCATGCAGTAGGCAAACAATCGAAGTGGCCCTCTCACATTGATGTTTCTGTCTTTCCCTCTTTCTTCCCCACTCTCTAAAAATCAATGGAAACATATCCTCAGATGAGGAAAGAAAGAAAGAAAGAAAGAAAGAAAGAAAGAAAGAAAGAAAGAAAGAAAGAAAGAAAGAAAGAAAGAAAGAAAGAAAGAAAGAAAGAAAGAAAGAAAGAAAGGAAGAAAGAAAGAAATGTCATATCCTATGAAAGACACATCTTGAAAATGCCTAAAGAAAGTTGTCATTTTTTTCGTGGTGAAGGGACTGGAGTCTGTGTTGATGAAAACATTTTGGCAGCTGTGGTGGCTGGCAGTGACAGCAGCAGTGGGGTGATGGGGGTGGTGCCTTCCCCTGATCAGCCCAGTCACCTCCCACAGAGGGAGGCCAGATTGAGGCTTAGGCCGGCTCCCCAGCCATCAGTAGGACATCCCCTGAGGGCTCCCGGACTGTGAGAGGGGGCAGGCTGGGCTGAGGGACCTCCCAACCCCAGTGCACAAATTTCATGCACCGGGCCTCTAGTCTATATATAATTTGCAAATATCTTCTTCCATTCAGTTGCCCTTCTTGTTGATGGTTTAAACAATATGTGTGTGTGTGTGTGTGTGTGTGTGTGTATTCATATACATATATAGTTGATTCATTAACATTGGACTCAAGGCCAATAGCATTGTAATCCATGTCTGAAATAAGTTTATCTAAGATTATTTTCTTCATAAGGCACATCACACCCTTCTTGCACTTATGTATACCAGAAAGCACTTCAGGCTTGGGGACCATTTTTAAACAGTGAAATCACCAACAAAAAGGACAAAAATGCAACAACAACAACAAAATGTGGCACAAAATAGATCATGATAAGGACACTCGTTCACAGCATGAAAGCTAAAACAAGTACTGCATGGTTTTGTTCGACCTCAGCTGACTCGCTTTTAATTAGGAATTTTTATGCACAAAGCACCACTCAAAATTTTTGCCATCTCAAGAACTCTTTGAATATTGACTTTGGGGTTACAGTTTTTGTGAGTAGACAAATTTGCAATTCAGAATCAGCAAATAAAAAGGATAAAATATATTTAGGGGCTAAAGCCTTTGTTTCTGTCACCTCCTTTAACCCTAACAAAACAACACATGAGAATGAGCTTCAGAGAGATTAAAAAGGTCACAAAGCTAGTCACTGAACTTTGGTTTTTCCTTTGTTTTAGACATACCTGTCGTGAAATCCCCCCACACACCCCTACCCTTTATTGGTGTAAGGTCCCATGAGTTGCAACACATGCGTTGACCCTTCTAAACTACTCCCATTAACAGGATACAGAACAGTTCCAACAATCCAAACATCTTAGGCTTTTGTGAGACCAGTCGGTTTCTGGCCAATCCCTGCTCTCAGTCTCAGACCAGGCTCAAGACCACACTCCTTCTTATCCTGGAACCTAAACCCAAATGGCTGGTACCGGGTTGAAAAGCTTGCTGTTCAATGGCTGAGGTGAACTCCCACTCCCAGGCCCGAATGAGTTCAATTCAGACTGGACATTTCCCTTTTGCAATAGCACGTTCCCTATTTGCAATAGCATGTTTTAAATCTGTTGTCGGTACTTCAACTGGTCTGCCTTTCTCTTTTCCCGTGGTCACTATTATTACCTCCGCTTTGCAGATTAAAACACTGATGCTTAAATTAAGAAAGATCCATGAGACCATCGAGTCCATCAACCAGCTGAAGACCCAGAGGGATTTCATGCTCAGCTTTAGCACTAACCCCCAGGACTTCATCCAGAAATGGCTCCGTTCCCAGCGCCGAGACTTCAAGATCATCACTGATGTGATCGGGAATCCTGAGGAGGAGAGAGGAGCTGCTTTCTACCACCAGCCCTGGGCCCAGGAAGCAGTGGGGAGGCATATCTTTGCCAAGGTGCAGCATTGAAGGCAGGAACTGGAACAGGTGCTGGGAATTTGCCTGACCTAACTGCTCAGGGATCCCTTCCTTTCTTCCCAGCCCAGGCATCATCCCCTTCTCAGCCTGGAAGGGACCACCATCTGAGGCTGCAGACACATCGGATACGGAGCAGGGTGAGGGTTTGTCCTGTTACCCTCAGCTTCCCAGCGTTAGTTTCATAAATGTAGCGATAGGATTCCTTGTTGCTTGGTCCCCAAAGCCTTATTACTTACTTTACGCGTTGGCTTTAATTGGGTTCACAATAAATGCCTCTGCTCCCTGCAGGCAGGCCCACGTAGGACTACTAGGGGCCTGGCTTTGCCATTGTAAGGGAGAAGGTTCAGAACCAAAGGCCTTTGGCTTTGCTTGTTTACAGGCTCCCCCTTGGGGCAAGTGCCCTAGCTGGCTCTGGGGAGCTGGGCAAGGAAGAGAGACTCAGCTCACATGCTTCCTACCCTTTCTAAACCAAAGTTCTTCGCCATTCCAACCAGCCCAGCCATGCTACTGGCTTGTTCCTTTTCTTTGGGTATTTGCACTATTTGGGGAGCAGGTTCTTCTATGTGGGAGCCACTTTTTTGTACAGGGGACAAGTTGGGGTTTTTCAGGGAGCCCTGTTTGGTGCCTCCTCCCTTATTTTCTTTCCTCAATCTATGCAAGCGGCTCTGGCTGCCATCATCTCCTGGGATGCCAGAGGGCTGCCACTCCAGCTCTTGGGCCCAGGGCTAGAAAGCCTTCTAGACTAGAGGAAGGGGACACTCACATTCTCTGGCTTGGCCTGAGGCATGGGTGTGTGTGCTTGGTGGAGGGGAGCGGAGGGGGAACTCATTGCCATTTGGAGCTTGATAAGAAGGGTGGGCCTAGGGCTTGGAAAATGCCACTTCTGTCAGGTTTGGAAATTTCCAAATAAATCCTTGTTTATTGGTTAAAAAAAGAGAGAGAGAGAGAGATAGAGAGAGAGAGAGAGAGAGAGAGAGAAGAAAAGAAGAGAAGAAGAGAGAAGAAAAGAAAGAAAAGAAGAGAAAAGAAAGAAAAGGAAAGAAAAGAAAAGAAAAGCTGCCGAAACCGGTTTGGCTCAGTGGATGGAGCGTCGGCTTGCGGACTGAAAGGTCCCAGGTTCGATTCCAGTCAAGGGCATGTACCTGGGTTGCGGTTGCATCCCCAATAGGAGGTGTGCAGGAGGCAGCTGATCGATGTTTCTCTCTCATCGATGTTTCTAGCTCTCTATCCTTCTCCCTTCCTCTCTGTGAAAAATCAATAAAATATATTTTTTAAAAAAAAGAAAAGCTAAGAAAAGAAAAGCTAAGAAAAGAAAAGCTAAGAAAAGAAAAGGAAAGAAAAGAAAAGAAAAGAAAAGAAAAGAAAAGAAAAGAAAAGAAAAGAAAAGAAAAGAAAAGAAAAGAAAAGAAAAGAAAAGAAAAGAAAAGAAAAGAAAAGAAAAGAAAAGAAAAAAGAAAAAAAAGCTGATGGCCTTGCCCGGAGCTGGGCTGCCCCCTACCGGAGGCGAGGAGTCGAGGAGCGCGCGGCCCGCGGCCTGTAGGTGGCGCAGTTGGCGAGGCCTCGCGGCCGACCTGCGAGCCTTGGGCGGGAGGGCAGGTGGAGGGGGAGCAGAGGGCGCCTCCAGCTGCGCCCACATGCAGCGCGTCCTGGCCAGCGCCCGGCGCCTAGCGCGCCCCTGGAGGCCCCTTCCGGCCCGCAGCTGCGCCTCCGCTGGAGCCGCCCGGGACCCGGAGATCCAGGTGCGCGCCCTGGAGGGTCCCGACCAAGGTGAGCGCGCTCTCCCCGAGAGCACCCAGGAGGCGGCTGGGGCGAGTCGGGGCAGAGCTCAGGAGGGGGGCTCCTGGCGCTGCCACCCGGCCCAGGGGATGGCCGGCGCGTCCACTGGGCACGGGGAGACTGAGACAGTAGGGTCGTCTAATGTATGTCAGGATGTTTACCCAATCCCCTGCATCCTAGTCGAGGTTGCCCCAAAATAGGTGACCACCTTACTGGCCTCCCCGACACGACTTGGAATGGGACTCTAGGTCAGTATCGGTCCTTAGTCCCCGGTGAGCCTGGGCTGCTGGGCTGCGAGGAAGGGAAGAGGAATGCTCGGGGGTAGGACTTGGCACCAGCACCCACCCCCGCAGCTTTAACAGGCGTGATCGTGCCCCTGGGCCAAGGACACTGGCAAGGCCCCAAGGGGGCCGAGGCAGCGGAGCCAATCGGGTGACTGTGGGAGGCCGAGATGGAGGGCGGAGGGAGAGGGCAGAGGAGGGCACGACTCCTCCCTGCCTGAGGACCGGGAAAGCTCGCTGGTCACTGGCGGGAAACACCTTCGATTGCGCATTTTGCTTTGCTGTTATTGTTACCTACACCCCTCAGGCTTACTCTCGGGTCAAGGCTGTCCTCTTATCTTTCTCTCCAATCCTGATTGTGTCAGAATTTTAATTTACACAGATGGCATTGGAGATTACATCGCTTATTTCCTCCCCCACCCCTTACTAACGTTTGAAGAGCTGCTTTGCTGTATTAATCTAGTTCCTTGCTCCCTTCTGTGGCACACTATTCCCTCGTGTACATCCCCCACTTTTGATGGCATGTAAGGGTTGCTCAGTCTTAGAGAATACCCCTTGTTCTCATGCTTTGTTCATGCCCAACTGGCAACAGTGCTTGCCTAGATGTTTTTCTTTGCCATTAAGAAACAGAGGCACACCCTGGCCCGGTAGCTCAGTTGGTTAAAGTTCCACCCCCGACCAGGGCACATACAAGAAACAACCAATGAATGCATAAATAAGTGGAACAACAAATAAACGTCTCTCTCTCAAAATCAATAAACTGCCTGGCCAATGTGGGTCAGTGGTTGAGCGTCGTCCTATGAACCAGGAGGTCACAGTTCCATTCCCAGTCAGGGCACATGCCTGGGTTGCAGGCTTGATCCCTAATATATCCCTAGTAGGGGGCATGCAGGAGGCAGCTGATTAATGATTCTTTCTCATCATTGATGTTTCTATGCCTCTCTCCCTCTCCCTTCCTCTCTGAAATCAATAAAAATATATTTAAAAATAAATAAATAATTTTTTAAAATTAAAAATAAACAAAAGCAGCTGCCCAGGGAAATTAAGCAATTTGAATCAGGTGTGATTTCAAAACCTGTGTTCTCAACTATTAGGTCATCACTGCCTCTTCTGTACAAAACACAGACTAGTACATCAGTAAAAAGTATTATCAGGGATCACAGACCTTGCAAATAGCAGAATTGTTATCCACAGATAACAAGGATCAGCATATTAAGCCTCTGCCCCACCATTTATTTTTTATTTAAATATATTTTTTATTGATTTCAGAGACAAAGCGAGTGGGAGAGCTAGAAACATCAATAATGAGAAAGAATCATTGATCGACTGCCTCCTGCACACCCCATACTGGGGGATCGAGCCCACAACCTGGGCTTGTGCCCTAACCAGGAATTGAGCCATGACCTTCTGGTTCATAGGTCAATGCTCAACCACTGAACCACGCTGGCCAGGCTGCTCCTACCATTTAGAAGGTCACTGAGGCACAGGCATAAGGAGAAGCAGTGAAGAAGCTTGAGGAAGAGACTCCCACACAGGATAAACACCCCTCTCCACCCCCCCCAAAATGACTTGGGGCCATTCAATGTTCATGTTAGAAGCCACAGGCTTTGCCTTCATTTGGACCAATGGCATAAGAGTATTGTCACCCCCATTGTCCTTGAAAACAGGATTGGCTTGTTGACCACTCTTCACTCTTCTTTATGGCTCTATTCCAGCTCACTTAGCAGGGTGTTCATGGTTCTCCACTACACCTGACCTTTCCATTTTACCTCTTCTACCCCATGGGTTCATTTTAAGCTGTCCTACCTCTGTGTTTTATTCTAGCTATGCCCCTGATTTGAGTCCTCTCCTTTCCTCTCTGCCTATGTAAATACTTTTGGAATTACCATCCCTCAATATCCCTTTATTTTCCATGTATCTGGACTTGTCTCCCTCATAGGTTGTTAGCTCGTTGAACGTAGGACTGCTAGCTGGGTCCAGCTGTTCACTTCAGCAAATTCTCTTCTCTCCTGGGCTTCAGCTTCCCCTTCTATATAATAAGGAGTTGTTAAGCCAATTGGTCTCGATACTACCTCCAGTGGTTTCTGTTGACTCCTACCCATATCACCAAGCCTGTGATCCAAACCATCCAGACAAAAGTGATCCTACGTCAACTGCCAAGGAAGTCATCAGCCAGTGGCATGGTGGGTTTGGTGAGTAAGGAGAGTGCAGTGCAGACCCATCTCTACTGCTGGCGCCTGGAAACAGCAGGGTTCCTAGGATCAGGGCTCAAACAGAAGGCAGGGGCCCTGGCAGAGTCCTCTCGGTTTCTCCATGCAGCTGTCTTCTTCTCACAAACTCTGGCTAACCATTTAGGTCCATTATTTCTTTTAATCCTCATAACAACCTTTTTTATTATTTCTATTTACAGATGAGGAAATTGAAGGCCAGGTGGGTAACATAATGTGCCCAAGGCCATGGAACTGGTGAAAGACTGAGCTACGGCTCGAGTGAAGCACAATGAGATTTGGCAGCTAGTGTTTTGAGAGAGGAATATAAAGATGAAAAGCAGAGAAAAAGATGAAAAAATGGGAGAGAGTCAGCCAGAGAGAAAGGAATGACAGAACAGGAAAGCGAAAGGAGAGAAAATTTCTGTCCATCCCAGCACATCATTACTATATTAGTTTTCTATTGCCACAGAACCAATTGCCACCAAACACTGTTGCTGATAATAACACGTTTATCATCTCATAATTTCTGTAGGTCAGAAGTCCAGGCACAAAGTAGCTGGGTTCTCTGCCTTGGGGTCTTCCAGGCTGATGTCCAGGCATTAGACAGGGTTATGGTCTCATCACAGGCTTGACTGGGGAGAGATCCTCTTTCAAGCTCCTCACCTTGTTGACAGAACTCACTTGCTATGTGTATAGGACTGAAGTCCTGTTTTCTTGCTGACTGTTGTCCAGGGGGCCCATCTCAGCTCTCAGAGGCTTCCCACACTTCCTGATATCTGACCCTCTCCATAGGTCCACTGTTTTCCTAGTGTGCACTAGCAAAACAGGCTTACCTACAGCGTAACCTAACCATGAAAGTAACATCTCATCACCGTTGCCATATAATTGACTCTACTCTTGAAAGTAACTTTTGGTAACCTTAGCTGTATTCTGTTGGTTAGAAGCAATTCACAGGGGCTGTGAACAGAGGGGCACTCTAGGGCCTGTCAGCCACAAGACCTTGGACCTAGACCAGTGATGGCGAACCTTTTGAGCTTGGCGTGTCAGCATTTTGAAAAACCCTAACTTAACTCTGGTGCCGTGTCACATATAGAAATTTTTTGATATTTGCAACCATAGTAAAACAAAGACTTATATTTTTGATGCTTATTTTATATATTTAAATGCCATTTAGCAAAGAAAAATCAACCAAAAAAATGAGTTCGCATGTCACCTCTGACACGCATGTCATAGGTTCGCCATCACTGACCTAGACTGTTTTCCTCAACCCCTCTGATAGGGTTTCTCTGTTTCCACCAGTTTCTCTTCTGAAGCACCAGAGCTGGAGAGAACTGTGGGGACATCTGATTTCCTCTGTGGAACCTCCAGACCTTGCTGGGCTCAGTGAGCTCTTTGGAAATTTCTTTCTTTTTTTAAAAAATATATTTTATTGATTTTTTACAGAGAGGAAGGGAGAGGGATAGAGTCAGAAACATCAATGAAAGAGAAACATCGATCAGCTGCCTCCTGCACACACCCCCTACTGGGGATGTGCCTGCAACCAAGGTACATGCCCTCGACTGGAATCGAACCTGGGACCCTTTAGTCTGCAGGCCGACGCTCTATCCACTGAGCCAAACCGGTTAGGGCTCTTTGGAAATTTCTGAGGCGGCTAAGGAAGTTCACTAGCCTGAGTGTCACAGGTCTCTGTCCTAGACCACAGTTTTCTAACTTCAGGCTGGACACCCTGTCTCTCGAGAGCTCTGAAACTTCCTTGGGCCCTTCTCTATGTCTCAAACCAACTCGCACTGAGAATGCCATCTTACTAAATACTGCTTGTTCTACAGACAAAGCTGAGGACCCCAGAAAACAAAAAAATAAATAAAGGGCCTTTGAATTCCAAAGGGTTGGTAAACACTCCTCTAGTCTATCCCAGACATTTTAGCAAAGGGAAAACAGCCCCTGCCCACAATGGTGTCTCTGCCCCACAGCTGCCCCAGATTCGGGGGTGGGGTGGGGGAGTTGAGGCCAAAGTGGGAGTGGGGTGCAAGGGCCAGATTGGGGGACTCTGGGGGTGGAATTAAAGTTTTGACTTTATTTTGATGAAAAGGGAGGGGAAGGTCATGGTCAGATTTGGATTAGAAAGATAACTGTGAACCAAATGAGCAAGACAGGGAGCAAGACAGAGGGCCAGAGGGCCAGTTGGGTGATCCACGTAATAGAGTACAACGCCCGTAGCAGGTTAGGGGCTGCGATGAGGGCTATACGCTTAAGATCTAGGATCTGTTTAAGAGGTTGAATTGGCAGGTCTTGGAGACTGAGTTTTCATGGGTGAGGGAGAGGGGGGCAACAGGGTGGGCTTCTGGGTTCATAGTGCAATCAGTTACTCACCAAGGGAACAGGAGAAAGATTGACCATTTTGGTTGAGAGGTCAAGTGGGCAGTTGGATATTTAGGCTGGGAACTCAGAGGAGAGCTCTGGGCTGGCCAGGTGTGCAGGGCAGCCCTGGGGATAGAAGAGGCAAGCACATGGGAGGTGCAGAAGAAGGGAAGATGAGCAAGCCCAGCTCCTCCGGATTCTCCTACCTCCTTACGCTGCTCTCCCTTTACTCCTCCAGTTCCCAAAGACACCGAAAGGTGGCAGAATATGTTACCCCAAAATATGCCTTTGTCATAAGGATTACTTTGTGCTAAAGACACTTGAAAAAAAAACCCAACCAAACAAAAAAAAAAACCAGCAGATGCACAAAAGGCATTTGGATTTCCCCTTTTCTTCCTGAAGACAAGAGATAAACACTCCCCCGGGAAAGCTGTCCTCCCTGGACCAGGAGAAAAGAAACATTCTTCAACAGAGAAGCAAAGCCAAGAGAACTCTGCACAAACACATTTTATTAAAAAACGAAATTCTTATTTTCCTTTAGCCTCCTCACTAGTTTAGTTACCTTTCCACAACTGTCTCTTTGTTCAACCTGCTATGAAAGCATGTAGGTTCCACCATTTCTGGGGGGCTCATTTCCTTATAGGGGCTCCCATATCGTGTACAACTTGTATAAATGTGCATGCTCTCTCCTCTTAATCTGTTTTATGTCAGTTTAATTCTCGGGCCCAGCCAAAAAGAATGGGCTTCTCTCCCACCAACATAAACACACACACACACACACACAGACTTTTGCCTGCCTTGCTCTCCTAGTCACCCCTCAGCTCTCAGCCAAAAGGTCAGTTCCTCCACCAGGAGGTCATTGTTGACCTTCTACACGAGGGTTCCCCATGGCCCACCCTATTCCTCCTCCCTCCTTGTCCTTTTTATTCTGTGTTCTCATCACAGACAGTAATTACATCACTGAATGTCTGTCTTCTCTGTCAGACTGCAGGTTCTGAGAGGACAGGGCCTGGCCTGCCTGGTCTCTGGAATCCGTGTCTAGTACAGAAGCCGACACATGTTAGATGCATTATTTAATTGTACAAATGACTGAATAAAGAGGTCCTGGATAGAGCTCTCAGGAACTTGGACTTTAAAAAATTGGGTAGTCCGTTACCTATAGTATTTTTCCCACCATACCTCATTCCTCAAATGAACATTTTTACTTATTCTCACCTTGCTCAAACGCTTCCACCTGTGAACTGCCACCTGTAATCTCTAAGACGTATTGTATGCACTTACCTTACTCAAGACCTCGTATTTTTATTTATTTGTATTAGGTTATAAGCACCTTGTGGGCAGGGACTATTACATAACTTATAACTCACACAATTTCTTATCTTACAATTGTTCAATAGATAGTACAGTTTCTTTTTTCATCGCCAACACTTGGTGGTTTGCCTGTTTGTTTTGTTAACCTTCATCCAACGATATTTTTCCCAAAGTGGAAGGGAGGGAGGAAGAGAGAGAGAGAGAGAGAGAGAGAGAGAGAGAGAGAGAGAGAGAGAAAGAAAGAAACGATGCGAGAGAGAGACATCGATTGGTTGCCTCCTGCACACACCCCAACTAGGGCTGGGGCCCTAACCTGCAACCCTGACTGGGAATCAAACTCAAGACCCCTCGGTGTGCTGGATGACGCTCTAACCATTGAGCCACACCAACTAGGGCAACACTGGTTTTATTTTCAGATTTTTTTGTTTTAGCCATTATACTGGGTGTATAGTCAAATCTTAGTATGCTTTAAAAAAAAACAAAAACAAAACAAAAACAACTCATTTATTTGATATTAATACAATTAAACATCTTTCCATGTGCTTATTGGTCATTTGTATATCTTGTCGATTTACCTTCTTTTTTATTGATTTTCCACAGAGAGGAAGGGAGAGGGACAGAGAGCTAGAAACATCGATGAGAGAGAAACATCGATCAGCTGCGTCCCACACATCCCCTATGTGCCTGCAACCAACGTACATGCCCTTGGCTGGAATCGAACCCAGGACCTCTCAGTCCGCAGGCCGACGCTTTATCCACTGAGTCAAACCGGCCAGAGCTCGATTTACCTTCTTAAGAGTTGGGCTTTTTAAAAATTGAGGTGTAATTGACTTATGTTAGTTTCAGGTGTACAACCAAATGACTCAGTCTCTGTTGCATCGTGAAAGAAGCATCACAATAAGTCAGGTTAAGATCCACCAGCACACCTTGTTCTGAGAATGCTTCAGATCTACTTTCTTAGCCGCTTTCCAATACCACAAACCCAGGACTTGTTTATTATAGACAGGTGTTTAGCAAATGAGGTAAGAACTTTAAAATTTGGGTAGAAGAAAACCTAGAGAAGCGCCGAGTGTCATCTGAGAGGAAGGAGGAGGCCAGGAGAACGCGGGGCCACAAAGCAGGCGAATGGTGTTACCCGTTAGCCAAGGGCCAGCAAACGCACAACACTAAGCGTGAACCGTAACGAACACTATGGACGTTGGGTGGCACATCAATGTAGGTTTGTCTGCTGTAACGGATGTACCACTCTGGTGTGGAATGTTGATATGGGGGAGGCTATGCATGTGTGGGAGGCTGGGATATAAGGGAAATCTCTGTACTTTCTGCTCAATTTTACTGTGAACCTAAAATGGCTCTAAAAAAAGGAAAAGGAAAAAAAGCCACACAACTAAGTCTATGAGAGAGAGAGAGAGAGAGAGAGAGAGAGAGAGAGAGAGAGAGAGAGAGAGAGAGAGAAAGAGAGAGAGAATGGCAGAGGCAGGCAGGAACCACTGCAGTGGTCACTGTCCCTCTCCCCATGTTCTCCGCAGCTCACACGCCCTTCTACTTCTTTTGTGAAGCAGAAAGGACCAGTGCTATTCTGTTTTATAGTCAGGAAAACAAAGCCTGGGCATGTGTGACTCCCATCACAGTGCTGCTCAAAGGTAGAGGCTGCCCAGGCCCAGCCAGGAGTGGGCAGGCCAGAGGCCTCACCCAAGGTTGCCCGGTCCCTTGCAGGAATCACTGAGATTCTGATGAACAGACCGCATGCCCGAAATGCCCTGGGACACGTCTTTGTGAGCGAGGTGAGAAATGGCCCACACCGGGGTGGGTGGGGCTGGGCTGGGCTGGGCGGCATCTGACAGGGTCTCCTCTGCAGCTGCTGGGAGCCCTGGCCAGGCTGCGGGACGACCGGCACGTGCGTGTCCTGCTCTTCAGAAGTGGAGTGAAGGGTGTGTTCTGTGCAGGTGGGTGTCCTCCCTTTCCCCACCCTGGGGCTCAGCGGGGCTCCCCCCAGCCTGCAGGGGACGGGGTGGGGACCTTAAGTCATCTCTAGCATAGGACTCATTATTCGCATTTTACAGATGTGAACTCAAGACTCAGAGGTAAAATTCCTTGCCTAGGGTTACATAGCTAGTAAGAGGTAGAAGAGAATTCAGTTTGAACTTGGCCTTTCTGACCCCCAAGTCCTTATTCTTCTGGCTACACCATGCTGTGTTCTGACCCTTCACTGAGGAAATGAAGAGACTGAATCAAAGACATTCACAAGGTCAGTGGCCAAGATGGGACTCTGTGCCCCTTTGCCCAGTCCCTGCCACCAAAGCTTTCCACTTACCCCTGCACCATTTGGTCCTCACAAGGCAAGCACCATGAACTTGTTTCATAGGAATACCACATCCCAGGCCCGTAAGAAGCAAGTCAATGAGAGCTGAGCTGAGCTTAGAACCAGTGCTGGGATGGCTGGAGAGGGGTCACAGGGGTCACTGGGGAGGCGGGAAGTGGTTGTGGAGAGAGAGGATGGGAGAAATATGGTTTTCAGGTTTTCAAGGGGATATAGCTTAGTCCCTTCATCTGAGCTGTTGGGATCTTGGTGCCCAGTGTGGAGCCTGCCCTGGCAGGACAAGTATATAGAAAAAGGTCTCCCTGACCTGGCAGCCCTGGCAAAGATCCTCACCCTACTCTGTCCTCTTCCTTTATCTCCATCTCTGTCTGACCTCTATTAAGGTCACTTCATGTCCCTGTTAGCACCACTCCTCACTATCCCAGATTAGCACAGGGAAATAGACAGGCTACCAGATGTCTGGGTCTGACCCCAACTTGCTCTGGAATCCTTGGCTAGTCCCTGCCACTCCCTGGGCCTCAGTTTCCCCACCTGTCATAGAGAGGCTGGAACTAATCAAAGACTTCCAAAGGCTCTCCCCGATCCGACTTGGTACTTGAAGAGACCATCTTCACCCTCTACTCCCACCTCAGCCTCCTACCATCTGGCCTTTGATGACCTCACCAGCGTCACTATTCTCATCGACGTCCTTGCCCATCTCCATGCCACTGTAGCCTACATTCGCTTCTCAGTTCTCTCATCTTACCTGACCCCTCAGCATCCCTGGACCCCACTGACCCCTCCCTCCTTTTAAAAAATAACCAGTGATGCATGTCAGTTATTTTACAATAAAACTGGGGGGAGGGAATCAATAAATTTTTTATTTTATATAATTTTAAAATTGTGGCAAATACATACATGACACAAAATTTACCTTTAAACTGTTTTAAGTGTTAAAATTCAGTGGCACTAAGTATATTTACAAGGTTGTGCAACTATCACCGCTGTTCATTTCCAGAAACTTCTCATGAGCACAAAAAAACTCAGTCCCCATTAAGCAATCCCTCCCCATTCTCGCTTTCCCAGAGCCCTGGTAACCTCTGGTGTACTATGAATTTGCCAAAAGGGACAGAACATGAGGGTTGTCAAGCCTCTGGGTTTAGGTGATAAGTTTCTGTGACAAAAGAACCTGCTGACTTCTAGTAACCTCATACAACTGGAATCACACATTTGTCCTCCTGTGTCTGGCTTATTTTACTTAGAATAATGTCCTCAAGGTTCATCCACGTTGCAGCATGACTCAGATCATTCCTTTTTATGGTTGAATATTCCATGTATATTCACACATTTTATTAACCCACTAGAGGCCCAGTGCATGGATTCGTGCACCGGTGGGGTCCCTCAGCGTAGTCTGCAGGGATCGGGCCGAAACCCGCAGACCAACACCGCCTGCCACTCCCGCTTATCCCCACCCTGCTGCACCTGCCACCACTGCCACTGCTGCCACTCTGCTGCGGTCTCCCGGCTGCGGCGGCCAGCCATAAGCCCTGCGTCTGGTGCCTGTTGGTTAGCTGAGTGGCACTCCCTCCGTGGGAGCGCACTGACCACCAGGGGCAGCTCCTTCGTTGAGCATCTGCCACCTGGTGGTCAGTGCGCGTCACAGTGGCCAGTTGACCGGTCGTTTGGTCGCTTAGGCTTTTCTATATATAGGTCCTTTGGTGGACACAGGATTGTGTACACCTTTTGGCTGTTTTCAACACTGGTATGCAAGTGTCTGAGTCCTTGCTTTTCATTATTTGGAGTATATCCTTAGGAGTGGAATTACTGGATCATAGTAATTTTACATTTAACTTTTTTGAGAGACCACCAAAATGTTTTCCACAGCAGCTGCAACATTTTATAATCCCGCCAGCAATGCATCAAGGTTCTCCACATCCACAGTTGTTTTCTGTTGTTTATAACAGCCGTCTTAATGGGTATGGAATGTGCTCATTGTGGTTTGGGTCTGCATTTCCCTAATGATTAATGATGTTAAGCATCTTTTCATGTGTTTATTGGCCATCTGAGTATCTTCTTTGGAGAGAAGTCTATTGAAATCTTTGTCCTTTGTGGGAGTTTTTGTTATTGAGTTATAGGAGGTCTTTATATGTCCTAGATATTAATCTTTTATCAGATAGGTGATTTGCCAATATTTTCTCCCATTCTGTAGGCTGTCTCTTCACTCCTTCATAGTGTCTTTTCACATTAAAGTTTTTTATTTTGAAGTCCAACTGTTCTTTCTGTTGTGGCACCTCTCCTTTATGACCCACTCCCTTTTCCTCCCTGGATTCCCTGACCAATGCTTCCTCAGGTTTCTCCTTCCTCTCTGGCTGCTTCTCCTCAAGTCTCCTTTGCTGGATCTTTAACAGCCTAGGACTCCGTAACGGGTTATTGCCCAAGGACTGTCACCAACCCCTATTTGCAGGTGCGGACCTGAAGGAGCGGGAGCAGATGAGTGAGGCAGAAGTGGGGGTCTTTGTCCAGCGGCTCCGAGGCCTAATGAATGAGATTGGTGAGGGTCCAGAAATGGGGTGGAGGAGGGCCCTGCTGATGCCTGCCACCCCCCCCCCCCACACACACACACACACTCACCCCACCACCACCCTCTATTCTAAAGAGAGGACAGTTTCTATTGTAAGCTCTGTGGAAAGACAAATGCCTCTCCCAGGGAGGATGGGCACAAGGAATTGTACGAGGAGGAGGGTGACAAGAGGGTTTAGAGGGCATTTCCTTCACACGGGCTCAGCCTTTGTGCCCTGCTGCTTTTGACCCCCACCACCCACCACCCACCCCAGGGCATCAGGCTTCACGCCTCGCTATTCCAGAGGAGCCACGTTTCACCAAGCATGCTTGCAGGCTTTGACATGGTTGTTCCTTTGTCTGGAATATCCCTCCTTGGCCACCTGAACTTCTTACTCATCCTTTAATACCACCAATACCTCCTCCTCCTCCTCCCTGACCCATCCTCCAAGCTTTCTTTAACAGAGTACAGATCGCCTGGGTCTGTCTTCCCATGTCTGACTCAATTCTGTGTTCCCAGCACCCAGCACAGGGCTTGCCACACACAGAACAAGGGAAAGCAGAAAGGGGAGTCCCAGAGTGGCCAGCAGGGGAGGGGCCCGAGCAGAGGTCATCCAGCCCATCTCCCCGCTCTGGTTCCTAAGCTGGTCCCACACATTGCCCTATTGGAAGATCCAGCTTCTACAATAACCTGGCTGCGGCCCCAAACCGGAGACCCACGGGGCCCTCTCGAACCTCGGGTCCCCGTCCTGGTCCTGGAAACCCTCAACCGGAGCCCTTCTTCGTCTCCACAGCAGCCTTCCCTGCACCCACCATAGCAGCGATGGATGGGTACGCGTTGGGTGGAGGCCTGGAACTTGCCCTGGCCTGTGACCTTCGCGTGGCAGGTACTGGGCAGGGGGAGGTCGGGTACAATGGGCAGGAGAGGGTGAGTGAAACAGGGTAAGTCTGGGCATTCTGTGAAGTCAGCCACTGCTCTTGGCTTTCCTACCAGCAGATCTAAAGGCAAAGGGGAGGACACAGAGGGGAAGCTGGTTCCGCTCCTGGCCCAGCCCCTGACCGCTGTAGACCCAGTCACCCTTAGCACAGTCACCCTCAGCACCAGAGTGCTCCTGCCAATCAGAGCAACTGCTGGCAGGACAGGAAGGAGAGCAGAGAGGGAAGGCAGAGCAGGACAAGACTAGGTGTTCCACCTTCCAGTTCTGTCCAAGAAGCTTTACTTAGCATGTTTTGAACAGAGGTGAGGCAGGGGCAGTCTGTCACCAGCCCAGCTAAACACAAACATGCCTGGGCAGGAACACTGCCCTCTGGTTCATTGTTCAGAGCAACTGAGCCTTGAAGAGTGGAGGGAGGAGGTGAAGAGCACACCTGGTTACATTTTAACCTTTCTGCCGTGGGTAGGTGCACCCTTCTGGGAGGCAGAAAAGTCTGTGCCATCACGGCGCTCCGTCTTCCCTTAATGCTTTCTCCTGCCACCCGGGAACATTTGAAAATGTGCAACTCCAGCCATAGAAGTAGCTTATATCTACACGATGCACATCAACAAAAAGGCATCAAAATACCTGGTCAGGTCATAGCCCCGACTCTGCTTCTCACCTTGTCGATGTTTAAGGCAACTAAGCTGTAGGGTTTGGGCAATAGGAGGGTGAGTGTAAAACCCCCAAAGGCAGAAGTGGTGGCTGTTCCCTCCTGCCTGGCTCAGATGGCCAGAGGGAATTTGGGAGGGAAGCCTGTGGGTGGTACATCCAAGAGCTTCTCGGAGGAAGCAGAATTCAGAAGGATGTGGACTGAATACAGGGAATTTCAGGCTAATGAAAAGCTGGGAGGAATAACTGGTGGGAGCCGGAGTCATTCACACTCTAGGCCAGACAGTAGCTAAGGGTCTCTTAGGCAGAGAATCCATTAACCCACAAATAGGTAGTGGGCACCTTCCAGGAACCCCTTCCTTGTTCCTCATTTGATCCTTAGCAGCTCTTTGAAGCAGGCAGGAGCGTGGTAATCATCTTTTTCCACCTATGAGGCTCAGAAAGGGTGAGAGACTTGCCTGGGGACGCACAGCCCCCACCCTCGACCTCAGTGGGAACGGTAGGATGAGGACCTGACCTCCAGGCCAGGGCTCTCCCAAAGGCAGAGCCTGGAGAGGTCTGGCTGTGGCCAGAGCATGATGGAAGTGGTTGGCTGAAGGGGTGAGCAGAGCCCAGAGGTAGGTATCACTTCTCCCCAAGGACTGGCACTTGAGAGGGTGGGGGCTTCACTCTGTTTATGCAGCTTCCTCAGCTGTCATGGGGCTGATCGAGACCACCCGAGGGCTCCTCCCAGGAGCAGGTAACATCACCCACAGCACCCGCCCTCCTCTACCTGCCCAATTCCTCCATCCGGAGTACTTCCCTGCTCCGCCGCCCCCCCCCCCCCCCCACACACACACCCCGTTTACTAGGCTCTGTCCTTCTAGCCTAACTCAGAATCTGCTTCTGAGAAGAAGTCTTGGCTGACGCCCAGCCTGGGCCTTCTCTGGGCTCCCACTTCCCTTGCTGACTTACCATCCCCATTCCATTCGGCAGGAGGGACCCAGAGGCTGCCTCGGTGCCTGGGGGTGGCCCTGGCGAAGGAGCTCATCTTCACAGGCCGACGACTGAGTGGGACACAGGCCCAGGCCCTCGGGCTGGTGAATCACGCTGTGGCCCAGAATGAGGAGGGCAACGCTGCCTACCGCCGGGCACGAGAACTGGCCCAGGAGATCCTGCCCCAGGTGCGCTGGCAGCCCCGCGCAGGAGGGAGGGCCTGTGCCGTGGGGACACACACGTGTGGGGAGGCCACGGCGTCCCACAGGGCCAATAAGATCCACTTACCCAGACTCATAAAATTAACCCTCTTTGAATTTTGCATCCATTTAGCCATCCAGTAAACAAAATTAAGTCAAGTGTTAAAATGAAAATTGAATTCTGAGGGACTCAAATGGGCTTGAACATCTTCAGAACAGCACCGTCCAAGAGAACTTTCTTTCTTTTTTTTTTAATAATATATTTTATTGATTTTTTACAGAGAGGAAGGGAGAGAGACAGAGAGTCAGAAACATCGATGAGAGAGAAACATCGATCAGCTGCCTCCTGCACACCTCCCACCGGGGATATGCCCGCAACCCAGGTACATGCCCTTGACCGGAATCGAACCTGGGACCCTTCAGTCCGCAGGCCGACACTCTATCCACTGAGCCAAACCGGTTTCGGCCAAGAGAACTTTCTGAGACGATGGGAATGTTCTATTCTTGTGCCGTCCACTAAATCAGCCTCTAGCCACAGGTAGTTCTGCCAGGCCAAAGCCTTCAGCAGGACACCCTGGATCTGACTGATGGGGTCTCCAAGAACCTGAGAGCCTCTACTGGCTTCTCATGACTCTGACAGGACCCAGAGGTAGGCCCCAAATTTCCATAAAGATATGAACACAGCTGAAATGGAGCTGTTTGACTAATTTATAATAAATATTGACTAAGCCCACATGGAGCATCTCCCATCCATCAGACACTATCTTAGATCCTTTCATTAGAGCAATCCAGCTGGGTTGATTATCCTCATTGTATCTGTAAGTGTAACAGACACAGAAAGGTTAAGTGACTTGCTCATCAAGGTCACAAAAAGTGACTGTAATACCATATTAGAGAGACAACACTAGTATTTTGGTATTTATTTTGCATAATATAAAAACTACATACGATGTAAAAACTAGCATTTTACTCTAAAGAGTACACAATATGTACAAAAACTTCTAAAACTGTAAAACTAATGCATTTCAAATATAAAAATCTGCAAACATGTTACAAAACAAAAAAGTCTATAAAAATGTTTTCCATTCATCATTTTAGTATTTACAGATGGAACTATTTGAATTAATCATGAAAATTAAGTATTTATTTTTGTTTTTTTAATGTTTTTTTCAGAGAAATTTATTTTGGAGAGGAAGAGATAGAAACATCAATGATGAGAGAGAATAATTGATTGGCTGCCTCCTGCAAGTCCCTCACTGGGGATCGAGCCCGCAACCTGAGCATGTACCCTGACTGGGAATCGAACCCATGACCTTCTGGTTCATAGGTTGATGCTCAACCACTGAGCCATGCTGGCTGGGCTAAGTATTTATTTTGGAAAAAATCTTTCTCTATCTCCTATTTAATCCTACCTTCTTTTTATAACTTTGAGACCTTTCTTGAGGGCAGGGATTATAACTTTAAAAAACTGATAATGAGTTTGATTTAAAAGAAAGCATGTTTTGTCTTTTCTTTTTTTAGTTTCATCATATATAAATGGAGTGTCTGATGGTGCTACTCTACCAATTTTAATGCTATCAGATTTCTATTATACTTAGATCAGCAAGTATCTGATCTAAACAAAACTCTACGTGACTCAAGCTCGCAGCTGGCTGTACCTTCACAGAGGGGCCTACCTAGCAAGACTGGTAGACTGAAGGGTTGTCTTTTTGCATAAACTGTGTAACTGGGTCTTTGAGCTTGATTTAGAGATGATTCGATTTCAGATCTTTTAGTATTCTAAAATAATGGTATTATACTAACGTAAGTACTAGTATTTCAGTACTTGAAAGTAGCTTTGCATTCCAAAACACCAGCATACCAAAACTATAATCACTAATCCCAATGCTGGAATGTCTGATGCAACCTAAAGAAAGTAAATCTTCAACTTCCAGCCAATTCCTGGATGGGGTGACTGCCAGGTGTGGTACATGGCTACCCTCTGGTGGACAAACCACTAAGTCAAATGGTTCCAGAGGTTAGGGCCCAAAAGACTTTTAATGAATGCAAGGCCTACAACTTAATACTCAGATTTACCCCCTAAATAGTAAATACACATTTTGCTTTAAATATGGATTTGGCTATGTTTCTACTTGGACATACTGCACCACAGTGTGACTCACTGTTCTCATTTCCAAATAACGTTCAAATTATTAGATTTCTAATAATCCTCACATTTATGTCTATATACTTAGAAACATAAATATGTCTGCTAACACATACACATACATATGCTGAAATGGGAACCTCCAGGAAATCAGGTTAAAAAAAACAAGGTGCATACTAGTATGTTTCTTATTATTCCATTTGGGTAAAAGGTGTTGGCGCAGCATGCCTTTGGGGGGAAGGGTCAGGAGAAAGGAGACTTCACTTTTTGTTTCATACTCTTCCATACTGTTTGAATTCTTTATGATGCACATTTTAATTTCATGTTTTTAAAATGTCTCTTAGAATTGGATTAGCCTCTAAAGGTATGTTCCTTGTCCCCTAAACCATTCTAAAAAGAATTGAGTTATCCCATCTACGAAAGGGGGAATATGCTAATTGACTGCCCTGCCCACAGCCACAAGATGGCGGCGCCCAGTCCCCTCATTCCTGCTGGGGCGCCCGGCCGCTCCATGTGCCTGCCTGCGGAGACCCTTAGTCCCCTCAGCCTCCCAGCCGCCCCAAGGTGCAGGCAAACCTCAGATGGCAGCTGCCCAGCCGCCCAGGGCCACCCGAGGCTCAGGTAACCAGGGCTGGCCGAGGCTTGTGCTGCCGGCAGTGGCAACAGCAGAGGTGGGATGGGGCGTCACCTTCACCTGATTGCAGGGTTGCCTCCTGCCCCTGAGGGCTCCCGGACTGTGAGAGGGGGCAGGCCAGGCTGAGGAATCCCCTCTCCAGTGCATGAATTTTCATGCACCAGACCTCTAGTTTATATATGAGTATATACAAGGGTGGTCAAAAAGTAGGTTGCAGTTGTGAGTACGCAAAAGTTTATTCTTGCATTATTTTTAAATGTATTTTTATTGATTTCAGAGAAGAAGGGAGAGAGATAGAAACATCAATGATGAGAATCACGGATCACCTGCCTCCTGCACACCCCACACTGGGGATCAAGCCTGCAACCCAGCATGTGCCCTGACCGGAAATCGAACCATGACTTCCTGGTTCATAGGTCAATGCTCAACCACTGAGCCACACCAGCCAGGCACTGTATTACTATTTTTTAATTGTTGTATTATTTATTATTATTACCAACCTACTTTTGCCCACTTCTGTATATCTGTTGACCTCATTCTTTTAAACAACTGCACTTTTTCATTCATGGTCTGGATGTGCTATTATTTAACCAGTACTCTAATGATGAACATTTATGTGGCTTACATCTTTTTGCTACTGCAAAACAGCTGGAGTGAATAACTTTGTACATCTTAGTGTACTTGTAGTTGTGCATTTGCAGGGTAGATTCTACATGGAGTTGCAACATCAAAGAGTATGTGCATCGCCTGTCTGGTTTGTCTCAGCGGTTGAGCATCAACCTATGAACCAGGAGGTCATGGTTAGATTCCCAGTCAGGGCACATGTCTGGGTTGTGGGCTCAATCCCCAGTAGTAGGTATGCAGGAGGCAGCTGATCAATGATTCTTATCATTGATGTTTCTCTCTCTCCCTTACTCTCTGGAATATATATATATGTGTGTGTGTATATATATATATATATATATATATATATATATATATATATATTTTTTTTTTTTTTTAAAGAGCATGTGCATCTATACTTGCCAGTTCTTGCCAAATTGCCTTCCCCAAAGCATTGTATCAATTTACTCTATCAATAATATATGCAAATACTTGCTTCCTAATCCTGGCAATAGTGGGCAATACCAACAATTTACTACTTACCTAGTCTAAGGTTAAAGGGGCACCTCACTGTTTTGATTCCAATTTTCTTAACTAGGAGTAAATCTGGGAGCACCCTGTGTTTATATTTTCCTGTGAACTACCTTTTCATATCCTTATGGATTTGTTGAAAAAATACTAGCTTTTTATAAATCAAGAAAATTCATCTGTCTTAAGTATCACAAATACATTTTCCCAGTTTTTTACTGTTGCCTTTTATTTGTGGTGATTTTCCCAACTTCATTTTTATGTAACTAGCTTTTTCAATTATGGCTTCTATGCTATCAGACTTTAAAACAGTCATTCTTTTTTCTGATTCTTATAAAAACTTCAAATACTACGAATACTACAGGCAGTAAGTGCCTTTGCCTGGAAGTGGGGCTGGGAGTGCAGTGCCAGGCCTGTTGTGGCACAAGTTAATTGGAAGCAAGACCAGAGAAGCAAAGATGGCAGCTTTGATGCTCTTGCTTCTCAGTGGCTGTGCAAAATGCCCCCTTGGGATTTCAACCCCAAAGCCCAAGTTCCTAATCCTGACCATGCTTTAACTCTGCTGAGGTGACACTTGCTTGCAGTGGAGGCTTGCATTTGCTGAGCTGAGAGGGGTGGAGGAAGGGAGCAGCAGTGGGAAAGGTGAGTGGGAACTCTATCCAAGCTCCACCTCTGATTCACTGGACAGCTGCTTCACCTCCCTGAGCCTCAATTAAAGATGGCACCATCCTGGCAGGGTGGGCAGCACCATTGGACAAGTCTGTGGGCGGGAAAGCACTTTGTAAATGGTTGTATTCATAGGAATGAATGAAATGACAAGAGCCCCATAGGGTCAGGATTGGGCAGGGCAGGAATCAGTCAGGTTTCCTTTATAATAGAAAAGGAATGTGGACTGAGAGCCAGCAGGCGCTCACACTAGCGGGACATAACACTTAGCAGAAAGCTAGAACTCCGCCTCCCTGTCCACACTCTCCCCCAACCATGGAGCTATATGCCTTTATTTCAGCTCCCGTCAGCATTGATCCCCTCCTCAACCAAGCCTTTTCTTTTCTCCAGGCCCCCATTGCTGTGCGGCTGGGCAAAGTAGCTATCGATCGAGGAATGGAGGTGAGAGGGCTCTGGTCGGGACTGCGGTCAGTGGGGTGGCTGGGAGGCGGTGCTTTCACGGCGCTCTGACAGCACAGCTGGAAAGAACCCAGGGACTGGATTCTTGTAACATCCAGTCCCGGAGTTCTTTTTGTGCCTTAGTTTACCCATCTACAGCACGTAACGTTTGACCAGGTGACATTGCAGATACATTTTATCCTCATCTTTCTCCCTTGGAGAGAAGGAAACTGAGGCTCAGTGAGGGTAAATGACTCATCCAGGTCACAGAGCCAGGAATCAGAACCAGGTCTGTGTGGGCCCCAGTCCATGTTCTTGGGTTTGTGCTGATGGTCAGTGATGTGGCCTCAAGGAGAGGGCTCAGGGTGGAGTCTTGGGTGCAGCTAATCCATCCCACCTCAACTTACTTGATTGTACATCACACACCGAATCTAGAGCTGAGCCGAAAACTGGGACACAGATAAGTCAAATATGGCCACTGCCCTAAAGGTGGGGAGGGGGTTAGATACAGACTCAGATCACTAATAAAAGGGTACCAAGCAGAGAGATACCGTGGAGAGGAGATTAAAGCAGCACTGTCCCATTGGGTAGTGCCGAGTTAGAGGATATTTTCTAGAGTTGGGCCTTGGAAAGGACGAGAATTCCAGAAAAGGCAAAAAAATATGAGCAAAATCACAGGGATGTGTAAACAAGCAACTGGACTGAGTGGGAGTAAGGGGTGAGTGAGAACAAATCATGGAAGTTAGGGGCATGGGTCCTGGTGCTGGGCTGTTTGGGTTCAAAGACCTGCTTTTCCACATACTGCTGTGATTTTAGAAAAATTCCTTCACCTTTCTATACTGCAGGTTTGTCAGCTGCACAGTAGGGACAATAACCTTTGTTAAGATTACGTACACGCAATACCTCTCTCAGAAGAGTGCTAGTTAAGCAGCAGTAATAGTAGCACTGAGCAATCAAGGCCTGAAAGTTCACTAACGGGGATGACAGGAGGCATGGTGAGGCAGCCCATGAGGAGAGAACACTGTCTGGGAAGGCGCAGTCCATGCACAACCTCCGCAGCGCTACAGGCTGTGCAACCCTCCCCCCGTGCTCACAGCCCCTATTGTCCCAGCATGGTTTTGTCAGTTATGGTGTTCTCTCTCCAGGGAATTCCTTATCATAATCATCTGTGTGCGTGACTGGCATACAGTAAGACTCAGTAATTCTTTGCTGGAGGAAGCCATGAACCGACAGAATAGTGTAGGCAGGAGGGTGGGCTAGCTGTCAGTGTAGATGGGGGTGGGCAAGGTCAGGCTTATTCAGGTTTCTTTCTTGCAGGTGGACATTGCCTCAGGGATGGCCATTGAAGGGATGTGCTATGCCCAGGTACGTGGTCACTGCCAAAGTCCATGCATGCTTGTAAGCAGAGCCTGGGCCACAGTGGGGGGCTCATGTGCAATCCATGACCAATTTAGCAGGTTCCTCCCAACCCAAAGGGTCTCTCTCAATGCCACTTGCTCCTCCCAATCAGCCTGGGCTGATCCCAGAGGAACCACACTGCTTCTCTCTGGGACTGTTTCCTCAGCTATCCGGTGGTGGTACATTCTGTCCCCACCTAAGAGAATCACAGAACACAGATGTCCTTGAGAGCAAGAATGGCTTCCACTGTCTCTGTACCAGCGGCCACTTAGAGGTCAGGTTAGAGTGGGATGTCAAGGCCTTGCTTATTACAGCCTGCAGGCTGTGTGTGTTTGACCGGGGGTGGGGGTGGGGAGTGATAAATCTGGGGCTGACCTATTTAGACCTGACTCCTGGGTGAGTCAAAAAGTACTAACCTCAAGGTCAACAGATGTCACAAGTCCTCCTACACAGGGGGTCCTGGAACTTGCAGGGCCTGGTGTGAAAGAGCTACACCCAGGATTCACAGCCAATTTCTTACTGTGAAGTCTCCTATCAGACTGCTCAGGAGACTCTCAGTTGTTTGGAGGCATGTAAGCTGGGTCAAGTAGAGGCCAATGACAGGCCCGATTCTGAAGGCGCAGCCTGCCTTCTTCAGGAAACTAAGGAGCCATGAGGCCCACACCTTTGCATGGCCCGGTACCCGAGTCCACAGACAATAGAAAGACTTGGACCCTGCCTTGTCATGGGCTGGACAAACTTGAGCAAGTCCTTACTGCACCCCAACAAACTAATATTCTGTTGTTGTTTCAGAACATCCCCACCCAGGACCGGCTAGAGGGCATGGCAGCCTTCAGGGAGAAACGACCCCCTAGATTTGTGGGCGAGTGACTCCCATATAACCTCAAAGGGAAATTTGCAACATGACTGCCCTCATTCCACATCTCCTGGCTTTAGTTTTCTCACAAGGACAACAATGGATATAAAATGGCTGATGTGGTGCCTGGTACTAAGGTGCTGACTTTGCCACCTACCGCTATCATCATTATTCCCCTCCCTGTGTCTATAATCACTGGGGCACAGTCTGCTTTGGAGAATGCCTGTCTTTCCCTACTCGAATGAGACACTAAGGATTAAAATAGATCCCCCTCTCGCCTTTGTAACTGTTGGCTCTCAGGCCTGATCTCTGCCTCTCAGTGAGCAGGTGCTCACCAGAAGTACTAAGAACCCCCCGGTTGCTAACTATACAAGAGAGATCACCAGGAAACCCTGGTAGAGGATCAGGTGCCAGGGATCAGACGGCAGATTCCAGCTCTCTGCGTTACTCACTGTGTGCCTTAGCTTCCTCATCTGTAAAATGGAATTGCCATGAGGGTTTAAATAAACAAAACGCCTCCTGGTCAATAAATGCGAGTTATTAATGTACAGCGTTGCGAGAACCAATGGACATCATTGTTGTGAAAACCTTTTTTAAACTGCGGGGTGGCAGGCCACTCTGTACTTGCACTAAATAGACTTCAGGGGCATCGAGAAGAAAGCGATTAACTGACGGAGAGAATGGGGGGTCAGGAAATAGGTAGGTAACACTGGAGTTGAAGCCGGAAGAATTAGTGGACATTTGATGCAAGGAAGAGGAAGGTTGAGGGGAACAGCATGAGCAAAGGTGAACAAGAGGAGGGCACACGGAGGAACAACGGGGGGCTGAAATGCATGTACGCACACTGGTCTCAGGAGCCTCCTGCTGCACTAAGGCAGGGGAAGAGAAGGCTCCCCCCACGCCAGGGCCCACGGTCATTCTTTAACAGAGCTAAGCTTTGCCTGAACTCCTGAGCCTAGGCCTGGAGTCTCTAAGTCATGGGCATGGACACATACCAATAATGTCGTTAATTTGCTGCTAAATACAAATGTACTCCACGGCTGTGCTCATTTCCTGAAAGGGAGAGTAACACGGAACAGCCCCGGCCTTAGAATCAGCCCCAACCTCTCAAGCTGCTAACTAGTTGGGAAAGTAGCCACCTTTCTGAACTTCCTTTTTCTCACCTGTTAAATGGGGAGGCTAAACCCCCAGATGATGGTGTGAATCACGGGGAGACAAAAGTTGGAGGAGCCGAGGGTAGAACTGGGCCTCCACAGGCACAGTGTCCCACCACGTCCTCACATTATCTGGTAAAAGGATGTTCCAAAGTCCCAGAACCCGGGTCAGGAAACTAAGACAGATTTTTGAAATCGTGCGCAAGAGTGAATGAGAGAAAATACAGGGCGGTTTCAGGACTGTAGGAGGCTACAAATTCCCTGGTGAGCAATAGATTGGGATATCGTTTAGAATAAGTCTCATTTCATTCCAAAAGATGGCACATATCCTTCCAGTTAACAGTGTGGTCAAGGAAGAGAATCAAATTGTAGTCCTAAAATATGCTAATAAAAAAGGAATTTATTTTTGTTCTTTGAAAAACTTAAAACACATGAATGACAAAATATGGTTTGTTAGTTGTCAATAACAAGGCAAGAAAGGAGTCCATACTCCATTCTACAGAGGGGGCTTGCAAGGGCACAATCAAAAGCTTCTGATAATTTATATTGTGATAGAGGCTGGTTGTCAAAAAAGCCCGTGTGTTTCTTGTCACCCGGCTGGGTAAGGGCACCTCTTGAAATCTTCGGCAAAGACTTTTTGTGGCTCTTTCTCTTCCTCTCAGTTCTGGTCACAGTTCTACTCCAATTAAAACTCTGAGGGACTGAGATTTAAAATTCCCATACAATCTCCCATCTACACACTATTCTCAGTCCTGTCTCACCATGCCCCTGCAGCAAACCCACATACCCAGAATGTTATACCACTCAGTCCAACGTGTAAAGTTGAAGGGAAAGGGCCACAAGAAGAATATCAAAAGCTGCAAAAAATATATTTCTTTTTCCTCCATCCACAGTGGAATGTACTTTGGTATCTACTTACAGAGAAAAGTAACTGGCACAGTTCCAACACACGCTCACAGGTCTTCCCAGAGTCCAGGGCTTGATTTTTCACAATTGCTGAGGGAATGTTGTCAGAATTATTTCAACCTGGTTTAGGGTTATGGCCATCATAAAATACAATCGTTGGTAACTTACAGACACCATTAATAAAAGATGACCGCCCTGGTCAGTGTGCTCTCAGTGGTTAGCGTGCTGGCCCACACACCAAAGGACCATGGGTTCAATTTCCAGTCAAGTGCACATACCTGGGTTGCAGGTTTGATTCCTGGCCCTGGTTGGGGCGTGTGTGGGAGGCAGCTAATCGATGTCCCTCTCACGTCGATGTTTCTCTTTCTCTATCTCTATTTCCCCCGCTTCCACTCTCTCTAAAAAATCAATGGAAAAAATATCAAGTGAAGATTAAAAACAAAAAAATTAAAAACAAAAAAACAAAAAACCCATATAATCAAAATATACACACAAAAATTTAAAAATAAATTAAAGATGGCCAGCTCATACATTCCAACAATAGGTTTCAACATTCAGTGGCTGACGGGATGGAAGATCTGCCTGCCCTTGAGGACCAGAGCACCTCTGAGGCCCCTTAGGTTAAAAGGGCATTTAACACGAAGGGAGTCTCTGATGATTCGTGAAGTGCATTCTGAAGTCATCAAGGATGGAGGCTGCAGTCTGCTGTGCTTGGGGGTCTGCCTCGTTGTGCTCCTGGATGTCCCACAGAAGCTGCACTCCTCCTTCTTCAACTAACATTTTGCAGTATTTGCTGGCTGGAAGAAAATTAAGCAAAAAACTTGATGGACAATTTGGTATTTTAAAGATTCCCAAGTCACCACATTCACCTTTTTGAAGCAAGGGTACAAAGTTTTAAGCCCTCTGACAGAAGAAATAATCTAAAATAAGTCAGTTCAAAAGGAACAGTCAATTCAAACTCAAATAATGCTTGGCTTGTGTAGTGACCAGAGGAGTATTTTAATATGTTTACTTCCAGGCAACTCCATGATTCACATATCTCTAACCTTAGCAAATAGGGTGAAGAACAAGAACATCTTTTATTACAAGATTAATACACATTTCAGGTTCAGGCAATATGATGAATTCGATAAGCTGAAGACACCAGATGCTGGGTAAAATATAACTGAGAAATATTTAGATGCAAAGTTGAACGTACAAAGTAAAGATAATGTCCAGAAGCCAGATATACAGAGAAGAAAACACCTGACATACATGACCTAACCTGCAGCTATCCCGGAGCAGGAAGGGGCTGTCAGTTTCAGTAATACAGAAACTGAGATTCTAATTTAGGGAGTTAGAGAGACAAAATCAGTTCATAAAGTTGGTCCCTCAAAGGACTAGAAAAGACAAGGAATAAGACAATTGAAATACCTTTACACTGGGCTATGAGCCAAGCAATTTTTAAAATACTTTCACCACACGTGCATTTTCCCCTAGTTTGACTATATGTGTATATACTGTACATATATACATATACATACATGTCATTATTCATATGTACATATATACACACATACTTTAGATTTTCAGATGACTCATCTCTTACTCATTCACTTCAATTGTATTATATCCATAAACTGAAGAAAATTGACATCTGTACCTTAAGTCCTTCCATCTAAGAATAAAGTATGTCTCATTAATTATTTCAGGCTTTTTAAGTTACCTCTTGGTTTTTTTAGTATTAAATTACAGCCTATTTTTCTTTTATAATAAAAGCCAAAAATTTTACAATTATCTTTATTTAGCAAAAGACATAAGCTAAAAATTCTCAAAGGGGAATTTAAAACAGCAAAACATTAATCTAGCTGGGAAACAACAATTGACCCACCCGGCCTCCCACAAACCAGCAGATCTTTGTGTCACTTAAGAGTCTTCATGATAAACTGTTGAGTAAAAAGAGCAAACTATACAATAGAATGCACAGAACTGGCCCATTTTATCTAAAAATATCACATTTATATATAGTACATACTAACTATAGTATGTATATAGAAAAGCATCTAGAATGATAGTTAGAGCTATCAATTTTTAAAAAAATTTTTATGAGTTTGAGTCAAACTGACAACATTTACCAGGGAGCAAGATCTCAAATGCTCCCTATAGCTATCAAGTTATTCTTTGTGCTTGCCTGTGGGAAATAGGCACGTTCTATATTACTTGATACTCACCCCAAATATATTATAATTTTGTTTCATTTTTAAAACTAATAAACTTTTTTTCATTTTCTTTTTAGGAGTTAAATTAAGGACACAGGTGAACAGTTTTTCCAAATTCCATATTGAACTTAATCATTATACTGAACAATAGCTGCAAAACTACTGTTCTGAATACATACGGTTTTTACTGCAGACATGATACATAGCCCATAGTGCCCAGAGCTGAACCTCTGGTTGCGAGAAGTTGCCAAGGAGAGGAAAAAATGCCTTGAAGGATCTAAAAAGGCACAAAGAAGATGTTCATTCAGAACTGAGGCTAACATCAGGGATATAAGGATAATTTTCAGCATTTCCCCATAGAGACAATTCCTCACTGAGACAGATGTATTCCTTCCTCTCTGTGAAAAATCAATAAAATATATTAAAAAAAAAAAAAAAAAAAAGCCAAAACTGGTTTGGCTCAGTGGAGACAGATGTATTACTGGAAACTGCATTTTTAAGGAGGACCTATGTAATACTTTCAACAATAAAGATTAAAACATAAAAGAAATTGCATTTTTGGCCCTGGCAGGGTAGATCAATTGGTTAGAATGTCATTCTGATACACTACAGTTGTGGGTTCGATCCCTGGTCAGGGCACATACAAAAACCAACCAATGAATGTATAAATAAATGGAACAATAAAATCAATGTGTGTCTGTGTCTGTCTGCCTGTCTCTCTCCTCTCTCCTCTCCCTTCCAAACTCAATAGGATAAAAACTTAAAAAATAAAAAAGAAATTGTATTCTGTTAAACACTCTATGCATTCAATATCTCGTTTTATCCTTTACCCTTGCACACTGTCAACCTCATTTTACAGATGAGGAAAAGTGAGTCTAAGAAATTTTCTAAAAGTGATTTCCCAATACCACAAAGAAATTGGCTATTTAACTCTATTTTATCACTGTGCCATGGCCTCTACATAGTGAGTCGACTGAGGACAAGCTTTAAGAGCATTACATCATCATGAAATTACCTGTAGGTCACCAATGCTGTCATCTTACAACTTGAACTTGGCCAATTCTGGATGGTTACATACTATACAAAAAGAGAAGCAAGGATTCAAGTATTCCATCATTTTTAAAAGGTCATAATAGGCTGTTTCATTTGTAATTACATATATATTTAAAACAATCACAATTTTCAAATTACAGGCATAACTTACCCAAATTTAGGTACACCTTCTTGCCAAAATATCAATTAGGTAAACCATTAGATATGTAGAATATGAACAAAGTCATGTGGAAAACAATGCCATAAAAAGGGGCTTCTGTTTAAAGATGGAGACCTGAGCATGCACCCACTCCTTCCCTCAAATCCTGTGTACAGAATACTAATGCTTTAAAATAAAAGGTAAACACACAAAGAACCAAGCAGAAGGAGAAAGATAACTGGTTCCACAGATCTAGCACTGGGGAAGGTTAAAAAACAACGCAACTTGAACAGAAACCCTGAAGAGATTTAAAAATTTGGCACCCCAAGAATTTCAGGAAGTAAGGTTAGAGGTGGGGTTAAAAATAAGAGATTGGTTAAAAGGTACCAAAGAATCAAGACTCCCAGATCTCCTCCTTCATCCTCCTGTACTAAGCAACCCATGAACATTTAAGGGTGGCATTACCATGCTAAAAACAGATGCTGAAGTGATAATGCTATCCTATCCTATATAATAAAAGGCTAATATGCAAATAGACCAAACGGCAGAACTGAACCAGTTGCTATGATGTGTGCTGACCACCAGGGTGCGCGCACGGAACATGGCAAGTGACAGCCGCGGCAGGATGATGGAGCAGGTGAGCGGGGGCGCCAGACCAAGGCAGGGCACTGGTCACTGATTAGAGTGAGCCTCTGGTGGTTACTGAAAATTCTTTGCTCCCATGTGCTGCGGTCCCACCTGGCACCCATACCCACTGCCAGCACCGGCCCCACTCGCACCCACAGCCAGCGCTGTAGCCACCCCTTGCACCCACTACTGGCACCTGGCGCCAGTCCCGATCGCTTGGTGCCATCAGCAGGTGCAAGTGGTGGCTGCTGGCCCCAATTGCCCCTGAGGGCTTCTCTACTTCCCCCTGCTCCTGAGGGGCGATTGGGGCAGCAGCCGCTGCTCACACCCACTGACAGCGCCAGCCCCACTCACACCTGCTGCTGGTGCTGGCCCCAATCACTCTGCATTATCAGCTGGTGTGAGCAGGGCCAGCGCTGTCAGCGGGTGGGAGCAGCAGTGGCGGGAACAGGGCTGCTGGCAGACAGGGGACCGGGGGTCGGGGGCAGCGGGAGGGGCCAGGCAGGGCTGTGGAGGATGGGCCGAGACCCGCCCTTGTGCCCACCACAGCCTTGCAGCCCACAGTTCCTTTCAAGGTGAACAAATTCGTGCACTGGGCCCCTAATCTAAATATAAAATACTGAGACTCCCCTGCCCTCAACTCTCTTCCTCTAGTGGGGTTTCAGACTGCTGGCAGTCAAGCTTACAGTTTTCAATCAGGAGAATAAAAGATTCTTCTTCAGATAAATCCCAATCAGTTCAGGACAAAAGATCTAATGACACTGACACTGAGGCACAATTAATCCAGACCACTCTATAAAGCCCGAAGTTGACAAGTTCTATTCATCAGCACACAGCTTCCTGAACAGCTCCACTCTTAGGTATGAATGGACAGCTGAGGATTGCCATACACTAAGAAAATCTGTAACATCAAGGAACAGAAATAGGAAAAAAGACCAACTTGAAGGAAACAGAGACCTTGGAAGAAGATAAAATCTTTTAAAAAAAATATAAATTTTATTGATTTTTTACAGAGAGGAAGGGAGAGGGATAGAGAGTTAGAAACATCGATGAGAGAGAAACATCGATCAGCTGCCTCCTGCATACCCCTTCCTCCATACCCCCGCAACCAAGTTACTAGTACATGCCCTTGACTGGAATGGAACCCGGGACCCTTCAGTCTGCAGGCCTATGCTCTATCCACTGAGCCAAACCCGTCAGGACAGAAGATAAAATCTTAAAACGAAACCACTAAACTATCAGTAATACCTTTAAAGAGATAATAAGGGTTCTTTGGAAATTTAAATTATAATAGCAAAAATGCAAAATCCAATAGAAGCTGAAGTAGATTTTTTTTTAATGATAAATAGGGTGATAAGAAAAGATGAATCTGTCAGGATCAACATTTCCTGCCCCCCCCCCCCAAAAAAAAATGAGGAGAGAGGAATGGTAGGAAGGAAAGAAGGGAGGAAGAAATTCCCTAGAACTGAAGGAGAGAGGGATCGGGAAAGAAAGGAAGAAATTTCCCAAAACTGAAAGAAATGAGCTCAGGACCCCTAACTGGCCAAACATTACAGATGAAAATATACCCACAATGAGGGAAAATCTCTGTGATTTCCAAACACTGAGAACAAAAATCTTAAAGCTTTCAAAGTTAAAGATAAAAGGTCAATGACTTAAAAATTCCAAAGGGAAACTATTTCAAAACTAAAATTCTATACTCAGAATCAGGTCTCAAATTTTCTATTTCACGCATCTCTTCTTAAGAAGCTACTGGAGGATGTGGTCCAACAGAATGAGGGAGTACACCAAAATACAGGCAGGCATGCAATCCAGGAAACAGGAAATCCAATACTAGAGAGACCAAAGAATTTCTAGAAGGATAGTAAAGGAATATCCTGGTTGACAATAATATAGCAGATATAAAAAACAAATGAACAAATAAAAAACAGACCAGATGACAGACAGAGAGGCTCTGGGCAAGAAGTGTCTGAGAAGATGAAGTGGATGGAATATATTTGAATGTACAAAGGAGATTTGTACTTGGGAGTATAAGGAAGGATGTGCATAGGGACAGTGAGAAAAAGAAACTTCATTTTATAGAATGGGAAAATGAACTGATAGAGAATGCCTATATTTGCAAAGTCAAGAAGGAGCAATATATCATTTAGAGATATGGAGGTAAATACCAAAAGAAATAGCTTTAAAAAGAGCTGAATGTGAGAGTTAGAATTAGCTATATACAATGCTTGCATGTAACTTTTTTATAAAAGGAAAAATGCAACAAAATGTTAGTAGAGATTAACTTTGTAGGGTAGGGTTTGGATGATTTATAATATTTTCTTTATACTTTCCCGTGTTTCTCACTTTCTACAGTGAATACATGTTTCTAAAACTCTTGTATCTGGAAAAACAGGTTTTTTCTAAAAGATTACGCAGGGCTTTGTAGAGGAATGGCTCTTGTACCAGATCTTGGAGAAGAGTAGTCCTCTGAAGGTCACAGGACACCCAGGGCTGTTTGTCAGATGCCAGGTGGGCTATGACGCCTGCAGCGAAATAGCTGACTTCCATTGCTGTGCTATGGAGCAAGACGCTGATATGCTTCACCACATCTTTGGTCACCAGCTCGGAAGAGAGTTCTCTGACTTCAGCTACATTGTTCTACAGGTCACACGGAGCAGACAATACCAGAGACAGGAAAGGAGGACAGAATCAGGAACTGGCTACTCTCCCTCTCCTAGTGCTCAGATCAAATACATCGGCAACACTTAGTTCCATCCTGCTCCCTCTCAATGCAGCCTAATACCCACAATCCCACCCCCTGATGAGGATGATCAGCAATAACAACTGAGTAAGCACTTACTATGTGCCAGGCACTGAACTAGATAAACAAAAATGTCTTTTTATCTACGTTGTCATAACGTAGAAATCTGACATTCAGTAAGACTAACTTGGCTGGTTAACACTAACACCTGGTTGAACTAGAATATAAATCCAGGCCTGACTCAAATACGAAACATTCCTAGGGGTCTACTATATGTTTTATTAGCTTGAAATTCAACAGTAATAATAGAAGGCAGGTAGTTCTTTATTTTATATATCGTATTCATTTTCTATGCTGTGTAACAAATTGCCACAAAGTCAGTGGCTTAAAACAACACACATTTTTCTCCCAGTTTCTGTGGGTCATGAGCCCAGGCATGGCTTGGCTGGGTCCTCTACTCTTGAGGTCTCACAAGGCTGCCATCCAAGTGTCAGCTGGGCAGCATTCGCATCTAGCCCTCGCTGCGCCACCAGATGACTGCAGCTACGAGTAACTCCACATGAGACCACCCGACAATACAGCTGAACTGAGTTCAAACTGTTGACCCACAGATTCATAAGTAAATAAAATGGCTGTTGTTTTAAGCTGCAGTCTGTTCAAAGCAATAGATGAATGATATACAATGGTATTTAGATTAAACAAGTTAATGCATGTCAATGCTTACAAAAGTGCCTAGCATATAGTAGGTACGACATAAATGTTAGATTTCTGATTTCTTAAGTAATTAGAATTAACTCAAAACAAAACCTTACCAAAAGTCCAAGTACTTTGCTTTGTATTGGTGATCCTGAAAAAGTCTGTTAAAAGAATATATAGTTACTTTATCATGAAGAAAAGAACTTTACATATAAATTCAGTCTTGAATTACTACCTCCAAAACTTGAATGAAGATTGCCAATCCTTGATTTTCCATAAAGTGCTTGCAGGCAACTGGAGACTCATCTGTAAGATTCCAAAGTGCTTTCAAAGCAAACAAGAGGGTGACATCATCTAAATTCTCAGTAGTCTTTTGTTTTACTATTGCTAGAAGTTCCTACAAACAAAGAGACAGGGAGTGAGATGCCCTAATGACTAACTCAATCCCATTAAAAGAAAAGCCACAGTTAAGAAAAGCTATAGAATCAAATCAAATCAAATAACAAGTTCTACTACTTAAAAGCTTTGTGATCCATTTTTCCCTATAAAATGAATTATACCTATCTCCTAGGGTTTTTATGAGGATTAAATGGGGAAAAAAATTGAAGTTTAATGAGCACTTCAATCTAGTTCTTGGTGCTTGTTAATAAATCTATAGTCAAGTATGTATTAGCTTTCCATTATTCATTTATTGAGAATGTCTAGTCATCACCTTCTGGAAGTCAGACATTTATTCAGATAAGAGAGACAAATCAAAACAACGGTTTCTCTCAACTACATAAAATAAATTTAAATTTTGGTAAATGCTCTGAAGGAAATACATTAAAGAATTTACTTAGAGCCCTAGCTGGTTTGGCTCAATGGATAGAGCATCAGCCTGCATACTAAAGGGTTCAATTCCAGTCAAGGGCACATGTCCAAATTGCAGGCTCAATCCCCAGTAGGGGACATGCAGGAGGCAGCCGATGAATGATTCTCTCTCATCATTGATGTTTCTGTCTCTCTCCCTCTCCCTTCCTCTCTGAAATCAATAAAATAATAATTTTTTTAAAAAAGAATTTACTTCGAAAACATGGGTGAGAGGAGCCTCCATACTGAGAAAGGTTAGCTAGCTAGCTTAATTAGGCAGACAGGAAGGGGGGGGGGGGGTCCAGGAAGGACAGAGGTATCTTTGGCCTGAGCAATTAAAACAACCCTAGGTAGAGCAAAAGCAGCCCTGACCTAAAAAGGAGACATATATAAAACTTTAGACAATAAATTTAAAAAAAGAGAAAAGCCTAAGGAATTAGAGGACTAATTCAGACTAAGAACTATGTTTTGAATCCTTTTCTCTTTGCAATTAATAAAAATAAACGTCAAACACACACACACCAAAAAAAAAAGCAGCCCTGACCTGAGTCGCTAGGAGAGCCACAAGGAATAATAAAACATCTCCGGCCAAGACAACCGAGAGCCATAAGGGAGATAAAATTCAACTCCAACAACCTGAACAGGTAAAATAGATATGTGAAGGGCTTTGAGCTTTGAAACTAATACTACATAGCAGAATGACCAAATGAGGAAAGCAAGGGGGTCCTAAATTAAGGAAAGGTCCAATTAGAAAGGGTCAGGTCCAGACAAAAAACTGCTGCCTTTGTAAACCCGGAGACAAAGAGATTCAGCAGATTTTAGACTTTTCCTCATTAGAGAGAGAGAGAGAGAGAGAGAGAGAGAGAGAGAGAGAGAGAGAGAGAGAGAGAGCAGGCTTTTCTCCTTTGGGTATTCTCCCTACCCAGATGGAATTTGTATATGCTTCCAATAAACATTTGCATTTTTATTAAAAAATCTTAGTCCGAGAGTTTATTCTTCAAACTTCATGAGGACAAGGACCCACAAAAGAATCTGCACCCTCAACCCCACGTTTCAATACCAAGGTAATATATCAACTGAGACAAAAGAAAAAGAGGATGCCAACCAGGAAAGGAATGGGAACACAGAGAAGGGGGGGGGGGGGGGGGAAGAGCCTATGCCAGGCAAAGAAAAAGGCTGCTGTTCCAGGCCACTGAACAGTCAGTATGGCTAGAGGGTAACACTAACATAACCATTATGTCCCTAATAGTTTGAAAGAAACCATTGGCTCTCATTAACAGATATTCCAACATACCATTTCAGTTCAGAACATTTCTGGACATAGTTAAGCTGGTATTTATGCTTTCTTTCAAGCATATTAGAATATCATGTGAGAGGAAAAAGACAGCCATTGTCAAGTAACCAGTAAATGAAAAGATACATAAAATATAACAGCACGAAACAAATCAGAATATCTGTTTTCAGAAGGAATGAGGTGATCTCAAATATTTTACCCAACTAAGATATAATATATAGAGTTCATTGCAAAAATAAAGCTGTGAGAGCCAAGATAATATAAGCAAGGCACACAACACTGGTAGCCATCACCTAGACCAGGGGTCCTCAAACTACGGCCCGCGGGCCACACGCAAATACAAATATTGTATTTGTTCCCATTTTGTTTTTTTACTTCAAAATAAGATATGTGCAGTATGCATAGGAATTTGTTCATAGTTTTTTTTTTTTTAAACTATAGTCCGGCCCTCCAACGGTCTGAGGGACAGTGAACTGGCCCCCTGTTTAAAAAGTCTGAGGACCCCTGACCTAGACAGTCAATAGAGTGAAGGGTAGCAAGACAAGGGAGGGAGCAAGGGACGTGAGGCTGACCCTGAAAGTAACTGTGGCCAAGCCTAAGGTTAGATGTTTTACATATTTTACCTTAATGGTACTCAGAAATACAGTCTCACTCCTATGACAGACGCCTGTTTTTCAGATGAAGCGAGCTTTCAGATGAAGAATCTGAGGCACAAAGATAAGTGACTTATCTAAGCTCTTCTGGCTTGTGGCTGAAAATCTGGTTTGTTCTCTTCTAAAGCCGGAACAACCTAAAACTATTTCTCCAAGAACTACAGTGCTATTCTTCCCTCTGTGTCATTTTCCGTACTTGCTCCCTATCTATATCCATAGCTTTATTTCTCCATCTCTACCTCTATTCCTATTATCATTCCCAACAACTTCAATGTTCCTGCATCACATCATCTTGGCAAAACTCCTACCTTGGTTAAATCCTACTTCATGCCCCATCCCCAAAATTCTGAATATTGAAAAAGATGTGCTTGAGCCTCACTTTCATTATCTCACAAAAAATTTCAAAAGGGTATTTCATTGTCCCTGGCAATCCTACTATATTTCCCAATGAGTTTGCTCTGAAGACTACTATTTCATAATTCTCTCTCCTCAAACTGTAATCACTATCTCTTTACTTTTCTCACTTGATCACTTTATCTAATTTTTCACTGAGAACTGTAACTATTCTTCCTAAAAACACCTACCAACCTACTTGTACTTGCATCGATGTCATCTGTCATCCTTTCTGCTCCAATCTAAAGCCGAGAGGTTTACTTCTGCTCTATATACAATTCCTATACACACACAAAGATTTGACACCAAAATTATTTCCTTCTATCTTGCCTATGCTATTTTTCCCTCTTTTCAAAAATAGTCCTATGATCATAAAATACAAATATCACATGATCTCACTTATATATGTAATCTAACGAACAAAATAAATTGACAAACAAAACAGATCCAGAGACATGGAAGCATGCAACAGACTGACGATCCTCAGAAAGAAGGGGGAGGGGGGGATTAATCAAAGAACTTATATGTATATATGCATTACCATGGACACAGACAATAATGAGGTGAAGGCCTGGGGAGGGGGCGGAGCTGGGGAGGAGAGGGCCAATGGGGGGGAAAATACTTTCAACAATAAAGAGAATTTTTTTTTCTCATATTTTATTGATTTTAGAGAGGAAGGGAGAGGGAGAGAGAGATAAAAACATCAATGATGAGAGAGAATCATTGATTGGCTGCCTCCTGCACGCCCCCCACTGGGGATCGAGCCCGCAACCCAGGCATGTGCCCTTGGCTGGAATCGAACCTGGGACCCTTCAGTCCCCAAGCCGACACTCTATCCACTGAGCCAAACCAGCTAGGGCTAAAGAGAATTTTTTTTAAAAAAACAAAACTATATATTTGAAAAAAGCCAATAACCCAGAATATAAGGCTATGAATAGACAGTTCTCAGGATATAAAATCCTTAAATTTAAAAAAAAAAGGTTCAAGCCTCATCTTAAAATAAGTGCAAAATAAAACAATGTTTATTTTTATGTAAATAATGTTAGCATAATGAGCAAACTCTTAAATTACTGATTTATTAAAATTGTGATATAAGTTTGTGGGGTTGAGGATGGAGGTAATTTGTAGAAATATATACAGAAGAGCTAAGTTCTTATTTACCATAGCAGTAGAATCACTAGATAACATCTAAAACTAATCACTCAAGAATTCACAAAAAAAAAGTTTTTTAATTGCAGTTACTAAATAAGCATTTTATTCAGAGATGTGAAGGTAAATACTACAAGAAAAAGCTACAATAGTAATTTCTTCTGAGGAGCAGGTCTTACAGATTTTTCATTTTTTAGGCCTTATAGAATGATCTGATTTTATAAAGTATGTTCATAAATTACTTTCACTGAAAAAAGTGGTAAAAGTGACAAACAACCTACCTTAACTGCCCTGAGGAGCTCGTCTTTAAGTTGTGCAGTTTGCTCACTTGAGAGCTGTAAGTAAACAAAAAGCTGACAGTGAAATATCAGATCTCCATCAAAGCTCCATCAGAACTAAGCGGAAAGAGATCTTGCCTTTAGCAATCACATACCTGCAAGGCCAGAATAGAGGTGATGCTCACTGCCATTGTTTGCATCTTGGGGTTTTCATGCTTACAGAGCCATCTCATCACAAATTTGGCAGCATCAAACCTGAAAAGCAGTAATTTTCTCACAATAAAGTTTGTAAAACTGTATATGAGGAAAGAAACCACTTAACCTACCCCTATAATCCTGTAATAAAAAGTCTCAACTTCCTCAGCTATGAAAACCAAGAGCATTTGGCAAAAAGAGATCAGAAGAAGACAGCATGCAAATAAGAATGTGAGCAAAATGCACAGGATTCAAAGAAAGATGAGCAGATTTAAGAAAGATTTATTGTACCCTAGTCAGTTTGGCTCAGTAGATAGAGCATGGCCTGCAGACTGACCAGGTTTGATTCTGGTCAAGGGCACACGCCCAGGTTGTGGGCTTGATCCCCAGTAGGGAGTATGGAGAAGGCAGCCAATCAATGATTCTCTCTCATCACTGACGTTTCTATCTCTCCCTCTTCCTTCCTCCCTGAAATAAAAATAAAAAAAGAAAGATTTTTTTTTTAGCATTCAGTTTCTACTATGATGAGTCTGAAAAAGAAGTTCCAAGAGAAGTAGTAATTTGTAATCTGATCTGTAGACACGGCAAGCAAATCAATTAGCTAGAGAGAAGTCACACCCTTTTATAGGGGCAGCCGTTCCTCAGCTCTGGTCATTTAGGAATGTAGTAGACTGAGTTGAGAAAGATCCTCCGAGTTTTCAAGAGAAGGTAGAAACAGAGATTTTTCTTTTTTAATGAGGAGGACCACTTTCCCTATTGTATTTTTAAAAGTCAACTCCCATTGCAAGTACACATTTTCAATTAGATTTGTGAATGGCTTAGCCTATCCCAGCACCCATAAGCCACAGGCTTTGTTCATGAGAAACTATGCTGTTGGCAGCAACTATTATAAACGTTTTTGAACTCATGAATCTGAGAGATTACAAAGGCTTCAATAGGAATCCCTATGGAGTCTAGGATGAGGATGTTTTAAAATTACTATCAATAAAATAATAACGAAAAGAATGAGCAATGCTTAGAACAACCTGTACTTCTTAAGCGAGGCACTGTTTTAAGTTCTTTACAAACATTATATCTAATCCTCCTAAGTCATATTTTACAAGTGAGAAAACTTAGGCACAGACCATGAAAGGGCCACCGCTTGAATTAGAGTATGTCTGGCTCCTGGAGCCCCAGGCTTTCCTACTCTGAAGCTCTGAACTGAAATCACATTTAGGGAAACGACATTTGCAGACAAGGTGCTTCCAATCACCTCTGGGGAAGAGGCTCAACAGAGCACTCTCCCCAAACACCGAACCCCAGCCTTAATCAGACCCTCCTGGCTAAGCTAATAACCCAAAAGCCAACAATGCCCAGAGTGACACTGGCCAACACCCCAAAATCAAATGATCAAAATTTATACTTGCCTGTCAAATGGAACATCCACAAGAATCCTGGCATTGGTTAAGGAGAGAAGACAATTCTTTTGCAACTTTAAGGGAATAAAGAAAATAAATTTTGAGTAAATGTGTACTCGATTCTAAGTAAGGGTTCTATGCATTTGGAAGGTGCTACCAATGAGCCTTTCTGTGCACCTGGCCCTCTCCAAGTTCTTCATTTAATCTTACCAATAAGCTCTCTCACATGCACCTTTGCCTAAAGAACAATCCTCCCCCCCCCCCCCCGCTTTCTTGGGGGGGGAGGGGGTCAGTAAAGTGGCTGCATGTATGTCAGTCCCAATCTATTACCTGAAGCCTAGTATATCCACTAATTGATAAATGTCTACACCATATCCAATAACTACTAGGATCTATGCTATAACTTCTACTTTCTACATAAGACTGGTAGGGGCTGAACAGGGCCTTTACAGATAGGAAAAGAAGAAGGCCTCCTGGGAAAGCTATAGAAATAGAGAAATGTAACATGTCTTTGAAAAGCCATGAGGAGGCCAGTATGACAAAAATATAGTGTATGAGGCAGGTCAGAAACCTGAAATGCCAACAGGAACTAGGCAGTAACATAAACAAGTGAAGGAGGGTGAGTGTGAAATAACAGGAGAGTGGTAGGAATTATGACAAACTGGGCGATTCACGCCCTCTTATAAGGGCAGTTGTTACTCAGCCCCAACTGACAACTGCCATGCAGAACTTAAGACTGAATTGAGGCCCGGCAGCGCAATGGCCGTGGCAGCACCTCGGAGCTGGTGGTCAGCTGTCCTGCCGCCATTGCGTCTTCTGCGCAGGGCTTCATAGGATCACATTAACAAAAGCATGGCGGAGTTTTATGAGTCAACGTATTTTATTGTTCTTATTCCTTCATAGTTATTACAGTAATTTTCCTCTTCTTCTGGCTTTTCATGAAAGAAACATTATATGATGAAGTTCTTCCAAAACAGAAGAGAGAACAAAAGCTATTCCTACCAAAACAGATAAAGAAGAAAAAGAAAGAAATCCAGAATGGGAGCCTTCATGAATCCGGTTCTGAGAGTGTACCCTGGGACTTTAAATTATCTGATGCCTTGGCTGTAGAAGATGAGCAACTTGTACCTGTTCCACTGAATGTGGTTGAAACTTCTACTGGTGTTAGAGGAAGAAAAAAGAAGGAAAAGAAACACAAGCCTGTACTAGAAGAGCAGGTCACCAAAGAAAGTGATGTATCAAAGATTCCAAGCAAAAAAGTAGAACCTGTCCCAGTTACTAAACGACCTCCCCACCTCCAACACCCCCTCACCCCCCTGAAGCAGCTGCCTCAAAGAAGAAACCAGGACAGAAGTCTAAAAATGGAAGCGGTATCATAGTCTACTTAACTTTATTGGATGATAGTATTTGCTTTTAATAACTTTAGAGCTTGAAATTCACACCTAATAAAGTATTAGATGTGCATACAACATGTTAAAAAAAAAGACTGAATTGAGAAGGATCTTCCAACTTTTTAAGAGAAAGTAGAAATGGAGAAAGATTTTAATGAAGACCACCTTTTCTGTTCTATTTTAAGTACACATTTCATCAGTTTGACAAATTTATACAGCTGTGTAACCACTACCCCCACACCACCATCATAATCAAGGAAAAAAACTATATCACCACAAAGAGTTCCCCTTTGCCCCTCCTAATCAATCCTGGCCTTGCAAACCCCAGCCCTGGAAAATTACACTGACATCACACTTTAGTCTGTTCTAAGTTCTCACATAAATGAAATAATATAATATCTACTCTTTTGTGTCTGGCTTTTTGCTCAGCATATAGTATTTTTGAGATTCATCCATGTACTTCAACCAGTATTCATTCCTTTTTACTGCCAGTATGTGTATTTCCTCATATGAATATATCATAATTGTTTAGTCACCTGCTGTGGGACATTTGGGAAGTTTTCAGTTTGGGGGGATTACGAATAAAGATATTATGAACAGTTGTGTGTAAGTGTTTATATGGATATATACTTTCCTTTCTCTAAGAGTAGGATGACTGGGTAGTATAGAAGGTGTGTATCTTAACTTTTAAAGACTGTGGAACTGGTAATTGTATCATTTTACATTCTTAACATCAATATATGAGAATTTCATATGTTCCACATCCTTGTCAACACTTCGTATTGTCAGTCTTTTAATTTCAACCAATCTAGGGGTTGTACAATAACAACTCATTGTGGCTTTCATCTGCATTTCTACTGACTAAAGATACTAAGCATCTTTTCATGTGCTCATCTGTCACCTGCCTATCTTCTTTGGTGAAATGTCTTTTCAAATCTTTTGCCTTTTCTAAAAATTGGTTTATTGCCCTGACCGGTTTGGCCCAGTAGATAGAGTGTTGGCCTGTGGACTCAAGGGTCTCAGGTTCGATTCTGGTCAAGGGTATGTACCTTGGTTGAGGGCACATCCCCAGTTTGGCTCAGGGGGTAGAACGTCGGCCTGCATACTGAAGGGTCCCAGGTTCCATTCCGGTCAAGGGCACATGCCCAAGTTGCAGGCTCAATTCCCAGTGGGGGGCGTGCAGGAGGCAGCTGATCAATTATTCTCTCTCATCATTGACGTTTCTGTCTCTCTCCCCCTCTCTGAAATTAATAAAAAAAATATATTTTAAAAAAAGAGTTCTTTATATTCTGGATAAAAGACCTTTGAAATATATATAGGGTGGGGCAAAAGTAGGTTTAGTTGTTCACATGGAAAATGATACAATTAATAAATAATAATACAAGAATAAACTCTGTGCAAGAGATAAACCGAACTTACATTCTTATATGCATAGTCCATGAACATGGACAATAGGGTAGTGAGGACCTGGAGGGGTGGGTAAGGGATGGGAGGAGGTGAGCAAAGGGGAGAATGGGAAACACCTGTAATACTATCAACAATAAGAAATATATTTTTAAAAAACGACTAAATTCTGCCTCATGTACTCACAACTGTAAACCTACTTTTGCCGCACCCCCTCCCCCCCCCCCCATATAATGAACATTTTTTCCCAGTCCATGGCTTACCTTTTCATTTTTAAATGTTTTTCAGTGTGTGTACGTTTAATTTTTTGGATTCTAATTTATTTTACTTTTATGACATGTGCTTTTTATATCCTAAGAAAACTTTGACTACTCCAAGGTCACAAATATTTTCTCCTTATGTTTTCTTCTAGAAATTTTATGGTTTTAACACTTATATTTAACATGAATTCCTTATTTATTCTCCCTCTCTCTCTCTCTCTCTCTCAATCTAATACAGTGGTTCTCAACCTTCTGGCCCTTTAAATACAGTTCCTCATGTTGTCACCCAACCATAAAATTATTTTCGTTGCTACTTCATAACTGTAATGTTGCTACTGTTATGAATCATAATGTAAATATCTGATATGCAGGATGGTCTTAGGCGACTCCTGTGAAAGGGTCGTTCGACCGCCAAAGGGGTCGCGACCCCCAGGTTGAGAACCACTGCTCTAATAGGATGAAAACTCAGAACTAAAAAATACACATTTTTCATATATTTGTCCTGAAGTAAGAAGCAGAGTCAAGTATTCAATTTAAATTACCTGCTGATAATGAGGGAAATTTTTCAAAGCCTTGAAAAGTAGACAGGTGACCTCTGACAACAGACGAACAGGCATTCCCCTGGCCAGGCCCTGGCGTGTTAAGTTGAGGGCACAAGCACTGGCTGTGAACTGCACTGGCAAATCCAATGGATGGTTCCTCATTCCTACAGCCACAAGCTAAAGATGAACGTATTTTTAGTGGCTTATGACAACATTAGCATTCTTTATACTATCTCATTTTTATGCTAGTCAGAAAAATATTTGCTCACTGGGAAAGTAACAGATTTTCTCTATCCTCCACATTTATTTTTAGAACATTAGCAATACCTTCAGTCCAGTGGTTCTCAACCTTCCTAATGCCGCGATCCTTTAATACAGTTCCTCATGTTGTGGTGACCCCCAATTTCATTGTTACAAATTGAACATAAAGCATAGTGATTAATCACAAAAACAATATGTAATTATACATGTGTTTCCTGATGGTCTTAGGCGACCCCTGTGAAAGGGTCGTTCGACCCCCAAAGGGGTCGCGACCCACAGGTTGAGAACCGCTGTTCTAGTCCTAGTCCAAATGCAGTCACTAACTAGCTGTGTGGCTTTATGCAAGTCATTTCCCTTCTCTGGACCACCATTTCCTCATCTGTGATTTCATAATCACTTGGTTAGCCTCACTCCAGTTTAGGCATTGCGATAAGCACTCCAGGAGACATAAACACTTATACCCTAATCCTTAGCATAAAGCCTTGTGAGAGAAGATATGGAAACAAGTAACATTGTGAAAGATGTCAAAACATGACCACCACCACCCCCCCCCCCACGAAAAGCAATATAAAAGAGGTATAAATAAAATGCAGTGCTGCCTTGGGTAGTTATGGAAGGAGCAATTACTTCTGGTATGGTATCAAAGAGCTTAATTCCAAAAGCATCTTTAGGCAAAGGTCTCAGATAGGGGTGGAATGGAGAAGAAATTCCTGGGGAAGGGAAATGTGACAGGGAAAAACACAAGGTGGACTAAGAGATGGATTCTACCCACAGAGGAAGAAATCTGAATTTGAAAGAATTTGAAAAGTGGTAAAATGCCAACTAGAAGACAGACTATGAAAGACCTAGAAACCAATTAGAAGACAGACTATGAAAGACCTAGAAACCAATGTAAAATGAAAGTGTTGTACCACACTTAGACCACACCTACTCTAACATTCAGGGACAATGTGATTTGTTTTGTCTATCAAATATGGATAATCAGCCAAAACCGGTTTGGCTCAGTGGATAGAGCGTCGACCTGCGGACTGAAAGGGCCCAGGTTTGATTCCGGTCAAGGGCATGTACCTGGGTTGCGGGCACAGCCCCAGTAGGAGATGTGCAGGAGGCGACTGATCGATGTTTCTCTCCCATCGATGTTTCTAACTCTCTATATCTCTCCCTTCCTCTCTGTAAAAAATCAATAAAATATATTTTAAAAAAATATATGGGTAACCAGCCCTGGCCTGGCCGATATCCCACGCACCAAAGGATGGTGGGTACAATCCCGGTTGGGCACATACCCAGCTTGTTGGTTCAATCCCCAGTCAGGGCACGACTGGGAGGCAACCGATCCAAGTTTCTCTCACATTGATGTTTCTCTCGTTCTTTTTCTTTCTCTCTCTCTCTCCTTTCCTATAAAATCTTTCTTTTTTTTTGAATAGGGAGACTCATCTCCTTAGCAATAGGTCTGCTAATACTCACATGAACCATGATTTTAAGAGACCAGAGCCCCTCACTTTGACAGCTGCGTGAACTCATGGAGCCTCAGGATGGACTTACTTTCACTATGGAAAATGACTTTTTCTATATTGCTAAACCGCTCTCAGGATTTCATTGGGTTATCATCATCTGCAATTTAAGTATGTAGAAACCAAAAGAAACAGGGTTTTCAAAAATCAGATTCTTAGATAGAAAAGGACTTTCAGAACATCCAATTCAATCTCATTACAGATGGGAAATAAAGGTCCAGAGTCTTTCCTTTATATAGTGTTGTTTATAAGGTATGACTTAAATCTAATCTCCCATGGTACAAAATAGGCATAGTTTTAAGGAACTGCAAAGAATTGCAAATAATAAAGACAAGGTGACTTTAAGACTCTTTATTTTCATATGTCACTTAATTTTAAATAATCACAGTTTTCTTTCCTAAACCACTTAATACTTCCAATTACATTTAAAATAAATTCAGACTTCCATAAACCAAAGCAAGGTCTGGCCCTATCAATATTGGTAATTTTACTTCATTCAACAAATACTTTAAATGGGAGTTTTGGCCACCTTCAATTATTGTTATTTTGTTCTGTTCTTACTGGAGATATTGTTACTGTTTTCAGAAAACCAGATGTTAGATTCTTAAAGAGTAAATGAATGAAAAATAAAACACAACATTTAGGGAAAAGTGAATTCATGTTTCTAGATAAATGAGTCCTATTTTAGGCAAAATAGTGCAATAGTCCTATATGCCTTTCTCAGACTAAGTTCAAAAAACTGAATAATTCAAATTGATTCCGATACTCAAAATGAGAGCTAACCTGGCAGTTAAACCTATTTTCCTCTCTCTGTAAGGGCATTTTGATTCACTATAGAATGAGGCATGTAAGTTACTGTATTCAATGTGTGTAGTGAACAACTTTAATTGAATCAAGTAAGAATCGAGTAAGTAGTAATAATAAAAACTACATGTGTGGTTCAGTTGGTTTGAGTGTCATCCGTATACCAAAAGGTGGTGGAATTCGATCCTCGTCGAGGCATGTACACGAGGCAACAGATTGATGTTTCTCTCTCCTTTCCTCTCTAGAAAAGTCAGTAGATACATAGATAGATGATAGATAGATAGATAGATGATACACAGACAGACAAATCATGGCTCTACTTTTCAAACAAACAAACAAAAACTACCTTTCTGGGATGTACTTACTTTTAAAATAGCAGGCATGGTTGCCTGCATTGAAAACGTCTCTGCAAAAAGTCTGTAGAGGGCTTCCTTCATAAAACATGACCTATCCCTGTACTGGCTCAATGCTTCTGAAATCTGAATCACATTGGCTCCTCCAGCAACCTAAAAAACAAAGATGTTACCAATAGGTTTCACTGTTCATCCTCAAGTATAGGCTTTTAGGGGCCTCAAGTGTTTGAAACATTAAAGCCAAAATGAGGAACATTCTTCAACAGTGCCAACTATTGGCCCAGCCAGGTAGCTCAGTTGGTTAGTGTCATCCTGATATGCCACGGTTGTGGGTTCGATCCCCAGTCAGGACATATAAAAGAAACAGCCAGTGAATGCATACAAAAGTGGAACAAATCAATGTTTCACTCTTTCTCTCTAAACTTAACCAATCAATAAAAATATATACCTAAAATTTAAAAAATGCTAACAAAACAAAGCTTGTCTGTATTCTTCAAAAACATCAATGTCAAAAGGACAGTAAGGACTAAGAAACTCTTCCAGATTAAATTACAGGGATACTAGAGGCCCGGTGCATGAAATTAGTGCACTGGACGGGGGGGTTAGGTTGGCGGGGGGGTGGTCGGCTCTCAGCCCAGCCTGCACCCTCTTGCAATCCAGGAGCCCTGGGGAGATGTCCGACTGACAGTTTAGACCCACTCCCCACGGACGTCCTTTGCGCTGCCGCAGAGGCAGGAGAGGCTCCCGCCACCACTGCTGCTCTCACCAGCGGTGAGCCCGGCTTCTGGCGCACTGACCACGGGGGTGGGGGGCAGCAGCTCCTGCATTGAGCACCTTCCCCTGGTCGTCAGTGCGGGTCATAGCAACCGGTCATTCCACCGTTAGGTCGATTTGCATATTACCCTTTTATTATATAGCAGGGGTCCTCAAACTACGGCCCGTGGGCCACATGCAAATACAAATATTGTATTTGTTCCCGTTTCGTTTTTTTACTTCAAAATAAGATATGTGCAGTGTGCATAGGAATTTGTTCATAGTTTTTTTTTAAACTATAGTATGGCCCTCCAACGGTCTGAAGGACAGTGAACTGGCCCCCTGTTTAAAAAGTTTGAGGACCCCTGTTATATAGGATTCTCTATGCTGTACATTACATCCCTGTGACTTATTTATTTTATAACTGGAAATCTGTCTCTTATTCACCCATTTTAAAAGAACTAAGTATATGTTTACCATTCTAATTTTGGGTACAAGAATTAACATACTTGTTCTGTTTGAAGGTTTTCACTAACATTTAATTTTTTATCTATTTTAATGTAAGCAAATTTTTTATCAACCCAAACAAGAATACTTATATTTTGCATCTAACTTAAAAGACATGCATTTCTAGTAAATAAAAGATTTTCTGAAACACACCTTTTAGCCCTAGCTGATTTGGCTCAGTGGATAGAGTGTCGGCCTGCGGACTGAAGGGTCCCAAGTTCAATTCCAGTCAAGGGCACATGCCCAGGTTGCGGGCTTGATCCCCAGTGGCGGGGCGGGGGGGGGGGGGGGGGGGTGTGCAGGAGACAGCCGATCGGTGATTCTCTCTCATCACTGATGTTTCTCTCTCTCTCCCTCTCCCTTCCTCTCTGACATTAATAAATATATATTTAATGCCCTAGGTGGTTTGGCTTAGTGGATAGAGCAGCCGTGGGCAAACTACGGCCCGTGGGCCGGATCCGGCCCGTTTGAAATGAATAAAACTAAAAAAAAAAAAAAAAAAAAAAAGACCGTACCCTTTTATGTAATGATGTTTACTTTGAATGTATATTAGTTCACACAAACACTCCATCCATGCTTTTGTTCCGGCCCTCCGGTCCAGTTTAAGAACCCATTGTGGCCCTCGAGTCAAAAAGTTTGCCCACCCCTGGGATAGAGCATCAGCCTGTAGACTGAAGGGTCCCAGGTTGCAGACTTGATCCCCAGTGCGGGAAGTGCAGGAGGCAGCTGATCAGTGATTCTCTCTCATCATTAATGTTTCAGTCTTTCTCCCTCTCCCTTCCTCTCTGAAATCAATTAACAATATATTAAAATAAAATAAATATGTATTTTTTTTTTAAAAAAAGAAACACACCTTTTAAACTTACCATACCTTCCATTCTGCATAAGGCTGAATTATGCTCTTTATAATTCCTTAGTAATGGAAAGAGATTGTGGTCTCTACTCTCTATCCCCTAATATCCAACACTGTATATAATGCATAATTTAACATTTTCAAAATAAACTACATTTACATGTATACCAGATAAGTTTACTGAAACAAAACTTATTTCCCATTTCCTGCTTTGGTGGTTAGTATCTTAACTACATGCATTATCTCTCTATAGAATACTTCAGTATTTATCCCATAGTATTGCATATCCCAAGAGTTTATGCACTAAAATCTATTTTTACAACTGTGGTCTTTTTTTTTTAATATATTCTATTGATTTTTTATAGAGAGGAAGGGAGAGTGATAGAGTTAGAAACATCCATCAGCTGCTTCCTGCACACCCCCTACCGGGGATGTGCCCGCAACCAAGGTACATGCCCTTGACCGGAACCCTTCAGTCCGCAGGCCGTCGCTCTATCCACTGAGCCAAACCGGTTAGGGCACAACTGTGGTCTTTTGATCACTGTGATATTAAATGCTAAACAGGCATACCTATACATTCCAGATAAACAATTCTCTACTGTACATATTTAATCTAAGAGTTCAAATTATCTCTCTGTTGCAAGCCTAATGATGTAACTGATGACTTCCACCTTCATTAGAGATGCCAGAAAATTAAAAGGACTTTAAAATACAATTGCTGTTTTCCAGTTAAAGGAAAATATAAAAACCACCAATGACTGCAAATCACTTTACTCTCTCGTCCTAGACGAATTACGTAAGGTATAACCATAAAGGAAGGATTCTTTTTAAGGCGTGGTTCTGAACCTTAGCTGCACATTAGATTTACTGGCAGCTTTTTAAAATCTTGATGCCTAGGCCAAATCTCAAACATATTACATCTCTAGGGGACAGAACAAAAGTATCAGTATATTTTAAAGCTCCCAAAGTTATTAAAATGTACAACTGAGGAAGAGAATCACTTTTTAAAAATATTCTAGAACATAAATATTTAAATATATGCTGCTTTAACACTAGCACCGCCCTAACCAGTTTGGCTCAGTGTGAGTGTCAGCCTTCAGACTGAAGGGCCCCGGGTTCAATTCTAGCCAAGGGCACGTGCCTGGGCTGTGGGCTCAATCCCCAGTGGGAGTAGTGCAGGAGGCAGCTGATCGAATGCTTCTCTCATCAATGTTTCTAGCTCTCTATCCCTTTCCCTTCCTCTCTGAAAAAATCAATAAAAATATATTTTAAAAAAAATAAAAGTAGCACCATGAGGCCCTGACCAGGTAGCTCAGTTGGTTAGAGAATCGTCCAGATATGCCAAGGTTTGAGGTTTCAGGTTGGGTCCCAGTGTGGGTGCTTACGGGAGGCAACCGATTGATGTTTCTCTCACATCGATGTCTCTCTCTGTCTCTCTGTCTCTCTCTCTCATCAATAAAACTAAAACTAAAGCATGCCCTAGGGTGAGGATTTTTAAAAATTACCTTTATAAAAAAGAATTCACCAATGATTGTATAAATAAGTGGAACAATATTTTTTAAATAGCACCAGGAGAGGGTATAAACTTATTCCAACAACATTCAAAATTTTTAAGACTCTTTTAATATTGCTTCGTGTCATACTTAGCCAAAAATGGTGTTAACCATGTTAATCAACTGGTAATTATATTTAGCTGTTAATAGAAGTGAAGAACACAAGTTTTTAGAGTCACAAAGACTTGCATATAAGTCCTAGCTATACCTTTTATTTTATTTTATTTTTTTGTTAATCCTCACCCGAGGATGTTTTTCCATTGATTTTTTAGAGACAGTGGAAGGGAGGGGGAGAGACAGAAAGAGAAACATCAATGTGAGAAAGACACATCAAACATGCCCAGACCAGGGCCAGGGATTGAGCCTGCAACCGAGGTACATGCCTTTGACCGGAATCAAACCCAGGACCCTTGAGTCCTTGGGCCAACGCTCTATCAAACAAACTGGCTAGGGCTCTAGCTATACCATTTAGTAGTTAGTTCTATGATTGTGGCTAAATAGATTACCCTCCCTGAGCTTCCATCCCCTCAACTGCAAAATGGGAGAATGAAAGTAGGAAACAATGTGCACCACACGACATCTGGCAGGTAGGAGGTGAGGCATAAATGACTGCACTCATCCCCAAGAAGCTAGACTACCATACATGGAGGCCAGAACTATATACTGCTTAAAATTAGATTCACATATACAACAAAAGTTTAATAATGTTCTGAACAAGTGAAACAAACTTATTTCAGATAAGAACAGACCCTCAAGCCTTGCTGTGTAGTAAAGAAGTTGGAATAACCAGCATCTGTAGCCAATAGTCCCACAAACTGCATCGCAGGCCGCTGCCGTATAAACAGTTCCACAGCTCCATCGGTGATGCAACTGCCCCCCGAAATATCCAGTGACACGATATTAGGTAGAATATCCTTCTGCTGCAGCAAATGGAAAGCTAGATCTGATTGGAGCTGCCTGTGATTAGAAATATCAAGGTGAAACAGACATTTAAGTTCTTTAATGACTGCGAGAATTTGTGGTTTGGTCATGGTTAGACATTTCATGTAGTGCATTTTGAGAGATTTGAGTCGATCCTTACAGGAAAGGAGTGCAGAGATATCAGTGACCAGAGTATTGGAGATATCCAAGCTTTCCAGTTTTGGTAACTGAGAAACATTAGCTAGGTCTTCATTATGAAAACAAACATTGAAAACACTTAAAACTCGAAGACCAGTGAGCTGACCAAACAGTAGTTTTGAATCTTGACGGATGCTTGTTGAGTCCAATACCAGACACTGGAGGTTTTGCTGGAGCCAGTTATTGCTGCAGAGTCCACGCAGGATGTCTGATATTGGGAGGTCAGGGTCCGCCGAAGTAGCATCCAGTTCAGTGAGTTTGTGATGGCAGAAAGCTTTTATGAATGCAGCTGTAGAGATTTTAGCCTTTTTGATATTGACCAGCCTCAGTTTCATTTGGTTGCCTCGGAAAATGCTCGCTGTTCTATCAGTCAGCTTGCCTGCAAAAGAACCAGAACCATTTTGTAATAATAACTAAATCTCGCCCTGACTGGTTTGGCTCCGTGGACAGAGCATCGGCCTGCGGACTGAAGAGTCCCAGGTTCGAATCCGGTCAAGGGCATGTACCTTGGTTGCGGGCAAATCCCCAGTAGGGAGTGTGCAGGAGGCAGCTGATTGACGTTTCTCTCTCATTGATGTTTCTGACTTTCTATCCCTCTCTCTTCCTCTCTGTAAAAAAAATCAATAAAATATATTTAAAAATAAATAAATAAAAATAAAATAAATAAACCCTTTTCTCAGATTATATACTTTACTCTTTGCAATGATACTATAAAAACTATTAGTATTACCATCTTATAGTTGAGCAAACTGAAGCTTAAAGAATTTAGCCGAAACCGGTTTGGCTCAGTGGATAGAGCGTCGGCCTGCGGACTGAAGGGTCCCGGGTTCGATTCCGGTCAAGGGCATGTACCTGGGTTGCGGGCGCATCCCCAGTGGGAGATGTGCAGGAGGCGGCTGATCGATGTTTCTCTCATCATCGATGTTTCTGACTCTCTGTCTCTCTCCCTTCCTCTCGGTAAAAAAACAATAAAATATATTAAAAAAAAAAAAAAAAAAGAATTTAAACAACTTGTTCAAGGCCCAAATAGGTGGAAGATTCAAGAATCAAAGCCAGTTGGGCTCCAGAGCCCAGTTTTATCATAACAACCTTGTTCACAGAAAAAAAGAACAAAATAAAATAGCAAGTATAAAATATATACTATGCAAATAACATTATTAATAATTATTTTTAACGAAATTAGTGGATAGCCTTTAACAAGTCACTTCTCAGGGCCTCATTTTCCTCATCTATAAAATAAGTGGGTTGTACTACATTTCATTTAGAAAAGATTTACTAAGCATCTTCTATGTGTGAGATCCCATGTTAAATAATAGACACACAAGGTAATTAGGAATCTGTTATAAGGAATTCCATCGAGGAATGCACAAAAAGTACATAAATTATTATAATGGTATATATATGTTATAGTGATTCATACCAAATATTTATACCAAGATGATATTCACTTTAGGTAAATTTTGTAATTGATTTTAGAGGAAGGGAGGGAGAGAGAGAGAAACATCAATTTATACATTCATTGGCTGGTGCTTGTATGTACCCTGACCAGGGATTGAACCCGTTACCTTGCATAGCAGGATAAGCTACCGGGTCAGGGCTTATCTTTGGGTAAAGTTGGAAGACTAAATCACTTTGTCAGGGGTAAGGTGAAAGCTGGTAAAACATGTCAAAGAAGACATGGAGGCATAGAACAGCAGATTATTTGGAATGACCGGAAAGGAAGTCAGCACTACTGGAACACAGTGTCCAAGGGATGGCATCGCTGGAATTGAGAGTCAAGAGAAGGTGAAAGGTAGATGGGGCCGATCCTCAAAGCTAGAATACTCAGATTTTAGGAACAACGCAAACATTTTAAGCAGAAAAATGGTCATAATTCTATTTTTAGAAAGGCCAATTATGTGACAGTGTAAAGGAATTAGGATGGTGTTTGATGAGAGTGAGATGAACAAGAGATTATTAATAATTTTAATCATGAGAGATGAAAAATTAAACTAGACAGAACATGATGCCTGAATGGACTGGGAGAAAGGACTGAGGAAAAAGGTAGGTAAACTGGTGCTGGAAGCTACCCATTGTCTCCAGTGGTCAGCAAACTCATTAGTCAACAGAGCCAAATATCAACAGTACTTCTTCAAAATAGACTCCCCCAGGCCAAAAACCGACTTCTGCGCATGGGCCACGAATTTTCAATCGCACTGTACGTGCACCTGCACGTGGTATTTTGTGAAAGAGCCACACTCAAGGGGTCAAAGAGCCGCAAGTGGCTCTCGAGCTGCAGTTTGCCAACCATTGGCTACACTAGCATGTAAGTGCAGCAGGGAACACAGAAGGCTGATGACCTTTGGTTTTAGCAAGGGCTAAAAGCTATACATCGATTGTTCTGTCGAGACAATGGTGGTTCAAGGCAATCCCCTAACCTGATAATCTTTTACTGTTGACCAAACCTTACCTTCTATATTCGTGTTTGCTTTGCTAAAGGGCAAATGTGTATTCTAGTAAATAAAAAGCTATGGATCCCGAGATTCAGGGAACCTCTCTGCTAGAGAGTAAGGTCTCCGCCTGGCTCCCCCCCCATGCCTTCTAAATTTGTATTTCTTGTCTAGTGTACCCATTTATGCTCAGCCCCTTCTCCAGATCCTAAATCCTCACTGCAAAAGGTTTGCAAAAGGTTGTGGCAAGCGGGTTCCCAGGTTCCCAGTTTGAGCTGGGCTATGCTACCAAGATAGGAGGAAGGAAGCCTCTACACTTTAGGCTTTGAGGAGCAACTTAGTACTTTTATTCAAACATTTATTCAACAAATAGAGTGCTCACTGTAGCAAAGCCCTAAGCTAGATGCAAAGAATGGTGAATAAGACAGACTTGGCTCCAGGAGGAAGGAACCACTGACGAGGTGAAAACAGCAAGACGCCTAGAATTAGAAGTGGTGCCTGAAGGTGTGACTGAACTGCTGCAATCTCATGATATAACTTTAATGGATGACCAGTTGCTTCTTATGGATGAGCAAAGAAAGTGTTTTCTCGAGATGGAATCTACTTCTGATGAAGAAGCTATGAAGAATATCGAAATAAAAACAAAGGACTGAGAATATTATGTAAACTTAGTTGATAAGCAGTGGCAGGACTGACTCCAATTTTGAAAGAAGTTCTATTTTGGGTAAAATACTACCAAACAAAATCACATGCTATACAGAAACTGTTCTTGAAAGGAAGAGTCAACCAATGCAACAAACTTCACTATTGCTTTACTTTCAGAAACTGCCACAGCGACGCAACCCTTAGCAAACACCAACCTGATCAGTCAGCGACCATCAACATGGAGGCAAGACCCTCCACAAGCAAAGATGATAGCATTTATTAGCATTAAAGTACTTTTAATGAAGGTGCATAATTGTTTTCCTTTAGATATTATACTATTGCACACTTAATATACTACGTTATAGTGTAAACATAACTTCAGTATGCACTGGGAAACCAAAATATTGGTGTGACTCACTTTATTGAGATATCCACTTCATGGTGATGGTCTGGAACAGAACCGGCAATATCTCCAAGGTATGCATGTATTATGCAGCCATAAAAATGAATGAAGTAATGACCGATGCTACAACATTGATGAACCTTGACAATATTAAGCTCAGTGAAAGAAGCCAGATGCAAAAAGCCACTATTGCATAATTCCATTTATATTAAAAGTACAGAACAGGCAAATCCATGGAGGTAGAAAGTAGATTAGTGGTGGTTTAGGGTTGGGGGGATGGGTTTATAAAAGGTTTTGGAAGTAATGACAAGGTTCTAAAATTGTAATGAAGGCTGCACAAATCTGTGAATACACTGAAGAAAATCACTGAATTGTAAACTTTTTTTTTTTTAAGGTCCACATTCTATTTATTCATACACAAAACCCAGCTTAATCTTTTTTTCCCCCAAATAATTTTTATTTCTTGAAGTACCACAAAGAGCACTACATATGTCTCCTTCTTCCCACCCCCGACACTCCCCCAGCCTCCCCCGTCCATTGATCACTCCTATATGCATGCATATAAGTCCTTCGGTCGATCTCCCAGCCCCCCCCCCCCCCCCAAACCCTTTCCAGGCCTCCCACCGCAGTCCGACAGTCCGTTCAATGCAGCTCCACCTCTGCATCCACCCTGTTCATCAGCCTACAGTGGTACCCACTATCCATTTCAACCTCACCAGGGCTGTCTTGACCTCACTGGGGCCACCCCAACCTTGCCAGTGCCGTACCTCGCCAGGGCCGTCCCAACCTCACCGGGGCTGTTCCGACCTCACTGGGGCCGTCTCAACTCACCAGGGCCCTTTCGGCTTCACCTGGGCGGCGCAACCTCACTGGTCACTGGGGCTGTCCCGACCTCACCGGTGCCGTCTCGACCTCACCAGGGGCCAATCCGACCTCACCCTGGCCGTTTCGGCCCCACTGGGGCCGTCCCAACCTCACCGGGGCCACCCCAACCTTGCCAGTGCCGTACCTCGCCAGGGCCGTCCCAACCTCACCGGGGCTGTTCTGACCTCACTGGGGCCGTCTCAACCTCACCAGGGCCCTTTCGGCTTCACCTGGGCATCCCAACCTCACTGGGGCCGTCCCGACCTCACCAGGGCCATCCTGACCTCACCGGGGCAGTCTCGACCACACCGGGGCTACACAAAGTTTGGCACTCTGTCCCCTGCCGGGCGGCTCCCCACCAGACAAAATCTCTAGGCGTTCCTGGTGGCTGAACATCCAGCATGCCTGCTCGGACTTCGCCCTCCACCAAGTGCACAGACTGCCCGTCTGCCGTCCCCCAGCATCCCACACAAGACTGGACCCAGTGGGTGTGCTTGTGCGCCTGCTGGTACAGTGGTTCCACATCACCGGCCCAGCCAGGTCCAGCCCCGGCCTACTCCGAACCCGACTCCGCCGCCCCCCCCCCCCCCCCCAGATGCGAGGAGCCGAAATCTGCAGCCTGCTGGGTGGGCTCTGTACTTGGTGCCTCTGCACATCCCACTCAGTCTCAATGCTCTTCTTTCTATGCGAGGAGTTGAAATCTGCAGTTTGTTGGGTTGGGCTCTGTACTTGGAGCCTCTGCACATCCTACTCAGTCTCAATGCTCCTCTTTCTTTCCTTCCAGTTGTAGAGCTTCCACTGGGCCAGCTTTCCCATGGTTCCGTATGATCGCTGTTTGTCCTGCAGTTGGTAGTTTCGATGTTGTTGTGGGAGGCAGCACGCACAGGTCTCTCCTGGGTCTGCTTCTTAAGTGTGTCTCCCATGGGTAAGTCTGCAATTTGTTGGGTTAGGCTGCAAAAGCGCAGGTGGGTCTTTTTGTGCACCTGGCACAGCTTGGATGGGGATGTAAATTGATGAGGGCTGGGTCTCGGAGTCGCCAGGGCAAATAGCAATGGCGGCGTCTCCGCGGCTCCTGGCGTCTCCGCGGCTCCTCGCCTCTCCGGGACACCAGGACTTGGTGTCCCCCAGTGCCGGCAAGCAGCTGCGCGCCAGAGCCTCCCTCACTTTCCGACCTCTGCAAGGCCGTGCCACCTCTCCCCGTAGGGTCTGGTGCCTCATGATCCCGCCCAAACCAGCTCAGTGGATTCGAGAGTTTGTAAAAGCGCAGGCGTTTTCTCCGGTGCCTCTGGCACAGCTTGGATGGGGATGTAAATTGCGTAGGGCGGGGTCTCAGGGAGTCGCCAGGGCGGAGCAAATAGCAATGGTGGCGTCTCCACGGCTCCTCGCCTCTTCGGGACACCGGGACTTCGCGTTCCCCAGTGCCGGCGAGCAGCTGCGCGACAGAGCCTCCCTCGCTTTCCGACCACTGCAAGGCTGTGTCGCCTCTCCCCATGGGGTCTAGGGCCCCAGAGACCCGCCCCGAGCAATCTGATTGAAAAAAAACCGCATCCAGTTGCAGCCCGCCTGGCGCGCGACTGTGTACCTCTGTTTTTGGCGCCTCTGTAGCTCCTACTCAGTCTCACTGCGCTTCCTTCTCTCCTTCCAGTTGTAGAACTTCCACTGGGCCCACTTCCCCACGGTTCTGAATGGTGGTTGTTTGTCTTATAGTTGGTATTTTCAATGATGTTGTGGGAGGCAGCACGCACAGGTCTACTCCCTACGCCGCCATCTTGGTTCTTGAATTGTAAACTTTAAATGGGTGAATTATATGGTACATGAATTACATCTAAATAATTCACTAAAATTTTTTTTCATTAAGGAAAAATCATAACATGGCAAATTAAACATAGCCCTTTGAACACCTCACTATAACAGGAGGCAAAGGGAAATTATTTAAAGGCTCATGCTCACAATCCAAAGAATGAGACAAGACTACAGCAACTGCATTTCAGCAGCTACAGAGCAGAGAGCTCAGTGAGTTCTCTGCTACCTTCACTCAGCTAAGCCAATAGTAGGAGGCAAGCCTAGAAAAGCAAGACAATCTCCACCAAGGGATCCCAGAGATACTCAGACTCAGCCTCCACACAAATAAAATGGGAATAATTTCTCTATTTCCCACCAGATTATGGTGAAACAAAATGGGAATTGCATGTGAAAGTGTTTTCCAACTTGTAAAGACTGTTATAATACATGACCAAGGGACCTTATCATTACCTTGCCAAGTCATCACTCCAAGGAACCGATCAGCTAATTGCTGAGGAAGATGCCAGTGCTCAGGAAGGCACAGTGTTCCATCGGATCTTTCAGAACACAATTTCTCCAGGTTAGTAATCAGGACATTCAGGCAGATGTCGACCAAAGAGTAGGGAGATGCCTCCTCCTAGCAAACAAACCCCCAAACAAATTTTGTTAGAATACACATACAAAAACTCAACATAAAAGTGGTCTGCCATACATCAAACTACTTGATGAGTAGATCTAAAAGCACACTCTCCTTACTCTAATAATAATTTATAAGTAATGAAACTATCTTATTCCAACTGTTAGCTGAATAGAAGATGTCATCTGTTGTAGCTTCTGTTATATCTTGAAAAATAAGTTACCTCACTCTGGCCAGTTGCTTCACTGGTTCGAGCATTGTCCCAATATCCCAAGGTTGTGGGTTCAATCCCCATCAGGGCACATATACAAGAATTAACCAATGAAGGCATAAATAAGTGAAATAACAAATTTATGTTTCTTTCTCTCTCTCACCTTTCTCCTCTCTCTCTAAAGTCAATTTTTTAAAAAAAACTCAGCAAACTAAGAATAGAAGAAAACTTCTTTGACAAAGAGCATCTATGGAAAAACCTACAGTAAGTATCATGCTTAAAGGTGAAAAGATCTAGAACAATACAAAGATGCCTACCCTCACCACTTCTCTAACAGTCTACAAAAGGACCTATAAAATGGAAATAAAAAAGGATATAAAAAGCACAGACTGAAAGGGAATAAGTAAAGCTATCTTTACTTATGGATGACACAATTTTAAGAAAATCTTAAGAAATCTTACAAAAACACAACTAGAAAAAGTGACTTTAGCAAGGTTGTAGGATATAAGATCAATATAAAAAGTTTGTAAAGCTTTTAAGGTTTGTTTTATTGATATTAGAGAGAAAGGAAGGGAGAGAGATAGAAACATTGATGAGAGAGAAACATCAGCTGCCTCCTGCAGGCCCCCTACTGAGGATCCACAACCTCAGGGCACAACCTGGACCTGTGCCCTGACAGGAAATTGAACCTGTAGTGCATGGGATGATGCTAACCAACTGAGCCACACCGGTCAGGGCTAAAGTTTTATAAACTTTAAAAAGTATTTACAGTAGTATCAAAAGCAGAGGTAGAATTAATAAAATATGTAATGAAAAGACCTTTACACCAAAACTACAAAACACTGTTAAATAAAATGAAAGGTGTCATAAATAAATGGAGAAATATATACATCACGGGTGAAAATGTATTCATGCATTGTGTAAATTTAAAAATTAGTTAAATAGAAAATGTGCTTGTGACACTGTGCCAGTACTTACTTAAAAACCCAGTTTCTCAGCTACAAAACAAACTTACAAATTATGTACCAGCGTTTAAAAGTAAGTCCAAAAGAGTACTACAGGAGTACAGGATCTTTGCAGGGCACAAAAGCCCTCCAACAAGGCGCTAGTTAAGTACTAGTAAAGTACAACATCTATTAAAATATTTTCTTCAGGCCCTAGCTGGTTTGTCTCAGTGGGTAGTGCACCAGCCTGCAGACTGAAAGGTCCTGGATTCTATTCTGGTCAAGGGCACATACCTGGGTTGCCAGCTCGATCCCCAATAGGGGGCGTGCAGGAGGCAGCCGATCAATGATTCTCTCTCATCATTGATGTTTCTATCTCCCTTTCCCTTCCTCTCTGAAATCAATAAAAATATATTTTTAAAAACGTATTTCCTTCTTTCTGTACCAATTTTGGGTTGCGCCTACGCTGGACTTTGAGTTCTCAGAGGGTGGTCCCTGGGCTGTCTGTTGTGGAATGCGGAGTCTGATAGAACCTGATATCAAGTTCAAGTTCAAAGGCGAATCAACTTTCAGGATTCTCAACTCCCCCACCCACCAGTAACATGGAGACTACAATGCTTACCGCCCCCCACATCCCCCCAAAGAAAGCACAATCGAATTTACTTTAGAAATGCGATAAGACTGAACGCACCAGCAGGCGTCCAATAATCTGGGTTTGCAGTTCGCTCAGAGTTGAGTGTAAAAGGCACTCCATCCATGTTTTGTTTTGTTTTTTTAATTGATTTTTTACAGAGAGGACGGGAGAGAGATATAGAGTTAGAAACATCGATGAGAGAGAAACATCGATCAGCTGCCTCCTGCACATCTCCTACTGGGGATGTGCCCGCAACCCAGGTACATGCCCTTGACCGGAATCGAACCTGGGACCTTTCAGTCCGCAAGCCGACGCTCTATCCGCTGAGCCAAACCGGTTTCGGCACTCCATCCATGTTTATAAATCACGTGGAAGTGAAGGAATTCCAGTCTTTGGGTTTCCAGTTCCCCAGCTGGGCTCAGGATGGTCAAGGACTCGGGGAGTAGGGACCGCGGGGGTCACAGCCTATGGGGGTACGGCTTCCAGGGCGCACGCGGGGAAGCCGTCGAGGTTCGGGGCATTTGGGTTCATGGCTCCAATAAGCACCCAGGCCCAGCGCTGCACCCAGCATCACGTCTGGCCTTCAACACCCGGTCAAACAGCCGCCACCGCAAAGGCGAGTCCGAGGCCAGAGGAGGGGACCCGCCAAGGGCACGCGGGGGCGGGGCTGGCTCTCGCGGCAACTCCTCCGCTGCGCAAGGACGCCGCGGCCGGGACGCGGCGGATCGACCACCCCTGACCCCTGCGCGTCCCCAGCGACGGCGGGCGTCCGGCAGGCGCTCGGCCCCTTCGGCCTTTACCGCCGCGTCGGCCCAACGAACCTCCCAGTGCCTGCGCACGGCCCCCGACGACTCGCCGCGCTCTCCCCGCACCAGCGCCGAGTCCCGCGAGGTCCCTGTGCGCGCTCACCTGCACCACGTAGTGGCCCGGGGCATCCCTCTGCGCGTCCGGGCGGGCGATGGTCCGGGGCGAGAGGTCCGGGTGCAAGAAGTGGACCATGGCAACCCCCGCCGGCGGGGCGTGAATTGAGAGCGGGCGTCGAGCTGGAGCCCGAATCCCGCAAGAGCCGGAGCCGACCGCTCCGAAGGCTGCAGAACAGCGTCGCGCACGGCGCTCTCGCCGCGGCCCCGGCAGCAAAGCTTTTGAAACGCCCGGCGCAGCGACGCGCACGCGCGCCCGCCGCAGGCCCGCCCCCCTCCCCGCGGGGCCCTCCCCACCCCGCCCCCCGACCACTGCTCCACCCGGTCAGGGCCCAGCCGTGCCGCAACCCCCCTCCCTCCGCCATCCCTTCGCCCCGGAGACCTACTTCACGGCCGCCCCCAGACCCCCGCTCCCTACTCAGCCCCGGGAGACCAACCCTCCCCACCCCTCGGGACTGATGCCACTGGCTGTCTTCCCGCAGAGGCGTGCGAGCCGCGGACCCCCTGATGGAGTTGGGAAATGGAATAGGTAATTCTATTTAACACTTGAAAATATGTTTTTTAAAGACCTTTCTCCTAAAAATCTGGCGACATCACCTCTCTTCTATCAGCCCTCTCTGTTCGAACTGCTGACATTGGAGGGATCGAATGTTAAACCACTTCCGACGTCCTAAGTTTTCCAAAATGAACTACCCCGGCCGGCGGGCGTGGTCAGCGGCTGAGCTGGACCCGTGAAGCAGGAGGTGGTGGTTCTGTTGTGGTCAAGGGCACGTGCCTGGGCTGTGGGCTCCATCCCCAGGGCGGGGCGTGCAGGAGGCGGCGGATCCATGATTCTCTCTCATCATTGAGGTTTATCTCTCTTCCTCTCTGACATCAATGAAAATATTAAATGAACTATTTAGTAGGCATGTGCCCTTGAAAATATTTTTAAATGAACTATTCAGCTTTCTTGTTCCCTAACATGTACCAAGAAGACCCTTATAACCTACTCCAAGAGGGCAGTAAATTACACTTTAGGGAATAAAAAAGAAAACATGTCTTGGAGGGGGGTAGTTCTTAAAGAGTCTGCGCCCTGGATTTAAATTCTTGATTGGAATGCCGCTCCACCTTCTCCTAACTCTGAACCTGGGAAAAGATTCTTAATACCTCAGAAGCTCAACTTCCCAACAGTAAAACAGGGTCAGAGTGCCTCCGGGGGTCAATGTGAAGATTAAATAAGAATGTGTGTAAAATACATGACAATGCTTACAAAGCAAGTCCTTGATGAGTGGATTCAAATGTTAAAATTATCTTTCAAGTACTAATAACTTTGCCAAATGCCTTTCTTCACACTTATTCTTTTATTTAATCTTCAAACAAAACAAAAAAATTCTGAGCAGTAGGTATCGCCATTTTACCCGTAGAGAAACTGAACACCTGAGAGGTTCAGACAAATTAAATGTTACCCACCTGATGAGTGAAAAATCTAGAAGTCAAAATCGAGTTTTCTAATTCCAGTCCAAATCTATATTCTTTTTTTTTTTTAAATGTATTGATTTCAGAGAGGAAGGGAGAGAGAGAGATAGAAACATCAATGATGAGAATCATTGATTGGCTGCCTCCTGCACACCCCCAACTGGGGATCGAGCCCACAACCCGGGCATGTGCCCTTGACCAGAATCGAACCTGGGACCCTTCGGTCCGCAGTCCAACACTCTATGCACTGAGCCAAACCAGCTAGGGCAATATTCTTTTTTTAAAAAATCGACTATTTAATAACTTCTCCTCTGTCTTCAAACTTCCAATATCTCCTCTCTCTGCCACCAAACTCTCAGCTTCTTTCACTGAAAAAAAAAAAAAAAGCTATTGTGCTTGCTTTGACGGCACATATATATTGGCTTTTTTAAGTGAAAGAAGAAGCTATTGTGTTTGCTTTGGCGGAACATGTATAAAAATTGGAAGAAGACATGCAAATTTTTGAGAGAGAGAGAGAGAGAGAGAGAGAGAGAGAGAGAGAGAGAGAGAGAGGAAGAAAGCCAAAAAAAAAAAAAAAAAAGAATACCCCAACCTCCCGCTATCACATCTACCCACCAGTATAGGCTCTTTGTCTTGCATCCTCTCCCATTACTATGAAGAATTTATACTCTTTTCTAAAACCAACCCCTGGACTTGTGCACTAACCACACCTCCTCCCGTTTATTTAAAGATATCATCCAGCAACGTCCTTTTCCCCCCTGTATTATCATCTTTTCCCTCTTTTTGGATTATTGCTACCAGCATATAAACAAGCTGATATTTTTTCCATAATTAAAGAACAAAAGATTTTTTTTTAATCTAATTTCTCTATTCAGGTCCTGCCCCCATGTCTCTTCCACCTGTTGTAGCAAATCTTCTCCAAAGTATGGTCTCTACTTGCTGTCTCCAATTTTCCTCCTACCAATTTCTTTCACCCCTGCCATTCCACTAAACCAGTGGTTCTCAACCTTCTGGCCCTTTAAATACAGTTCCTCATGTTGTGACCCAACCATAAAATTATTTTCGTGGCTACTTCATAACTGTAATGTTGCTACTGTTATGAATCGTAATGTAAATATCTGATATGCAGGATGGTCTTAGGCGACCCCTGTGAAAGGGTCGGTCGTTCTCGACCCACAGGTTGAGAACCACTGCACTAAACCATTCTTGTCAACAGCTTCCAAGTTGCTAAATTCACTGGTCAGTTCTCATTCTTCATCTTATTTGACTGCTTAGCAGCATTTGACCCAATCACTTCTTCCTTAAAATTCTTTCTTCATTTAGCATCCAGGACACCTCTTCACCTCCTACTCCTTATCCCTTCCTCTTTGTTCTTTCTTTCTCTTCTCCTACCTCATCAGCTGCCCCTTCTCATCCTCTTGCTGCCTCATCACCTGGACTTCTAAATCTTTGAGTAACCAGGATTCGGTACTTGTATATCTCTTCTCTATCCATTCTCTTCTACTTATGGTGCTTGTATCTAGTTGCATAATTTTAAAAGCAATCTATGTGCTTGCATATCCCTATTTTATATGTGTAGCTGATAACTCACTTTTAAACTTTAGACTCATATATACAACTGTCTACTCAACATGCCCACCTGGTTATCTAAATGGTCTTAATGAATCCAAAAGTAGATTCCTGATAGTTTCCCCTCAACCTGCTTTTCCTACCAGTCTTTCCCAATTCAGTATATGGCAACTCCTTCATTTCAGTTGCTTATAACAAAAACTTGGAAGTCATTTTTAACTCCTCTATTATTCTTATATCCCATATCCTATCTTTTAGGAAATCTTGTTGGCTCTATCATCATTTTTGTTAAATTTATTGATTGGTTTTAGAGAGAGAGAAGGGCGAGAGAGAAAAAATATATATCATTTTGTTGTTCCACTTATTTATGCATTTGTTGGTTGCTTCTTGTATGTGCCCTGATCAGGGATCAAACCTGCAAACTTGGCGTATTGGGGGCAACACTCTACCCAGGCAACACTCTACCAAGACTGGGCTTGTTGGCTCTATCTTACAAATGTATTCAGAGACTGTGTATGCCTTACCTCTTCCACCATGGCTATCCTGGTCCAAGCCCCCATCATTACCCACTTGGATTTTCACAGTATTCTTCCATCTGGTTCCCCTGCTTCTACCCTTTCTCCATTAATATCTATTCTCAGCATAGGAGCTACAGTGATCATTTTAAATGCCTTGATATACTTTCTGGCTACATTGGAACTCCTAGTCAACCATTGGAATCTATTTAATAACTAGTGGGTACTTGAAATGACAGACCCCTTGCAATAGTTCTTGGCTCATAGTGCTAATTGATTGACCCCATTAAAGACAAAACCAGAGGCCCATGAGCACTTGTGCTAAAACCCTCGATACTAAGTGTAGGTTTAATACCAGATCTAATTGCTGTTTCTTAATCAACCAGTCTGGAATTTTCTGGTTACCACCTGAGGTATCTGTCACGTGGGCCCACCACCAATACAAAGAAGAGATCATCTGCATGATAAAAACTCAAAAGAAGACATCCTGGTCTAAATATTATCCTTTCTTATCTTTTGTTAATAGCTTCCTTGTATCATTCTTCTCCCTATAAGAACTTTACATTTTATACAACTCCCTTGGAGTGCCCTTCAAATTGCTAATTGCTAGATGAAACACTGCCCCATTCACAAATTACTTAGACTTTCAAATTTACTCAGTTGAATTTTGTTCTTTAACAACTCCTAAACTACAGTTATGTTCCCATAAGTCTTGAAAGGGGAAGACTCTTTAAATCCACAAACAATAATGTGATTTATTTCATGAACCAGTTTTAGAGGGCTTTTGATTATACTTTTGTCTTCACATACAAATACATCACTACTGAAATTGTACAAAGCAGCAAATATTCTACAAAGAGTAGGAATTCTAGTGTTAAACTGTCTAGGTTTAATCTACAAGTTCCTCTATTTTCCAGCTGTGTGAATTGATGCAAGTCATTTGACATTAGGCTTCCCCTTATCTGTATAATAGGAGATAATAATCTTCCCTTATAAGGTGTCAGAGGGTTAGATTGAACACAGTACTTGGTTCATTATTCATACTTGCAGTTTTGAATTGATAAGATCAAGAATTAGGTAGTAAATGTGTTTGGTGCCCTAGCCAGCTTGGCTTAGTGGATAAAGCATCAGCCTGCAGACTGAAGGGTCCCAGGTTCGATTCCGGCCAAGGGCACATGCCTGGGTTGCAGGCTCAATCCCCAGTAGGGGGCATGCAGGAGGCAGCTGATCAATGATTCTCTCTCATTGATCTTTCTATCTCTTTCTCCTCCCTTCCTCTCTGAAACCAATCAAGAAATATATTTTTAAAAAAGTGTTTGGTAACTCAATCTCCATATTTGAATAGGACAATCACATCCTAAATATGTAATTGAAATGGTTCCTTTTTAAAAAATATTTTTTTATTTATTTCAAAGAGGAAAGGAGGATAGATAGAAACATCAATGATGGGAAAGAATCATCAATGGGCTACCTCCTACACACCCCACACAAGGGATCCAGCTTGTAACCCAGACAAATACCCTGACCTGGAATCGAACCATGACCTTCTGATTCTTAGATCAATGCTCAACCATTGAGCCATGCCTGCTGGGCTGAAATGGTTCCTTCTTTAAAAATTTAAAAATTTTTTGTAGTTACAGTTGACATATAATATTGTATTAACTTTAGGTATACAACTATTATTACACATTTATATAACTTACCAAGTGATCACCCCCATAAGTTTAGTATCCCATCCCACATCATACATTGTTATTATAATTACTAGAGGCCTAGTGCGCGAAATTCATGCACAGGGAGGGTCTGTAGGCCTGGCCAGTGATCAGGGCCGATCAGATTCCCCACCTCCCTGTCTCCCTGCCTCCTTCCCTTGTTCCCTCAGCGCCATGCTGCCACCACTGGTCACCCGCCATGTTCTGCACCGCTCCCTGGTGGTCAGTGCACATCATAGCGAGCGATTGAACTCCCGGTCTCCCGGTCGAACTCACAAGGGGACACTTTGCATATTAGCCTTCTACATATCTAGATCTAGATCTATGTCTAGATATCTAGATATATAGATACTTAGATCCCCATGACTACTTTTGTAACTGGCAATTCGTACTTCTTAATCTCTTCACCTTTTCCACCCATTTTCCCAAATCCCTTCCCATCTGGAAATTGTCAATTTGATCTCTGTGAAAATGGTTCCTTTTATGTGTATTAGTGTAAAATGAGAGGAAAGCTAAAGTATTTTTGTTCTTAGCTCTTATATTCACATTCCATTCTAAAAGACGTCATTAGAGATGGTCCTCGGCTGAGTCATTGCAAGATAATTTTAAACAGCTGTCCTATTCAATGCATGGGAGGAAGCCATTCATCTGCATCATCTAGTCACTGGTGCCATTTCCCCAAATGTGCTCCAAAGGCTGATTTCTGGAAATCAAGAGCTCAGTGTGGGTGCTCCCGTTCTATGCTTTACTCTTTTTTAAAAAAATATATTTTATTGATTTTTTTACAGAGAGGAAGGGAGAAGGATAGAGAGTTGGAAACATCGATCAGAGAGAAACATCAATCAGCTGCCAAAGGGGTCGCGACCCACAGGTTGAGAACCACTGAGTTAGGGCATGACTTACTCTTTTCATAGGTTGGAGCTTGTGTAAAGGCTGACTTTTGAGACTGCATTAGAATCAAATTATACGATACAAAAATGACTAATGTGAGTGTTCATGATTCCTGTCTTTCATCTCTTCCCCTCAATTTTAGGATTTATGCAGCTAGTCAGACCATTTCATAGACTGTTATGATGCAGATTAAGAATGAGGAATTGGCTCTGACCGGTTTGGCTCAGTAGATAGAGCGTGGACCTATGGACTGAAAGGTGCCAGGTTTGATTCTGGTCAGGGGCATGTACCTTGGTTGCAGACACATCCCCAGTGTGGGGGTGTGCAGGAGGCAGCTCATGGATGTTTCTCTCTCATTGATGTTTCTAACTATTCCTTTTCCTTCCTCTCTGTAAAAAAAAATCAATAAAATATATTTTTTAAAAAAGAATGAGGCTGAAACGGGTTTGGCTCAGTGGATAGAGCGTCGGCCTGTGGACTGAAAGGTCCCAGGTTCGATTCCGGTCAAGGGCATGTACCTGGGTTGCGGGCATATCCCCAGTAGGAGATGTGCAGGAGGCAGCTGATCGATGTTTCTCTCTCATCGATGTTTCTAACTCTCTATCTCTCTCCCTTCCTCTCTGTAAAAAATCAATAAAATACATTAAAAAAAAATAAAAATAAAAATAAATAAAAAAGAATGAGGACTTGGAGATAGCAGGGTAATCAGAAGGAAAGAAAAAATTAGCCAAGGGTCTATCTACCTAATAAAAACAGTAAAAAAGGGTGAGGTAGGGGAAAGAATGGAAGAAGGCTTTTAATTTTTGAAGTGTTGGCTATAAACAACATAGCTCAAAAAGTTGTTGGTTTTGCCGAAACCGGTTTGGCTCAGTGGATAGAGCGTCGGACTGAAGGGTCCCAGGTTCGATTCCGGTCAAGGGCATGTACCTGGGTTGCGGGCATATCCCCAGTAGGAGATGTGCAGGAGGCAGCTGATCGATGTTTCTCTCTCATCGATGTTTCTAACTATCTCTCTCCCTTCCTCTCTGTAAAAAATCAATAAAATATATTAAAAAAAAAAGTTGTTGGTTTAAATATTAGCCAAAGGTCATTCAGCCGGAGTGGCTCAGTGGTTGTGCTTCAACCTATGAACCAGGAGGTCTTGGTTCAAGTCTCAGTCAGGACATATGCCCAGGTTACTTAATCCCCAATATGGGGTGTGCAGAAGGCAGCCAAGCAATGATTCTCTCATCATTGTGTTTCTATCTCTCTCTCCCTCTCCCTTCCTCTCTCTGAAATCAATTTAAAAACATATATATATATACACTCTAGAGGCCAGGTGCACAAAAATTTGTGCACTTGGGGGAGTCCCTCAGCACAGCCTGTGCCTTCTCCCAGTCTGAAACCCCTCGGGGGATAACCAACTGCTGGCTGAGGCCTGCTCCCTGGGAGATTTGGCCTAAGCTGGCAGTCAGACATCCCTCTGGCAGCCCGGGAGCCCTCGGGGGATGTCCACTTGCCAGCAGGGAGCGGGCCTAAGCTGCAGTTGGACATCCTTGGCACTGCTGAGGAGGCGGGAGAGGCTCCCACCACCACCGCTGTACTGGCAGCCATCAGCCTGGCTTGTGGCTGAGCAGACCTTCCCGTGTGAGAGCGCACTGACCACCAGGGGGCAGCTCCTGCATTGAGCATCTGCCCCCTGGTGGTCAGTGTGTGTCATAGTGACCAGTCATTCCCAGTCGTTCTGCTGTTAGGGTCAATTTGCATATTACCCTTTTATTATATAGGAGTGCCTGGCCAGACTGGGTGGAGGGGCTGATGGCTGCTTGCAGGTTGGCCATAGCCCCTTCAGAATGGGGATCCCCGCTGGGGTGCCTGGCCAGCCTGGGTGAGGGGCTGATGGCCATTTGCAGGTTGGCCACAGCCCCTTCATGGTTGGGGGGGGGTCCTGCTGGGGTGCCTGGCCAGTCTGGGTGAGGGGCTAAGGGCCGTTTTCAGGATGGCTAAGCCCCCCAGCAGGGACCCTCACCCCATGAGGGTGTGGCCAGCCTGGGTGAGTGGCTGATGGCTGTTTGCAGGCTGGCCAAACCCCCCAGCCACCCAAGCTCCCAGTGGAGGCTGGCTAGAAGCAGGTATCTGGGATTTATTTGTCTTCTATAATTGAAACTTTGTTGCCATGAGCGGAGGCCGCAGCCGGCTCAGGGCCCGTGGGAAGCTTGGCTTCCTCCATCGCCAGGGCAACCAAGCCTCCTGCTTGCTCCAGCTCTGTGGCTGCCAGCCGCCATCTTGGTTGGGTTAATTTGTATATAGTCGCTCTGATTGGCTGGTGGGCGTGGCTTAGGGCGTAGCAAAGGTATGGTCAATTAGCATCTTTGTCATATATATATATATATATATATATATATATATATATATGCCAAAATTATTTGTTGTCTTCATAGGTATGTAGGATCCAGAGTAATACCATGTTACTATTGAATGAATTATTTATTGCACAGGCAATAAACTATTAAAAACCCTATTGCTCCAATACATCTAATTGAAAGTTTAAAGTTGGTGATAGGGTGCAGGCAGGCTAAATAGTCATCTCAGATGTTGAATAATGAAAAATTAAATTTATTTAAGGAAAAGAAGATGGGAGATGGGGATATCCAAAGGTAAGAGCTACACAGCACTGAGCCAAAGGGTACTGGGTCCATGATGGCAGCAAAAATATACTTAGGACAGTGAAAGAAGGAAGGGCATTGGAGAAGCAACAGGAGAGCCTAGGCTGGGCTGCTTTGGCTCACTGAAAAGTCAGAGAAAAGGGGCCCTTGGAGACAGGTTCAGGAGTTAGTGGAGGATGAGCTACCACTGCCCATTGCTCCCCTGGTTGCAAGTCTCATGGGGTCCCTTAGAGGTTAGGGGATACCTGCCTGTGGGGGAGAGGTGGAAAGGGAATGGCATAGGTGTGCTCCCTGGAGGGAGAGCATGCACTGGATCCTTTGTCTTGAGCATATTTCTTTCTTTCTTGTAGGTGAAAATCTTAGGGGAGGACTTGAGGTGGGTCTCACTAAAATATTCATCAGCTTTCCAGGTGTGTTCTTTCAGGGTCATGGTCTCCACTGATTGGTCAGTGCCAGGGCAGGGGTTCCCATTAGTCAATGTAGCTGATCCTGAGGCAGCCACAGCATCCCTTGTCTGGTTTTGCTGCTTTTCTGGGCCTAGAGTTGAAATACAACTGATGCCTAGATGTTATCTTTAGGGAGGAAAAGGTCAGGGGTGTCTAAACCATCTGACCAGGGATATGAAAGATCAGAAATCCAAACCACAAGACCAATTGTTGCAGAATTTACCAGAAAACACACAACGGGCATTCAGAATATTCAGGAAAAACTCTTTACTTGCAGATGCACTAGTGCGGTGACTCAGGAAGAATCCTTCTCCAAAGCCCGAGTGATGAATATGGAGGAAGCTTTTTTTTATCCCCTTAGTTTCTTTGTCCCCCAAATATTGACCAGGTTTCTGGACTTCTCGCAGGCTTTGCAGCCACACCCCTCCCCCCTCCCTCCCCGGTTGGGATGGGGGAAGTGAGATTACACCCAAAGGCCCGGCCTGGCTGGTGCCAGTGCTGCCAACCCCCTCTGGGAGTAGAGTCTGGTTCATGGTTTATGGCCTCTGTAAAATGGGAGTATTCCGGGAAACCGGTTCTGCAAGGCTGGACAAGCTTCACAGATAAGAACGGGGCTTAATTATACCAGCAAGACTGCGTCCGAATATTGGTTATTGGCACAGATGCAGATTGCTAGCCCCCCAGTTGTCTTATATTCCCCCTCACAATGATATGCTAGGGGAGGACAGGCTGCCCTGGGGTAAGGTTCTTGTTCTCCCAGTTTTGCCTCTTGCTAGGCATCTGGGGCTTTCTGCCCTGGTGCGTTTCTGTACCTGGCCCATCGTCCTGGCTCTGCTCAAGTGTGTCTAAAACTAATCTCATGTTTGTGTTGTGACATAGTATTTGTAGTGACCATTCATTAACAATTGTATAGACTCTAAACATGAATACTTCCCAATAATACCATCCTCAAAAGATAGTTAATCTCTACTCTGACCATTTGTTGCACATTCTTTTCTGTACCAATGCTATGGAAATAGTTGTTATACTGTATTGTTTAGGGAATAATGACAAAAAAAAAGTCTGTATATATTCAGTACAGACATTATCACCATAGGCCTAACTATACATAGTACACATCAGTAACAGAGTAATTTTTCCCCCTGAATATTTTCCACCTACAGTTGGTTGAGTCCATGGATGTGGAATCTGCTATTGTGGAGGGTCAACTATACTGTCTACAGCTAAGAAATCTCATGCCATTATGCAACAATATTGTGTGTATGGGAATTGGGGAGGGGGGGGGGCGGGGACATTGGATTGGGAGCTGGGAGGTAAGAATTGTGATCAAGTTTGTGACTGACTTGCTGTGTGACTTGGGCAAACTCATGTTACCTAAGCCTTACTTTCTTCAACTATAAGATGAGGTTTCTGAAACTAAAATCACTAAGGATTCTTCCAGACCATTGGGGTTCTTATATTATACTTTGCTTTTTGGTAATCTCCCTGACTAAATGCACTTAAAAAATACATTATATCAGTTAATTATTGCAATAGTTGTGCGAATGTCATCCTGGATATTATGTTCTCTAAGAAGTCTTCTTGGGCTGTCTAACAGGTATCCAGATTGGTTTATGTGTGGTCTCTGCCTCTATAACAAGCACTGTGGGTTGGTCTGTAAAACAATCAACACTAATAAAAGAGAAAAATGGTAATTGGCGTACGAGCTACCCTTTTCATTGGCTAATCAGGGCTATATGCAAATTAACTGCCAACTAAGATTGGCAGTTAACTGCCAACAAGATGGCGGTTAATTTGCATATGTAGGCACAATGCAGGGAGGCGAAAGGGAAAGCAGGAAGAAGCCCCCTGCCACTGACAGTGATCGGAAACCCAGGGGGGAGCTAAGAGCTGCCCCTCAGCCATGATCAGAGAATCAGGTGCCTTTTCTGCCCTGGCCAGTGATAGCAGGACGTAGGGGTGGAGCCAGCGATGGGAGCTGGGCACGGTCGAAGCTGGCAGTCCCAGGAGCTAGGGGTCCCTTGCCTGGGCCTAAAGCGAAGCCCACGATCGCGGGGCTGCTGCAGCTGTGGGTCCCCGTTGCCCAGGCCAGATGCCTCAGCCAGAGGCGTCAGGCCTGGGCAAGGGGCCGATCCTGCGATTGGAGGGTGATGGGGGTCAACGCCTGAGGGCTCCCAGTATGTGAGAGGGGGCAGGCTGGGCTGAGGGACACTCCCCCCCACACACACCCAGTGCACGAATTTCGTGCACCGGGCCCCTAGTCCTATCTAATAATAGACAAACATGGTAATTAACCATACCTCTGCTATGCTTCCCATTGGCTAATCAGGGCGATATGCAAATTAACTGTGAACCAAGATGGCGGCCGGCAGCCACACAGCTGAAGCAAACAGGAGGCTTGGTTGCCCCGGTGATGAAGGAAGCCAAGATTCACCGCCTGCTGCGCGGGGCTCTGAGCTGCACTCTAAGCAACTATGTTGCAATTATAGAAGCTAAACAAACCCCAGGTACCTGCTTTCAGCCAGCCAGCCTTGGAGCTGGAGCTGCAACAAAGTTTCAATTACAGAAGGTAAATAAATCCCAGAATAAAAAAAAAAAGAAAAAAAGGAGAGACTGGGAGCTCCAGTTGCAGGCTTGGCCTGCCTGAAAACAGCCCTCAGCCCCTCATCCAGGCTGGCCAGGCAGCCCAGTGGGGACCCCAACCCTAAAGGGGGTGCGGGCAGCCTGAAAACAGCCATCAGCCCCTCACCCAGGCTGGCCAGGCACCCAAGCGGGACCCCCACACTGATCTGGGACACCATTCAGGGCAAACCAGCCGGCCCCCACCCGTGCACCAGGCCTCTATCCTATATAGTAAAAGAGTAATATGCATACTGACCCTAACAGCAGAAAGACTGGGAATGACTGGTCACTATAACACACACTGACCACCAGGGGGCAGACGCTCAATGCAGGAGCTGCTCTCTGGTGGTCAGTGAGCTTCCACATGGAGGAGCTTTGCTCAGCCACAAGCCAGGCTGATGGCTGCCAGTACAGCAGTGGTGGTGGGAACCTCTCCTGCCTCCTCAGCAGCGCTAAGGTTGTCTGACTGCAGCTTAGGTCTGTCCCCCACTGGCAAGTGGACATCCCCCAAAGGCTCCTGGGTTGCCAGAGGGATGTCTGGTTGCCAGCTTAGGCCCAATTCCCTGGGGAGAAGGCCTCAGCCAGCAGATGGTCATCCCCTGAGGGGTCCCAGATTGTGAGAGGGCACAGGCCGGGCTGGGGGACCCCCACAAGTGCACAAATTTTTTGCACCGGGCCTCTAGATATATATATAAACCCCTAATATGCAAATAGACCAAATGGCTGAACAACTGAACAACCATACGCTGACCACCAGGGGGCACACGCGGAACATGGTGGGTGATGGCAGCAGGTGGCAGAGCATGGAACATGGTGGGCATAGGCCGTGGCAGGATGGTGGAGCAGGTGAGCAGGGGCACCAGGCCAAGGCGGGGCACTGGTTGCTGTCATCAGGGCAAGCCTCTGGTGGTTACTGAAAATTCTTTGCTCCAGCATGCCGTGGTCCTGCTGGGTGCTCACGCTGCTGCCAGCACTGGCCCCACTCACACCTGCTGCCGGCACCCAGCGCTGACCCCAATCGCTCGGCACTGTCAGTGGGTGCAAGCAGCGGCTGCTGACCCCGATCACCCCTCAAGGCTTCGCCACCTCCCCCTGCTTCTGAGGGGCGATTGGGGCTGGCAGCCGCCTCTCACACCGGTCCCAATAGCTTGGCGCCATCAGTGGGTGTGAGTGGTGACTGCTGGCCCCGATCATCCCTCAGGGCTTCTCTACCTCCTCCTGCTCCTGAGGGGCAATCAGGGCACCCGCTGACAGCACTGAATCCGCTTGCAGCTGCTGCAAGGCTGGCCCCAATTGCTCTGCGCTGTCAGCAGGTATGAGCGGGGCTGGCGCCGTCAGCTTGTGGGAGCAGTGGCGGTGCTGCGGGAGCAGGGCTGCTGGCAGAGGGACCGGGGGCCACAGCAGGGAGGGCTAGGTGGGGTTGGGGAGGATGGGCCAAGACCCGCTCCTATGCCCACAGCAGCCTCACGGCCCACAAGTCCTTTCAAGGTGCACGAATGCATGCACTGGGTCCCTAGTGTTAAATAATAGTTATATTTCTTTTTTTTTAAAATATATTTTATTGATTTTTTACAGAGAGGAAGGGAGAGAGAGAGTTAGAAACATCAATGAGAGAGAAACATCGATCAGCCGCCTCCTCCACATCTCCTACTGGGGATCTGCCTGCAACCCAGGTACATGCCCTTGACCGGAATCAAACCTGGGACCTTTCAGTCCACAGGCCGACGCTCCATCCACTGAGCCAAACCGGTTTTGGCTATATTTCTTAATATATATTCTTCTCCACTAATTTATATGTCCCCTGAGGGATTTATAGATGATATAAATTCCAACACTTAAACAGTACCTAGCATAGGTATTTAATGAAATGAATAAATGGAGTTCTAGTACTAGAAAACTTTTGCAGTAAAATTGAGGTAGGATAGTAAGAAGCTAGGAAAATTCCTTGGCAAGTGAAATGGGGAGAAGATAGTGGATTCAAACTGGCCTCATCCAGCACCCTGACTCACCTGCCTTTTTCTCCTTTGCATGACCACTCCCTTAAGCATTAAGAACTCAGGACAATGAGGTTCTGATTAGCATTAAAAAATCTTAGGAACAAATCTCCAGTCTGTTGACCACAGACACAGAGTTTTGATCAAACTAGAGATAACATCTAAGCCTTGGTTGTGTTTCAGCTCTAGGCCGAGAAAAGCAGCAAAACCACATGAAGTGAGGCCATGGCTGGTGTCAGGACCAGATGCATGACCCATGAACCCCTACCCTAATGCTGACCAATCAGTAGAGACCACACCCTGACCCTAAAGCTATGAATTGGCATATTAAAGGACACACCTGGAAAGCTGATGAATATTTTATTGAGGTCCTCCTCTGAAATGCCTGTCTTTGGAAAATAGCTAAAACCCCTTAAGATAAAGGACCCAGTGTAGGTACTCTCTCTCTCTAGAGCATGCCCATGCATTCTTCCTTCAGGCACATACCTTTGCTTTCTTTCTCCTAAGCTCTAAGGGTCCCCACCAGACTTGGAAACAGAGAGCAGAGGCAGCAGTAGCTTACCGTTGGCTAACCCCCTGAACCTCTCTCTCTTAGTGCCCCCCCCCCCTTTTTTTGCCTCTGTACTTGTTTCCCAAGTCCATGCAGCTCAGCTGGCTCACTTCTGCCTCTGTGACTTTCTTTCTAAAAGGTCAAGACAGCTCCTCTGAGCAGCCCACTCGAATCTTCTCTTCGAATGTACTGTCACTTTGCATGCTAAATAAACTTCCTCTTGCGTTAGAGTTCTTGGCTCTGAATTCTTTCTTTACTAAAGCGTCGAAAATCAACACTGCCAGTAACAAAACCATTGGTCTTTTCAGAAAGCAATTTTTCAAGAGGATAACTAAGGAATCCGAATCTTGCATTAGTATTAAATTTTAAAACAAATGTCTAGAATCAAAGTAGACAAGGCACACTTTACATAAAATTTATCATTTATTTAGGCAAAAAAGAAATTCCAAAAACAAAAATCTTTACACGCAACATTAATATCTAAGTGATGTCCTGGTTTAAAATATAGCATGATTCACGTACAGAACACTGCTATTTATCTGGCCACAGTGAGAACAGTGCCTCCAGTCCAGATAACTGAGAGCCTTTGAAATGTATACACATTATACTTTCCAATGATTTCCTTTGAAAGGAGTTAAACTCTTCCACTAGAATTCAAGCAAAAGATAGCTTTTTTTTTTTTCCACACTCACAAGTCAGAATTTGATAGTGGGAATTACACAAAAGTCAGGAATTTAAAATTTTTATTCTTGCAGATTATCTGAAAGTATAAATCTTGATATAACATCCTCCCATTTTTAAAGAGAAAAAACACTCAATTTCTTGCTTTTATGAAAGTGTGTTCAGCTTCCACTAGCTAAGTAGCTTTTTGCTTCTAGGCTGATTAAAATAAGCTTAAAAGAATCCAATGTGAACAGTTTTCCCAAAAGTGAGTCCCAAACTGAGCACATACTATTAATGAACCAGATCTATAATTTCCCATTTAATGATTGTGATAAGTTTAGATTTTCTAAATATTCTTAATAGACATTCTGGCTAGTTATAAAGTTAGGTTGTGCTGTCAAAAAGAGTTCTGCTTCATCCAGAGAAAGGAGGAACAGCATTGATTTTTCTCATAGTTTACCCCAAAAAATTGGGGGAGGAAAGAAATAGGCAGAGAAAGCTCTTTCTTAGGCTGCCAATCAGTTAACATAGAATGTCTTAGGTTAAGATTTGGAAACTGGCCTGGGCTGCGTAGCTCACTTGGTTAGAGCATCATCCCAATATGCCAAGGTTGCAGGTTTAATCACCGGTCAGGAATCAATCAATAAATGCATAAATAAGAGAAACAACAAACTGATGTTTTTCTCTTTCCTCTTTCCTCTCTCTCTAAGATGAATAAAACAAAACAAAAAAAATTAAAAAGATCTGGAAACCAAAGAATGTATAATTAGGAATATACCATGTCATGCAAAGACTTTGAAATACTAAAAAAAGATAAAGCAATTACTCATTCAGCAAATGTTCCCATCATACTGCTATTCTCATCACTGGATAAAGGTTGGATTTGCATTATTCCTAAAATAATCAGTTCATGAGTTAACAATAAAAATTAAAAATATGCCAATACATTTGGCACAAATGGTAAAGATTAAATATCCAATATCCACACAGTCATTTGAAACTGCTACAATGGATTTGAGAGGGAAACCGTAAGTTTGCAAATCTTTTTATAATCTGTCTTAAACTACTACCGTGAAGCTCTAACCACAAAGTCCCAAATAAGTAACATGCAGATAAAACTGCCCACATCAACTGACAATGTGATAGTGCCTTTAACTTATACCGTTAGTTTTAGTAATACTGTTTATCCCAAGATAAAAGTTGCACAATAACCAAAGAACGTAAACATACCATTAGAGGGCAGCAGAGGGATAGGTTTCCAACAAAAGAAATTTTCCCAGCTGCTCATGACCTCTTTTCAAACTTGAGTACATTGTTCTATGGAAGGGAAGGGACGGTGGGTGAATGTTATCTATGCATTTGGAAACATTAAGCCAAAACCATGATTCCTTAATCTGACCTTCCCTAATTTAACAAATAAAATGTTTTCATTAAAATGTGGTCCAACCACAGCTGGTTTTGCTCAGTGGATAGAGCCGTTGGCCTGTGGACTGAAGGGACCCAGGTTCAATTCCCATCAAGGGCATATGCCTGGGTTGCAGGCTTGATCCCCAGTAGGGGGCATGCAGGAGGCAGCCGATCAATGATTCTCTCATCACTGATATTTCTATTTCTCTCTCCCTTCCCCTTTCCCTCTGATATCAATAAAATTATTCTTAAAAAAATGTGGTCCAAAGGGCTCGAAGATGGCCCAATGCCATCTTACACATGGTATAATAATAATAATAATAAACACAGCCAAATGAAAGTGAATGGGGAGAAAAAGGGCCAACTCAAAAGGTTCCATTTAGTAAAAGCAACTTCGTAGGCTGAATATATAGGATTAATGTTTTTACACATGAATCTCTAATTCCTGGGCTGTTTGTAATCAAAAGATAAAATTAAATTTCCACTGCAGCTTTACGGTGATTCAGTGCAATCATGGGTAATTCACTTAAGTTGATTGATGACACTAAACAGAATTTCTGTTCAAGAGTGAGAAGTAGTAATATTTAAGTTAATTTCTGTAATTGTGGATCTGATATGATTTTTTAAATCTGCAACTAAGGTCAGTAGCCACTGAGGCCTTGGCCAGAAGGTAAAATAACCATTTATTATTACCTGATTTATGTTTTTTTCAAATGCAAGAAGGAAAAAAATGATTTTTTAGAGTTCAAAGGTCACAGCCAAACTTACTTGATGGAAAAATGAGATGGCTTAATTTTTGCTTTAATTTCAGACTGCTCTTAACAATACCACCAACATGCATCATTATACTCTAAAAAGTCTAATTCCATTTCCTGTTGATCTCTTGCTGTTGCTTATGGACTGCTGTACTGTTATTTTACAATATCTGAGTGCATCTTGATTTGAGCAATGAGTGGTTCAATCCTAGTCTTAATTGTGCTTAAAATAGTACTTTTTAGCCACTGAAGAAGTAACCCTTGAAGGCACCAAGTACTGTTAAATTCTGTTATACAAATGCGAAAGGAAGGCCTAATAGATTCTAACTGTAGAGAGAGGCCAGTTATGCCTTATAGTTTCAATATTTTAGCCAGATTCAAGACCTTAGAAACAATTCTGTGCCTTAATTAGATATACCATTTTAAGAACCATCCCAACAATAAAGGCACTACAATTTTTATATATTTGGGAAGTGATCAATTATTTTGCTTTTAAGACTCAGAGGTATTTGGCCATCACCAGTGCTCAAAGTAGTAAATTAAAATATCTGAGTCTTCATCTATCAACAAGTTATTCTGTATAAGAAGAGATTTATTATTTTCTGTACATCTTTAGCCATTCCTGAAAACAACTTGTTAGGAAAAATCTAGGATTAGCCTATAAGGAACATGCACTGTCTTGAACAGAATATAAGAGAAACTTAAAGCCAAGCTTTTACAAATAGCCTTTCCCTTTACTACACAAGCTGGGAGACTTGGAAGTGGTCAACATAGCTAGTAGCAACTTCCAAGATACTGTAGGCTGTCCTATTTTCTACATTTTGCCTTAGATATTAAAATTCAGAAAAAAAGGGGAAAATTTTAAAAGAATTTTCTATTTCCTCTGAAATAGGCTTATTCTATACAAATTTATCCTGTATCTATAACATTTTTTAAACCAATTAAGTCAGAATTAACACACAGTTTTACTTGTATTTTAATGGTTTTTAAAGACCTACGTTAGTTTAAATTTTCATCCCTGTGGAGGAGTACCAAATAATTCAAGTATGATTACTGTAATAGTGGTATGAAATGTGAATGTCAAAAATGTTATCAGCATACTAGTAAACTGGCTCCTTTCTAAATAAAAATGCTTCTGAATAATCACCATAATTTAAATATACCATTTAAAATCTCTACTGAAAACATTTGGTCATCTATGGAAAAAAATGCATTCATATGAAATTGTGATTAACTTTAATCACAAAGTAAAATTTTAAATGGGAATTAAGTTTTTTGGTGACTTGCGTGTCCCAACTGCTGTTATTGATATAATGATAACTGATTCTTTACCATACTATAACAGGTATCTTAAAGGAAAGGCAATTGTATTAAAAAAATAATCAATCAAAAAGTATTTTCTCTTATGCACTGCACCTAGAATCACTATATTTAACAACAGTCTAATTCTACTTGTTCATTTTGGCAGTACAATGTGGACATCTTTCTCCAACATAAAAACGTTAAGATACATGTATTTTGAAACAAAAGAAATTTAACTTCTTGTGGCAAAATTTACTGTTGTTAAACTTGTATTTTAACTGAGCAGTAACATCATGTGTAGTCTCTCTATTCCACTGAACAAAATTACTTTGAAATAGAGGGACAGGAATGGTCAGTTTTAACAAGACATTTTAAAAATTCACATTTTCACAACGATGTGACCTATCGATTCAGAGAGTTAATCTTTAGCCAGAATGCTGTAACATTTTACACTGTGATGCCTGTGGATTATTTCTAGAGAATTTGTGTAGGAAGCAGAAGCCCATGCTTCCAGGAATAATTATGAAGAAGCTACTGCTCATTGCCCCAGGAGATGTGGACTCCAGAAGCATAGCCTGCTCCACTTTAAAAACCATACCATAAGACCAGACCTTTTCCCAGTTCCTAAACTCTGTTATCCCTTAATCGTTTTTCTTTTTAATATATTTTTCTTCCAGCTATCCAAGCTCCAGCCAGTGAGTAGCTTTCCCGAGGAGAGGGTTCAGATTTCCATTCTTTCACACTAAGGAGGGCATCTGATAAAAGGTACACAGACAGAGAATAAAGGCATTTTATACAGAGCATTATAAAATTTACAACTGAAGCAGTTTCAGAAATCAGGTTAACAGCTTATCTGAAGCTGCAAACTGATTAGAAGGGTCTTAAAGGTCAGAAAAGTCTGGCCTAAGGGTTCGTGCAAACTTTATCATAAAACTAGAATTTCAAGCACAGGTAAGTTCAAACACTGAAAGATGTAGAAATTTTTCTAAAAAGCAATGATGAAGGAAGAGACCCTTCTTACCTCATAAGTTAAAAATCACAAAACAAATTAGAGACTGTTCACATGGGCAGTACTGTACATCATCAATCCCAAACTGATCTAAGCCTCTTGTTATGGAAACCCCAAAACATCACAGACGATATCCTAATGAACCTATCACAAAAAGGATTCCTGTGATTCAATTATCCAATTGCCTATGGCTATCAATTTAGTCTGGCCTGGGGCTGCTTTTTACAGGGAGGTGGTCTCCCATGGCGTACAATGTGTTTTTCTAAAGTGTCCAGAATGGCCACAGCAATCTGCTGGACATGGGGATCAGTCTGTTCATGTTCTTTGATGTTGTATAAATGCTGCAATCCTCCTTCTTCAATCAACATGCTGCAATACCTTGAGGCTGAAAGAAAACAAGAGAAAGAACTTTTCTTAAAACACTTAAAAATTATTCCACACACAAAAAAATAATTTTCACTTAAATTTAGCTCTTTTGTTATTGACCGCTAACATATGCTACAGATTGATAAATACCTTTGTAATGATGTTATGTCTACACTGCAAGTTCCCACACATAAATAATATAGGTACCATATATATATATACATTTTAATCATAACCTTAAGGCATAGACAATCTGGAAAAGAAAATTTATTTGACCCCAAATCACAAGATAGGTGCTTGTTACACTTTTATGCATTTCCTGTTTTTTAATATATTCTTTTATTTTATTTTATTTTTCAATTACAGTTTACATTCAATATTACTTTGTTTTAGTTTCAGGCGTACAGCATAGTGGTTAGAAAATCATATACTTTGCAAAGTGTTTGCCCAATATTTCCAGTACCTATCTGACATCATACAGTTATTACAATATCATTGACTGTATTTCCTATATGACTATACATTCCCATGACTACTTTTATAATTGCCAATTTGTACTTCTCAATCCTTTAACCTTCTCCACCAGTACCTCCACCCCCACCCTCATTTCTGTTTTTTGTTGTTGTTTTTTAAATAATATATTTTATTGATTTTTTTTTTTTTTTTTTACAGAGAGGAAGGGAGAGGGATAGAGAGTTAAAAACATCAATCAGCTGCCTCCTGCACACCCCCTACTTGGGATGTGCCCCCAACCAAGGTACATGCCCTTGACCGGAATCGAATCCGGGACCCTTGAATCCGCAGGCCGAAGCTCTATCCACTGAGCCAAACCAGTTAAGGCTCATTTCTGTTTTTTAAAAATTTAATGGCACTGATATTGTACATGCAATTTTATTTCTGCATTTTTATTTTAAAATATTTTTTGTACACACAACTTTTTAAAAAAATATATTTTATTGACTTTTTACAGAGAGGAAGGGATAGGGATAGAGAGTTAGAAACATCGATGAGAGAGAAACATCGATCAGCTGCCTCCTGCACACCTCCCACTGGGGATGTGCCCGCAACCTAGGTACATGCCCTTGACCAGAATCAAACCTGGGACCCTTCAGTCCCCAGGCCGACGCTCTATCCACTGAGCCAAACTGGTTAGCACTACACACAACTCTTAAAGCCTTATTAGTTTTAGTCATTGATTAAAGTATAATTTACACACAATAAAACAAAATTAAAGTTAATATACATTTTGATGAGTTTTGCAAATGTATATACACCTGTGTTATAATTCTTGTTTAAGTTTTTTGGTGGACTTTCCATTTCATTGATTTTGAGGAAATATCTGGAATGCTGGGCAAATGCTAAATGTAGGTTTAACTTTAGAAGAAGTCACCAAATTATTTTCTAAAGTGGTTACATATTTTTCCATCCCATTAGCAAAGAATGTGAAAGAGTTATTTCGCATTCTCGCCAACACTTGTCCTTGTCCATCATTTTGATTATAGGCAGCCTTCCTAGTATGTGCGAACTGGTATCTCATTGTGACTTTAATTTATAGTTCTCTAATGACTGATGATGTTGGTTCTGATTTTTAATTAAAAAAACACACACTACACTTTATTATTAGTGTTTCTATGTGTTTCTTGTGCAATGTTTAAAGTAACTTATGGAATGAACTTATATTAATAAATAACTGACAAAACAGTTGATTCATAATCTTTGAAAAAAAGATATCAAACCTGATCTAGGCCTGGCTGGTATGACTCAGTTGGTTGAGCGTCATCCTGTGCACTGAAAGGTCACCTATTTGATTCCTGGTTAGGGCACATGTACAGGTTTTGGGCTCAATCCCCATTTGCGTGCGTGCAGGAGGCAGCCCACTGATCTCTCTCTCTCTCTCTCTCTCTCTCTCTCTCTCTCTCTCTCTCTCTCTCTCTCTTCTCCCCCCTATCTCTCTCTCTAAAAACTTATAAAACAAAAAACAAAACCCTTATCTAAATGCCTTGCTTCTCCACAGACTATGGGTGCAGAGAGCAACATCTTGAATGGGGAAATTTTGTGTAGATGAGGACTAGGTACTGGAATGTACCATAAATATTGGATCTCCTTAAGACATTTTGCTCAAAAAATGAACCCACTGTAGGCTCCTAATTTTTACTATTATTTTTTTAAATGTCTGGATTGTTGAATAAAACTTAGGTTCTCTTGACCCTTTTATTTATTTATTTTTAAATGTATTTTTATTGATTTCAGAAAGAAAGGGAGAGGGAGAGAGTAATAGAAACATCAATGATGCGAATCATTGATCTGCTGCCTCCAGCATGCCCCCTACTGGGGATTGAGCCCGAAACCCGGGCATGTGCCCTTGACCAGAATCAAACCTGGGACCCTTCAGTCTGCAGGCAGACACTCTATCCACTGAGCCAAATCCGTTAGAGTGGCTCCTAACTTTTATATTCCATGTTGGAACAATGTAAGTCTCATTCACTATTATCATTCAGTATCTACTATTGGCAAGCTCATTCTGAAAAAATAAATGTACTTTATAAACTAAGATTCTCTTATATAGTATTTTAAAAAGTCTATGTCCTTAAAATCACTTAAATACACAATTCAGAAATGGCTTTTCTATGTAAGGAGAATTTTCCTTGAGAAAGAAAAACATAGTTTCTTTTTGGTACATACGATTCTTGCTGCAGACATGTTGCATGGCCCAAACTGCCCATAGCTGGACTCCTGGTGTTGTGAAACAGCCAAGTAATGGAAAAAATGGATTAAAGGACCTAAAAGTACAAAAGAAGAAAAGTTACATCCTCTACTTAGTGTCATTTTCTTTCTTTTTAAAAAATTCCTCACCTGAGGATAAGTTTATTTATTTTAGAGAGAAAGGGAGCGAGAAAGAGGGGGGGAAGAGAGAGAGAGAGAGAGAGAGAGAGAGAGAGAGAGAGAGAGAGAGAGAGACATGGATGTAAGAGAGAAACATCAATCGGTTGCCTCCTGTTCACACCTTGACTGGGGGAATGAACCTGCAACCAAGGTATATGCCCTGACCAGAAATCAAACCCACAACATTTTTGGTGTATGGGACGATGCTCCCACCAACTGAGCCACCCAGCCAGGGCTTAGTGTCATTTCCTAAAGCAATGATTCCTGAGCTTTTCACCCTAGAAATTTTATCCAACTATTTTTAAACTAATATAAATGAGCTATCAGTATATCTTTCCTTTGTCTTAGCCATTTGAAAAAAGGACCATATTCTGAGAAGTCTCGGTAGAGAAGATGGAAGGTGACAGAAATTTTAAAAAGTACTTTTTTGGTCTTGAAGATACACATTTAAAGAATAACAGACCTTGGCTGGAAAACCTAGAAAAGAAAAAGTTAGTTGATAACTAACTGATCGAACACCATGAAGGAGGTCTAGAGTTAGCCTTTCTATTTTTACTGGTTTTCTACCCAAAAGTGGGTAGAACATAAGTTGGGAGAATCATAAATGTTGGCAGCATCAGCATTTATGAAGTAGACAACAAAAATAAGTTGTAATAATATTATGCAGCCATCTGGAATATTTCAAGTAATTAGCAATTAGCTATCAAGTCAACTAATTGTCATAAGCAGAGTTAGGCATCCAGTATGCACCTTAATAGATTATTATAAATTGTTTCCCTAAACTAATTTGGTGCTACTTCTAGTTCTCTCAATCTTGTTTTGGAACTCCTTATATTAATATACTGTTTCCTGTTCCTAAAATCTTATGCCCTTACTTAATTATCTCTCAAAATTCAGCTCATAATCTACATCCTCTGGAAACTCTTAACCATTTTCCAATGCAGATTTAAGTACTCTCATCTTTAATTGTATAGCCTTCTATGCACAAAACTAGCATAATAGTGAATCATATCTGATTCACATTTGGTCTCCCTCACTAGGTTCTTGTGTGCAAGCACCATCTCTTACTCCTCTTTAAATTTCAAGAGCAAAAAACAAGTCCCTGGCATTTGTCTTTAATAAAAGTGGAATAAAGGAAGGACTGATGAATGAGAGGTAGCAGAAAGTAAAGATACTTTGCTTCTTTTAAAACCAGTAGGAAGATAGATACCTGGGGGCAGGGAGTAGGGGGATTATGTACCTAATAGGAATTACACATTTAGTAGGACCTCTAGGCAAGCAAAATGACTAGGTTACTGTCTTAATATTAATTATCTTGCTAATTACCTGTATGCTACCATCTCACACTCTGGAGTTGGCCATTTCAAAATAGCTGAATGCTGCAAGACACAAGACACACAAAAAAGGGATTACAATATTTATTTAGCACTGCATTATTGCATTATGAAGCTTTGATAGTTTAACCACTATGAATATTGTGTGTATGCTTCCAGAAAACACCAAATGATCCTACCAGATCATCCAGAAGAGAATTCCTCTGGCTACGGCTCAATGTCCAAGCTTGTTCACCTCTAGATATTAAATGGGCAATAATTCCTGCTGCAAAGTAACTGACTTCCACTTCCACACTATGTAGGAGACTACTGATGTGGTCTATAAAGTCCTTCCACATTAATTCAGAATGCAATTCTTGTACTTCAGCTATATTGTTCTGGAAAAAAATTAAAAGTAATATATAGTAAATGCCTAATGACCCTTTGTACTTTAAGAAACAACAGAGATTGAAATGATTTAAACATGTACCTGTATATGGACATAGCTGAAGACTGTTGCTATATTAGCACAGTGGGATTATGGGTGATTTTTTTCTCTCCTCTCCAAACAAAATAATAAACAGTGAGTCCCTTTTCAGGCAAAATTGTTAAATAGATAACCTAAAAATGTCCTGATATAAAATATCTAGAAGTGCTGGGCGAATAATAGCTAGCTAGCAACCTTTAAATATGTAGCAAACAGAACCAAACCAGAGCAGTAACAGGCCATCACCAATCTGCAGGGGAGGAGAACTGGGTTTTAATAGCCATGCAAAGCCAGAAGGTAAGGGCTAAAAATTGGAACTAAGACTTCACATACAAATGAAGGACTTTCAAAGTCTTACACCTCAATAAAAGAGTGGATAGATACATGAAAAAGAAACCTACTGTAATCTACTCTCTGGCCTAAAAGGAAAAGTCTTCCCTTATAATTTATAACTAGGGGCCTACCTTCATGCAAGGCTGTGGTTAAACCCCAACTTAGAAAACAAGAGCAAGAGAGGTAGGAAGAAAACCAGAAAAGTTTGGTATCTAGAAAGCAGAGAGGGGTGAGTATATCAAAAGGGTAAAGGAAACAGTAGTTCTGAATACTGTGGAGAGCCTAAATAAGACGAAGACAAAAAGCATCCATTTGTTTGAGCAATATAGCGATCTTGTGCCTTAAAAATGTCATAGCCTTAGGTCCCCACTAAAGTCTGCCGGCTGGCCTACAGAAGGCAGGTGTTTTATCTGGACTTGGGATGTAATGGCTTCCCTTGGCAGCACATAAGGAAGACCTCTGTTCACACAGGAAACAATTCAGGGGTTTCCAATTTATCTCACTACTCTGAAGATTATCCTCAGTCTTTTTTTTTTTTTTTTTAAGGTTAACTCTTAATTTTTTTAATTTATTGATTTTTAAAGAGGAAGGGAGAGATGGATAGAGAGTGAAAGAGACATCGATTTGTTGTTCTATTTTTTTATGCATTCATTGGTTGATTCTGACCCAGGATTGAACCTGCAACTTTGACCTATTGGAAAAACACTCTAACCAGTTAAATTATTTAACATTTCCCTATTACTGGGCATTTAGATCATTTTACATTTTCTACTTTATATAGCTAAGTGAATAGATAGGTCCTTCTTAAATGCCAGGCTCCAGCTGTCGCCCAAATCCATCTCTTATTGCTCAGTATTTCAAAGTCTTGCACCTGGGAAACAAACACAAATCTACATATTTTTACTCACTAATCTATGCCTCCTATGATCTAATTCCTTCAGAACAGAGGTCTGCTCTAAAATGGTTTTTACCACATGGGCACTTTGCCTGTTGCAGAGATTAAAGCATTTGATCTTTCATCTTTGATCCATAAAACATCTGATCTTTTATCTTTGTCTCAAAATCCTAGAGGGCTCACTTTCACCAAATCCAATATATTTACTGAATATATGATTTGTTAAGAAGTCTTTTTTTTCTAATATATTTTATTGATTTTTTACAGAGAGGCAGGGAGAGGGATAGAGAGTTAGAAACAGCGAGGAGAGAGAAACACCGATCAGCTGCCTCCCGCACACCCCCCACTGGGTTTATGCCCGCAACCAAGGTACATGCCCTTGACTGGAATCGAACCTGGGACCCTTGAGTCCACAGGCCGATGCTCTATCTGCTGAGCCAAACCGGCCAGGACTGTTAAGAAGTCTTTTAAGTAGTAATTATTAATTACCAAACACGGCCTCTAAAAATACTTTAGGTTAGTGACATTTTTTTTCTTTTTTTGTATGTGGCATTTTTAAATGAGATTTTTTCCTGATTATAAAAGTAAGTCATGCTCATGAAGTTTGTACTATACCAAAAATATAAAGTATGTAATTCATGTTTTCCTTTTAATGTGGTGAAAATCTTAGTATGTACATATAGTTTTGTACACTGCTTTTTTACTTAGTTAAAATACATATGTTTTCTAATGTCATTAAGTATTTATAAATACAATAGCAACTTCAATGTATTGCCTCAGACAGAAAATAATTATAGGTTTGAACTAAGCAGGAAATGCTTATTTCTTACCAAAAGTCCTAGAACTTTCTGTTGAATGGATGACTCAGTTGGAAAAGACTGTAAAAAGAAAGAGAAACCTATAACTACCTAAAGAATCAAATATAATAAATGCTTAAATCAATCAATAAATGTCAAAACTGTAGGCTAAATTCCCATTCTAACCTCTAGAACCCTCATGAAGAGTTCTAACCCTTGGTTTTCAATAAAGTGTCTGCAAGTGGTTGGAGATTCATCTGTGAGGTTCCAAAGTGCACTCAAAGTAAATTTCAAAGTAGTATCCACCGAATTTTGATTGGTTTTCTGCTTCACTATTTGAAGAAGTTGCTAAAAGAAGGAAAATAGAATTAATTTCTCATTATTGAATTATTACAATTATTAGTGGCAATAACTAAAAGTCCATTAGGTTTAGTCTCATGGCTTAAGACACTTCCTATAAAGGTTTTTATAATTATAACAAACAGCCTCCTAGACCAGACTATTCCTCCAACAAGAAAAAAGTATAGGAACTTCACAAATACTTCTATATTATTCTGTTTGCATCTATAGTCTAATCACCTCTAAATAAAATGAAAAGCAAAATGATTAAACCTTGGGACCAACTATCTTACCCTATCAGTGACAACATATACTCATTTCAGATCCTGGCATATAAAAGGTGAAGGGGAGAATGAAGCAAACATTTATTTAGCATCAGCAAATTATATCCTAAATTGTAGTAGTGCTATCCCCATTTTTCAGGAGAAGAAATTCAGTCTGAGAGGTATTAAATTTGATCATAGTCAACTTAGTATGAGAAAGTAAGAAATGGAAGAACTAATTCTTTCTTCAAGTTTTAAGAAAAAAAAGAAAGGACAAACTAAATATAATAGTAAGAGAATTAAAGTCTACATTGGATTTCCGGGAGGAGGAGGTCAAGGGGGAGAAAAAGGGGCTATCTGTAATATTTTCAACAATAAAGATACATTTTAAAAAAGAAAACAGAGGTGCAGGAAAAAATTAAGTCTATACTGGATTTAAATAAGATAATAACTTTGAAATTCCACTTATATATTATCTGTCATAGCTTTAACCTCTGAAATTTAAAGTTTGCAAGTTAAATGTTTTAACACCTACATAAAGCATCCATAATTCCATTTATACATTACACTTTTGGAAGAGACAGCTTTGCTAAAACAGATACAAGAAAACATTAATAAACACTCCAAGTTACATACAGTTCAGGAAAAATATTTAAGAAACACAAACACTTCTGTGCAATTATTTAAATTAATAGCATAGAGGCTAAGAGTTTGGCATCAGAATCAGGTTACCTGAGCTTAAATATAATAATCTCTCTGCATCTGATTAACTGTGTAAACTTGTTTGCCAATTCTTTGTTTCCTCATTTGTAAATTGTAGGTGATAATTAAAAAAAAAAAAAAGCTATCATTACTACTACTACTACTACTATTAATTTCTGCTAATTCCTGCTTAAGCTAAGCTTAATTTCCCCCCAAAGCATATGAGGGGGCTATTTCCTTAAAATCTTTGAATATATCTCCATCTAAAAGTACTGAGACATATATAGCAATGAAAAGCCTTATTTATAATTAAAATGCCATTCTGAATATAGTAAAAATAAATAAAATCAGCATCATTTTCCACTTAACAATATATATTCTATCATCTAGCACTTAGCATATATTCCTTCAATTACTCTTTTTTCCTTTTCATTTAATCTTCATAATAACTGTATAAAGTATTTTTTACCACCCTTAAGAAAATTTATGTGACTTGACCCAAATCACACCACTAATAAATAACAGAATTAGGGATAAACCTAGATATGTCAATTTAAGAATGCATACACTTTCCATTTACCACTACAGCCTTCTTTTTATGTTACTTATTTCATTCATATCTTTATTATTATACTTATTAGATTGCATTACAACTACCTCTACATAGCTATTTTCTATACTGTGAATTTCTTATGGGAAGATATTAGAAATATAATTCAGTGTGAATCCCTAACATTTTAAGGTGGTAGGTGATGAGTATTGTATAATTACCTATCAAATGAATGATTTACTTTGTCATTTCATACATAACTTATGTCATAGAAAAAAGGAGTCTCTCACTTCACTTTTCTATCTACTATGGTTGTTCAAACACCTCATGCCAGGATTCTAACAGGAAGCCCTAAAATGGACGTTTTCCTCCAGTTCTCCCTAAGACACTATTCATATTTACTCTCTTTAAAGGTTTTTAACTTTTCACTGTTCATTATATTATTTCCTCAACTGTGTAAGCAAGCAAAATAATACATGAACTATTTAAATTATATTCTTCCCCAAATCATCTAGCATAATCTTAAATATTTTTTAAAATATATTTTATTGATTTCAGAGAGGAAGGGAGAGGGAGAGAGAAATAGAAACATCAATGATGAGAATCACTGATCAGCTGCCTCTTGCACGCCCCCTACTGGGGATCAAGCCCGCAACCCAGGCATGTGCCCTTGACTGGAATCAAACCCGGGACCCTTCAGTCCATAGGCCGATGCTCTATCCACTGAGCCAAACCAGCTAGGGCTAGCACAATCTTATGCCTATAATCATCTTTACATTTTCTTCATAAATGTAACAAAATCACAGAATTTTAGAACTCGGTAAGATCTTAAGGCTTATATATACACTAATAGTTCAGGCAATTTTTCTAAATTCACAAAATGAATTTACAAATGAGATCCTAGGTCATCTGACTCTTAGTTCAGGGCTCTTTCCATCTCTGTTAAGGAGTAAAGCTGCCTCTATAAAAAGAAATTAATACACTCATTTAGAAGAAAGAAAAATAATTTTTAAAATATAAAGTATCGCCGAAACCGGTTTGGCTTAGTGGCTAGAGCGTCGGCTTGCGGACTGAAAGGTCCCAGGTTCGATTCCGGTCAAGGGCATGTACCTGGGTTGTGGGCACATCCCCAGTAGGAGATGTGCAGGAGGCAGCTGATCGATGTTTCTCTCTCATCGATGTTTCTAACTCTCTATCTCTCTCCCTTCCTCTCTGTAAAAAATCAATAAAATATATTTAAAAAAATAAATAAATAAAATAAAATATAAAGTATCAAAAAAATATAAAGTATCAGAAGATACATACACAACTACTGCCTGAAAACAATGAAAATGAAAACTGTCTAGTGCTCTGCATAGAGGAGATAACACTTACCCTCACAATGAAGAGCTCAGCACCAAGCTGTGCAGTTTGTTCTGTAGAAAGCTGCAAGCAAGCAGACAAAATAAATGTCCAAGAACCCACTAGTGTGAATGTAATATCAGTCACTATAGCAGGCTAAGGTCAGAGTAAAGTCTTTGATCAACCTGGAATTTTGCAATTTTGAATTGCAAGCGTGAATAAGCAGGCTGGCAGAGAGGCTTACTAACCTTTGTGGCTTTTGGATTTGGGGAAAATAATAACTATAAGGGAAACACGAGTTCAGGTACCTTGGCAGCCAGAATGGAAATGATAGCAACTGCCATCCTTTGCATGTTTTGATCCTCATGGTTGCAGAGCCACTGCATGACAAGCTTAGCTGCTTCAAACCTGAAAACACACAAATGGGTTCATGAACTAATTCTGGAGGGGCAGGCACAATTTCAGAGTCCCAGCTGGAAACTGATAATTCCTCTTAATTAACAGAGAATAATAATGATACTTAGTGTTCTGGAGACAGTACCGCAATATTAATTCTGACAACACTTTGTAATGAAATAAGAGTCAAAACTACTGGGCATTCATCTTCTAAAATTACAGCACATTTCTATTCTGTAGTGATTTCAATAATGTAGTAATAAGTATTTTCTGGGTTCCTCACAGTAGCTAGCACAACAGTAATTCATTCACTTACAAACATGTATTGAACTCCTCTTATGCCAAACATTGTTCTCGGTGCTAGAGACAGAGTAGTGTTCGGGTTATTTTATATTTTTTAGATTCCACATATAAGTGACATTATGTGGTATTTGTCTTTTTCTGTCTGACTTACTACACTGAGCATAATACCATCTAGGTCAGTGTGGCTAAACTTTTGAGCTCGGTGTGTCAGCATTTTGAAAAACCCTAACTTAACTCTGGTGCCGTGTCACATATAGAAATTTTTTGATATTTGCAACCATAGTAAAACAAAGACTTATATTTTTGATATTTATTTTATATATTTAAATGCCATTTAACAAAGAAAATCAACCAAAAAAATGAGTTTGCATGTCACCTCTGACATGCGTGTCATAGGTTCGCCATCACTGATCTAGTTCCATCTATGTTGTCACAAATGGCAAGATTTCATTCTTTTTTTAAAAACTATTTTTATTACATTTTATTTTATTTTTCAATTACAGATGACATTCAGTATTATTTTATATTAGTTTCAGGTGTACAGCATAGTGGTTAGACATTTATATAATTTACAAAGAGATCCTCCCAATAATTCTAATACCCACCTGACACTATACATAGTTATTATACTACTAGAGGCCCAGTGCACAGGATTTGTGCACTGGTGGGGGGGGCTGGCCTGCGTGGATCAGCCCACTGTGGGAGCGCCGCTCGTTCTGATCAGCCAAGCAGCTGTGGACCTGCCCTTCTGTGGACCAGCCAAGCAGCTGTGGACCAGCATCTTCTATGGAGCCGGAGCATCTGCCTCTCCAGGGGACTCGATTGGGGCCGGGCCCAGGGACAATAGCACTGAGAGGCGGTAAAGTAGTTCTCAGTCCTGCAGCGGCCATGAACCTGCCTCCTAGCCTCTGGGGTTAGCTCTGTGAGCCTGGCAGCAGCACTGCACAACCTGCAGGCATCCAGAGGAGGCAGCAGGGAGTGAGGAGGAGGAGCCTGGGGCGAGGAGGCGATGATTGCAGCCTGGGTTCCTGCCCATCGGCCTGGGGTTCGCAGCGGGAGCAGCCTCTCATCCCTGTAAGCAGCGCTCCCACTGTGGTAGTGCACTGACCACCAGGGGACAGCTCCTGCATTGAGCGTCTGCTCCATGGTGGTCAGTGTGCATCATAGCAACTGGCTGACCGGCTGTTCTGGTCATTCCACCATTTGGTCACTGGGCTTTCATTATATGCTAGAGGCTCGGTGCACGAAATTTGTGCACGGGAGGGGGGTGTCCCTCAGCCTGGCCTGCACCCTCTCTAATCCAGGACCCTTGTGGGATCGAGCCTAAACCGGCAGTTGGACATCCCTCTTGCAATTTGGGACGCTGGCTCTTAACCGCCTGCTTGCCTGCTGGCTTGATCCCCCTAACTGCCTCTGCCTTGGCCCCACCACCATGGCTTTGTCCGGAAGGATGTCCGGTCTAATTAGCATATTACCATTTTATTAGTATAGATCAGCCGTGGGCAAACTATGGCCCACGGGCCGGATCTGGCCCATTTGAAATGAATAAAACTAAAAAAAAAAAAGACCGTACCCTTTTATGTAATGATGTTTACTTTGAATTTATATTAGTTCACACAAACACTCCACCCATGCTTTTGTTCCAGCCCTCCGGTCCAGTTTAAGAACCCATTGTGGCCCTCCAGTCAAAAAGTTTGCCCACCCCTGGTATAGATAGAGGCTTTGTGCACGGGTGGGGGGGGTCTCTGCTGGGGGTGGGGCCAGCCTGAGCTAGGGGCTGATGGCTGTTTGCAAGCTAGCCATGCCCCCATTGGGGTGGGGGTCCCTGCTGGGGGGCATGGCCAGCCTGGGCGAGAGACTGAGGGCCGTTTGCAGGCTGGCCACGCCCCTGGCTTTGTCCAGAAGGACATCTGGAAGGTCTCTGGAAGGTCTCCTGGTCTAATTAGCATATTACTCTTTTATTAGTATAGAGCAGGGGACCTCAAACTTTTTAAACAGGGGGCCAGTTCACTGTCCCTCAGGCCGTTGGAGGGCCGGACTATAGTTTAAAAAAAAACTATGAACAAATTCCTATGCACATTGCACATATCTTATTTTGAAGTAAAAAAACAAAACGGGAACAAATACAATATTTGTATGTGCATGTGGCCCACGGGCCATAGTTTGAGGACCCCTGGTATAGAGGATTATTGATTACATTTCCTATGCTGTACTTCACATCCCCATGACTGTTTTGTAATTACCAATTTGGACCTCTTAATCCCTTCACTTTTTTCATGTAGCCCTCCAACTTCCCTCTCATCTGGCAACCCTCAGTTTGTTCTCTGTATCTATGAGTCCTTCTGTTTTCTTTTGTTCATTTATTTTGTTCTTTTAGATTCCACACATAAGTGAAATCATATGGTATTTGTCTTTTCTGTCAGACTTCTTTCACTTAGCATAATATACTCTAGGTCCATCCATGTTGTCATAAATGGCAATATTTCATTTTTTTATTTCTGAACTAGAGGCCTGGTGCATGAATTCATGCACAGGTGGGGTCCAGCCAGCCTGGCCCGATCAGGGCTGATCGGGCTGGGCCAGCTAGGGGGAGGGGCCATGGGCGGTTGACCAGCCAGCTTGCCCCCTGGCCGAACTCCAGGTCAAAGGGACAATCTGCATATTAGCCTTTTATTACTAGTATATAGGAGGATACTATTCCATTAAATAGGTAGGTAGGTAGAGTTAGATAGATAGATAGATACATAGATACTACATTTTCTTTATTAATTTACTGATAGATATCTAGGTTGCTTCCATATCTTGAGTATTACTAGTAATGCTGCAATGAACATAGGGGTGCATGTGTCTTTTCAAATTAATGCTTTTGTTTTCTTTATATAAGCTGGCAATAGATTCCTAATGGGCCTCTGTCTCCCTCCATTGCGTTCCCTTCAATTTCTGCCTACACAATTGTAATAAATAAATCTGTAAGAGGACTTAGGTATGATGTCACTCTTGTAGTTAGTATTTTATGATTCTAGCAATGGGCCCATACATTAAAAACTTTTTTCCTGCCTACCATATTCTTACTGCAAAGTAGACTGCTCATTAGTCCTCCAAACATACCCACAGTTATGAGGTAATATGGCCTGAAGTTCTTTGGATTTTTTGGTTTAAATTCTAGTTCTATTTTTACTTTTTCATGTGAGGTGATGCATTAAGTCATTCAAAACATCATAGGCCCTAGCTGGTTTTGCTCAGTGGATAGAGCATCAGCCTGTGGACGAAGAGTTCCGGGTTTGATTCTTGTCAAGGGCAGGTGCCTCGGTTGCAGGTTCAATCTCTGGCCCTGGTTGAAGTTTGTGTGGAAGGCAACCCATCGATGTGTCTCTCTCACATCAATGTTTCTCTCTCTGTGTCTCTCCCCCTCCCTTCTACTGTCTCCAAAAAAAAAAAAAAAAAAAAAAAAAAAAAAAAAATCGATGGAAAAATATCCTTGGGTGAGGAGTAACAGAAACATTATAAACTTTGGAGTCAGCCTAGACTCAAATATCACCTTCTACCACTTATTAACTTTGGGACCCTAAGCAAGTCCCTTAATCTCTCTGAACTTCAATATTCTCATCTATCTATAATAATAAAAGCATAATATGCTAATTAGACCAGATGTCCTTCCGGACATCCTTCCAGATGACCTTTTGGACAAAGCTGGGGCTGCGAGGAAAGCCGGTGCCAGTAGCCAGGGGAAGGAAGGCCTACTCTTGCACTAATTTTGTGCATCGGGCCTCTAGTAAAATAATAAGATCTATTCTACAGGACTGTCATGAGGATTAAATGATATCACATATCAAGCTTAAGACAGTACAGAATTGACACACACCACGCTTTTGATAAAGGTTATTTTTTTACTAGTATTATTGACTTCCTCTGTGCCTTTATTTGTACAGTTTCCAAAACATAAAACAATCAACTCAACTAGCTTCATCTTTAAAGCATATAGCATGGCATAAAAAGTACAGGCTCTCAGTCAGTCTGGATTTCAATCTAAATTCTGCTACTTACTATCTTATCACCTTGAGCAAGTTACTAAACCTCTGTGTGCCTCTGTTTCCTCATCTGTAAAATGAAGATTACAAGACTAATCATTTCACAGGACTGATGTAAGGACTGAATAAGCATATGAAAAACACAGCACAGTGCCTTGCGATTCCAGTGCTTCATACATGTTAGTTATCTTTATTACCTCAAATGCCATCACTAACATGAAATCTTTAATGATTACTAATCAGATGGAATCTTTCCCTCCTTGTTTGGGGGCCCAATTCATTCTGTTACTTCTTCTATGAAAAATTCTGTTTTCTATTATACTCATTCATTCATCCTCCCATCCATTAAACATCCACTTAAGCACTAGAGACAGAGATAAATCAATCACAGTCTCTAACCACAAAGAAGTTCAATTCTAGTAGAGTGCACTGGCTATAAAATAAAATTAGTAATCTACTATATATATTCCAAACTACGTATTTTAAATAGTAAATGGAACACCTCATTCCTCAGCCATGCCAGATAACAGTGTACTGTTAACAAAATAAATAACAGTAAAATTGCTGCTGGAGAAATATACATTTCAGTATAAATTTCTTTTTCAAAATATCATCATTAAAAATTATAAAATAGTAAAATGAAAAAAATCTCTTTTAGCTCCCAAATTATAGCATCTTAGAAAACTAAAGAACCCTTTTTACTTACTGGAATCTAGTCTTCCTTTAACTCTGCTTAAAAGTTTCTTCTTAAAAAGTTTCTTCTATAATTCAATATCAAATAACTAATAATAAGAGGTATGATTCAGAGAAAAGAACACTGAACTAAAACTAGATGACTTCTAGTCTGGTAATTACTAGTCACAAAACCATGGGCAAGACACTGAATCTCTATGTGCCTCAGTTTCTTTAGCCTACATTATTGTGTGGATATTTTTTAAACTATAATCAATATAAATTCTTAAGCAAAGGGCTATGAAAACAGGGGCCCATCTGCTATCATGAATATCAAGACACTGAACTAGAGAAAGTAGATTTAGCATTCTGTAAGACAACATTTAATCCCATCTATTTGATTAATTGTACACCAGGGATATAACTGGTATGAAATTACCTAAGACTTGGCTGGTGTAGCTCAGTGGTTGAGCGTCAACCTATGAACTAGGAGGTCATGGTTTGATTCCTGGTCAGGGCATATATCTGGGTTGCAGGCCTGACTGATCTCCAGTGTGGGGCGTGCAGGAGGCAGCCAATCAATGATTCTCTCTCATCACTGATGTTTCTATCTCTCTCTCCCTCTCCCTTTCTCTCTGAAACCAATAAAAATATATTAACAAACAAAAAAAGAAATTACTCAAGACAGATTTCTAAAACTCTGTTTTCTCCCATTTTAAGTTTTAGGACTATCACTTGCCTGTTAAATGGAACATCTTGAAGGATCCGGTCACTGCAAAGTGAAAGAAGGCAATTCTTTTGCAACTAAAGAACCAAAGGGAGAAAAAAAATCATTAATAAAATGTTGCTTTGTTATTTCTTAAACAGGAGTAGCCTCTATATTAAAAAACAAAACAAAACAAAAAACGGAAGAAGACTGATGAAACCCCATTTATTTTACAACCTTTATTTTGGCACCTACTGTTGAAATAATGACTTCCACTGGACACATATAAGTTTACCAGCACATTTTTTTTTCTTTTCCTTTAGATGACAAATAGAATAAGAAGTAGGATAATTCCAGATAATTTCCCTCTGTTCTGGTAGACTTTAGGTGGGTCCCGTTTTGTCTTCTGTCTACCTGGCCTCCAGGGCCCATGAAAAACAAAGCCCAAAGTTTATCTGGTTTGAGGGAGGCTGGCTTTAATGATCCACTCACCAATGTGGGATGCCATTTTTACTTGGTTTGGACATATTTTTTACTAACTTGCCAACTCACTGCTAAATTTTAAGAGTTAAAAATATAATTTAAGCCCTGGCTGGGTGGCTCAGTTGGTTGGAGCATCGTCCCATTCACTGAAAGGCTGTGGGTTCAATTCATGATCAGGGCGAGTACAGGAGGCAACAGATTGATCAGTGATTCTCTCACATCAATGTTTCTCCCTATCTCTCTCTAAAATCAATAAAAACAGTCCAGCTGGTGTGGTTCACTGGCTGAACCAGGAGGTCATGCTTTGATACCTGGTCAGAGCACATGCCAGGGTTGCAGGCTTGATCCCCAACAGGAGGAAGCCATTCAATGATTCTCTCCCATAACTGATGTTTCTTTTCTTTTTTCTTTTTCTTTTTTTAACATATTTATATTGATTTCAGAGAGGAAGGGAGAGGGAGAGAGAGAGATAAAAACATTAATGACAAAAGAGAATCACTGATTGGCTGCCTCCTACACGCCCCCTACTGGGAATCAAGCCCACAACCCAGGCATGTGCTACTGACCGAAATCGAACCCAAGACCCTACACTCTGCAGGCTGATGCTCTATCCACTGAGCCAAACCAGCTAGTGTTCATCATTGATGTTTCTTTCTCCCTCTCCCTTTCTGAAATCAATAAAAAATTTATATATATAAAAAGAGGTAATATGCAAATTGTCCAGAATGCCATAACGTCACAACCGCTCAGGAGGAGGCTGCAAGCGCACATGGGTGGGAGGGGACTGTGTGTGCGGTGAAATAAGCCACGGCTGGTGCAGGCCCAGAGAGAACAGGGCCTGCCTGCTGCCGTGGCTGTGCGGAGGCCCGGAGAGAACAGGGCCCACCAGCCGCAGCGCATGAGCTGCAGAGGAAACACCTTTCTGGCCACTCATTGGCTAAGTTCCCTGTATGCCACCTGCAGTGTTCTTGGTAACTTGGGTAATAAGAATCCAAGAAGGTGATCTAGGGTTTTTCCATCTCATTCCTGGAGGAAAAAACGAAGGTCTGCTGCTGGAGGGGCTAAGAAATATCATATCCTGCCCTAGCTGGTTTGGCTCAGTGGATAGAGCCTGGGCCTGTGGACCGCAGGGTCTGGGTTGGATTCTGGTCAAAGACATGTACCTAGGTTGCAAGCTCCTCCCTGGCCAGGGTCCAGGTCAGGGGTCCTGCAGGAGGCAAGCAATTGAAGTGTCTCTTTCACATTGATGTTTCTCTCTGTCTTTCCCTCTCTCTTCCATGCTCTCTAAAAATCAATGGAAAAATATCCTCAGGTGAAGATGAAAGAAAGAAAGAAAGAAAGAAAGAAAAGAAAGAAAAGAAAGAAAAGAAAGAAAGAAAGAAAGAAAGAAAGAAAGGAAGGAAGGAAGGAAGGAAGGAAGGAAGGAAGGAAGGAAGGAAGGAAGGAAGGAAGGAAGGAAGAAAGAAAGAAAGAAAGAAAGAAAGAAAGGTCATCTCCTATGAAAGAGACAGCTTGAAAATGCCTAAAGAAAGTTGTCATTTTTTCATGGTGAAGGGACCAGACTCCATGTTGATGAAAACACCTTGGCAGCTGCAGCAGCTGGCAGTGGCAGCAGCAGCAGAGTGATGGAGGCGGCGCCTTCCTCTGATCAGCCCAGTTGCCTCCCGCAGAGGGAGGCCTGGGAGCGGGCCTAAGCAGTCAGTAGGACATCCTCTGAGGGCTCCCGGACTGAGAGGGGGCAGGCTGGACTGAGGGACCTCCCACCCCGCCCCCAGTGCACAAATTTTTGTGCACCGGGCCTCTAGTTATATAGATAAAGAAAAAATAAAATCAATAAAAACATAGCCTCGAGTGAGGATTTATATATCTATATCTATATAGATATGTATATGTATATAATCTAAGCAGTATTTTATTTTTTGTTTTTTATCTTTCTTTATTGGTTAAGGTATTACAAATGTGTCCTCATCCCCCCATTAACCCCCAACCTCCCCCCCGCCACTCATGTTCTCATTCCCCTGTGTCCACGTCCATTGGTTTGGCTTATATGCATGCATACAAGTCCTTTGGTTGGTCTCTTCCCCTTACCCCCACCCTCCCCTACTTCCCTCTGGGGATTGATAGTCTGATTGCTGTTTCTCTGTCTTTGGATCTGTCCGTGTTCATCAGTCTATGTTGTTCTCTATATTCCACAAATGAGTGAGATCATGCGGTATTTATCTTTCTCTGACTGGCTAATTTCACTTAGCATAATGCTCTCCAGTTCCATCCATGCTGTTGCAAATGGCAAGAGTTCCTGAGTTGTCATCTGGCTAGGTTATATAGTCTGGCATACTGCTAGAAATAGAAAATCCTTGTCTTATTCATTTCTGTATCCCAGTACTTAATAGTATATGGCCCAGAACAGATAGATGCTCTATGGCTAGACTCAAGATCTAGGTTGAAAATGAGTTTTATATGGCTTACACTATTTCCCTGAACATTTGGATTTAAATACTATTTAGGCAGGGAATGCACACTTTAGTTTTCTACTTCTCTGTTGTCTTACAATCAGTCATACCACAAATTTATTACTTTACAGCATCTAAAGGCATTAGAATTTCCACCCTTGGTCTATTAAATTGAACTATATGGAGGTAGGAGATGGGTAGGAGACACTAAAAGGACTATTTGAATGCAGATTCCCATATGCTTACCTGCTGGTGATTAGGAAAATGTTCCATAGCTTTCAGCAGCAAATGGGTCACATCAGCCAGGAGTCGGACAGGCATCCCTACAGCAAGATCCTGCTTGGTTAAATTAAATACACAGGCGCTTGCAGCAAGTTGCACTGGTAAATTCATAGGGTGGTTTCTCATCCCAGTGACCACAAGCTGGAAAAAAAAAATTAATCCACCTTATAAATCCAAGCTCTCTTCACACAGCAACATTAGTGTTAATATATAATAATTTCTAAAATATCTTAAGTATCTTTTTTGTTCTCATGTGCAAAGAGCCTAGTGCCGGGGTCCAGCCCCAGCGGGTCCAGGGGTCCCCAAAGGTGTGGATGGAGTCGGCGAAGAAAGAATGACACGGAGACAGCGTTCAGTTGATCAGCAGCCTAGCCAGGATCTCCAGCCAAGTTCTGGTCTCGATCTCCAGAGAGGTTCTGCTTCGGATCTCCAGCGAGGTTCTGTAGCCATGTTCCCTCGCTAGGTTCTCCAGCCAGGTTCTGTCCAGGCTCTCCAGTCAGGTTCAGTGTCCAGGTTCCAGTCAGGTTCTCCTGCCAATCTCTGTAGTCAGGTTCAGTCCAGGATCCCTTGCCATGTTCTCCCGCTAGGCTCTGTCTCTAGGCTCTGAGGCCAGTCCCTCTCCAGGATCCTCCGGCATGCTCTCTCCAGCGAAGTTCTTCTGTCTCTAGTTCTGTGTTCTAAATTCTGTCTGTTGTTGTCTTGTTGCATCTGTATTTATACTAGTTGATTCTAATCCTGTCAATTTCTATTACAAAGGTTAGGGCGTTTCTTATCTCCATTCCAGGGAGAAAAGATTATGTAGTTTAAGCATGATTGTTCGTAGTTAAAGGGATTAATTACCCGCCTGGCACTTACTTGAGGGGTTTTATTCCCTCCCTAACTTCAGGGGAAAATCCCTACCTGGGGATTCAACCTTTCTCGGAGAGGTGACCTTGGTTAAAACACAGCGCCAAGAAGGTGAGCAAATATATTAAGAACCATATGCCATATATGCCAGGTCCCTTGAAACAGCAAGGATGGACCGGCTCCCGGCAAATTCCCCCTTTTTTATTTTTTAAAAGCAAGCATTAAAAAGAAAAACCTGAAACGCTCTCTTGTATCCATTTTAAGAGTAGGATTGGCGCTTTCTGCTATTACCGGAGTCCTGATCTATCATCTCAGGAAGAGCTTGCCAATCCTGCACTTTCCCGGGGTAGAAAGGCTGCAGTGGGGTTAAGGATAAGGCTCCTTGGGCCTACCTTCTCCCATGCCTCTACATTTACCTTTCCGGCACCTTTCCTTCCTCAGAAAAGCATGGACGTATTTCTTGTATAAAATGTTCCATCTGACTGGGAGTAACCTTAATTCCTCTGCTAGCAAGCATATGTGTTAAAAGATCAATACGGAGTCTTTTTTCTTGAGACTCAGTATGGCACATCTTCTTAATCTAAGGATCAATACAGAGTCTTCTTTCTTTGGACTCAGTATGGCACATCTTCTCAATCTAAGAATCAATACAGAGTCTTCTTTCTTTGGACTCAGTATGGCACATCTTCTCAATCTAAGTTCTGTACTATCCACCTTCTTACCCTACTTATCCTCTATAGGGGGGTCTGTAGCACCCTGGTGGAGTCCTATCCGTCCCGAGTGTGGGGTTCTCAATGGGGGGGGCTTACCTATGGGAATCCTGTTCCAGGGATTCCCAAAGGTGTGGACGGAGTCGGCGAAGACTATCCACCCTCTTCCTATGGTGGAGTCCTATCCATCCCGAGAGTGGGGCTTATGTAGGGGTCCCTGTTCGGGCGCCATATGCCAGGGTCCAACCCCAGCGGGTCCAGGGGTCCCCAAAGGTGTGGACGGAGTCGGCGAAGAAGGAATGACACGGAGACAGTGTTCAGTTGATCAGCAGCCTAGTCAGGATCTCCAGCCAGGATCTCCAGAGAGGTTCTGCTTCGGATCTCCAGCCAGGTTCTGTGGCCAGGTACTCCAGTCAGGTTCAGTGTCCAGGTTCCAGTCAGGTTCTCCTGCCAATCTCTGTAGTCAGGTTCAGTCCAGGATCCCTTGCCATGTTCTCCTGCTAGGCTCTGTCTGTAGGCTCCGAGGCCAGTCCCTCTCCAGGATCCTCCGGCATGCTCTCTCCAGCGAAGTTCTTCTGTCTCTAGAGAACGTTCTGTGTAGGTTCTGTGCCTAGGCTCTGTCTCTCTTGGTCCTGTCTTCCAAGCCCTGTCTGAGTTCTGTCTCTTGCTGTCTTGTTCTGAGTTCTGTGTGTTTCTGTCTTGTTACAACTGTATTTATACCAGTTGATTCAATCCTATCAATCTCTATTACAAAGGTTAGGGCGTTTCTTATCTCCATTCCAGGGAGAAAAGATTATGTAGTTTAAGCATGATTGTTCGTAGTTAAAGGGATTAATTACCCGCCTGGCACTTACTTGAGGGGTTTTATTCCCTCCCTAACTTCAGGGGAAAATCCCTACCTGGGGATTCAACCTTTCTCGGAGAGGTGACTTTGGTTAAAACACAGCGCCAAGAAGGTGAGCAAACTTATTAAGAACCGTATGCCATATATGCCAGGTCCCTTGAAACAGCAAGCATGGACCGGCTCCCGGCAGCCTAGGACATAGCAGTTGCTCACTAATGCTTAGTTTCTGTGAACCTGGTTCATGTCCAGAAATTTTTCTGTAAGACTAATAAATCTTTTTTATTCAGGTAATTTATCTTTGTGTATCCAAAACCTATTATAGTATCTGTTATATGGTTAACACAATAAATTCTTAATGACTTAAATAGAGTAAAGCAGAGGCAAACTACTTTCAGATGAGACTGGGCACATCAGGGTGATATGGCAGTAGACTAAACTTCACTTTCTTTTTTTTTTTTCCTACTTTTATTTTTACTAGCATTTATTTTATGCTGAATTTACTCCCTGGCCATAGTTTTTGTTTCTTCAGTTTCTTCTGGGATATCTTTTTTTTTCATGTAACTTCCTCTTCTGGTTTAAGAACAATCTGCTCTTTTTTTTTTTTTTTTAAATATATTTTTATTGATTTTTTACAGAGAGGAAGGGAGAGGGATAGAGAGTTAGAAACATCGATGAGAGAGAAACATCGACCAGCTGCCTCCTGCACACCTCCTACTGGGGATGTGCCCACAACCAAGGTACATGCCCTTGACCGGAATCGAACCTGGGACCCTTCAGTCCGCAGGCCGATGCTCTATCCACCGAGCCAAACCGGTTTTGGCTCTGCTCTTTTTTAGTAAGGATCATCTAAATGTGGGAGGGAGAGCTCATCTATGGGTTAATCTGTCCACGAACTCTGTAAATTCTGTGCCGCTTCTTAAGCTTTGTTCACCTGGATGTGCTCAATGACTAGAGAACCTACGTCTAAACCCCGAAGTTTAGCATTACTCTCTGCACTTTTAAGCACGTGCAGGAAAAATTCAGCACTCTTTTTAGCCACTGACCCTGCATCCTCCCCCAATCTATGGCCTGGGCAAACCTACCAACTCCACCATTCTAAAGACAGAATGGCACACATTTGCTTCTGTACAGTAACATCTTTCAAATACTTGGTGGCCTGCATACCCTGGATGGCCTGGACAATTTCATGAGTGTTCTTAAAGGGAACACAAAGATTTGAACCTTGATTTTGTAGGGTTTTCTAGGTCAAGTGAATAGCAAATCATTTTCAGAGGTCACTTCAAGCCACTTTCAAATTCCAACATTCAGTTCCTTGAGAATGCTGTTAAAATTAGAGCACAATAAAATCCATTCACTTCCTTCTGGCCTTGATAACTATTTTCTAACTTTCCCTCTCTAATCAACCCCCCAACAAATCCTTCCTACTCCTCATTATCCATATCATCTGAAGACCTTGCTTCCAACCACATGGAGAAAACTGAAGGAATCAGAAAGGAACTTCAGATTCTCACTACACAGTGCCCTCTAACCCAGTGATGGCAAACCTATGACACGCGTGTCAGAGGTGACACACGAACTCATTTTTTGGTTGATTTTTCTTTGTTAAATGGCACTTAAATATATTTAAAAAAATATCAAAAATATAAGTCTTTGTTTTACTATGGTTGCAAATATCAAAAAATTTCTATGTGACATGGCACCAGAGTTAAGTTAGGGTTTTTCAAAATGCTGATACGCTGAGCTCAAAAGGTTCACCATCACTGCTCTAACCAGCCTATATACATGCTGCCTTCCTGCCTGTTACCATAAATGATTTTTGTGGGCTCCTGTTGAAAGGTATTCTCTCCATTATGTCCTAGATCCTCCCTTTCTTGTCTACTCAAGGATATTATTTCAGCTGTTCTCCCCTCTCACTTTTACACCATTTTAAAATTCTGCAGTAAATGCCCTGGCCAGTGTGGATCAATTGGTTAAGTGCCGTCCCTTGTACCGAAAGGTCACTGGTTTGATTCCTGGTCAGGGCACATACCCAGGTTACAGGTTTGATCCCCAGTCGGGTTGTGTATGGGAGGCAACAGATCCATGTTTCACTTTCACATTGATGTTTCTCTCTCTCTAAAATAAATAAAAATATATTTTTTAAAATTCTGTACTAGGTCATTCATATCATCATATAAAGCTAGTTTGTCACCCATTTCCTCAGCCAACTACCACCTTTTTTCCTTTGCTCCCCATTGTAGCAAAACCTCTTAAAATAACTGCCTATATTTTTTTCTCTATCATTCACTGATGAATGAATTGAATGAATGAATGAATGAATGAGTAAATATTTCAGATCAGGACTAGAGATCTAGTCCTTTGGTCCTAAAAAAAATAGATAAGGCATATGCCAAGTGCCAATATCCTCTGGTATGTATGGAGCAGGTGATAGGTACTGGGGATAATATCCTAGGGTCTGAAATGTACTTGTTCCTATTCATGCACCCCATTCTCAAAATTTAAGATTCCTGAAGGATAAGTCATTTCTGGTTGTGCCACTAACTTATTGTTATTAAACCTCACAGACCCTCAGTTACACAATCTATAAAATAGAAGGTACAACTTATCAGTTGGGACTGTGGTGCCCACTAAATGAGATAACAAATATAATATACTCCTATACTCACTGGTTTCAAAAATGAATGTGTATAAGGATTATCTTTTTTAAAATTTATCTTTATTGTTGAAAGTATTACAGATGTCCCCATTTTCCCCCATTGATCACCTCTTCCCTGTTCCCCTCCCCTCCCCCAGGCCTTCACCTCCCTATTGTCTGTGTGGATGGGATATGTATAAATTCTTTGGTTAATCTCTTCCCATCACTTCCCATGCAGATTCCCCTATTGGATCTAAATTTCTTGGGGTGGGGTTCACAAATCTGCTTTTTAAAATAGGCAATACACCAGACTTCTGGTAGACAAAGACCACATTCTAACAAACACTGCCCTAAGCAATCAACAAAATTAAGAATCTTCCTTACTTGCCCTTTAAAAGCTGTCTTGGTTAAAATAACATGGCTTAGTTATGAAAGCACAGGAGGAGGTTTATAAATGGCACAGGAGGTTTATAAATGGCATGGAAAGCACAGGAGGTTTATAAATGGCATTGGAATTCCAATGTTGTATTTCTAAAAAGAGCCTATCTGGAAGCTATACAGGGCTAATACCTATTGCAGTGTCCTGATTCAAGTCATATACTTCCATTTTCTACTACAACTGGTGAGACAATATCACACTGGTCACTGGTTTTAGGTAGTTAAATATCATCTGGAAGGCAGTCATACTACTTAATGAGACTGCTATATAATTTCAAAAACATTATGCAATTATCTTTCCTCTTTCTCATTTACTGCTAATAACTGAAGTCATGCATCATTAATCCTATTACAAAAAAGAGTCAAAGGCTAAATGCATATTTTCACTAGTTTTCTTTACAAAACCATCATCTATCCAGGCAGATCATTTCAAATTTTTCACATCCAGTTTCTTATTCTTACCTTTAAAATTTCTGGCTTTGTTTTTTCCATCACATGAGTCAGACTAAAAAGGTGAAATAGAGCTTCCCGGACAAAGAATGCTCGTTCACTGTACCGCTTCAATGCCTCTGCAATCTGAGTTTCGTTGGCTTCTCCAGACACCTTTGAACAGAGCCAGAAAATTAGCTTTTAGGTTCTTCTCAACCCTCTAACTTTCTCTATCCAAATATTATTTGTCTAGATGGCATCCAGGATAGCTATGTAAGGCTTAAAACAAATCAGAATAGTCATCCTATGCAGATGCAATAGTCATCCTATGTTAGAGAGAGATACTGATATAGATATAGATATAGATATAGATATATAGATATATAGATATCCTATGTAATAAAAGCCTAATATGCAAATCGACTGAACGGCAGAGCGACTGGTCATTATGATGGGCACTGACCACCACGGGGTAGATGCTCAACGCTGGAGCTACCTCCAGCCTGCAGGCCCCAGGTGAGCCAAGGCGGGTACCAGCAGGGCACCCCCCCCCCCCCCCCCCCCCGCCGATCACCCCACAGAGCAGCACTGATCACCAGCTAGGCCTAGGGACCCTAAGCGTGCATGAATTTCATGCACAGGGCTTCTAGTACATTATATAGGCTCAGACCCTACTATGAGCCTGTGGGTAAAATTTTCTACATTGCACCTAAAATAAATCTCAATTTATTTAATATTATCTATAAGGTCTTGCCTTGGGATTAGGCTTTTATCTACCTCTTAAGGTAACTCTCTCCCCCTAACATACAATGTTATAGCCACATGGGCTATTTTCCTGATCTTTCAATAAGCCAAGCTCTTTCCCAGGAAAAGGCCATTAATAATAATAAAAGCGTAATATGCTAATTAGACTGGACATCTTTCAGGACAACCTTCTGGATGAAGCTGGGGCTGCAAGGAAAGCCCAGGTCCCAGGTGCCAGAAGGAAGCTGGTGCCGGCAGCCGGGGGAAGGAAGGCCTACTCTTGCATGAATTTCGTGTATTGGGCTTCTAGTTATTTATAATATCCTCTCACTGAAATCTTCCTCTCTTTCTTTGACTAATTTCTACTCAACCTTCCCAATTCAAGTTAAACAATACTTCTTTAGCAAGGCCTTCTCTGACCCACCAATCTAAGTCAGATCCCTCTGAAACATCTTTTTCATAGCCATTATCATAACCACCCCTCCCCCAACTACACTGACCCATTCACCACTCTATCCCAACAGCTGGCATTATGTGTGCCTCACAATAAAAACTCAGTAAGTATTCATCACATAAATGTATAAATTAACTTTCCTGATTTATTAAGCTCTCAGTCAGCATCAAGAGGTTCTGTTCAAAATTAAGACCATCTAGGAATTTCCCATTTACAAAGGTTAATACACTTAACTTAAACTATGGTTCATGTACCATTGGGTAACCAAATGTACATAATAAGAAGTGGCTCTTTATAAAAGTAATTCAACTAATAAGTGAAAGAGAAATTATTAGAATAGCACCATAATCTCCAATGAATTAATGGAACTAGGTATTAAGTTTCAACACCTGTTAACATCACAGAATAGATAACAACCAGACATTATATACTTCCTTAATGAAAGAGCATGATACCTTAAGGGTCCTTTCAAATATATCAAACATGAGTGTGATTAAGTTTCCCATCCAGCTACCAATCTGTATAAAATTCAAACACAGGGAAATATGCACCAGGAGTATACAGTCGTGAAAATCCAGATTGAGGGAAATTCTACAAGTCAAAAAAGCTGGATTCTTTAATAGACAAATCAAAAGGAAAAGAAAGGAATGGAGAGGGAACCTGTAAATTAAAAGATACTCAAAAGACAAAATTTTGAAAAATGGACAAGATTAACTAGAGATAAATAGTTGGGTCATAACACTATATATAAAAAAGCAAGGACATAATTATTATTATAAAGTCAGAATAGAGGTACTTTTATGAAGAAGGAGGGAGTTGTAATCAGAATTGGACACATGGAAGAGCTTTAGGGTAGTTGACAAATTTCTATTTATTAACCAGAGTGATGGTCTCAAATGTGTTCACCTTATTTTCACTCACTAAGCTATACATTTGTTATTTATGGTCTTTGTATCCATCTTATTTTATAATAAGGTTTAAAAATATGTAAAAACAAAAAACAAAAACAAAACCCTGTCATTCAGAGAGATATAATCTCATTAAATTGGAAGACAGGTATTTTTTGGCAGTAACATTATGCAGGATGAAACAAAAATAAATACTTAAAAAATATATTACTCAGAAACTAGTTTTTATATGAACATACAGTATTTAGGTAGGAAATGCAGCTTTGAGGAAATGAAGGGCTGCATCATGACTGACATTTCAACCATTGATATGATATGCTACAAGATCTAATATAAACTAGACTATAGTACTGATGTGTGCCAAGTGACACAAGGGCACATACCAAGCATTTGTAAGATTGTAGAAATAACAATGCTATTTCTTTACAAAATGTTTTAAAAACTATTTATATACTAGAGGCCTGGTGCACAAAAATTTGTGCACTCGGGGGAGGAGGGGGTCCCTCAGCCTGGCCTGTGCCCTCTTGCAGTCTGGGACACCTCGGGAGATAATGACCTGCTGGCTTAGGCCTGCTCCTGGGTGGCAGAGGGCAGGCCCAATCCCTAGGTGCAGCCCCTAGTCGGGCTCAGAGCAGGGCCGATTGGGGAGTTGGGGTGCCGCCCCCTGTCATGCACAGAGCAGGGCAGATTGGGAGGTTGCGATGCCACCCTCAGTCACGCTCAGGGTAGGGCCGATTGGGGGGTTGGGGCACCGCCTCCTGTCACACTCAAGGCAGGGTCGATGGGGAGGTTGCGGCGCCACCCCCTGTCACGCACAGAGCAGGGCCAATCCGGGGTTGGGGCGCTGCGCCCTGTCATGCACAGAGCAGGGTCCATCAGGGGGGTTGGGGCTCCGTACCCTGTCACACACAGAGCAGGGCCCATCAGGGGTTTGGGGAGCTCCCGCATGTCACGCGCAGAGCAGGGCCCATCAGGGGGTTGGGGAGCTCCCCTCTGTCACGCACAGAGCAGGGCCGATCAGGGGGTTGAGGAGCTCCCCCCGTCACCCACAGAGCAGGGCCGATCAGGGGGTTGGGGCGCCGCCACTGTCACACTCAGGGCAGGGCCGATGGGGAGGTTATGGCTCTACCCCATCACACACAGAGCAGGGCCCGTGGGGGAGGGGGGGTTGGGGCGCCGCCCTCTATCACCCACAGAGCAGGGCCGATCAGGGGGTTGGGGCACCGCACCCTGTCACACACAGAGCCACAGGGCGATCAGGGGGTTGGGGAGCTCCCCCCGTATCAGGCACAGAGCAGGGCTGATCAGGAGGTTGGGGCACCTTCCCCTGTCACGAACAGAGCAGGGCGGATAGGGAGGTTGTGGCCCCGCCCCCTGTCACACACAGAGCTGCAGGGCGATCAGGGGGTTTGGGCGCTGCCCCCTGTCACGCTGATCCTGGTGCCAGGAGGCCTCTCGGCTCCGCTGATCCCAGTGCTGGGAGGAATATTACCCTTTTACTATATAGGATAGAGGCCTGGTACATGGGTGGGGCTCGCTGGTTTGCCCTGAAGGGTGTCCTGGATCAGGGTGGGGGTCCCCACTGGGGTGCTTGGCCAGCCTGGGTGAGGGGATGATGGCTGTTTGCAGCTGGTCACACACCCTTCAGGGTGGGGGTCCCCATTGGGGTGCCTGGCCAGTCTGGGTGAGGGGCTGAGGGCTGAAGCTCCCAACTGCTCCTTTTTTTCTTTTTCTTTCTTTTTTTTTTTTTTATTCTGGGCCAGCTTTAGCTCTGGCTCCAGCTCTGAGGCCTCTGCTGCTGAAAGCAGATATCTGGTTTGTTTGGGTTCTATAATCAAAACAATGTATAACTCCAGCTCTGAGATCCTGGCGGGCTGAAAGCAGGTTTCTGGGGTTTTATTTAGCTTCTATATTTGTTACAATGTTTCAAACTGCAGGCTCAGAGGCCGGCAAGGCAGGCGGGGAACATTGGTTTCCTCCGTCACTGAAGCAAGCAAGCCTCATGTTAGTTTCAAGATGCCTGGCTGCCGGTCGCCATCTTGGCTGGCAGTTAATTTGCATATCGCCCTGATTAGCCAATGGGAAGGATAGCGGGCGTACGCAAATTACCATGTTTCTCTTTTATTAGATAGGATAATATACATGCATACACATTGGTCATGACTATGTATTCACATATATAAGCAGTAATTGAATAATAAAATTTTCCAAGTGTTCACCTCTTTTTAATCACCCTGAACCTTTTCTTACATTCTCTTAGATTTGGAAACACACTGAAATATTATGTGAAACAAAAAAGATTGTAAGGGGGAAATTACTTAACAATGATTTCAGTCAGACTTCATTTACCACAATTGGTTGATTCCAAACAGCTTTATAATATCTTATATAAAATATAGCCTCAAGTTTGCATGAGAACCACAGCTTGGTAGATAACCCCAGAGTCTGGGAATGAGGTGCCCCATAAATCTAAGAATCCTAGTTGTGGAGAAGTAGAAGGTTCAAGAAATGGATTGTGACAAAAGAGCAAATTGAGTGGGGGAATTGTGATGACAGAGTTGGAAATTCTATGGCAAAAAAGCCCTCTGTGTTGGGACTAGAAAGGGAGAGAAAGAACTAAGATACTCAAATAGAGACAATGAGATGTAGTGGAAAGATACACACTAGTACTTTGGAATCAAATAGTCCAAGGATACAGTGTCAGGGTCTGATGTCATCTAGTTGTGAGCCTTAAGAAAACCATTCCCTCTCATTGAGTCAAGAGATCAAAATAAGTAATATATATGTAAATGCAAAAATACCCGCCCTCCCAAAAAAACCCACAACCTCTTCTTATAACTAACTGACCACTCAGAATACCATATACGCAATGTCTTATAAAGAATTCTAGGAAGTCACACTGTCTCTATTTCTTGCATCCTTCAGCCTGGCCTAAAAAACTCAGGAATGTAAAGCCAAAAAACCAGTCTCAACTAATTTAAAGCATCACAATAATGAGACAATCATTTCAGACAAGTTTTTCATCAACTTTGCTAAGTTAGACAATTCTGAAAAAGGAGATATGGCAACATCAGCTCTTCTCCCTTAACATGTCCTATTATTTTCCAGTTTTCAAATCAGTAGTCAAATAATGTAAAAAGGACATAAATTTTTGTATTTAGTTGAATAAAGGGCAAAGATCCAATAATCTTTATCTTAAAAAATATTTTTTAAAAAATGATTCTCTTTGGCTGCATATTAATCACCTACTCAGCTTTAAAAAATACTGAAGCCTGAGTTCTACCTCCCTGTGATTCTGATTTACTTGTTCAAGTTTTCCAGGCTATTCCTTTTTTTTTTTAATCCTCAACCAAGGATATTTTTTCTGACTGATTTTTAGAGAGAGCAGAAAGGAGGGAAGGAAGGAGGTAGGAGGAGTGAGGGGGAGGGAGGGGGAGAGAGGGAGTGAGAAGAGAGAAACCATCCATGTCAGAGAGACACATCAATTGACTGCCTCCAGCACCCACCCCAACTGGGGTCAGGGATCAAATCTTCAACCCAGTTATGTGCCCTTCACTGAGAATTGAATCCTTAGGTGTGGGCTAATGCTCTAACCATCTAGCAACACTGTTCAGGGCCCAGGTTATTTCTTTTCTTTTCTTTTCTTTTTTTTTTTTTTTTTGGTATAGCAAAGGTGGAGTTTATTAAAGAACAAGTACAGACTCCCATGTGGGGAGGGGGAAAGGGTCCCCCTTCCCTATTTCTTTTCAATTAAAATTTTTTTCCAGCTTTATCAAGAATAATCCTATCTAATAATAGACAAACATGGTAATTAACCATACCTCCACTATGCTTCCCACTGGCTAATCAGGGTGATATGCAAATTAACTGCCAATGAAGATGGTGGCCGGCAGCCACACAGCTGAAGCGAACAGGAAGCTTGCTTGCTCCAGTGATGGAGGAAGCCAAGGTTCCCCGCCTGCTGCGGCCCAGCTCTGAGCTGCACTCTAAGCAACAATGTTGCAATTATAGAAATTAACAAACCCAGAAACCTGCTTTCAGCCAGCCGACCTCAGAGCTGGAGCTGCAACAAAGTTTCAATTACAGAAAGTAAATAAATCCCAGAATAAAAAAAGAAAAAAAGGAGATGCTGGGAGCTTCAGTTGCAGGCTTGGCCCACCTGAAAACGGCCCTCAGGCCCTCATCCAGACTGGCCAGGCACCCCAGTGGGGACCCCCACCCAGAAGGGGGTGTTGGGAGCCTGAAAACAGCCATCAGCCCCCCATCCAGGCTGGCCAGGCACCCCAGTGGGGACCCCAACCCTAAAGGGGGTGTGGGCAGCCTCAAAATAGCCATCAGCTCCTCACCCAGGCTGGCCAGGCACCCAAGCGGGACCCCCACACTGATCTGGGACACCATTCAGGGCAAACCAGCTGGCCCCCACCCGTGCACCAGGCCTCTATCCTATATAGTAAAAGGGTAATATGCAAACTGACCCTAACAGCAGAAAGACTGGGAATGACTGGTCACTATGACACACACTGACCACCAGGGGGCAGATGCTCAATGCAGTAGCTGCCCTCTGGTGGTCAGTGAGCTCCCACATGGAGGAGCTCTGCTCAGCCACAAGCCAGGCTGATGGCTGCCAGTACAGCGGTGGTGGTGAGAGTCTCTCCTGCCTCCTCAGCAGTGCTAAGGACGTCTGACTGCAGCTTAGGTCTGCTCCCCGCTTGCAAGTGGACATCCCCCGAGGGCTCCCGGGCTGCCAGAGGGATGTCTGATTGCCAGCTTAGGCCCAATTCTCTGGGGAGCAGGCCTCAGCTAGCAGATGGTCATCCCCCAAGGAGTCCCAGACTGTGAGAGGTCATCCCCCCCACCGCCGAGTGCACAAATTTTTGTGCACTGGGCCTCTAGTCTATAATAATAAAAGCGTAATATGCTAATTAGACCAGACAGCTGAACAACCTTCTGGAGGTCATCCTTCCAGACAAAGCCATGGTGGCAGGGGCCAAGGCAGAGGCGGTTAGGGGCAATCAGGCAGGCAGGCAGAGGCAGTTAGGGGTGATCAGGTAGGCAGGCGAGTGGTTAGGGGTGATCAGGCAGGCAGGCAGAGGCGGTTAGGGGCAATCAGGCAGGCAGGTGAGCAGTTAGGGGTGATCAGGCAGGCAGGCAGAGGCGGTTAGGGGTGATCAGGCAGGCAGGTGAGCAGTTAGGGGTGATTAGGCAGGCAGGTGAGTGGTTAGGGGCAATCAGGCAGTCAGGTGGGTGGTTAGGGCTGATGAGGCAGGCAGGCAGAGTGGTTAGGGTGATCAGGCAAACACAACCACATAGCATATAATATTTGGTTGTCTGACTCCCTCACTAAGTTACAAGCTCCATGAGGGCAAGATCATATTTGTCTGGCCTCATGATCAAAAACCCATGTCCAGCACAGTATCTAGTGTACAGAAACACCTGATAAAATATTTTTGAATGAATGAATAAAAAAGAGTAACTCAAATCATTTTCTAGATTCTATTTTTTAAAGTCTAAATTTATAAATAACCTAGGAATTGAGATATTTATAAGATATTTATAATTAACCTTGCCTTTTCCTTTACTGAAATCAATGATGGTTGCTCAAAAAAGATACCTTGCCATTGTAACCATAATATTCACTTCTAGGCCATCTCTGACACTGCTCCAGGTCAGATCAAAGAATGCTTCTGCTTAAATGGTAAAGGTAATAAGGGGGGCGGGGGGCAATGTGGCTCTGGAGCTAGACATGTAAATCCAAATGTTGGTTCTAATGAACAATAAATCATATAATTTCTGAGTCTATGTTTGACATCTATAATACGGGATTAATACCTATCAATAGAAAGCATCTATCTAGGATACAATGTATATTAGAAAAATATTAGTTTTCCTTAAATTTGTCATATTCTTTTCTTCAAGTTCTGACTCAGATACCATTTTCTCTATCAAGCCCCAAATTCTCCAGCTAGAGGAAATTTCTCCTACTCTCTTATAGCAACTACTAGAGGCCTGGTGCACAAAATTCGTGCATGGGGGAGGGGAAGGTCCTCTCAGCCCATCCTGCACCCTCTCCAATCCGGGACCCCTCGGTGGATGTCCGACTGCCGGTTTAGGCCTCATCCTGGGAATCAGGCCTAAACCGGCAGTCGGACATCCCTCTCACAATCCAGGACCACTGGCTCCTAACTGCTCACCTGCCTGTCTGCCTGATCGCCCCTAACCGCCTCTGCCTGCTGGCCTAATCGCCCCTCACTGCGCCCCCTGCTGGCCTGGTCACCTCCATCTGCCCCCCTGCCGGCCTGGTCACCCCCAACTGCCCCTCTGCCGGCCTTGTTGCCCCCAACTGCACCCCTACTGGCCTGGTCACCCCCAACTGACCCCCTGCCGGCATGGTCGTCCCATGCAGCCTACTGTTCAGTCGTTACTGTTACTGTGATGGCGTCCTGGACAATTTGCATATTCCTCTATTATTAGTATAGATAGCTATCCTTGGCTTTATAGTTCTTGTTTTTTTTGTGACCAAACCATTACCATTCCTATCAGACTAAGCTCCTATATCTTTTTCATCTTTGAATGCCAAACTGTATTAAGTTCAATAGATGCTTGCTAAAATGAGTTTAAAACAGGTATGAGAAACCTAAGAAAAGCAAAATTTTACCATTTCTGCAGTAGGTTTTTTAAAAATTTTCTAAATCTCTAGGCTTTCTAGGGCCTACTATGTGTCTTGTACTTTACATATGTAATTATTAATCTTCAAAAGAATTCTGCAAGATAGGAATGATATCCATTTTATAAATAAAGAAATGTAAACTCAAAAAATGACATCATAGCTTGCTCTAGGTCAGTGATGGCGAACCTATGACATGCGTGTCAGAGGTGACACCGAACTCATTTTTTGGGTTGATTTTTCTTTTCTTTTAAAAAAAATATATTTTATTGATTTTTTACAGAGAGGAAGGGAGAGGGATAGAGTTAGAAATATCAATGAGAGAGAAACATCGATCAGCTGCCTCCTGCACACCTCCTACTGGGGATGTGCCCGCAACCAAGGTACATGCCCTTGTCTGGAATCGAACCTGGGACCCTTCAGTCTGCAGGCCGATGCTCCATCCACTGAGCCAAACCGGTTAGGGCTGGGTTGATTTTTCTTTGTTAAATGGCACTTAAATATATAAAATAAATATCAAAAATATAAATCTTTGTTTTACTATGGTTGCAAATATCAAAAAATTTCTATATGTGACACGGCACCAGAGTTAAGTTAGGGTTTTTCAAAATGCTGACACGTTGGGCTCAAAAGGTTCGCCATCACTGCTGTAGGTCATAAAGTAAGCAAGCTGGGATTTTTGTTAGGACTCTGACTCTAAAGCAAGGTCTATATATTATTAGACACTCATCTTAATGGAGTTTTATGTAACTAAGACATTAGACAACTTGACAAAACACTACACTTTTAAAGTCTAACCTTCAAATGCCCTTCGCCTGTGAGGAATTCAGAGTAACCAGCATCAGTGGCCAGCAAACCTACGAACTGCATACTGGGCCGTTGTTGTATAAAGGCTTCAACAGCTTTATCTGTCACATGCTTTCTCCCAGAAACGTCCAGGGAGACCAGGTTGGGTAGGATATCTTTTTGTTCTAATAATCGAAGAGCTATGTCTGATGTAAATTGCTTATCATCTGATATATCAAGATGATTCAGATATTTTAGTTCTCGAACAACATCCAGTATCTGAGTAGTTGTCATTTTTAAACATTTTAAGTGATGCATGGTTAGAGACTTGAGTCGGTCTTTGCAGGCCAGCAGAGCCGTGATGTCTGTAATTGAGGTGTTAGAAATATCCAGGCTCTCTAATCTTGGCAATGAGGCAACTTCAGCCAGGTCTTCATTGTAAAAGAGAACGTTGGTGATGCTTAATGCTCGAAGGCCAGAAAGCTGGTTGAAGCACCGCTCGTAAGGATCTTCAAGGGACAGAGTTAATGAATTCAGCACCAGGCACTGGAGATTTTGCTGGATCCATTTATTACTGCCAAGCCCGCTGATGATGTCTGTAATCGTGATGTCAGCATTCACACCTGTTGCATCAAGTTCCACTAACTTGTGATGGCAGAAGGCTTTCCGAAAAGCAACAGCAGAGATCTTGGCTTTGCGAATGCAAGCTCTCTTTAAGCGCATCTGGTTACCCCTAAAAATACCTACAGTTCCATCATTCAGGAGACCTGGAAAAAAAAAAAAGCAGCACTTCAACTTCAAAAAATGGTTAAAGAAAAGCTAAAACTTCTAGCATTCTTTACATTTCCAAAGCACTCCCATGTGACAATGTTTCATTTAATATATATATAACAATTGAGCTAGGTAAAAATATTATCTATGATTTATAGATGAGTAAACAGGGGCTCAGAAAAGTGACTTTCCAAGATACCAGAGCTAGCAAGTGGCAGACTCAGGACTGTGGTACACGTTACTAAAACTAACATCTGGTTCTTCTCATCTTCCTGAACACATAGACAACTACATTTCCCAGAACACCCTTGGAGTTAGATGGGGTCTGTCCCTAGTTCTGGCAAATGGGCTGTAACCTGAAGCACCTGAGACCCAGTACATAATTTTTCATTCTATCTTTTCCTGCTATGACAAATGAGGAGCCTTCAAATTCTAGACAGTTAACCTTTATTAGAGTGGAGCTTCCATCAGCCTATGTCCTAGGGTGACCATGGAGCAGAACCCTCCATGAATTTGCAGCATTTAGGCATCATGAGTGAGGTCTAAACTTTGTGTTATACTACTAGTTCTGGGGGGTAAATTTGTTAGTAATGCATTTCTAGACTATCCCTTTATTAAGTCACTATAACACATTATTAAACACATATCTACATATAAATATAGTTAGCACATATGTCTATAGTTCATTATTAAACTACTAGTTAACAAGATCTAAAATATTATTAAAAGGATCGAGAGCAGTGGTTCTCAACCTTCCTAATGCCGCGACCCTTTAATACAGTTCCTCATGTTGTGGTGACCCCCCAACCATAAAATTATTTTCCTTGCTACTTCGTAACTGTAATTTTGCTACTGTTATGAATCGTAATGTAAATATCTGATATGCAGGATGTATTTAGGCAACCCCTGTGAAAGGGTCGTTCGACCCCCAAAGGGTTGCGACCCACAGGTTGAGAACCGCTGATCTAGAGGTTATAGTCCCTCCCTGTCAGATGAACTCAAATAAAGTGAGCACAGTAACCTCTTGAAGTCCCTAAGAGATAAAAAAATAATAATAATTTGTTAGAGAACCAAGATGGCGGCATAGGTTAACGCCGGAGTTTGCTGCTTTGAACAACTACTTCAAAAGTGAAACCAAAAAATGGAAGGGACATCACCCAGAACCACAGGGGCGCTGGCTGAGTGGAAGTCCTACAACTAGGAGGAAAGAGAAACGCATAAGGACACTCAGAGGAGGCGCAGTGCTGAAGTCAAATTCTGAGGTGCGGAGTGCACGGAGCGGGCTGGCGGCAGAGGGCGCGGTTGTTGTTTTCAATCGGGAGGGAGTCGCAGACTCTGAGCTCCAGATCCGGGCGAGTCTTTAGGGACCCAGACTCAGGCGGGAGAAGCGGGACTGTCTGGCTTCGGTCAGAGCCAGTGCAGCTTTCTCTCTGAGCTTTGCAGCGGGTGCTGGGACTCAGAGAGGCAGAGCCCCTTGGGACAGGACTGAGAGCCGCCATAACTGCTCTCTCAGGCCCACGCTGTTGATCCTGTTCGACCCGCCCTGCCCAAGCCCTGCACAGAGGCATTTGCCGGATAGCCTCAGGCAAAGGCTAGATTAGCACCTCCCTAGAGGACAGAAGTTCTCTCACCGCTGACACAGCTGAATCTCATAGCCACTTGGCCTGGAGGTCAAACCCTCCCTGGAATTAGCTACAACAAAGATTTATCTATAAGACTGCGAACAAAGACCACTAGGGGGTGCACCAAGGAAGCATAACAAAATGCGGAGACAAAGAAACAGGACAAAATTGTCAATGGAAGAAATAGAGTTCAGAACCACACTTTTAAGGTCTCTCAAGAACTGTTTAGAAGCTGCCGATAAACTTAATGAGATCTACACGAAAACTAATAAGACCCTCGATCTTATATTGGGGAACCAACTAGAAATTAAGCACACACGGACTGAAATAACGAATATTATACAGACGCCTGACAGCAGACCAGAGGAGCGCAAGAATCAAGTCAATGATTTGAAATGCGAGGAAGCAAAAAACATCCAACCGGAAAAGCAAAATGAAAAAAGAATCCAAAAATGCGAGGATAGTGTAAGGAGCCTCTGGGACAGCTTCAAGCGTACCAACATCAGAATTATAGGGGTGCCAGAAGATGAGAGAGAGCAAGATATTGAAAACCTATTTGAAGAAATAATGACAGAAAACTTCCCCCACCTGGTGAAAGAAATGGACTTACAGGTCCAAGAAGCGCGGAGAACCCCAAACAAAAGGAATCCAAAGAGGACCACACCAAGACACATCATAATTAAAATGCCAAGAGCAAAAGATAAAGAGAGAATCTTAAAAACAGCAAGAGAAAGAAACTCAGTTACCTACAAGGGAATACCCATACGACTGTCAGCTGATTTCTCCACAGAAACTTTGCAGGCCAGAAGGGAGTGGCAAGAAATATTCAAAGTGATGAATACCAAGAACCTACAACCAAGATTACTTTATCCAGCAAAGCTATCATTCAGAATTGAAGGTCAGATAAAGAGCTTCACAGATAAGGAAAAGCTAAAGGAGTTCATCACCACCAAACCAGGATTATATGAAATGCTGAAAGGTATCCTTTAAGAAGAGGAAGAGGAAGAAAAAGGTAAAGATACAAATTATGAACAACAAATATGCATCTATCAACAAGTGAATCTAAGAATCAAGTGAATAAATAATCTGATGAACAGAATAAACTGTTGATTATAATAGAATCAGGGACATAGAAAGGGAATGGACTGACTATTCTTGGGGGGGAAAGGGGTGTGGGAGATGTGGGAAGAGACTGGACAAAAATCGTGCACCTATGGATGAGGACAGTGGGTGGGGAGTGAGGGCGGAGGGTAGGGCGGGAACTGGGAGGAGGGGAGTTATGGGGGGGGAAAAAAAAGGAACAAATGTAATAATCTGAACAATAAAGATTTAATTAAAAAAAAAAAAATAATAATAATAATTTGTTATACCAAGAACTAGTAAGGTTTCAAACTGAAAAAAAGAGATAATCTATAAATTCAATGTGAGATAATAAAAATGTTAAAATTATTTGACAAATATTTTAAAGGAGCCACCATAAAAAACGCTTAAGTGGGCAATTACAAACATGCTTGAAACAAATTAAAAATGGAAAGCCTCAGCAAAAAAATAAAAGACCTTAAGAAAAAACAAATGGAAATTTTAGAACTGAAAAATACAGTAATAGTTGGGTTCAACTAGAATGGAAGGAACAGAGGAAAGAATCAGTAAACTAAGAGATGAAATAATAAAAATCACTCAAATCTAAACAGGAAAAAAAATACACTGAAAAAAAAAATGATCAGAGCTTTGTGTGTTATTGAATTCCCAGGAGAGGAGAAAGAGGGCAGGGTTGAAAAAGTACTAAAAGAAGTAATAGCTATAGACCTATGAGAATGCTCAAATAAAATATTGTAATAACAACAAAGGCTGGCAAGTATGTGGAGAAACTGGATCTGTCCTATATTGCAGGCAGGAGTGTAAAATGGTACTACCACACTTAAAACAGTTTGGCATTTTTCTTAAAACCTAAACATACAACTATCAAACAACCCAGTAAGAGCACTCCTGGGTATTTATCCCAGTGGATGAATGGTTATACAAACAGATGTACTTGATAACATGGACTACTACTCAGAGATAAAAAGAAATGATTGATATACATAACAATCTGGAGGAGTCTCCAGAATAAATCCCAAAAGGTTATATACTGAATGATTCCACATATATAACATTCTTGAAATGACAAAATTACGGAAATGGAGGACAGAAATGGTTGCCAGAGTTTACGGAGGGGGAAGGAAAAGGAGAGAAGTAATTGTGGCTATAAAAGAGTAACATGGCCCTTGCTGGTTTGGCTCAGTGGATAGAGCATTGGCCTGTGGACTGAGAGGTCCCAGGTTCGATTCCGCCAAGGGCACATGCTGGGGTTGTGGGCTTGATTCCCCGTAGAAGGCGTGCAGGAGGCAGCCAATCAATGATTCTCTCTCATCACTGATGTTTCTATCTCTCTCTCTCTCTCTCTCTCCCTTCCTCTCTGAAATCAATAAAAATATACATTAAAAAAATAAAAGGGCAGCTCTAACCAGTTTGGCTCAGTGGATAGAGCGTAGACCTGCGGGCTCAAGGGTCCCAGGTTCGATTCCGGTCAAGGGCATGTACCTTGGTTGTGGGCACATCCCCAGTAGGGAATGTGCAGGAAGCAGCTGATCGATGTTGCTAACTCTCTATCCCTCTCCCTTCCTGTCTGTAAAAAATCAATAAAATATATATTTTTAAAAAAAGGGCAACATGAGGGATCCTTGTGGAGATGGAAATTTTGACCATATCAATGTCAATATCCTGGTTGTGATACTGTACTATGGTTTCACTACCACTGGAGGAGGATATCATCTGTATTATTTATTACAACTTCATGCGACTCAACAATTGTCTTAAAAATACAAAGTTCAAATCCAGTTTCTCCAATTTTAAAGAGATCACTGAAGAAAATTTGTAAGTGTTGACATGGAATTAAGGGAATTCCATTTCATGGTTTCAAATTTCTTGCTAAGAATAAGTGACAGAAGATCTGAGAAGAGCAAAAAACATCTGAAACAATTATTAGGAGCACTACTAATGATCAGAGAAACACTCAAGAATTCCTAGGCAGTGCTGAGGAGCCTTAGCTTTGTATTACTGAACTGCCTCCTCATCATTCAGGTCTCAGCCTAATTATCACCTCCTTGAAAAAGCTTTCGTTCATCATCCAAGCTAAAGTAGATGCCTCCCCTCCCCCGCCCCCCGAAAATGATGTTCTTTTTCCCTCAGAGAATCTATCACAAGTTGTAATCCTATATGTTTATTATGTCTCCGACTGGACTATACACCCCATGCAAGCAACATTTGTGTTTAATATTGTACACTCAGCACCTGACATAGTGCCTGGCATGCAACAGGTGTTCAATAATTACCTCCTCTGGCACGTCCTTCTTAAAAATTTTATTTCTATTGAGCCTCTTCTGCACTCATTAGTAACTCCTTTCACACTAATGTTAAAGATTTCTGTTAAGGATGCTTGTAAAAAACAAAAATGGGAATAGACACTTAGTTAAGATCAATGTTTACCTTGTTTATGCCACAAATTAAATTTTCATATATTTTTAAATGTTAGTATTGTTTTTACAGCTCAAATTTCAGGCTCCTAAGTTAATTACTGATTTTAATCTTAGTGACTATCACAATGCCTTTGGATATTGTATACATACATTTAGTAAAATGGGTTACCCCTTGATTATTTGGGTCAGTGTACATTAAGTGAATTTTTCTAATTACAAAGTTTAAGGGTCTATAATTCAAATTAATGGAATTAAAAGAGCAAAGAAATTTTAAAAAAGGAAAAAAGAGAGACTGAGATTTAGAAACCAGTCCTGTGTTTGAGTCCTGGTTCCAATATTTATTTGCTATTTGACACCAGACAAATTACTCCACAAATCTAATATTTCTAATCTGCAAAATGTGAATACTTATATTTCCTTCACAGGGATTGCTGAAAAAATGAAATAAGACAATATACATAAAAAGCACTTTGCAAATTGAAAGCACTATACAAACATCATTAACTATATTTGAAAGAAATCTTTCTAGATCTTTTCCTTCTTTCAAAAATAAATATACTGAAGAATCATTTGTCTTTTTCCATGACCAATAATTGTACTTGCTACAATGCATTTAAGCTAAATTTTCCTTTGCTGTCATTCGATCTGCTTGGATTGTAGTTGACAGCCTGCCCCTTCAGATTATCAATTCTTTTTTGGTTTTGCTTTGTTAATCCTCACATGATATTTTTTTAAATTCCTTTTCAGAGATAGTGGAAAGGAGAGAAAAAGAGGGAGAGAGAGAGAGAAAGAGAGACAGAGATCAATGTAAGGGGCACATTGATTGGTTGCCTCCCACAGGTGTCCCTACTCAGGCTGGGGATGGAACCTGAAATTCAGGTACTTGCCCTTGACCAGGAATCAAACCTCAGACCCTTACTGAACAGCCGACGCTCTGACCACTAAGCCATGCCATCAAGGGCAGATGATCAATTCTTAATTTGCCAGGGTCAAAGAATCAATATGTTCTAAATGAGGGTTCCTCAATGAGTTCTTTCAATGAATAAAATACAGAAGCATTAATGCAAGGAATTTGCCCCAAAGCATTTTTTATTTCTTTCTGCTTTAGTCTATGGATAGCTGAGGTAACCAGCAATATGACTTCAAGATAAATGGGGTATTCATCTGGGACTATAAACACTCAATCATTTAGAAAGTCTATTTAGTTATTCAAGGATGTAATCCATGTTTCAAAGGTTTCAATTTAATCCCATACCTGAACATGTCACGGTGTATCAATTTAGGTAAGGTAGGCAGTATAACACAGACACATTAACATTAGATGGCAAAATTCTTATTCTGATTCATAGAAAATTTTGAGCACTGAGACACAGATAGAATGAACAGAAATTATGGTAAGAAAATTATAGAGACAAACCAAGATGGCGGCATAGGTAAACACCGGAGTTTGCTGCCTCGAACAACCACTTCAAAAATACAACTAAAAGATGAACGGACATCATCCAGAACCACAGGAAGGCTGGCTGAGTGGAAGTTCTACAACTAGGAGGAAAGAGAAAAGCATACCAAGACTCAGAGGAGGCGCAGTGCTGAAGTAAAATACTAAGGTGCGGAGTGCATGTGGAACAGGCTGGCGGCTGAGGGCGTGGTTGTCATTTTCAATCGGGAGGGAGTCTCAGGCTCTGAGCTCCAGTTCCGGGTGAGTCTCTAGGGACCCAGACTCATACAGGAGAAGCGGGACTGTCTGGCATCACTCAGAACCCTACGGGAGCTTTCTCTCCGTGGGGCTTGCAGCGATTACTGGGACACTGAGAAGCAGAGCCTCGGAGGGCAAGACTGAGAGCAGCCATCATTGCTAACCCCACCCTGTTGATCCCGTGGGACCCGCCCTGCCCAAGCCCTGCAGGGAGACTTTTGCTGGATAGCCTCAGGCAAAGGCTAGATTAGCACCTCCCTAGAGATCCAGGAGCCAGGAAGCCCAGAGGTCAGAGTGGGACCATCCAGTTTGCAGCTCCGTGGAACCATAAAAGACACACTCAGGGGGCAGACTCAGTGAGCACCAAAGCCCCATTGAAGCAAGTCTAGCCCCAGAGAGGTGTCTCCAGCACAGAAGTTCTCCCACTGCAGACACAGCTGATTCTCACAGCCAATTGGCCTGGAGGTCAATTCCTCACAGTGATAACTACAACAATCAAGGCTTAACTACAACAAGACTGTGCACAAAGCCCACAAGGGGGTGCACCAAGAGTGTCTACCTCAGGTAATTGGGACACTTAGCACAGAAAGGCACTCTAGCGACACAGCGAAGCATAAAAAATGCAGAGACAAAGAAACAGGACACAAACGATAGAATTGGAGGAAAGCAAACTGTTGGATATAGAGTTCAAAACCACACTTTTAAGGTCTTTAAAGAACTGTCTAGAAGCCGCTGATAAATTTAATAAGGCCCTCGAAAAGACTGGTGAGACCGCTGATAAATGTAGTGAGATCTTCAAGAAGACTGGTGAGACCGCCGATAAATGTAATGAGATCCTCAAGAAATCTAATGAGACCCTCGATGTTGTGATAAAGAACCAACTAGAAATTAAGCATACACTGACTGAAATAAAGAATATTATACAGACTCCCAACAGCAGACCAGAGGAGCGCAAGAATCAAGTCAAAGGCTTGAAATACGAAGAAGCAAAAAAAACACCCAACCAGAAAAGCAAAATGAAAAAAGAATCCAAAAATACGAAGATAGTGTAAGGAGCCTCTGGGACAGCTTCAAGCATACCAACATCCAAATTATGGGGGTGCCAAAAGATGAGAGAGAGCAAGATATTGAAAACCTATTTGAAGAAATAATGACAGAAAACTTCCCCTACCTGGTGAAAGAAATAGACTTCCAAGTCCAGGAAGCACAGAGAACCCCAAACAAAAGGAATCCAAAGAGGACTACAACAAGACACATCATAATTAAAATGCCAAGAGCAAAAGACAAAGAGAGAATCCTAAAAGCAGCAAGAGAAAGAAAATCAGTTACCTACAAGGGAATACCCATACGACTGTCAGCTGATTTCTTAACAGAAACTTTGCAGGCCAGAAGGGAGCGGCAAGAAATATTCAAAGTGATGAATACCAAGAACCTACAACCAAGATTACTTTATCCAGAAAAGCTATCATTCAGAATTGAAGGCCAGATAAAGAGCTTCACAGATAAGGAAAAGCTAAAGGAGTTCATCACCACCAAACCAGTATTATATGAAATGCTGAAAGGTATCCTTTAAGAAGAGGAAGAAGAAGAAAAAGGTAAAGATACAAATTATGAACAACAAATACACATCTATCAAGAAGTGAATCTAAAAATCAAGTGAATAAATAATCTGATGGACAGTATGAACTGGTGATTGTAATAGAATCAGGGACATAGAAAGGGAATGGACTGACTATTCTTGGGGGGGGAAAGGGGTGTGGGGGTGAGGGAAGAGATTGGACAATAATCGTGCACCTATGGATGAAGACAGTGGGTGGGGAGTGAGGGCGGATGGTGGGGTGGGAACTGGGTGGAGGGGAGTTATGGTGGGAAAAAAGAATAACTAATATAATAATCTGAACAATAAAGATTTAATTAAAAAAAAGAGAAATGAACCACTTACAAGGTCAAAAAAAAGAAAACGAAAAAAAGAAAATTATAGATCTCGGAGAGAACCAAGATGGCGGCATAGGTAAACACCTATACTTGCTGCCTCTCACAACCACATCAAAATTACAACTAAAAGGCAGAACAACTACCACCCAAAACCGCGGGAAAGCTGGCTGAGTGGCAGTTCCATAACTAGAGAGGTGAAGAAAATGCACTGAGACTGGTAAGAGGTGCGGAGGCACGGAAAGAGCTGGCACCTGGATGTGCTTCACTTTTAATGGGGAGGGAGATACAAGCTCCCGCTTGCTCTGAACTCCAGTTCTGGGCGAGATTCTGGGGGACCCAGACACATACAGGGAGAAACTGGACTGTCTGGCATTGGGACAGGAACGCGAGGGCGGCTTTCTCTCAGAGGTGCTCACAGCGAGCATTGTTCCTGCATGGGGGCGCGGGACGTGGAGAGCCGGGGAACTCTCTGGTGCAGGGCTGACTGGCAGCCATTGCTGTTTGCTCTGCCCTGGTGATTCCCAGAGACCCTGTCCCACCTAATTTACAACCCCACCCAAGCTGTTCGCATCAGCTTTTGCATATGCATGGCCTGTCCTTTCTCTGCCTAAAACCTGTCAAACTGCAGCTGGGTCAGAGAGCCCCAGAGCTTCCAAAAGAAGGCCCAAGGCCCTGCTGGCCTTGCCTCACAGCTGGGCCTCATCT